>NW_025764283.1:0-1332500 GCF_021365285.1 Talaromyces proteolyticus | reverse complement strand
GCCCATGCGGGAGCGCCTCCGAGAGGCTCGGCTCAGGGCCCTCTCGCGCATCGCGTCCACCCCAGCGTTTGCCCACCCCAGGCAGCTCCGGGTACACCACCCCGGGAGGTGCTACACTCCTACACAGACACCCAGAGCGCACTTCTCAACCTCCGGCACCCCTCCCACGGCTCCGGGTAGTACATCGCCCGCGAGACCACCCGTCTGCTGGAACAGCGCCGGGAGCGAGGGGTGGCACACCCGCTTCTACCGGATCCCCGCGCACGTGGGGGTCCCAGGCAATGAACTGGCAGACAAGATGGCCAAGAAGGCCACCGGATGGCGCCCTGGCACCCCCGCTATCAGGGTTCGCAATCAAGCCGCTGCAATCGGCAGTGGATTGGTGGAGTAGGGAGTCGACACCAACGGCGTGGAAGGAGGACTGGCAGCGCTCCGGCAGCTGCTCCCCGAGGTAAGTAAGCGACATTTAGACATCTACAAGGGACTCACCAAAAAAAACAACTCTTTCTCGCGGAATCGAATTCTTGAAATTCTACGCCCAAACACGGCCGGATTCGGCTAAGAATTGGTTCAATATAAATTAACTCTGAGCGCTATCGATTGAGCCCAAATTTGTGCGATTTGAGCAAAGCGATGGCTTGGGAAGAGGGAATAACGCCTCCCGAGACTGAAAAGTCAAGCGCGTCGCGTGTGCCGCAGCGTACACGTAAACAACTCGCAAACATGGAGGAGCTGGCAAGTGCTGCCAAAGCGACGCTCAATTATATTGAGCATAGCGACAAGCGGCTTCAAGACGAATTCGTTATCGGCTTCGTCAAACAGGTACAACAATTCGCTGCCCAGGCTCAAAACGGCGTGGGCAACCCTGAAGGTCTCGCGGGCTTCCAGCGGCTGCTGGAGCAAGTCCATCAGGACACTGAGATGATCCGGAAGGAAATTTCCACAAACAAACACAGCGCCCAGAGTGACTCTTCCTCCTTTTGGAAGTCTTTTCAAGCCCGAGAGTGGCAGCGAGGCCTGGTGAACGCGGTGGCACCTCTCTCCCAGAGTGCCGGTTCGTCAACCCCGGGTGTTACCCCAAGCGAGCTCGGTCTAGATAGTGAGATAGTGGTCAAGGTCCGCGATGCTACTTTACGGTCAGAGTTAAAGAAGATGAAGCCGGTTGACATTGTCAAGCGCGCGGAATCAGCCAGGGCTCAAGCAGCGAAGAGTACTCCAAGCCTGGCTCTCGCGGGGCACGCGTTCATCGCCGCACGTCAACTGCCCTCAGGAGACATTAGTCTCCGGGCCCAGAACGCTGCCTCCGCCGAAATCTTGCGACAACACGCGGAGGGTTGGGTTGGCGCCTTTGGAGTCAATGCGTGGGTGCGTGTTCCCACATGGGGGGTAGTCGTCGATGGAGTTCCGGCTCGCTCCATGGACCTTGACAAGGGGAACGAAGACCTCAAGCTGCGGATAGCGGCCCAGAACCACCACATCTGGGGGAGAGGGGTCAAGATCGTATATCTAGGCTGGTTAGTGAAACCAAGACGGGAATTCTGTTCGCTGGTCATCGAGTTTACAAGCCCTCTCGTGGCCAACAAGGCAATTCTGAAAGGCATGGTTTGGGAACACTCAAGTCTCACCGCTAGGCCTTACTGCCGAGAAGGCCGGTGTAGGATGTGCATGAAGTGCCAAAGATATGGGCACGCCCAAACTCAGTGTCCAGCCAAAGACTTTACATGTGGCATCTGCGCGGAGGGACACCCGACCTGGGAGTGTCGCTCCAAGCAAGGCAAGGATAAGAACGCTACCCCGAAGTGTGCCAATTGCAAAGGGGCCCATAAGGCCGTTAGCGATGCCTGCCCAGTCAGGAAGGAAGCAGTTGGAAAGGCCAAAGCGGCTTTATACAGCTGCGAACGTCTTCACCGGATCCCAGAACATTGGATCCCAAAAAACGACACTAATAACTTCCCCGCCTTAGGAACAGCGCCAGCACCAACAAAAATAGCCACTCCAAATGCCCCGGCCACCCGCAGGAGTGAGGATCGACAGACGGCACCAGTGCCGCTTGACATCGAACGTCGCCGACAGGACGCCGAGAGACAGGGAGTCGTGTTCGATAAGCCAACAATACGCAAAGCGACCCGACCCCGAGGCCGCCCTAAAGGCTCCAAGTCAATATCATCTACAGGCCAAGAGCCCTTACCGGATATGGAAGGTCCAATCCAGGCAGCGCTCTCGGCAACCCAAAGCACAGTATCAAGCACAGCCCCAGCACCCCCAAAGCGCCAACGCAGAGGAGAGCTGGTAAAGATGTTCAGCGAACCAGAAAAATTACTTCGGAAGCCAGTTAGCAAGCGATCACTGGAAGCAGGCACTCAGCCGGAACCAGTTCAGACCAGGGAGCCCCAGCTTCCTCCACCGCTCCCTGAGATCACTATGGACGAAGGGGGCGACAACATCATATTAAACAGCGAAGCGAGCTTCCGGGAACTACAGCCGGAACAGCCCTCAGAGACAGGCTTTCTTACCCTTCTGAACCAATTCACTAATACCCCAAGGACAGGAGATAATCTGGTGCCAATTGGCCCCCCGCGAAGCTCGCCACAGAGACCACTTATCCAATCAAAGCCGGAACCACCCATGGAAAGCGAAATCGACAGTAACTCAAGCTTATCAAGCCTCTCCGATGCCGACGACGAGGCGGACGATCCGATGGACGTGACATTCGTCCCCCGAGCACGCACTAAGACCCCTCCTAAGCACTTTTCTTAATGGAGGGCTTCCAATTGATTCAATATAACACACACAAAAGCAAGGATGTCGTCATGGCGACATTCCTACGAGACAAAAAGGTTCTGGAGGCCGACGTTATAGCGGTTCAAGAGCCCTGGCGCAACGAATTCAATGCCACCACGCACCAACCCGCATCCCGAACGCACCAACTTCTCTATCCAAAGGGGCAGGCTCGGGTGGCCCTATTTGTGAACAAGCGCATCGACCCATCGAAATGGATCCATACCATTGTCAATAAGGACTATCAGGTCCTACAGATCCACTATGAGCGCGGGGGGCCCCCCCGAATGCTGGCGATTCACAATATATACAACGAGCCGGAAAAAACAACTCTTTCTGCGCGGATCAAATTTTTGAAATTGCCCGCCCAAATCAAGCCGGATTCGGCTCAGAATTTGTTCAATTATAATTAACTCTAAGCGCTACAATTTGATACCAATGGCATTGGGTCAAATTGTGGCAAAAGCCCAGGGTGCGAGGTTGCGGCCTCAAGCCGCTGGAAATTCGCTCCCGCGAGGCGCGCCGAACGGACCAAGTTACCGCTTTGCAAGCTTCGCTAACATGGAGGAATTGGCCAAGGCAGCTCAGAAAATCCTTCTTCGCGCAGAAGACAGTAATAACACCTACCGCCTTGACAATGACACCCAGTCATTTATCCAGGCCGTGAAAAGCTACGCGGAAAAGGCCCATGGGGGCGACAACAACGCGAGCGCGTTGGCGGATCTGAAAAAGGCTCTTCACGATATCCGCCAAGAAACCGCTCAAATCCGTGAGGAATTGAGCAAATCCAATAGCAACACCACTGGGATCTCGCAACCCGATTCTGCCTCCTTTTGGAAAAGCCTCCGAGCACGAGAGTGGCAGACAGGCCTACGCAGCGCGGCCTCACCTTTGTCCCAAAGCGCAGGCTCGTCGACCCCTGGGGTGACCCATGCAGAACTAGGGTCTGATTGTGAAATTGTGGTAAAGATACGGGATGCAGCGATACGCAAGGAACTCCGTCAAAGTAGGCCAATTGACATTGTAAAGAGAGCTGAACGAGCGAGAGTGCAGGCAGCGAAAAAGATACAAATCCTCACTCTTGCTGGCCACTGCTTTATTGCCGCACGTCAGCTACCCTCTGGGGACCTCAGCCTGCGGGCAGGCCATGCCGCCGGGGCTGAGGTGCTGAGAAAGCATGCCAACGTGTGGGTGAAAGCGTTCGGGGGCGATGCGTACATTAGGACGCCCACTTGGGGGGTTGTGGCTCGCGGGGTTAACACTAAGTCGCTATCTTTGACCAAAGAGACCATGGGGGATATCATTACCAGGCTCGTGGCTCAGAATCAGCATACCTGGGGGTTGACAGCCAGCGTTGTTCATGTGAGTTGGCTGACCCGGCCATACGAGGGAAAGCGCGAGGGATCACTGGTTATTGAGTTCACAAGCCCTCTCGCTGCAAACGAGGCGATCCGGCAGGGCACCATCTGGGAAGCACAGAGCCACGACACCATAATCTTCTGCAAGGAAGGACGGTGTAAGATGTGCGCCAAGTGCCAAAAATTCGGGCATATCCACGCTCAATGCCCATCCAATAGCCACGTGTGCGGCACCTGTGCCGGCGGACATCCGTCCTGGGAATGTCCGTCCACCAGGGGTGAGAAAGTTGATCCCAAGTGCGCTAACTGTAAGGGAGATCATAAGGCGTCAAGCGCAAAGTGCGCAGAGAAAAGGAAAGCGCTAGATCGTGCAAAAGAAGCCATTATCAACTGCGAACCTCTCCACCGGATTCCGGACTACATGAAGCTACCGATCCCTATGAACCCTACAAAGCCTATATTTAAAAGCACTATCCCTATCACCACCAATTTTGGATCAACACAGGCTCCCACTGCTGATAATATAACCGCCCCTACTCTGGCGGCACCATCCCGGAAGATCGTTACATTGGTAACTAAGAACAAAAGGGCCCGTGGAAGGCCTCCTAAGTCCAAATCCTCAGTCGCAGAGGAGGAGACTGAGCCATCGAGCATTGACGAATTAATCAGCTCAGCAGCGTCAGCAAGTCAGCAAGCGAGTCAACAAGCCATGCAGTCAGAACTGGCCAATACCCGATCTCAGCGTCGAGGACAGCCAACGACAATGCTAAGCGATCCAGACAGGCTCTTCAGGGCGGGCACCAAACGCCGACGAGTTGACACGGAGGAAGATACAACCACTACAACCATCCCAATCAAGGCGCCTGCGCCATTGACTATCGAACAAGCGAGCCAGGCAGCACGACAAATCTCACCTACTGAACCAGATCTACCTCCAATCCCTCCCATGATCGACCCAGGCATGATATCAGTCAATAATAACATCATGCTTAACAGCTCAATGTCAAATGACGAGCTGGATCTTACCAACTATGGGTCAGAAACGCGCCATATGCTCGAAAACTTCAACGCCTATCGAGGCAGCCGAGCCACCGATCTAGACGATGTCATGGAGGCCACCCGATCGACCTCTGGCTTTAGCTCCGTACCAAACAGCCCTACCGAAGAATCCAGCTCTAATGAATAAGAAAGCATTCGAGATTATCCAGTACAACACTAATAAATCAAAGGACAAGGTGATGGCAACATTTCTGCGGGACACTCATGTTCTAAAGGCCGATGTGATCGCGATACAAGAACCATGGAGCAACCCAATCAATGAAACGACACACCAACCAGCAGCACGCACCCATCAGATGTTGTATCCCAAACAGAGCGAAACAGGGGGCCTAGGGAGGACAAGAGTGGCATTATTCGTGGCAAAGAGTCTAGATCCAAGCAAGTGGCAACACACAGCGATATCCCAGGATTACCAAATCCTGCGTATCAACTATGAACGAGGCGGGCAGGCTCGAAGCTTATTCGTCCACAATATATATAACGAACCGAGGAGTGGCATACTTGAAGTTGTACGCCGGCAGCTAGGCCGAATTCGAGAAACAAGACCGACCGCTGAACATGTCATATTGGGAGACTTAAACGCACACCATCCAGCTTGGGGGGACCCGGAACCAACATGGACCCAGAAGGAGAACTGATCCTGGAAATCATGGACCAATATGACTTGCAACTCAGTACAGAGGAGGGAGTAGTGACGTGGGAACGAGGAGAGCTAAGATCAACGATTGATCTGACCTTTATATCAACGAATCTAGAGAACCGACTGGAGGCATGTATTCGTGCGGATGACGTACAACATGATTCAGACCACTACCCAATCCGGACACTATTGGATATTGAAACGCCCACCCGTGAGATCCCAATGCGTCGGAATTGGAAAGCCACAGACCATAAGATCCTTATGGAGTCAATTGAAACAAATCTGAACGTACCTAACCTAGTGGGCCGCTCCAAGGCCATAATCGAATTAACAACAACAGCCTTTCTAGCCATAATCCGCCGGGCCATTCATGAATCAACACCATGGGCAAGGCCATGCAAATGGTCCAATCCAGACTTCAGTGAGGCCTGCAGGGAAGCGGTAAAAACCACACGATATCTGCGCAGGCAGTACTCACGCACACACACTCTCAATGGGTGGGCGCGCTACTGCAGGGCACGGAATATGAAAAAACGGCTCGTCAATAAAGAACTACGCCGGGGACACCGCAGACGGGTCCAGGAAGCCACTGAACAAGGCCCCCACGGGCTATGGAAGCTGGCCAAATGGGCACGTACCCGAATGGGGGCATATGAACAGGGAGTGACTCCTACGCTCAGAAACCCAGACGGGGAACTTGCGGAAACCCTAGAGAGTAAAGCTTACTTCTTCCAACAAGCATTCTTCCCACAGGCGCCACAGGCAGATTTATCAGATATAGAAGATGCGCAATACCCAAATCAACTTCAATTCCCGAGAATCCAGCCCCATGAGATAGTGGAGGCTGTGAGGAGTACAGGCCCAAATAAGGCTCCGGGAGACGACGGGATACCAAACAGCCTATGGCAGCGTGCCATTGAAAACCCAAAAGTGGTGGATACACTCTGCGAGATATACAATGCGTGTGTTGATCAGGGCTACAACCCAAGCCACTTTCAACGCTCAATAACGGTTGTCCTTCGCAAGGGGGGAGACCGGGACTACCGCACGCCTAAAGCATATCGACCCATTGCGCTGCTTAATACATTAGGAAAGTTTCTAGAAGCGATCATCGCAAAGCGGATCAGCTACGCCATGGAGACCCACGGCCTCTTGCCAGATGAACACATGGGGGGACGTCGAGGGGTGTCTACGGACCACGCCATACAAATCATCATAGAGCGAATCCGTCAGGCATGGGGCCAAGGCCTCCCAGTGGTGTCAATGCTTCTGCTGGACGTCGTTGGAGCATATGACAATGCACACCATGAACGCCTATTGCACAACCTACGCAGCCGCCGCTTAGGCCAACTGGTGCCATGGGTCCGCGCCTTTTTGACCGGACGAAGCACCCAAATCCGAATGCCTGAGGGGACAGGAAAACGAACAGCAACCCCGACAGGCATCCCGCAGGGCTCACCCCTCTCGCCGATCCTCTACCTCATCTATAATGCGGAGCTTATCGAGACATGCACCAACCAAGAAGAACGAACCATGGCCGGAGGGTGGGTAGACGACGTGAGCATTATGACAACAGGGGTATCAGAGCAGGCCAATATTGATAAGCTCCAGCGAGCCTGTGAACAGGCAGACCACTGGGCTGCACGTCACGCCTCGGTATTTGACACGAAGAAGTACAAATTAATCCACTTTGTGAATCCGCGCAGCACTACGCAGCCAGAATTCACCCCTATCAGGCTGCCAGATAGCACCCTAATTGAAGCAACAGGCACCGCGGAGAGATATTTAGGCTTCTGGCTGGACCCCGATCTCGATTTCACAATTCACAGAGAAAAGGCAGTGGCCAAGGCAGGCACCAGCCTGCAGGCATTTCGAGGACTGGCCGGATCGACATGGGGCATGGCGCTCACCAGCATGCGTCACATTTATCGCGCGGTAGTGATACCGCAGATGCTCTATGGGGTGACAGCATGGTACCAACCTACTAGCAAAAAGGAAGCGAACAAGATATCAAGCCAATTTGCAGACATACAAAAGCGTGCAGCGTGTCTAATCAGTGGCGCCTTTCGAACCACAGCAGCCGAAGCGCTCAACGCGGAATTACATCTATTACCCATGAAGTTCCAGATGGATCAGTTAGTAAAGGAAACTACGCTACGGATCAGAACAGGACCACGACAAGCAATCCCTATGGGACTACTGCACAAGCGGTCAGACAACGAACTCAAACTTAGCGGATATACACCAATGGAGATACAGGCCTGGAAGAAAGACGGTTGCCTGGGGGCTCCCCTGAGCACCGTGGCAGGGAATTGGGAGAGCCGCCAAGCGTACGTCAAAGCGCCATGGCAGGTGCCTCCAAAGGTGGTTATCCAGGAACGCGAGGAAGCGATTTCAAACCACAACTCAATCCAAAGACGCGAAAATCCGCCACTAATGATCTATACCGACGGGAGCGGATATATGGGATACGTGGGTGCGGCCATGTACGTGCCGGAGATAGGGTCGCAGCTGGCCAGGTGCCTGGGGACAGAAGGCACGACGACGGTGTACGCAGCGGAGGTGGAAGGAATCTATATGGCACTACAGGCCGTTCAGCAACTCAATTATAAACCTCAATGGCAGGCGCGAAGCCGACATGGAGTAGTGATCTTCTCGGACAGCCAAGCTGTCTTGAAAACGCTGCTTAACCCACGCATGGTTTCGGGCCAGACCCGGATCAAGGACTGCCTAAGCCTGCTCAACATGATGCACAAGGCAGGCCTCAATATCACCCTGCAATGGATTCCAGGCCACGAAGGAGTGGACGGGAATGAGGCAGCAGACAGAGCAGCAAAGCGCGCTGCTACAGAGGGAGCGAAAAAAGGAGTGAGGCCGGGAGAACAATGGATGTGGCTGGCCTCGGCAGCAAAGCGACGGATTCGTCAGGCAGCAAAAGACGCCTGGATACAGGCGTGGGAGAAAGGAAAAGCAGGCAAGCCTACAAGGCTCCTCATCTCAAAGCCAAATAAGCGCACGCTTAACTACTGGAAAGGGGTACGCAAGGCCTCGTCGTCGATATTGGTACAGCTGCGCTCAGGAATTATTGGACTGAACCAATACCTCTGGCGAATCGGCAGGCGAGACTCGCCCCGGTGCCCATGCGATCTGTCGGGACAGACACCACGCCATATTCTAATGGAGTGCCAATTATACGAGGAAGAACGCGAGGTGATGTGGAGGCGGATCCGGGGGGTACGCAGGGGCGCGCCGATGAAGAAATTATTGACGGAGAAAAGCGCAGCGGTCAGTATCGCTGAATTTGTGCACAGTACCGGGCTGCTTGGTCAATTCCAAGCAACCGATCCATATGCAATGGGGGCAGTTGACCTAGAAAATAGCACCCACTAGGGCATTGACGTGTTTACGTCGAGATTCGTGCATCCAGCGGTCAGCGCTCAGGACTGGTCTGGCCGCCTGTTGGACCAATATCTGCACGAAAGACAGCCCAGGAGCTGTAACATGGAGCATTGATGGGATAGGGCATGAGCTGGGCCCTATAGACACACCAGGGAGCGCGTAGAGTCGAGCTGGGCTACGTGGGTGTGTCACAGTGAGACAGTGAGAATGTGGGAAGGATAGAGAGTGTCAGGTTTTGATGTTTTCACTCATTTTATTCCATTTGTTTGACTTGTTTGCTTGTTTGATTGGTTTGTATTAATTTGGGTTGTCTTAGTGGCTTCGATTCTCCCGCGGCTCAGCCTTCCGGCTGCGCCGCTTGTGGCTGTGCCACTCTTGTATATAGCTCCTGCGGGTTAGAGAGCATCCCTGCATAGCGGCATTATCAGTTAGCCAGCTTTAACAGGTGAATGAATACTACTACTACTACTACTATACAACGAGCCGAGAAGTGGAACCATAGAGGAGATAGCTGTCCAACTAGAACGCCTCCAGGCAGCCCCACCCGGAGCCTCAACGAACGCGCTGGAGACCGAACATCTCATCGTGGGAGACATGAACGTGCACCACCCTGCCTGGGGTGGCCCCGGCACGAACATGGATCCCGAAGGGGAGCGCCTTCTAGAGATTGCTGACCGCTATAACATCGAACTGACCACAGAAGAAGGCACAGTCACGTGGGAACGAGGCGAACTAACCTCCACTATCGATCTAACTCTAATCTCTAAAAACCTGACCAACAGGCTTATAGCATGTGAACGAGCGGACGATGTGCAGCACGACTCCGACCATTATCCTATAAGAACCCTCCTGGACATCACCACTCCCCCGAGAGAACTCCCCCAACGCCGAAACTGGAAAGCCACCGACACCAAGATCCTTCTGGAGACACTCGATAAGCACCTAATCGTCCCAAACCTCCAGAGGGCCTCAAAGCAACGAATCGAGCTCGCCACGACCGCCTTTACAGCCACGATCCGCCGTGCCATTGAGGCCTCAACCCCGATGGCCGTCCCCAGTGAATGGGCCAATCCCGACTTCACCCCCGAATGCCGCGAGGCGGTCAAGACGGCCCGGTATCTCCGCCGCCAATACACACGCTATCACACACCACGCTCGTGGGCCCTGTATAAAATCGCCCGGAACAGAAAGAAACGCCTGGTCAAGAAGGCCCTGCGCGCCGGCCACCGCCGGAGGGTTCAATTGGCCACGGAGCAGGGGCCTCAGGGCCTCTGGCGCCTGGCGAAATGGGCCCGCTCGCGCGAGGGTGCGTACGAAGCAGGAATCACGCCGACTCTCTGTGGACCTGATGGAGAGATCGCCGAGACCGTCGAAGCCAAAGCAACCTTATTCCAACGCACATTCTTCCCGGCAACACCCCCAGCCGATCTCAGCGATATCCCAGGCTCCGAGTACCCGAGACAACTGGCCTTCCCCCGCATCGAACGACACGAGATCGAGACCGCGGTTCGCGCCACCCCGGCCGACAAAGCCCCGGGAGAGGACGGCATCCCGAACTCCCTATGGCATAAGGTCGTACAACATCCAAAAGCCCTAGACACTCTCTATGAAATCTATAATGCCTGTGTTGAAGCAGGCTTCAACCCCGCCCACTTTCAGCGCTCAATAACCGTCATACTACGCAAAGGAGGCGAAGGCCGCGACTATCGAACCCCTAAGGCATACCGCCTAGTAGCGCTGCTCAACACGCTCGGCAAATTCCTAGAATCAATAATTGCCCGGCGCCTTAGCTATGCTATAGAGAAGCACTCCCTGCTGCCACCTACACATCTAGGGGGCCGTAGAGGTATCTCCACAGACCATGCCATTCAGAGCATAATTGAACGAGTCAGGTGTGCCTGGGGAAAAGGCCTCTCCGTGGTGTCAATGCTACTACTCGATGTCGTGGGAGCGTACGACAATGCGCACCACGAACGTCTACTCCATAATCTACGTAGGAAGCGACTGGGGCACTATGCCCCATGGATCCAGGCCTTCCTGAGCGAGCGAAGCACGCGCATCCGTATGCCGGAGGGCATATCAAAGCGCATCCCCATATCAACTGGCATCCCACAGGGGTCTCCACTCTCCCCAATCCTTTACCTAATCTACAACGCAGATCTCCTAACCGATAGTGCCAATGAAGCCGAAGGCACCACTACAAGCGGCTGGGTAGACGATGTCGCCTTTCTAACCACAGGAGCCTCGGAGGAACACAACGTCGCTAAGCTGCAGGCAGCCTGCGCCAAAGCGGACCGCTGGGCCAGGCGTCACGCCTCTGTCTTCGATACTAAGAAATACAAGCTTATCCACTTTGTCAACCCCCGCAGCTCTACCGACCCCAATTGGACGACGCTTCAACTCCCAGATGGCACAAAAATTGAACCAACACGAGACGCTGAACGCTATCTAGGCATCTGGCTGGACCCGAGCCTCACCTTCAAACAACACCGCACCAAAGCAGTGGCCAAAGCCGGCATGAGCTTGCAAGCGCTACGAGGACTGACAGGCTCCACATGGGGGGTGGCACTCTCCGCGATGCGCCAGATCTATCAAGCAACTGTCATCCCCCAAATGCTCTATGGGGTGGCGGCCTGGTTCCAACCGGGAACACTCACGAAGAAGCAGACGGCCGAGATAACTCGCAGCTTTGCCTCCATCCAGAAACGCGCAGCGTGTTTGATTAGCGGCGCCTTCCGGACGACAGCAGCTGAAGCCCTTAACGTCGAACTATACCTCTTACCTATTCGGCTTCAGATGGAACAACTCGCCAAAGAAACAGCCCTACGAATTCGAACTGGACCCGCCCACGCCATCCCTCACACCCTATTTCGACCCCGCCCTGACGAAGAACTCAAACTCGGTGGATACACGCCCCTCGAGGTGCAAGCCTGGAAGAAGGGTGGATGCCTGCAGGCTCCCCCGGAAGCGGTAGCAGGCGAATGGGAGAGTCGGCAAGCATACACCCGGGCACCCTGGCAAACACCCCCGAGGGTAGTGCTATTTGACACACGTGAAGAAGCGATCAGCGCACACGACAAGCAACAAAGCAAAGAAACCCCCCAATAGCGCTATACTCGGACGGCAGCGGCTATCAAGGCTACATCGGATCGGCAGTAGTCTGCCCCGAAGCGAACCGGCAATACACGGCATGCCTGGGCACTGAAGGCACGTCGACCGTGTACGCAGCGGAGGCCCGCGGCATCGAATTCGGCCTCCACACAGCGATATGGCTCAGGGAGGCCAGCGAGAGCGAGAAGTGGCAGAAACGCACTAAACAAGGGGTCGTAATCTACTCTGACAGTCAATCGGCCCTAAGGACGCTCATCAGTCCCAATATGGTCTCCGGACAAGTCTTCATTAGAGCGTGTCAAGGTCTACTGGATCAATGCACAGAACAAGGCATCCCAATCACCCTTCAATGGATCCCTGGGCACGAAGGCGTCGCCGGCAACGAGGCGGCAGACCGGGCGGCCAAGCGCGCTGCACAACAGGGCGCCAGGATAGGAAAAACTCGCGCACCGATGAAAACGCACCCCCTCAGGTAAAAAGTACTGCGGGAAGGAATCTCAATTATAATAGACCTCTCAACTATCCCCTATCTCAAATCTCTCCTCTTCAAACCCCGTGGTTGAACCATGGGCGCGAAGAAGAGCAAAAAGGGGCTCCCGTGGCCTGAACCACGGTTCGAAGAAGATCCTGATATACGCGCATATGCGACCACCATCGCCAAAGACCTCACAGCAATTAAACAGCATGCTGAAAAGGTTGAATCAGGCCTGCCGCCGGGCCTTACTCACCAGATTCTGGATGCCCTCATTGGATTCGCGCAGCGAGTCCACAAGGCACCCACGATCGAGGCCCTCGCGCATCGCCTCGCCCGCGTCGAATCACACATGGAAAAGACACAAAAAGAAGTGTCTCAAACCTCCCGTGAGGTCTTGACGACCAAAAGCAACACTAACCGCCTGATTGAGGCCATTTGCGCTCCCTCACCCCCTGGATCTCGCATCCTGAAAACCTCGATGAGCTTTGGTCACGTGACTGGGAGCAGCAGCTCCGAGTCCTATGTCCACGCTTGGGGACGCAAGGTGCCTTCGCACCCCCTACAGTTCCAAGCCTCAGCCTGTCAAGCGGCAACAGCACTCCTTTGACCCCGTACCCGGCCCAAGAAGATCTCGAGATCTACCTCGAACGCACTGATAGCGAGGTGATCAACCCTCTGCGCCGACACCTCGATGAGGTTGTCAAGCGCGCCAATCAAGCGGTTCAATCGCTTCAAGAGCCGACCATCTCCCACCGGCGCTTCGCTGCAGTCCGTGTCCTCCCTAGCGGAGACATGGCCCTACTCTGCAGCACCGTTGACGACGTGGATCAATTGACCCGCAAGTCAGCCTGGACCCGAGCCTTTGGCGACAAGGTCCAGATCCGGAAACGCACTTGGGGGTGGTCGCGAGAGGCGTGGACACCTCCATTGACCCCAGACTGGCCCAATTCAAGGTCACGCTCCGTACGGAAAATGCCCCTGTATTCGCCCAACTGCCTGCACCGATCAATATCACCCATACCGGGTGGTTGCTAGGTGAGCGCAAACTTAAAGAACAAAGCCCCCCCAGTCACAATTGGTCGTCATTTTCGATGACGAACGTGTCGCCAACTTTGCCATCTCTCGAGGCCTAATTATCAAGGGGAAACAGCACCAATGTACGATCTATGATAAGAGTGTCAACCTGCAACAATGCTTCAATTGCCAAATGTATAAGCATATCGCCAAACACTGCCGACGTCAGGCCTGCTGCGCTTACTGTGCTGGCCACCATGATACTGGGGACTGCTCCACACCCCACGACAAGCAGTATGCCAAGTGCACTAACTGCGTCGAAGAAAACACCCATATCAAAGATCCAGCCAAGAAGCACGACGAACGCCACTACGCCTTCGCGAGGGAGTGCCCAATTCGGGCATCCTGCCTCTACGAGGTGCACCAGCGTCGCGCCCACGGGCCCCAATTCCACGCGCCAGTCGCGAGACCAGGCATGGCCTCGCCAGGCGCAGTCAATCCGACTGCTGACCCTACCCCGGCCGAAGTGGCCATGGAGCGCAGCCCCAGAGCTCCCACCCGAAGCGCCCCAATCCCGCGGACTCGGTCCGCCCCGTCACGCAGCAAAAGCACGGCCACCCGCAAGCGTGCCGCAGAACCTGATAGCCCTAAAGCCCCGGCGAAGCCAACAACCCGATCCTCAAAGAAGGCCATGCGGGATCGAGAGGATCCCATGGACGAGAGACAGAGTGACGCCAACGTGAACTCACTGATCACGCACGAACCTCTACCTCAACTGTCTCCGCGGACCCCCCCTCGCTGGAGTCGGCCAATGTCGACGCAGTCAAGAAGGTGCGACGCCGCCAAAGCGCACGCCCTGCCGCTGACGAGTCGTCCGACGACGAATTGAGCCTCACCCGCAGAGACCCCAACTATGGCCCCACTGACGAAGCAATGACCACTAACCTCGAAGACAGTTCGTGGGCCTAATCAACCTATCTTAATGTATAAAAACCCAAATCGGTTATATATTTTACAGGCGAATTGCTGGAAATCGCGTGACGAGGTGCAGATGCACCTGTTCGGGGAGGAGGAGCTTCAGGAGTACGACATCTTGGCGATCCAAGAACCTTATATCAACAAACTTACAGACCCATTGATCACCTATTCACTCGCCCTGCAGGGCCGCTTCCACGTGGCACTGCGCCCTACACCAAAAGCCAACTACGATGACCGTCCCCGGGTGTGCCTCTACATCAATAAGCGCCTCGACGCCACGAAGTGGGAGGTGCACCACCATAACAGAGATCTCACAACATTGACGCTCCATACCAACTTGGGCGTGGTGAATGTGCACAATATTTATAACCCAGGCGCCGGAGCGACTGGCGAGTCAAACCTTGAGGCCCTCACAGCCGCGATATCAACGCGCCCTGGCCTGCACGTCGCCCTAGGCGACTTCAATCTGCACCACCCGCTCTGGGCGGCCCCCGACTACGAAGCTATCGACGACGACGCCACCAAACTCATCGACATCGCGGACGCGCACGGCCTGCAGCAACTGCTGCCTCGAGGCACTGTGACGTACGAGAGAGCCGACGCCAAGACCACCATTGACCTCGTCTGGGCCTCGCACGCCCTGGCAGATCGCCTCATTGGTTGTCAGGACCGCCGGGAGTGGTGGTACGGTGCAGATCATGTGCCAATCCACACCGAGTTTGACCTCTCGCCTGCCCGAGCCGCCCCGGCCCGCCGCAGACAGTGGGATGCCACAGACTGGGAGTTTTTCATCAAGCTGATAGAGAGCCGCAGCTGGCGCCCGCAGGACTTACCTGATAAGGAAGCGATCGACAGCGCTATTTCAACCTTAATTAAAGCCATCACTGACGCAGCCGAACAGGCTACGCCATGGAAGCAGATCTCACTATACTCCCGGCCTGGCTATACCCCCGAGATGGCCGCACTCAAACAGGAAGTGACCCGACGCAGACGCTTTGCAAAGCAAGCCAACACAGAGCGTGCATGGGAGTCATATAAGACGGCCAAGCAACATATGAAACAGGAATCGTCACGCCTCGCACGTGAACTACACCGAAGCCGCATTGAGGAAGCCACGCAGTCCATTGAGGGCTTCTGGAAGGTGGCCAGATGGGTGCGCATGCGCGGGTCCCCTCGTGCAACGTTCACCCCAACGCTATACTATGAAGGCCGTCAATACAGCGCCCCCCAAGACAAGGCGGCCCTGCTCCGTGCGGTGCTGCACCCTAACCCCCCGAAGCTGACTTATCTGATATAGGGCATCAATACCGTTATTCAAAGCAGCTAGAGATGCCACCAATCACAATCCATGAAGTGCACGCCGCGATTAGTCACGTGAGACCGAAGAAGGCCCCGGGGCCGGATGGCATCCCTAATCTTGTGCTCCAGAAGCTCCTTCCAATCATCGATGACTACCTCACTAACCTGTTTAATGCGTGTATCATCTGCCATTATTGTCCAGCCCACTTTAGGCAGTCCAACACGGTAGTGATCCGTAAACCAGGCAAGCCAGATTACACCGACCCCAAAGCTTACCGGCCAATCGCGCTATTGAGCACGATTGGGAAGGCCCTTGAGGCCGTTCTCGCCACACGGCTGAGCTATCTTGTAGAATATTATGATTTGCTACCAAGGAACCATATGGGAGGACGCCGAGGCCGCTCGTGCGAGCATGCCCTGCACCTCCTACTCGAACGCACCCATGCGGAGTGGCGCGAGGGGGCTCTGGTAGCGTCTGGGCTAGCCCTAGACGTCTCAGGGGCTTTCGACAACGTCAATCATAAGCGACTTCTTCATGATCTACGCAAGCGGCGGGTGCCGGAGGCCCTGGTACGCTGGATTGAAAGCTTTCTGAGCGAACGCCGCACATCAATCATCCTTCTCGAGGGCGACATGGGCAGATTTCCGGTTAACACTGGCATCCCACAGGGGTCCCCCCTGTCACCAATCCTATTCCTATTCTTTAATGCCGACCTCATTAACGATATCCAAAGCCAATGCCCTGGCACCCTCGCCATGGGCTACATTGACGACGTTCTAATCATGGCATACGGGGACTCGGCCGCTGACAACTGCCGCACACTCTCCCAAGCGCACCAGGTCGCAGAGCGCTGGGAGCGAACACATGCCTCCAAATTCGCACCGGCCAAATACCAGTTGACGCACTTCTGGCGGCGGCACCGTAGCGTGCCCAAACCGGACTCCCCCCTCGACACCCCCCTCGTCCTACGAGGCGTCGAGATCGCGCCAACTGGCGCCATCAAATATCTCGGGGTGCAACTAGACTCCAATCTCACTGGCATGGCGCAGGTGCGTCAAATGAGGAAGCGAGCCGCAGGCCTCGTCGCTGGAATAGCCTCAATCGCAGGATCCACCTGGGGGACTCCACTAGTCCATTTACGGAAGATCTACACAGCCGTGCTGCTGCCTCAGATCATGTACGCATGCTCGACATGGTACGTACGCGGGGGCTATGGCTTCCACGCCGCCAAAAACGCTGCCGAGAAGGCCGCTCGATCGATTCAGTACCAGGCGCTGCAGCGCATCTCCGGGGCGTTCCGCCGCACAAGCCGGCAGGCCCTTGAGGTCTGCCTGAACGTCCCCCCGCCCGAGATCACCCTCGCACGGCTTGCCGAAGAGGCCTGCCTGCGCATCATGACTTCGCCGATCCGCCCAAAGCTGCACCAAATCCGAGGCGATGCGCACCGGAACAACGCATACACGTCCCCCTACACCGCTTGGAAGCGGCTGTTGACGCCAAATTGGGACGGGGGGTGTGCCAACGAATAGAGCTGATCCAGCCGTTCGCGACTCCCCCCTGGTGGCAGCCGCCAGAGACATTGATTAGCGAGGACCGTGAGGCGGCACTCGCTGAATTGAGAAAACAGACCCCCCCGATACAAATATTTACCGATAGCAGTGGATTTGACAATGGAATTGGGGCCGCAGCGCACTCTACACTAGGGAGCGTCAGCACGCCTGTGGGCTCCGCCGACACACACACCGTTTACGCAGGGGAATTGGAAGGCATTCACGAGGCGCTAACACTCCTCTCAAAGCAATCTGACTACGCAGGGCCCCGAGAGGCCACGATCTACACCGATAACCAGGCCGCCATAACCGCCTGTGGAGCCCCCAAGCGCTCATCAGGCCAGCATATCGTGCAGCGAATCGTCAAACAATTAGATCGTCTACACAAGGCCCACTGGCGTATACGGATACAGTGGGTGCCAGGCCACGAGGGCGTGCCTGGCAACGAGGAAGCTGACCGACTAGCAAAGCTCGCCGCAATGGAAGCAATTCGCCGCACTCGCGTTGAGGAGAGACGTGCCCGGATCAATGCACCCAGCCAGGCAACGCCACATGCCGCGCGTATGACCTTCAATCTGATGCTTCAGCATCAGAATATAATCTTAGTGACGGTCTGCCGTCAGCGCCTGCGCGCGGGCTTCGCCGAACGGTGGAAGCAAGAGTGGGAGATCGCCGAGCACGGTCGGGATCTTTATCAGATATTCACTGCGCCGACGAAGGCGCTTCTACTGCTGCATGCGGGGCTTCATAAGGCATGGAGCTCAGCCTTAATCCAACTACAGTCAGGCAAATCGGCCCTGCGCACTTTCTTAGCAGACGTCAAGATCGCCGACTCACCCATGTGCGACTGCGGCTTCGGCCGGCAGGATGCCAACCATGTTCTTACCAAATGCCCTCTATTCACCCGACTGCGTACACAGACACTTTGGAGCGAAGCACGTGAGACCGACTACAAGCGACTGCTTAGCCAGCCTGCTTGGGTCAAAAAGAGCATCGACTTCATGCTGCGAACGGGTCTCCTGACCCAATTCAGGCATGTCGTCCCCCCAGTGTCACGTCCGCTGTAAGCGCGACTGTTATGCAAAAAGTTCTTCCTGTCTGGGCGCCCTCGGGCACGCAGGCCACCCGAACCACACGATTGATGTCCCCGGGCCCCCTCTTATTTGATTCCTTCCCCCCCTCTCCCCGCGCCGCGAGCGCTCGTTGTACAATATTTCATTAGTCTCCATAGTTTTCCAGCGTTCCACTACCACCCCCTCAAGCATATAAGGTCTGTGACATATCTCATTTGTTGGCGTTTGAGCGTTCTGTTGATTTGTTGATTTATTATTGTTTGGCGACGCGGGAACGCGTGCAGAGTTTTTAGCTAAGGCTGCGTTAGAGGTGCCTTAGGCGCTCTGTAGTCAAGGCCTATGGCCGACAGCCCTGCACTTTCTCTTCTTTTTATTGGCAGAGAGGCCCACTGTCCATTAGCCTCGCCGCCAGCCACACTAGGCTTAGATGCGCGTATGAATACTACTACTACTACTACTAAGAACCTGGCAAGTTCGCTGCCACTCATTTCCTTCGCACCGGCGATATATTTGTCTCAGAACCATATGTTCTGTGCGGGATGCAGATCTCTACAAATATTGAAATCTCCAGAACAAGGTTGCGCACTCTGCAAAGCGCCTATAACAGGATGCCTCAGATCATATCCCTTCGCGGGATAACATCAATTATACTTATGTCTTAGGAATAAAAGCTATTCTTTTCATCACCTAATCGCAGCATCAAGTTCTGCTTTTCATAATGCATCCTGATTTAATTAATCTATCATCTGTTAGATAGAAAATGCCATTTGCGTTACCTAAAACATATTCTATCTTTAACTGATCGACTTACTAGTCTGGTCTGAGTTTTCATTTTTCCGGATTATTATAGAAGGCGTAAAGATCCGATAATCCTTTATGAGCCATAAGACACCTGGCTACACTGTGATATTCCTAAAACATAAGTCAGCATATAGAAGAAGCTTAATTATTTATTTCTCACCTAGAGTGAGCGCAACACTATACCTCAATTGTCTATCCTGTGGTTTCTTAGCGGTATTACCGCGTTTGACAATAACTTATAATTAGAAAGTGCTGCTAGCATCTGGCAATGTTTACTATTTACAGTAGCAGCTAGAGATTAATTATTAGTATTATTGACCTTCAATAGCGGACAATCAGCTCGACTTTATACGTTTTAAAAGGCTTTAAACGAACTTGTTTCATTAATCTATCCAATTGTATTGAGTAGCCTGGCATTAAGTGGGGGACATACGGAGAGAGAAGTGAGGCCCAGCAAAAACGAAAGGATTTGATTGGGTTGTAATAATTTAACCCTAATATTTGTCTATAGCTTCATTTAATGCTTTCTATTGATATATATTCTATTTCTACTTCTTAAGAATTTCTAATTGTATCCGGGTCGGCGATCTTGCCTCCATTTGAAGGCGAAAATGCCTTCACGGGTACAACCGCGTCGGCGCACAACGCGCACGCACTTCCACTAACCTGTTCCGTATTCCAGGTTTTGATATCACTCATTGCAAGATCCGTGTTTGGTTTTCCTAACTTCACAAAAATACGACTTTGAGCCATTTGGCCCCTTTATTAAAGCCCCGCTGGCTTCCCACCTGCCATGGACGCCTCCCATAAGTTTTTTTCCCGGTTCCCTCTTTCGTCTCTCCAGCTTCCCTCAGCTCGTTTGCGACTAAACTCCAATGTTATTGTCAAATATATTATTTTTGCATGCTTTTCTATGCTTTATATTTCTCTTTTATATCACCTTTTCATCCTTCTTTAGCGAATCAATTGAAAAAGAGCAAAGTACGATGGCGCGTAACCGTAGTCAGCGCCGGCAAGCTGCAGAAAAATATCTCTCTGATACAGAAAGCGATGCGGATTCTCGAATCGAATTTGATTCACCGGACATGGACGCATCTGATACAGACATCATAGAGCCTGAGAGTCAAGGTCTTCATCAGAATTATGTCCCTGACCAGGGACCAGATAACGGCCCTGATGTACTGATGAGGACTCATCGCCATAGCTACGAGGACCCCAACGACGATACTGAAGAAGAGCTCTCTGATATTCCTTCGGATTTCGACGAACCAGATGGTACGAAAAACCTACGGACTAGAGTAGTCGATCGATGGCATCGGTATACACCCTTGAATATTGATCAAGTCTTCACCTCACTCACCATGAATAGGTATTGCCGGATGAAAGCCTTCCAAGAATCCGCTGGATCCATATGGCAGCACCCAGAACGCGCTCTACAGGCTGCATCTGCGAATTGCCTGTACCGGTTCCTTAATTGGACTACTAAACTTGATCGTGGTAAGAATGGTCGAAAACTGAGGCGCTACAGAAAGGCCAACGCTTTCAAATCCGATTGGAAGTACTTCCGCGGCTATTATCAGAAGGTGAAGGGACAGAAGATGGATCGAGGAATGGCGAAGAGACTTCGAACAGTACGGCTACCTGTCTAATAAGCGGTTCTACATTAACAGCTGACTGTCGTAGGGTATACGGAGCATCATCAAAAAGAACAGATACGATACACAACCTCGTCCTAATGAGCCGATGTATATTGAGGATATGGTTCCCTTCAATGAAACGATTCTCACAACTCGAAAGAAGCGATTCTACCTGGGTATCCAGCGGATTATGTTGTGCCTTGCTTTAATGCTGGGGTTGTTTACTGCCAGTCGAAAACAAGCGATCCTAAGACTTCAATATAAACACTTACGCGTCACTCTGCAAAAAGACCCGCATGGAGGGCCACCCGTGATTTCCATTGATATCCGGCCTGAATATATAAAGCAGCTCCTAGGAGTAAAGGATCTGTAAGTAGCGCCCGAGGCCATCGAAACGCTTTCCTAATCCGCAAATAGAAACGAGTTCTCTTTCCCCGAAATCATATATGGAGTTTCATTGGTCTTTAGTCCGCATGTTTTTATCCTGGGCTTGTTGTTCCACGCAGATGCTTTTGCGCCTAATGTGAAATCAATGGACGAACTTCGCAGTCTCTTTATCAGACGTAGCTTTCAGCAGCTAGAGATACCACTGAAGAACGAAATGGATGAGTATTATCTGTTCTGCGACGTCAAAGTGATCAAGGGGAAGCCCACGATCATTCGCGATCAGCGAATGTCCGATAGTACCTATTACTCAGCGATGCGATCCATTTCAGAGATCATGGGTCTTCTGAATTCTTTTTTCTTTCATCAATTTCGCTACGGGACGGGCGAAATACTAGATTCGACTGGTAAGTTGTTCTTCATATCGACGGGTATAAATTCTGAATGAGAGTAATTAGGATGGGTTAGTGATGCTCAACGAAATCTAATTATGAACCATGATAACACTCAGACATTTCTCGACTATTACCGTCCAAGGCGTCATGTGAACATGCAGGAGGCTGTACTGGGGCTGACCCCAGACAAAGAATGGCAGCGGGCTCTGACAAGTAGTTCCCGATTCAAGGATCCCGAACGTCCCCGCTATCTGGACGCTGATGCCAAAGCCTTGGTTGAGCAAGACCCCGATTTGCAGACCGCTATTCGAGAACGCAACAAACTAGAGGATGAGTACGAAATTTATTCAAATACAGACTTGCTTCCCATGTTACAAGAAGCAGAACGTGAGGTTACCAACGCTCGTCAACGGGCCCGGTATAAGCAGAAGAAAATCATGAGACAAGGATATAGTAGGAAGCGGGCCATTGCGGAAATCAATGAGCAGCTTTCTGGCGCCATCCAACCGGATGACGATGATTCTAGCTCTATAATGGATGATGGAAATGACGACCTTCCTCCGATTCAAGCCAAGGTTATCGAAGCCATACTGGCTGTTCCTGTCGAGTGGACACTGGAGGGGGAATGGCAGCGACGCAACAGGACCGTCCACACAATTATTCCCTATTGCGACTATGAAGAAGGGGGTCCTCTTCGGGGCCGGCCGAAGAGAAAGCGGCCATCTAATGACGTTGATGAACCTGCTGAGAGCCGTCATTATGAAGAACAAGAAGTTAAGGAAACCAGTGAGGGAAAACATATAAAAAATCCCAAGTATAAGCAGAAGCAGGAGGAGGAAGTTTGGGTCTGTTTTCAGTGCGGAAAAGAATACGCTCAGAAAAGCAGTCTCCTCCGTCATTTCCGGCCGGCTCATTTGAATGACCGTCAGTGTAACTCCTGCAACGACGGTTGGGAGCATCTCGAGCAGATGCATTGGCAGCGCCATATAGAAGCAGTTCATCATCTTCGTACTTGAATTTTGCAATAATTAGTCTTCGCCATTGTCTCAACAATATTTTCTACACGTAAATATGTTGATACCATTTGTTATAGTATTACATTTTGCTTTGAGTGTGTGAGAAATTAGAATATGTACAACAGCGACTGATCTCACACATGAGATCCGAATTTTCCTATATCCGTTTTCTAACACTACTATGTATTTTGGTGAGATAGCTATTCTTTTCACTCACCACGGTCCTGAGTCGAGTCGAGTAGTTTTTGAACAATATCAAGATGTCCTCTATTTGAAGCAGCCTGGAGAGCATTACCAAAATATCCTCCATGAGCGTTAACATCAGCTCCTTTATCGAGTAATTGTTGAACAATATCAAGATGTCCTCCATATGAAGCAGCCTGGAGAGCATTACCAAAATATCCTCCATGAGCGTTGGCATCAGCTCCTTTATCGAGTAATCGTTGAAAAATATTAAGATGTCCTCTATATGAAGCAGCTTGGAGAGCATTACCAAAATATCCTCCATGAGCGTTGATATCAGCTCCTTTATCGAGTAATTGTTGAACAATGTCAAAATGTCCTCCAAATGAAGCAGCCTGGAGAGCATTACCATATTTTTCTTCTTGAGCGTTGACATCAGCTCCTTTATCAAGTAATTGTTGAACAATATTAAGATGTCCTCTATATGAAGCAGCCTGGAGAGCATTACCGTATTCTCCTCCTTGAGCGTTGACATCAGCTCCTTTATTGAGTAATTGTTGAACAATGTCAAAATGTCCTCCAAATGAAGCAGCCTGGAGAGTATTACCATACTTTCCTTCTTGAGCGTTAACATCAGCTCCTTTACTGAGTAATTGTTGAACAATATGAAGATCTCCTCCACATGAAGCAGCCTGAAGAGCATTACCGTATTCTCCTCCTTGAGTGTTGATATCAGCTCCTTTATTGAGTAATTGTTGAACAATATTAAGATGTCTTCTTAATGAAGCAGTCTGAAGAGCATTGCCATATTTTCCTCCTTGAGCGTTGACATCAGCTCCTTTACTGAGTAATTGTTGAACAATATGAAGATCTCCTCCACATGAAGCAGCCTGAAGAGCATTGCCATATTCTCCTCCTTGAGCGTTGATATCAGCTCCTTTATCGAGTAGTTGTTGAACAATGTTAAGATGTCCTCTATATGAAGCAGCCTGGAGAGCATTACCATATTCTCCTCCTTGAGCGTTGACATCAGCTCCTTTACTAAGTAATTGTTGAACAATGTCAAAATGTCCTCTAAATGAAGCAGCCTGAAGAGCATTATCATACTTTCCTCCTTGAGCGTTGACATCAGCTCCTTTACTGAGTAATTGTTGAACAATATGAAGATCTCCTCCACATGAAGCAGCCTGAAGAGCATTGCCGTATTCTCCTCCTTGAGCGTTGACATCAGCTCCTTTATTGAGTAATTGTTGAACAATATCAAGATGTCCTCCTAATGAAGCAGTCTGAAGAGCATTACCAAAATATCCTCCTTGAGCATTGACATCAGCTCCTTTATCGAGTAATTGTTGAACAATGTTAAGATGTCCTTCAAATGAAGCAGCCTGGAGAGCATTGTCATATCTTCCTCCTTGAGCGCTGACATCAGCTCCTTTACTAAGTAATTGTTGAACAATGTCAAAATGTCCTTCAAACGAAGCAGCCTGGAGAGCATTACCATACTTTCCTCCTTGAGCGTTGACATCAGCTCCTTTACTGAGTAATTGTTGAACAATATGAAGATGTCCTCTATATGAAGCAGTCTGAAGAGCATTACCGTATTCTCCTCCTTGAGCGTTGACATCAGCTCCTTTATTAAGTAATTGTTGAACAATGTCAAAATGTCCTCCAAATGAAGCAGCCTGAAGAGTATTACCATACTTTCCTCCTTGAGCGTTGACATCAGCTCCTTTATCGAGTAGTTGTTGAACAATGTTAAGATCTCCTCCACATGAAGCAGCCTGAAGAGCATTGCCGTATTCTCCTCCTTGAGTGTTGATATCAGCTCCTTTATTGAGTAATTGTTGAACAATATTAAGATGTCTTCTTAATGAAGCAGTCTGAAGAGCATTGCCATATTTTCCTCCTTGAGCGTTGACATCAGCTCCTTTACTGAGTAATTGTTGAACAATATGAAGATCTCCTCCACATGAAGCAGCCTGAAGAGCATTGCCATATTCTCCTCCTTGAGCGTTGATATCAGCTCCTTTATCGAGTAGTTGTTGAACAATGTTAAGATGTCCTCTATATGAAGCAGCCTGGAGAGCATTACCATATTCTCCTCCTTGAGCGTTGACATCAGCTCCTTTATCAAGTAATTGTTGAATAATGTCAAAATGTCCTCCAAATGAAGCAGCCTGGAGAGCATTACCAAAATACCGTCCGTGAGCGTTAACATCAGCTCCTTTATCCAGTAGTTTTTGAACAATGTTAAGATGTCCTCTATGTGAAGCAGCCTGGAGAGCATTGCCACGTTCTCCTTCTTGGACGTTGACATCAGCTCCTTTATCGAGTAATCGTTGAACAATGTCAAAATGTCCTCCATATGAAGCAGCCTGGAGAGCATTACCATATCTTCCTCCATGAGCGTTGACATCAGCTCCTTTATCGAGTAGTTGTTGAACAATGTTAAGATCTCCTCCATATGAAGCAGCCTGGAGAGCATTACCATATTTTCCTCCTTGAGCGTTGACATCAGCTCCTTTATCGAGTAATTGTTGAATAATGTCAAAATGTCCTCCAAATGAAGCAGCCTGGAGAGCATTACCATAGTTTCCTCCTTGACCGTTGACATCAGTGCCCTCGGCAAGTAATATTTGAACAATATTTGAATGGCCGCGTAAACATGCCCAACGCAATGCATTCATATTTGTATTATCGGCCTGATCAATAACGTATTTCTCATTTATGACCAGTACAGAAACCATATCATTATGCCCATTAAATGCAGCTAGATGTAGTGCATTCATACTGGGTTGTCTCCCATATGCCATTTCAGCCTTCCAGAATATAGGAAACCATAGACCAAACAACTTAGTATTAAGGTTATACAGTTTATAAACCTCTTGATCTAACCTATCGTCCTTCGATTGTATATGTCGGAAATGATCTGGCCAATTCTCTGCTGAATAGTTCAGTAAATCTTGTTTACTACCGCCCGCGACGTCATCCATAAGCAGGTAACCGACACAAATCCGAGTCATTTCGATCTCGGTTTCGTTTGGTTCAAGATACCATTTAATGCTGGTAGACCTGTTCACCTTGGTAATTAAGAATTCTCTTGCCGTCTGATGAATGAGGTAGATCTTGGTATCTTTGATAAAGATAAAGAGTCCACACAGTCGCCGTATTTTCTGTTTTAGTCCACTGTGGCTAGCAGTAGCCTCTTCTGCTGTTTTCGCATGCTGTAAAGTGACCCCTAAGGCCATCGCCATTTCTTGAACGGTCAATGGACGTCGCGCGCCGACGATTATTTGTAAGATTTTCTTCACCGTCGCTTCTTGTTTAGGAGTGACTCGATCTAGGATTTTCTCGTAAGCATCATTAACGTCTTTTGGAACCAGTGGAATTGGCTCCTGGTCTGGCCAAAAACTATCTTTCAGTGCCGTCTCAATGTGATCGATCGCTAGATAAAGCCACAAATACGTGCGGTGATTCATATGGAGAAGATCTTTTTCCAGTTGTCTTTGTTTTTGAGTACACAAATTCAACCTCTCTCCAAGGTCAGCCACTTTAACTTTCACAACAAGATTAATCTCCTCGTGAATTTGATCATTTTCCTCTTCACCACGGAGATGAATTTGTGGAAATGATTTCGTTACCGACCGAAAACTATCTTGAATATCATCGTATGGTCGACTAGTAGCCAAAAACTTCAACCACTTTCTCTCACCAGAGGGGTGAGATTGCGTATGGTGTTCTTGAAGCTTTTGTATGAGCTGCTTTTGGTCCTGGCTTCGACACTCATCTAGAGCATCAAAAACACAGATAGTTTTACCCATTGTCGGGTCAGATGTTGCTGCCAGAAAAATGCGCCACATATCCCCAACTTCGTGCTGAATCTTCTCGTGATTCTTTTCCCAGAATGGCAATGCATGTCGCAACAGTTGGGGCTGCAAGCTAAAGAGCTGATGCAGTATAGCACACAGTGCAGTAGCGAGATTGTTCTGTTCATCGTTGTCCTTAAAGAAAAAATATACAATTGATATACTTGGATCAGATGTCTTAAAGACCTCGTCGACCAGAGATTTTGCAAGCACAGATTTGCCACAACCTGGATCAGCCGAGATCCACAAGAGATCGTTATTCGGAGCTTCCCACCAACGTAGATATTCGGGGCTTCTCAAGGCCCATTCACAGGTTCCTGGTATTCTGTGTGGATTATTGTTTTTACGCTCTTCATAGGTTGACGTCTTGAATACTTGATGGCAGCGACGCTGGTCTTCGGTCAAGGCCCGCTCCATTCTTTCGTGGTGGTGACTTTCACGCTGTTCAAATGCCCTGCTAAGACCTTGATTCACAGAGTCAAGTTGCTTAGAAACACTCAGTACTGGCAAGAACGGAAGTAACATTAGCTATCTAATATACTGCCCATACCACAGTGAGCTAAGCTCGGTTAGGTTACATACATTGCTTGATTGGAGATAATACCGTAATGCCTTGTCCAGGAATGACCAACAGTAGTTCTTTTGCGTACGATGCCGCAGTGGCAGCAGCATATGGTTGCCAGATTTTGTTCTTATGGGAATCAGCATAGTCGCAGATTCCTCGAATGACAATACACGGGAATGAATCCATCAGTCCTAACGCCAAGTTAGACACAAGAGCTTTACATTATACATACCCCACTCACCAGCGGCCTCCATCTCGAAACATATAATGTTCTCCTTCGATGCCCACTGATCTCTAAGGATAGCATCTCGCATCACTTGATCTGCAGACCCTATAGTTCCATAATAGATCCTAGGAACCTTTTCGGACCGGTCTTTTCTCCTTACAACGTTGCCATCATTGACTCCGTAACAAGCCTTGCATGACTTCTTTCCTTCCTCATGAACAACTTCTGGTTTGAAGAGTCGGTCTTTTTCGAAACCCTGATGCTGAAACTTCATCATCGTCGGGTTATCTGATAACATTGCTGAGAGCATCTCAGGAATCTTGTATCTTCCTCGCGCATGGTCAGCCTGAAGTCTGGACACCGCATTGAGGACTATGTTTGGTGGTTTGTTGAGCTTCCCACCAGTATGAACAAACCGCTTCTCCTGCTCCGATTTGCCAAAATCATACTGCACGACGGCTTCGGTGGATTTGGAATGTAGGCTGACCACCACATCACCAAGTCTGATGTCCTGTATTTCTTCCATGTCAGTTTCAGACTCATCATCCGAATAGTCTTTCTCATTTCCATTGTTATTCACTCGCTCCTGCGCCTTATATGGTACTCCGCCACCGATTCCAACCATGAGCCCAAATCTGATGGATGGGAAACTGCGCAGCATGTCCTTTGCCACGGTTGCAGCAGACACCTTGCCTGTTGCTTCTGCGGGCAGGCAAGCAATCACCACGTTATGATCTCCGATCCGGCCGAGGTGATACGTGTTTGCGTCCCGTGGATCCGCCGCTGGTAGTATTCGATGTTCGTCGTCCAACATTGCCGCTGCGGCCACCCGCTCAGTCTTTGGTAAAGCACATATCCACCCGATAGTATAATCCTCGTGCGACAACTGCTGGTCACCCATGCTGTGCGACTGAGAAGCTCGTTTTTATAGAGGCATAAGAAGAGACTGAAGATGAATGGCTGTTAGAAGAGCAAACTGTTACTGGATCCTCTTGTTCTAAGATGGTACATTAAATTGGGTTGACATTGACTGGGTTGACATTGACAAGGCTGATACGAATTGTGACGAGGCTGACTGGACTTGGGGTGGCCCTAAGAGGACGTCGCGATTGGCTATGGCTTATAACCCCGCAACCTCGTGTAATGAGATACGCGATCTTCATTTTCATGGAAGGTTTTTAGCAAACAAGAATGTTTAAGATCTACTTCATGTCAACCCACGATATCCGGCCGTTGACAGATTCCATCACACAGGTCCCAGATATAGAACCTGGCGTCATCCTCAGCTTCCTCAGGAGCCACTGTCCCGCCGCTCCGTTTACCCCGCCCTAGGAGCCGAATTCAAAATAGCCAATGAGTAATGAGACTTTTCATCGGCACCGTCCACATTTATTTTGATTATGTCCAAAATGTAGAGGTAAGAAGTTCCGTACTAGACGCCACGCGGTTCTTAATAGTATCAGAGGCGAGCCAATATGAAGAGTTGGTCCATGGTTATTTAGTAGTCCCGTGGCGATATGTATCTGTTCTCAGTCCCACCTTGCAAGGGATGGTGAGCTGAAATGAAACGGGTATTGCATTTTTCGGGTACGTCGGCATTCAGGCAGCAATCTATATACCCCTCTCAAATCATTTACCATCCCTCTCTCGTTGCCGTTTTTTAATGTGGATATCCGAATACTATTTCTTGCGGCATTACTCAGCGATTATTATAAAATAGTCCGCATATATTTGTTAAAATAATTTCATGCCACTTCCTCAGCTTTTCTCAGGTACTCAGCAGGTACTTCATCTAGTAATTTACCGTCGGGGGATTTAGCGATATCCACAAGAAAGCTTTTCTGCTTCTTTTGTTTCTTAATATCTTTCTTCAATGTTTTGGCTTTTTTCATTAAGTCTTTCCATGTGGGTAAGTCATCTTCGTCTTGATCCCCAGCAAGCATCTCCGAATTGATTGTAGGTTTATCTGGCTCATTTATGGGGTCGGAATAAGGTGGATTTACCAGGGCCATCATTGTACTTTCAGAGTCTTCTTGGAGGTAAATCTCGCTCCCTACACGATTTCCGACTGAGCAAAACCTGCTACTCTCTCCTAGTTGTTCAGAATCTGCTTCCTGAGTGGATAGGGGGCTCTCCGGAAGCTTGTTGCCGCTGTCGGAGGAGTATCGCATATCTTCAACAGCTATTCCTCATATTAGGAATATTAGGAAGGTCATCGCAAAATAATTGTACATCTTTCTCACCTATGGTACGAATCCTCACAAACTTTTTACATGTTTCTGAACCCTTCAATAAAACGTCCAGCTTCTTAGTTAATTGTTCACGCAAGCTCCGATTTTCCTCCGACTCTCCTGCAATCCGAGTTATAGTATCCGGAGGCATTTGGAATACCGAAACGGGGGAGAAGAGGTCAGAAAGGGACGTCACAAGCGTTCCTTCAATGACCTCAATGGCGATGTCATCAATAAATCTCTTCATGGCGACCTATAAATCTGATTAACGGGCATATTCAGACTCCAGAAGCAATTCGAATTGACCTTATAGTACGCCAGCATACAATGTAGTGCCTCTGCAGAGGCAAAACGACACATATCGGGCTCTCTATTCTGCATGATAGAATTGAACAATTCACGAAGCTTAATGGGACCGCTCTGCTCGTAAGGCGAATCCACATTGCTGACATTGAAGAAGCCTTGAATTGACTGGAGAACTTCACTCTCCCGGCGCTGATGCCGTATTTTTTGCAAATTCTCAGTGAAATAATGATTGTAAGTAATTGGGTGACCTTCTCTATGGGGCTTCAGTAGATCGGAAGTTTTCGCCTCGACAGCCTGCTGAAGTTCATCTAGCTGAGGGTGAAAAATATCTCTCATAAGTGCAGCCGATGTAGCTTTGTCTGCCACGTAGGACACAGCAAGTCCGATGAACACCTTCACTGCATGACCAACTTGTGAGATATGTTTCCGAGTGATTTCTTCCCATGGATTGCATTGTTCCATAAATAGGTCCGATATAATCATAGGATTAAAAGTGCCAGGCAGCTCACGACCTCTGGTCTGTTTGACAAGCTTTCCGATATGTTGAATGAAATGTTCACGTGTGATTAAAATCTGTGCTGTGGCTACTTTTTTCTTCTTTTCATCTTGATGGCAAATATGCCGGTAGTGTCCATGTAGTCTCATGTGCTGCGCGAAATCCTCATTGAGATTCTGTATCACCGCACGGATTCGCTTCTGGATACCGGTTTTCTTCTTTACGTCTTCGAAAAAATGATGATTGTATGTTCCATCAACGGCAGCCTTTACAATGGACTGGAATGACTGGCTGATTTGAAAAAGGTACGACTGTTATTGCGAAGGGGTCTCCCTTGCGTCACCCAGAAGTCTCAGTTCCTCATGACAATTATCTAATTGTACTTCAATCTCATCAATCAAACTTGGTAACTCCGAAGCAATTTGCGCAAGAAGCAGTTTGCTAAGACGATCTCTCAGGGTATCAATACCCACCAGAGCTCGAGGCATACACTCCCAGACACCTTGTGAAAAGAATTGTTGCTCTTGTGTGTTACGCTCCGACAAGGTTCCTTTATCCTGTTCGGTATCCCTATTCCTGAGCACGTGCCACCCGAGATTGAATATAACGTCCTGATTCTTAGCAAGAGATACAAACATGCTCTCGCTTTCGGACCCTGGAATCAATGTATCCGGCTTTGTAATCACACCAAGCGTTCGCAGCCCAGATCCATCAGCATTGCGGGCGAGGTTCAGAACGATCTGATTGGCAAAATCGTTTTTCGCAGAGACCACGGCAGGATGACACTTCTCGGTTCTTTCATATACGCCTAAACTACATCCTGTACCAACTTGACGTCGGCAGCAGATTGCTGTTTTGTTTCTGAATGAATGAGTCCTGGCAGATCGACGATAGTCAAATGAGGTCGATCAGGTCCCGAAACTTCTACCCTGAGAAGATCGTTGGAAAATGCCTTTCCATGAGTCGAGATTCCCATAACGGCCTTCGCATTTTCGATCAACTCGGGTAGACCATCGAAACTGTCCAGATTTTCGCGGAAATCCCCCAATGACTGCTTTTCAGAATCCGTGTGAGACTGGTGAGGAACAATTGATACACTCACTCCAATCCGCCCGCTTTTACGGAGAACAAGTTCCGTGGGAAATCGTGTGCAGAGGCTACTCTTCACTGAAAATGCGACTCCTGATATGGCTTCCAAGACGGAGCTCTTACCCGAAGATTGATCCCCGCACACAATAATCTGCGGGAGTGAAATATAGTGGCTAATTCCTTGCAAGCGAAGAGTATCGACTGAATCTAGAAGATCCAGCTGTTCTTGCGTGCAGAGCCCGGATAGGGCATCGGCTGAAAAACGTGTCATGTTCAAGTGAATCAGCCTTGAAACTATGCTGCAGGTATTGAACAGTGGGCTGCAATATATTATTATATTGGCATTTCACTCAAAGTCCTGCGAGGTCGCTATGAAAGTTGAACCTAGTAGAATCTAAGCACTTTCACTGGCACGGTCTCAATGAATTTTCCAGACTCCCAATTGTTCAAGTGCCCGGAAGGGCTCGAAGAGATGATACGTGTATAACGCTCTTCATAAAGAGATACTTATATTGGTGTACTACCAAAACGGTAATGTGTGGCGTGCATTCCATAGGCTATTAGGTTGGCTTCGTTTTATTAATTCGGAATGTGAGCATCTCACTCTGCATGTAAACTAAGCAGTGCGAAGGTCGCCTCGAATACTTCACTCTGAATTTTCAATCAACATCATTCCTACTAACTGAATGTCTACATATGACCTAAGCCGTGGAATGGGAAGGATGCAACACCGTAAAGCGCCTCATACACTAAGTATACCATCCATGATGTCTGAAATGCCAGATCAATAACATTCTTTGCATGCAACCTCATCCTCTCAAATGATTTTCGTCCCTTTAATTATAACAAGGAATGACTTACTAAATAGCTAATCACCCTAACGATATGAGTTCCTGTATTATTTTATTATGCTACATTCATCGTTGTCAGGAATTTGGCAACTGTGGGCAATGTCGTGCAATCTCAAATGCTCCTCGACGCTAGGAGAGTGAAATATTAACAATGACAGTAAATAACCCACATATATAACCGGGGCAAAGGGATGAGTCGCGAGGCAGAGGAGTGGAAGAGGTACTACGAAGCAGTCGTATTATTGTTCCAATAATGTCGGCTGAAGCTGAATATCTCAATGCGGCGGACATAGGTACGGTTTCGCCCTCTGTCTGCAGTTAGCGGAGCTTTCTTTCTAAACATAATTTCCTAGGTGTTATCCGAACAGAAAAGGTCTCTAAGTCGCAAGCTGCATATGAAGAATCCTCTATGTTGGAGCGCGTATCAAATCTAACTATTCAAGAACCGAATAAAGGTTCCGATCAAACCAATTTCTGCAGAATTACATCAAGCCTTGTCAATACCACGGAGGGAATCTCTGACCTCGTTGACTCAATATGTGACTGTCAGCCCCTTTCTCCATCACTCTATTTGGACTTAGAAGGAGAGCAGCTTTCTAGAAACGGAAAAGTATCTATCCTCCAGATATTTATTCCGTCTGAACATCACGTATACCTTGTGGATGTTCATAGCCTGGGCCAAAAAGCTTTCTCAACAAAGGGCAATAACAGGTTGACGCTTCAGGACATTCTTGAATCAGTGACCGTTCAAAAAGCAATTTTCGATGTGAGAAATGACTCAGATGCATTATATAGCCATTTTGGCATTCGCCTTTCCGGCATCGATGATATTCAACTCATGGAACTGGCATGTCGACCGTTCGGTCGGAAATTCGTGAACGGCTTGACGAAATGCATTGAGCATGACGCAATGTTGACCGATAGAGAAAGGCAAGTATGGAAGGCCACAAAAGAAAAAGGGCTTCAATTATTCGCGCCAGAGAAGGGGGGTTCTTATGATGTTTTCAACTACCGCCCACTTGATGATATCATTCAGTCATATTGCGTCCAAGATGTCCAGTTTCTGCCCCGTCTTTGGTCTTCTTATAATGCGAGACTGAGTTCCGAGTGGCGTCTCAAAGTAGAGAGTGCTACAAGGGCTAGGATCCGTTCATCTCAGAGCCCTTCCTACCAGCCTCATGGAAGACATAAAGCTCTAGGCCCTTGGTGATTCTCTTTTTATAGGCTACGCTTCAAGCTCAAGGCTACTGAAAAGTGGGCCAGCCAGACGGCGAAGGCGACTCTGCCCCAAGGCTATCTCCAATGTAATAACTTCTTATTTGAAAGCACGGCAATTGTTTTAACTGGGCGATAACTTAATACCGAAATGAAGTTAATTATCGCAGGCTTTATTTCTTAATATGAAAACTAAATACAATCAGATGGCCCTATCGTCTTGCTCAAACTAAGCCTTGCAAGAAAGCTATCGTATTAGAGTATTCGCTCTTCCTCAGATTCCGTGTCATCATAATTTTCTCCCATGAGCTGGTGGCCAAACCACGAGTTTCTCTGCACTCCAAAGGTATATAAGACTCCAAGATTTGCCAAATACCAACATCCCTGTCCAATCTTCAAAAATGGGTGCTGTAATAACATTAGATCAGAATCATATCAGCATTTCATCACTACTATTTCTTCATACCTTGAGAAGCTCTTGAAGCGGAATATCAGATAGCAACTTTGTGAAATGGTCAGCTAGGTAGAATGACATGCTCCTTCTATCTGAGCGGGCCTCAATATCAAGGAGAGACGAGGCAATCTTATAGATTGCTTGAATATCATGAGAGATTCCGTTTTCATCTTCCTTTCTGATCATACTATTTCCAATATCTCCTATTGTAACCGTCATTAAGTCAATCCCTTTGTAACGACACTAAAAATGCATACCAATATGAACTTCGCCATCCTCATTGATATAAACGTTGCCACAATGTAGATCACCATGATGTTGCTTTAGGACGTCATGTATATATATCAATCCGTGTATCATCTATGAACATTGTCAGTTTCCCATCTAAGTGAATTTCGAAGGGTTTGAAACCTCTCTACATATCGTTGCCACGGAAATTTCATCAAACAGAACTCGTCCATGCGCTTTGATTTCCTTCAAAGACAATCCCGTTCGCTCATAGACTAAGTAAACAGCATCTCGACCAAGCGATATATCAATCAAGTTCACAAGATTCTCGTGGTATGTTTTCTTTAGAGCTTTATATCGCTCTTTTATATCGACAAGGTTCAGTTTCTTAACAAACATCACCGGGTGAGAGGCATTTCCCATTTCCATCCCATCATACCCCTGTGGCTTTTCACTCCCAAAACTAACAAAAATTCTGTCCATTTAAGAGCCTTTGGGAAGCTGGGATGATGGTTGCTCAAGTTTGGTCGTTTTTGTAGAAGCTTGGATAGACTCTTTAGGATCGACAACTCCAACATCTTTTCCAAACACAAAGGATTTGGCAGGTAGAAGTGTTATACGTTCGCTCATTTTGAAAGACATGAAGTTTAATGAGTAGTTTTCGACAGATGCTTAGATGCTTGGATGCTTCTATCGCGGTCAGGGGAGTATTTATGTTATAATCTAAGGCATGTGTGCATTCTGGATATGTGTGGAAGATTGTTCTATCGTACATGAGAGGGACCTAGGGCTCGTATATATAGCCAAAGGTATACAAAGAACATCTATCTATAGCCTGAAGGGTTTCACTATGGTGAAAGCCCTTTGATCATGACACTGCCACTCCTTTCTTTCAAAGCCAATTCCCTCATTGGCATGCATAATGAGTGACTAAAGGTGAGAAGTAATCAATAAACGTAGAGCTCTCAAATCAATAGCAATCTGTAAGTAAAATCAATAAATCAATACTTAGCTATACTCCCCCTCCTTACTTTCTTCAAACTTGTACGCCTAGGCGCCTTGCTGCAGCGCGGGTAAGCCTTCGTAGGGGGTTAGGCCGGGCAGGTGCACCAGCCTGTGACCGACTGGCCTGAGTGCCTTGTGTAGCGCGAGTCGTAGATGTAGTGCCATCATGCCTGGAAACTGGCGGGCTGACTGATTCTGAGTCCTCGTTCCGCGGCGCTGATGCGGGTGCCGATCCTGGAGCCGGTGTAGACACAGGCAGAGTGGCCTCTAGAGTGTCGACGTCAGGCTGCTGCGTAGCGTCAATGGCGGGCACGGGGATGGGGGCGTTGCGGGCTGGTAACCGATTGCCGCGGCGCTGTTGGGGGCGGCGTTGAGCCTCGTACTCCTCAATGAGCTCCTGCGCGTTTTGAAGCTTATTTAGGGGTAACCAGACATCGTGCTCACGGCCGTAGCCTGTCCAGCGCACTAGATAGTGGATGGTTGGCGGTCTGCCTCGACGTTGCGTAACTCGCTTATCCACGAGTCGACTAATCTCATATGATTTGACATCCTCTGTGTCGCCCTCGATGCCTTCCACATGATCTGGGTGGTAGTTCTTGTTCCGATTGTATGGATCAGCATGGGTCGGCTCGAGATGCGCAATCGAGATGACGTCGTTGATATTCCAGCGTGAGGGGAAGTCGAGACGATATGCGAGATTGCCGATGCGTTCTAACACCTCAAACGGGCCCGCATATTGGGGTGACAGCTTCTTGTTCACGACTTCAGGGATGTTATAGCCTTTGTGTAAGCGTAACATGACCTTATCCTTCCTATTAAAGAATTTAGGAGTATGTCGGGCGTCATAAAAACGCTTCATCGTCATTTGAGCTAGAGAAATTGATTCGGCTGCATCAATTCGCAATGAAAAGTCCTGCACCTTATTGACATTTGTTGCCAAAATATCGAGAGCGCGCGTGGGCTGGAAGCCAAATTTCAGCTCATTTGGCGTTTGGCCGGTGGCTGTCGAGATTGTCGAGGCCCATTGCGCCTGTAGATACGGGATGATCTCTGGCCATCGTGTTGGGTCATCCATCGAGGCGAAATAATAGCGGAGTGCAATTTCCAGTGCCTGGTTGGTCCGTTCGGACGCACCATCGGTTTGGTAGTGATACGCTGCAGCGTACAGCAGGCTCACGTTGAGCGCTTTAAAAAATGCTTCCCAAAAGGCGCTGAGAAATTTGGGATCTCGGTCTGACACAATAACATGTGGAATGCCCCAGCCTACTAGCAATAGGCGTTTTGATAGCGCGGTTGCCCAGTGCTTTGCTTCCCATGTCGATGCGCCAGGGATGATTTCAACTGATTTCGTAAATTTGTCTGTAGCGGTCATGACACAGTCAAATCCTTCGCGTGTGATTGGTAAGGCCAAAACGTAGTCAATTGTAATGGTGTGGAATGGGATTGGAGGCGCCACAATTGGCTGCAGGTCGCCGTAGGGACGGTGTCGGCGGGTTTGATTGGCTTCGCAGTCCGGACAGGCGTCAATATATTCCTTGAGGCGACGCCTCATGCGATGCATAATCAGGCCGTTGAGGCGCTCAAAGCTTCGCTGCAGGCCATAGTGATTGGCATCGTCATGTGCCATCTGAAAGACCTCATGATGCAGTGCTTGGGGAATGACTAGACGGCGCTCGTCCAGGTGAGTTACTGAGTACAGCAGGCCATCTTCGGTGATCTCATAGGGCAGATCAATGCGATCTGGCAGATCAGCACCGTCGTTCCTTGCAAGCTGTTCCATTATTGGTGCGTAGTGTGGATCAGTCTCATAACCCTCTATAAGACGATTCTTAAAATTGTCACTTAGTTCCACGATAACTGTGTTGAAGACTGGGATTTGCTCAGTAAACAGCGTGTCCAGCTGTTCCAACATGGGGGAATCCTCGGTTGGGGGATTCAGGCGCGCAAGACGAGATAGCGCGTCTGGTACGACGTTGGTGTTGCCTGGACGATGGAATACCTTGAGATTATGGAAGCGCTGAATATAGGCAGCGGCTTGGATCAGGCGGAGATTCAAACGGTCTGTCGACGTGGAGCTGAGACTGGTCTGCTTCGCAATATCAACGGTGGCCGAGTGGTCTGTAAAGGTGAATACCTCCTTCTAACAGCCTTCTACTAGGTGTCGGGTCTTGCGCAGAATCCATACCAGACATGCCACTTCTAATTCTGTTGGCCAATAACGCTGTTCATGCTCATTGAGCCGACGAGACAGATATAAAATAGGCTCAATTAAGGTTCTTGGTGGTGGGGGCATTGCTGTTTTAGTGTCTGCAGCATCTTTAAGATAATCAAGATCATCCTTTACATGGTAAATCATGCCGCCAAAACCGTTGTTCAGCTTAGCTGCGTCTAGATCAATAAATAGGGGGCGTTCTGGGTTAAAGTGCACCAACATGGTGTGTCGGCTGCATGCTTCACGAAGCTGTTCAAACGCGCCCAATTCTTCTGCCGTAGGCTCTGACACTTTGGCTGCGTTGCTGAAAGCACGCCTCGCTTTGCCGGCTTTCGGTCCTGGCTTCAATAGCAGGCGCTTTCGGTCCTCTAGGGGGCCCACTATGGAGGCATAGCCTGGAATGTAGTTCCGAATCACTCCGGCGAGGCCGAGATAGGTCTCCAGCTCCGACAGGGTGGTTGGAAACGCGAGATCGGTGAGTGCCTGGAGGCGTTCTTCGGGGGTGCTCATGCCGAGCGAGTCCACTCGCTGCCCTAACAGGGTTACATTCGGGAAGCCAATATAGGCCTTCTCGGGGGCGAGTGTCACGCGGAGGCGCTCTAGGTCACTAAAGACATCCGCGAGCTGCTGCACATGCTCATCGAGCGTGCGCGACGCGATCACGATGTCGTCCACATAGGTGCGACAGTACGGGCGATGGCGCCGAAGCTTTGTATCTAGCTGGCGCTGCACGTACGCGACCGAATTGAGAAATCCCATGGGAGCGACCTTCAAGATTTCTTGCCCGCGGTGGGACACGACGGCAAGGCGATTCTGATGCGGTCCGTAGATTCGCCATTGATAAAAGAATGCGAGGGCGTCCACGACGGAGATGAACTTCTTGCCGGCTAGCATGGCAATGATCTCCTGCTGCTGCGGCATGGGGTAGATATCCGGTTCACACAGCTTATTCAATGGCCGAATATCAATCACCACGCGGGATCGATCCTTCCATTTGCCATCTTTATGCACCAATCGATGGACAACAAAAACCGGAAATCCACTTGGCGTGTGGTTCTTCGCCCAATCCATACGGTCCTGACCGTGCAGCTTATCAAACGTCTCATCAATGATCTCACGGTCTCTTTGGCCAACTGGATAGACTCGGCCCAAGCGCATACTGACAATCTTCTCTTCCCAATTCGCCTTCAGGGGAATACGCATCCATTCCTCTTCTGGAATGTCGGTAAAGCCACCTTTATCTTCCCAAATATCGAATCGATTGACGACCGCTGCGAAGGCACGAACCGCGGCCTCATCGCCATAGACGGTAGCGCCATTGGCGAGCTTGGTCAGATTCGGCAAGGCGTCCGGGTTGACCAGCTTCGAAGTGGGGTCTCGCTGTCGCATTAAGCTTTTGGGATCCACCCGCGCGAGAGCCTCTGCTTCGGGACCTGCGAGATTGGCAGACACCTCGTCAAAGCCGGTTAGGGTGCCAATGCGCGTGTTTTTTGGAATCGTCACTGGGCGTGACGACAGATTGACTATTTTTACTCCTGTCGTGTCTTTATCGATGATGTGCGAATACATGCTGACCCGATCGTATGAGGGGTTAAATATATAGTCCTGATCTGCATGTAATTGCTTTCCACCGAAGCGAACGGGAATGATACCCTGCCATTTGGGAGGAATGACAATTGATCCCTGTGTATTTGAGTACACGGGATGGAAGCGCTCATAGTCCTTTTTGGCACGAATTCGGACCTGGACTGTTGCATCCTGGCACGCGCCTATCATAATTCGCTGGCCGCTAATGCTGAGGTCAATCTTATGGCGTCGCATCATGTCAATCCCAATCAGGATGTTGGCGCCGAGCGCTGGTACAATTGCAAGCTCGCAGGGGATGCTCACAAGCACTGTCTTATTGTCATTGGGTAGTTTTGCTGTAAATTGCAGTGGAATGGTTGTAAATTCATCTGATTGGTATGCATCAGACCCGATGCCTTTAACATTAATTGACTGGCCTCGCTTCTCGATCTTTGCCTTAGGGTAATATCTTTTCAAGAAATCTCTTGCAATTAATGATATGCCGGTTCCCGTGTCAAGACAGGCTTCTCGCTCATCTTTGCTGTCCGGTAGGTGGAGCTTTGCTGCTGCGTAGTGCCAGCCTCGGAAGGAATAGCCTGGCTCTGCTGATTCGTCAAACTCTGACTCAATCACTTCGGAGCTGTTTTCAGGGGTTATCTCAGTCTTATTAGAGACCTCTGTAGGCGTATCTGACGGCTGTGCGCATTCGTCTCGAAGGTGCGCGTGGAGCGTGTTATTAGATGGGAATGTCAATTCACAATTCTCACATGTTCGCGGGGGCGGTGCCATGACTTCAGCGACGTTATTGACATAGGAGTCGTAATCATCTTCAAACGCGGCCTCATCGGCGTACTCTTCAGCGCCCCAGTGCGAGTCGGGCTCCTGCGTGTAATCTCCAAAGCTTTCATAGCACTCTTCTTCAGGGAGATTTGACATATCGTAGACCTGTATGTTGGTATCCTGGCTTTGGGGCTGCTCCAAAGCAGGTGGTATTTTATCAGCATCCTTTGGAATATCCACATTCACATTATATGTTTGGGTGTTACGATTTCCTTGGAAGCCTGGAGCTTGTCCTGGAAGTGTCGGTTGACGTTGCCTAAAGCCATAGGGAGCACCTCGGCCACGTCCTCTCCAATTCTGCACTCGATTAGGCGTGAAGGAGGGCCTTTGTTGATAATTCTGAGGCGGCGGTCCAGCCTGATATTGGCGTTGCGGGAGCTGGCTCGGCGGTCGCTGCACGTACTGGCCCGGCTGGAATGGCCTGCGGTTGTCAAATGTGTAGCCATTGTAGCGACTCTGATTGGATCGTTGATCTGCTTCCGCATTGGGTGTATATCCAAACGGTCTATTCCCTGATTGGTTATTACTCGGTAGAGGCGAGCTATTGGAGGCACCTCGGCGCTGCCAATAGGCTTGACGCTGCCAAATTCCACGCTTCTCTTCCAGAGTGGCAAAGAATTCATCGAGGGCCATATCTTTGCTTGGCCTCGGGATATTGATCTGCATACGCGGGTCAAGACGCTTCCATACTTGCAGAATTAGCTGAAAATCTGAGTCATATTCCGCGTTCCTGGCGTGACGAATGACCTCTGAGGCCCATTGCGTTAGATTCTTATTGTCTCGGAAGTCTTGGAGGGAAAAGGTCATTCGCTCCAGCTTATCAGTAGCCTCGTCAATTGAAGGACTAAATCGGGATGATAACTGTTCAATCCAGCCATACTTTTTGTCGATTGGGGTGGTCCGAAGCAGCTGCTTTGCCATTTCTCCGACTTGGTCTGTGAACCAATCACTGGCTGTGCCGCGGAGCGCTGTGTGGACACGTAATCGCACTGTGGCTTCTCCACGAATATCGGCGATGTTGCGCAGGTTTTGGCAGAAGCGGCGGACATCTCGGTATATAGATGTGCCACCGATATAAACAACTGCGGGATCTTGAGGGTAGTAGAGATCAGGATGAAAGGCACCAATCTCATCCACCTTAACTGATTGACCAATAACAGGCTGCTCATCCTGAGGATGAGCCTCTCGGTCTCGTGGCACGCTTCTCCGGTGTTCTTGACCTTGATCTCGATCTCGATCTCGGTCTCGAGGTGGATCACGAGCAGGATCTCCCCGATTTACATCTGGACTTTGGGATACAAAAATTGTCTGATCGAATGGTTCTGACCCCGGCCGTACCGTCTGGGTGGGTTGCTCTGGCGGTTCGCGGGAAGTAGTCCGGTTAAGCTCGGTATTGAGCATTATCTTCATTTGCTGAAGAAGCTGCGCATTATTCTGTGTAATTGTTTCTAATGTATGGCGTTGAACCTCTTCTAAAAATTCTTGCCTAGCAGCTGACTGACGGGATGTCATCTTGGCTTGTGCGGTACTAGGTTGCTCCTTAGAAGTGCCTTCAGCTAACCACCGTCGATGCTCCGCTGAATGTGGCAGAGGAGGGACCTGAAATTGAGATGGCGTCTGTAAAAGTGCCTCTGGGGTGCTAATATCCGCGCGTTGCTTTCCTTTGCCTGGCGGTGAGACAGGCTGCTCTTCAGCTGTCGCTTTCTTGGAGCCAAGGATATTGATACGGGCCGTCTTCTGTTGCAATGGTTCTTCTGATACTGATGAATTAGTTGCTGATAATGAGGACAGGTCAAACACTGAAGGTAGCTCTGGATCCGCAGATGTGAAGTGATATTTCTGATTCAGCCTATCAAAGTCTGCCGGGTTCGAAAAAGGTGGCGAAGAATTTGAGCGGACTCGAGGCGGTCGCGATCTCGCTGGGGTAGTGAGCGCCGCTTCACTGTTCGCTGGATTATGTCTGGATCGAGTTAAGGGTCGCGGTCCACTGGGTCCTGATTCCGGGACTTTGCTTGGGGTTGGATGATGCGGATCCAGCTGGAATGGACTCGCTGTTGAGCGATCAACTGTATTCCGAAAGAACTGTGCGTTCGAATCCCCTCGTTTGAATCCTAATGGCCGATCTGGAATTACCGTTTCTTGATTGTCGATAAAGAAATTGTCTTCAAAGTCTTGAAGTGTTGAGAGATAAATGAGAATCTTCGTGTCCTCATGAAACTGTAGAATTGCTCGATTGACAATAGAACGTTCTAAAGCCCAGTCTGCAGGATATCCCTCTGGGATCACTGCTCCGTCAGGATGATCAACCTCCGGGATAAAGTAATTCAGATATATAAAATATGCTAGTGCCTTTGTCCTTGGATGGATATCTTGAGCATGCTTCACATCTGAAGAAATAAACTTTTTGATATAGTCAGATTGGACTACAGCTCGGATGGACAAATCAGGAAGTTTTGTGTCACGATAGGCGCCAATTGTTGCGCTCATAGAGACGGGAGCGCTTTGGCAAAGCTGTCAAAGCTTGACCAAGCCTTGAAAGGAAGATCAATAGATGGAAAAGAAAGAAAGACGGGAAAGAGCTAAAAATAGCAAAATAGATAAAGTTTTTCAGTCTGAAAGACTCCAATGCGAGTAGTGCTTTCGATATTACTTCTCCGAGTCGAGATGCCTGGCGATCCCCAGGTGGGCGATGATAATATGGAATGAAATGGCCTAGCGATCCCTAGGTGGGCGGTAATGATATGAAAATGAAATGGCCTGGCGTTCCCCAGGTGGGCGATAATCAATGGAAAATAAGGCCTGGCGATCCCCAGGTGGGCGTGTTGACAACTGGTCAACTATATGGCAGTCAAGCTGCTACGTTGGAAAAACATCAACGTCTTCTGAGACCGAACATTGGACATGCTACCAATGTTATAATCTTAGGTATGTGTGCATTCTGGATATGTGTGGAAGATTGTTCTATCGTACATGAGAGGGACCTAGGGCTCGTATATATAGCCAAAGGTATACAAAGAACATCTATCTATAGCCTGAAGGGTTTCACTATGGTGAAAGCCCTTTGATCATGACAACATCGGCACCTAGCAAAGAGATTCTCATCCCACTGGTCAAAATTGCACAAGCATCTAGAAAATGCGTTATGGGGGGCCAATGGGCATCGACCAAATGGGGTGTATAATCACATGTATAAGTATCTGCCTCGTGGCCACGGATTAGAAGTTTCGAGATGACTAAGAGCCCAATTTTCCATAGCGAAGAAGTCTTAGATGGCAAAGAATTGAATACCATCACTGTTACCGGATAGGAGAATCGCACCTACCTGATAGAAAATCAACGTAATATTGGAAATGATTCTGTCAACATGCTGATCAAAAATATATTTCTTAGCCATGCCATCGCATTAACTTTAGTTATGTACCTAACTGCCGTATTCCGAGGGTCTTGGCATTTACAATCTGGAGACATGTATGAAATGGCTGCAGAGCCGAGACAATCAATATACTGTACTACCTAAAAAGATCCACTAATCGGAGCGCCATGTCTCCACGCTTGTATCTTGGGCCCAAAGGAGAGCAGGTGCCCATCGTGGAGTTTTCTGACGCGCGACTGTCACTCAGAAAGTTGAGAGTCGGTTCGGGAGCTGAAGACCGTCGGGTCGTTCGCCGTCTCCAACACAAGCGCAGATAGACCTCGTTCCAAAGCCGCTGCGGTGGCCAGCTGGAGGATCGTGGTCATGCCTTCTTTCCCCGTCACAGTGAGATTCTCCATCATGGATTGAAGATAATCACGGCTAGGCAGGCCAGCCATGCTGTCGGAGTAGATTCGTTGAATGGTGAGGATGCTCTTCTCCAAAAGTTCAGGGGGATGTTTACCATCACCTCATTCATTGTCGAGATGCTCTGAACCTAGTTCCGTAGAACGTCCTCCTCTCTTTGCGCGAGCGATTGCAGATGTTGGGCCTCCTACTGCATTGGACCCAGTCCCCGTTGAAGTTGGTCCGCATCTTCAACCTGCGCGGCAATGGTTTTCAAGCATAAGCTATGTCCATCAAATCCGTCCTCATTGCAATCACCCGGTTGATCTAGGCGTTATGGGGATGTTTCTCTGGTCCACGATTAGCATGCGTAGTGACCATAGTCTCAGGCATTACCTTGAAGCGACCAGCTGAGGCCCGGCCTCGTGTGGAAGACGCCAGAACAACGATCCGTGTTCTCGGACCAGTCCCTACCAGGTCAACAGGGAGTCGTCGTAGATGGCTCCCCTGAAGTGAAGATGGTTTAGACATCGTTAGACAGATTCAGAGAAATGCCAGTTACTTTAGGCAGATGAGAGAGGAGATCCCTAAAATCCAATCAGGGCGATGGCACGGCCAAAAGGATTAAATAAAACACTGAGGATGGAAAAGTAATTAAAAGAAGAAGCGCCGTGGGGGGAAAGTGTTGCGGGGTATGAGTGAAACTCCCTTGGCCGATTGTAGCAGCAGGAGCTGGTGAAGAACTCAACATTGCCCAGCGAGATTGACAATCCTACCGGATGAAAAAAAGACCCATTCCGAGGTTCGAAGGCGGAAACATTCACAAGGAAACCTATCTTCGGGCAAGCAAGCAGCGGCATACTTTTGAGCTATAGACAGGTGTAAAACTGATCAATGTATTACTGCTCAAGGTCACAGTTGAGGAGCTCAGTTCCCGATTCCACCAACATGCCATCACTTTCCCAGCGACCCCGAGATCTTTAGTGGGTAAGCAGTCAAAAGCTTCACTGGCTGGAGCTAACAAAGGGACCACTCAGGGTAGGTATCGCAGCTGGTGTCTATCGAGGTAGTTCTCACGTGAACTTTCATATCGTGACACACAGCTGTCCCTGGCAGATTATTACGGTCGATCAGCAATGAGGCGGATAGGAAACGAAGACGATCAAAGGCGATACGCAGCTCGTAGTCTAGAAGGCGAGGGCCGGTGTGAAGTGGGCTTGGAATGGGATAGCAGCATCGCACCATTTCAGATGAATCGAGTGATCAGTGCTATGATGGTGGTTCTCAGCCCGATAGATGGGGGAAGAAGGTAAGACCCTTCCTGATCCTCTTTTGATGCTGGCATGAGGAGGAGTAAGCCTTTCAACCGTCGTCGAAATAGGCTTTTCTTCTTGGCCGCACGTTGCGGTCATGCGGGTACAGATTATCCACTTCGTGGACACTTCCGACGGACCGTGCAGTCGCAGCTTAGACCAATGGGAATCGAGCTCTCTGTCGATCTCCCTGGTCTGCTCCAGTCGGCGTCCGGTCGGTTGATGGACAGAGAGGGCAAAACAATTGAAAAGGGAGGTTGAGATGGGCGTACATGGAGATTTGGTATAGATATTGATTGTTTTAGGCTTGGTGTCGCGGTTGCGCAAGTTCTGTCAGATTAATATGGGTAATTTTGCAAGGCTCCGATTGGCCGCCGAGTCGACTTCGACTGGGCGAGAATAAGGCCAATTAGGCATAAACACGTTTTGTAGGGAGGGGCTTGAATTCTTCAAAACTGAGGACAATTCCCCTAGTAATTTAGGAGCAAGTTTGTCCCAGAAAAGCAATTAAGAAAGTTGCAATTATCTCAATTTATTCTAATAATTTTGGCGGTTTTTACCGGGTAACATCGCCCCACTAAATCTAACAATTAAGAGTCTGATTCCATTCCCCGGTCAAATTTGCACCTAATTACCCCAATATGACTTCAAATCTAAGTTCCCAAGTGATCCTGACCGACTCGTCCAAGTGGGATGAGTGGGATACTGCGTTCAATACCTTTGTCCAAGGTCGTGCCATGGAGGGCTATCTCGATGGCACTATCAAGGCTCCAAAGAGACCGCATGAACCCGTTATTAATGACTATCTTGAAGGACAAGCGCGTGAGCAACGCACGCAGAGTCAAGACACTGAGGAAGAATCTCAAATCTCAAGCTTCCAAGCAAAAAGAGATCTCAATATCCAAGACCTTACCGCAGCCAAACGCAAGGCATATGGCGAAGCGGTAGCTACTTATAAATTGTTATTTGACACTTTCCTAAAGCAGTCGAGAGAATACCAGGAACTTGTCGATTGGATGAGAAACACTGTCAGACCAGAATTCGCCAGAAATGCCCTAGACACCGCACGCGAGATTCCCGAAAAGTATGCCAACCTTGAGGCACTCGCGGGGGGTGGAAAGGCCGATGTTCTGAGGCAATTGAACTCCGAATATAAACATCTTACAACGCCATGGAAGCGTATCCCAAAGGACATCCAAAAATGGATTATGGAATGGGAAATATTGATGACGAAGGGCAATCGTCATCGGCTTCCACAAACCCAACTTCCCACTATCTGGGCGAACGATTTCTTCAATGCTGTGCGTTTAGGATATCCAGTATGGGTAGATTCATATAGGTCTGTACAGGAAGAGGCAATAGACACAGGAACCTTAACCTACCGTGCATTATCCAGGGCATTCCGAAGGACTGTCGACGTATCCGATAATCCAAAAGGCACTGCAGGCCGAATAGGTAAGGGAGCGTTTATGACAGTCCACGGAGAAGAAAGCCCCCCGCGTCAAATGAGATGGAAGCATCTGACAAAGACGAAAAAGGGGATAATAATAATCGGAAAAGGAAGGCAACCGGCCAAAAGAGGAAAAGAGACACTGAGAAGCGAGATAGCACTCGGTGTAAAGCCTGTGGAGGCATTCATTCCTTGCGGCAGTGTTATTATTTGTTCTCAAATCTGGCACCAGAATCATGGATCCCAAGGGATTTCCTTAAGCGTAGAGTAGAGAAAAATCTCCGCGAGAATAATGAGCTAGGTGAGGAAGTAAAGCGAATTCGAATTGATAAGAATTCAGATGAAGATCATAAGGATTCGAATTGACTATATCGATCCATTGGAAATTGTGAGGGCACCTTCTATATTGGTCCAACCGACTTCGGGTCGAAGCCGAGTCGAGCGGTTATGTCGATAAGCGAATATCCGCTCAAGAACTCAGCAATATTAGACTCGGGATCAACGCTTCATGTTTTCAATGAGATAGCACGTTTTAATAACTTCAAAAGGGCTCCGGATTTGGACGTCTTATATGCCGGTGATAACCATGTCAAAATAGTGGGATATGGAGAGGTGGATATCAGTATAAGTGGCCCAAATCAGAAGCTTCAAATATTGAGGTTAACAAACGTTGCTTACTGCCCTAATTTTGCAACGAATCTTGTTTCATTGAGACAGCTTCAAAAGATGGATTATTGGTGGGATAATCGCCCAAAATACAACTGCCTCAGAAGGGCAGACAATACCATTGTGGCACATCTGAAAGATAGGCACAGCCAATTTGTATTGGAAGATATTCCTCATGATCATCCCAATATGCGCGTGGTGTTCTTTGTGCGTCGGCACAAATATAACACGTACACCGAGCGAAAGGCTTCAAAAGCTGACATTTTGAAATGGCACCTTCGTATGAGACACCCTGGTCCAGAAGCGCTGAGACACTTGACAAGCGCATCCATCGGCGTGCGCCTGACCGGCCTGACCGGCCCAAAAACAGTTGAATGCGAAGCCTGTGCTAAATCCAAGGCAAAACGCATTATAAGGCACTATCCGAGAGCATCAGCAAGATCTCCCGGAGCACATTTGGCAATTTATTTCCATGATATTGAGAAAAGTACCATAAGCGGCTTTAACAGCCTCATGTTAGTAACAGATAGATATTCGGGACTGATATGGGATTATTATCTCACGAACCGAAGGCAGCCAACTCTTCATATGGCATTAGAACACCTTTTTCGACATCTAGACCGCCAATATAAATAAAACCAGCGGTAATTGAGTGTGATAATGAGATCCTGAGGCATCCAAACATTATGAATTGGTTAATTGGGCACGAATTCGTTAAAGTTGAGCCCTCGCCGCCTAACACACAATATTTGAATGGAGGCACTGAGCACTCAGGGGGTGTAGTAAAGGATAAAGGTCGTGCAATGCGAGAATCTTCAAAATTGCCATCTGATCTGTGGCCAGAGATAGATCGAACAACTGTTTATCTGCTGAATCGAACGCCGTAGTAGTAGTAGTAGTAGTAGTGTCGGATTTAGTGGGGCGATGTTACCCGGTAAAAACGCCAAAATTATTAGAATAAATTGAGATAATTGCAACTTTCTTGATTGCTTGTCTTGGACAAACTTGCTCCTAAATTACTAGGGGAATTGTCCTCAGTTTTGAAGAATTCAAGCCCCTCACTATAAAACGTGTTTATGCCTAATTGGCCTTATTAATCTGACACTAGTTAACAAGTCGGCTACTAAATAATTCTTGAACTAATCCAAATCTGACAATCCGCACACAAACAAAATATCATTTCAATAAATCAGTTAATCATAAACATAATAGCCCAATATTATGTTGAATAACATCCATCAAATACATCTGAGATAACACAAAAATCATTCCGACAAACAGTTTAACATATCCTCTCGTATCCAAAGACTGTATGTTGAATAACAGGTCAGTACAACATATCATTCCAAACTACACCCTGCGTGAGGCCCGTTTTCTTGTGCGATCTGCTACACACGCTGTCTCTTCCAACTGAGAATTCTCATCATCAATTTCTTCCTCTGACTGGGGATTGCTGACATCGTTATCAGCATCATCTACTTGAGATAAGTTAAATAAGTCCGAATCCAATCCTAGCAGAGTGTCTAAGTCGTCCCCGCCTCCAATATTAATATTCTCGTCATCCATACTTCTAGCTAGGTTAGCATCAGAAAATGATCTTTTCCGTGAAACTTTCAGTGATTTAAGCCGCGTTTTGGTCTTCGTCCCAGGTTCTGTTTTGATGATAGGTTTGTTTTCCTTTTCTGTTTTGATGTTAGTCCCTTTGATTGGAGATCCTTTCTTATCTCTTCTTTGCCCATTGATCTTTGATGGAACTGTTGAGCCTAGATTGATATCGCTATCAATCTCTTCAAGTTCTTTGGTCACGACAACATATAGAACAGTGGTGTTTGCAGAAAATTTTGGATAAAACTGCGCGAACAGTTGTTCCAACGTCATTTGCTCTGCAGCTTCGGGGATAAGAACTGGATAAAGTTTCTCCATTTGAGAGGCCAGACATAGAGAAGCATCAGATGGTATTTGAGATGCTATCTCTTTATTATGTGGCAAGATGTACTGCCGGATATAGTCGTTCATGGGGCCAATTCTGTGATTCGGCAAAGTGGCGTTAAAACTCACTATATGCCTGATTAAAAGATTATCTCATTCAGCAACTCAAAAAGCACTTACATGTTTTAGTGCATGAGATATTCAAAGGAAGTCCTGGTAGTCCAGATTGCTTTTGTCTTGTCCATACAAGCATAGTAATGATCAACCTGAACAAAGGAGTCGGATGTTTAAGGGATTTTGAACGAGCAGCCTCATGGAATTTTGACGATGAGTCTCGGACCGACCCTGTTCATAATGTTGAAAGACAACCGTTCCTTGTCCACCCCGGCGCTCCTTACTTCCAGGTGACTGGATTGGTGAAGAAGTGAGATCGATGACTTCTCTTGACTGTTGGCGAAGACACTCCGGACATGGCTTGTCTGAATGGAGATTGCCTGCATAGGGGCAATTGTTAGAATCTAAGGCATGTGTGCATTCTGGTTATATGTGCAAGATTGTTCTATTGTACATGAGAGGGACCTAGGGCTCATATATATAGCCAAAGGTATACAAAGAACATCTATCTATAGCCTGAAGGGTTTCACTATGGTGACAGCCCTTTGATCATGACAGAGCGTGATCGAGGATCTCACGGTCCTTCCCTCCTAGAAAGGACTCGACCTCGAGGCTTGCCAGTTGGGGTTGCGAATAGCCTCATGATTTCCCGAAACGTTGCCCTGGCAGCTATAGCCAGTCATAACAAACCGTGGGTTTCCGTTTTGAGGATGGCGGTGGCAGAGCACTGGCATAACTGAGGACTGGGCGTTGTATCAACGCACGGCTGAGAACATGGTTCTTCTAGGTGTGTTAAGTCGTGGACGAGCATGCGCATTTATGCTGATGGCCGTCATATTTCAATTTGAGGGGTGATGTGAAACACTTACTGGTCAGGTGCGTCGCGGCAGCAGATTTAATGACTCAACTATTAATTAAATCGGGATTCGTCTATAGCCAATTGACAAATATCAATAGATTTTCATTTGAAAACAAGATGACAATGGAGACTGTAATATAATGAATAAGTCTTCTTCTAGACATAATCTTCCCTTGGTCAACTATAACCTTGAAGCAGTGATTAACTATGTAGGGATATTGTGCCCATTTGCAGTGAGGGCCGTTCTAATTATGACGTCATATACACAGATATGGCCATCAATGTTACTGACAGCATGAATGGTTACAATCTATACAACGATATAGCACTCCTTCCAGAGAACATCATGGCAGACTCGCAACACTAGGATCCATACTGGCGGCTCTTTCACCACCAGGGGGCCGCGATGGGAGCAGACCAAATTGTAACACCAGCCATAAGAGGTCCCATACTCAGGGTGATGTACATCCAGACTAGTTTTGGATCCACCGTTAATGGTGAGACTGCCACAGCGAGTAATGCTCCCACGGAAGTAGTTGTCAGGTAAACGGCCATGACTAGCGATTTCATCGAGGCCGGCGCCTTGGTATATGCGTACTCGATACCTGCGACCGCTGCAAGTATTTCTGAAGTGGCAATCAACATGTACGCCGGAGCCTGCACGTATATAGAGACCTGGTTCGGTACACTCCCTCCCACGCAGTCTCGTGCTCGTGGATGGTTATAGCATGGAGGTGCCGCATAAATCTCCCATTGAACAAAAGCAGCGTATAGCATGGCAGCGCCACAGAACATAAACCCTGCCGTCATTCGATGGACATAGTCAACCGGCTTTCCAATCCGTTCAAAGTACGGGAAAACAATGCGGTCAAGAATAGGCAACAGGATGATCGCTGTAACCGGGTCGAGGAAAACCAGGATGTCGTTTGGGATCCCGTGAGTCTCCATGGTACTGGCCTGGGAGACAAAGTTCGTCGCGAATTGCGTACAGGCGGCCCAATAGAAAGGGTATAGTAAGAAAACTTTGCACGCGGATGAGATTCGCTTCAAATCGTCTACAAAGGAGTTGTCCCACGGAACTCGCTGGGCTGAGTCCTCGGTACCTGGACGTGCGTAGTCGAGGTTGCCCCCGTGCCTAATAGCAATCCAGAATGCTCGGCATGCGTGGAGGATAACAGAACTCTCTGGTGCACGACTGATGTATCCGTCCTTGCTTATCAGCAGGATGGTAAATCCGGTGATGAAAATCACGGTGGGTAGAGCGAATGCCATGGTGAAGCCGTATCTTTGCTCGATAGCCGTGCAGGCGGCAGCAGCAAAGGATCCAACATTGATGAACAAGAAAAACATGGAGAATATGCTATTGGGGTTTCAGCTTTGGGTACTTGGGTGCATACTTTCACGAGGCGAACCTTTGTATCGTTAGGTCTCTGTCTACAACCACCTTTTCTCCATACTTGGTTACTCGGATGGTTTCGCTTGGACCAGTAATTTGCTCTGCAATAAGCGAGCTCACGTTCGTCTTGATACCACCAGTACCGATGCCTATCAAGACCAAGGCCAATAGCAGTGCCAGTCGCGACAAAATGATGTCATAGGCTAGCGATATCGAGGATAGACACAAAACTACCAGTCCACAACTGTAGATCGCCGAAGAGTACATGATCGTCTTCAGTCGTCCGATATATTGGTCTGCGACTACAGCGCTGATGGATGGGGTGAGGAAACACCAAAGCAGAAAACCTTGATTAATCATCGTCGCCTGGGCCTGTCCAAGTCCTGCTGACGTTAGTAGATCGCTAGCGACCGATAGAAACAGCGCCCACCAATCCCGCCGGGGTGCAGAGGGTCGTCCATTGCGTTCTGCATGTAGTTTTGCATTGGTCCGACAATACCAAAATAAGCAAATCTCTCGCAAAACTCAATAGTCGCGATGAGCCAGACAGAGCGAGGAAATGAATCTGCCACCCTCCTGAGGTGAGCTTCTGATTCCCTGACCACACTGGCAGGTTCTACCTCATCACGCTCGGGCAGTAGGCGGGTGCGTTCAGATGTCGCAGGCATGGTTGACGGCGTTGAGGTCGACGTCGTGGGCAAAAGTGGCTCTCAGAGGCTGAAGGAATGTCTGCTTACTACGGTGGGTGCCAAACAGGACAAACGAGACGGGGAATATTTAACTAGTTAACTTAAGCGATGTTTTGCTGAGGTAATCCAAAACACAAATAACTAACTTAACTAACTTAACTAACTAACCTCACTAACTAGTTAGTTACTTGCTTGTGCTCGAGTTTCAGCGCTTGGCCCACGACACACAAAGTCTTAAACATACCACCTATTGATTATTCGTCCACGGGAGCGTTTGTGATGGAGTAAACTCGGACCAATCCTTGACTGCAAACGTGAGCACATCATAGGCGGATTGCGTTTGATATGACTTGACTAGGCTGACCTGTCGGGTACTATCGTCGCCTTCATCCCTGCCAAATTATTTTCTCCCGTGGTACAGATCTGCAAAGCGGCGAGGCACTCACGCCTTACTACCAAGAACAGTCCTTTACTGGTCTAAGAAAAGGCAGCTTCGCCCATGATATGCAGTTTCGTCCAGGAAAGCACACTCAAGACACAGATACAGCCCCAAGACGCCTACGAATACCATTCCTGAGCCATCGTCAAGCGCGATATCGCAAGGATGAAGTCCTCCATTGAAATGTGTTGACAAGATTACGGCCCCACTACTTGCGTCGGAACTTTTGGCGGGACTGTATTATGGATATAGGCAGGCCCCACATGTCCCTGGGATTGCCGCCCTACCTATCCTCTTAAGGACTGGTGCGCCACATGGCACCAAACACAAGCCCTACGCTGTGGAGCAGCCGCCATACTGTTTGTGGACAAATGTGGTTCGAGGTCAAACGCGTTAAATGTGATTTTTTCTTAAAATGAGCTCTGTCAGCTGTATCTGTATGTCCGGATTCCTTACTTTCTAAAAGTATCAATCAACTTCTCCACTAGTAACACCTGCACCAAGACAGTATGGATGTCAAAGGCGATTGTCTACCAAACGTTCCTGACACAGATACCCCGCCCACCGAAGTTCCTAAGTGTGCCAATGGTGGCGAGGAACAAGCACCATTGTCCGAAAATCGCCCCGAAGCACGCAGTAGCCGAGATCCCCACATGGTTGATTGGAATGGGCCTGACGATCCCGAAAATCCAACTAATTGGACAGTTGGCAAGGTAGCCACTACTGTGACAATTGTTTCTACTATAACGTTCCTTAGGTTCATCAAAAGGTTTACTTTCCGAGTTTACTCGCTAATTTGGGCAGTGCTTTATCCTCATCGATATTCGCTCCGGGCATCCTGCAGGTTCTGCAGGATTTCGAATCGAAGAATTCAGAGCTCGGCTCTTTCATCGTATCCGTCTTTGTCATTGGTTACGGATTCGGACCATTGATCATTGCGCCACTCTCTGAGATATACGGTCGCTTGCCAGTGTATCACGTCTGCAGTGCCCTCTTTGTTGTTTTCAGTGCGGCGTGCGCTGTGGCCCCAAATCTGCCCGCCTTGGTAGTATTCCGCTTTTTGGCTGGTCTAGCTGGCAGCTGCCCTTTGGCTCTCAGCGCTGGAACTATTGCTGACATCATTCCGTACGAGAAACGTGGCAAGGCTATGGCGGCTTGGACATTTGGTCCCCTTCTAGGTCCCGTCATCGGACCAATCGGTCAGTAAATGATACTTATTGATGTTGTATGCCGCTCTCTGACAAGGAGCATTGCTAGCGGGAGGATATCTCATCCAGGTGAAAGGTTGGCGGTGGTCATTCTGGGTTGTAACTATAGCGGTACGTCTGGGAAGTGACCTGCTGACTGTTCTAACAAGATATGCGCGTAGGCTGGTGTTGTCTTCATCTTCTCCGTCCTCTTTATGCGCGAAACATATGCCTATGCTATTCTCAACCGCAAGATCAAAAGGCTTTGCAAGGAGACGGGTAATCAACACCTTCGCTCCGTCCTAGATAAAGGAATTTCTTCCAAGAAGATCTTAACAACGGCTATCATTCGACCATCAAAGATGCTTGTCTGTTCGCCCATTATCTTCCTTTTTTCCTTTTACATGTTCATAGTATATGGCTACCTCTATCTTATCTTTACTGCCATGCCAATCATATTTGAGAGCAAATACAGCTTCTCGACTGGTTCGATCGGCCTGACATACCTCGGCCTCGGTGTCGGTTCATTTGCTGGTAGTAGTAGTAGTAGTAGTAGTATTCATACGCGCATCTAAGCCTAATGTGGCTGGCGGCGAGGCTGATGGACAGTGGGCCTCTCTGCCAATAAAAGAAGAGAAAGTGCAGGGCTGTCAGCCCTGGCCTTAGCTACGGGGCGCCTAAGGCACCCCTGATGCAGCCTCGGCCGAAAACTCTGCACGCGTTCCCGCGTCGCCAAACAATAACAAATCAACAGAACGCTCAAACGCCAACAAATGAGATGTGTCACAGACCTTATATGCTCAGGAGAGTGGTGGAACGCTTGAAAACTATAGAGACTAATGAAATATTGTACAGGTTCATTTGCTGGCGTTTTGGTTTCCGGGGCAAGCTCAGATCGGTTGGCACAACACATGAAGGCCAAAGCAGGCGGAGAACCGAAATCAGAGTACCGTCTGCCGCTGGTTGTGCTTGGATCATTCATGGTCCCTACTGGCTTGTTCTGGATTGGCTGGACAGCTGAATTCCGCCTGCATTGGATCCTGCCTATTATCGGCACCTCAGTCTTGAGCCTCGGAGTGACCCTTGCTTTCGTAAGTTGAAGAAGTCGCTTGATCTTGTTCATGTCTGGCACACTCGGCAGCTAATGACAATCATAGATGGCTATCTTGACGTACTTGGTCGATGCCTATGATGTATATGCTGCTTCTGCCGTAGCCGCCAGCATCCTCCTACGCTCTTTAGGCGGTGCGCTGCTGCCACTTGCAGGAGGTCCAATGTTCTCCGCATTGGGCATTGGTTGGGAAAGCTCTTTGCTAGCTTTCATCGCGGTTGCTATGATACCAGTTCCGATTCTCTTTTTGAAGTACGGGGAGCGCATTCGTCAGAAACGTCTGTTTAACGTCCAGTTTTGATGCCCAGCGACAGTGCACAAGTATGCTCTCGACCAGGTTTACGATATGAACCTCGCAGTTTTTGCGAGAGGTGTTTGGAAAGACTTGGGGGCATCTTGAAGCCTAACGTGCTTGGGATAGATGGCAGCTCGATCCGTAGGAATAGTGTATATCAATCTAACAAAGAGGAATCGCTTGACCTTCCGCCAAATTGACGGCGAAAGCCTGATTATATGTTGAGAACGACGCCATTCATCTCATATTCAACAAAGCATCTTATAAATCAAAACAGGATAGTTATATAACGATAATATGTCACAACGGATATTGTATAGCACTAATCGAAAATAGATTAGGCCAGAATAAAGCCTACGCCAGTAAGTGGAGCGGTGGACCTCCATAAAAGCTTAATTGATCTACGGGGCCCCCGGAAAAATAAGCGAATCGGACTGCATCCATCTATACAAGATTAACAAAGCGAGACATGAGGCTATTCGTTAGATGGCATTGTATCGAATTGATCCCTCTCCTGAAGCAATGTCAAGTAGTTCCACTTATATGTGATACCGGCTCTGCGCCGTGCGCCTGCCAGTCAAGATGTGATTGTCTCGGTTGCTTTTCGGAATGAAGGGAGTGAGGCAGAACATGCAGATAACCTCTGGAAGACCGGTTTTCTCTCTGGTGTGACACCTGTAGTTTTCCGGGCTTGAAAAGGTTCGACCTCCACAGCCATGTTCGAAACACCGTGGCTTGTTTACTTGGCAACGAGCCTCCTGTAGAGACGAGAAGTCCAAAGAATCATCACTTGGTGGATGCATCCCGCCTATAGAAGTCCATGAAGCGTCATCGTCGAGGGCAGCCAGTGAGGCTTCCCTTAGAAGTCCCTGATTTGCTTGAGTGTCCTCTGCGTTCGATACTGGTAACAGCGAAGGTGTTTCGCTACAGGATGAACTGTTCCATGCATGTGGTATGGAAGTGTTGGAACCTTGAGCATCTTGTATGGCGAAACTAGCTAGTTCCATTGTCTTCAACCAGGCCCCTCGAGGAAACTCGCGGTCCTTAGCCGCAACTGCTGCGCTTGCTGTAGAGGAGTTTTGCAGCTCGCAAGCCACTCCTTGGGTCTGCTCGGCTTCAAGTAGAGGCATATTTACGTGAACCGGTGGCTGCTGAAGCGGTGAAATTTCAGGGAAGAATTGTACATATATTTTGCGGCCATGAGGGATACGGTCATTTAAGTAGCGAATGACACAATACAGCGAGGTAATCATCAACTGTCTAGATTCGCCGAGCCCAATCTGATCCTTGTCCCAGTTACACCAACCAGGAAGAAGAGCTAACGTGCCACCGACTCTTCCATCGTGTGGGCCAACCCTGCGTATGTGTTTGGCGGCGATGGTATTGCACGTTGACTCTTAGGGCTCTCCAACACTACATGTTCACGCCATCAAAATATTTTCGGATTTTGGACGCCACTCTGGTATCAGATTCGGCATCGGCCAAATAGGTCGCCAAGGTAAACTGAGTGATAATCTATCCGATCAAGACCACACTTTGAGGTGTATACATGAATGGGTACGGCCTTGCCGGTGAAAGGAACAGTTGACGCCACTCCGCAGCCGCCGGTTGTCTGGAGGCAGAAATCATCCCCGGAAACACTCGCTCGACTTTGGTTATGCAGCAGGGAGGATGTCGGATCTAATGGCTTTTGTCGGGCGTAAGATCGGCTGGGATAGTGTCATGATCAAAGGGCTTTCACCATAGTGAAACCATTCAGGCTATAGATAGATGTTCTTTGTATACCTTTGGCTATATATATGAGCCTTAGGTCCCTCTTATGTACGATAGAACAATCTTCCACATATAACCAGAATGCACACATGCCCTAGATTATAACGGATAGCCCCCTCCGAAGCTGAACAAAATTATTGGTAGCGACATGCAGAATAGATAGGGTACGGTTCTTTGGGTGTATTTTGCAATTCCGTGTCCACTCTTCGCCGCGTTATCTCAGTCGTCGTGACCAGCTTCCCTAGGCAAGTTCCGTGTAAATGGACGATGAGGCGCAATGCTAACGCAGAAGGCGCGTCGACTCGGCAACCTCTTGTCAAGTTTGTAATACTGGATTAACTATACTTGAGAAATGGGTTAGTATTCAGTCCCACTGCATATCATCTCAGAGAGTACGTGGATTAATTTCACTTGTGAACCGGCCGAAGAGAATGCCGACTACCCAGTATTTCCCAGAGGGCCCAGACGCGGTACATCAATATTACCTCTCCGTCGCCTCCTCCCCTGCACTGAGTAACAGGAGACAGAGGGTCTCGCCCCGTTGGGCAAAAGCGCACCTGTGTGTGGGGGGAAGCAACTTGACTTGGAGAGGGAGACCGCATTAACCTAATCACTCTGATACCATGACAGATATGGTTCGCGAATACAATAAGACAATGAGCCTTTAGAGTTAGTACCGTTCTTGTGCACTGTAAGTCTGTACTGTAACCCATAGGGACAAGGCAATAATGATTTTGTTATAATCTAAGGCATGTGTGCATTCTGGTTATATATGGAAGATTATTCTATCGTACATAAGAGGGACCTAGGGCTCATATATATAGCCAAAGGTATACAAAGAACATCTATATATAGCCTGAATGGTTTCACTATAGTAAAGCCTGTCGGACTTTCTACGCGTTAGAACAAATTGAGTTTAGTGGAAAATTCGATTGGATTGAGATACAAGCCTGAGTTGCAAAGAACTCATCTATCTAGACGTATTTATATGCGAATTTACACTAAAATTTGTCATCAGGGGTATAATGAAAATTCAAATATATCAAATTTTTGGGTGTTGTTTTGGCGTTGTTGATCGTAATTTTGGGCGTTCCCAATGTGCTTAGTGCCAAATATTCCGACAATAGCCTCAAGGCCCCTCACTGGCCGAGAGATTCATGTCAACAACGAACAACAGCTAAAAATACAACCCACTGATTCCATTTTGATAAACACGCTTACTGGCAAGAAGCTGAAATTTTTCTCCTGAAAGATGAGACCTTCCAATTATAATATAATAGGACCAAAGCCGACGAACGAAGAAGATCTGGAGTTCAACAACACAATTATCAATTGTTCCATCACTCTTCTAGGCCTTAAGACAACCGCCCACTTCTTCTCACGTACTAGCACCTTTATTCCTATTTCAAAATATAAGATTGTCAAGAAAGGGTTTACGAAAGGGCCACCACACTGGTATGGTTGTGAGGATCAGACAGAAGCAGCGACTTTGAGGTTTCTCGCTCGAAAAACATCCCTTCCCGTACCTAAGGTCTATTGCTCCTTTAGACACAAAAATCATTTTTACATTGTCATGGAAAGGATACAAGGCGAGACACTTTCAGAGGCCTGGCCGAAGTTATCCAAAGTATCCAAGTACGAAATATATGCGCAGTTGCGGGATATGTTCCAAGAACTACGTTCCCTCGAGCCTCATCCGCATAGAGGAGTGGAAAGCACTACCGCGGGCTCTTTGCGTGACTTCCGTTATCCCCGCGTTTCCGGGCCTCAGCCACGATTCGGCAGTTTTCGTACCATTCAAGAGTTTCATCGCCAACTCAGAAACAATTTACCACTGGAAAAACTGCTGGGCTGGAAAGAAAACCATAACTGGCAGGAAATCAAAGAGGTGATTACCAAGCACGATGGACCTTGGCCTCCACCAGTTTTTACACATGCCAATGTGAGCCCGTCGAATATTCTTGTACGTGGAGATAAGGTTGTTGGAATCGTTGACTGGGAGTTTTCTGGTTGGTATCCTCACTACTGGGAGTATACGTCTGCGTGGTTTGGCAATTCTACGAGGCCAGAGTGGCAAGATGAACTAGAAGAGTTTCTCGATCCATTCCCTATGGAGTTGGAGATGGAAACAATTCGCAGAAAATGGTGGGGACGGCATTGAATTTAGAAAATGATGTTTGTAGTATATCACAGTGACTCTTTGTACCACTATTTGAACACGAAGATACGAGGTAGTCCTTTACCTACCAGGATATCTTATGAAAGTGCTGGGAAGAGAGAGATTAGATTTCAATTTCAGATAAATCATAGTTCAATCAAATAGAAAGTATTGTGGGAAGAGCTGTAACAATAATAAGAGAAAATTAGAAACACGCGGGGTTAGCGTGTTTAATCTCTGGGTCAGGTCGGCGACTGACTAAGCTGCCAACTCATCCGGCCTCGGCGCCTTGCTTGACTGTACTACTACGCCAACCACCTTGCAGGCAGCTGGGCTGCCTAAAACCCCCTCACCCACGTTGCTACAAATTGGCTCTCGATTGCTCATAATACAACTCGGTGTAGCTTCTGGAATTTTAGGTCGGTTGTTTTTCACCTGCCACGAAACCGCTTTGGACAGCTTCAGCAACCTATCGCCAGCCGTCAGGCATGGCGGATCGGAATGGAAGTCATAGAAGTCGAATCGACAAACGCGATTTCGACGCCAATAGGCCGCTCCTTGCGGATTACGGTACATGTGAGGAAGATGGGCTGCGAGCCCAAGCCGGATTCTCAGAGGCAGAGTCGCGCACGTCAAGGCTATCCGGCGACGGTGATCAGCCTGGCGAGGGTTTGCTTAACGAGGTAGTTGAAAATATTGTTATGAGGGATCGACAGAAATTGAAGAAGGAAATTGTTCGCATATTCAGCTTCATATGGAGTATCATATCATGGTTTGTTCATACGTCGACTGTTATATTCATTAGTTTTCTGACCCAATTAACTTGATTGTAGTCTCGGTGCTGGGAGCCTAACGGCTTTCTCCCTTTACGGCCCTCTCCTACTTACTCGACTACATTACTCGCAAGCACACGTTAATGGCGTTTCAATTGCTGCCGAGATAGCCATGTACCTGCCCATTTCGGTTTTTGGGTACCTTTGCGATCGATACTCCCCCTCTCCGGTGTCGCTTTTGGCTGGAATACTGTTTGGTGTTGGATACCTGCTTGCTGCGTTATCATACAGGAGCGGTCCACCAGTCGACTTGGGTGGAACAGGATGGCCATACTGGGTTATGATCCTGGCTTTCGTCTTCACCGGCATGGGCACTTGCTGCCTGTATGGAGCTGCGGTAACAACATGCGCAAAGAACTTTGGCAGAGGGAAGAACAAGGGCATCATGTTGGCATGCCCAATTGCTGCATTCGGCCTAAGTGGAATATGGCAGAGCCAAATTGGTAGCCATATGTTGTGCGAAAGAAACCCCGACGGGTCATGCGGAGAAGTCGATGTCTTTCGATATTTTCTCTTCCTGTCTATTCTGTTGTTGGTTATTGGAGTGATTGGCGCCGCAGCATTACAAATCGTCGATGATGAAGAGCAAGACAAGTATATTGATGAGGCCGTCTCGGAGCTAGAGAGAAGTGGCATCCTTGGAGAGGACAGTTTCTTTCGCCCTCGTGAAGAAATCGTAGCTTCGTACGGAACGTTCCAAGAGAACAACGACAACAATTACTACGATGACGAATCAGCAGATGAACAATTCGTAACACCATCTGAGGAAGAACGCCTACAACAATCCCGAAAGTCACAGCGGGAAGAGGAGGAACGGCGAAAAAAGAATTGGCTTTTGAATCAAGAAACGAGACTGTTCTTGAAAGATAATACCATGTGGTGGCTTGCAGCTGGTTTCTTTTTCGTGACAGGGCCTGGAGAGGCCTACATCAACAATGTTCGTATTCAACATGTCTACTTGGTTGTATTGCCCTACCCTGTTCTTACTGACAAACCTCTAGCTCGGCACAATCATTCAGACCTTAACGCCCGTCTCATATCCAGAAAAAGCACCGCCACCTGCAGGTCTTGCATCAACCCACGTCAGCACCAATGCTCTAACCTCGACAATTGCGCGTCTCCTTGTCGGTTCCATCACCGATATCTTTGCGCCACCCGCAACCCATCAATTCATCTACAGTCTCGAAAACCCAAACCGCCAACCGATTCCCCAATCCCGCGGCATCACACTATCTCGTCTCACCTTCCTCCTACCTTCCGCCTTCGTCCTCTCCCTTGGCTTTCTTCTCCTTGCCTCCCCGCTTACTCTCCACCACCCTGAACTATTCCACGTAACTACAGGCTTTGTCGGGTTCGGATACGGCGCCTCCTTTGCACTCATGCCCATAATAATATCCGTGGTCTGGGGCGTTGAGAATTTTGGCACAAATTGGGGGATTGTGGCCATGGTTCCTGCCGCTGGGGCCGCCTTTTGGGGTATTGTATATTCACATGGTTACCAAGATGCAATCGACGCCGATCCAACGGACCGCCAGGGTCAGTGTTTTGGTTGGAAATGTTTCGGATTATGGGCGATCGGGTGTACGGCGAGTATATGGGCGGCAATAACCGTTTGGATGATTGCCTGGAGGGGATGGAACAGAAGGGGAATTGTAGTATAGATTTGATGACTCTTGTCGATGAGATAGACAAAATTTTCGGACACAACTGTTCATTTCGTTAAAAGTTACAGCCCATTTATATCTAATACTTATAGAACGTTGTTCTATATACATAAAAAATTAGTATTACAGTCAACTGCCCTTCAGAGTACCAGTCCAAAACTGGAAAGTTGTCCTAGGGTGTTTCTGTCAACCGCGATATTCAGAGACAACCACCGAGTAAAAAAAGAGATGAATCAGATATCAGCAGATTCCTCATCCAATCCCATAAAAACCTTATACAGCCGTTTACTAGCCGCCGGACCAATTCTCGAATCCGTCAATGCCCCATTCTTATTCGCCGATTTTCGTACATCTTCTAACAAAGTCGGGCCATGATGTTTCATCCCTTTCAACAAATCCACAACACTGGGATACTTCGCAATAATTCCATATGCCATGGGAGCGGTTACACGGTTGATTTCTTGCAACATCTTAACAAAAGTGTCCAGTTTGTCTTCCCCAGTTTTCACCTGTCCGGTTTCCATACAAAAAGCAGCGCCGTCATGTTGAGCCATTTGAGCGTGTCGGTAGGGAACCGTGGAGATGTGTTCACTGAAGTTCTTGATCCATTCAGCCGTTTCAGTGGAGGTAGTTGTATGGTAGATGATACAGTTGTGAGTGACTTGAAGCTGGAGGAGGGCGTCTTCGATGATATCGTCATCCACTGGTGGTGAGTCCTCAGGCTTCTTAGTCTTTTTGCGTCGTCGTTTGTTGCCGTGGTCTTTATTGTTTTGATGCGCATCACCAAGCATATCTGCATCGTTCACCTGTCGGAGAACCTCAGCTTGAAAGGCTCGATTACGGGAGTTCTGGTTTTTGCGTATCCACGCCGACAGTCCATTAATAAGATAAATCAGTTTGCAGTTTGAGTAGGCGCTTTTCAGTTTCAATACATGATGTTCGAGTGTCTCTGAGTCTTCTGTAGCGTCTCCTGATGACGGATCAACAAGCATATCGACAAACTCTTGAGCCGAAAGCGTGCTCAAAACGTAATTTTCAGACGCAACATATACCGGACAAGGCTCCCAAAACCCCGCCTCTTCATTGTAATTTGCATTTTTCTTGCGGCGCCATTTGACAACGTTAGGTATCGTGCTTTGAAAGAAAGTATAGTCCACACCCAAATGCTTCATATATTCAGCGACTTGATTTCCAACGCCAGTCTCTTCAAAAGTAGTCGACATATCAACGATAATTTCAGCTACGGTTTCCTTTTTATGCGTTTTCAACTTGTTGACTTCGGCAATATCAGCAGCCAATTGCTTTTCCTTGGCCTTCTCTTCTTTCTGTAGTCGCTTTCGTTCTTTTTCGGCTTCTTTTTCTCGTTCAAGCCGTGCTTTCGCTGCCGCACGCTCTTTCGCCCTCGCTTCTTTCTCGTTTAAATTCAGCTTAGGCTTTCTCTTCGGCTTTGTTGCTTTTTCCGGCTCTTCGAGTATGTCTGAAACCAAGTCCAAGTCGAAATTATCCCTTCGTTTCAACCCTCGTGAGCCAATACGTGGCTTTTCACTGGACGTGCTGCCAGCCTTCCCAATATTGTCACTCAAGCTCGCCAGCAAAGATGCTGTCCTATCCGAGTAGCCTCGTTTCAAAGCGGGCTGCCGCCGCCACTGCTGCTTCTGCCTCGGATCGTCCAAGATTTTATCCGACCCCTCATCCCGCCAAACAAAGGGATCACTAAATTCTTCAATACCATCATCATCAATCGTAATAGTAGCAGTCGTTTTGTTCTTTGCTATCCGCGATTTTTGTCTCTCTGTCGCCGTTGTTCGTTCCGGTGCAGAGGACGTGAATACGACAGGATCAGATTCATATCCATCCCAATGGCAGGTCTTTCCTGTGGGTATATCTTTCTGGGCGCTCCTGTCATTGTTTCGGCTCACTGAGGACTGTAGTGGTGGTGGAAGAGGTGGGAGTGCGGGGGAGTTGACATGGATATCATCAGAAAACGTGAAAAGAGAAGAATCATTGGGGAGTTGAAATTTATCGTCTAACTCTGGTGTGATTCTCCGTGTCTTTGCAAATCGCTCGTTCTGCTGCTGTTTTTGTCCAGGGTCGTCATAGACAAATACCGAGGAGTCAAAATTATCGGATAGGAAATTCGGGGAACTCGGTGGTCTCGTCGCAGGGGAACGCCGCACGCCTAGAGGTCGTGGTTGGGTCGATGGTGGAGGAGAAGAGGAATCGATGAGGTCAATAACCACTGGCATTTTGCCTTGCTGCCTCTTCTTACAACAATTGAGTCGTGCTAAAGTAGATTTGTCCAGAACCTGACGCGACGGACCGAAACACGGCGTCTTCACGGTGTCACGTGCATCCGTAAAACGTCACTAGCGTTAGCAGCGTCAGCAGAAGAAACTGTTTGGAGCTTAATTGTGCTGTGCACATTATGACAAAATACGGGAGAACTCAAATATGAAGGTATCGGACGTTCAGAGGTTATAAAGATATTTAAAATAGCAAAATCGTAACTACATATAAAGGTATCTATATACAGAAAAATTATAATACAAGATATCTCAAGAAGAATGCCAAAGCAATTCCCGAAAAAAGAAACGCAAAAAACATCTTCCACAGCTCAGCAGCGGCAGCAAAGGGCCTTCTCTCCGCGCCGAGCATACCCCGAATCTCACCTTCAAGCTTATCCTCCAGCGCGTGGAGCGAGAATTCACTTTCAACTCTTTCCACTCCGTTCCTAGCCATATTTTCAAAGTCTTGCTCCGTCATTTCCAATAGAACCTTTTCCATGATCGCAGTCCATTCGTTTATGTGTTTTGTATCCCTCAACCAGCCAGTTTCTCCTTCAACGATACTTTCTAATGGTCCTCCCGTGTTTGATGCAAGCACGGGAAGACCGGCGTGCATCGCCTCGACGGGGACGATGCCAAAATGTTCGTTGACGGGTGTATAAAGTAAAAGCTTTGAGTTGTGAAGAAGAGTATCTCTGAATGCACTGGGCACAGAAAGAAGGAATAATACATCGATCGAATCGGGAATTGAAAGTGCGGAGATCACAGTCTTGGAAGTCGCGGTTTGTAACCCAAAGCCGAGCGCCAGGTCGTCCAGTTCTCTGTGATACTGAACATTTTCTAGAACGCGGTTGTCGTAGCCACCTAACCAATTAGTTAAAAGAGAGAACTCTTGACTTAGGGGGGACTATCATAACTCACCTGCTATGACCAGTCGTGTCCCCTTCCGCGCCTCCACAGACAATCCATGATAGGCGCGAATAGCTAGATCAGTGCCCTTCTTCCTTTCGAAGCGGTTAATGCTTAGCACAATTTTCTTCCCGCCCCAAAGACTACCCTGCTCAATGACTGGTTTGCTGATTCTCACAGGACCCTCCTTAGTGTCAACACATGGATACACAATGCTAACATCACCCAGTCTATGCGTTTCACCAAAGACATGTTTGACCACGCCGCGAGTGAAATTTGAATTCGCAACGACCTTATCCGAAGCACTAATAGCGCAGCCCTCAAACCAATCTAATGGATATCGATATGCATTTTTGAACAATCGTAACACCGAGTTCGCTTCATTGCGTCGCGCCAATAACTGGTCTGGGAAATGGCAGTAAAAAAGAATCCGCTGTTTATACCTATTATGATTATTGTTTTGAATACCGTGGCTAGCGAATCGTTCGCCAAAAAGTTTCAGAATTGGAACACAGGCCGGCAATTGGTCAATAATAAATATATCATCCTGAAAATCCAGCCCATCCCGACTAGAGTTTCGTTTCTTATCCGTTCGACCCATCTCCGTAAGAACAGATATCGTAAGGTGCAACTGACGCAACATGGCCATCAATAGATGAAACCTGCCAAATAAGAGCGCTGGGAAAACGGTATTTCCGCGCACGCGGACATCAAGCGTCCCATCTCGAGCTTCCTCAAAACAATGTGATTCGTCGCGGTGGGATGTGTAGATTGTGACTTGATGGCCGCGGTTTTGAAGCGCAAGGGCGACGTCGATGATGAGACGTTCGGCACCCCCGATCCCGAGATCAGGGTGGATGATGATAACGTTGGATGGCATTGTTTCCTACTGATCCTTAGTGAATGCTGGGTAGTTCGCACCCGCCAGGCGGTCTACTGTGCTCAGCAATTAAGTCGCGAAAGTTGGGCTGTGAGGCTAGGATAATAATACAGCTGTCATCATGTTGGGATAATACGTCATGTGATAAGCCGCTTATCTTATCTACAGTCCCTTATCGATAAGATATAAAGCATCAAGGATTATTCTATCGAGAAGCAAAACGTTTAAGTTGGTTAATATTTTTCTCTCATTGTGCTCAAACGTAACTGACAGTCTTTGATCAGTTACGTAGCATCAAGTCAGGCCAATGTGGATCCAATTGTAGGCTCGTAGTAACAGTCAAGGAAAAGAAATACCCTCAGACTTGGGTAATGTGCCTTAACAGTTGCTGTATATAATATAACTACAAGAATAAGGCTTAATTCACGACTAGAATGAATGGCTACACTATTAACAGTCACATCGCCTGAGAATGTGTAATATGACAACAATAAAATAATGGTGCCTAAACTGTAATGATATAAGGTATGTGTGCATTCTGAATATTTAGGGAAGATGATCCTTTAGGCACATGAGAGGGACTTAGGGCTCTAATATATAGCCAAAGGTATACAAAGAACATTTATCTATAGCCGGAATGGTTACATTATGGTGAAAGCCCTTAGATCATGACAATCCTGCGAGCATTCATGGTGCTTTCTTGTCCACTCCTATTATGATGACTGATGCAGATGGTAAGGATCCGATGCAGAGATATATTGAGAAGATGGTTGTATCGTTTCCGAATGAGTATAATCCGGTGCATTTGCAGGAAGATGTTGATGTGAAATGAGTGATGTATACATAAATATGTTGTAGATGCATATAGTTGATATTATCAAATCCGCCTTCTATTTCTTTTAACAGTGCAGAAAATGATGACATAGAAGATCATGACTATATACTATAGCTCTAGCTATCCCTCACCCTAATAGAAATACATATGGTGCGAGTTCATAAAACAAAGTAATGACGAATGGAAAGAATCTAGTCGCAGGTCTTAATGGCCTTGGATGCTATCAAATTAATGAAACAGTAAAGTCATCGTATTGTGTCCCACGGTGCTACGGATTGCTCAATTAACTCCGGATACTAGATGAATATTTTTGTATTCTTACTACATCTTGGCACTGGTTATACTGATTGTCTATACTCTGACGGTCCCTGGAATGACTTCGATGGTGAAAAATGAGCATTATGATTCAGGGGATATGGATTTCTCAGAAACCACTTTTAAGTATTCTTTATTAGTTTTATTAGAAATGAATAAATAATTACCTTACATGGATTTTGCTAGGTACTGATTTGCAGCATAATAACCCTCCTTGTATTTCATAAGCAATTCGAGTCAAGTCCTTAGATAAGGACCTATTACAATTCCATGTTATATCGCTAGTTGTAGGATTGAATCCAATATTTCTGATATGGTCGTGGTGGTCTGTAATGGTGTCCAGCATTGTAAGTTTTTGTAAACTCAATCATCAACTTAGAGCAATTTGGAGACCTCTATCCAAAACTCGGACGGTACGAATTACTAAATTCATCGAGCGTCAAAGGAGCCGGGATATGGGTAGCCGCTGCAAAGCTTAAACGTCGTAAGGTGGCACAGTTTTTAGTTGATTGATTGTGCACTTTGTTAGTTGTAGTAGGTAGGCTCTCGATCCAAGATCTATCGTCGTTAGAATAATAACCTAGGCATTTTCCGAGTATAATATTCGCCAGGGAAACAGTTAAAATGCCACGTGACTTCAACCTCAATTTGGTTACATGGCACCTGGTATAACTTGAAGCATCTAGGCAGACAACAACATCATAGAATTTGATATGAATATATTGAAACGCACCCATTTCAATATTATATACAGAGTCTAACCCAACGCCAGACGATACATATTCGACTCCTAACATCCGAGGAACTGTCCCTCCCTAAATAAATATGTATAGAGATAAAAACACGTCGAAGAATCGCTGAATAAGACCGAGGTACCGCCGCCAGAAGAAAAATTGGTTTTCTTCATAAATTAAAGTGGAAAATGGGTCCATATATAAACAGGGAGAAGAAGGTAAGGAAGAAAGAAACATCATGAGCCATGAGTACATCCCTCTAATGCTTCGTAGAACGCCATTAAGTCCATAGAAAACGGCCGAATGCAATAAAACAAGGACGAAAGGTATGAACGGTGCATAATGATTAAAATGACGAAAGAAGAAAGAAAGAAAGAAAGAAAAGAAACCCCTCCGCGCCCAACATTCGTCAAGGTGGATCTCGAATATCCTTGTAGCCGGGGTCTGCTCCGAGTACAGAGACACGTATCGGGTATCACAATGATAAACTTCAAAAACTAACTTCACCCGGATCGCTTTCGACCACGTCTTCGACCCAAAATGCGTCAGTAGAACTCGTTCTAGTCGAGTTGCGATGTGCAAGAGCCGAAGCTTCAGTCTCGCCTCGCTCTACAACTTCTTCTTGGCCAACTTCTTTCAGTATCCTCTGGAAATACATACGGAGTGTGCGGAGTCCACGTAGATAACCTCGGTCAATATCGCCGGGATGATAAGGCGGACAAGACACATCTGAGGGAAGTTCGTCCTCTCCAGTGACACAGTTTGCGAAATCAACAATCTTAAGCTTCACCTCGCCACTTTGCCAATCATCAGAAGTTCTTCGGTCAATAGGAGGCCGCCCAGGAGCCTGTGAACCTTTTATATCAGCTGCCCCCTTCTTCTGTTTCGCAGGAGAAGGATCACCATCGTAGAGAATTAGAAGGCTACTGGCGTAGAAGCGATAGCTTTTAAGATTCCTGATCATATTTTCAAGCGTGCTCAATTGACCCAGAATACTAGGAATCTTCTTCACAACGCTTCTATAACTGACACCATCATAGAGAAATCGCGTCAGAGCATCTTGGAATTCACGGCCTGAAGATAGGTCTCGACCATAGTATTTGTCTTCAAAAAGATACTCTTCCTTCCTGATATTCCAGGTCTGCATGCCACATAGCCGTACTCCCAGCTGTTGCGATGTAGTTGTCTGACACTTGCGCCGTTGGGACTTTCGCTTTTTCTCGTCCGCATATAATCCATACTGACGAGTTCCCATCTTTAAATCGAGGACGCATGGCTTATTCATGCCAGCCGTCAGATCCTCCAGTAGAATAAAAAACTGAACGCGTTCATCTTGCCTTGTCTGCGCCTCTTTTGGATTAATCGGGACGTGAATTGACTCGACATCAGGTTCTGTAGAAAGAGCCGGAAATTGTAAAGGAGAGCCGAGTTTCGCGGGTGGTAGATTGGAAGCCCCGTTAGTGCTTGGTGCGCTTCCATTTGGTCTTGTATGAGCTGGTGACAGCGACGGGTCGAGCGTTCTATCGCCTTCCATAGGAAAAATTCCGTCCTCGTGATCTCCTCCATAACCTTCGTCTTCAAAAAACATAAGGTCGCCTCTATCACCACTTGTAATACTGCGGCGCCTCTGTAAGCCGCTACCAGAATGACGCCGACGGACCGTTCGATCACGGTTTAACGAACTTGAACGAGGTGGCGTTTCGGATGTCCTACTTCTCTCCAGGGGATTGGAATGCCTCTCCAAGGCACTAGAAGCTGAAGTTGAGAGTTGGTTGTCCTCAGCAGTGCCCTTCACAATATCAATTGCGCGGCTTTTAGGTGGCGATCTCGGCTCATTCGTGCTTTTGCTGCTAGATGATGCATTGTCTGCAACATCTCCACGAGAATGTCCCGTATCGGAACGATACCGCGGCAAGCTGGGATGGTTGCGCGCATGGCGCCGGTTATGATGAATTGGAGGCGGGCTGAAGACTTCACGAAGAACTTGCTCTTGTAATTTCCTATTTACTGTAGTCGCACCCCAGATTTTAGGCTGCCCTATTTGAGAAAGTGCTTGTCGGCGCAGATCATCCGACAGACTGCTCCTTGGTGTGTTATCTCCAGACTTTGATTGACTTTCAGTTAGAGTTGGGCCCAAAGGTTTATTATCTTCGGCACTTCGCGATCGAGGCATGAACAAATCCGAGGGTATGATATGCCTGTTGTTTTCCAAAATGACTTTGGGAATCACACCGGTTACTTGTTGCTGACTGAATATCCTAGGCTGTTCCGGGCTTTTCGGAGCATGAGGTATTGCCTCCTTGACGTTTGTGTCGGAAAAGTGCCTTTGTTCCGGCAAAGACGCTCTGGTCTTTTCCATATTGGTATTGCTACGTTTTTTTGAATGTTTCGGCTTTTTCGAAAAGGTGACATTTAGCACTCCGATGTACCTAAATCATGTCAGTCGCAAACCGTCACATATAAGAAAGGAAAATAGACCTTGGTAGAAACATGAGCATCTCAGGATGGCGTCTTTCTATACGCTCGTAGAATTCGTTCTCGCGGTTATTAAGTTGTTTGCACACGGCACGTCGTGAAAACCGGAACACTGTGGTGTGCCCGCCCACTTGGTGACGATATGGTTTAAGTTCTACTGCACCAATGAGGCCGGTCTTCGTGTGCTTGCGACGGTGTCGCAGGGGACGTTGCGTTTGGGTTGGCGTTGCCGCCATATGATCTGCGTCATCTGTCAAGCTCGATAACTCATCTTGAGTGGATAAGGTGCTTTCAGCTTCGGACTCCGAAGTAGATTCATGGCTATATTCTGAAATAGTCGCCAAAGCTTTGTCTTCAGCATCACTAAGAGGCTGGTAGTCTCCGTGTAAAATACTGCTTTCTTTCTGAGAGCGTAAGGATATGTCAACATGATTCAAAGACTCATCTTCCGCAGCATCTAAACCCGCTTGCTTGGTCAAAGTATATCCTTCGCTGTCACGACGGTACTTTGTAAATGAAGCTTCCGGTCCTGAGGGGGCAGACTCATGGGGGAAATACAATGCAGACGAAATGTGTTCATCATCATCTTCTTCAATTCCAAGTTCCGGATGGAGATTTTGACGAGGTGGGGTACTATCGTCAAAGTAAGCGACAGAGTGACTTTCGTTAGAACCCTGGGACTCGTTCCGAACTATTTCCGTATAACGGGTTGGTACACTGGGCGAGAAAGAACCCCCGCGGTCACCGCCGGTTGTCAAGTGAAAATTACGGATTTCCTCCGCTAGATTTCGTGGCAGGGTTCGAAGAGGGTGTGGCGAGAGGTCGGCATTGATATCGACAATCCTTTCTACGTCGGTTGGACTTTGAGCAGCTTCAGTCTCGGGGGACTCTGCTTCTGTAGGCTGGACCGGGGCAAGTTTGTGGAGGGTGGCATGAGCTGGGCGGGGTGTCAGTGGACTTTCCTGGTCTTCTTCCATTCGAGTTTGTTCTTCGACGTCCTCCAAATGTCGCTCTCGGTCTTCACGCCTCTTACGATCCGGCGAGGTGTTTTCCTTGAATAAGCCGAGATAGTGGCTCGACTTGCGGCTTCGGACATGGGCAGCGGGCTCGGCATTGGTCAAATTGGCTTCAATTGATTCTTCTACTCGTGTGGTGCGCCCGCGACTTGAACTGCGACTAAATTTAGTATTCCACGTCACGTCTATCTTTCCATCTCCATGGTCCAAGTGCCGTGTGGTATGCCAAGAGTCGGGAAATGCTCTTTCATGGTCAACATTAGATGAATCCACCATCGGGATGTTCTGAAGGCGCGGGAGGGGCGTAGAGGAGGTTGAAGGGAGTAAAGGACCCTCGGGGTCGTTCGAAAGAGAGGAGTCGTTGTCTTTGCCTTCGGACACAATCTTTCTCAATGGGTGAAATGTCTCCCGGATAGCAATGCGGTGGGTTCCCGCAACCTTGGAGCTCTCCACTGTCTCCTGCTGCTTCACCCAGCCGACATGGGAGCCAGCCAGCGGAGTAGAAGGGGTCTGGAGAACAAGATCTGATGGGTGGCGCAAGGTTGACGAATGCGAGGCCAAATTGGAGGGGGGGGTAGGGCTATTCTCTTGGGCGAAAGCACGTATAGTAGAAGAGACGGCGGACCCAGCCGAAGGGCGAGGAGCACCCCCGAGGGTCGACTTCAGGGGGATCTTCTTGTCAGACAGGTAGCTCTCTCGCACAGGAAGTAATGGTGGGGTGGAGGCAGCGGAAACATCGTTGTTATCAGAAGGTAGATAGTGTGTTGCGAAGATACTGTCCCGCTCGGAGAGTTGGGGAGTTTGCGAGCGGAAAGCGTGAGTTGCACCGACATTCGACGAGGCGGGAGAAGGTCGCCAGCGCTCAGAAGGAGTAGTGCTGGCTCTCTTTAGGGATGGGTTGGCTGGCGTACTAGTAATAGGAGGTGCAGCAGCCCTGGCAGTGCGGCGACTTGGGGCACCGGTGGCCGTGTGGTCGGCACTGGAGTTATCCCATAGGAACTGCTGGTGACGCTCGTGCTCCAGCTCGGACTGGGAATGGACAAGCTCAGCAAGGCTGGAGCCCTGCGACTGGAGGTCCCCGACGGGACAATCATGGTGAGAATTGAACGCAGCAGGCGTCACCAGCGATCCAGGCGGGGCATGACCTGTCGCGGAACCAGGCCTGGACATGGGGGGGACATTGGTCAGATCGCCTCGGAGGGGCGCGAAATGGATGTGCGTTGGGGGTGCGGGCGCAGAGGAGGGAAAAGCGTGCGTTGGGGCTTTTTTTTGGTCGAGGGATTATGGGTGAGAGAAGGGAGAGAAGGCGAGATTGGATATTTTGGGGGGAGGGAAGAGCGGCGAGACGGGTTGACGCCAAATGCGGGAAGGAGCGTGGCCAATCAAAGGCCGCAGCGGGAACACAACACTGCAGAATTATGAGGATATTATAGTTACAAGTTAAAGGTCCGTACGTACGTCCTGCAATGTAAGTTTGGTAAGACGGAGTAATCGTTATTGTTAGTAACTACAGCTGACAGTGCGATGCCGCCTAGGATCCACGGCACGTGTGGGCGATCGACTGTTCACAGGCGCCGTGCAAGACGGACTAGTTAATTAAGAAATTAGCAAATTTGCGTGGAATGAACGACAAGGATGGCTTGCTTGGCATGGGCATATGATGCGCCTGGCTCGAGGATTAAATGTTGTGCGTAGATAATAGTGGCATCACACGACAAGCTGTTACCAGAGCGACCTGATTGATACGTCCAATTGCGCTCTGAATGGCCTCGCTGCTATCTTGCTTGGTGTTGCAGAGGGAGGAATCCAAGCGATGACGCGAGTGGCCGTCACTGCCTCGCGGAACCTCTGCCGAGCCTATGTGAAGACAGGCTTGGCACCAGAAATGTCCATTATTACGTAACGGCTGGCTAGTACGAAGCAAGGGCGACTGCTGTCTTCTCTCTCTTAGCCACGGCAAAACTTGGAATTGCAAGAAATCATGATACAGCACACAGTATTAATACAGAATGAGAGATAAGAAATTGGACTGTGGCGGCGTCGCGGCGTGCCATTGGCTGGAATCTGCCTCAAAGGTCGTCGGTAGCTATGCTTCAGTAGGCTTAGTCCGGCCGGCTGTGCGATGCTGATTGGCGGCACCGCTGCCCTGGAAAAGGCGGTGGGCAGATCTACGCACTCTATTGCTGTTAGGCGTGGACCACGACTCATTGTTATTGGACCGACCCGTCAATGGATGGATATTGTTCAATGTTAGTCGCCGAAAGAATATAATAGTTTAGCTATCTCGTCAGTCTGCATTGAGACCACACTCGTGAACTGAATTGTATGGCCGATATCTGAGAATCACTACGGCTTCAATGGGTGACTGCTGAATAAGTATTATATTGCATACATTATATGCATGATTACTTCTGATTGGCGCTGCGTGGATTACATCCCTGCCGCATCGGGTTAAAATGCAGCCTGTTTCTGCCAATCATCCGGCAACGTGCGCGACTCGCTGGAACAGAAATGCATACATTGATATGTAGCTAGCCCTTAGCAACACGACTCATCCTTCAGAGATACGCATTCCAGGGTTAACTTGTTGAGAGGCTGGAATGTACGACTCAACAACAGTTCTCACGACCCCCGCTGTCGCATGTGAACGATGAATTGTTCTATGAATATTAATTAATATTAATATTTAATATCAATTGCGCGATTTATCTGCTCTGGATCTGTCAGCGAGTGCGCGGAAGATATCCCGCCGAATAATGTGAGAAATCAAACGTGAAGAATAGCCATTGAAGCATAGAATATAATGTAGACTATCAATACATGTGCCAAAAGCACTTCATGTTCCGCGAACCAGGCGCCAAGTGATATGGTGCAACTACCAATATCTAAATGAATCAACCAAAACCCTAACTCCATTGCCATGGTGAATATGCCTGTCAATTTCTTTTGAACACCCCCAGTGCTTCCAGCTTGCCCCAAATGCGATCGATTTCGCGCTTCTCCCCTTCCAGAATCGGCCTCAGATCGAGTCCATCTAGCACTTTGATCGAACCCCTTGTGCCCGCATACATCAACAGTTCCATGGTCATCCGTCGCACCTTTGTTGATTCGTCTAACCGAGACCGGTATTTCTGATCAGCTTCCGCGTCGGCTGGGGGGAGGGTGTACGGGTCATCAATCTCTACGTTCGTATGCATGTCACTTCCGTTTCCATTGTCCTTCGTATCGAGAACTTCCATGTCACTTCCACCACCAATGGTAGTGAGTGGGCCGATTTCAGACTCAATACGTTTCCTGCTTACCGCCGCCTCTTTACGCCGTATTTGCAAGAGTTTGATGTGTGTATCCGCTCGTCCGCTCCCTGAGATAGCAGGAGGATAGAAACCAACGGTAAGTGGGTTGCCTCGGAGGTCGATATTCTTGAGGGTATTGCCGCCATATTGTGCAGGTTGGCCAACCTTGCTAATAACCTGACAAATCATACGCAGCCTGCTGATACGGTTGCCAACAGCCGTTAAGCGGCTCAGTCCATTCATACCAGCAATTTCGCCAAGCTCTTTCACTGAATTGAAGTTCAAATTAAGAACTCGGAGATTAGGAAAGCGTTTGCCAAACCGAGGAGGAATATCCTGGAGACCGCATGACGCGATATCAAGCAACTGTAAGCCCAGCATAGGAGTAGATGGTGCGAGTGTTCGTTCCGACAATCGATTCGACGAAAGGAAGAGCTTGCGAATATCGGCCAAGGGACTAATATCAATATCGAAAGGCGACTCTGATTTCTGAGGTTGGCCGGAAAACTGTTCTCGTACAGATAATACCTCCAGATTGTTACATTTAGATAGCCCAGAAACAGTAGAAAGACAGTTGGCATCAAGATAAAGCAACTTCAGGTGTGGGAATAAGCTTGCATCGAATGAATAGAAACGATTACTCGACGCCCGAAGCCTCTGAAGAGCCTGTAGCGGCACGATGGGTTGAAGTTGTTTGATCTCGTTTGCGCTGATGTTGAGAGTTTCCAAAGCGGGGAGATATTCAAGATTCCGAACCACGCTTATCTGATTATTGCTCAGGTCAATTTCACCCAATCGAGATCTGAGGAAGGGTTGTTAGCATTTACGAACCAACAAAGATGGTAAAAAAACTTACAGCTCTGAGCCCCCAAAATCAACAGATATTAGGGCGTTGTTCTTGAGTTCCAGGCGTAACAGACCATTTAAGTCGAGAATGCCATCAATGGTGCGAATTCTGTTATTGTTTGCCCTTAGCTCGCGCAGGTGAACCAAACCTGAAAAGCCGTCCAATGACTGGAGTTGATTTCCAGAAATGTCCAAATACTGAAGGTTCACGAGATGACCCCATGCAGTTAGATTTGTGAGATAATTCTGTTGCACTCGCAGGCTACGAAGTGTAAATGGCGCGCCGCTGAGATGCCCAAGTTCGTTTTCAGAAACATCAAGCTCTTCTAGGTGAGGGCAGAATTCATTCAGACGGTGAAGGGTCATCAGTCCCTTGTTCCTAAGATTCAATCGACGCAGATCTTCCCAAAATGGCTCCGTTGGCTCTACGTCAGTGATATGTTTCACGAGATCCTCAGCAGCTAGGGCCAAAGTCCCATGGACTTCACGCAATGAAGAAGGCTTGGTCCGCTGGGCAATGTAGCTCAACTCGAGATTCACAGGATCGTCGGGCTGGTTTACAGTAAAATCGGCGAGGGGGCTCAGATGAAAACTGTAGTTGCCGCTGCCCGCAGATGGTGGATATATCGTAGAATTCGCTATCTGATGTGTTTGTGGAGTCGACGAGTCTCTCCGAACCAAACTCATTTCTCCAATAGATTCTTCGTTTTGCTCATCTATTCGAGAAACAGGGCGACGTATAAATGGCCGACTATCCACAGAAATACCGCCGGAAGGGCCGATAATTGAGTCATTATGATATTTATGACTATTCTCTTCCGCTTGTCCTTCATTCACATCATCTGTGTATACGATATGTGACACGAGAGGAGACGAAAAACTAATTGTGGCCGCCCTTGTTTGGCCAGACACCTTGGATCGGCGTGGGTGTGCGATTGTACGGCCTTCGTGTAGCGTCGTGTCTTTTGAAACTGGGCTTGAGTTTTGGAAGGCATTAACTGTCAAGTCTTCGGTTCCCCATGAGGTAGCGCGAGTCTCCGGTTGGGGACCGCTGGATGTAAAACGGGTGTTTTTAGATTGTACAGAGCTCGAATCAGGAATGAAAGTAGGCCCATCGCGAGTTATTGGTCGTTGTGCGGCTAAGGAAATCTTGGATGCATCAATATTTGCTTTTGTAGGTTGGTCGGTTGGATGTTCATTCTTCGTCGTATGGAAATATTGCTGCTGTGATCTTTTAATCTCCTCCACTTCATCAACACTTAGATCTGGAATGCTTGCGAATGGATCATCCTCGCTTTCGTCCGCCCTCGCTCTTGTCATTGCCGTTCCAATTTTCTGTTTGACCCAGGATTTCGTTGAATGATCGTAAGTCATCCCATTAACCTGCTCCGGAATCAAATGTGAAACCATGCCAGAAGCAATGTTACCTCTAGCGTTGGAGCCAGTAGAGGAATTTGTTGGTATTGAATTCTCGGGTTGATCATCATCAGAAAGCTTACGTTTTCGCTGAGGCAAGATACGGGCATTCTGAAAACTGCTCTCGATGATATCATCAAAAGAATCATCATCAAATTGGCCACTGGAAGCCAACCGTGGTTCTTGATCCAGGTGTGAGACAACCGAGGCCATGAGTTGCTCTGTATCCTCCTTATCGGCAAACTTTTTGAGATGGCTGACAACTCGTGGATTTAGTTGACATGGCTCTCTCAATTTTCGCATATCCACGCCATCGCGGCTTGGAGGGCGAGAGAGATTTTCTGGGCTAGATATTTCAGTCAAAGTTCCGTCTTCGTCACTTTCTCCAGTAATATCCGACTCTTCCACGCTAGTTAAGCCGCTTTTATACTTGCCCTTGGCGCGGATCATATCCATTACCTGCGTCGCCTGACTGATGTAATCGTCAGTCGTCAGAGAGCGTTTGTGATCATCAAGAGTAAGCACATCCTCCTTGGAATCGTCATCGTTGTAGGGAGGGTTCAATGGCATAGAATCCCAGTTCGTTTGTGGCTGTTTGAATGCAAAAGAGCTAGAGGTATCCCTATATGGGTTAGGCTTCAGCCCCTTGTCATCCAGTTTCATCTCCAACAGCGACTCAATTATCTTATCGGCCTCATTTTGGCCCTGGGTTTTCGCTTTTGTTCGTCGTCGCTTCGGAGTAGAACCTTTAGCAGGGGATCTGGTCATCTGCTTGGAGTCCATACCACCTTGACGGGTGCGCCAAGTAGCCTGGTGCCCAAAGCTAGAAGATCGACGACGTTCTGAAATGGAGTCAAAGCTCTTTGCTTTTCGTAAATTGTCTTTTCCCAGTACCCGTGAGTGCGACCTCCGACCTAGTTGATTTCCTCGAGGGTGCCTACTTTTGAAGGATATATTTGGGATTCCACCTTTGTTTGTGCTCTCACTGGCGAAGCCAAAATCATCCAATTGTCCATTGCCGAATCGGTTCATGCGAGGATCCGCAGCATCTTGAGTAACAGGCCGAGTTAGCTTTCTTGGTGATTGGCCATCAAGCTGTCCTCGTCTCAAGTTCGGTAGGCTGCGATTTGCGCGCGTCCTCCTCGTACCTAATGTTGGTGAAACTACTGGTTCGTCTTCATCAGAGGAGACATCTCCAAACGTTTCCTCAAACTGGCTCATGCGACGTAGCAGTTTGTTGTTGGTAAAAGTATCATGGTTGCCAAATAATTTCAAGGGGCTATTCATGTTGGCAGTTAAAGGCCTCTCGCCTGGCGGGCTGCCAGTTGGCGAGAACGTCACCTCAGGTATTTGCGCACCATCAAGTGATGTGACTGCTGCATTGTGGACTGGCGGCGAGCTGCGAAATTCGGAGTTTTCAATGATGGAAGACTGCAACTGGGATGGGAAGGACGACGGGCTGAGTTGTCGCACACGGAAAGAGCCGTCCTCCGAGTACCCGCCGCGACGAATGTTCACAAAAGGCTGCGTCGACACTGCTTCCTGCGTCCCCGTGGATAAATCTTCTGGGAAATACGGGCTGCTGACATTGAGAAGATCGCCGAACTGGGCAGCATAGGCTTCGTTGTTGCCCTTCTGCTCCTTGAGACTGCCGATTCTGCTCGTTTTCCTAGAGCCTGCAAGGTCATTCAGCTGTTTGAGGGCTGATTGCAAGACATCCGAGCCGGTTTGGCGATCAGCCGTGTTGTTGTTCGACAGGAATATGGGTGTTATGCCTTCGTTGCGCAGGTCCTCCTCCCCGCTGGCGGTTCGTAAACGGTCGTCAGCCTCTGACACACCGTCGGGACCGAGTTTGAAGTGTTTTGAGAATACAGTGCCCATTTCCCTGCCTCTTTCTTGCACTCGAATGCTGGAGCTTTCAGGCTGGTTGGGTGCTTTCTTTTGTTGGGTATTCGGGCGTTTGTTTATCTCCGTGCGGTTCCTCTGGCTACCGAAAATCATAGAAGGCGATTGCCCTTCGGGTTCACCGTCCGTCGTAGGATCTTTGAATATATTCTCGAGACCCAATGGCGCAAAAAGATCGCATTGTTCATCAGAAGGCACTTCTCCCCGGACAAGTCGCTTTTTCCATTCTGGTGTTTCCTTCGACACCTCTTGGGTGGGCCGAACTTGAATAGTTCCCTGGCCGTCGGTGCGCATCGAATCCATAGTGCTTGGTCTTGTTGACACGACATTTTTCAGAGGTGTGGAAGTTGGTTTCTTTCGACCGGGCGTCATTGGTTTCGGGCGTGTTTTGGGTGAAGGCTTGGGTTGGGCATTATTTTGCACTCGTGGTGACCGGGTCGATGAAGATTGTCGAGGAGAAGACGATGCGCGCGCACTAGACGGTGTTGTACTGCCACCACGTCTGGTCTGTCCTTGTCTACCACCCCGTGGTGTGCTTTTCCCTCTGGCGTGCGGAGACGCTGGCTCTGGCGGCTTAGGAATGCGGCTTCGGTGCGAGCAACTGAAACACTTGCGCGCAGACTGTTGACTTGGGCTAGATGGAAGAGACGGGGAGTGAGGTAGCGGGCACGGTGATGGCGGCTGTGAGACCCAGTCCTCATCTGGGAGTTCGGCCAGCCAAGGTTCTTTGGACATGGCTGTGGGTTTTGTGTTGATTGTTTTGATCGTCAGATTACCCGACAACTAAGGTGTATTGGTCCATGGAACACAATTGCTGTCAGATATGGGACATGCTGAGATTCGCTAGTCATAAAAGCTGCAAAATAGAGGATAAACTGGAATAGCTACCACATACTGGCATGGGTAAGGATTGTGCAAGATAACCAAAACCTCTGATCTAATACAGGTTGTATGCAACATAGATGAGGCGGACCATGTCATTATGGCCCGGGGCTTTCACCGCCTGGCACCACGGCGAGGGCGAGTCAGGGCGCTGTATTTTGCAGGCGGGCCGCGAGCCACAACAACTTACCTGATCGGGCATCGTGCCCTTCTAGCCGCCAGCCACTCAGTGCACGCCGAGCCCCACAGACGGAGAAACAAGGTTCCGTCATGTTTGGAAGCAGCCAAACATGCCAAACAAGGAGACAAACTGGCATCGGATTCTCTTTCGCTGCGACTACGCGGACTCGCTGCGGATGGAATTATCAATATCAATGCAATGGTAATAGTGACGGGCCAGAAGTGTCAATCGGTGTCGCTCGCGGCGCTAACAGAGGCCTGTCAATTACAATACAGCGCGGCGTTGCCACGGAGCCTCCCTTAGGCCCGCAACGTGGTCCAGTGATCAGGAGCAGCTGCGGCCTAGCCTTCCTGCTATCGAGACTTGGGAATTATGCGTCGTGAACACTTCACATCTTTCGTCAACCGCTGCTAACCTCTTCTCTCTTTGATTTCGAAACATGCACATGGCGAGACGGCTATCTGCTGTTACTGTTGCTCCTAGGAGAGAGCCTCCTGCAGCAACACAAACGACGACTTTCCCTACCACCGGTGCAGTTCCTTGCCCCTCATGCCCGTTCGCCGACAGACGACTCCAATCACCTTGGAGGAACTTCCCGTAGATACTTACGAATCGGATATGCCTTTGGGTTCGGATGACGAACTGGACGAGCGGGCCAGAGCTGCAAAACGGAGGAGGATCGAAACCCTAGGCAACTCGTACCTGCAGGGGAAACCACTTTTCATCGCCTCCGCCTCACTTCGGGGACCTTTCGACAGTGGCTGGATAAACCCTTGGAAAAAGAATCGGAGACAGCTCTCAAATGAGGTTGTCAGTACAAGAAGGCGAGATCGTGATAGGAGGAACGAGGCAACAAACACTGCATCAATCAATACAGGCAAAGTGAGCGACCGGCATTATCGGGGAAACTCTGTTCCCTCAACACCAGCGTTTCACGGACAACAACAACGATCACCGTCAGTTGTAGAGTCTCCAACGTCACGTTTGAAAGAGCCATCATCCGCCGCAGCCTTGGCTCGCGATGCCTGGTTGAAGAAAAAAATGAGGACTGCTGATATTCAACATTACGATCCTCCGACCTCTCCATCCAGTCGATACTCTGATGTACGAGTAACTGGTAACAAAAAGCGACTAAAAGTTCCGGATGGGAAGGGTGAAGTTGAGCTTATTGGGCGGACAAATTCAGGCCAAAGAAATGCCCCTAGGGTGCAGCAGTTGGAATCAGCCTCAAATGGCATTCGAAACGCGCCTTCATCTATAGACCATCGCTTTATATCTGCAGGCCAGACACACCAAGGCCCTCTGTCGAAAGGAAGCCGTACCCGTGGTGCTTCGAATATCCAAAATGGAGAAAGCCAAGCATTGAAAAATTCTGGACACGGCGGATATTTACGTGCTACACAAACGCCGCACGACCTTCACAAACCAATTATACCAACTAGCAGCCCTTCTGTTCGCATAGTTCCACCGTCCTCGCACCTTCCAGAATTTAAGTACCGACTGCCCAAAAATCAATTAAACAGAGAACCGGCCGAGCATGACGGGTCTGTTGTTCAAAGTGAGACAACATTCAGAGATGACCATCTCCAAGAACTATCTCTCGACAAAAACCCACATTCCTCGTATCCTATTCTTGATGATAGCAGCAGTCGGGTAGTTTCAACAGGGGCTCAGGCGAATTGCGGCACGATGGAGGCTTCAGAAACTAAAGCACTCAACTCTGGAACAAGCGAGAAGATTCCATCCGCTCAAGTTGTATCTAGACCAATACCGAATCCGGATAATTTCATATCACTACATTCGACTGAACTTCGTGTATTTACGGAAACTGGTATAAATCCAGGTGGTGAGGGTGAAGAACTATCAACACAAGAAGCCTTGCAGCTGGCCCAGAAGTCTTTTCAAGAGGATTTTGCTACTCCAGGGGGAGAAATTATCACTCTTTCACAAACGAGCAATCGTGGAAACTGGCCTGCTAAACTCATAACTCCATTTTGTCGCGTCAATGCCTTTCAATCTGATCTAGAACTCCAGGTTCCTAACGAGAAAAGACCAGATGAATTAGCCCAAAATTTTGATACCCAAGCTATGATCGCTTCTGTCACTCCTTTCAGTGCAGGTACATGGAAGAAAGAGGACAATTGGCAACATCAAAAACCTTGTTCGAGTACAAAAATTTCAAGTTCCAACTTGAAGAAAAAGGCAAGCTTCGCTGTATCTCAACTCTCGTCACAATCGGCCGACCCAGCCCGCACACCATTGAAATTACATCCACAAACTTTAGAATACGACTCTTTCCCAGCTCTTCCTTTGACTCTATCTGTCACAACTCCTGCGACGGAACAGCAAGACGGTCAACAGCTTATAGACCCATTTGATCTCAGTCAGGTGATCCAAGATGCTGGAAGCTGGCTTCAGCAGAGCTGGAAGTAAGGAAGGAATTGAAGCAGCAGAGTGAGAAAAGCTTACAATCTTCTCAGCAAGCTTTGAAGGGGGGGAAACCCTCTACTCAGAAATCGAGATTTTCGGGATTTATTTCGTTAATATACTTTTGTTTCCTTCTGCAAGACCGGGTCTCAAACCAAAGGCGCAGGATTATTTCACAGAACATTTATACCATACTTGATCTGAATATAATTACTACTTCCTACCTAATTTCGTGCTGGTTAGATATAATACATAACTAGACCCTAGATACAATAATACCCACTTGTGAGCTTCGTCCAATCATAGTGTAGCGTAGCCTCTAGTGCGGACCTGCTCTGGCTTTGGCGTCGCCGAGACGCTCGGAGCTTTCACTACACGTTATCTTGACCTCCCCCCCGCGCGCATCAAATACTGTCGGCCCATGGCGTCTGTTCAGGGCAAATGGCTTTCACTCCAGTTTGTAACTCGTTTAGGGTTTCATGGTTCTTGTCTGATGGCTTAGCAGGGAAAAGCATTCAACTTCTTCGAGGTTTCACAAGTCCAACTTCCGGCGGATAGCTCGCCAGCATGGAGCGTGAGCTGACCCTCTACTTTCCTGATGACACACCATTAATTAACGTTTTGAAAATTCTAGAATGATGTTACGTGCATATGTACGGGCTCCGATAACTTGTTCATCGGAAATAACGATGGGATTGTGCACATTGTCTCCCTAGCTTTCAAAGTTGTTCGGTCATTCAAGGCTTACGACGCTGGAGTAATCCGGCACATGAAACAGATTGAAGGCACATCACTTTTAGTTACGATCGCAGAAGACTTGCCTAGCGAGCCGATCCTCAAGGTCTGGGCTCTTGATAAGATTGAAAAAAAGAATGGGTCACCCCGTTGCCTTTCGTCGCTGTCTGTCCAGAACGGTAGACGGCCATTCCCAGTGAGTCTTCCCCAACCGGATCAGTGGGTAAAATCCCTAATCACGATAAAGGTATCAACATTTACAGCGCTGGAAGATCTATCTCAAATTGCTGTAGGCTTTGCGAATGGTTCAGTTGCTATAATTCGAGGCGACTTGATAAACGATCGCGGAACGCGACAGCGTATTGTGTTCGAATCGGAGGAGCCGATAACTGGCTTGGAAATTCAAAGCGGGCACACCACTACCTCTCTTTATATCGCTACTACAAACCGTATTCTCACTTTCACTATCGCTGGCCGGGGTCAGGGCCAGCCTGCACGAGTACTTGAAGATGCAGGTTGTGCCGTAGACTGCATGACTGTTGACGAAGAAACAGGCGACATTCTAGTTGCAAGAGAGGATGCGATATATATCTACGGACCCCGCGGGCGGGGTCCCAGTTATGCCTTTGACAGCCCGAAAACGTCTCTGGGTCTTTTCAAGGGCTATGTAGCTTTAGTATGCCCTCCGAAGACCACGTCTAAATTAGAATCCTTGAGAAAATGGGGTATGGGCCAAGCGGATGATTTTCTCAACACCTCAACATTTACTCTCCTCGATACGGATTTGAATTTTATTGCCCACTCAGAAGCCGTAATATCAACTGTGAAAAGCGTTTTCGCAATATGGGGAGATCTTTTCTTGATAACTATAGATGGAAAAGTGAGTATTCAAATGCCATACTCTAAAATTTAGCTAAGGTTGGGTAACAGATTACTCGCTACCATGAGAAAAGCTTACAGCAAAAACTTGAGATTCTATATCAAAGAAATCTTTACATTCTGGCTATCAATCTTGCCCAGAAAGCTGGCGTTGATGCTTTTCAGCAGAACGTGATATTTCGCAAATACGGTGACTATTTGTACCAGAAAGGAGACTATGATACAGCCATGCAGCAATATTTGAGAGCAATAGACAATACCGAACCCTCTCAAGTCATTCGCAAGGTAAACGGTTTTTTTTATATCTGTTGCACTGAAATGAACTAACAACTTATAGTTCCTAGATACTCAGCGAATCCATAATCTTATTGAATATTTGGAAGAACTCCATGACCACGAAAGAGCAACGGCTGACCATACGACGCTATTACTCAATTGCTATGCAAAATTGAAAGACACGTCGAAACTAGATTCTTTTATCAAAGCTCCAGGAGAGCTAAAATTTGACCTTGAAACCGCTATTGCCATGTGTCGACAAGGCGGCTACTATGAACAGGCAGCGTATCTAGCTACGAAACATGGTGAAAACGATATGGTTGTTGACATACTCATCGAGGATTCGCAAAAATATGCTGAGGCTCTAGAATTCATCTCTCGCCTAGATGCTGAAGTAGTATGTTTGTCTAAGATACTTGTGAACAAGTGCTAATTAATAGGCCTACCCCAATTTGATGAAATACGCTCGAGTCTTGCTTGGACACTGTGCGCGAGAAACAACCGAACTTTTCATATCGTTTTACACTGGGAAGTACCGCCCAAGAAAGGACGTCATTCATCCTATAGAAACACAGGCACAGTCATCAAGCACGGTACGAAATTTAGCCGCCTTGATTCCTCTGCCCTATGTGGGTACGAATACAAACACCAAGTCTCAGCCTTCCGAACCCCAGCTTTCAAACGAGACCGATGATGTCGATGAGACCCCAGTATACAATATCCCGAAGCCTCGGACAGCTTTCTCCTCATTTGTCGATCACCCTGCCGAGTTTATCACCTTCTTAGAGGCTCTTATTACTCAGAAGTCATGGAAAGAATCCGACAAAATCGATCTTTACACCACGCTATTCGAAATGTATCTAGACAATGCAAAGAAGACGAAAGATGCTGGAGAAAAGCAAGACTGGGAAAACAAGGCAAAGACACTGATCGAGGGCAAAGATGTAAGTTTTGTGGTTCATAAATCTTTATGAAAGCTATCTGACCACTTTGAAGATCCCCATATCAACCTCAAATGTTTTGCTTCTGTCGAATCTGTCGGACTTCAGCGAAGGAGTTACATTGGTCAAGGAGCAAGCAGGTCTCCGATCTGATATATTCCGTTCCTACACTGCGGCGAAAGATACTCAAGGTGTGATCAAAGCGTTACGGAAATACGGACCAGCGGAACCCCAGCTTTATGTGGATGCGCTCGCATATTTCGCATCTAGTCCCAAGATCCTGGCAGAAGCTAGTGATGAGCTGGATGCAGTTCTTAAGAAAATCGATGATGATAGGTTAATGGCACCACTACAAGTCATTCAAGCCCTAAGTAACAATGCTGTTGTAACTATGGGCATGATCAAGAGGTATCTCAGCGCAAACATCGAAAGAGAAAGAAAAGAAATCTCAACGGTAAGCACGACTACCACCTCTTTAACTCGCTATCGTACTAATAACTATAGAATCGCCGTCTCATTTCCAGCTACACGACCGAGACAGAAGCTAAAAGATATGAGCTCGAACAACTCGGCTCAAAGCCAGTTGTCTTCCAGGCTCGTAACTGCCAATCCTGCAACAGGACACTCGATTTACCTACCGTCCACTTCCTCTGCAAACACTCCTTCCATCAACGCTGCCTCAATCTTACTGGTGAAGATGCAGAATGTCCCGTGTGTGCGCCACAAAATGCAACTGTCAAGGCTATTCGTCGGCGCCAAGTCGAATCCGCGGATCAACATGACCTCTTTCTTAACGAACTGCAACGTAGTAGAGATCGGTTTGGAACGGTGAGTGAGTTTTTCGGTAGAGGTGTTATGCAGTCGCAGAAGAGTGAGTAGCTAAGATGAAACTTAACTCGAGTGGATATTTAATGGGTGCCTGAATGTGTGTAAATATAGTGCTAATGTTGAATAATGAAATACCAGTTGATCTCCAAGCAGCATTAAAAACTGAAATTGCAAACCTTTGTACATTAGCAACCATCATAGCCTTTATATATGTAGGTCCAACCAAGTGATATATCCTTTGTAATAAGTACAATGGATGTGAGATGTGTTACGATGCGAAAAACTTCCAAATTATCTCTACTGTTGTGCCTTTTTGGAAACATAAACCATAAAATACGTTGCATACACACCTTAGCCGCTATACTGGGAGTTATCCTGGATAACCCTATCAACCTCCTTAAAGTCCAGTTGCGCATACACCCTTTGACCAGCTTTGTTTGCCATTATGAATATAGGAACACCGATTTTCTCCGCATGTCTGATGCCGCTCTGCACAAGAGCTGTTGCAATTCCTCTGTGTTATAATCTAAGGGATGTATGCATTCTGGTTACAGAGACATTCGAAACCTGCTTCATAATTTTGCACAACTCTCTTTATTTTTCCCCACTATCTAAGCAGCAGTTGTTTCATGCCAACCTTTTTATAGTTAAGCCATATTTTATATGTCATTGTAATTTTGGGTGTTTCTAATCCTTTCCCAATGTGCTTAGTGCCAAATATTCCGACATGGTCTAGAGCTGGGTATAGACTTGCAGTTGTTGATTTTAAATTATTAATTACTACCAGATAAATGCGTTTCTTATTTTTCATATTACTATCAGGAAATCTAATTTTTAACAATTTTATACTCCAGTCTGGTTGGCCGTATCGTCACGTGATGAGTATTTTGATCGCGATAATCCCGGCGCGTGATAAACACTAATTACTTCTTGGATTCATCGCAAGACGTTGCAAGAACAATTGCCCGCTGGATTCCAGAGATGTCTTCCCAACGGGTCATTCAAGACTCCGAAGATGAAAGCGGCGATGACTGCCCCGACATTGCGACTTCTATCGACCCACCCCAAGATTCACCAGATGCACACCCAAACAATAGTGATCCTGGGCGAAGCGCCAGACAGGATGGAGCATTTTCGGCCTCCATTCCAGAATCTTACCTCCCCCAGGTTGATTTTGATCGGTATTTGAGATCGGAATCCTCGATTATGGCTGGCGAATATGAAGATGAGAGATGGGCATCAACTGCAAATGCAACTCGGCCGGGTGGTAGGCAATTAATATTCAGTTCCCCCACACAAAGTCCCGCCAATTGACGCAAATAAAGCCTTCCAAGTTGATAGTACACACCGCGAACATCTTCAGGATGATAGCTTTGTTTACCGGGTGAATGCTGATTATGCTACACTTGGTACGCTTCCTTCAACCGCCGATACGGGACGAGGCCCAAATGGACCATTACTGGAAGAAGGCGGAAACGCAACTGACTTCGAACATCCCTCAAAACGACGAAAAATATCTCTGACTCAAGATTCCTTAACAAAGTGTTCAAACGGTGACCCGGAGCCCAGCACGCCATACAGCTGTCTCGCATCTTTTGACTCGAATAGCCCACCCCAAGTAACTATACCGCCAAGCGCCTCCCTATATATTCCTCAACAAGATAATACACAAACTTATCAAGATCACCTGCCGCCAAGATTCGAAACACCACCTCCTACAGTACCATTATCCGAGGATTTATTTTACAATCCAAACTCAGTATATCAAGAGTCGGTGTTAGCAAATTTGAAAACGTCCGAAATCCAGAATTCATTCGATCAGCCACCTGCATTCGAGGTGGATACCGAAACTGTGGCGTTGAAGAAGAAAAGAGGACGGCCCAAGAAGCAAGCACTTGCGGTAGACGCTGATGGCCAACCCGAAGAAGCCTCCGACGATGTGTTTGATCAGTGCGACACAGCAAAAAAGAAAAAGCCTGGCAGATCCAAGAAAATAGACCGCGAAGCCTCCCCAGATGAACTCATAGTGATTGAGATGCCGACATACCAGACCAATGAAACAGAAGTGTTGGGACCTACCTCTAAGTTCGAGAAGGCTGCAAAGAAGAAAATCAAGCGTAGTAAAACTGCGTCTGATTTACTGAGTACTACAAATAAATCGAAGAACGATTGCGATGTATGGATCGATGATACTGGGACTACTTGGCAGGGGAATTCAACGTTCAACCCTGTTAATCTAGATGACGCTCCAGTCACACGTACTTCAAAAGAGGAGTTTCCCGAGCCGAATTTTATTGAGAATGACCAGTCCCCTGCTAAGAAACCTGAAAAACCTGCTTCAGAGCCCAAGAAACGCGGTCGCAAGAGGAAATCAATGGCTGAAGGGCCTCCGGTTGTGGACACTGCGTCTCCAGATGTTCTTCAAGACATCTCAAATACGGCCCACTTGCCCCCAAAGAATGAACAGAGACAAAACGACACTCTAGCAGAAGGTGCGGCCATCAAAGCCGATAACAACGCTTCTGTAGAGCTCTCAAAGCTGGAAAATGATGCAATCCTTTCTCCGACTCCTTTACCAGAAACTGCAGTGAAGAAAGAGGCAACACCCAGAAAGAACAATGATGAAAGTAACAATTCAAACAGGGAACCGGCGAAACACAGCTCGATTCCTAGCACTGGCAAAGTATCTTACCGGGTAGGACTCAGCCGACGAGCACGTATTGCACCGTTGTTGAAGGTCGTTAGGAAATAATGATGAGAAACTGCATCTGTGGTCTATTCTAATGTATGGTCCACGATGTCGACTTTATCTCTCACTGCATGTATGGTATTTATGTGGTTCTTTCTCTGGGATTATCATAATTGCGAGGACTCGAGATGATGATGGAATAACGTTTATAAACATGTTACGTATTTTTTATTTTCAAAATGCACAAGCACGTGCAATTTAGCTCTGGAAATGACATTCTATGACATAGAAATCCTGACTGGCCATTCGATCATTCAATTTCTTCGATCCGTGGTCTATTTTGAGAATCGCGTCTAGCCAATGGGTCAAGATGTAGTCCTGCAATGTGTTCCCCAAGCTGAAGCCTAGGTTCGCCTGAGAGATCCTCGCCGGTTGACTGCGCTCTTATGCCCCATAGAAGAGACTTTTCCATCCACGCTTCCAGGCTTTCTACCAACACACGTATATGTTCCCGTACGATGCTGTCCGTCTCTCGGCTTTCCACAATAGATAATGAGTTTAAAATTTTAGGAATGCTGCCGATTGTTTCCAGGCTGCGAGATGAGCCAGTGTTTTCTAGGTCCTCTAAAGTGAGTGAGAAGCCAAAACCTAATCTCTTCGAACCACTTTCACGTTCTGAATCTATGGCTTTGATAATATCGAGTAAGAGGACAGCACTGGCGCGACGCAGGATAGCGCTCTCAGGACTAGACTCAATGGTAAGCGTAGACATAGCAAGATCAACAGCTGACGTTGCAAGGGAAACGCCTAGCCCGACTATATTTGTCTGAATGGCACTTGCAAGGATTGATATTGATGAGGCTCGGATCCGGATATCATCAGGCTCTAGGTCTGTTTGGGAGCCTGCAGCCCAAGCAGCTAGAAGGTTGGCCGACTGTGCTGCTTGCTCTGGCGTTTCTGCATCGGAGTCTTCATCGTCAAGGGGAATTGACTCGGGTTCGGGGTTGGACAACGCTGGTGACGAGACCGTCCATCCAGGTGGTAATCTAATTTCATTTTCCTTTGCTCTCCTCTCCTCAGCTCGTCTCGTCTCTTCGATCTGTCTCTTCCGCGCCTTATGCGTTTTGGGTTTGTAACCTCGCCGACTGGCAACATTGATCATTCCATCTCCGATAATCTGTGCGGTCTCACCAGTCAATGCTTCACCGAGGTCTTCTACCGTTCTGATCAATGACTCGCCGACTCTGAGTCGTTGATCTAGCGTCCACTCTTCATTCCTGTCTGCATATCGCTCTACAAGAGATTTCACGACTGTGCGAGGATGATTGGATGCAAGTATACCCATCAGCTTGATTGCATTCAAGTAGATAAAATCTTCACCCCCAGACGTTTCTGAGCCCTGGTCGGTAATGATTGATAATAATAGCGTTAGGGTTGAAGGTATGTCGAGGACCGGAGAGGACTTTTTGATGAGTTTTGATAAAAGCGACATTCCTTCTGCCTGTACGGGGAGGAGCGATGATGTCATATTTCGAAGAGCCTGTCGATGGGTGTCAAGGTCTGTAACATGCGAAGATGTCGATGCTGTGACTTGCGTGTCATGAGGGGAATTGATTTGAATTTCCAGCAGCATAGACGCCGTTTGCCCTGGGCTCAAAAGTAATTTTGGAAGGCTAGGCAGGAGGCGGTCCAGCTGCGACTTGATACTCTCAAGAGTTGGAAGAATTGATCGTGACATAGAGAACTCGGGAGAAGCCAGGATAGTTGAAAGCAAGCTAAATGTCGCGGATAAAATTTCTGTAGAGCTTTTTTGTTCATCTTCGGATACCGATTCACCTATGGTTGGGTTTGCAATGTTCGCTAACGATTCTAGAGATGCTTTTCCACTTTCACGCAGGGTGCGTCTTCGTTCTGCATCATTAGCTGTTGTCAGTTCGCTCTGTATTAATTGCTGCGCAAGTTCTAACACTCTCAGCGGATGTCTAGATATATTATCCTTGAATTCGTCTAGTAGCTTTTCTGCAATCTTGGCGCTTACAAGCTTTGCCATGATAGTGTGTGAATAGATATTTGACCCTGCCGCTGGGTTTATCTGAAGAGTAACAGAGTTGTCTGGCGGTTCAAGAAGCCATTTTTGGCTAACGTAGAGGAAGATATCGCCGGTTCGGTCTTCACTTTGGGGATCAATGTTCATTAGCTTCGTAAACTTCTCAGCACGATGGTCTAACTGATCCATTAACTGGATCAGGTTGAATTCTGATTTGGTCCGTTTTACCAGCGAAATACCACCCAGGGAATTTTGAAATATCCAATCATCACCCCCGTCATAGAGCAAATTGTCCGCAAGTCTTTGGAAAGGTACCAAGCCCGCTGATAGACTAAAATAAGTCTGAAGTAAAGACCAGGGCTTATCATACCCTGTGTTCTGGGCCTGAGCGTGGCATGCTAAGCCCCAGAGAGGGAGCAATATAGGCTGAACTAGCCTTTTCACAAGTCCAGGATTGGGGTGCTGTAAGGTAATCGTGCAAAGTCTTTCTATAGCTAGAAGGAGGGTTGAATCTTCAACCAAGACTTCAGTTAATGAATGCTCGATGTCTCCATGCTCTGCATTCTGAGCTGATGGGTTGAACGACCTCAACCATTTTCTAGCATCGTCATCTATCTTTGCTGTGATCGCTTTAAATAAAGGTACGATGAAAATGGAGTGTCCTATGGTGCCAGGCGCTCCATATGCTCTTTTACCCAATATCCCGCTCCCAACCACATACGCCGCGGTGCGCTTTAGATCGGGATCATCACAGTCGATCAAGGTAAGCAGCTTTGGGGCGAGATTCTGGAAGTAACTGGTGGGGTCCATACCCTGTGGAACTGACGACAGGAGCTTTGATATTTGCATTATTGCTTGAACGGTGATCGGCGGCCCGCCTGAGGACTGCTCCGTGACGCCTTCTCCAAGTGTTGGGGCAAATTGCGAGGCAAGAAACCATATGGTATGTATAACACCATCCTCGCGCAAAGGGATCTGTGATATACGAGCGGATATGATTGATTTGAACCAGGAAGCAGCTTCTGGCTGTAAGAAATTCGACAATATTGGTAGTATAGCCGATGTAGGCGACCTGTAAGGTGGCTTAGCATTCCTAGGGCTGTCGAACCTTTGGAAATCTGATTAATACTCAGCAATGATTCTGTCAAAGTCTTGCTGCAATTTGTTAGTCCCTTGATCGGATACGTCACAGGTGTTGAAAGCTAATTCTGCTACACCACTGATGATGTCGCTCAGGACACGTCCTCGAACAATTGATTGGATTCCATCGCGATCATCCAGTACGATATTGATAAGTGTTGACAGTATACGACGTAGAAGAGCTTCATTTTGCGACTTATCAGTTGCGATTTCCGGCACATGTTTAGGAATGACACCAGGAGGAAGATTTGTAATAACTCTCTTTTCCAATGGTATTCCAACACCTGTAGAAAGTGAAGGATAGACACCTTCGATCGAAATCAAGTCTAAGAGCGTATTCAAAGTCCGACGTCTTCTAGCATCTTCCCGAGGATCATCCGAAGAATTTTCAATAAGTGTCTTGGAGTTTGCAGATAAGACAAATGCCTTATGGATATCCTGTAGATACTGAAGCGCTTTTTCTATGATTGACAAACGAGCCTGGGTCTCATCATTTTTTGGAGACGTAGGAAGCTTCTGACTTAAAATCTCAACAAGAGAGCCTCCACGATTGTTGCGAATTTCATCTTCCGAAAAGTCAGCTTTAAATCAGCTTCTACGGAGATTTTTGTAATGCATGCCTCGATCTATAACAGGACGTAAAAAATTGTCTGCAGCATCGAACACTTCCTGGAGTTGTACGGGCTCTGGCATTTCGATATTTTCGCATGTTGCAGCGTATTTTTATCCCTCTAACATCATGACTTCACGAATTCTGACAGAGGCTTCGTTTTGGGATAGATCCCATTCCAAAAATGGGGCGCGGCTTATTAATCAGTTAGTCACGTGCTCACGCGTCACCCGTGCGCGCCAGCATTTCACCCGAACCTGCAGCCACAGCTCCTATTATATTCTCTTGACCAACTCTCATTGACTTACGAATCCTCGCAAAACTAAGGTCTGTTAGGAGGATCTATTCAGACAGCTTCGTCTCAGTCAATCGAATACACTTTATCGGATTGATCGTTTATTGGCTTCAAGTCACCTCGCATATGGATCTCAGGTAATTTGGCCATTAGCTTTGTTTACGACTTTCGTCTTCCACCACTCTCTTGCCATCCGTGGCACTCTATACAGTATTATTCTCCCCATAGTTTCCCGATCTTTATCTCATGCTTTCAATGCCCCTTGAAAAACGCTTGGTCTCTATTACGCTTGTTGCCGGACGTACGAGCCTGGACGGATTCAGGGTAGGTAGAGATTGGAACTTAACCCTAAGAACTTGGTCGGTTCCAAAGTCTCGCGGTGTTGTTTATCGAGTTTTCGACTAGCCGATTCTGACCCTGCTGCTGGGATGGGTCAAAGAAACTCGAATTGCCACCCAGAAAAGCCAAAGAAGGTTGCTTCCATACGTTTTAAAGTCCCCAGAAGGGGCACGTGTCGGTCTTCCAATGCTGGGCATAGACTGGATCATAATGGAATGTTTGGTTTTGTGGGCATATTGAGAGACTCCGGGAGAGGGTTGGTGGGACACGTCGGGTTATCTCTCTATTGGAGTGGCCTCTGGATGTTGAGGTGTTCGTGAGGTCGCGATGAGCACAACACGACATATACATGCCTACATACAGCCGGAACCATTTTTTTAGTGACTGGATCTGCTCGTCGGAATCAGGAGTCGACTTTGCTTAAGCTCCAACTTTTGCAGGACGATTCTTGTAGCGAGGTCTAGGTATCTTTAAGGAAGTTCTAGCTTTCCCCACTTGGCTTATTGTCTGCTCCGGTCGTTGCTTGCCTTGAATACACTTTCATCGTTCCGCACTGTTCTGTAATCCGGAATATTGGGAAATTCCGCCCCTTTCCTCGAACCCAGGCTCTCGGTATATACTTGGGTATTTTAGCTCGCTTATCGACCTCCAATCGCGGCACCAGCCATTGATTGAGCTTTACTTGAAGATTCCGATCCGCCGCGTTAACCGTCTCTTCTTGGGTCAAGCCTAGGAATCGATTGACGGGCGCCGACACTGGTGTGGGTTGGAGGTATCCCCTTCCATCTCCCTTTCACTCGGCGGTTTTTCTGGATGTCTTTTGTCCGCCAATTGTCATGCCCTCCAAATCTCCAAAATTTAGGAGAGGAAACAAAGACTAGTCTCCGAGAATACTGTATTACGCACAAGAGATGTGATAGCTCCCGTTACCCGGGGTTTGGAATTCGAGAGTCGTACTCATCCAGGCCGATATTTGATGATAATTTACGTGAAGCTTGAAAGATAGATAGTCATGGTAAGGTGTATGATGAGCATATAGCAGTCTGAATAAGTGATTCTTGTCAGAACCTAGCCTTGCGAGGCTGTTCTCTGGGTTTCGAGAAGTTCGTCCTCTGACCGCTGTCGTCCACTGTTCTTGTGAATCACTTTTCTTTGCATGATCAAGACTGTAAAGCTTTCGTTTTTGATTGGTGCCAACATATTTCGGAAGCTGGGGTTTGCTTTCTGGGATTGAGGGCTCGTTTCTTCGCTTCTGAAGGCTCCACCTTGTGATCTCGAGTTAATCATTGGCTCTCATTCAGCGTCTTAGCATACTCTCTCTGAATACTCAACTGATTGTCGGAATGGGACCTCTCTCGAGTGAGGATCAAAGCTTAGGCTTATCTGGACTGACATTTGTTTTTATTCACTCATTGCTTGGTGTCTCGATGAAAAGGTTGGTTAACGATCAAACATCATGGTGCAGAAAAAGAATTGGCTGCCTTCCCTGTGCCGGAAGCTTTCCTGTCGAGCAACCAAAAGGTCGCCCATAAATTGTGTTGGTTTTAACCTTTTTGTGTTGCGAGAAAGTAGAACAAGATCATGACGGCTGTGGTGGAGGACCGCCGTCCTTCTTCGGGGGGGACGGCCATTTAATTTTTTATAAGTATCCCTGTCTAATCTTTGCCCGCAAGACTGGCTAACTACCTTTGCAGCTTCATTAATGAAGGAAAGTGTTAGCGATGGAAAATCAGACGGAGATTGTATCAGACCAGGCTTGGTGGTGTTGGAAGGTGTCGATGGTATGGGTGGCTTGAGGGAATGAGCGAGGAAAGTGTTTGAGGCATTGTGTTGCTTGTGAAGAGCATGGCAGTCGTTCCTTCCTCAAATCCATGTTTCAGTGAATGTAGAGCTAGGCTGCGCCTTCCTTGTTGTGCGAGGACAACCGTAGCATTAAAACTGTCGCCTCCGCGGGCTTTCTCTTCGTCCTTTTCTAATCCCACATATCAACCACGTATCGCCTTGCCTTGCTTAGACCCTTGTATACTCATCGTCATTGTAGCAATCCATTCTGCAAGCATGACTTTCCGTCTCAATTTATCCCTGTTGACGGCCTTTGTCGCTGCCGTTTTCTCCATGCCATTCCTCCTTCACCATCCTCCTGGTCTTGTCCTCGAAAGTCTCCAGCGAGAAACAAGTACCAAGAGAATCCCAGCGTCTGAGATTGCCGAAGAGAGCAGTAACGTTCAGCTGGTTACTGCTAGGATTCGTTTTGGCGAACGATGTGGTCCCGACGTAGGTTACTGTGATGAGGATCTCTGCTGCTCGCCGGCTGGTAAGTGCTCTCACTCAAGGCAGATCGCACATACACGGCATTAACGTCTAGTAGGATATTGCGGTAACACGACTGCTCACTGTCAGGCTCCAGACTGTCAATTGGACTACGGAAGCTGCGATGCAAATAAAACTCCTCAAGGTCTTTCAACGGAGGATATCCCTCGACCCCATGTTGGCTATGTTCCATACGGCCAAGAGGTGTATTCCTGCCAAGCTCCTTATACATTCGCAATGACCTTCGATGACGGCCCTAATCAATATACAAGCGATCTACTGGACATCCTTGAAGCCTTCAATGCTAAGGCTACTTTCTTCATCACTGGTGTGAATTCTGGAAAGGGCCAAATTGATGATTTCGGCCGTCCTTGGGGTAAGTTGATACAGCGCATGCATCACGGCGGCCATCAAATTGCAAGCCACACGTGGTCTCATCAAGACTTGAATACGATCACACCCTCTCAACGCCGAGATCAGCTGGTCAAAAATGAAGCTGCGCTCCGCAACATCCTCGGTGGGTTTCCCACCTACATGAGGCCTCCATACTCAAACTGTGATGATGACTGCTTGGACGACCTGGCCGAACTCGGATACCATGTCATATTTTTCAATATTGACACAAACGATTATAAGAATGATAACCCAGAAGCTATCCAGTTATCAAAGGATACCGTAGGCGACGCCTTGTCGAATTCGCAAGTCCCCCTCGGCCGTCCATTCTTAGCAATTGGACACGACATTCACGCGCAAACTGTGTACAACTTGACCTCTTACATTTTGCGACGAGTCCAGGATGCTGGTTACCGGGCCGTGACTGTTGGGGAGTGCTTGAATGATCCTCGTGACAACTGGTATCGCTGGGACTATCGAACCCAGTAGATTTCATTCGGGTGCGTCTGGGTTATTGTTGAGTTCCTTTCTAGTCTGTTCCGCTGAACTGGTTTTATTTGTTTCAAAGAGTTGCTTGACTTCATTGATTCGGTCCTTGCACGCATGCATACTTTTCCCATTAAAAGTACACGTTACGTTATTGGTATGTTGTGGTTACTGCGAATTTCATCATTTTACGTAGGTAGTCTTAAGCTAGCATAGCATTGAATTCATTGACGCTAAACTATGATACATGTATGTTTTTTAATTTAGGTTAGACGCGTCTCGAATTTGCGTAGCTACCATTGATTCCTGGTGGTTATACAAGCACCTAAACGACATACGGTGTTGTATTGAAATCCGCGATTGGCTATCATTGTCACATGCTGTTACAATGCTAACGAGAAAATCCCCTGCCACGACTGCCACGCCATCTACCACCCCTACCTGAGACATGACGACCTTGGCGGTACGACCCCTGTCGTTGCCCATGGTTGTAACTGGACGAGGGCCGAGGCTCGAGGGCGGCTCGTCGTACTTGCTCCTCAGGAGTCAAGTGGAATTTGTTTTCAATGCCAAGGAGCTCGCAGAACGCCGCTGTTTGTGGGTTGTTGTACTCAGGTGGCATGTCTTTCGTGTTGATCGAAACTGCTGGGTCGTACACAGGGGCTGTAATCTCAAAGTTGTTGGGTACTGCCATCTTGCCCTTGTTGACAATGTTCTCTTCCACCCAGGATTCTTCTGCAAGGATCTTCGGTTTATAAACTTCATCGCCAAGGTCTGAGGGAACCTGACTCCTATGATCTCCAAGCTCAATGGAATCTGCAAAAACACGAGTGATTGCTAGCCATTCTTTATCGTATTCAAGGATATAAGAAGCCTGTGCGCTACTTTCTTCCGAAATTGGGACTATCTCCATGAGCTCAAGATATTCACTACATGCAAAACCATCTTGACACTTTCCTAGAGCCAGAAACTCGGTGGTTTTGTTGGTGATGGCATCGGGCAACGGGCCATAAACAGCCGGTTCCGGGCGTAGACGTTTGAAGGCATCGGGCAACTCATCACGAAGGTTCTCCGACACGTATTCGGAAGCTCTCTTGCCGCCCATTAATTTCGTAGATGCAGCGGTTTGAGCCATCAAAAAGGAACTTCCTGTGGCTGTTTCAACGTTGTGGTCGGGTTTGATTTCGTCGGAATCCTTCATAGAAGTATCTGTGTTTGTCAGATTGTTCGACTTTTTAACTTCCTCAGAATCGCTGTTAGAATCGAGATCAATTTCGTCTGAATTTTTGACGGTGATTGTCTGTTCGCTGGCTTCCTTTTTCTGAATACCAGGAGCTTCAATGTCACTGTCAAAGTCTAGATCGATCTCGTTGGTGTTCTTGACGGTCTTTTTCTCTTCGCCAAGATCAGTTGTATGAACATCAGTGACTTTCCTTCGAATGCCATTGGATTCAACCTTTCTCCAGGTCTGAGTGAAATCCACGCCCAATTTATATGACTCTCCAGGCTGAGGTTGATTCTGAAGGAAGTTCTCTCTATCCAGAGCTTCTTGTTTTGCAGCAACTTCGTGAAAGTTATTCCACGCTAAGTGGGCATTTGCCTCATTCGTTGCTGCAGTAAACCCCTTTATTTGACACAGAGGGTCGCTAACAGTGTCGGCAACTTCCAGTGATACTCCCCCCATTTCTTGATCTTCATCATTGACTGTGCCTAGCATTTCTGATGGAGTGGAGATAGTCGCTCCATCGAACCCTTGAGGAAACGACTGATGGGTAATTTTTTTGGCTGTTTTCGTCGACTCCGCATTGTGTGGGTAGGGATATTCACCGTGCGGGATTGTAGCAATATATCTGACATGTAAGTGCGCTGAAAACCAGTGGCGTGGGCGCAATCTATCCATAATTTGTTTGGCAGCTACATTTCCTAGTTTTCCGGATTCTGAGTCCTCGCGAAATCCTCGTTTAATTCTGAATAAATGTTGATAGTCACCAAACTTTTCAGCATCCCGAGGCCAGTCGTGAGAAAGGCCCACATCAACTTGTGTTCGGATTTGCAAAAGCTTGCGCACGTCAAGTTCTCGAACATGATAAATACTTTTAACTTCATCATTGTTATATGGAAGTCTCTCGTAGTGCGGCTTCCGATAGTCGTAACCTTTCCAAATACCTGAAAGACCAGCAATGCGTAGCGGGCCATAGCGAATAACATTTGCAGCACCCAAGTAGTAGATATTGGGGGCAACCCAACCACCGTAGTAGAGTTCGAAGAGGTAATTGCTAGCTTCGTGATTGCCCCCAATGAAAATAGTTAAATAAGGGGCAGTGCGTTTGCCACTGTAATACTCATGGAAGTCCCCGATTTCCCGGTATTTAACAGGAACAGACATGCCAGTCAAATCATTCGCATTTCGAACGGACTATGAAATGTCAGATTAGAGTCCTAATGTATATTTAGAACGAGTGTTCAGCAGGGCAAAAAATACCTGAAAATCTCCTCCAATTATGAGTAGATCGACGCCATCCCAACCTTTTGATGCTGCGGTTTCGGTTACTTTAGAGTAAATATCATGCAGCTTTCCATGGCCCTTTATCTTGGTTAATAGATCCATTCTCAGCTATGGGATTCTTTCAACTTACGCAGCCTTCTAAAGCGACCCGTATCCTCGCCCGAGCGGCCGGCTCACTAATACCGTCCCGTGACATTTTTTTGTTATACCCCGAGATCGAGGCTAATGAAAACGATGCGAGGCTTAGATGACGACGATGATGCTTTTTGATAAAAGTGAGGGTAAGTTTGATAGGTGCAATATAGCCAAGAAAGGTCTTGTCATGGGTCGAATGATATTACGTTTGCCTGCCAGCCTGACATGTCAAATGCGGCAGCAATAATTGAAAGAGACAGTGCATGAAACCACTTTGAAGTTATAGAAAGAGAGAGAAGTAAAATTAAATCAGAGTGTTTCAAAAGGGGAGGGAGAGAGAATAAAGCGGGCGGGATGTCTTGGCTATTGGTGGTGTCGAGTCTGATGATGGACGGTGCGGTGTGAACAAACCGTCACTTCCGGGTTTATCTCAGGCTCTGCGCTTTCTCCTCCCGCCTACCTCAACCATATTCATGCTCCGCCATTGACTAGCGAAATTCTCTACCACAAGCAAGAGCTATTTTATTATGTCCGCTGCAAATGATTCTACACTGCGACTCAAGTTCCTGCAGAGTTCCGCAAAATTACTAGGTGCACAAAGTGTGTCCACGGCAGCTCATCTCATCAGCGTGCACAATGGCTTGCTCTATGAAAACTTGAAGCCTTTGAAGCCGCGGCAGCATGAAACTTGGTGTGGCGCTTGTGGCAGTCCACGAGACAAGGAGCATACCAAGATTTCGAAAATCAAACAGAGACGCAGCCTGAGGAATGGTCAGGTGGCGTCGAAAGACGCCATCCGAGACGCGACTGTCTACCAATGTCTTCGTTGCAACAAAAGAATGACCCGATACCTACAGCCTCAGATTCGCAAGCAACACGAGCAAACGAATGCCCCTACAAAAATAACATCCAATATCAACCAGCATGGCCGGGATTTATCTACTCCTACGGAGTCTTTGCCAAGTCCACTTGAAGCAGATGTGTCCAAGTCCGTCTTGGACAACGCGAGCAGCAAGAAAAGGGCGAAAGCGCGCAAGCAAGGAGGGCTCCAAGCAGTTTTAGCCTCCAAAGCGCGCACACAGACGGCCCGCGCATCGACATCATCTCTAGATCTCCTGGATTTCCTGCAGCAATAAAAGAAGCGTCCTCGTCCTTGATGCCAAGCCTCGGAGAATCGGGGGCTGGCTTCCGATCACTTGCTCGCCGCTTTCCCTAACTCGGGCAAGTGCGGGGTGTCTAGCTCTGGCTACGCTTATCGCTGTTGGCTGCTGGCTGCTGTACCCCGCTGAAGGCGGGCGGCGAACCAGAGCGAATGTTCCCGTCGCTGCTAGTCTTTTTTTAAAAAATGTTCTTGCGGCTTGATTATAAACTGCCCAGTTTCTACTCTCCCCAGTTCTCTCAGGTTGTCTTTTCTCGGATAATCACCTTACGCTTACGATGTCCCAGGCAGAGAATACCCCGGCGCCTGCAGAGCAACATGCGAAGGAAATGGATCGCATGTTGGATAATGCCATGACCCAAACGGATCAAAGCGAATCGCAGTTTCATAAGCTAGGCGAGGTTGTCGAAAACGAGGATGACAATGGCGTTGTCGAGGTTGAAAGCCTTTGCATGAACTGCCATGAGAATGTACATTGCTCACTTCCATTTTTGTGGATGTGTAACTAACATGGGCAGGGAACCACTCGGCTCTTGCTCCTGCGCGTACGTATGTCTGCCCCCTCCTCCACTACGAAGCCAATCTACTCACATCTCCAGCTCACTTCTCTGATATCATATTGGAATCATTCGAATGCCCCCATTGCTATTTCAAAGACAACTCTGTCAAGTCGGCTTCTCAGATTCGGACATACGGATCGAAATACACTTTGGTAGCAGAAAATGAAGAAGACCTTCAACGACAGGTCATCAAGAGTGATACTGCTGTTTTCAAACTGGAAACCCTGGACATTGAAATGCCCAAAGGCGAAAGTCAACTCACCAATGTGGAGGGAGTCCTTCAGAAAATACATTCGACACTTGAAAGCGAACAACCTTTGCGAAAAGAACAAGCCCCGGAGCTCTACAATTCTCTTCAACCAATCATCCAGAAGATTGAGCAGATGCTAAAGCGAGAAGCTTTCCCCTTCACAATTTCACTGGACGACCCCACAGGCAACTCCTTCATTGCACCTACTACACACGACAGTGGGAACAAATATAGGCGCCGCGATTATCCCCGGACGCATGAGCAAAACGAAGAACTAGGTATTGCAGCAGACCCAGATGCACAGAAGGCGGAAGAGCAGATTATGGTCCAAAGCGCTGGAGATCCTGATGATCTTGATATCATTGACGGTCAAGTATATACCCTTCCTGCAGAGTGTCCGGGATGTGCGAAATCTTGCGTTGTGAATATGCAAAAAGTCAGCATCCCATACTTCAAAGAAGTTTTCGTCTGGAGTACCGTTTGTGATCACTGCGGCTATCGGACAAACGAAGTGAAGACGGGCGGTGCGGTCCCGGAGAAGGGAAAGCGAATCACTCTTAAAGTCGAGACCATTGAGGATTTATCGCGTGATATTCTCAAGTCAGATACGTGTGCATTGCATAGTGAAGAGCTCCAGCTCGACGTTCAACCCGGTACGCTCGGTGGAAGATTTACAACTGTGGAGGGTCTTTTGACGGAAGTTCGTGATCAACTTCATGGCCAGATTTTCGATGTAGGAGACTCGGGTGCCGGAGATTCCCTGTCTTCTGGTGATAAGGAGAAGTGGACGCGTTTCTTCGATCAGCTCGACTCGGCCATCAAAGGAGAATTAAAATTTGTTGTAACGCTTGAAGATCCTCTCGCCAACAGCTATGTGCAAAACCTCCACCTTCCTGACGCCGATCCTCAGATAAAAGTAGAAGAATATACTCGCACTGAGGAAGAGGAGGACGACCTCGGTTTGAAAGACATGAAGACCGAGGGCTATGACAACGATAAGGAAAGCAAAGAATGAGCTTGGCTTCCTGAGAAGATGCGAGTGAATGCCTGGATTTGTAGGCAAAAGAGGCAAAAGAGGCAAAAGATGCAAAAGATGCATGTGGGCTTCTAGCGAAGAGTAATATTAGATACCAATGACAAATGATAAAGTTCTCATTATTTGACAAAAGCTGTCCTATCTGCAATAGCCCTCATGTACCAGTAGATACAATCAAGATTACTACTGTACGATGCGCCCAACCAGGGATAGGGCCGAATTGACTACCAAGTCAAGCCTCCTTGGCTCGGCCCGCCGCCTGTACCATGTTTCAGATGGAAACTCGGTTCAACGTCTCCTCGTAGACTAATTTGAAATTGGGAGCAGCATGCGGCGTGCCGTTTCTCGGGGAGCGTTGACTTGGGGTTCCCTTGAGTGAATAGTTTATAAAATTCCACCTAGGCAAGAAAGGTTCACTTTGCGAATGGGTTGGCGTGAATCGTCACAGAGTTCAATTCTAAGGCCTCCCACTCGCCGTCGATTTCCTCTCCTTCTTTAGGCTGAATCACGCGGCCTTTCTTGTCCACTTTAGCATGAGCCTTTTCCAGCCTCCCCAAAACATCACCGTTCTCATCCTGAGCCGTCAGATTAAGAACTTTCCCAAAAACGGTACTTTCGCCATCTAGATGCGGCGCTGAGCCAAATGTTATGAAGAATTGACTACCATTCACAGTCGATCCGGTGGCGCCTTGCATACCGGGGAGTGTGCGGTCTTTGACGGGCCTCGATGCCATTGAAAGTACACCTCGAGAATTGTGACGAAGTGCAGGGGTGTGAATTTCCTGGTTGAGGGCAGATGGATGGTATACTGAAGTACCGCCTTTGGGGATGTCGTCGAATGGGAGGATGGGGTGTTCGGACGACGTCGCCGCTTTGCTGAGTGATATGTCACCGCCCTGGATCATGAAGCCGGGCATGAATCGGTGGAAGGGGGTGTTGTTGTATGCGCCGCATGCACATAGGGCGAGAAAATTCTATTCCCAGTTTTCTGTTAGCATGTAAAGTAAAGTAATGTGAAAGCCGGGGTCGTGGCTTACTTCTGCGGTTCGAGGGACTGTTTCGCAAAAAATTTCGACCTTGAGGTCGCCGTGGGTGGTATGTAGCTGTCTTCTTGGTCAGCCATAGATCAAGTAGAATAACTTGAAGGCAAGGTCAGACTTACAGTCACCGACATTTTCTTCGCAGGCTCTAGTCTGGTGGGCACGATGGCAGTTACAATGGCAAGTTGCTGCAGGTGGTGGTGTCGGTGAAGAATTTAGCCGGCAGAATGGCAAAGGCGGTGTCTCCGCACAACCCCACGACAGTCGACACAGACCATTGTAAACACGACTGCTGCTGCGGTGCCAGCCCAATATCCGGAATTATCGGTTACACAGGCAGAACTACGGCAGCATTGAGCATTTAACAAGCGGGGGCCACGGTTCTACAAGTCAAGTGACAACCCGCCTGTCGCATCCCAGGTCCTTGTTGCGCTCAGCCTCGTTCAGGTCAGATACTACATATTTAATACGCGAGACTGACTCGTCTTATGCGCGGAATAAGAAGTATCATGGCGATTGATGTCACAGCAGGCAGGCATCAATTATAAGAATTATAATGGCATTCTTCCGGGGAATTAACCACACGCGGCTGACTAGTCACGCTTGCTGACAGGCAGGTCGTGCAGCCTGAATGGCTCGTAGTCGTAACTAAAGGAGCAAATCGCACGAAAATCCTCGTCGGTGGCCCTGGATTCGCAGCCTCGTAGGGTCGAAGGCGGCTAGTTGCGACTGACTATGACAGTCAGTTGTAGTTAATAGTGTTGTTATTCATCCAAATGCTGCGGACTCCACCAACTGCAAACTGCCCAGAGTCAAACCGCCCAAACAGCACTGGCGCAATCCGCTGCTGCTGCTGCTGCTCCTGGTTCATCGCGCAACCAAGCGAGCGTTTAATTTCGGAAACACACGCCAGCCCCAGCACCAGCACCAGCTCGCACCCAACATACCCCAAGCTTGCTTGCATCGAGGCTCTCCACGGCGATGGGACTAGAGAGCGCCCGTTCATCCCGCGACGTCGCCCTCAACTAATCCCCAGCTGCCCCCTCCATCTAGCCGTCCAACTGCGTCATCCTGCCTTGCCGTGTTGGCTACGATTCCCTTAACCTCCTCCTGTCGTCCACCGTCCCTCCCCAGGTGGACTTATGCAACAATTCTCCCACGTCCATCCCACGATCGCTGAGCCGCTGACCTTCCAACTGGCTGTGCTTATCCTTCTCCTGGCGCTCGCTCATGGTGGCCGGGTCAGCGCCCTTTGAAGATGGCCGCCTTTGTGCGAGTGTCTGGCCCACCCAATGGCAACTTTCTCGTCGGTTACCCCGGCATATCAGCGACATTGGTAAGTGATAGGCAATCCCCTTGCTGCGCAGAGAATCTCTCTAACAAACATGGCAGCCGCGAATTGAAGGCAAAGTCGAGATTCGTCCGAGCGTGGGCATCACCGCCCCTGTCAACGTGTCGCTGGTCACCGTCTGTCTCCAGCGCAGAGAAAGCATACACCCGTCCGCAGATTCAGTCACAAAGAAACGCCTTGCAGCTCCCAGGAAAGAAATAACCGAGCTGGTCGGAAAGGAGATGCTTCTGTATCGATGCGCTGCAGGCCGGGACTACGAGGAGGTCATATCCATGGATCTGCCTTTCATGCTATTTATTCCGTATGGTAGAGGCGCGCAGGAGACATCTCGCAGAGTGCCTGCAGCTAGCTTGCAACTACCGAGTCGAACAGCAGAAACATTCTACGAAATGGTTGTTACCGTGCAACAAGGGCCGTCAGAGCAAAAGAAATACGCATTTCCCGTTCCCATCTGCCGTTATGATACATTGTCAACGTTTGGAATGTACAACCGTCCGGAGACAGCCGAGAAAGTAACAGATCATTTGGTGACCTTGGGCATATCGCTACCACGATGGTCATACGGACCGCTCGACCCTGTGAGCGTGTATGTCAGACTGGCTCCAAATTTGGATTGGCTGGGGAAAGCCAGAAAAGTCACAATCAACAAACTCACCATTGGAATCGATGAGGAAATCATATACAATCATGAAGGCGATGAGCCGTCACGCAAAGTCAAGACTATAACAAAGAGATCAGAAACCGTTGGTATAAAGTTACCTGAGCAAGGATATTCAACGAATATAGGCTTGGTGTTTCCGACAAAGGATTTGAGAGATACCGACGGCATTCTTCCCAGGGGGAAGGCAGCATTTCCTGCCTACGGAGTGATTGGTTTCACAACCACTGCAAGCTTATACAAAATCGAATACTATCTTACTGTCAAGGTGATTTTCCACCGGTTGAGGTTGACTATATGTCATGCTAACTCACGCTACTAGGCACACCTTACATCTGCGAGAGACATCATTATTAGGCAACCAATCGTCGTATGCCCAATTGACCACGCTGGATGTAAAGAAGAGATGGAAGCAATAGAACAGTCGGCACGTGATGCTGCCTTTGTCAATCCTGAAAACCCGATGCTGCCGCATCCGACAATAATTCGCTACCGTGATCATAATGCCCTTGCTGCGCTTGGCGTTGCTGTCGTTGGAAAACAGAAGAAACCGCTGATAGACTGAATGACATCAATTCTATCGTCAGTCTAATCATTGGTGCTAGACCTAATCTAGCTCGCACCGCTCTTCAAAAGAAATAACGCGATATGCAGAATATCTTCTTGGTGGTCGGCAATGAGCCACCAGAATCTAACCAAGCTTCTCACCACTGCTGTGTTGAACACAGGAATAACAGACCATTCGATTGGTTGCTACTTGAAAATGAATTTGGCAGAGAAGGCTCAAGATAATGCATATATTAATTGTCTTGGCTTTGATTTTATGATTCAGGTAAAGGGTGATGACGCGCGCTCTGATACCCACTGTGGCGACTCTTATATTTCTTGGTCACTATTGCAAATGACTATTGTGCATGGATTGGCGTTCAGGCATGGCGTTGCGAGTGATCTTATGGGGGGTTTGTCGGCGAAGCTTCGTGTTTTATCTATACGGTTCGTGCTGAGTTTACACGCTGGAGCGTGTTTGTTTTTCTATGGCAGGGGAACATTGGCGAGACTGGTGATCCAGTATCCATTTTGAATATAGCGCAAAATGTCTAAAAAATAATAAAACATATCATCATAAATCGTTCCACACTAATCAATTGATTGTTACACCACCCATACCTATTCTTTCAGGCTCAACAGTTCCATGGCCAGGCCCAGCCTCAAGGGATCCAATGACTCTGGCTTGACTTGTTGGCTATTCTGCTCGATTTGTTGAATGCAGTCCTTCAGCGTCTGTAGGACATCTCTGTACTGGTGCGACGTAGGCCCAAATGTGTTTAGCGTGTTTTGCAAATTGGTTGATATCTACAAATGTTCAGTGAGTTCGTGGGATACTTTGGGCTGCATGGTTTACCTCGAGAAGCAAGTCATTGTAATATGATAACGCGGGGGTAGTCATCTTGATTTCTTTTAACTAAAGCTAATATAGCTAATATCAGCTTGAGTAAATATCACTATCAATAGTTGGCACCGTGGGGTAGATCTGTTAGAAGAATTATAAGCTCAAGCGTGGATGGACCCGCTAAACTCGGCTTGGACATCGAGTTAAATGGAACCAGCCGTCTTACTTTTTTGGCTCTCCACTCTCTATGCTTTTGCTGCCGATCCCACTCTTGGTTCGAAATTCTTTCAAGTCCTATCCTTTGCGCTATAGAGGCCAAGAAGGTTTATACAGCCTTCTTTCTCGCGTCTGGCCATGGCCGACGTCGATGAGGATGTGATTCACCGCCCCGCGCCCGGCGACTCCGCTGCGCAGGCAGATATCGATCTTTCCGAAGAAGTGCAAGATTTCCGCTTCTTGAACAGTCTCAGCATGTATGGCAAGAATGCCCTTAGCTTCTTTCATTAGTAACATGCCAATAGCATCGCCGATAACGCTCAAACCTCCCTTCCACGTCGCGGCGAAAAAGACTTCGAGCCCAATCCCACTACGCTACAATCTGATGTATTATCCACTTCACGAAGTGCAATGCACAATGCGATTGCTCACCCTCGCCTCCGCACGGCAAAAAATAATATCATTGGTGTATACTGCCCAGAAGGTCCTACCCCGTTAGTTACCGAGGTCAAAGAACAGCAGAAATCCGGTGATGGAAAAGAAGCAGCAACAAAGCCCGCCAAATTTGTGAGGGATCCAATGAGTGTAATCCCTGCCGATGCATGCGTTTGCGTTCCGAATGAGAAAGGAAATCTCTTCAGGACGATGGGCAAGACGGATCGCTGGAATCGGCTATGGCTACTTCCAGAAGAGGCATTGTATATGCTCGAACGAGGGACTCTCGAAATCAGATGGCCCGTTTCAATGACTGGCTCTCTTACGGATAGCGATGAGGCCGAGGTGCCAATGAGCCTACAGGCAGCGTATGCTTGCCTGATTGGTCGTGGTGGTCTCACGTTGGATAGATTTTCTGTGTTTACTGGATTGAAACGATTGGGATATACCATTATTCGCGCTCCGTCGTGGCATGGCGGCGAGGATGAAACCGAGGACCTGGGTGTGGACGACGATGTTGAGCATGGGTTCCCCTTTGCGACAAACATTTCCAACTCCTGGAATCGGTTATATGCATCAATACATAAGCTCTTCGAAAGCGATTATTCAGCGCAAGGTCCACTGGTTGGGTTGAACGTACCCCACAGCTACAGTATGCCGATACCACTCTTTCTCTCTTACTCTCTTCTTTTATCCTCCAGACGAATTGGAAGCTGACTTTGACACAGATAATCTATTCAAAAAGCTAGCAATAATCCCGGTCGAAACAGTCGACAACAAGAAACCAGCACGCCATCAAACCGAACCACCATTCCAATTCGCATATCACGTTTACAAGCCCTCCACGCCCTTCAAGAAAACATCCCCTAGCACACCGGATTTCCGCGTCGCAGTTGTGGATGCACGCACCCAGACATCAATACCTACTCTATCGCAGCTACGCGCTCTCGTCGAAACTAGTCCGTACGATCCACCTCATGGCGAGAAGATGCAGCGTCAATTGTACGTGCGGCTCCGCCACGGATATCGCAGTGCAATCCTCGCCGTTGTGGACCAGGGCATTGTCAGTTATTTGCGTTTTGCCGACGCAGGGTTTTCGAAAGAGAAGATCTACGAGTTCCAAGGACCTCCGAAGGGGAATAAAAAAGGCGCGTTCCAAGGGAACAATAAAGGCGGGGGGAAGGGGAGAGGGCGGTGATATGTGCTTGCAATGACTTTACATAATTCGAATAGACTCGATGAGAGTCGAGACGATTCTTGAGTCGCTGTTTCCCACAGAATAAGGCCCTCTAGCCCATACAAAGGACTCGGGCTGAATAGAGAGGGAATTACCAGGCTAGACACCAGTCTAGCCCAGGAATTAATCTCCCATCATCTTTAGGTCAGCTGTCTATAGTGTACGATGAGACAGGCGACGATGCTTCAGATGGGCGGCGACGAGTTAGCGATGGTTGCCATCAACAAAGTCGCTGAGATCAAGAGAATCCAGAATTCGCACAACAAGTGTATGTGTATTCGCTTAGAAATCAATCCATAGACGCCATATGACTCCGACTTCCAACACCGAGGTATCATCAAACCATCCTCCAAATCTTCCGTAGTGTATGCGCAATAATAGCCTTCTTCCACCTATATCACTAGTTAAATGCCATTTTAATAATCCATCAAGAGCCATACCTATGTATCCAAATAATCAGCCGCCATCAACAATTCCAAACACAACTCCGGCGGAATATCCATATCCGGCACATTGCTTTGATCTTTGTTCTTCTCATTATAGCAGAAATATTCGCAGACTTTCTCTAGAACGACGCCTCTGCAGGATAACTTTATGTTAACGGGTCTTTTTCTCCTGACACATATCTTTTGGGTATGGCTACTAACGTGATGTTTTCAAGAACACAGCGACCCGTCAACGCTTCCGAGAATTTGCCTGTAGTGGAAAAATATTAGCGAGTGTGTTTTGAAGAATCAAAAGCGAAAGGACGTCGACGCACTGCTAGGCTCAAGCATTCGACGGATTGTTCCTGATATACACGCCGTGCTGCGAGGGAGGATGAATTCGAAGCCGTCACTAGAGACGAGCGTCACAAACTCTGCAAGCGAGTTTGTCGCCATCTTCTTTCATTCAATAGGTCGCTGTTATTTGAAGACGGGAATATTAAATAAGAAAATGGATGGCGTGTTTGTTTGGAGGGGAAAATAATAAGAAACAGGAGAGAATCTTATCGATTAAACTCCGCGCTGGTCCGTGCTCAAGCTGCGGAGATCAGTCGCGTAGAACTATGAAATCACCCTCGCTCTTATTTCGTCAACTGTCTGTTCTGCCTACATTCAAAAGTGATTAATTCTTAACACATATCGTCCATGCTTGCAAAGCCCAACACAAGGCTGCTCCGGTGCATCGGGGAGAGCGGAGCCTGTCTTAAATGCTCAAACCCGCAGGTTCAGATTCGACGAAGCTGCATATCGATGAAACGAAACTCCTCATCTACCTCCACACACACAAATAAACACTCCAGAAAACACAACCCCAATCCCCTCTCTAGTCGCACAGCTCTGATAACAGGCGGCTCCTCCGGCATTGGATATGCGATTGCAGAGCGATTTCTACAAGAAGGCGTCCGTAGAGTAATCCTCGTTGGTCGACGGCGCGAAAAACTAGAAGAAGCTGCGGAGCGGTTAACGGAATCTATGCCATCAGTATTGAAAGGAGATAGTGATAATGGTTATAGTAGCCAAATTGCCACACGAATGCCGGAAGAGGATATTGCGTCTGCGGATAATGTAAAGCTGCTGGTTGGTGATATCTCCATGGCCAAAGAGTGGATGGGGCGACTTGAAAGGGAGATGGTGAGAATCATCACTTGTAGTTTTGTTATTTGTGGAATTAAGAAATATATACTGATTATGATTCTTGCAGGAACATGTTGATATTCTCGTCAATGCTGCTGGAATATCCATCTCAAATATCCTCCCGAAAACCTCCACAGACGATATTTCACAAATTCTCAAGACGAACCTCGAAGGGGCGATACTTGCTTCTCGGGCGATGTTAAGAGCATGCATTCGCGCACGCGCCAGGGATCGGGTCAATGATACCTCCAATGATAATAACGATCCACCACCATCTCGATGCATTATCAACATCTCCTCACTACTTGCCTTAAAAGGTGTGACTGGCACAGCTGCATACGCAGCATCCAAAGCCGGATTATTAGGGTTAACGAGCGCAATGACAGTAGAAGCAGCAGAGATGTTGAGGGGTGGTAAGACAATCCTACGAAGTAACGCTATTGTGCCGGGGTATATTCAAACTCCGATGATAGAGAGTAAGTCTATTAACCAAGATCTCTAAATTCAAAGATTGTGTCTAATCAAAGATTGTATAGACTTCAGCAATGACCAGATAGATGCATTAAACGCACGCATTCCGTTGAAAAGATTCGGGGATCCGCGAGAAGTTGCAGACGCAGCTGTGTTTCTTGTGAGGAACGAGTATGCTAACAATTGTGTTCTCAACCTCGATGGCGGGTTGAGCGCTGTATAAGATGTAATAGATGTAATATAGAATTACCAGATGAGAAGAGAGAAAAAGGTTGTTCCGATCAGCTTCGTTATCGTATCTCAGGCGATGGTCTTAGGTACATCAATTGAAACCATTCTCTAATGATCTTAAAGTATTAGTATTCGCAAGAGTTTAGCCCAGCGCACCATATAAAGGCCACTCCATTCATTTCCATCCCATGTAGTCCGAGCATGAACGAAATGAAAACCCGCAATAGCCTCCAACTCCGGTATATGCCCATGTTTCTCTCGGTCGTTGAGTATTATACAAAAAGAAAAGGAAAGGAAATCCCGGCCGTCATCAATAGTCTGGAATTTGTCTCTAATCGTCATCAATGACAATGGCTCCGCTTTCAGGGTCATCAAGAACAATTGGCTGGTTGCTTTCGCCATTTTGTTTGGCAAGACGTTTTGCATCAGGTTCTCCGTCAAGATCAGCCTCTTCAGCGTCGCGTTTCCGTTTGGCAGTTCCGCCGTTGACTGCGGTCCCGTTGGAAAGATGCTCTTCGGGTGGAGCTTGTTGTCGAGGTTTCTTGGGAATATTAATATCTTCTGCAAGGGAAACAGCTTTATCCTCGGGGGTAGGTCTAGCTCTGAGAATCATTAGCATAGAAGGAACAGAATAAGATGTTTTCAACGTACTTTTCTACCACCATCAGCTCCACGTTGACAAAAGGTTCGTCATCTTTTTCGTCAATGACGGTAAGTAGACTCTCAGAGGCGACACCAAGATCTTTCAGCTTCTTCGGCAGGTTGTCCTCGAGATCTGGATCATAGATCATGCCTGCATCTGTATTAATAGAGAATTCTTCGCCGTAGTCAAGCTTGCCCTGAACGATGTCTTCGACTAAGTCATTCAGTGTTGCATGTTCAATATCGACAAAAACCCGGCCTTGAGCTACAGAGCACATAGCGCAGTACGGATTCGGTGGTCGCAGACTGTCAGTGTTGATTGCACGAACACCGGAGCGTTCGAGAAACACCATCTTGGCTTGATTGTAATCGTCCTTGAGAACCTTAAAGGCTTGAAGCACACATAGGCCGGCTGTCATAGCATTTGTGGTGGCAATAGCGGGGATGATATTTCCAGCCATTTCTATGAAATCAATATCAGCACCAAAAAAACTATCTTTCGAAACAACGTACGCTTAATGTCAAACTTTGACTTGGTCTCAATGCCAAATACTACGGATCGTAAATTTGCGCTTGCAGCCACAAAGTCCAGGGTGTCAACATCGTCCTTGTCGAATGTGATCACAGGTTCAATGTCTCCATTTTTTTCCAACTGAAGCATCTTCATACGCTTGCTCAAACGATCCAAGCTGTATATTCATTTAGCTATTAGCACCATGAAATAGTTAAAGTTCATCTTACCTGTCCTTGAAAACTACCAAGTCTTCTTCTGTTGTCCACACTTTTTGGTCATTCTGCGACACAGTGACATCGACCGAGCTAGCGTCCTTTTGTACGGTCTGGTAGTCTAAGGCTGTTGGCGGTTTTCTCGTCTTCCACATGTCCTCCATTCCTTGTAACCGTTCAATATCTCCTTTGAAGACTTTATCGAATACCTTTTGAGCGAAGTCCTCCGAGCCGATAGATTCGCGAATTGTTTTCAGAGCTTGTGCTTCGCGGCGCAAATTCTCAATTTCCTCGGCTACCATTATTAGCTGTTGTGATTTGTTCTGGAACCCTTTGTAATGAAAATACCATTTTCAGCATCCTCGCTATGGTCAAAGCCATCTTCGTCGCTGTCGGTTTCGCTCGTTCCGAAAAGCTCCCTAGAATAGTTAGTTGACGTTGCAAAATCTCTCTGTGTATACTTACGGAAGAAGGTAGCTCTTTGCCCATACGATGCAGTGGATTGGCTGACTTGGGGTGCTCCGAATAGTGCACACTGGGAAAGTCTTGGGCACTTCCTTCGGGTTACAATCATAACATTCGGTACGATTCTAGTCTTCATCAGCTCGGACCTTTTGAAGTTGTAAAACTCCATCGCACCTTCTTTATAACTTGAACTTGGCCGTTGAAACCTGTTGTTCCACTTTCCACCAGAGGTACGTCGGCTGCAAGGCACATGCGGTTGACATGACGGCGGGCATCAAGATTGTCGAGGGCGTTGAAAACAATATCGAACGTTTTGAACCAATCGACGTTGAACTGAATGTCTTTTACATTGGCGTGATATGCTTCCAACTTTGCGTCAGGCCGGAATTTCCCAGCGACCTCCTTCGCTACCTGTAGAAGAGCCCCATTAGACAATGCGATAACACCACCTGCTCATCACGCATCAACGTACCAGAGCTTTCGGTTTTTTGATATGCTCGTGTCGAAATAGAAACTGGCGATTCAAATTGCTGAGATCTATAGTATCTAAATCGATGATATGTATCTCGCCGAAACCGGTGAGGAGCAGGTTCTTGAGAAGCTCACAGCCGATGCCGCCAGCGCCGACCAAGAGTACGCGAGACTATCAGTAAATAAGTCAATTAGCTGTCTGGGAGCTGCGGAGATTGTAGTAAAGGGATCGGGATGGAAACCGGAGCAGAAAGCCGGCTTACCTCACGAATGCGCCTGGAGAGAGTGCCGAGAGAGCGCTTCAAATAGGCGTCTCGCTGCGCGGGTTTGGCGGTTGCGCTGGAATCCATCACTCTGAACGAGGTGGCGCAATCGAATTCTATAATTCCATAAAGAGGCAGCGAGAGAGGTAAAGAGTGAGGTGACAAAATGACGGGGGAGCAAAACAAAGGTGCAGGTGAGGTAGAGGAGATGGGGTGGGTGCAGCGAGAAAGCGAGAGATGCGGCGCGGCTGTTATCCTTGCGATTACGTCTGGCGGATAGTTATATATTCGTACCGCGGAAGCATTCCACGTACAGTCTATATAATTACAAGGACACTATACGTATAATTAGACTGTCCTCATATAATTCCCAGATACACATCTACGAGCATCTTAATCACACCTATTTGAAGCACTCTGACCAGACAGACGTGATATCATGCTGTTTGATGCCTGCTGCAGGGGAGAGAGATGTGAGCCAATCACCGCCAGGAATATGCTTATGTAAGGCTGATTGAAATATATTTTTCTCAGGCACACGACAAAGACATGGCAAGAACAAACGCTTGGTTTGAGAGAAATCAAACAAAATCGGTACGGGGTTTGTCTGTATATACGACTGGCTGCAAAAGTAATTGACCCTGTAGCTATGACTCAAGCCCGCCCGATTTAGGTGGATCAATTTGGATCGATATCCGTGGACACCTTTCACCACCATTCAATATTGTCATATCTAGCACCAAGCAGGCTGCAGCAAGAGCAGAACAATCAAAACATGTCTGATGATGAAGCCGACCCCGAGCTCCTAGAGCTCCTCCGCCAGTCCCTCGGTCTAGGCAAGAAGAACGGCCCGCCGCCAGCACCAGAAACCAAAGTGCTGCAAAACGCGCGCTTCATCTTTGACAACGCGATTGACGTAGCCCTAGATCCGCGCAGCACAAAGGCCGCCGCGCGGACGATATGGCAGCAAATGCAGGAGAAACATTACTCGACCAAGTCGTGGTCGGCGCATGAGCTGCATCCAAAGTCAAAAGATGAGGGCACGGTGGATTTCATCTTGACGATGGATCTGCTTAATTTCAGTTTCTGGTCGGACGAGACAGACGAGAGTAAGAGGTTTGCCATTGAGTATCGCGGGCAGAAATGGACTGGGTACTGGAGTTTAGTAGCTGCTTTGCAAAGGGCGTTGGACGAGGGTAATTATCTTCTTCTTTCTCTCTAACACACTCTAGAGAGAATCCTCTCTCTGATAGACTATAGAGAAATAGCTAATACTCACCAGATATACCCATCACAAGCCCCGATTTCTGGCTCGATGAGGATGCCTTGACAGAAGACGTCCTGAGACACGTCTTCCGGTCTGCCACAGACGAACAAATCCCTCTGTTCGAGGAGAGACTAGAATGTCTCCGCGAAGCTGGGCGGGTGCTTGACGAGAAATTCGACGGCAGTTTCATCAACTGCATCTACGACGCTAATCAATCTGCTGCCGCATTGGTAAATCTGCTAGCCGAGAATTTTGCTTGCTTCCGCGACGAGGCATTGTTTGATGGGCGCAAAGTACGCTTTTACAAGCGTGCACAGATCCTGGTAGCTGATTTATGGGCTTCTTTTGAGGGGGAGTCGTTCGGCGAGTTTCACGATATTGAGAATATTACCATGTTTGCCGGTGCGTCGTACAAAATAGGGTTGTAAAACTAGGGCATTGTTGCTAATTTTCTAGACTACCGCATTCCCCAGATCCTCAACCAACTGGGCTGTCTTCTCTACTCGCCCCCTCTTGAAAGCCAGATTCGACGACTGCAGCCTATCGAAGGAGGCTCAACCCGCGAGATTGAGATCCGCGGTGCCAGTATCTGGTGCGTTGAACTGATCAGACAAGAAATCAATCGTCTGCATTCAGAATCACAGACAGCCACCAATTCCTCACGGCACTCGCTTGACATCGACCGCAACGGCCAACAAATCAGCAATCTCGAAGCAAAGACAGCAGCTATGACAATATCAGACGGCAAAACTCAGGATGAGAATGAGAATGGGAATGGGAACTCACGGGTGAATGCCATTCTCATTGATTTTTTCCTCTATGATACGATGAAAGAATTAGAGAGGGATGGTCGCGAGACTATTCCCCACCATCGAACGAGGAGTATTTGGTATTAAATTACATAGTAGATACGGCGGTTTTCTCGTTATTCGCGTTTTTTATTGTTATCCTGTATGAATATAGACTGTGGGATTGACAAGGCGTTGCCGTAAATATGCTTAGTTATATCCATATGAAGTTAGATTTATATCAGATATTACAAGTCCATATTTATACTGTTTTACATCAAGCAACAGCAACGGCAGCTCTCTTTTTCCCACTTACGTCGCTGCTCGCGGATTTTTCCATGCTGGCAATCCTTTTCATGATTTCTGTCTTCCACTCTGCATAATCCTCTCTCCGGTCCTCACTCAAATAATCCACTCGATCCTGCATCATAGTTCCAAGACCAGGCAAAAGCAGCCCTTCTCTGTTCCCAGTCTGCACCAACAATTTCGTCTTCCGACGTTTGGCGTTGGTGAGGTCGGTGTTGTCTTCATCTTCAAGGACATGGCCATCCACAAATTCCTCGTCGCGTTCCCCCGCCAGCGGGATGTTTTCAAACCATTCTTGACTCTTGGCCCATTTCTGGCCCATGACCACGGCAATCCACGCATCGACGTCCTCGCCATGACGCTTTTCCGTCGGCGACAGTCCTAGGCTTGACAAAGCGGTTTGCCGCATTTCCGAGAATGTCTTTTTGTCCATTTTGCGGGATTCTTCCTCCCTTCCAGGGTTTGCTGAGCCATTGTTTTCTGCGCCCGGACCGGGGCTACGACGCCGAGCAAGAACCAGGAAGTAGATAGCCACTATCAGAGCGTTGACTAGTTCTTTGTAGTCGTCTGTGCTTTTGTTGCTGGGTGTACGGAAGATTTCTAGGAACTCAGAGGCATCCTCGTCTAGTTTATCAAACTCCTTGTCTGGCATCGCGGTAATAAAGTGGAGAATAGATGAGACGCCAGCGAAGATATGCGGAGGCAGTGATCTTGAGATCGGCGGACGCGACCACAAGCTCATTCGAGGAGCAGGGGTAGACAGTGTCTTGCACACGGTGCGAATCGAAGGCATGACCCATTCCGGAGCATCGTTGATATTCTGTGAACTCTGGGTAGGATTGTGCATGAAGCGTGCACGCTTCACCGAGGCTGTTCTCGATGGCGTGTCTTTTAGGGGGGTGTTTCTTCGCGGCGTAGACTTGGACGGCGTGCGATTAAGTCCTTTGGCTGTACCTTCTTTCTTTGGGTTTGCTTTATTTGTACCAATTGAATTGTCTAGAAACGTGTAGAGTTTCTTGTACACTCGCGGCGGACATGGTGGACGGCCGAGAAGAGGGGGGAGCTTGAGAAGTCGAGACAACCTGCATCATCATTAGTGAGTAATCATCATGTGCGTTTATTTATCCACTGGATAGATATACCGTCGACAAGCTATTTCAGCGCATGCAAAAGGCCTGGCGATTTCCTCCTCCGGTTTCAAGCTGCTTGCGTAGCTGCGGGATTGCGCGATGAGGGATTGTGCGAGAGTCACCAGTTCGGGTGGGAGTTCGTTCGCGTGGGTCGGCAGCAGAGTCGCCAGCGCCTGTTCGACGGGACGATTGTTCATTTTGCGTGACGAAGAATAGCAAACTGGATGGATGGTTGTTCAGGTTTAGAAGTTTTGAGGTGGAGCGGCTGGCCCCAGCTTTATCAGGTCAGAGACATTAATATTAATAACATAGCCAATTGATAAATAACTACTCAATAATATTTAGTTAATATGTACTATTATTACGGGAAGCGTATGATTGGAGGTACAGATTTAGCAACTAAAGTATCTTGAATACGATATTATTGTTAATATTATCGATGTTCAGTGCAGGTGATGTCCAAATGGGGTTATATGGGTTATATGGGCTGGACGCGTCCCGCTCCGTTGGCGCCACTAGCCCAGCCTCGTTGCGCAGGCAACCATTCAACCATCCAACCATCCCTCACCCGAAGATCTCGACAAGCTTGGTTCAGGAGTAGAACAGTCTACCCAACTCTCGAATTACCCCGATTGAAGACCAACTACAGACACCATGCCTCCTCGCCGGTCAACCGGACGGACTGCCAGCCGTCAACAGTCGACGTTGTCGTTTGGCACGAACACCAGAGTGACAAAACCGTCCGCAACAGTGCCAGGAAAGCAGATCAAGGATATCGAGCCGATTGCAACCAACATCCTCAAGGAAGCCACCCGCGATACCTCACTCCCAGAACAAGCACCCGTTGCCCCTCCCTCGGGCTCCTCCAAGCCTCATGTCGCTGAAATCGCTGTACGGGAACAGACAAAGAAAGAGCTGGAGCAACCCCTAACAGAGGAGGATCGGCAGGCGCTGAAAGTTACTGACGCAGCACTGAGGAAGTATTGGAATGAGGAGGAGCAGAGAAGGACTGCGCCACGAGGTAGGTGTTCTCAGTCCAGAATTGCTTGACCAGATGCTTATCTCTTGCAGTCCATCAGAATGGCCTTGATGTGAATGAGAAGATTCTTCGGCATTTTGACCTGTCAAGTCAATACGGGGTATGTCTTGATCCACGCGAGGCCGAATTCGACTAACAGATACAGCCCTGCATCGGTATTTCGAGGATCAAGCGATGGCGCCGAGCGTATGCGCTCGACCTCAACCCGCCGATTGAGGTTCTGGCTGTTCTTCTGAAAGAGGGCACAGGAGGAACAGGACAGGTGAAGGAGCGGGCCTATGTGGACGAGCTTCTGTCATGATATCGATTGATATCATTGCCAAGATTTCTTTACATCTACACCCACTCACTGTATTGTGCACAGGCGGGATTGTCCGACACTGTCAATGTATTCATGTATTATGTATTCATACCCGGCGTTAGCGTATGTTTCGCACGTTATCAATGATAAAGAATAAAGAGCGTTATCTAATTATCTATCTATTCTTTCTATCCTTAGTGTACGGCGTGGCGCGGGTGCAAATTGCGCATCACATGCTTCGGCATCACGGTGAAAATTTGAAATCGAGAAAAGCGGCAGGTGGAGAATGTGACCAGTGCCAGCCGCAGTCCACCAGCGATGTGGGATGGTATCTCACAAGAGGGAAGACTCGATCAGCAACACCAATATCCTGCAGCCTAGATGCGAACAGATCCAGTTACAATCGCGATTTACCAGTGCTGTCGTCTGCTCCGTACTACTACTACTGTACAGAGTTTTGTACGCTGTACAAAGCAAGGGAAAAATCGCCGCGTTCAGGCTTGGCTGACGAAGACACTCGGCGCTAGGCCTGGCTGGGGCAGGTGGCAAAACAGGCGTCCAATGGACGCGCCCGCTGCGGCCCGCGCTAAACCCCGTCGAGCTGAGCCCCGGCCGAGCCCCGGCCCTACCCCGGATTCGGCTGTCCGACAGAAACAGACAATCCTGCTCCAACAATCCTTTTTTCATTAACAAATGCTTATTCGCCCACCTGAGGTCCACTGCCACCGAGACAATTGCGAATTACTTACCCAAGAGAGGTGCCCAGGTGGGAGTTACATGTTGGTCCGGCTGGGATACGCGGTAATAACATCGGTCCGATTGAAATTAAACGTCACTGGCCTGCACCGAGTCCAATGGCCGAAGCTGCAATCTCTCGCTGCAGCAAACCTTCTGGCCAGCGCCCCGCTTGGAATGCCCAAGCGGCCAGTCTTTAGCTCTCCACCCAGACAGAAAACGAGATTGCTGGTTGTAATTATGGAGCGGGTTCGCTCGATCTAAACTCTGGCCGCTGCTATAAAGAGCCCTGCACCCTCCCTGCACCACGCTCCGGGATGCTCGGATCTCGGTCGTTTAGCCACTGCTGCATAGCTCATCGCATCCCAGACACTTAGTACAGTACGATCAGCTACACAGTCGAGTACTCGAACATCAAAATGCAGTTCTCTACCGCTCTCGTTGCTCTCGTCGCCGCTGGCCTCGCCTCGGCCCAGCTCCCGGACATCCCCCAATGCGCCGTGAGTCGTACACTATATCCTTGTTTAAAGTATTGTATACTGACTCATCTAGCTGAGCTGCTTCGTGACCGCTCTGAGCTCCGACGGCTGCTCGAGTCTGACTGACTTTGCCTGCCACTGCTCCAAGCCCTCGCTGGTCAGCAGCGTGACCCCCTGCGTGCAGAAGAACTGCGACCTCAACGACCAGTCCTCCGCCTCCAATGCCGTCGTCTCCGTCTGCTCGTCTGCCAGCCAATCTATCAGTGTCCCCCCCGTGACTGGCGCTGCCACCACCAGCGCCGGTGAAACCACCACTACCAGCACCGGCGGCGCTACAACTGCCACTGCTACCACCTCTGCTGCCAACTCTCCTGGTGGCTCTAGCGTGTCTGGCGCTGTTTCCACCCCTTCATCTTCTCCTTCTGGCTCCGGCTCTGGCTCTGGATCTCTCGCTAGCACTGCCACTGCTTCCGGATCTGGATCCGGTTCGGCCTCTGGCTCTGGCTCTGGCTCTGGCTCTGGCGCTGCCTCCTCAACTTCTGGCACCCCTACACACACTGGCGCTGCCATCGCTAATGCCGTGCCCAACTTTGGCGCTGCTGCTGTTGCCGCCGCCGCTGCTTTCATCCTCTAGACGGGTTCATCCTCAATGGTGGACGATGTTGACTGGCGATGTTTGTAGGTAACTTGAGATCAAACTAGAGAAGGATTAATGGATGTTGGTTGGGTATTTGCTTCGGGGTCGATAAATAATGGATTAATGCGAGATGTATGTACTATATCGTAACACAAAATACCAGTTAATGTTGATACATAACATTGACCCTGTCGCACGGTATCAATTATTAGACATGTATTGAATAGAGTATCGTTAGAAATCAATAACATTGAATCCGATTCTCCTACCAATGTGACGTGACAATATCTTCAATACGTACATATGTACCCACCTAAATCTAAAGAAATAAATCTTTGGTTAAGTTAACACCCCAGCTCGTATTCCCTCATCTTCTCAAGAATCCGATCAACCATCCACCCTGACTCAACTCCCCCCCTCGGCACACCTCTTCTGACGCCTCGCGATGTAAAACAACTTCCATTGACGTGGTACGCGTATTGCAGACATTGCGTATCGTCAGAACACCGACGCGCACAGCCGTCGAGAGTAAAATGACTGTGATTTCCTGCGTCCTCGGCCAGACTGTCCCATCCACCTCGTTGCGATAGAATCTCAGGGAGGACGAAGTGCCGGAACACGTCGCGGTAGAGGAGCGGTCTTGCTGATGTGTCGTACTGATACTCACTAAGCTACTTCACGTCATAACTGAGTCTAGCACTTACTCTGTTGAACCATCGATCAAACCTCCACATCTCACGCACATCATCCGCAGTCATATGATGATACGAGATCAGCGGGTAACACCACGTACGTCGATTACTTTTCTCCCTGACAAAGTCTAGCTCCCATGGCGTATCGGGCTGCAGCATCGGCCACGAACTATGCAGCGCAACGCCAACATCGAGCAGGACCTTGCCCAGCACACAGTCGCCAGCCCAATGCATTGCCGTGAAATCATCCACTCGCTGCTCATTCTCCGTACGGTGTTTGGACACTTTCCTCATCGCTGAATTCGAAAGCACAAAGCCTGCTCCTCCGTACGCAAACACGGTTGTGCCGATTTGCATGGGAGACCCTAAATACAGGTCCTCGCGGGCGTCGAGGCGAGATAGCAAGTTTACCAAGCTCGGCCAGACGATGTACGAATCAGCCTCGATAAATACGAACCATTTCGCATCCGGTCTGAGGTCCAGCGCGAGGGAAATCATGGGGAGGAATTTCCATTTGTCGAGTCTCCAGCCAGGGTTGTTCTGGCGGCCAAACGGGCCGCTGGAGTCGTCGCCGTGGTCGGGGCCAGCTAGAACCTGCCGGCCGCGTTGTTGGATGCGGTTGTAGAGGTCGAAATCTGGGATATGCTGTTTCACGCGGTCGCTCACGTTGCGAAGGACATCGTATGTCGGGACGCCGGCGATTGTCTCTTGGTAGTCGGAGAAGACAGCGTAGAAAGGCACGTCTGACAGTGTGGTTTCGATATGTACGGCCACTTTCTGTAATGGCTCGGTCACGCCGGTCTTGAGAATCACGGCGAGCTCGCTCATCCCGTTTTTATACTCTGCATCATTCACACTGCGTGCATTTGCGGCGAGGATCTGCTCGAGGAAAATGGAATAAGGCCCTTGTAGCCATGACCACAGCAGCATCAGCCCAATGGCCGGCGCAACCAGCAGGATCCAGATGCGACGTCTACTATGACCGTAGCGCCGGATGGAGGGCTGTTGCATGGCTGTATTCTGTTGGCATTGCAAGAAAAAGCATCAAGGTAGCGAGAGGGCCTTGACGGCGTAAATAGCAGACGAGACAACACCTGTACGACATATCTATCCCCGATCCTGGCGATCGTCGGTCAAACCAGTCAAGAGTCAAGAGTCAAGACAGTAAACATCAGCATCGATCATCTCAGAGTATATAACAGCGCTAGGCCGTGACAGGCTAGCTGTAGAAAACAAGCTCAGCAATGACGTGGGCGCTGCTGCATGCGGCTTCTTTACTCCTTCATTTACTCCGTCCGCCACACAGGAAGTTGGCACTAGGAGTTTTGTTTGTTCCCCAATTTAATTAATTTATCTATTACTTTTATTTACATATTACATATCTTATATTGCATTGACTATTCTCTTGCTTGATTGGCGACATGCAGTAAGTACTGTCCGGCCAAGGAACACGGTTGATGTGTGGTTGAATTCTGATTGGCTCTAGTTACAATCAATGGATGTTTGATCACCCAGACATGGAAGTTGGACGCTGTGCTGTCGAACGGGACCAATCCCCTTGCCGTAGATGGTAGGCGGGGAGACGATTGCCGTCTTGATCTTTGGATTGTCAACTGGGTCGCTCAGGTCGCCTCCAAGGCGATCTTGTCAACATTGCGATGCCAGCGATCCAGTGAGAACGAAGTCGGTAATATCGTCGTACACTTTGTCAGGCGGAAGCACGTAGCCCTGGGACAGGACTCCCAGGATTCCTGTTCCGGAGATGTGAGCTTCATGCTTGACGGCTTTTATATAATCATTGCCGTCAATATCAATGACACTCATCCTCCCACTTGTCTCGAAGATATTCTCTGCATGCGACATGACTTAACAAAGATATCTCTCCTTCTTTCACGAGGATTAATAAACAGTCATTGATGGGAAAACCTCACAGGTGAAACGTGACGTGGTGTGTCACTCTAGAGAGGCTCGGGGTCTACCTATTAAGTCGTGAGTGCCTTCTCAAGTAGCTCTACGATTTCCCAATCTTGTTTCTCTCTCGCCCATGATAAGGGTGTGCCGCCACAGACATCCTCCATCTTAGCGTCGCCTCCGTACTTCAGTAGTAACTCAACCACGGCACTGTGGCCGTTCCAAGTGGCATGAAATAAAGGTGTCTGACCGCAGCAGTCGCCCTTATTGGGGTTTGCTCCGTGCTTGAGGAGGATCTCCACAACATTCTCATGTCCATGTCCGGCTGCCCATACAAGTGGCGTTCGTTTATAAGAATCATGATTATTTGGGTCATCACCCTCATCCAGTAGCAACTTCACAATGTCCTCGTAGTTATACCATACCGCCCACAAAAGTGAGCTTTGGTAATGGAAGTCATTTGTGATGGGCTTAGCTCCGTAATCAAGGAGTTGTCTCACAATAGCCACATACCCCCTCTTAGCAGCCAGTGATAGTACTGTGTGACCAGATGAATCCTTCCAGTTAGGATCTGCGCCATTTTCAAATAGCAACCTCACTACTGCCTCGTGTCCAAGTTCGACAGCCGGGAAGTGTAGCGATTTAATGATGTCACTCTTGGAAGTTCTTTCTCCTTTGACTAGGAGTTGAACTACTGCTTCATGTCCATTACAAATGGCATACGATAACGGCGTGCCACCAATTGAATCAGTCGAGACAATTTCGGCTCCAGCATCGAGCAGTTGCCTGACAATGTCTGCGTGACCATTCCATGCTGCATGAGAAAGAGGTGTTTGACTGTAATTATCCACAGAGTCGATTTCAACTTGCCACGGGGGCAAGAAGACTTTCGAGCGACTGCCACTTGTTCTATAAGGGTGAATCAATAGCTTGACAGTAAGAGAAAATCCATTTCCGGCAGCCCAAGATAAGGCAGACCGCCCGTATTTACCATCCTTGATGTTGGTATTACGTTTTTCCCCATTTTCAAGCAGATACTTCACTATTGGGTTGAGCCCGAAGTAAGATGCAACCATAAGAGTTGTGAAATTATTAGGAGTATCTTTGTGTACCTTCAACCAGTATATGTTGAACCAAACCTGGCATCGACTTGAATGTGGGTCACAAACTTCCAAAAGTGATGGAATAACATCACCAACTTCAACATTTGCTTCGCGCATATGAAAAGTCCAGTACTCAGCAACGTAATCAAGGAAGGCTTGGTTATCGATTCCTCGCAGCAGTAGCTTGTCATGATGAAGAGGATAGGATTCCCACTCTGCAAGGAACAGGTACCGTATACAGATATCGAAAAGAGTACGGTGAGAGTCTTGTGGCCATAGAGAGCCTTTCCATTGGAAAACTTGCCGTGTCACTTGATTATATTCATAATTTTGTATCAAGAACTCTTTCGCGGTTTGGTGGATTAGGTAAATTCTTGAATCAATAACGGTCACGAAAAGACCACAAAGATCTCGAATAATTTCACGAAACCGCTCTTCTGACTTCAGTTGAAGATCATTGAATGATCTATGTCCTTCACGAAGAGCTAATGCCACGTTCATCTCTTTCAGAGTCAACGGCCTTCCAGCCGCGACTACAACGTGTAGCAGTCTTTTAGCTGCCTCGGAGTCCCGACTTCTGGATAGTATCTTCTCATATGCTTCATTAAGCGTTTTGGGAAGGTGGGAAGTAGCTTCGATGATCCCGATTTTGTCAATATCATCCTTATGGTCAATCAAGTCCAGTATAAGATGGACCCATAGATATGTCCTGTTGGGCACACGCATAAGCTCTTGAAGCAAAAATTCTTGTTCATCCTCTTCAAGCATTAATTTTATTCCGGTAAGTCTGACTTTGACTTTGATAAATATATCAATCTCTTTAGAAATTTTCTGGATCTCATCCTCACTTTCACCCTGTAAGTGAATGCAAGGCATTTCTGGACTTTCTGAATGCACAAAACCCCGCCGGATTGCGCTATATGGTCGGCTGGTAAGAAGAAACTTCAGATTCAATTCTTTTCCAGTCCTATGGAGATTGAACAATGCCCGCTGGAGCTGAGACCTGCCCTTTTCATCACATTCGTCAATTGCGTCGAGAAGACAAACAATCTCACCATCATGATTTCTAGCCGTGGCAATAAGTATGTCCCAGAGCTCACTAAATGAGTTGGTTAATTTGTCCCCGCCGGCTTCAAACTGTTCCAGAATTTTTTCTGTGAACAAGAAACGTTTCTGCCAAAACAACTGGCGCAGGATACAGCATAGCGCTGTGACGATATTTCTTTGGTCATCAAAATCGTCTTTGAAGAAGAAATAACTTGTTATACGAAGACCTGTCGTTGGAAGGACAGAATCAACGAGGTACTTGATAAGAACCGACTTCCCACAGCCAGGATCTGCGGATACCCAAAGTACGTTTAATGACTTGCCTTCCAACCAGTTTCGGAAGAGCTGATGATCAACAAACCACTTGCAAGTACCCTCTATTCGATCTTCATTGATGTCCTTTCGGTCTTGGTATGGCGATTTACGTAGCTCTTTCAGAACCTTGATTTTTCTATCTGTAAAGTCCGGCTCTGAACATGGGAATAGTTCTGTTGGAAGCGGCGTTGTTAGAAAATCTGTGGTTTATTCATTAGATGTACTCAGTCGATACCTAAAACCTGGCTTATCCATTCACATCATATGACTGAAGTACATACCAGTTCCGAAGGTCATTAGAAAGCTTTTGGTGGCTGTAGCCGCCGCAGCTGCAGCATAAAGTTGCCATCTCTTATTTTTGTGACTATCTGCATAGTCACAGACACCTTTAACTACCAATACAGAAGGGAATTTTTCCCACACACCCGCACCTTCCATGTCAAATGCAATGATATCATCTTGGAAGGCAATGCTATCTCGGTCCGTTCCAGATTTCATTACGGTATCACCAGAAGCAATCATACCAACATGGATGGCGGGAGTGGAAGATTGAGATGGCCGTTTCCGAACTATCAGCTCCTGCTCATTGCATTGGAGCTCTCCACAGGTCATTGTAAGTGAGTCATCGCAAATGTTTTCTCCTCCATCGCCATTCGCGCACTGTGCGCATTGTGAAGACGCATGATGCTTGTGCTGGTATGTCGATCTAAAGAGCTTGTCCTCTATAATTAATTCTGGATAGGTTAGTTCACCACCCAATTTTTGTTGCACCTCACTGAAATGTTCCGATATCTTATTAGACACAGCGTTCCAGACCTCCACGGTCTGCAACTTTGCCAGTACTCCACGAGCCATGGGACCTGGCCTTGGCAGAGTATCCCAATTTGCATCTTTTCTCTCTATTCTGTGATTGGCAAGCTGCTTCCTAAGATCGTACTGAATTAGACCTTTACTGACAACAACATCTCCAAGAAAAATGTTCGTATCCTGCTTTTGCTGGCCAAAAGGTACACCACCGCAAACGCCAACTACTAAAGCAAGTTGAATGTTCCGAAAGCTTAGGAGAAGGCTAGTGGCAGCAGTAGCAGCAGCAACTTTTCCTATGTTCGACATGTGCACCAGGACGATATTGTAATTTCCGATCGCGCCAAAGGAGTATGTGTTTGAATCCCCTGGTGCTTTGTTATATTTTTGATCAGGCCAAACAACATCAAAGGATGCTATGACGGCACTAGCTTCCACAGACAGAGCGCATATGATGGCTATCTGGAAGTCGTGTTGACCTTTTGGCGGGGCTTCAGGGAAGCGGCGGCTTGTTGACTGGAATAACATATTTTCTAATTTGCGTTTCTTCATCGTTTTATTTATAGAAGAGAGATTAGTATCGTCATTATTCTGCAGTATCAAAAGTGCGTCCAGATCGCAAGTGATAATTTGATTGCTGTATCAAGCATAAGATAACTATGAAGAAGGCGAGAGCAGATGGTGACTCTCTCAAGGCTGACAGAACCACCACGGCTCTAGATTCACATGATTGTTGTGATATATTGGGTATAGCGTCTTAATAATCTGAGTTTCAGGCAGTGCTTAGAAAAGTGATTAAAAATACTGATTATACTCTGATCCTTTCAAAGCTAGTCCATTTAGGTAGATATGTTACTTTCGTATTCTATGGAAACCTAGACCGATACATACACTCCATTTAACGTTGTGTCGGTGAATGAGAAGCCAAAAACGGCTACACTTGACGCCGTTTTTGACGTCTCGCTCACCGCTAAGACCGGCGGTCATCAAGTGCATCGTTATTTACTACATAAACTATACGTAGATAGTGCCTTAATGACGTGTATTTTTGTAAAAACCTGTTATGTATTAAATATTTCGGCGTATCGGTAAATCCTGTACCATAAATACACAAAAATATCCGGAATACTCCATTCAAACAGATCAAGCAACGCAATACGTGCACGCCTGCTGTGGCAATCTGTCAACAACTGGAATTTATTCCGCTTCTGCCGTTTTATGGCCGTTGAGAGCCATGGAGTACCTGAGACTACTCGTAGTCAAGCGAGATCAATGAGCCCTCTACGATTGTACGGGTAAAAGGAACTCTATTTCTGTTTTACTATGTACAATTAACAACTCTAATAGCGTTGAGTTTTATGTTACGTGTGCTATAGTTTATCCTATATAGGTAAGGCATCTAGGTTGTTCACATTGTGGCCCAGTCAGGCTATTTCCTTCTTGAAAACAACCAGTGATAAAGTCCAGAGAAAATGTTTCTTTTCAGAAGAGTCGGCTCTGCGGACTCTGAAGTGGATGCTTGACGTATACCCGAAGTACTAGGGGAGCTATCTGTATTGGAATCTGCTCCATGTAGAGATGACAGGTCCTCAGGAATTTCCTCGGCTTGCCATGCTTCCAGAGCCATGGCAGCCATAATGGTATGTGGATGGGATGGTCCCAGTAGTTGCTTCTGAAGCCGGACACATGTTTCAAGCATTGATAAAGCTTCTGAATACCGACCAAGGTCCTTTAATGTAAAGGATAGATTCCACATGCTTCCTAAAGTGTCAGGATGCTCCGGCCCTAGTACTGTCTTTCTTGTCTCCATTACTTGCACACCTAGCTGTTCTGCTTCTGTCCACCGTCCCTGATCTCGGAACAATAATGCTAGGTTCGCTATGCTGGTCAGTGTGGAGGGATGCTCTGGTCCCAGTACTGTCTTCCTTGTCTCCATCACCTGCACTTCCAGCTGTTCTGCTTCTGTCCATCGTCCTTGACTCCATAACATCGACGCCAGGTTCGCCATGCTGGTCAATGTGGAGGGATGCTCCAGCCCTAACACTGTCTTCCTTGTCTCCATTACTTGCAATTCCAGCTGTTCTGCTTTTATCCATTGTCTTTGACTCCAGAACGTTGCTGCTAGGTTCCCCATAATAGTCAGTGTGTCAGGATGCTCTGGTCCCAGTACTGTCTTGAATATCTCCATCACCTGCACCCTCAGCTGTTCTGCTTCTGTCCACCGTCCTTGACCCTGGAATGTTGATGCTAGGTTCTCCATGCTGTTCAGTGTGTCACGATGCTCCGGCCCCAGCATTATCTTCCTTGTCTCCATCACCTGCACCTCCAGCTGTTCTGCTTCTGTCCACCGTCCTTGCTCCCGGAACGTTGATGCCAAGTTCGCCATGCTGATCAGTGTGTCAGGATGCTCCGGCCCTAGCACTGTCTTTCTTGTCTCCATTACTTGCACATCTAGCTGTTCTGCTTCTGTCCACCGTCCTTGACTCCGGAACGTCAATGCCATCCACATCTTAGTTTGAAGCACGTCGTGATGATCTTCTGGGAGTTGTGCGCTCAGGGACCTAAGAATATTTTGAAAAAGAATTTCTGCGTCGTGATACTTTCCATCATGATACAGACATTCTGCCACATTCTGCAGTAAGTTACCCTGATTCTGGCTATCAATATCCAACTCCTGGCTTTGTAAGATGAACTGTACATGAGGCATGTATTCTCGCCAAAGGGTTCGATTTTCATATGCGCTAGATGGGAAAACTTCACTGAATCGCTTCATCGTCTGACCGATCCATATAGTGAGTTGTTGTTTTTCTTTCAGCCAGTTTCGGCTCACCAGGTGAACCAGTCGATGAAGATGGATGAATCGGTCATGGTCTTCTCCCGTGATAAATGAATAAGCCTTAAGAAGACCGAGAGCCTTTTGTTGCTGGATAATAGAAGTCGCCGGCGGAAGTAGTGACTGGGGAATGCTTCGTGAATAAACACAAGCCATAAGAGAGAGATAGTCAGCTGCTAATGAGTTAGATTGCTGGATTTGATGAAATGAGATTAGCCATGTGGCTGCCACATCATTCTGTATTGTATAGTATCGGAAATCATCCTCAAAGTCCTGGCTGAGTAGTTCTAGCAGCACATCTTCCTGCTCATGCAAAAGGTTCAGATACGATTCTAAAGAGATTCCGGTCTCGTTAATATAACTCGCTGCTTGTACAATGGCTAAAGGGAGGCCGCTCAGCTGACGGACAAGTTCGGTACTAATTTGGCCGCGATAGACAACATCTTTCTGAGTAAGTGATGCAAAGAGAAGGTTAACTGCCATTTGATCATCCATCTCACTAACACTGATCACTTCTGGGCCAGCGAGTAGGGTTGCGAGCTGCCGATTTCGCGTTGTAACAAGGATGAAGCCACGGTCACTGTGTGGCAGGAAAGACCTGAAGCCAGCAGAGGAGCCAGCAGATGACTTCCATATCTCTAGATCATCCGCATTGTCGATAATCAAGAGCCAGGGGCCGGCGTTCTGAGAGCTCAGGTAAGTCTTCACTCGTGGCCTCACATCTGTCTGAGATACGCCTTGAAGTCCTAGATGTTCACTGATGTCGAAATATGCCTGCTCGATCGATTTGATATTCATCGCGGGAATCCAAAAAATGGAGAATTCAGGATTGCTGGCCCGAAGCGCATAAGCCAGCTCTAATGCAATCTGAGTCTTTCCAGTCCCACCCAGGCCAGCAATAGCCCTTTTCCGCGGTCCTCCATTTTTGACAATAGTTTGTGTTAAGTCCGGCACCAGATTCTCGCGCTCTAAAAATCGTGGATTACGTGCAAAAGGAACCATCCAAGACGCACTTCGAGATATCAAGTTCCGAGGTTGATTGACAGGCACGATAGATAGCAGGACTTTGGAATAAGCGGCGGCAGTTAGTGCCGCATATCCTTGCCAGTGCTTGTTCTTATGTGAATCGGCGTAGTCACAGATACCCCGAATAACCAGGCACGGGATCTGGTTCATAATCCCAGCAGCCTCCATCTCGAAACACAGCATTCCCATATCTTTAGCAAGCCGATCCCGAACTTGTCCGTCCTTCATAACCTGGTTCCCAGATGCAATCACTCCATAATGGATTTGTGGTTGATTCGGCGATCGTGGATTCCGAGGACACAAGTGGCTCATATCGCAGGAAAGACAAGTTTCCTCGCCATCCCGATGGGTATATGTCGCATGAAAGAGTTGATCCGGTTCCGTTGGCCGTGAATATCGGGTTGTCATCTCATGACTGGCATGTAATGCATCTGAGACTATCTCTACCATATTCGGATTGTGGCCTTCTATCTCACCGGCCTGCAGTCGAGCCATTGCGGTCAACAGAACTTGCGAAGGCGGACTCAGCGTTGCGGTGCGGTGGAACTCACCATTGATAGTCTTTCCATAGTCATACTGTTCCACCCCGCTCGAGCGCCCGGTCGGTTGGCTAACTACAACATCACCCAACCGGATATCATGTCTCGCACTGGGAACTCCTCCCCCAATGCCGACGACGACGGCGAAGCGAATCGAGGGAAATGAGGTTCGCATTTGGGCGACGACGGTCGCGGCCGAAGTTGTACCGTACACTCCGGCTGGTAAGTGCGCCACGACGATATTATGACCGGCAATCTCTCCTAGTTCATATGCATTATCATCGCCCGGCGGTTGTTGGAGTGGAGGGTGTCTTTGGTCCAACATCACAGTGGCTGCGGTCGCCTCCAGCGGCAACGCACACACCCAGGCAATGGTATAATCATCATGTATCTTTCTTATGCTTGCCATTCCTTTTGTCTGCATTAACATGATCTGGCTTTGATCTTCTCGAAGCGCGCATTAGGTAATTAGGGATAACCGACGTCGAAAGGAGGCACCTGGTTGTCGCAGGGTCTCTTGTTCGTTAAGATGCTGGGTTGGCTGATTTCCATCCAAACGAGGTTGATGTCGCAAGGACTGTCGTGTATGATGAAGAGGGCCATCTTTAACTGCTCCGTTATATCAGCCATGTGGCAGGGATGGTGGCCTATAGTAGCTTCCTTATCGGCGCCTGGAAACACTCGGACCGACAAAAATTCCGGATTTCATCCAACAAAACTTCTGTTAAGCTCATCTAATCATACGGTATCGAAGATATTCGTCTTAATGCACACTTCACGTTACTAGCTGGAGGCCGAAGCTACAGATGAGACGCTTCTAGCACATGGCCTTTTATTGCGGTGACATCATAGTAGGCAATGGTATTTTTTGTTTCGCAATAATATGGTTTACTCGGACAGCTTTTAGTTCGGTAATGTATAATGTACCATTCAGGGCGGGAACAAACTGGAATACAGAGTAGCTTCTTACGGATTAGCTATGTCTTGGCATTTAGGGTTTGAAACAGATCACTGTGTAAAAACATGGAAGAACATTTCGGGTGCCACTGTATCATAAGAGACAAGACGAATACGAGGAGGAACGACATGACTTGATCTCCCTGTAATTTTAGAGAGTTAGTTGCTGGAAGAAACTGAAAAGTCGCTTGTGGAAGGCAAAATGGCCACGACGCGCACCCACGCGGGCCGTCCTGGGACGTGCTAGCTACCCCATTAAAACCACTGGCGAAAACATCAAACTATGCCCAGGATTAGAAAGAAGAAAATACAAAGAGCGTAATTCAAACAGGATATAAGAGAAATCTGTTATTATATATTTCAGAAAAAACATAGTTACAAACTCAGTAGTAATGGAAACAGACCAGTCATATGTGAACCAAATGGAACTGCAAGACCCATTCTCAGAAGTGAAGAGTCTATGGACAAATTACGTCAAAGAGATGCTAAATATCAGGAAGAGATCCAGAAAATTAGAGTAGGGTTTTAGGACAATCTAGTAGAAGTAAGATAGGAGCTAAAAGAAATTAAAAAAAAAGGAATAAGAAGCTATAGCAGAAGCTAAATATCCGCCCGGAAAATCAAAAATCTGCCTTTTGAAATATAACACTACTTGACGGTATCTTGGGCTTCTTTATGGCCACAGACCCCCCCACATGCCACCTAAGGCACCTAAAAAGAGATTATGTTACGATCAGCACAAGAATGAACATGGGGTATCATTTGACTAGTAAATTAGCTTTAGAAATCGGGAACGGTTAAAGTAATAAATGATTGTAAATTAATATTGATATCAATTAATTGTGTCTCAAGTGTACATCGACTCGGCTTTCTCCGTAAATTTGACTCTCACTGATATGGTGCGGTAAACCCGTGGAGAATGCATTGCTATATATTACAAGTGCATTTGAGAGTCACACTGTCAACAGTAAACCATGCCAAAGAACAGACACAGTTATGCTATGCTAGCCGTCAATATTCTTTCTCTTATTTTCTTCTAATAGCCAAAGTACCGATCCCGCTCGGCCGATGCCCATGTCATGCGCAATATACTCAAGACATGACAGCATCCACGTCCTTAGATATGATGGTGAGCGCGAAATCGATGCTGCAACAGCTATCGGATAAATCAAAAGTGACCCCCCCAAGCAACCACCAGCAGTGTACGTTGAGTCGGGCAACTTTTGTCCCGACGCGATTGACCGACAGCCTACGGGATCGAAAGAGAAGGCGACGCTGGCACAAATATCTTCTGCTAGCTGTATTGTATTTTCCTTGGCCTTTTGTTGAAGGGTATTTATTACTGCTGGTGAGTAGTTAGGAGGCCCGGTGTGCGTATACGCAAGCAAACTAAGAATCATCCAGTTAACAATCATGCGGGTGGCGCGGTAATAGTTCCAAACATTTGTTGCCCAAAGGTCCGGGTATATATCATATCGACCACAATACGCATATTTCACGGAGAGCGGAGAATTCTTCAAGGTGGCATCATCATTAACGCGGTGGAATAATGTGACATAGTGCCACCGTGCAGGCGCATCAGATGCCCATTTATTAAAAGATCGGTCAATTTCCATGGCCATTTCAAGAATCCTCAACCAATCGGCAATTCTCCCAGATTTAATATCGGCACGCAGTGTGCTAAGTCGAGAGACAATCCCGACAAGTATATCTGCGTATTTTTCTCCTTCAGGCCTTAGATTTTCCGCGGCTTTGGATATTTCGACAATGAGTGCTGGAACTTCGGCACCAACCCGAAGACAATTCGCCATCTGCCATAACAATTAATTACCCCAGAATAGACACAGAGTAGTTTGAGTCCGTCATGGAAACAGCTATATCGTGATAAGAGTAAGAGGAAACGCACAATGTTGGACCTCAGCTGCGTAAAGAGTTGTAGTCCGCTCTTTCCATGAATCTGCTCCACCCCCCGGAGCTCGAGGAGAGCCATTCCCCCATTTATGTGTTTTTCCCAACGGTCTATATTAATAGTGGTATTTATGAGAAACTTAGAGGATGTGGTTAGCGTATAAAAATAATGCGGCCAGGCAAAGGACCATGTTTTTCTACTTTACCTCAAACATGCCAAGGAGAACAACTGCAATGACTGTCTCGTCGGATTTGCATAAAGTACTGTCCTGGAGTGATACGGTTGTAAGGTGCAAAGTAGACGTATATTCCCGTGTCGCCATAATCCTTAAGCCTTTGGAATTTCTGATATTAGCTAGCGATGCCATTCCGACGGCACCCATTCCCAGGAGCACTGCCTCGCTCGATCTGGTAGAATTTATCATTTGCTGATGGGTGAGATGTGCATTGGCAATTTCTCCATGTTTCAGAACATAGTTATGCAGAAAAAAGGCAACTGCCTCATCAATCGTAACTGGAGATGATGGAAATGCCATGGGCCGGGAGTTGTGGCCAGTACATGCATCTTCCTGAGGCTCTGTGTAGTGCCAGAGAATCGACCCATATTTTCGTTTCTTCTATCGTTTAATATCCATATATGGTAATAGTATATAGTAGACCTACATGTTTTATTGAATTAGTAGCACGTATTCTCCGAGCAAACTGCTCGTTTTGGCTTCGGTGCATGACCGTCCAGCGATCCTGGTAGCCTGGGCATGAGTAATGCGCCTTCAGACATTGCGAACATGCGGGCCGTGTCTCATCGCACTAAACAGATAAGACCATTTTTCAACGATTCTCTTCTTTATTGTCATTATTTCGAGGTTAAGGCGGAAACAAAGCATACCTTAATTTTGCGCGTGCGACAAGTACTGCAGCCTTTGCTAGGCTTCACCATCGTTGGTACTTAATTGAATTAATCGAAGACCCGGTCGCCGAGGTTGATAGCCAAGCCATCAGGTGCGATGTAATAGTTCCCCGCAATTGTGAACAAAAATGGCGGTCATATTGTTAATTCGTGCATATGCACAGAGTATAGTCCACCGTATTATAACCCCCAGATGAGGATCCGCTCTCACTAAACCCATTGAAGAAGTCACCGCGAGCCAGCCAATCAGAACCGGTATCTAGGGCTATGAAAGCTAGAGAACCATTTGATCGTCCTCTCTTTTTTATAACCTCATATATGAGAGAGTTTTAAATGCTCTTTGGCTAAATTATGGTTGGAAGGGAGCGCGAATAGTCCCATAAGCGATGCGTAAACCTTGGTAACCTAAGCCACACCCCGATGAAAAATATACATTTATAGGCGCCTATCACTCAGATTCTCTACTATAAATACCCTCAGGTATTCTCCTTGAAATTGAACTACAAAATAACCATACTCCACTTACACTTAGGCACCTCGGGTATTTCTATGACGAGTCTACTTCACAATGATGACTCACCGTGTCGCGGCGTTCGCTTTGCTCCTCTGCGTTAAGAGCATCTGTGTTGCAGGTCACCCAAATCAATCAAAATGGGATTTGAAAACACAATCGTCCATATCTGCTAGCAACGCAACAGCCTTCGCCGTCACCGTAAGTATCCCTTGTTCAGAAAACAACAGATGTAGATCGGACGGTTAATGCATTATAGTATGGCTATCCATTGACCCAATATGCTGCCACTTTTGATTCGCTCTTGGCCACAAACGGCTCCAACACACTTTATCACCACAGGATTACTGCGAGTCCCAGTTCGGCAGCTATTGTGAGACCGAATGTGGATACATTGTATTCAATGGCTGCAATAGATTTGTCACACTCTGATGTAGTATTGACAATACCACCAGTGAACGATAATCGCTTTTATGTATTCCCATTCTATGATCTGTATGTGCAGATACCCGACCACATGGTATTAGGGGTATAAGGGTAAACTAACAAAGGCAATCATGCGTCTAGGTGGTCTAACAACTTTGCGAATCTGGGGACCGTGAATTCAACTTTACCAGGAAAATACCTATTGAGGTTTGTGGGAGCATCCAAGGCAGTGGGTTTTGAATCTCCCTCGCCAAACTGCTCTGAGTATTTGGGGTTTATTAATTTCCCGACTGTATACGGATTGACACTTCCACGTATTCTCCTGCGAAGCAATACTTCGACCGAACTTGATGCAGTTCATAGAATTCAGGATCAGATAGAAATCCAGGAAATTCCTCGACATATTGAACCAATTGCCCCAAAGCTCACGCCACAGCTGTTAGGGAACGGGTCAATCTCGTCACTTGCAACAAGACCTTCGCAGTCCCTTGATAAGAGCGGCATAACGCAGCTTCTAAAAGTTCTGGCACGTTTTGTTAACAATAATCCACCAGCAAACAGACAGGAGGCGCAAGTTGTAAAGCGAACGTTCAGAAAAGCAGGCTTGGATAATGGTCACTACACACCTCCACCAGGCCTGAATATCACACTAGTACAGCAATACATGGACGCTGAAATGGAGTCCCTGGTAAATTGTGTACAGACTTTCAGCAACGGTTGGCTTGATTTTCTTCCGCAATACAGTGGATATTTCTCTAATCAATACGCTGTGCGAAGCTATATTGCGAATATTGGATATTTGCAGCTGGTGCAGTATGAGGCTCTTTACCCAGAGTATGCGGCCGGGTTTTTGCTGTCTGAAAATCAGTCCTATATCTTGAATTTTCCGTCTGGAAAGCCGCCAGTAATTGACGCTGGGTTCTGGAGCTTGACTGTCTATAATAGCTCGAGTTATCTAGTTCAAAACCCTCTCAACAGGTACTCATTGGGTGATAGAAGTAATCTCACCTATCCTGATGGCGATTTGGTATATGGAAATGGCAGTTCTGATCGCAATGATGTCTTTTCTATTCTCCTCCAGTCAGCCAATGTCCCTCCGCCAGCAAATTGGACTAGTAACTGGCTGCCTACACCCGCAGGAGGTGGCAATTTTACTGTGAATTGTAAGTCATACAATTGCGGCAAGCACCACGAGACGCTATTTCTTTTACTTTCTAACCGATGCTTTGATTTCAGTGCGCTTCTATGGTCCGACTCAAGAATTAAAGGCTAGTGGATCCTATGTATATCCAACAGTCACGAAGCAAAGTTCTCTTGTCGTGAATATTTATGACTAACTAGTTCCTCCCCGTGGGTCTTTGTCAGCAAACTGTTCATATAACTAGTTACAGTCATAGATGTTTCTGTACCTTGACAAATTTATTAAATTCCTTTAAATTTCCATGAAAACCAGGTTTTTCTAAGAATCTCACTCATTAATTGAGTAGGTCAAGGTCAGAGCACTTTTGAGGCATCTTCTTCAATGGTGTACACCGCTTAGCTAGTAAATGTATTCTAAAATATAGAATAGAAGGATATTATTAACTGGGGTAATCATTCTAGAGAAGACCATTCTACTACAATACAGTTCACTATCTTTACAGCATTTGCAGATTAACAGGCCAACAGAAACTACTACTGCTGCTACTGATAATCTTTCGCCTCTCGTGTATCTTTGGTACCTCCAAGGCGGAGCGATAGAGTATGAGCTTATGCTAGTAATAACTTGAAGAGTGCTATAAATAGGCGGGCCTCTATTTACATGGAGTATACTATACACTACAGAACAATAGTTAAGATTTAACATCTTCAAGTACCTCGCCTTGTAAAAACTCAAAAACACACACACACACACACACACACACAATTCTAGGCGTAAAAGATTTTGAAGCTTATCTTGCTTTATGTCGTTTCTATAATAAGAAATAAAGGCTAGTTTTAAAAGATGTTTGAGAAACTAGGATAAGAGTTTTATTATTTTAATGCAATAAGTACTGTATAGTTAACGTAATCGGTAAGCGAGTGGCCACTGCAACTGAGCGGCCACTTCCTTTCCGAAACGCGTCCCATAACAATTCCACAAAACTCAACGCGCCAATATGCCACCAATTTTCAATGAAAATCAGTCAAATTCTCGGGAACAAGAGGGGAGAATCTTATTAGCTATTTTCGATTTACAGAATAAAAGAATCTCTAATATTGGATAAGCGGCAAAGACTCATAATATTCCTCGAACAACTTGATGATAGAATTCATACTAGATCTTAAAATCATGGTACTAGTGTATTACACGGTCGCAAACTTAAATTCTGAACAGGTGCTGGATTATTCGCGGGTACATTTTAGTGCATGAGTGCTGGATTTGAAAACAAAAATTTCCTGCACCCGCGCACTAACTTCCAGCCACCGGGCAACTGTACCCCCCTCATTTTGCCTGTTCTGAAACATATGTGGGTCAATGGCGCCAATCTAGGGCATCATATTGGTCACCACTACTTACACAGCAGCTACACTTATGTTCTCCGGTGGAACTTATCCAACTCATTGGTTGGCTTTATTTGTGCTTATTTTAAACCTTTCAAACATGATGATAACCTTATTGTTATCATACCCCTCTATCAAATCAATTCACCTGAGGGCGGCAGTAAAACCGCTATGTTAATATTGAGCTTGTTCAATGTCCAAAGCTCATACCCTATCAATAGAATAGTAGAGCTTGTCGAGATATGCTAAAGCCATATAATCACCATATCTAAATAGCAAATTGATTACGTACTAGTTTTCCTTAGAACACATCCCCGCACTATTAGCCAAAATGAGCGTAGCCATCCCCATGCCATCAGCATACGACAAAGACGATGATGCCTCATCATCAAAGCACATTCCCCAAAATATGACACCACCAAACCAAGTTATTAGGCCCTCACCAAAATCTTCCGTCAACATACCATTACATCCTCTATCAAACACTTATTACAGGCAGAGACTTAAAGTTGTCATTAAAAATAGATTTAGTTTATGCCCGATATCCAAGAATATCATTACTTTAAATAATTGAAGGTTAAACAATATTATTTCTCCACAAATATGTAAGCAACAGGCTCAGAACATAGATCATCAATACTTATTAAATATGTAGCCACGTAAGTGGAACTTCCATAGAAAATTGATTATGTACACGTTATTTTTAGCCAATTCAATTACTGTAACCCATTATGCAGAGTCAGCATTTGTCAAGTAAAAGAATAACGAAATCTGTTGGCATATAAAGCGCGAAATCCTAGTACATCAATATAAACGCTCAGATTTCCAGTCACAAACAGAACGACCATATCGACCGTGGAAAGTGTCCCTGCTCGACATGCAGCGTCGGCCGACGACAAGCCATGGAAGCAGAGATAAAAAAAAGTTGGTAGCGGCATAGAGAGCACGTACTAACATTGTCCCGGAAACTTTCATCCTATCCATGAATGATATCAAATGTCTCCCTTTCTGTTGGAATTTCCTGCGATTGACCATGGAGAAAGGAAGAAGTGGACCCAAGGTCATCGAAGTCCGCAAAAGGTATTGTATTTGTTTCACATTCGTGGCATTCCGAAAGCAGCTGTTCTAGGTGATTGATAATCTCACTTCGTGACCACAAGCTTGCCGTGTTCCCAAGCTTGTGGGACGTTAAACACTGCAAGTGGAAAAGACAAAATTTGGACCACAATGCCTGCTTGGCCCATTGGACAAGTCCCACCATTACTCTATCTGTGACAGTGAGATATGTTTCACTGTCAACCAGCACAGCAAGAGGCAGGCAAATCAGAGAACATTGACAGCTAAGTAGGTTGTAAGGGCCTGGCCTGTGATGCAATAAAGAATCTCCAATGTCACTACAACCCTCAGAAGACTCTATGGAAGGTTGACCAGCTGCCATATCAATTACATTGCCATGGTTTGTATTGGCCTCCCAGATTTGCGGTTTCTGCGGTTTCTCCCTTTGAATAGCTGTCATAATCATTAGCTGAGAAGAGAATAAGAATATAGCTCCACGTACAATGTGACGAGCAACTTGGGTTTCTGTTGGGAATTGCCAAGTTTTGAAGAACACGACTCACGTCGCTTGCCATCAAGTTGTGGATATTACGTGATCTGGGAGGTCTCTGTTTGATGCTATCTTCCAGTAATGCAATTGCATCTTCTCTGACTTTGTACTTGGTGAGTCTCGCCAACAATACAAGAATATGTTTGCTCCACGATTCTGGCGCCATGTCAGACGGTAGTACCTGGGCGAGTGGCATATTCCACTGCTTCTCGATAATATTGACACTTGTGAACTTTGTTTTGTTGGATTTTTTGAATCGCTGGATGATTGGGCGGATTGTATCCCGATAACTTATAAGATGACGATACTGTTCTAAAGACTCATACCCGAAAGACCAGAGATCGTTGTCACATAGATGCTCCCAGGCCGCGTGAACAAGTTCGGCAAGTCTTTCGTCAGTGTTCGCGCCAATATTAAGAATCCCTGTAACTATATCTAGCTGTTGAATCTCCGAAATATCTTTCAAACACTCCTCGAGGATCTCCCGTGCACTTGCCGACGGATAAACGGTGATGAAATGCTGAAAGACTTCCATTCTGGGACACGTCAGACAAAAGGACTTGGTGTCTATTTTGAATTAGTAGTGCAGTGACAATTGATAAATAAACCAGGAAATTCTGCACACCCATTTCATTCTTTTCATCTAGTTAAGGTTACCGCTACTGAATGTTTTGGGAGCAGTCTGATCACGTCATCTGGTTCAAGAACAAAGCTCAGATGCACCAAAAATGATAGGCACAAATGGCAGGTCGGTTCGTATTGGTTTTAGGGTTTAAGAAGGATTACACAGCAGTTGTCACAAACCAAAAGGGGAAGTCAAACTAAGAGATGTGCTGCATTCATGAATACAGGTTATGAGAATATACAAACAGTTCAGGTCCTTGGACCAGTTCCGGATATGCCGTAACTTTCCGGCACTTGGTTAGTAACACTTGCAATGCTTAGACACTGGTATTGATTTACCCCTGTGTGATTTCACTGGCATACCTCTGTCTACCTGTGATCCTTGGCATTATAGAATAATGCATACTTGGCACAGCAATTAGTGATTATATTGTTGTGGATATTGAACAAGGGTGCATCGAGATAATCGCTTTTTGACGGCTGTATAGCACCCCAAATCTTTACTGTACCGTAGCGCTGGATTCGGTTGTCCCATGGCTACTTCTAAAGTTGAGAGGCAGTGACACGCTTTGTTATAAAACCTTCCTAAGAGTTCCTATGTGGCTTGAAATGCTCTAGAGCATTCGATCAGGCTAAGAATATTATTTTATGCATTCTTTGCAAGCGATCCCCCTCTGTGAACATTTAGTCGAAATATGCCTGGTAGGATATTGCGAGATATAGGGTCTGGAATACAGCATGATAGGCTAATCACTAAGGAGTTTGTTATGCCCGAAATTTTTTGTTATCATGAATTGTTGTGTAATAGCTATTAATGATTTGCTTGTCGCCTTCACGCGCAGTGCCTATAATGTGTGCAACTCAGTGCCGGATCTTTTTCAGCCCCGGCGGTGATAATTGTCGTACATTGATGGATAGAGCTCTGGTGAAAGAGTTTGCCGTGGAGGAGACGTACGAGTTGGTTTGTAGTAGTCGGTAATATCAAGGGTTTCAAAAAGCAGGTTTCAGAAGTGAATACTGAAGCATCAATGTTATCCTTGTACCTAACATCCACCCGATATGCCTAGCTGAGGAAACATTAGGGACGACGCTCTCTAACCAGGAAAAAATCTCCAAGAATTGAAACAGTCAGGCATGCCGAGTGACAATCCAATCACAGCTAGACTCTACGAGCGACGGTGAATCCCTCTGCCCAATCAAAAGGGAACTAACTGCATTCACTTGCCACGTCAAGTTTCACCGCTGCAAATCCCGAGTCCGCTACTCCCAGGTGTATTGTGTGGGGCCCAACGCGCATGGACCAAAGTGTCACTGACACCGCCGCCGAACGAGATCCATCCGTTTTGTCGCTTTCTGCTATACCACCACAAGACTTGCCCGCTCTAGGCACTATTAAGGTATATTGCGATTTATTAGATCCTCTAACATTGTATTATTGACAGTAATAATAAGTTCAAGTAATAACAGGGAGGGAAGAGTTAAAGTACCCGTCAAATCTCTATAATATTTATTGAAGTTAAAATTGCTTTTTTTAAAAGACTAGTGGTTGTTTATCTCGATGACCTGCGCCTGAGACGAGGAAATGGAATGCTGACGTAATGCAGGAGTTCAGTGCGGATTATCTTTTCTTCTGTAAGATACAGTATTTCTTAAACTCGAGGTATGCACAAGGGATGTACGCTAAAGGTCACGAAAAGACGGTCTATATTTGTAGAATTTCAGATTGATTCCCGCAAGTGGGTATTCCTTAGGAATTGGCCCGTCCAGTCCTTTCCTACGAATGCTATGTGTGTTTAATCCGAAGGATAGTATCAAATCTCATTGTTTTTTTATCCGCCTCAACCAACCGCTCTCCAGAAAACTAAACCCTTCGTTATTATGGCTTCTCAGGTTGGTTGATTTCATTTACCCTGACCCTTCGCACTGACTAGCGATATGCAGGCCACCACAACTAAAACTATCTTCGAATCTCTATTGTACATGAACCCATTTCTTACGGGCGAACTTTATGCATCGCCTAGGGCCTGTGGTGGCCATTTGCCTTTCGTTCTGCTCATGCAGGTCCCTTGATCCACGACTACGAAGCTTTTGGGATGCTTCTGCAAAATCCAGTACAGCGCTGGACAATGCTGTCTTGTGCAGAGTTGCTAGTGATGTTTGATCCCTTCCTCCCAAGCATGAGCGAGGTGTCGCTAAACGCCTCTCCGATCTCCTTCCGTATTTTTTGTCGTATAATGTTAAGGTTTGGGTAGTCTACTAGAACGTGAATGACCGTTTCCTTCGCACCGAATTCACACTTGTCATCTTCGCGAAGTCGGTGCAGTTTACCGTGGGACGCAAGCCAGGAGTGCCCTGTTCGTAGCTGGGTTAGTAGGTAGGCCCGGTTCCGTGGCAGCGACTCATATGGACGTCGGGTGTGCGAGGCCGGGAGGCCACCTTTCATAGATATCTTCCATTCATGGTCCTACTCTCGAGGGTAGCATATAATAGTTATTCTCGATATCGGTTTGAACAATACACAGATGATGATTATTTTCTTGCCCCACTGCCAAGGCTTTAGTGAAGATGGGTTACAGTACAGATCTGTTGAAGATTAAATCTCCATTGATTGGATGCACACTGCGGTTAAAAGTTACAGCAGCGCTATGCTCAAAAAAAAAAAGCCAATCACTTTCATTGAATTATGAGCTAAGAACTTGGCAGTGGGGCCTTGGAACAGTCAACACTTGTGTTACTGGTGAAGCCACCTTCGAGAATGACTGTAACAAGACAACGATGTTTTGTTACTTATAGATTTTAAATGTTTAGGTAGATGAACAGAAATATATTGAATTTCGATCTGGTCAAAAAAAAAGGGGGGGGGAGATATACAAGAGGCCCATCTATAGCATAATGTTCTGGAGGTACATACTGTACATCCAAAATGCCTAGCAGATTACATGATGTTTAACTCCTCAACCGCCTCCCAATAATTTCCGACAACACTTCAAGTCAAGTTCATCATGCTGCTAATTTGGACCTGTTGGAAGGTCGGCCAGCCTTTTTTTTGGGTGCTTCATGCTTGTCTCTTGCGTGCCTATTCAGCGATTGGCTGTGGGGGTAGCACATGGGACACTTTTCGCATTGGAATCTGTTCCTTGAGGATGGTTGCCTGGGCGGCATAACTGAATGTTGAGTAGGTGCAGGCAGCAGTATCGGCAAAGATCTCTGAATACCCCCGCCAACTTGCTGTAACCGAGGCGAAGGATATGAAGTTTCTAGCTCGCCAGGTATGGCTTCTGGCACCCTGTGCCTGTAGAGGGCTGTTAGCACACGATCAGTTGTAGCGATTGAATTGATTACTGACCAACTGCTGATCTCAGGAGTGGTATAGCAAGATCCCTGAACGATGTTTAGATCGGCCCCCTGGTTAGCGACGTCATCTCCGGTTGAAAAGAAAGTTGTATTCATCCCGTCAGTGAATGTTTCGACTGTGGTAGGAAGCTGATCGAAACTAGGCGTATCGTCTCCCTGGAAACTAGGAGCAGGCATAGAATCTGAGCCGTGATCGTGCTGATTTTCATCCAACAAATCGAGACTTCCACTACCCACAGCCAGCATTAGCCCTCAACGATCCTCCGCTAATTGTCTCATGTACCGAACGTCGTCAGGAGTGTCGAGAACGAACTCCTGGCGGGGAGAGAGTATTTAGCTGAACATTGCGGGTAACAACGCAGCGGACAGGTTGGGGATTGTGCAATTGTATTGCAAGGCTATTTTGCGCGTGGTAAAATGACATGTACCCGGAAAGGCGATTCTCCCTGTCCATCAATCTTGGCTTCGCTTTAACTCTCTCCCCGTCTATTGCGCAAGCCTAATTGTCCTTGGCGAGGGTGCTCACTCATTTTGACGCCTTTCCGAGCAGGACATTCACAGTGGATGGCTAGGCTCATCTCAACTGCCCCCTTCACACATTTCTATCGCGGCCTGTGGGAAGATCTCTTCGTCTCGCCTGTTCTCTGATATATTCGAGCCGCCGACGTTTTGAGGTGCCTATTGCAAGCTCTGTCAGTTCACAGGGCCACTCACAGATTCATCCACATATTGGAATCAAAAGCAAGGCAAGAGGGATCGAATGTTTGAGAGCCATTATCGAAAGGTGGGATTCCATTTGAGAAACAGGCAATCTCATTGTCGGTGAGAAATTGCTCATTGTTTGAAAATTGTGAATAACTCATCTCGAAAGGTGGGACAGCTTGATAAACTGGAAGAATAGTATTCAAAGCAAACGTGAAATAAACAAAGGATAGACCAAAAAAGAAAAGGGAATTGAAGAGAATAGACAACACAATAGTTGGGGGAATCGGACAGGTATTTATGCCCTGGGAAGGGATCGATTTTTGGGGGGGGTCCAAGTGTCGAAACAATACGGCGTATTCGCCTTGGTGAAGTATTAGCACCGTGCGTGCCACGAAGATGCTCAAACAAATCGAGTTCTCTTAGAGGATGAAGCCTCTGCTGATGGTTGCAATGATGCAAGCTGGCAAATACGACAGTAGAGAATCGAGCCTTTGCTACCCAACTAGTCAAGGGTAGCGCATTTCGGGCAGACACCCCCGACCATTCACGGTCTCGTCATTTCACGCTGCGTGACAGAGAGCTTATTTACCATTTTTTAGTCCCTACCCAAGCCGGATTGATACCAGGATTGAGAAACTTGTGGTTGCTGTCTGGTGAAAATCGAGCCACTTTCAGATTCAGTTCCTGGTGGCAAACATGCACCAATGCTTCGCTTCTTCTCGTGACTCCATCCACCCAAAAGAAGTCTGGTATATGGCTCAATCGAAGTGAAATGCTCAATTCTTGACTGGGCGCATATCACATGTGCTTGTGTATATACACCTGTTGCAGCTGGCAAGAAGGAATACCGAGCCTTGCCAGCTGTCCCATGTCTATCCCATCATTACAGACAGACAGACGGCTCTCGATAAAGGCCCTATGTCCATTTTCCGTCACAACCCGTTTACAAAAGTAGCGCCCAATGCCCCCAACATCCATCCACTCACTCCCTTCTCCCCGTGCACGAGACGTGAGTTGTTGACAAACCTGACCATGTCGGATGGGAGGGTACATGATGTTACGGTTTCAAGGCAAGAGCTCAAGAACAAGAGTCAATTCATGAACAAGACGAACTCTGAAGAACTAAAACTAAGCAAGGGGAAGCTCAGGTTTATAAACCTGAGCTCCTCCCAGACTAGTCTATCTACATTTGGCAGGGCATATCCTGCAGAAAACCATTATCTGTATGAGGAGGTGGGAGATCTCCTTCAGAAATATATCTTCTGCCGGGGTTGTCCTGCCAAACCCTAACATCAGGCTTCTCCATTCCACAGTTTGACCATTTATCCAAGACTACAATCGGAGGAGTGTAAGGTTCCGACCTTCCCTATAGTAACGACCTTATCCCTTTATAGATAAATGAGGTTTTTTATTTTCAAATCTCTATTTAAAAGAAGGGTAGGGAGAGTAAATGAACATATAAGATTTATCATGCTATATAGTGTATCGCAACCGTAGTCCTTCGAATTTCTCGCAGGTTTCACATTTGCGATGACGTATCCTTGACCTTGTTTCTTGAGCGAGGTCATTAGATTGATATGGTATTATAAGTCCCTGTAACTTAGTTTGCTAAAAGTCGCGTGAGGTAGTTACATAAAAGGTCACTGATCTGAACCTACTAAAGTAGCCAGGGGCTTCGCAGTGGAGCCAAGAAACATATGTGGGAGTTAGTAAACCCGGATTGCTCTTCCTGTACATAACAATCCTACATAAATGTTTTTACCGTTATTCCTGCATGTCAAAAGTGGCCTTCCACACTTTCTTTTCTGTCACCAACTACATGAACGCATTTCCAAAGGAAGGTACGAAAACCTTGGTCAGGATATTCTTCATATGTTGATCGAGCTTTTTTAATAGAGCCGTTCAGCTCAGCAAAAATTCCTCAATAAAATTGAAATCTGGTAAGCGGGGAAGCATGTAATGATCTAAGGTATGTGTGCATTCTGAGTATATAGGGAGGATTGTTCTATCAGTACATGAAAGGGACCTAAGGCTCCAATATATAGCCAAAGGTATACAAATAACATAAAGAGCATCTATCTATAGCTTCTGGATGGTTTCACTATGGTAAAAGCCCTTGGATCGTGACAAGGCAAGAATAATAGCTTAAAACCCACATCAAAACACAACTATTTGACTCAGCTTGAACAATAAAAAGATACATTGTCCATAACTTGAATAGATTTAGACACTAGTCATCTCCCACAGTGCTAAAGTTACCGCTCAATAAAAATTTCAAAGACTGTAGTACATATCAGTTAAGCCTTAAAAAATATCAGATATAGCAATACCATCTTAACTATATAGTAGCAGTATCTGATAGCATTAACCTCAATGAAACTTAGATATTTAAACTAGAGTTACTCCAAATAAAGACTATCCAGTCCGTCTATCTCCTATTCATTTATCACATCCAGAATTATCAACAAAAGCTAGATAATATAACTCAAAATCTGATAATTTATATTAATAGAAAGCTCTTAATTAACAAATTTACTCTTTCGCTTTCTATAAAATTTCCGTTTTCATCTAATTACGCTACAACAGTGCTCTTTTAATACTAAATAATAATAATAGAATATTAAATTCATTCGATAAAAAGACAGACATCTCTTCCACATACATGCCAGGATTTTCAACAAGACAATCACACAGCCTATCAAACATCAGAGAAGTAATGCTTAATAACTAGCCAGAACAGACAAGATAAGGCCTAGCACTACCAAACAGCCATGACTTCCTCCATATATTCGCTACTAAACCCTCAGAACATTTTGCAGCCCTTACTAATTGTGGAGCAGTAAATCTGCCACTACATATCGTATACACAATCATTACACGCCTCCAGGACTCAAAATTTCGTGCCATTTTCATGTATTTTGTGCTGTTTTGTGGAAGTCTGGTGTAAGGATGGTTGCCTTAAGTTAGGATAACATCATAGGAGGCATATAAGCGTGTTTTTAGCGCTGTAACAGTACAGTTCAGACACGACATCTTTACGTTTGGTATCATATGATTCAAACGGGGAATAGAGCAGTAAATAACACAGTAACCGCGTATGGAGTAGTAGTCTCGGCATTAGGGTTTGAAAACAAATCTCTATACCCTAGACACTACAGCACAATAGTTGAGTTTTAACATCGTTAAGTACCTCCCCTTGTACAAACTCCAAAAAAATTACACACAATTCCGGGCGTATAAAGTCTTTGCATCATGCCTATGCAAGTTACGACGTTAAACAAACAATACTCTCGACTTTCCATAAATGGCATCCCTAATCTAAAATTGAAATTACCACTATGGCTCTCGTATTTAAACCTTAAATGCTAACTTCAGCTGCCTGGTTTATCAATCACGATAAACCTTTGTCACTGAGCCGCCGCTAAAAGTACACAGCCGCATGACTCTTCTTGAGTCACATCAGGCATGCGAGCTGAAATGAAACTATAAAAGAGGTGAAAATAGGCCAAAATAGTCAAAATATAGGAGATTTCCCCCTAAAATTCTCTTTTGAATTATTCATTCTCGTGATTATAAGGAGAAAGAATAAGAGGGGAAAGAGACCTACAAAGACAAGCGAAGAAAGCAAAATGACAAGTGAAGAAAGCGACACCGGGCCAGTCTTTTTCTGGCGTCCCGAAGCTGAAGATGGCTTTCTAGGACAATGGTATCCGGCGCCATTCACATGGCGTAAACCAGTGGATGGAAATGAGGGTGAATTCGAAGAGCTACACTATCAGAATGCAGAGCAGTACTCAATCACCATCTGCGATGAATCATAATCATACAGATTAGTAATGAGAATAATATAGATACATGATGCACCGCAAAGCGCTTCTCTTTGCCCCATCCTCGCCCATCACAGCGCAGATCCTCGCAGCAGGCGAACCAGCACCTCATCCGCGAGTCCTCAAACAACTAGGCAGGCAAGTGCCCAATTTCTCAGAGAATGTGTGGAACAATGAGCGGATGGCAATTGTGCTGGAGGGGAACATGCTCAAGTTCTCGCAGAATGATGAGCTGAGGGAGAAGTTGCTGGCTACTGGTGAGAGGGAGTTGGTTGAGGCTAGTCCGAGGGATAGGATATGGGGAGTGGGTTATGAGAAAGCGAATGCGGAGAAGAATAGGTATCGGTGGGGGTTAAATTTGCTGGGGAAGTGTTTAATGGAGACGAGGAGCAAACTCAGGGAGCAGAAATCTAGCTAGATTGTGAAGTAATGAGTTGCTCTATAGTGGTTTTGAGGAACTAACATTTCTAGAAAAGTGGAAGACGGATTTTTTTCCCAAATTTAAAGAAATTGCAACTCCTAACAGCATTCTGTATTGGAGATAGACCAAATTCATGGGGGTGGTTATGGACACACTCTGTTGGCGCCCAAACACTCTGGTACATTACCAGATTACTTAGTATTTTCACCTAACTATGCTTATTCCTCTAATTTCCAAGTCTCTTTATACAAATTCAACAACTCTAATAAGCATTCTAGGACCTAGCCCTAACCAAACCATAGCCCTAAACCCTATCATAAACCCCCTAACCAGTCAGAAATGTAGTTTTATAAGAAGAGAAGACATTTGCTATGCAATAATGATCAAATTCCATGGTAAAATACCAAGTAATCTGACAACCCACTAATCAGCATGGGGGCCAAAGATGCGTCTGCAAGCAAAAGAGTGTCTGTAAACATCCCCTTATATACTCGTCTCATCTCAGAGGCAGTGCCTGACATGACCAAATACTAGATCTAATCCAGAGTACATATGTATCGAGTGATATTGTAGCAAGAACTTGTGCCTCGTTTTCTATCTGATAAACTTTTCTCTAAATATAGAATAGGCATTGCCCTTGTTTTATCTTCATCATCCTCGGTCGTGTCTCCATTGATAACCAACAAATCCAGTCATATACCATGCCATGCCCGTGAAATTATTACAAACACCGTACATGATAAGAGGGAAGGGGAAAAGAAAAAAAAAAGATAATACTAGGGCCAGAAATGTAGAATATGAATTTCATCAACTGCTATAACTCGTCTATGCAGTACCGAATTCTTTGACGGTCGTTGTCTTGCCGCTAAGGGCAAGAGGGACAATACCGCTGACGTGCATGTCAGGGCCGTAGACGTGCATGTCCAGACCCAACTCCTCACCAACGGCTTTGATGTTCTTCAGACCTTCCTGGTAGTTAGGGCCGGCACGACGCACCCAGATCTGCACCTTGTGCTCGTTGAGAGTCGAGGAAACCTCGCGGAGAGCGCGGATGACGCCCTTGAATGTGCTGGCAACGTTGGTGAAGTTGGCAATACCACCGCCAATGAAGAGGACCTTGCCTTCGGGGTGTTGTGGGGCACGGAGCATCAAGTCCAAGACTGTGCGGGTGTAGTTGAAGGTCTGGGTTTCTGTTGGGGCGCCAGAGTATTCACCGTAGTTGGCCAATTCACTGACGTAGCCGGCCGACGCAATGGCATCAGCGTAGACGACTGAGGCACCACCACCGGCAACCAGGGTCCAGATACGTCCACGCGAGTTGAGGACGGTCAGCTTCAAGGAAGCACCGGTCTTAGCATCCATGTCGGAGATGAACTTCTCCTCCTTGCTGAGCTCTCGACCGAAAGGTGCGGGGAATTCCATCGGCGGGCCAGCATCGATGTTGACCTTGCCATCACTCTTGGGGGCAGGCAGACCCAGGGCTGCCGGGCTGCGGGCAATCGCCCACTTGGTGCCACACTCGAACTCCGCAGTCTGGTCCAGCTTGGCGGCCAAGTCGAGGAAGTGGACCTCAGCAGAGGTGGCATCGGCGTTGGGGATGACGACGAGAGGGTTGATTTCGAGGTAGGTGAACTGGTTGTCGACGTAGACAGCATATAGGCGGGAGATGAAGTCAATCAGGACGTTGTGGACGCCCTTGGGGACCTTCTTCAGCAGGGTTGCGGCAATTTCCTCGTTTGAGGGGAAGTCCTTCAAGTTGACAGGGACCAGAAGCTTCTCGGCCTTTGCGTCGACATCACCGACATCGACACCACCTTCGTGGGTGAACAGAATCCAGTCGCCCTAATCCAGTCAATCACATATCCTATATACTCTATACTCTATAGAGATGATGATGATGGAGCTTACCTCTCGCACGGAGTTGATGTTGATATAGTATTCGGTTTCTTGAGGGTGAGGCACGAATGGCTCGACCAGGAATTGTCTCAAGGCGCCCTTGACGGTCTCAACCTGGACTTCCTTGCCAGCACGAGCCTCGATCCAAGCGCGGGCCTCGCTCCAGGTCTTATTGAGAGCGAGCAGGCCGCTCTTGCCTCGTCGCTTGATCAATTGATCTGGCTTGGCGACGAATTTGGCGCCATTGGCCAACAGCCATGGGTAGGTCGCCTCGGCCTGGTCGAGCACACCGTTGACATCAGCGCTCTCGGGGAAATACAGAGAGGCCAGCTTGGCGGGAGGGTTGTGGGTGGCTGCCGGTGGCAGAGGAGTCGGCTTGATGACGGGGGCGCGCGTGAGGTGGTAGTTGAGGATGGCCTTGCCATCGGCCTCGAGGATGGACTTTGCGGACATTGTGTATAATAATTAGTCGAACAGCACAGGGGATGACGAGAGATGACCGTGGGTGCGATGTCGCAGACGCTCCCAGCAGCAATTGGTATGAGATGGCAGAACGAGCAGAGGGGCAGCAGGACAGGGAGAATTAGAGAGCAGGCAGGTGGGAGATGACAGAGGCTAGAGTAGCAGAGGTAAGTTGTTGATGCGCACAAGATGGCACAAGAGGGCACGAGAATTGGATGGGCCACTTACTTGGTGGTGGTTAGCTGCAATGGTAGGCAGGGTTATTATTGGCGAGACCGACAACGACAGCTTTCTCTCTCAGCTCAGTCTGAGTCTAGTGAGCAGGCTCTCTCTCTCACACGAAAAAGAAGAATCGTCGGGGATCGAGCAGCGACTAGCGAGGCCGGGACAACAGCTGGGGTGGGCCGGGCGTCTCGTTGAGCAACGCCGAGCAGGGGCGGTGGGGGCCTCCCTTTTTCTGTCGATTGATTCAATCAATCAGTCAATCCGGTGGGAACGGCGGCAAGCTGTTGGGGGGATGCAAGATTCAATCATTATCGTATTCATTATTATCTCCCCCGTACACACCGAGGCACGGCTACAACTGCATTATCTCGCAGATATCTCGGGACTCCACGCGCCTTGCGAGGCACCGGCACAGTGATGGCTACGAAACGGATCACGAATAGAAAAAGAGCAAATATTGGCCGGGTCCACGTCGAGATAAAAAATATACGGGCCCTTCCTCGGCCACCGGCGATCCATTTTTGAGCAGGCATAGAATTATAATAATAAGACGACTATTATTGTCTTACTCAGACTGGCTTCGACGTAGACGAGTCTCCTCAGCCTAACTCGAGGGAGTCTCGGAGTCCGTGACTACCCCATCGGTCGGGAGATCTGATTTAGGCTTATATTAGCACATACTATATCGTTCACTACATGGTGGGATGGTATTGTCCGAAGACGCCATTCGGGGCCCGGATAGCCTCACAGATAACAGCGGGCAAGAAGAGCAGAGAAGAGAATAAAACGGCATTGGGGGCGCTACGCCGGGTCGGGCTTACCGCGGTAGAGCCCTTTCTTCCCAGGCACCAACAAAAGAAGGCCAGAGGAAGCAGATTTTGTTGAGTCTCCGGCATCGAGGCGAGCTAGTGCGCACTAAGAGCCCGTCGGGCTAGTGACCCGCGCCTGCAGTGCCCGAGCTGGCTCCTTCCTAGTGACCAGTGCTCCTTCCTAGTGCGCGGCGAGTGCTCCTTCTGGAATTGGCATCCACTAATTTTTGTGCCAGCTGCCCGGACTACCAGCTCACCGATTACCCTCCATCACCATCACCATCATCATCACCACCCATCACCACCGTCCTGTTCTCTGTGTTCAGTTCAGACGATCGCTTCCTGCCTGATTGTTTATCCTGCTTTCCTTGCCCATCCTATTGAAGCCCCCTGCTCTGCTTGCCACTGTGACGATCGTAGGAAGAGACGGGGTTGTTGACCAGTAAGTCGTCTTGTGCTGTCTGCCCGTGCGACGACCACCAAGACTGCATGGATCTGGGTGATGTGTGTACCTAACTCCGCCAGCAAATAACTCCACGATGCCTTCTCTCGCTCCTGCCAATGGCGGCCAGAACGTCAACGATAATATCACCCGCTTCAACCCCCCTTCCCGCCTGCTGAGCCCGCTGGAGCAACATACTCTTTTCCACAACAAGACACGATGCTTCGTCTAGTGAGTGCTGCCGGGATTCCTGCTGTTGGTGAGGATGGAATTGACTGGACACAGCGGCATGCAACCCCGCGCCGTGCAGGGCATGCTCGACTTCGACTTCATCTGCAAGCGTACCACCCCATCCGTGGCCGGCATCATCTACACCTTCGGCGGTCAATTCGTCAGCAAAATGTGAGCGTAGCTTGAATAAACTCGGTCTACCTGAGTAATACTAATGCGCGGTTCTGTCAGGTACTGGGGAACCAGCGAGACCCTGCTTCCCGTCTACCAAGACGTTGGAAAGGCTTTCGCCAAACATGCCGACGTCGACACCGTCGTCAACTTTGCCTCCTCCCGATCTGTCTACAGCTCCACCATGGAGTTGATGGAATACCCCCAGATTCGCACCATCGCCATCATTGCCGAAGGTGTCCCTGAGCGAGTATGTGATCCGAGATAGGAGTCCAGACCGTCACTAACAATAGTCGTAGAGGGCACGTGAGATCTTGGTCGTCGCCAAGGAGAAGGGCATCACCATCATTGGACCGGCCACCGTCGGTGGTATCAAGCCTGGTGCTTTCAAGATCGGTAACACCGGTGGTATGATGGACAACATCGTTGCCTCCAAGCTCTACCGCAAGGGCTCCGTTGGCTACGTCTCCAAGTCCGGTGGTATGTCCAACGAATTGAACAACATCATCTCGCAGGTGACCGACGGCGTGCACGAGGGTGTCGCCATTGGTGGAGACCGTTACCCCGGAACCACTTTCATCGACCATCTTCTCCGTTACCAAGCAGACCCCGAATGCAAAATTCTGCTGCTCCTCGGTGAAGTCGGTGGTGTCGAAGAGTACCGTGTGATTGACGCCGTCAAGAAGGGCATCATCACCAAGCCTATCGTCGCCTGGGCTATTGGTACCTGCGCCAGCCTGTTCAAGACGGAGGTTCAATTTGGTCACGCTGGTGCCTCTGCCAACTCCAATCTCGAAACTGCCGTCGAGAAGAATAAGCACATGAAGGCTGCTGGCTTCTACGTCCCCGACACCTTTGAGGACCTTCCTCAGCTCCTCGGTGACTTGTACAAGAAGCTCGTCGCCAATGGTACCGTCAAAGAATCCAAGGAGCCTGTTCCCCCCAAGATTCCCATGGACTACTCTTGGGCCCAAGAGTTGGGTCTCATCCGTAAGCCCGCCGCTTTCATTTCCACCATCTCCGACGATCGTGGCCAAGAGCTTTTGTACGCTGGTATGCCCATTTCCGACGTCTTCCGGGAAGACATTGGTATTGGTGGTGTCATGTCTCTGCTCTGGTTCCGCCGCCGCCTGCCACCCTATGCTAGCAAGTTCCTTGAAATGGTTCTCATGTTGACTGCCGACCACGGTCCCGCCGTGTCTGGTGCCATGAACACTATTATTACTACTCGTGCTGGCAAGGACCTGATCAGCGCTTTGGTCTCTGGTCTGTTAACCATCGGTTCTCGTTTCGGTGGTGCTCTTGACGGTGCTGCCGAGGAGTTCACCAAGGCCTTTGACCGAGGTCTTAGCCCGCGTGAATTCGTCGACACCATGCGCAAGGAGAACAAGCTGAGTAAGTATCATTTGTTCACTTTTTACGTTGTTGATAACTAACGTGGATAGTCCCTGGTATTGGCCACAAGGTCAAGTCTCGTAACAACCCTGATCTCCGTGTCGAGTTGGTCAAGGAGTACGTAACCAAGCACTTCCCTACCCACAAGTTGCTTGATTACGCTATTGCCGTTGAGACCGTCACCACCTCCAAGAAGGACAACCTGATCCTGAACGTTGACGGCTGTGTTGCCGTTTGCTTCATTGACTTGCTGCGCAACTCGGGTGCTTTCTCCGCCGAGGAGGCCGAGGACTACCTCAAGATGGGTGTTCTGAACGGTCTTTTCGTGCTCGGACGTAGCATTGGTTTGATTGCTCATTTCCTCGACCAGAAGAGACTGCGTACTGGTCTGTACCGCCATCCTTGGGATGATATCACCTACTTGCTCCCCAACGCCTCCAAGGGTGCCCCGGGTGCCGAGGGCCGTGTGGAGGTTAGCCTCTAAGCATTTATCTTGTGAGCATATAATTTTTTTTCCGATATCCGTGCGGACGTCTTTGTCAGCAATCATGCCTTTTTTGTTTCTTAAAATTTTGTGCTGTTGGTTATCAACGCGGTTTTCTTTATACGATGTAGTCTGTATGGCATGACAAGACGGGAGATGAGGTACGCATGTGCTCGGCGTAGAATATTTAATTATGGGTAGAGATGATAATATGATGATTCTCCTTGCTACATATCTTACATATCGTCAACAAACCAGACATGGCTCGTGAATAAATTAACTTGCCGATAAGAAATCCTTATCGCGCTCCTCAAAACTCCGCGGCCCACTCCAACATTTCTCACCTCTCACCACACCATTGACCTCAATTGCTCACAAAGCGACCCAAAATGGTCCGCATAAAACACCGCTACCTCCTCATCGACATCCTCTACCCCGAACCCCCCAAATCATCATCTGCATCCGTCCCTCGCCATCTCCCCTTCCACCCTCCAACCCCCGACACATTAACCCCGGGCCTCTTCGCAAAGCTCGTGCGCGAAAGCATATGCGACATATTCGGTGATTACGGGGTTGGCAAAGTCGGTGGAGCTTCGGGGGGGAGTCTGAACGGTTTGTCCCTATCCTTTACTTCTCTACGGTTAAATTTGGAGGAGGATGACGATGATGATGATGCTGATGATGGTTTGGCTGGATGGAATATAGTCAAGTATTTGTCACCGGCGACGGGGACGGTTATCCTCAGGTGTCCGCGAGATGCATATAGACTTGTTTGGGCAGCGCTTACGTACATGAGTTCCGTACCAGCCCCGAAAAAGGGTGGAGGTGGAAGTGGAGAGGGGAGGAGTGGGAATGTGCCGGCTGTGTTTAGGGTTGTTAGGGTCTCGGGCACGATGCGGAAGGCCGAGGAGGAGGCGATTCGGAGGGCGAGGAGGGAGGTGTTTAGGACGAAGGGCGCTGTTAGGGAGGGTGTGGAGGGGTTGTTGAGGGGGATAAGTACAGGAGGTGGTGAGGATTTTGTGGCCTTTGATATGGATGAGGAGGAAGAGGGATGATTATCATGGAGAAGAAGGAGAAGAAGAAGAAGAAGAAGAAGTGTGTTTTATTGTACATTAGATAGATTGATACCCACCGCAATATTATGCTGAACCGTTTCACTCGTGTGCAGTGTGCAATGCAACGCTGAACGCATCAAGAGTAAATGAACAGAACGAAGAAAAAAGAAGTCACTTTCGTATCACTTTCGTCCCTCCATCATGTACAAAGTGCTGCAAATCAAGTTCGTCGGCATCAGCCTGCGCATTTGCCGCTGCTTCTCTGGCTTTGGCTTCGTTTTCGAGTTCCGTGCGCTCATGCTCGTCGTACTCCTCTTTCGCATCCACCCACCTCTCCTGCACATCTTGAATGGTTAGATCGCCCCATCCGTCTCTCACTGCAACTTGCCATATCGTATCATTCGCGCCTTCAGCAGGACCAAACGCGTACCCGCTCGCACGATCGATGACTTGTAATAGATGCATCATGCTCTTTTTGTCCTCCACAGCCAGGGTCTCGAAGGCGACTAGGGCGAATTCTTGTACCAGGTCTATGATTGCGTTGTTCAACGCTCCGAATTTCTCGTGTGATAATCGCGACGACTCGGTTTCGAGATGGGGCAGGAGATAGTTGAGATCTTGGACTTCGGTGTAGAAATCAAGGTTAAAGGGTAGTGGCGAGTAGTTGGACAGGTTATCGATTTTCGTCAGAACATTGATGTGTGGAAGATCCATTTGCAGCATGGACCGGAGAGAGAGGATGAGCGCGGAAATGTACATCGAGGGAAGGGTGAGGCAGTATGAATCGACGAGATGGATCACTATTAACTGTTCAAATAGCATCGAGATCAGTATAATCTTAAAGTGTATTTGACGTGTATTTATCTTACTCGATAGCCAAGTTTCGATATCTGGAAGAATATGTTTCGCAACGAGGAATGGTGCGTGAATAGCTCAACTTGGCCGGGACAGTCGAAAAGGACATAATCATCTGGACGTATCAAGTCAGCACTCATATTCACCAACATCATTTCGATCAAGCACCTCCAAGCCCCTTCAACCTTTCCTTTAGCCACTCGAAATTATTCTCCAGCTCTTCCAGCGCATAAAGAACCCCGCCATTGGGCCCAAGAGCGTCCTCCTCCATGATCTCTTCCAAGGTCACCAAATCCCGTACGTCCAGCGCACAGGGATACGATGTATTGTCATTTGCTGGGTCTATGTTCACGATAGAGCATTTTCTGCCGATTGCCCCCATAAATTGATGCATTCCATTGCAGTAAGTCGATTTCCCCGCTCCTGGAGGTCCGATGACAAGCTGAGCGAATGGCATGCTGAATGTGCAGCGGACTGCCGCTGGAAAAATCGTAATTTTCCTAAAACGAATCACTCACACTTCAATAAAATGTAGACCAGACGAGATGATCAACGAACGAGGAGGTTAGTTGCGATGCTTGGTTTGCTCGGGCGGTCTTCACTGGCAGAAAATGTCCCGCAAAGTAAGCTTCGATTTAAGATCGGTCCATCGCCGAACGAGCTTTATAGACCAGTAGCAGATATCGTCATCTTGCCATTATCTACCAGCCACGATGTCACACTCTAGTACGTGCTATATTTTTAAAAACAATTCAATGTCCAGCTCTTACTGATTATATTCAGATCAAGTCACCGTTGCATCCCCGCCCAGTGACGCCATCTCTGCCCTCAAGTTCTCTTCTGATCCAGACTCGACTAGGATAGTAGTCTCTTCGTGGGACAAGAATGTGTATCTGTATGACCTGCGCGACGAAAACGGACAAGTTGGTGTTGGCAAGCTTCTTCAGAAGTTTGAACATAGGGCCCCCGTGCTTGATGTCTGCTTCGGCGCGAATGAAGACGAGATTATTACCGCAGGCTTGGATTGGGATGTGAGAAAGTATGCTGCACTTCACAATATATTAATTTGATATGCTGACATTTTCAGAATCGATGTCAACACATCCACACAAACCGTGCTTTCTACCCACGAAGCTGGCGTCAAATCGGTAGTTTACAGCAAAGAGCATTCAATTGTCATATCCGCATCATGGGACTCGACACTTCACGTCCATCGATTGAATGCTGATTCTACACCGGCAGTCATTCCGCTCCCATCGAAACCGTTCTCTCTCTCCCTCTCACCTACCAAGCTCGTTGTCGCAATGGCGTCTCGGGCCCTACACATCTACGACCTCAAGTCCCTCGCAATGATAACCGATCAAGCAGACGTGGATCCTCCCTCAGTCAATAAGGTTGAAATAGAACCCTGGCAACGGCGGGAGAGTAGTCTCAAATTCATGACACGCGCTGTTGCATGCATGCCAGACGATGCAGGCTATGCGTCTTCGAGCATTGAGGGTCGAGTGGCTGTGGAATGGTTCGATCCTTCTACGGAATCACAAGCCCGGAAATACGCATTCAAGTGCCACCGGCAAACAGTCGAGGATGTGGATGTTGTCTACCCAGTCAACGCCCTTTCGTTCCATCCTATTTTCGGCACATTCGCTTCCGGCGGCGGCGACGGTGTGGTTGCGCTGTGGGATGGCATTGCGAAGAGGAGAATTCGCCAATACCAGAAATACCCGGCCAGCGTTGCGGCCCTCAGCTTCAGCTCCAATGGAAAGTATCTTGCCATTGCTGTCAGTCCTGGGTTTGAAGATGGCCAGGATGATGTGCAGCCTGGTACTGTGCAGATATTTGTGCGTGAGCTAGGCGAGACCGAAGCAAAAGGCAAGGGGCCAAAGTAAAAGAATAGAATAAAAGAAGGTTGTTGTTTCTGGATTCATGATTTGTTCTTTGGCGGGTTGGCGGTGTCCTAAATGGCTTCTCATATTTGCAAGGCTAGGTTGTACATGTATATATATCAAGTATATTAATTCAAAAAGATACAAATATCGTGCCACGTTTCAAGGTTGTCATTCAAATCTATTCTCCAACTGTCGACTGAAACGAAAAGGCTGGTCTAATCGGATATGGTCATGCGAGACAACTTAGTGAATAGCACGTCTCACGGTCACCGAGCCATCTGGTAGACCAAAGTATGCAGCGAATGGCTTCTGTCCACCAACAGCCCCGGCTTCTTGAGCCTGAGGACCCGTGATTCCGTGGAAGATGCCAACTTCAAGCACCCCAGGAATGGCCTTGATCTTGTTTGCCAAAGTCGATACTTCCCAAACCCCAGCTTTCCCACTGCCGTCTTTGCCAGCTTGTACGTCTGATGGAGTCAACAGCGGAGGAAATGGCGCGTCAACGATGAAGAAGCCCTGATCTGTCTTGAGCGGTCCTTCCTTTGCCACTGTGTTGAGGCGGATCGCTGGGTTTTTGCTTCCCATTTCTTTAAGTTTCCGAACAACACGGTGTGCGGCGATCGGCGCAACCTCGATGGGAATATACGCCCAGTTTGTTAAAAGGCGGTTTTGGAGTTTCCGGGAATCTGTTTCTGGAGGTCAGCTTGAACCTAATAAACACCAGCACCAAACAGATAGTTATACCAGCAACGCAAATAAACTCCTTGGCTTGAAGGGCAACTATCTTCTCTTGGAATAGACAGGCACCGCCACCCTTGATACAGTTTAGATCATCATCCACCTCGTCAGCACCATCAAATGCAATGTCGAGGACGACTCCTTCGGGGATGGCATCGAATTCCACAGGGGTCAAACCAGCCTTGGTAATGAGTTGTTTGGATTGATAGCCCGTAGGAACGAACCTGGTCAAACTCGTGTCGGTACCCAGGTTCTTGATTGCTTCGACGACGTAGACAATGGTCGTGCCGCTACCAATGCCGACCCATTTTGCATTGAGGGGGTAGTGGTTCTTCACTGCTTCTGTGGCAGCAGCACGCTTAGATGCTTCAATGCTAGCCATGTTTGATTGGTGACGACGGTTGAAGTAGTCTAGACAAGTCTTTTGGAAGGTGGTGCGAGCAACCAAACTGGGTATTGAGCAGCTAGAAGATAATGTCAAGACATGTCAAAACGTATGTACAAAGCCGGACTCACATTGGGGAACGAAAGGTGGAAGATAGCAGCACGATCGATTTCATGTAGATCTCGGACACAGCTGTCAATTGGCGATCACCCAGATAGGCCGTAATCGTGCACGCAATTGATATGGAGAAAAGTTCCACAATTCTGGGCTCGCGCTTTATATAAGGACGAGAATCATGCTGAATGTATTAATCAACCGATGACGGCGGGGCATGTCGGAAGACCAGGCGGGATGCTAAGGCAACTACCCCCGCAGCGCCTGGAGCTACGGCCTACCAGCTCAGTCTGCTCAGAGCATCCCCGCTGTTGTATACTGCTCACCAAGCATCCTTGCTTTTCATTAGCCGAAGTCTAATGCTTAATAAAACCCCTTCGTCAGCCTGACTCTGTGAGCTCCGACCTGCGCCAACCTCCAGAATGACTGACCAGTTTCCTGCCGCGCTAGTCGGCCCCTCGTCGAAGGAGAGGAAGTACGATCGACAGCTGCGTCTATGGGCTGCCAGCGGCCAACAGGCCCTGGAGCAGTCTCGAGTGCTCTTGGTCAACTCTGATGGCTTTATTGATGGAGAGAATACCCCAATCGGCGGTGTTGCTGGCGTCGAGACGCTCAAGAATCTCGTCCTCCCAGGCGTGGGTGGGTTCACGATAGTCGACCCAGCCATTGTCAGCGAGACCGACCTGGGCATCAACTTCTTTCTAGAAGAAAGCAGTCTAGGGAAATCTCGAGCTCAAGAAACTTGCAATCTTCTGAAGGAACTCAATCCAGATGTGGACGGAGACTTTAAAGTTGAGGTCAGTTGCAGCAGTGTTGATATCCTTATGTTCGCTAACCACTTCTCTCTTTGCAGCCGATCTCAGACCTCCTTCAACAACCCGACTTCCTTTCTCAGTACAAGCTGGTGGTGGTGTCAGGGCCTATCAAACGATCCTCCCTCGATGCTATCACAAGCTCCGCCGAACAACTTGGCGTTCCCTTGATTTACGTTCGTTCCGTTGGCTTCTACTCCTCGTTCTCATTACAACTTCCGACAGAGTTTCCTATTGTTGAGACTCACCCCGATCCGGAATCTACACAAGATCTGCGCCTCACCAATCCGTGGCCTGAGCTACATGCTGTGGTTTCACAAATCGCCAACCTCGAAGCATTAGATGATCACGACCATGGCCACGTGCCTTATATTTTACTCCTACTATACTACTTAGATCGGTGGAAGGCCGAACACGACGGTAAAGCGCCGGAAAACTACAAAGAAAAGACGGCATTCAGGGACTTGGTACGGTCTGGAGCAAGAACGAACAATGCAGAGGGTGGGGAAGAGAACTTTGACGAGGCCGTCAGCGCGGTTCTCAAGAGCATTAACCCCTGGTCGTTACGGAGTAACATCAGGGAGATTTTCGATATGGATCAATGCACGAACTTGAAAACAGATTACGATAACTTCTGGATCATTGCTTCAGCTCTGAAGGCGTTCTATACAAAGCATAATGTCCTTCCACTACCCGGATCTCTTCCAGACATGAAAGCAAAATCGGCCGATTATATCACCTTACAGAACATTTTCAAATCCAAGGCTCGCCAAGACGTAGAGGAAGTCTTAGCTACCGTTCGTTCCATCGAGACACAACTATGTGACAGGACCGCGCCGGTTACAGAGAAGGAGGTTGAGGTATTCTGCAAAAACGCCTCGCACGTCAAGGTTATTCGTGGCCGACAGATACCTCGGATCTCTACAAACGCCAACCAAACACTCAAAACTATTCGAAACGGGCTTGGCAACCCAGAATCCAAGATCCCCACATACATCGCCTTTGAGGCTTTGGATGTCATTGTGGATGGAATCCAAAACGAAAAGCTAACCCCGAATGCATTGGATAACGATGATGTCTGGAATACCACCATTGAGCGCCTATTAGTCACAATTGCAGAGGGTGATAACTCCGTTATCAACGCTGAAAACCGTGAGAGCGTGACCAAAGCCGCGCAGGAACTGCGCCGCACCGTGGGGGGAGAATTGCACAATATTTCGTCTCTAACTGGAGGGCTGGTTTCGCAGGAAGCCCTAAAGGTGCTGACGAGGCAATATGTGCCGTTAGATAACACCTGCATCTTTGATGGCGTCAGTAGTGGTAGCGAGATGTTCCGCCTGTAAAATCCCTCTTATTTCTTATGACAAGAACCTCTATGATGTAATGAATAAAATGACTAGAACACTACAATAAAGACTTTAAAGTATCTGAATTTACCAGCTTCTTCAAATGTTGTTATGCAAAAAGCATATCGATTGTCTGTCATCTTCATACTTCGAAAGAGGAAAACAAGAATATATTCGCCTGTCAGTGCATCCCAAAAGCCAAAACAAGAAAAGCAAATCCCCACAGCCCCTAAGCAGTATGCTATCTTAACAACAACGACGAAAATAAAGTATAATTTGGAGGGTTTCCAAATGCAAGGATAATGTACAGAAACAGAGCCATATATGGTGAAAAAGATCTGAGTCTTCGAAGAAACAAGAAATTGTAATACGATGGTCCCAGAAGGCAGAAAGTTTTAAAAAAAGGCAAGAAAAGGAAAGCCGGGTGAAAAAGATTCACAGGGATCTCGTTTTAATACATGGTAAAGAGGCGAGAAAAATTGAATAAGGTGAAAAGCAAGCAAATGGTATACTGCGACAAACATCCCGCAACGAAACTTCGACCTCGAGAGAGAATAAGGATAAATGTGAAAGGTCATCAAGTGAAGAAGCTGGTTTCATGACGATATCTTAACGGTATCAGGCCATTGGTCTTCGTAATCGGTGTCTCCGACAATTAATTTTGGTATGCTTAAGCGGGCACTGTATCGCACATTTTCTGTAAAAGCAACATCGACAGGCGGGGCCATATGTTCAGAGATATCGCTGTGGTAAGCAGATAGACCGACGGGCCGGTGGTGGTTTAACAGCCCAGGCTCGACAGAAAGGCAAACTGCACCTTTAGGGCGTTCATTGACACCTTCACATATGTCGCGCAACATGATATCGTATGGGCCGTCGAATTTTTTTACGCCCATCTCGTACAGAATGCGACGGGCGCCTCGTTGCGAAACAGCGTAGCCTAGAGAGCAGATTTGACCCATAACGTGATGCGTTGTTCGAGTATGGTGAGGGAAGATGTCACGGGGATCAAATTCCTGCTCCATCACATTCAAATACTGGTTTTCTGGTACCGTTTCATCATTGTAATGGATGACCCGGCCGCGGGGTAGTGTTTTGGAGAGCTTGGATTTATCCTTGTCCTCCAAATTGATATTCGGAGCCTCCGTGCCGCAATGACCAACCCATAGCACATCCCAGTCATCGCCGTAAGGGGATACCTGTGGTGGAACGGTTCGGGGAAGCTGTCCATAGATTAAATGTTCTGGTTGACCACCTTCTGAGGGGTCGAAGAAAGTAGGATCGGCGTAGTTAGTCGTTGAGCCAGCGAGTGGTTGTGTCAGGACGCGAGTGGTCTCAGCAAATTCAGTGAATTGATCATGAACGCGGATATCCCAATCGGAGTCATCCTCGAGAATGAGTGCGGAGTCCAGATTGTTTTCAACGACGCTTTTCATTCGCATGTCAGTAATCAACACCCAGACAAGTGAGCAGGAGTAATAAGGGGGAAGCATCGAGCGATGATTACTTACGCTCTGATCGCATTCAAATGTCCTCTCCAACTACCAATATTGCCAGATCTTTGGTTTGTGTGACTCGCTGGGGGCGGCAGTGCTTTGTCCAACACCTCATTGCCTGTTTTCGCTTGAATGTACTCCAATTGTAACCCCGTCGTCGAGGACATTAGTGCTAAAGCATCACGACGATCTGTTCGTACGGGAAGATTGATTATATAAATGGCGCCGAACTGTGTGTTAACCCATGTTAGTATAACCCGGCAATTCGCTTGCGGATACGTATACATACCCCTAAAGTAGCATTTCTTGTGTCATTGATCAATTCCTTGCTAGACTTGCGCCTCGCGCCGGTCGAAGGGCCCTCAGATTGTATTCCATATGGCTGGATGAAGAAGTATAAAAGGCCAAACATGAGACAGGTGGCGACGATGGCCTGGCCCAGGACATGTCGCCCCGGCATGACGGCGAAGGTCGAATGGCAAAATTGAAAGGAGTGACGGTGTGTTCGGGGGTGGGCGAAAGCGTTGAGAGATCTAGTCGTGCGAGGCGACGTATTGGTGAGAGGTCACCAGCGACAGCATGTCACGGAGAGGCCACGCAGGTTGGATGGAGCTCTCGCAAGGATAAAGGACAAATTCACGATGACCCCCAAGTAGTAGTTCACTAGCAGTTCCAGGCGAAACATCGACGGCACACCTCACGTCGGATGGGGCCAAGGAACAATCTGTGGAGAAGGGAGGCAGCGCCGTCGGTCATTGGGAGGAAAACAAGTCCTGGGCCAGTCACAACACGGCCTATAGCCCGCTAGGCCAGGCTTTTGCCCCCCGCCAAGTTTGATAGGCGGTGCGTGATTTGGCGGTAAATTACATTCTGCACAGCGTAGGAGCATGCAGTACGCACAGAATGTATGCACTGGCGAGGTGTCAACATAAGCATGCCCCTGGCTATCCCACTAGGGCTTGTGCAGATCTCTCCCGGCTGTGACGCACATATGTATTGCTGCGATGTATTTCTGCACCTGGAGGAGTATGGAGGTACTAATAGTACCTGCGACGGAGACCAGACCATGTTGTGATGTTTGATTAATGATCGTCCTACCAGAGTGATCTGAGCCCTCTCTATGAAATCTTTCATCCAATGCGAGAGCCTCCAAACCTGGCTTTATCATCTGTCGAGCGGCGGCAGTCACTAGAATCATATATCAGCCGGTCAAGTTTACTGTATCATGGCCAGGAGTGCTACCGAGAATGCTGCGAGACAGCAATTGATGCGAATTTTCAAAAGGGGGTGGAATATGCCCTTCTGCACATATATACGTGCACAAAAGAGTGTGTCGCTTCGAATATAATGTAGCCAGTTGATCAATTGATGCTTGTATGGTTCTTCTTTAATCTGATCTGTGATGCTTTGTGCAGGGCAACGAATTGATTCCGGAAGAAGGAGCGATGGGCCTGCGCCTTCCCGATTTGGCAGGAGGGGGTCGCACTGCAACAAACATCACCTGACATGCGCTGACTGGATTCAATTGTCTTTCTGTCTATAATTCTACTATATACACACTCTACCCTTCTCCTCGCGCATCCATGACGCAAACACTAGACTTTTCCCTTCGCTGCAATACGTTGACCTGCCGGACGATCTTGAACGACCGGGCCGTGGTAACCACCTGTTCGTCCGTATACCCTTGTCATGTGCGGCTGGGATGATCCGCTGACATCAGACATCTTTATATCTGATGGCCCAATAGACACATTTTCTGTCTAACGTGTGCCGAAAGCCTTGGTCTTTCGAGACCAACTGCTCAAACGCGAAGCTGTCCAGCATGCCAGACAAATCTGCCGAATCCTGACGACGCTGTTTCAACCATTCTCAACCCATCGGAGGACTACAAGACTAGCGTGATGAGTGGCTTGGACCCAACGACAATCATGGAGTGCGCAGGAAGAGCCCTCTCGTTTTGGGCGTATCAGACAACACAAGAAATGTTGTTTTCTCTCCGTCTTCGTTGTTCATACACTGACGAAGATTACGTGAACTAGATGTTACCAGGAGTATCTGAATAAAAGTCTTACAGATAAATACCGTTCCTTAAACACAGATCTTGAGAAAGTGATCAGTAGTGCTGATACCGAAATATCAACTTTACAAAGCAAACTTACTGGTAAGTCCCTCCCTAGAGGATAATTGGATAATAGCATTTCACTGACTTTCGGTTGCCAAAAGAGGCACAGTTGGCACAGGATCAAGTCCAAAAGAAGAATGAAGAGCTCATTACAATGTACCAAGAGAAGTGCAAGAAGCACACGCAAATGATCAATCTTTACAATCTGCTGAAAAGCCGAGCCATGCGTTCCCAGATCCAGACTGCTGCTTCGGATTCAGTTTCACAAGCTTTGAAATCCTTACCTCGCACGAGCAATACGCGAGTGCCCATGAATGGCATAGATTATTTGACCGGTAATGATAGTAGGCCGATAGTGTCCCAGACCACGAGAGTGACGTCAAGGCATTTCAATGCTTTGACATCGCCAGAGACTTTTACTAGTGGTGCAGAACAACTCTTCAAACACCAGAGGAGTGGAGGAGCAAGCTCAAGAAAAAGCCGAAGTGGACTTGGTATTGATATCGAAGGGATGCCGCCACCAAAGCTTCCATTTTCTGGTATGTGTTCTTGCCTAGCAAAAGACCACCCTGATCTAAAAATACGTAGTTCCCCAACCGTCCATTCCAACTCCAGATCACCACCGTACACGTCTACCTGCACCGCCGCGGGAAGCTTTCGTCCATGGTGGACAGCATCACGTTGAAAAGGCAAGCTCGACTCTGGATTTCGGACGATTTAAAGATTTTACGTTCAAGCCTGGTTAGGATACGAAAATCGTGAATGTGGAATTGAAATCGTCGACAGCTTGTATGAATCTTCTAAACTGAGAATGTGTATTAACATATCAGGATGCAATTGACAGTCATAAACAATTGAATGGTTATATAAGAATACACAATAATATCTGCAGAAGTAATGTCCTACCTCGTACCTAGACACTGGAAAAGAAATTACGGCACCCATAACCTTACAAATCCACTAACTTCCTGACGACATGTCACGCAACTCCCAAAATTATTCATCGCAAGACTGACCCTACAGTCTTCACACACGCAGAGACATCGACAGGGCCACGTAATGACCGAACGGGGAGATGTTTGGCAAATAACGCACTGCGGTCCATCAGTCCCTAGGCCAGCGGCACCAGTCTGCCAGGAGGTTTGTGATGGTCCGTCGGCACTACGTTGTGAAGCTGCCTCGTGACGACGAGAGATGATCAATTTCTCGAGAATGTCGGCCTCTTCTTCCGGCGTGGGGCGGAGTTTGTCACTGTTGATGCTGGAGCTACTGCTGGATTGGTAGCGTGCCGGCAGTAAGATACGTGCTCGCTCGGATTCGATTTGGGATCGTAGACGGCTGCGGGTCATAATGCGTCCTTCTTTGTCGGCGACGAGATGTGCTGCTAAAATGCGGGCTTCGTTCTTGCTTTCTTGATCCCGAGGGTCGAGGAGACGAGCGAGAGACGACGTATCTAGCAGTGTCTCGAGAAGAGGAGTGCTTTCTCGCGATCGTATAACAGGGAAAGGGTCTGATTGTGTAGGGGTGCGGCGGCCGTCGGAAGCATCATAATCCTCCCACTCCGAACCATTGGTCTGCATGGAGATGACGCTGGTGGTATCGTCAAAATCGGTTTCTAAGGGAACATAGTCGCCACTCTCGTCTTGATTGCCCCATGATCCGCCCGCGCTCCACCAGTTGTACAATTTACTCTCCAGTCGAGCTTCGTCTACCTCTCCCCAGTTCGGCTGGTTGAAGCCTTCTCTTTTCCGCATCTCTTTCTCCACATCGAATTCATTATCCTCGGGCAGCTCCAATTCGCCGTCGTCTGTGAGAATCCAAAAGTCTAATGATGCGGGCTCCTCCTTCATTCTGGCCCTTTTTCCCTTCATGTTGGATCCAATGAATCGGAGCATCCATTGAGGCCGTAGCGTAATACCCAGCCGGTTCAAAACTTTGTTCAATCCAAGTAAAAGCCATCTAGAAATCAAGTAAAATATACCCCTGAAAAAAGCGAATCCATGATAACACCGAGCTGCACCTTGAAATGCACCAACGCCACCGAGACTTGTTTGTGACTGAGCAGGGCGTGAATGGCTTGCTAATTTTTCAATTTTCTGTTCATGTTTGTATCCGCTTTCCCAATTCTCGTTTTTCGGGTGAGAAATGTCGAAATTAAATGTGGATGGATTGTCCAGGGGAGTGTTCAGAGGTCCCCCCCAGGCGCTTGACCTGACTGAGGTTCTTCGTCGTGATGTTTCGATTTCTGCCAGTCGTTCATCCTCTAACCACGTTCGCCGACGGGCTACCACGCTACGTCCTTCGTTTAGGAAGACAGCCTCACTTGCGGCAGTCAAAGCAGCATACCCGATACGGAGAAGTGTGGTATAAAAGTCTTCGTGCATGTTGAGACGTACATTTCGAATCTGATTCGAGCCCTGCATGTTTTCGTTCGCCCAGGAAAACCTTTCCCATAAAGTTGATGGCCGTGGCAGATCTGGTGGTAACGCAAATGCTGTGATGAGAACGGCCAGCCCATATATACAAAGACAGACAGCAATCCCGATGAGAATAAGTAGGTGTGGAACAAAACCCACGATGCAAACCGTTGGAAATTTAAGCACTCCTGTTTCAGAATCAAATGACCTGTTGTCCAGGAATCCCCAAGCCATGGCTCCCATGAAACATAGTCCCCAAATGGTCGTATTCACAAGGCGATATCTGCTCTGTTTCCCAACAACATCGAGAACATTAGACAATAAGCTGTTGCAGCATGATATCAGAATTATAAGCAATAATTCGGGAGTTACATTCATCCTTTCAAGAACTTGTGTACGAGTTAACAAGTGCAGCGCAGATGAACCTTCTCCTGCGGATTTTAGATCGTCCTTCACCGAGCTAGACTTTGATAACCCAAACATCCCCAGGCCTATTGACTGGCTTATCATGGTTTCTGCTTCGGCAAATGCAAGCGAATGTTCGAATATTGACATCCCCGCTTCCGTCACAGTTGAGCGGCCTTGTAGCGCACATGAAAGTGTTTCAACAAAGTGACTTAGGCAGAGGCTCATGAAAACTGGCCATAGCAAGGTAAAGGATCCATAAGGGATATCGGTGCTCCCCGCATGTTTGTCCATATGGACAGCGCTGCAAGATTGCTGATCTGTCTCCCACGCCAACAGCGACGAACCTAGAGCATGTATAAATCCACCTTCACTAGCGTGGTCAAACGTGAAATGTTTCTCGGGGTGGCCATAACGAATGCTAGAGTAATCTGGCGACGTCTGACATCGCATTGCGCGTAATAAATTCAATATTTGCGCCATGAACACAATGATGGGAACGATGCGGAGAGCCAGACGCTTATGCCACGGTAGGCTGAGGTGGCGTCTTGTCGACGCATATATCGTCACACGATTGAGAATAAGAGCAACGGAGAAACAGGCTATAGACCATCGACTCGTCATGTAGCTGAAGAATCCACTAAATCGCCTCATTGCTTGTAGAATATCCGTAAAATTGAAAGAACTTTCGCCAACAAAACCATCCGCAAGTCCCTCAGCTGCACGATCCGCACCAGCAGTTGTAGCGGCTGCTACTACCGCAGCTGCCATGTTATCACCTTCTCTTCCTGCTCCGTTATCTAGTAAAGTATCGAGACCGACTAGACGTGCAACATTCTGCGGAAGTGTAGCGAAGGTGAAAGCTTCGACTTGGCGGATTGCGTGAAGGGGGTATTTGAGGAGTGCGAGAGGTGATAAAGATCCGTTGTTATACGTGGTGGCGTTGGCAAACACAGAGCCGGACGTGGGTGCCGGCATAGAGGGTGTTGTGGCCGACATTGCGAGAAGTAACGGCAAAGCTGCTGAATACAGACAGCAAAGAGGATTGTCCGTTTCTGGATGTCACGTCCACATCAATCGGTCAACACGAGTTCTTCGACAGTGGTCTTGAATCAACAGGACTTGGGGTCCGACACCTGAAGAGGCGTCTCGTTGCGGTCATATCTCTTCCGAAGAAGAATATGCTTGGGGGTCAAGCGGCCTCCTGGGAGCAAGCTGAAGCGAGTGCTCAGGACGAGCTACTGCTGCGAGATGGGTGACTCGTCGTGTTTGAGGGGTGGGAGATTGACGGACGATATCGGTCGGACTGGCTGGTGATGAGGTACACCTGGGTGCGTGCCCCACGACGAGGGACGCGCAGCCCAATCAGCGCTGTGCCCGGCTTGAATTGTGTGACTACTAACTTATACTCCGGCTTTATTTTAAACTCAGCTACACAGGTTATAGGTCTATATACTGCATTTATTGTTAAACATATATACTCTGCTAATCTTCGTATCGTTCGCTCCTATGTAGTGAAAGATGGTTCAGGCTTCAGAGTCTGTGCAGTGCCTCGGACCCGTGGTCAGAACCCGTTGTATCGAGTTGGTTTAGACTGCACATTAGCCATTCTGAGGATATGATAGATAGACACCACGGGGTAAGTGCTTAGGCATATATAAAGTCATCTGGCATGTTAATCGACTCTACGTTAAGTCCCCGAAAGACTTCCCGCAAGGAGATTCGGCGCGACTAGAAAGGATGAGTCGTTGAGAAGATATACTGGCCGCCATTTGTTGATGTTTCGATATATTCCCCTAATAGTCTCCTCAGTCTTTACGGTGCGGGGATTGGTTACACGTAAGACATTCATCATTTCTTCATCCTCGTTCGAAAAATGGCCCTTCCAAAAGGAAAAGCCTGATTTGAACGATGAGCGCGCCGCGGCCGTCAGGCGTGGTTGTCAATGGTAGCTGGGACTTTGACTCTGCTAGAATGTTATATTTGCAACGAGAGCTTTGATGTTCCCCTGATTGGCCTATAAGATATCCAACTCATGCAGCTTTGCACCTCTATTCAATCATCATAGATGTTCGTAGGCAATAATGGGCGTTTTCGCTTTATTTCCCTGAAAGTCTCAGAAGAAGAACACATTCCCCTCGGCGTCGCGTCTTGTTGATTTCATTTTTGAAAGGAAGTCATCTCCTTGTTCGTACTCTCGCCACAAGCTTGCTGGGAAAATATGTTTATTCTTTTCATACCATCTGCGATCCACAACCTTTGTCAGGACAGGATCAGCATCGGCTCCTTCAAGATCCTCATTGCTCGACCCCGCAAGGGGATCATCATTTTTTTCCGGCGGCGCCTCGGTCGAGAAGTCGAATAACAGGCCACCAGCATCATTGAAGCTGGGCACTTTATTCGCAATGAAATAGTAAAACTCGTAGTGCTGCAACATGGTCAGTAAATGTGAACGTGTTCTAGTAGAGGACGGGGATCCCACATGTGGTACGATTATATCACCCCGCACAAGCATCAGGTCATCAACACCAACGCGTGCCCATTCGCGACGATTATCTCGCTTCACACGCCCGCTACTTTGAGCTCCTGCGACACCAAGCTCTGCACCGACTTTTCGACATCGGTCAAGGAAAAGCCATACAGGGTCTCCCTTCTTGACCTTCACATTGCCAGCCGGAATATTCGTGCCATCGTAAAAGACAAATGGGATTATAATCTCTGTCGCTTTGACAGCTTCTTGAAGTGCGAGGAATTCCTTTCGAAGAAGATCGCGGGCCTCGGCCTCGGCTTCAATCGCCGCTTTCGTGAGAGCTTTCGGTGGCGGGTGTGCTTTTGGATTCGCAACAATCTTGCGCCCCAGTAATCCAGAATTTTCTTCTGTTGAATTCATAGATGCTACTTTTAGCTTGCCTCGTTTGACTGTAGTAGAATCCTCTCCGGTGTCATTGCTTTCTTCATCATCTCCAAACGACAACTTGGTCTTCGCTAGACCCTTCTTTTTCTTTTTAGGTCGGCCATCTGATGATAAACTTGCAGGTGTCGACGCACTATTCTTATTCTGTTAGCATGTCTCGTCTTAGGTGACAGGATTGGCGAGGGGTTTGTGACTTACCCATCGGTCACATCTCCCTGTGAAGGTGTCGCAGTTCTTGAAGTGGCAGATGTGAATCTGCCTAATGACTTGTCATGGGCCTCGCGCTCTTTCTGCTCCAAAACTTCTGCCCGGCGTTTTCGAAAATCGGAAAGATGAACTAGACCGACGGTTTGCGACTTGAGAAGCTCCTCTGCAGAGGTGGATTGGTTGGTAAATGATCGCGGAGTTGACGTGCCACTTGGTGGCTCTGTTGAAGGTGGCATTATTGCTGTGTTCGCAACTTATTCGTGCGTCTATAGAGAAAGGGAATAGGAAGCAGGAAGAATCAAATTTCTACCGGCGGCGAAGTCCAATGTTTTGTCGGAAGCACGTGACCGTAATCAAGATGTCAGCAAACCAAGACAGCACCAAGCAGCAAGTAAAGCTAAATATGGAGCTTCTCGTAATTTAGAAGAGTTCATATTATAAGTAAACTTTTTCTCGAGGCAACATGTCAACGAGGGCGCAGTTTGAAGATTGACAGCTTGGTACCTCGTCGCTAGGGCTAGGCTAAGCTAAGCTATATGCTAGTTGAAGCTTCCGCGCCGGCTTGGATTAAACCATCCTTGATCAACAACACCCCGCAGCTTTTGATTAACACTCACGCCCTATATTTACCATGGACGAAGATGACGATGATCTCTATGACCCCGCCGACTCGTTCCCACCTCAGCATGAAGTGAACGGGCATGCTCAGACGGCAGGAAATGCGAACGCGGCGGATGAACCCTACGAGCTTGAAGAGGAAGAGGAAGAAGACGATGATGTAGGTCCTACAGACCCAACCACACAAGCATGGCTTATAAAAAATTAGGATGATTTCAATATCATTACAGAAGCCCCGGCAGACTCAGCTTCAAATCTGTAAGGTTCCTTCGCTACTACTTTTCGGCATTTACTGATTGTAAAGTGCACATCTGCGAAATGTCGCTGCAGTCAACGAGCCTCACCGATCTGCTTCAGCCGATATAAAACCATCCACGCCGTCTGTTCCCATAAAAACCGAAAGTGTTACACCGGCGCCTGGTCAAGGCAGACCAGTAGCGACACTGAAGCCTGGCACCGAATATCCTGCTATACGCACATCGACGATCGATGTTGATGCCGACCCAATCCACCCAGCTACTGGAAAGCCAGTGACTGCAACGGATTTGGATGCAGATTTCCCAACAGAGGACGACAAGCCGTGGCGAAGACCTGGGTCTGACATTACAGATTTTTTCAACTACGGCTTCGACGAGTTTACGTGGGCTAGCTATTGTCTCAAACAACAAGAATTGCGCAGAGAGGTTACGGACCAGAAGAAGCAATTGGATGACATGCAAAACTTCATGACTATGGGTGGAATGCCTGGGATGCCTGGAGCTCCTCCGCCTGCCCCCACGCCGTCAGCTCAAGGTGGAGGCGGTGGAGGAATGGCCGGAATGCCTGGGATGCCAGGGATGCCAGATATGTCTCCTGATATGATGCAGGGTATGCTTGCCGGTATGATGGCTCAGGGTCTCGATCCGTCGTCCATGGACCCGATGGCCTTTATGCAGCATGCGCAAGCCATGATGGGACAGCCCGGCGGAGGACAGCAGAATCAAGGGTACGGGGGACAGGGTCAGCAGCAAATGGGCTACGGTGGTTACAATCAGCAGGGAGGATACGGCGGAGGCGGCGGCAGAGGACGAGGGAACCGTAGATGGTGATATGGACGTGCAATACATGTATTTTTCCAGGCTGGACGGGTTTGGCGTTGGTTTTCATATATCGTTATCCCATTTAGCTGTTATCTTTCAAAAAGACGAAGATATGCCAGATAATGAAGCAATTCTCTGGAAGACAGGTAGTTAGTAAGTGATAGGGAACGAGCCCCTTTGGCGGCCACCCTCGGCTTTGCCTTCCGCAGCGGCCGGGTTCTCCCCAAGTCTTGGCATTCTGGAAATTTCTCGCTCGCGACAGTCGGAGCACCTCTCGATCTTTTCTTCAATCACGAATTATCGCAAGCCCTTTCGCAGCATAGCATCAAGCCAGCTCCTATTCCATTTTATCACTCGCACTTGATTCTCCAGACATCTATCACCTCCCTATATTAACACAATGGTACGTACCCTCGAATTTTCGCATCTGTCGGAGCTCCTCAAGCTCAACCAAGCTTGACGCAACAAGATCTCATCGTGATTCTTTCAGCGCATTGTCCCACTGACTCTTATCTTGCAAAACAGGCCCTGCGCAGCATCAAGAACCTTGTTCCCCTCCTGGACCGCGTTCTGGTCCAGCGCGTCAAGCCTGAGACCAAGACCGCCAGCGGTATCTTCTTGCCCGAGAGCACCGTTAAGGAAATCAATCAGGCCACAGTTCTGGCTGTCGGACCTGGCGCTATTGACCGAAACGGAAACAAGATCCCCATGAGCGTCGCTAGCGGTGATAAGGTTCTGATTCCTCAGGTATGTCTCCTTGCTGGGAATCTGTGGACCTAATCAAATGCTTTTTAGGGTCAAGGCTGATCAAGATATTTTTAGTTCGGTGGTAGCCCTGTCAAGGTCGGCGAGGACGAATTCACTCTTTTCAGGGACTCTGAGTGAGTATTCGGGATTAGATGATTGCATTGTATACTGACTAGCTACCTAGGATCCTGGCTAAGATCAACGAGTAATCGTTCCTCTCCCGAATCGCAATCAGTGATTATATCGAATTATCTCGTCACAGCCTGGACTGCTACGATGTCTTGACATTAACCAATCCCAAAACAATGTACCATAAAGCACCTGTATCATCACGCCACACCAAGAAAATCATCTGAAAAAAGCGAAAAATAGAAAGGAAAGAAAGGATTTAAATATTTAATACTCATTGTCACTTTGGGAGGGATATGTCAAATCTAACCTTGATGTGCATGCATGATGTGTTTCATTCAGCGATTTTGCATATTTCCTTTTCCTTACCAAACTTCTTGTATTGATACAATTATCATACTCTAGCCCTGGCTCTGTTGAGTAGTCTGGTTACAAAGAGTCGCCACAATTATGTTCGATGGTAGGCTCTAATGAATCTCCTCTCTAAATTGAAAAAAAAAAAAAGACTATCTGTGATTACTACGGTATTTTAAATATATCGTGCGCATTCAGTTCAGATCAACCGCCCACTCGACCTGCCAGTCTGTCTCAATACCCCTCTCTACTCGTTGCAACACCCTCTCGCCGACAGTCTCCTGGAACATCTTCCTTCTCGTTATCGGTGACATCTCAATAAAACTGGACAGATCGGACGCTCTATCCCCGTTATCAGTGGCGTAAGATTGCGGTTGATGGTTTCGGAGAATGTCAAGGACACTCTGCGCAGCGAATGGATTGAGTCCGGTATGACGAAGGAAGAGCTCCCATTGGGTTTGATCGTCGAGATATGACGACCATAAAGTTTCGCTTTCTTGGGTCTCTTTCTCATCAAGCATATCAGGAAGGACAATAGTATATTTTGTGGCTATAGCTAGGATCCATTCGAGGATGTGGTCTGGCGGTACGAGCAATGTGTGCACGGTGCACGACCGACCCAATGAAACGCAGAATGTGCCAAGTTCTCTTATTGACGACATTGTTATAGCATTAACGCTAACCGGGACCTGGACAAGTACGTATAATCTCTCATATCGATATGCCACTAGCGCTATTCTCTCTTTTAGCCGACTGTCGAAGGTAGGAGAGCCATGACCAGGTAGGTATTTTTGAGTTGTTTCTTGAGATGTTGTTAGTAATATGCCGGTTGAAGGAGAACAGATAATATCTGCTTCTTCAACTATACCTGGAGTGTCAGGCACCGTAGACTTGGTCTGCAGCCGAGACGTGTAGTCGCGGAATATCAATCGTAGATTTTGAGTCGTAGACACATTTTCAAGAGAATGTACGAGGGAACGGTTGGCTTGTAGAAGCGTTGTAGATAGAATAAGGAGTAATGGTTTTACCGACTCCTTCAGGGGAAATCGGAAACACGGTTTGGAGAGATCATTTTGAGAAGCATGTTGAGGGAAAGGCGATTCAGGAGTGATTTCTTCAGTTTTGGCCACTTCTCCGCTTTCCTGGACAGATACGTTATTAGACATTGGAGGATTGTTGAAATACGGACTTTCATTGCTAGGCCTTTGACGCTTCTTATTCTGGCCTCTGGTTTGCATAAAGGATGATAGGGTTCCTAGTGATGAAGGCAACATGCTTGGTGTGATGATATTCTGTAATTGTTTATCTCTAAACCCGAACGGTCGCGTAGTTTTCGACCCTGTTGGGTTAGCATCACCACCAACACTGTCCTGTATAGCATCCTTATCAGTTTGACAAGTCTCATCCGGAAGCTTTCTCTTTCCATTGGCTTCAACAATAGGTATGGTCTCTTTTAGGGGGCTTGCAGTTGGCTGATGGTCAGAACCTTCAGATATTTCGATTTCTCTCTCAGGGATTGACGGTATTTGTGACATGAAGTATTTGCTTTCGTCGTGTCTTCGTGTCTCGTGGGGATCACTTTGAGCTTTAGGTGTATTTTCAATCCCTTCGTCCCAGCTCAAGAAATTGGGACTCTCTTTATGCGGCCATGACTTAGAGGCGGGAGTATATTGTGCTGCAGGTTCGATATAGAGCGGAGAGACTTCCCGGTGACGATCATTCTGTAGATCCTGATGTGAGCCATGGTCATATAAACGGAGTAACGAGTTACAGACATAATAGAAGCTGCCGCCTCCCTTCTCACCATCGTTGTCATCAAGATACCCTAGAACAGATGTCAAAAATTGAGCGGTATCTCTAGAAGCTTCCAGCTTCTCGGATCTCAAATCATGCTCTAGTATATCTGGGAGTTCCAAAAAATGCTCTGGAAACTCTAGGCCCTCATCAACAGTGCATCTCTCGTGCTTTATTAACATCGGGATCGTTTCATTCAAAACAACTAATGGATCCTCTTTTTGACAAATGGCTACCATTGCATCTCGTTGCTCTGCAGCCAAAATAGATAATTCTAATTTCATGCCTGATTTATGTGAGTATAGGGGCCTATTCGATTTCCATTCTTCTTCTGTGAGGTCATTCCAGATTCGAACCTGGGATACTTCTTTCATAACAGAAGATAGGTATCTGGCACCCTCCTTTCCTATTTGCAATTTCTCATTTTCGAATTTAGCGGCGACTGCGTTATCTGCGGTTTTAACAAGGGTATGTCCGATAGTAATGAGTCCATCACCTGTCGAGATATTGCGAGTGAGCTCAGTGTCCCGGAATCTGTTGAGGAGGTCGATTGGGTCGAGACTTTGGTGACAAGCTGCTGAATCTGTAATGCTTGGGCTTTCAGAGAAAGAGCTACCTATTGCGTCGTTCATAATTTGGAAAAGACGCTGAGGAGGTTCGCTTGATCGATGTTTAGGTTCTAGGCACAAGCGAGAGGAGTGGTTGTTCGACGGGAGGTTCAATGTTGACAGTTGAGGCAGGCAGGTCAATCACGACCTGCGCCCGACTGCCGTTCAAGGTTCAGATGGTTCGAATAGTACCTGAATGACAACGGGAAAGGAATTTCGACCACAGAAGATATTCTACTTGAATAACGGCTGATCGAATCTATCATCTATAAACACTCACATTTCTAGCTCTCGTTTTGGAATGTAAATACTAGAACCGAAACGCCACTATGCCCTAAAAAAAATTTCAACTGTGCAAAACCGAATTCCTTGTAACTATCCCTTGAAACTGTGCAGTTCGCCCGTCATGTCGTTATGTCAGTTATTATCCCATGCTGTAGCTTTGTTCAATCGTTGTAATTGGACTGCCGAGCCCCGTCCTTGTTCACAAGAGGCAGACTATAACGTGCAGCCAGGTCTTCTTCTTGTGACTGGCCGGCTGGATCCAGATACGGCCTTTCAGCATGTACTGCAACTCTTACAGCATGACGACGGTGGGGCGCAAAGCCATATGATGCAGTGTGATTCTAGGATTACCGTTAGAAGCAAGTATCAAACTCGATCTCGTACCACTCACAGTTACACGATTGTCCCAAAATGCTACGTCGTTCTTGTTCCATTGGAAACGAACATGAGCTTCTTGGGTAGTTGCCATCACCTCTGTGAGGTAGCGAATTATTGAGTCACTCTCGAGCTTGGGCACGCCTACGATCTTGGTAACAAAGCCAGGGTTGAACCACAGACTATGCCAGCCAGTTACAGGGTTTGTGCGAATCAGAGGGTGCTCTGTTGTGACTGGCTCACGCCGCACAGTGCGTCCGGACGCTCTTGTGTCGCTGGCCTGCATTTCCGCAGAATGTAGAGCTGTCAGACCTTTAAGATAGGTCTGCATGTGTGACGAGAGCGCATCATATGCAGCATACTGGGAAGACCACAATGTGTCCCCACCACCACCCCGTGGTGGACCGGTGATGACCTTCAGAGAAGTGTATGATGGTGGTTGAACTTCATAGGTTACCTTGATAATCGAATTAGTCGAGCGTCTTCTATTGGATGGAGGCCCCTCTTACATCCGAATGCCACAGAAAGCTCGGAGCAAACAATGCCCTTTGATCAATAGAGTTGTCGCCTGTGTAAACTACATGAACATCTTCGATGCCGTTTTTAGGAGTGGCAGTTGTTGCATGCTGTGCAGCCTTAGTACTGGAGTTCAGTCAAGCCTCTATCATCCGGGACTGCCCACCTTGTGGAGTGTCCCAAAATAATGTCCCAATTCCCGCTGAGCGTCAATATCAAGATCGTCCTGACCTCTGAAAAAAACAACGCCTCGCACAGCAATCAGACGAGCGAGGTCATTCTTCTGGGCATCAGTCAGCTTGGCAAGATTGACGCCGTGAACTTCTGTTCCGATCTTGGGGTTATAATCGAAGACATCGGTGGCCGAGCTCAGGAGGTTCTTGAAGTTGGGATCCCCGAGCAGGCCTTTCTCCTGGTACGGCACAGGGCCGATGGGCTCCCATTGCAAGTCAGGGAACGAAGGCAACAAGCCTTGGTAGGCATAATTGTCGTGCTTCTCAACCACAGTCCGGCCTGGCTCATAGTTGAACTTGTTGCGCGACAGTTTACCTGGCACTTCGGGAAGAATAGGAGTAGCTACAGGCTCCTCCAAGGATGGCGCCATCTCAGGCAGTAGAAACTAGAATGAGCAAGTCGCAGTTCTTTTCCCCGGATCCGCAGATGAACCTTATTTACAAAAAGTGTCGTTGAGAGAAGAGAAGAAGTGCGCGGCGAGCCTGGAGGGGCATTGGAGTAAAAATAGCCAAGTCACAGCCATTTTCTGCCATAGAACGACAGTTAACGTGTACGTAGTTGTTCCTCCTGCTCTCCCCGCGATTGCGCGATCCGTGGTGAGAATGATATGACAGGACACCGAAAGTGGGACACAGATTATTAATAATTCGCCATCGAAGCTGATGGCGCCATTTTCACATCACCAAGGATCCAGGAAGGACTGTCATCTTCCAAATACGTAGTTTTGGGCATGGCTGCATTCACCGCGCTAGGAATGACGCCACAATCCCGTTGATCTTTGCCCCGATCCGGCTGACAAGTGTGGCGGCAGAGATATTCGATTGCATCTGTTCAACTGGGCATCGCGTGTTGAGACGATGTCGTTTGACTACTGTTTGAGCGTCATCGGGGGTCGGGGTTCTAGTGACGGCGATCTGACGGCGATCTGATGGCGTAAGGAGGCTGCGTACGTAAAATGAAGAAGCCTTCGCAATTCTTTCCAGCAAATTCCAGCCCATCGCTGAAGAACCAGCGGTGAGGGCCAAAAACCCATGGGCCAGAGATGTTGTCATCGGTCACACAATCCGGGGCATCCATCCAGTTAAAACGGTTTCGGCTGGGGGTACTCAGTCAGCCCACTATACAGCTTCAATTAATGCAACCCTCAACATCAAATCCCGTTCTCTGGCAGATGGCCTGCTGATATTTACAAATTCTTAGTAGCCCATTCATCAAACCGACCATTGTCGAATACATTTATGTCTTATAGAGCCTTTTCCTGTAACCTAGTCTACACCATTCAACGTGACTATCAAGTAAAAGATTTAGGTGTAGCTTCACTGACCACTAGACCGTCCTAGATTGTACTATGGATAGAGCGCATCTATGGACTCGCGGAAGATTGCACTTGAACTGAACAATTCCAAGCAAGTTTTGCCTTGCGAGTTAACCAAGTTAGTCAACGCACCCGCTTTCATGAGCAATTGGAAGACCACCAGGTTTTCCAGCGAACTTATGATATGCATTCTTTGCATGGCCAAATGATGGAGGGCTGTGTTATGTTCCAAGTCCACTGCGTTGACATCTACTCCTTCCTTTACAAGAACCTCGAAAATTTCCAGGCGAGGTTCATTCGGTCCGGACATAGCAAGTCGAATCAACGGGGTGTGCCCTGCTTCGTTTCTGGCTTCCAGATTCGCCCCGGCTTGAATGAGCATAGTGACGCCTGTGGAAGAAGTAAACAATACTGCCCAATGCACTAAGCAGAGGAGGCAACAATCAGCATCATCATCATAAACGAAACAAATTCAAACCAAATTGAACTGAACTGACACGGTGTGTCCCCCTTGAAAATTTGACCCGGTACTACTCGAGAAATGCGAACGTGAGGATCAGCCCCGAACTCTAGTAAGACTTCAAGCTTTGCCGTGGATTTGCGTTGAATACATGCTCCAAAAAGCGCTGACTCGCCACTCAGATTCACGTCATTCACGTTGACTATCTGCCTTGCCAACAGATCACGCACAAAGTCGACAGAGGCATGATCCAAAATTCCACTGGTCGATATATCTGACTGGCTGAGGTGTGGATGTAGAAGCTCGACCATTTCCATAGAAAAGGCTTGGCCAAAGGCGCTAGGAGTGACCTGGGCCCCTAACTCAATAAGCAGTCTGCATGCATCGATTTGCTTATACGTGACAGCACTGTGTAACACAGTGTAGTCCTCATAGGTTGGGGCGGTATAGTTGCAGTCGGCTCCACGGTCTACTAAAAACCGAATGAGCGTGAGATCCCCAATTTCAGACGCCTGATGGAGCTTTAATTGGCACCAATTAGATCCGGCACGTATGATTGCGGAAATAGGGCCCTACAGAGTCAGACTTACTACAGTGCCGCCCATGTCCATGTACCATGAATTAATATCATAACCTTGGCTGAGCACCAGGTCGATAATCTCGTATATCTTATCGGAAACGCTCCGTATATTCCACAAAACGAAGTTCAAAAGAGGGCCTCCCATCTCACCCCGGGTGGTCACGTCAGCCCCATTCTGTATGAGCTCCTGGACAATAGCAAGGTGCTCGTTATGGGCGGCAATATGCAGGGCTGTTTTTGGTCCCACTGGCGAGTGATCCCTCCGTTCGATTTCGGCGCCATGAGAGATCAATAATCGGACAAGCTCGAGATGACCGTGTTCAGCGGCTTGGTGCAGGGCCGTTGCGCCTTCCCAGTCCATATAGTCCGGGCACGCATTTATGTCGATTTCTCCGCTGGTCAGAACCTCCTGTATCGCTTGCATGTCTCCCGACACGGACGCATTAAAAAACTTCCTGTAGTTCATTGTGTCGGGTGCCCAGATTGGTGATGCCCATGATTGAAGAACCTCTTCCATTATTGCGGACCCAAATAAAGCGATTGTATGGTGCTTTTTCACCTATATCAAATCACGGTACTGGGAATGTGTTGATGATTGGAAAATAACACTAAATTGATACGCACTTTTTAAGATGGTGGTGTTTATGCCACTGTATAGTACTAAAACATACGAAAGACAGAAACAGTTGATGCTAATTGTGAGACTAGTGGGGCAATTTTACATGTATAGTCACAAGGGAGATCGTGGTTCCCCTAGTTCGTCACGAGCGGCGAGCCTGCGGCCGGGCCAGGCATACAGAGCACTTCAGCTTCGACTCTATATGACAAATTAATCAGGTCGCGTGCTATCCCTTATAATACAGTAATTGCAAGCAGTTTTGGGTCATGATTAAATAAGCAGGAGTATTGCTCAGTAAACCGCTGCGCCTAAAGACCACAATATTTGAGAATGGTGAATCCTTGATACTTCTCACCCATGTACAGGGAGGGTGTTTCCTTCACCTTTTCACACTCTGTTTGATTAATTCTGCCTCACTGCCAAGGCGCTTATATATATCTTAATATGTATAGAGTTAGTGCTGTCTTGTTCTGTTTTGTTTGGAACGAATTTGACACTGTTAGTCTGTTTAGAGTTAATATTTTCATCAGATCATGCAGTATTATTGTAATTTTAAACCGAAATATATAATATATAATACTTAAATATTACACTAGTATTAAATCTAATAATATTTATCTTAGTAGATGTTTATGTTCTATAAAGTGGGGGTTAAATTTAAATAAAGAGTGTTAAAAGGTGAAGTTGGTTTTGTTATCTATTCCTGGAGCTGGGAAGTGACGCGATATACTATAAGGTCATCAATGGCTGTGCAGTTCTTGCCAGCGGTTGATCCGATATGGATTGTGGAGTGAGAGTTCTTGGAATAGCAAACACTGAAAGCCTTGCTTGAGCCATTGACAGTCAAATTGCCAGTTGAGTTGATATCAAAAACAGGCCAGTAGTGGTGTATGGCAGTATCATTGTAATAGGTAAATTTCAACTCGCCGCCATTTGGACTGTCTGTGTAGGCATTGGACGGTTGGAACTCAGCGCCCACATCGAAGACGATGAGACGGTTGTTGTCTTTGTTGATGTAGAAGAGGGCGTCTTGTGTATTTGCAACAGAGTGATCAGAGCCCAACTGGGCGATTAATTCAGTGCCTTGGCTTCCCCATTCACTGATCACGATTTGGTCTCTGTCACCAATATTCAGCATGAATAGATTTCCTTCGACATTACAGTCACTTCCAGCTTCTATTAAGACTCAGATATATATTAGCAATCGAACATATTTTAATTTCCTTTAGAAACATATCAGGGAAACCTACTAGCTGCAAGAGCTGTTGCGGAGTTCAGACTAATAATTGAGAGAAGTGATAGAACCTTCATAATAGATTGACTTATAAAAGAATATTTATTTGTTGACACTGCAATAAAACTGGGATGATCATAGTAATTATTATAATAAGATAAGAAAAATCTCTATCTTATATAATTAACTAAATTATAATCAAAGTCATAGTACTGTTCTTAATTCATTCTGAATGTTAAATAGTCTTAGACTAAGATAATCCTTCTAGATATGGCCCTTAAGCAGCTCATCTTGCTGGAATCACCTAGTTGCGAAGGCTCACGGAAGCCAGAAGAGGACCCGTAGCTTCAGCGTCGTATCAACTAGTTGTTATGATCAGCAAGTCTCAAGGTAAATAGCCACAAGTCTATCATAAACTCCCCATCTTATATAATTAACCAAGTTACAGTCAAACTCATAGCGCCGTTCTCAATTCGTCCCCGATGCCCAAATAGTCTTAAGCCGAGACGATCCTTCTAAACATAGCCCCCAAGCGGGCTCATCTTGCTGGAATCACCTAACCGCGAAGGCTCACAGAAGCCAGAAGAAGACCCATAGCTTCAGCCTTGTATCAACTAGTTGCTATGATCAGCAAGTCTAAGGTAACTAACGTATTTCACAAGCGAACCGCCACTTCCGCCCGAAAATGCGCTCTATATTGATTTCAAAGCTCAATTTCTAACCCACACAATAATTGTATACAAAACATTAATTACTCGTACGACTACGGCATTGAGGCCTTCTATGCCCGAGAATACCACACTCACTACACTGATATTGGCGGCGTACGCGCACCTGAGAGGCTGGAAGCTCAGGCTCGGCTGGAGCAGCGATAGCACTTTGAGATGCCTCAATCTGACTTTGTATAAGCATCTGAGCTTCATCTCTAGTAATTCCTTGCTTATAAGATATCTACTTCTTAGACAATCGACGTATTCTTTTCTCTTTCTCATGTGCAGCCCGTAAACCATGGACTTCTTTTCCTAGAAATAATAAGTTATTTGCTTCCGTCTCGTACGCCTTAGACATTTGATTAATCATCTCATTAACTGAGCTTAATGGACTCCCTGTACGCTGGCTTATTCGCCTTTTAATTGTACTCAATTGGCGCTTGAATTGACGTGGATTTTGATGTGTCTGTAAGCAAGATGATTGTGAATTGCTTGATCGACTTGGAGGGGATGTTGGAGAATAAGATTGGGCCTTCTTATTCCCGAGAAATTTCATGATTTTTATTGCGAATTTGTGGCCTATTGAGGCGTTGAATCATGTAGAATTGTTTCGGGACGCATTTTCGGGCCGAAGTGGCGGCTCGTTTGGGATGGTGGTTCGCTTGTGAACTACGTTAGTTAACTAACTACCTTGAGACTTGCTGATCATAGCAACTAACTAGTCAATACGGCGCTGAAGCTGCGGGTCTTCTTCTGGCTTCCGTGAGCCTTTGCGACTAGATGATTCCGGCAAGATGAGCCGCTTAGGGGCCATATTTAGATCTTAGTCTAAGACTATTCAGACATCAAGAATAAATTGAGAACAGTACTATAAATTTGACTGTAATTTAGTTAATTATATAAGATAGAGAATAGAGAAATTTTCCCTTTCTCATTATAATATTACTATGATCATCCCAATTTTATTGCAAACAGTGTCAATAAATAATTATTCTTTTATAAATACAATCCATTATGAAGATTCTATCACTTCTCTCAATTGTTGGTCTGAGCTCCGCGGCAGCTCTTACAGCCAGTGGGTTTCCCTAAATCTAAAGAAAAGTAAAATCTATTTGATTACTGATATATCTGAATCTCAATAGAAGCTGGAAGCTGCTGTAATGTCGAAGGAAACATGTTCCTCCTGAATATTGGTGACAGAGACCAAATCGTCATCAGCAAATGGGGAAAAGACGGCACTGACTTAATCGCCCAGTTGGGCCGCGACAGCTCTGTTGATTTTGAAGACGCCCTCTTCTACATCAACAAAGACAACAACCGTCTTATCGTCCTTAATGACTCCAACAAATTCCAACCATACAACGCCTACACAGACAGTCCAAATGGCGGCGAGTTGAAATTTACCTATTATAATGACACTACCAGATACTACTACTGGCCTGTTTTTGATATCAACTCAACTGGCAATTTGACTGTCAATGGCTCAAGCAAGGCTTTCAGTGTTTGCTATTCCAAGAACTCTCACTCCACAATCCATATCGGATCAACCGCTGGCAAGAACTGCACAGCAATTGATGACCCTATAGTAGCTCGCCTCACTTCCCAGCTCTGGAATTAGACTTTTCTTAGATTTATTATATTTGCATATTTATTATAAGCGAATATATATGCCCAGAAAATTAATATTCTTTTCTTCATCTTATTAAATCACAGACGATGACTGGCGTGACTGACTGGCGAGGCTGACTTCGACGCTTGATGGCGGACGATCACTCCTGCAGCCTTGTCTATGACATGGCCACGAAAAGATATCCCTGCGTGGTTCTCCTTATTTTAATTAGAATCGCTTGTAAAGAACAAACCGTGTTATAAATCATTTGTTAGCAAGAGACAAAAGGCAGGGCTAAAAGTATAAAGATAGATGGGTGCAACAACCATTTCATGTGGGCTATCGGAATTTAGGCAAGAATATTAGTAAGTTGTAAGATATTGTAATCAGATCAGAATATTTATACGCATTCACCTTTCTAACATACAATGCTAACAGAATAGGGTTAAGGGGAAGCCGGTTTCGAAATCGGTCAAAAATAGGTGCGGATAACGAAACCGCCTTCACCTGCTCCACACTCTTTCTCTTGATAACGTAGGTTAGGAAAAGCTTCGGAATTAAGTCGAAGGTTCGATATCGAATTCTGGATAAACTAATTGCCGATTCATCCAAGCTTGTCAGGCGGTTAGTCATGAAAGGAGCCCCCACCCTCATACTGGTTCAAATATCCGACCCAAGAGAAGAGATGTCCTTTTATACATGCGCCTGAGAGACGGCGGATGAGCTCGACGCATTTTCACTGTAACGAATTTCTATATTTTTAAAAAACTTATATATTTTTTTATTATCAGATTCAAATATGTCAACAGAAACTGCGCAAACTGGTCTACTTATTGTTTCTTCCCTCTCTAATCTTCTTCTTTTGCTGGACACCTTGGTCAACCTTCCAGTCGACCCTCCTTTCCTATTCTTTGACCTTCAGAGTACTAGACTTGGCCGGCTTGGTTCATTATCTCTATTATTACTCTATGTGTCACCTCGATCGACAATCTATATCATTGATGTCTCCAACTTGGGTAGCGAAACTTTTTCAATCCCAAATAACCATGGCGCTTCATTCAAAACTATTCTTGAAAGCGCAGGTATCCCTAAAGTGTTCTTTGATATCCGCAATGACTCCGACGCCTTGTATAGCCACTATGATATTTCTATCAATACTCGTGGACATTCAGATTTTAGAATTCGCAAAAAATCAACTCCATAGGGCTTTTGAGATCATGTCAAGTCTTGGACGTCGTAGGACTTTCCGCCACGTATCCTGAAGTCTGTTTTCCTGTTGTGGAAGTATATTCGTATATCTATTTTCACATTTAATACCAAAGGCCTTTTTTCAAAAGAACTTACAATCCAGAAACAGAAGGAGGTAGGCTGATGGTGTCCCCTGATGACATTCTGTAAAAGCCGAAGTTTGGCCCTTCCGACCAGAGGATCGGCAAGAATTCACGAAATCGTTCCTAGAGAGCCAAACTCGATGCCATATATCTAATGCATTTCATCCTCCACAAGACGCCCTTCTCTATATTCATTAGCTGCAGGTATATAACTACGTACGTGACGGTATCCATCTAGGTTGAAATCGTACAGATCGTTCGTCAGTAAGATAAATCTTCAATTTGTTCTCTCTTCATGCGATACATCCATAACGTCGATGATTTTGAAATCTGCTTTGCTACATGTACTCCTCTTCATGATTCGTTGATATTTGTTTCTCCTCTGCATCTGATATCTGGTCCGCATCCTCTGGACCGCTATTCATACGACTAGCCCCTTCATCAAAGAGTCGATTTACAGACTCTTCCAGCAAACTCCCAATCAAAACTTTGTTCTCACGGTCCTCGCGGATGATTCTAGCTGCCAAAGCTTTTTCCAGCATATCAAGCTCTTCTCGCTGCTGTTGAATCTTCTGCAGTTCCTGGCCAAGTGTATCCTCCAAAACATTTTTATTGAGTTCCATTGCTTTGATCTTACTGTCTATCTCAAGTTGTAGATCTTCCAACTGTGCGGTTCGCAGCGGATCTTGGAGTGTCTCAGCAAGGATCATGGCTGACTTTACTAGCGCTTCGACTCCCCGACTGGTGGTTGGAAGTCGATGAACAGCGGTGTGGCGAAGCTTGTTGGTTGCGAACAGAATTTTGTTCAGAGATGTCCCACTAAGCTTGAACGCATGCTCGGGAAACTTCTCCGACTTCTTTACAAACAGCTTCGTCCACTTCGTCAACTCGACGGCAGCGGCACAGTCCCACCCCTGCTCCTCCAAGATTGACGGCTTCCATATTCGTGTGAATTCAAAGCAGCAGTCCTCCAAAACAGACTGTACCCTAGAAAGAATAGCATGTTGTGCTTGGTATGGAAAATACATTGGATATAAAGAAATGATATCCGGTCGCTGCTCTATCGGTGTTGAACCTATAGCTCTATTAACCGTCCATTCAGTAAAATCTGCAAGTACCGCAAGCTTACCATTACTAACGTTTTGATTTAGATGCACTACACTTGTTGGCTCCTCATCATCGGATTCATTTCCTTCCTCTCGCGAAGCCACTTCTTCTAGTGCCTCAGCAGCTGATCGTGCAGCGTCGTTTTCCGATGCAGCTCGCTGAACATCTCTTGCGGGGGATGAGTGAAACAGCTCTGGAAATTCGATCTTAGCCTTGACATCTGATTGGAATATCTGCTTTTCAAGCAAGATTTTGATGATATCGACAACCTTCTCCGACGTGAAGTCTTGGACCAGTGGACGGAGAGATGTTTGGTGGTGTATAATCACGAGCTCGCGGATTTTTTTGGCTTTGCGTAGCAGTGCGTTGTTTCCCGCAAAAATAGGCCTGCATGCCAGATAGACACGGCGTTTGTCTGCAGCTGAATACGCCATAATGAGCTAGTTCTTGAGCACACTTTAAGACTAATTTTCAAATAAATATGTAATCGTTTGCGCCTCGAAATAGGAACTGTGAAGAAAGCTACTTCAGCATCATTCAAGTCACAAAAAAGTTAACTGATAGTGGCTGTAGCCTACATGAGTAACCTGCTCAAGGTATTGGCCTTGCTCATCACCCTTCCCATTTTTGATTTATCACGTTACACAGTAGGACACCACCACGATATCTCTAACTTACCGCATTTTGCCCCTACATTCCTTCCTATGATACCAATCTCATGCACGTAGAGGGAATGCGTAGCCAAAATTGCGACACCTGCATGATTTCTTGGTCAATCCATCAATTACTATGTTGATTGGCCAAAAAGGAATGATATTTGTATTCACGCGAATTTCAAAAAAGCCCGCAAACTGTATCCAGATACCACTCTATTTTATGTAAGGGGTACATCAGGCAAGTGATATACTTGGCGCTGTTCAGCGGGCGATAATTATTGTTGGAAACCACCCCAGAACGCTTTTACCCTGTAACGACATGGCTTCCTTATTTTGTTGTTCTCAAATTGAGCCTTACAGACCGCGTGTCCTTGATCATGAATCGAAATTTCAGAAGTTCATGAGCTGGGCCCAGACAGAGGGCAAGGCCAAGTATGAGACCAGTGACATATCATCACAGGTGATGTCACAATCGCTCTATGCTGTGCAATTGGTGTGTCAAATAAACCATGGGCCCCAGGATTGGATTCGTTATTTCGCCCCCAAAGTGAACGCAGGTTTTCATGAAGTCAAGGGGAGCGATCTTATCGAAGCTAACTTTTAGAAAGTAAACAAGTTAGTACAAATCACCATTCTCCTGTTCTACAATCAAATTTTGATGATTGTAGCTACAAAACTTCCGATGTTCGACTCATAATAGATTTTTCGAGGTGAACAGCTATCAGAAAGATCTAATTAATCGTCATCATTGGCGGTCAACACTCTCCAGGCTAGGTACAGAAATCGACATACCTAGAAAAAGTACTGTGAGCACGGTACATGAAACTGCTAAAGAGTCGAGTAACTCTCCAGACTCAGATGAGGAAATTGATATACAATTCGTACGGTCTTGTCTCCGGATAGCATTCGAGCCACTGGCAGAGAAGATCACCGGAGCCTTGTTAAGTCTAACAACATTTGACTTGTTGAGCAACCGATTCGATGCCAAGGTCGATCTCACTGCGCTCTGGGAGGAGAATATAGTTCCTTTGAAGATTGTGAACTTCATTTTGGAACCCCAATGTAGGGACAAGCGCCAGAATTCTCTATTTTTTATAGATACCGAAAAAATCAAAAAACACTTCTGGGTGCTGCTCACACCGCAAACAAATCGCGAGAAACGGGGCCGAAGAGGAGTAGACACGACTTAGTGAAGGTCTTACATTCCATGACTTTTGAAACAGACTTGGACGGATGCAGTCTTGAACTACTACAAGCCTGTATCCAATTTACCGAATCAGGACCAAAAATGGATATAGCTCCAGACATAAGAACCAGGTCAAGACAATCAACCAGGTCTGACACAGTTCAACCTCCTGATTCACCTGATACTGGATCTGGAATATTCAATTTACACTCGACACTTTCCGGATATGATGACGACGATTGCATTTCGTACAAAGACTATGCCACCTGTAGTCTTGAAGACTGTGGTTACTGCGATCATTGTGATTACTAGTTCAATTTTATCTCGGTGGGGGAACTGGAGGAGAGGAGCACGTGATTTATCGAGACTACGTGTATCGAATTGTGAAAATGGTAGTTCTCAAATATCGACCTTGAGAGGTCTCCATTGACAGCAGCAAGCCTAAGAATTTCCGATATAATAGGCAAGATTACACATGGATAACTTTCCTGGCATCAAATCCATCTTTTACTACATTCATTAAGTCCATGAACTAGGAATAGGCATCTAGAAACCAACAAGCCTCTGTTTCATAACAGGATTCAGGAAGAGTGTAGAAGTGTCAGATGGGCAGGCCGTTAGTGCCAGGACCTGTATGCTGAGCTATTATCACAGTCATAGATTGAGAGGACATCAGCCAAGACTTATGGTGGTCGCTGAGAATAGATTTACTAATGGATTGATAAATGATTTGCTTTATGCCTAAAATCTAATGATAGCATTGCTTTAAAGCAACGTTGTTCCAAATACGTCAGCATTTGTCAAGCGAAAGAATGATGATGTTTAGATGGGAGGCGCCCCATCCATGCTGACGTGACTCTAAAGACATCTTACGGTACCAACAGCATAATAGTCCTCCCCAAAAGAAATAATAAGGAGAATAAGTGAAGAAAAAGTTGCCTTTTCTCCAATTATCAGTTACTATCTGGAGACATAGGAATGAAACCAATTTCTCCACCTGGAGTAGGACTAATATGAGCTGGGGAAGGTTTTTTTCGGGCCCAGCTCCGACTTGCTGCTGTGGCTGATATCGCATTAGAATGTTACGGAAAATCGTATTAACTAAGATATCTACATGTCCACCAATCAGAGCTTGATATTTCGGAATACTCTGATTATTCAGGCAAGACAGGAGGTAATACGGAAAATGATGATGAGTACAACGAGGATGTCAAGGGTGATCACCCAGATCTTGTGCGGTTAATGGAGTATAGAAATTGTTTGCGCCCAGATGTGACGGCGGGCTTGGCATGGGGATGCCTAAGGCGGCTAGGGCTTGGGCTAGCGGGACACATGCCCCACACTGGTTATCTAACCGCAACACGGGCGGCTGTAACTTGCACGGTAAATTCCTTCCTCATACTTAGTATTCTAGTCGAATAATACCACATACTCATCTATGTGCTGATTGTAACGAAAATAACCGCGCTCATCTTGTTGTTTTCTCTCGCCCATACTCGTCCCAACTCAAGCACCAACAAACATCCCGACCCCTTGCAAAATGGCACGAAATATCAATCATTGGTAGCATACAATCATTGTCCATATAATACTCAACAAAAACAGATTCACTACATCACAAGTCGCGAAGTGTAGCAAGCTTTCTGTCATTAATATACACAAGAACAGAACCCACGTTAGTACAGCCATCTAGAAGCTCTGTTGATCAATGGATGCCAATCAACGGAACCCGGCTCTCCACAGTCTCCTTCCCCAGCCAAATAAAAGAATGCATCTGCCCAACACACGACCAAAGGCCATCGGCAGTCCAAATTTGAACCATGTCAACGGTTTCAAGAGGGCAGCACCCGGCACGACTATAGCATTTTCAGCTTCATCCACGGCCGACTTGGACTCGTCGCTCCTGGAATGGGTAAATGCACCAACAGCCTCCAAAATGATGTCCACCGTCAATCCAGGTTGACTCAGAAATGGCGAATGGCTTGTTTGCAGCTCTCGATGCTCCACACTAGCCCCCATTTCTCTCGCCATACCAACTGACATCCGCTGAGCCAGTACTGGTAATCCCCGATCCTCCACAGTCCCGATGTACCAAGACGGCACGTCCTTCCACCCGGCATAAGTGTACTCGCCGCCTTCGAACAACGACTTCAGACTCTGACTCGTAAGCTGAGAAACCCAGTATTTTGCCTCTTCTTCTGGTAGGTCGTGGTAGAACAGTTCCCGTGGTGAAGTGACGAGCTCAGCGTAGCCGGTCTTGTTATTCACACGCCACGCAGGCGGCGGACGACCGAAGAATGGATCCATGAAGGACAGTCCAGTCAAGGTAAAGCCAGAGGCTATGAGGATAAGTCCAATCACGTATCCCGATCGACTGTCATCAGCGTCATTTGGCTTTGTGAAGCCTTTGATAGCGCTGTTGCCCACCATGCCGCCATATGAGTGCGCAATGACAACGACATTGCGCCGGTTACTTGTCTCGGCAGAAATCGCATCCCGGGCTGCATCGAGATCATCTCTGAAGGTCGCTTCGGGATTATCTGCTGTCGAGGGAAGAGACACTGCGACACATCTCAACTTGGGCTCCAGGAGCTTAATGATCGGGTCGTAGCATGTGGGTCTATGCCAGGAGCCTGGTATGAAGACAAGGGTCGGTTGACTCGACATGACAATGGTTTGCGAGTTCAATAAGTTTCAATGGCTTTTGGATTGATGCAAGGATGCGATAAGTTTGATCATGTATGTGACGGCTGGCTTGGCATGTGGATGCCTAAGGCGGCCAGGGCTCGGGATAGCGGGGCACGTGCCACGAGGCACGTGCCCCACACTGGTCATCTAAACGCGGCGCACGGCTGTGTTAAGGTCCCTGGGTCACGGGAGTCCCCCGTGCCGGAATTCTATTTGAAAACCAGAAAATATATACCATTCGACCAAAAACGGAGCCCCGTTAATGGGGTTTAAAAACACTCAGCCCTTGAAAGTATGCACTCCGGATTTATCCGTGCGAAGGGATCTGCAGTTAGTCTAGAGCGCTTACGTAGTGCGGTATCGGACATTTCCCTATTCCTGTACAGTACAGACGGGTTCTTCGAATAAGATTCCTGAGTTTGCGCTCAGATCCAGCGGACACGGCGAGGCTCAGCAAAGCACAAGGCTCAGCGCAACATCCAACAAGGCTGACCCGCAACTTCCAACAACGAAATCGTGTTCTCTTGACTGCATATTTTCGTTTGTCTACGCCTTCATATCAATAGCTACTCTATGTAGCATGTACTGTTGTCTCTACTGGCCGTTGACTATACAACTCGACGATGAGCCTACCGCGTCGTCCGCCAGCAACTTACACCGTGGCGTGGGTGTCTGCCCTGCCTCTCGAGTCGGCAGCGGCGGCAGAGATGCTTGACGAAGAACACTGCGATCCTCGAAGTCAGGGTAGCAATACGGACCAATATGTTTTCGGCCGGATAGGTAACCACAATGTCGTGATGGTCTGTCTGCCGTCGGGCCGGATGGGAAACAACTTGGCCGCCGCCGTCGCGGGACGGCTTACAACAGCATTCCCGTCGATCAAGTTCGCTCTGATGGTGGGAATCGGTGGTGGAGTCCCAACAACGAGTGCAGATATAAGACTCGGAGACGTTGTGGTCGGCCACCCGCACTCGCAGCATGGTGGAGTGGTCCAGTATGACTTTGGTAAGACTGGTCCAAACGGACAAGTACACAGAACTGGATTCATCAACGCACCGCCGAAGGTGCTCCTCGATGCAATCGCAAAGCTGCGAGCAAACCATTACCGTAGTCTGAATGATGTCTCTGCACATCTATCCGCTTTCGACCGGTTGGCACAATTCAGTCGAAACACAACAGGCCCTGATGTACTCTTTCAAGCGGCATACGAGCACGATCGGGGAGATAACTGCGAGAGCTGCAACAAGGAAATGATTATCGAACGGCCTAAGCGAAGGTCCAAAGAGGTGGTAATTCATTATGGCACAATTGCGTCGGGGAACCAGGTGATGAAGGACGGCGTGACCAGGGACAAGATAAGTGTTGAGCTCGGCGGAGTGTTGTGCTTTGAGATGGAGGCGGCTGGTCTGGCCGATGCATTTCCATCCGCGGTGATTCGTGGCATCTGTGACTATGCCGACTCGCACAAGAATAAGAGTTGGCAGCTGTATGCTGCGGCGGCAGCGGCGGCAGTTGCCAAAGAATTGCTGCGGGTCGTCCCCGCAGAAGAGATCACCAAGACTAACATCGTATTGCGACATGGTTGTACTGCTAATAAATTCGTGTTAGACGCTGAAAAGTACCGAGTTTCATTCAGTCTCAAAGGCATTCCTCGAGGTAGATTTGCGGATAGGCCGGAAGAGATGAGACGTTTAGAACAAGTTCTTATGACACAAAGACAGGCTCAATCAGAAGACTATCGGCAGCAAGTGGTAGTGCTGCATGGCCTTGGTGGAATAGGCAAAACTCAGCTTGCCGCCGAGTTTGCCAGGAAGCACCAAGCTGCGTTCACGTCGGTATTCTGGTTGGACGGAAGCAGCAAAGCTAGCCTAAAGCAAAGCATTGCTGATTGTGCAGGTCGTATTCCAGAAGGGCAGATTCCTGAGACAAGTAGAAAATACTCGTCTTGCGTAACCGGTGATCTTAATGCTGTTATCAGTGATTTCATAGAGTGGCTGAGCAGAACGGAGAACAAGCACTGGCTGATTATATTTGATAACGTGGACCGCGACTACCAGCAAGAGACCGATATCGACGCCTATAATGTCAGCAACTACATACCGGAGGTTGACCATGGATTGATTCTGATTACCACGCGGCTTGCGAACCTCCAACAGATTGGTGAATCTTTGCAGTTAGGGACTGTTGATATGAGCCAAGCGCGGGCTATTTTTCGAAAGTGGTACAACCAAGACTTTGGTAAGGCAGTTTTATGTACATGCATAGTAGTTGCATGGTGTTACTAACCGGAGCATACAGATCCGAATGACAGTGATGAGCTACTTCGACTGCTTGGTGGACTACCTCTAGCCCTGGCCCAGGCTGCGGCCTATATGAGCGAGACGGGGACGAGCTTCAGTACGTACACTAGGCTATACAATGAGCAGTGGAAGGATCTGATGGAGAGTGAGAACACGGCACCGCTGAGAAGCTATGGGAACCGCAGCATAAACACGACGTGGACGGTCTCATATAATTCGATACGCGCCAAGAATGAGAGCGCAGCAAATCTTCTTCTGTTATGGACCCACCTTGACCATAAATCGCTGCCGTTCTGGATTCTTCAAGCTGGAGTACATAGGTCTAGTGCATTAGCTAAAGACTTGTCGGCATGGCTGAGAGACGCCGCCAATGATGAAGTAAAATTCTTGCAAGTAGTTCGACTTCTACGGGGCTATTGTTTGATTGAAAGCCTACATGGAAGTTCGACCCATAGTACTCATCCTGTAGTGCACCAGTGGGCATTTCATATACAAGATAAACATCAACGAGCAGAGCTATCACGACTAGCAGTTCTCATAATTGGATATGCTGTTCCAGATGAGTACGACACAGAATATCACCAGAAGCAGCAGCAGTTATTTCCACAAGCGGAGTCTTGGATAGAAAGAATGGAGCGAGCGCGAGCAACAGCGGATACAATGGCAGAAGTGGATGAGGAGGTATCATACGCACTGCATATGATGGGTATGCTATTATCGGATCGAGGCAACCTAGGAAAGGCGGAGAAGATGTACCAGCGGGCGCTGGAAGGCAAGGAGAAGGCCTGGGGCCCTGATCATACATCGACACTCGACACTGTTAACAACCTGGGCCTTCTCTATGCTGACCAAGGGAAGCTGGCGGATGCTGAGAAGATGTATCAGCGGGCGCTGGAAGGCTACGAGAAGGCCTGGGGCCCTGATCATACATTGACACTCGACACTGTTAACAACCTGGGTATCCTCTATAAAAACCAGGGGAAGCTGGCGGATGCTGAGAAGATGTATCAGCGGGCGCTGGAAGGCAAGGAGAAGGTCTGGGGCCCTGATCATACATCTACACTCGTCACTGTTAACAACCTGGGTAACCTCTATGCTGGCCAGGGGAGGCTAGTGGATGCTGAGAAGATGTATCAGCTGGCGCTGGAAGGCAAGGAGAAGGCCTGGGGTCCTAATCATACATCGATACTCGACACTGTTAACAACCTGGGCCTTCTCTATGTTGACCAGGGGAAGCTGGCGGATGCTGAGAAGATGTATCAGCGGGCGCTGGAAGGCTACGAGAAGGCCTGGGGCCCTGATCATACATCGACACTCGACACTGTTAACAACCTGGGTATCCTCTATAAAAACCAGGGGAAGCTGGCGGATGCTGAGAAGATGTACCAGCGGGCGCTGGAAGGCTATGAGAAGGCCTGGGGCCCTGATCATACATCTACACTCGTCACTATTAACAACCTGGGTAACCTCTATGCTGACCAGGGGAGGCTAGCGGATGCTGAGAAGATATACCAGCGGGCGCTGGAAGGCTACGAGAAGGCCTGGGGCCCTGATCATACATCGACACTCGTCACTGTTAACAACCTGGGTAACCTCTATGCCGGCCAGGGGAGGCTAGCGGATGCTGAGAAGATGTATCAGCGGGCGCTGGAAGGCAAGGAGAAGGCCTGGGGCCCTGATCATACATCGACACTCAACACTGTTAACAACCTGGGTCTTCTCTATGCTGACCAGGGGAAGCTGGCGGATGCTGAGAAGATGTATCAGTGGGCGCTAGAAGGCAAGGAGAAGGCCTGGGGCCCTGATCATACATCAACACTCGACACTGTTAACAACCTGGGTAACCTCTATGCCGGCCAGGGGAGGCTAGCGGATGCTGAGAAGATATATCAGCGGGCGCTGGAAGGCAAGGAGAAGGCCTGGGGCCCTGATCATACATTGACACTCGACACTGTTAACAACCTGGGCCTTCTCTATGCTGACCAAGGGAAGCTGGCGGATGCTGAGAAGATGTACCAGCGGGCACTAGAAGGCTACGAGAAGGCCTGGGGCCTTGATCATACATCGACACTTGACACTGTTAACAACCTGGGTATCCTCTATAAAAACCAGGGGAAGCTGGCGGATGCTGAGAAGATGTACCAGCGGGCGCTGGAAGGCTACAAGAAGACCTAGGGCCTTGATCATACATTGACACTTAACATTGTTAACAACCTGGGCCTTCTCTATGCCGACCAGAAAAGGCTGGCGGATGCTAAGAAGATGTACCAGCGGGCGCTAGAAGGCAAAAAGAAGACCTGGAGTCCTGATTATACATCGACACTTAATACTGTTAACAACCTGGATATCCTCTATAAAAATCAGGGGAAGCTGGCGGATGCTGAGAAGATGTACCAGCGGGCGCTGGAAGGCTACGAGAATGCCCTCGGGCCGGATAATATTCTCTCGTACGTTCCTGCGCTTAATACCACCTATAACTATGGTATGCTCTTTGAGGATCAAGGCCGCTTAGGTGATGCAAAATTCATGTATACAAGAGCACTTAGAGGATATAAGCTTGTCTTTGGAACTAACTATCGCGGGTACCAGGCAGCCCAGGAGCTCCTTAGGAACCTGGAGACCTCTGAAGATTCTCGCTCTACTTCGCCGACAGCTGCTACTTACTTAACCGACATGTAACAGACATTTTACCTGTGGCAGGATCGGCAGTTTCCACAACACCCAAACGACTTAGGCTTCTCAAGAAGCTCAAGTTGAGATAAATCGCACGCGCACGTACAGTAAATATATTATATAGTTAAAGGGGTTTAGAGGAATGAAAACGAGCTTGGGGTGTCGATAGTTTAAGTAGTTTCGGCATGTGCTGACTGCTCTAGAGTCGGATCTTCATATTCCTAGCGTCTGCACAGCCATAGGCCTGACAGCCACAAGCTTGGCTGACTGGATAACATAAGTAAATTAACTTAGTTAACTAGCTACATCGCGATGACTATGTAGGACGTGCGATGTCGTTTTGCACTAGCCGGGATTGGTAATTGCTTTGGTTGGAAGTAGTGGCGACCTTGCATGAATTTGCGCGCGACAGCAGGCACAAAGCTGATGACGACTTCCTACCGTCGTAGTAAGGCTCTGGGCTTCAGATAAGACCCTTATATCAGTACTGTAAGTGGTAAGAGCTTAATGGTGGCGCTGTAGTGAAGGACATTGTTTCGCTGCAGAGGAATGCTCTCTACGAATCAAGCGAGAAGGCAATGATGCAAATGTAATTTATAGGGGGGAGGGTCCTCAAAGTTTTATACAGGGTTATAGTAAAGCTCGACCTGTGCGCAAAGTTATATTCGCTTGAAGTCAAAGTATCCCTCATATTTTTCGGTGCGGGGGGATTTCCGCGACCCAGGGACGGACCTTATTCAATTCTTTTCCTCATGCTTAGTATTCTAGGCAAATGATACCACATATTCATTCTTGAGCTGATCGTAACAACCCCCTTCCAGCACCTGCTATCGCGTAAGAAGGGGTTAGTAGTGAGGAATGAGACATATTTGAATTATTCTAATATCTAAGATGATCACTACATCGCTATTGGTGAGTTCGTTATGTTCTAACTGGGTCTTGAGAAACACATCGACTTTGTTAAGTAGAATGAGAGCGTTCTATTGCTTGCTTATTGTGAAAATGCACTGTAATTGCTCTTTGAGAACTCAAGTATTGTGTATTTTGTAAAAGCTCTTCAGCGGGAACCTGTTGTAGTAAAATAGCAGATGTAATCAAACTAAATGATGACTCGTTGAGTATAATGGATGCTGGAGATATTCCGCGGTTCCTGTGCAGTCAAAGGCTTTTCTGTTTCCGGGAGACCGTTGATTATTAATGGAAACTCTCTTTTGGCCAGTCACAGAAGATTATTTTTCATGCTTGCGCTTCCAAGCTTGTATCAGCATCACTGTTTCTTTCGAGCCTTCGTAAGCCGCAATGCCCTCGGCATCTTGGCTGCTGTCCAGTCCCAGAATGCTGGGGTCTGCGCCCTTCTCCAGTAGCCAAGCTACCGTGCTCGCTCCGTATCGAGATTTCGCTGCGTAATTGATCGGAGTCCCCCAATGGAAATGTCTCGGGCTATCGCTGTCCAGCTGATTGATGTTTAGACCGATCTCTTCGACCAGGTACCGCAATACCTTTGCCCTCTCTTCCTTGCCATAACCCCCCTCTCCCTCGCCCTGTAACCTGCCACCATCCGGCTTGCCTGGGTCCGCACCTGCACACGCAGAGCCTTCAGCAGCCTTGTGTAATGTCCTCCGGCTTATGCGAGCACCACTGTTGTGGATGAGCTTGAAAGTGTCAAGCGAGGCGAAGCTGGCGCAAGTTTCCAGGAGAGGCGCGGGACGCGGCCAGAGGGCGTATTCGTCGTCAAATTGCCCTCTATCTACCTTGGCACCATGTTCAATAAGCCAGCGAACGGACGCTTCATGTTCAACTACCATATCAATCAGACAGTTGTTATTTGCTTTGTGGTCGACTTGAAGGACATCCCATCCAGCTTCTGACAGGGCATTGAGTACCGGGACCGAAGGGCATTGTGCGGCTCGAGACGGCTCGAGGTTCGCCAGCGGAGCCTCCTCGTGCCGGACGAGGTGAATTACCAGGTCGGAGCAACCTCTGCTGAATGATCTGACGAGAAGCTTCTGTAGTAGTTCAGAGTACTTTTCTGGAGATAGTTGACCTCGTGCTTTGAGCAGCTTTATGGCAATATCTTCAGTAGAGGTATCGCCGATGAGGCTCGCGATAGTGCCAAAATGAGGTTTAATAGCAGGGTCCATGTGAAGACTACCAAGATAATGTACCGTGAACCGGGGAATCGTGACGATGGAGCATCATGAAGATTATTGGAGGATGTTAAAAAGGTGCTCAGCAAAGTATCTAGGACTGGTTCAATAGTCGCAAAGGCGATTGGTCGAGCGATATGTAGATTCCAGTAAATTAAAGAACTACAAAAACGAACTTCTAGTGGGGCATCTTGGCGATTTTCCTGAGATCTCTAAGATGCCCCACCAGAGCGGGATGATTGCATCCATTGACGCGGGGTCCAACACCACAGGGAACTAGAGTAAAACGTCCAAGGACGTCTCTCCGTTTGACTGACGTTGTATGTAAATAATTTTGAGAGTGGATTACAGGCATGATCATGATCTGAAGCCCGGTACGGTCATAAACTCGAATAATTAAATCATAAGAGTAAATGAAGAGAGAAAATGTGTGTGTTATTCCCGTAATTATAAGAATTAATGCATATTATATCTGTGCTGATCCACTACAGGGTACCTGATAAGCCTTCCTATGATATTCATATGAAAGCCCACGCGAAATGAAGCGTTATGGGACATATAAATCACGCCATAGTTCTCTCGCCCGAGGCAGCCTTGTTGGAATATCAGGCTGCGGCTCTACCGGCGGCAATTTTGCTACCTATGCATTGAAGTCTATAATAATCCCTATTGACACCGAAAGACTTTCCTCAAGTGTAGATTTTCGCCCAAAAAAGCGGCTAATTCTTGGGCTTAAATAACCCCTTCAAGCCCAAGTCTGTAAATATATAGGGGGCATCGCCAGTTATCAGTGCCACGTCCCCACTCCTATCGTGCATCACTTCCAATCATGAGCTTCGCATAAGACCTCCTCGACCTCGAATTTCCAACTGACCTAAGGCTCTCTCTAGATGTCGAGTCATTTATATACTCCACAATAGCAAAATGATGAACAACCGAACAAGGTTCGTCCATTTGGATCAGGGACACAAAGACACCTAAGTCATCACATAGGTTAACTAGTTAACGGTTCGTTCAATGACTAAACACACTAGTGGTCACCATACAGCGAATCTATTCCCTTTCTATCTAAGCATGGAAACCTGGGAGATTCATGCACTCTATATACATGCTGGCCAGATAGCCAGGAAGAGCCAAAGGCATTGACTCCGCCAATGAATAAGAAGAATATCTCAAAATTTAAATTTAGTCCAAACAGTAAACAAATCGCATTCCTAGCTGTCACCAAGAAGGAAGTAAATGATGTCATTGATGTGTGGGATCAGAACTAGGATTATGCCAACTTGTATCTCCTCAACATCAAGAATGGTAGTACCCGCGATTTAATTTCAGATGAGTCGCATGTAGTTGATTTTTCCTAGAATATACGCCAAGACAATGCTAATGCAAGGAGATATATGGCCGCAAATTTAAACATTATTCACACCCCCAAGAAGGGTCCTGAGTGCTGAACCCCGGTGTGGAGTTGTGTCTGACAGTCCACTATTTGGGGTTGAGATCAACCGCATGCATAAAAGTGTTCTCCAGGTGTTGTGTAGAATCATCCATTTATAGATCTATGGAATTTTCTAGCTGTTAATCTGCAGTCAGCCGGCTGGCAGAATGATTCGGAGTTTCGACATTGGCAGTCGATTCCTAATATCAGAGTCCATTGAAAGTGTTGCCGAAATAAACTGTTTACCGAGACTTGTGCAAAGCCAATACCGTTCATGACTTTGGAAATCGAGGCAACAATTGCTACTGTAAAAAGGAAGCAATATTTTTTGTAGAACCAATATCCTTTCCTCCTGTTACTTACATATTCAGCTCAATGCACCGCTCGCCGATTACAGTTGATAGCATTTCAAGATGGAGGGCAATACTAAGGAACGATCCAATTATTTGGCCAGGGACTACTGTGATCCCAGAGCCAGTGAATAAGGCTCTGATACCAATGCTGATGAACACCTTGCTGATGAAGAATTCACCGCCGACGGAATGCTCAAAAGTTGCCGACTGCTACGGGATGCTTAACATGAAACTAGAAACTTGACACTCCATGCCAAGTCGGGTGATAGAAGCCAACCTTGCTGTAATTATGGCGGTGTCTTGAATCGGTTCTAAAAACCAATTGAGAGCACCACAACAGATGAATGGCCTAAAAAAATACTAAGTAGTTATACTAGTTACTGCAAAATAGCGATTTGTCAAGCTAGCCGTGCTTCCTTTCACTTTCGCTTTCGCTGAGCCTGAATTCCAGGGCTCCCTTTACCTCCTAGCATTTTTACCATCCATGAGTTGCACGCCCAGCTTTCGGCTATGAACCATCTAACATTCACACAGCTTATATTTGACAGCAAAGAAGCTGTCAAGCTTTATCACCTATTACAGTACATACTATCTGCATAGACTTGGATTGAACAAGTACAACATGTGCAAAATGATTCTAAGTTGTGATAGCTAGCATCCATGTCCATTGAATGAGAGAACAGAGTGAAAAATCTCGCCCATCCTCCGTGTATCTATTCTCGGAATCGAGATAACCATGAAGTCTAGCTCTCATTCTTGTCAGCAAACTCGGCATGAGTGAGAACAACGCCTTTCTCCTCCTCGACGATGCCTTGTCCATCGGCAGTCAAGTGAACAACCACCACGTCCCCGAAGAGCGCACCAATTTCCTCAACGGGTATTTTTTTGGTCTCGGGCACAAAGAAATACACGACTGCGGTTGAAACGACGCATAATCCTGCGTACAAGTAAAACATGTTATATTGACTAATAATGTCAGTGTCCACATAATCTTCGCGAAAGCACTAAGGGGTTTCACATACAGGTTTTTGATGATCAGCGCTCCTGGAGTTGTATACGTTAGGGCACCAGTGAAATACGCGAAAAAACCAATGCTGACGCCTTTTGATCGGATGGCGGTGGGAAAGATCTCTGACACCCAGATAAATGAGGTGACATCGATGCAAAGGCAGAAAATAAAAAAGAAGAGGTAGATGAAGACCACACAAGCATAAAGTCCGCTTTTGTTGGTGGAGTCGAGGTATTTCCACTGCAGAATACCTTCCACAAGCAGACAGACAGCTAGTAACGGGAAACCGATGACTTCCAAGGATAGAATTTTAGAGGATGCTCGTATAATTGACATGGTTAGAGAGAACTTACGGAACAGGGTCCTGCGTCCGATTTTGTCCACTGTAAACATACCAATGAAGAGTGCAACCTGATTTGTCACAGTCATGATGGCTATACATGTTGATTAATTGATCGCTGGTTTAATACCCCAAATTGGCAACAACATACCATACAATAAGAGAGGCATTACTCCCGTCATTCCAAGGTTACTAAAGATAATCGTGATGTAATTTACTAGAAGCAAAACCTAGAAGAATAGTTAGTGTAAACGTCCAATCGATTTTGGGAACTGGCAAGGGTACTTGCTCCAGTGGATTGTGAGGAAAACCTCCATTCACATCATTAGTATGAGGGATAAGTAATAAGTTGGCTACGAACTCACTGGATGAAAAATGCTAATAGACACCTGCGGCGCCATGAAGGCTTTTTCACCATACTCAAAATGCCAGTATCCAGTCCCTTATCGAACTCGATCTGTCGGACAATCTGAATATACTCAGCTTCAGCAAAAGTATTGTCATTGTCAGTTGGATCGTGGTGGATCTTCTTAAGCACCGCCAATGCCTCGTTATTTCTTCCTACCAACGCGAGGTACCGGGGTGATTCTGAAGTTCTTAGTCAATGGCGGAAAATAAAGAGTCCGGAGTGGTTATATATATGCATACCGACTAGGTAAGGTGTCGCAAGTAAGAGAACTAATGGCCCAAGGCACGACAAACCCAGGGGGAGCCTCCACTGTACTGTGGGACTTTGTGCAAAATACGTGCCCACTGATATAAATGCGCAGCTGTTTGTATCGCAATGTTAGAAGAAGGGTCAAACACAAATGAAAAAACAAAGGGTCCTGGCAGACATACACACTATATCCTAACGAGAAGAAAACTGTGGTAAGACCAGTGAGCAAACCACGGTGCTGGGGAGGTGCAATCTCTGTGATGTATAATGGAACTAAGAATAGTAGCATTCCCAGGCCCACTCCTTGAAGCATCCGGACCACGATAATCATAGGGACGGCTACAGAGCCTGTAACCAGAGCACTGCCAATCAATGACACTAAAGCAGATATGGCAAATGATAGCTTTCTTCCTATTATATCTACTGCCCAAGCTTGAATTAACGAGCCCGTGGCCAGGCCAAAATAGAAGAGTGCATTAAGTGCCCCTAGAATGCTACCGCCAGTAGCATGTTAGTACAAGTCACTCAAACATAATAATCATCAACATACTTGTCCGTGTGTGAGCTGCTCGCTATTTCTAATGTTAACGCAGAGTCAATAGATGGAGCTGAATAATTAATACCTTCGAGTTTGAAATAATTAAAGAACCCGGGCTGGCCAATACTGGTAGCAAAAACACTCGACCCAAAGCCATAGCTATAGGCTCCAATGGCCGCCACGATACTGATAAAGATATTGTACCTCGAAAGCTTGGCCATTTTCGTTAGATATTTTCGTGGAGAAAGGGACGGTTGAAAATAATTAAAGCATGTTAAGAGATCCCCGGGCCTTTAGATATAGCATCGGAAAGCGGGTACTGGCGAAGCCGCCAGGGCTACAGCTTGCTTTAACGCGGTTGGCTGCGCTACAAGAAAACCCCGGGTTTCGGCTTGATACTTTCTGGGAACCGGAGATTTATAATGGGGTGTTACCCCGCGCTTGGAGTTCTGCAGCTAATTGGCTAGGAAGCTTATTGTAGATTACAAAGTTGAGAACCATAGCCGGTTTCAAATTCTAACAACAGCTGGCGCTCTACAAAATTTTATTGGCTCGCAATTGATAATTATTTACCGATGGTAGGTTATATCTCTGGCTTCGGTGTGCTGGACGATTTAGTTCCAGATTATGTTAACTAATGCAATCGCTAACGAATATAAATTGACTAAGCTTGAAATATTTGGAGTAGTTAACGTACTCAACTACCACCGAGCCGTCCAGTCCCTATTGCATACAAAATAGCAGTTTTCTTTATGCAATTTCTCAACAACAACACTTTCAAATGTAGCAAAATCCTAAGAGTAGAGTAATGTAGTAGTAATTACTTGTATATCAAGAATATAAGTCTCCAACCTTCGTAGATCTTTTTATTACATGGGAGCGGTGTTTATTACAGCAGGGAAAATTCCTAAAATAGAGGAGTCTGGAAAGGAATATACCGAGAGTTAAGTGCAAACTTTATGTAATTGAAACCCGAGAACACAAAGACGGGGATATCTTGGAATAAGCTTTCAATTACATGACATATAGTGCAAATTATGGGAATATCCTGTTTTGTCCACATTCCCCGCATTCCTCGAATCCCAGATTGTTAATCACATTCCCACCTCTATTTCATCGAGTTCAAGCTTAGCAATATAGAAGCTTCAGAAATCCAAGACATTAGATCACAATTATAAGAGAAACAAATTACAGTTTTAATTTTTTAAGAACCAAAAAGCAAAAATTTTGTACCTTCATGAGATACTAATATTACTATAAGCAAGATATCTTCTACTACTAGTGATGAAAACTATCATAGATTAATAAACCTATTTACCTTGTAAAAAAAAGAATAGTGATCCTCTACACCATATCAGAATAGCTAGAAGTATTTTAATTCCACTAAAATTACTCGAGTGGTTGTACCTTACACAACAAATAATCCTGCTGGGTTTGAGCCAGAGCTAGTATGTGTCTCAGATTAATTCAAAAAAATGAATTAGATATAGCATATTAATGGAAGCGGGTACAAGAATAAAAGACATTCATTTATCATGGAATTGTGTGAGAAGGAGCAAACTGATAAATGTGAATTACACATGTGGTCTTCACCAGTTTCATCGTGAATGCTGGATACGAAATTGGCGCTATCAAATATTAATGTTGTAATGAACTTCAATTAGGAATCAGGCTCTTAGGGGTCTTCACATTGATCTTGAGGGAAAGAGGCTTTGCAAACAGCTGCATTACTTTTTCAAGATACTGAAGGTAGTGAGGCGTTTCGCCATGATACAGGAGTGCAGCCTCATCCTCATAACTCTGATGATATATAAATTTAATATATTCTCTCTCAAGAACATTGAAGCAAAAATATACGTCCATAATCACGAATATATCTACATCTGGTATTTTGAAATTGTAGTAATTGCAAATACCCGGCTCGATGACGTGTACCATTTCCGATATCCCATCAAGAAGGGCTACGAACTGTATAATTCGTGTTTCTCAGGGTCAGCGATTATCAATCTTAGATAGCTACCACATTTTTCAATACAGAGGATTTAAGAAGTATCTTGTTTGAACAGCGAATAATTAACTTACACTTATCGGTTTACCTCATCAGTCTTTCCAGGCTTGATAGAAGCAAATACCACGGCGTGAACTGGTGCCATGTTGAAATTCACGGCAGCAATGAATTGTGAGAGGAACTAGAAGATCAAACAACAATTATTTCCCGTCATATATTTTATATCTCCTGTCACATACCATACTAGCGACTTATAGATCTAGCTTGGTATTTGGTAATTGGCCAGGACTACTCTGGACAATTTGTAAACTTCATTACAGTACAGGGTTCTCATAACCAATTAATTTTCTTATGGTGACGGCTATGTTGTTCATGAAAGAGAAAAGTGTTGCCGACCGTTTCTCTCTATCCCGAAAATGCCGGGGAAAGCCGAAAACTTTCAGCTTTACCGGATACGAGATATCCAAAGCCGAACAACGCGGCTCTATTCAGCCCGGTGTGCAAAATAATTATCCTCCCACCGGCTGGTGTGTAAGAAACCGAAATTGAGTAATATAATTGAACAATTTTTGTTTCGTTGCCGTTTCTTTTGCCAAACTCTATTTTTCAGTGTGCTTATATTCTTGGACGAATATCGCAACGTGTTGGCGTTCCAGCTCTTGAAAAACATCCATAAATAGAATAGTCATATTCACCTCAATTGTACTCAAGTGACGTTTGAATTGACGTGGATTTTGAGGTGTTTGTAAACAAGATGATTGTGATTTGCTTGAACGACTTAGAGGAGGGGAGGTTGGAGTCCTTAATTGGACAGTAAACTGTTGATAAACTCGATCCGAATCAAATGGCACTAATCTAGTAGCTGTGAAGCCATTCCCAACAGTCTCAGCTTTATGTGTCATTGTTCGCGCCTTTGGAAATACAGTAAGAAAGTCGATTTTGTCAATCTAATTGAATCCAAGCCTCATCCGCTGCTCATTAAGCTGTCCGTATTGCCGTTTTAAACAGCAAAACAGCTAACATCAAGGGGCTGCAAACGATGAGAGGAGTGCGGAGGCATGTAGATTAGGATAATATTATTCTCGGTGCATGTACAATTAAATTCAGCATTTAAATGACTTCTATGGCCATTAAGAATAAGCTTTCGATATCTTCCCACTACACAGGCATTCGTATGAGGAATGAAGTGATTAATGAGCTAATCAATACTAATCTCATCCGTTGTCCATCCATTATTATTAATAGTAATTTTCCAATCAGCTGGAAGAGTTTTAAACTAGCTATATTGTATGTATTTTGTTACTTTGATGATTATGTATGATGGCAGAACCTATCTACTAGAACTGACCATATATGTTGTACAGATGATATTGATCAACCAGGAAATAAAAGCGACGGGTATGTGTTTGCAGAAGTGAGCGAATATCATCCCTATTCAAGCTATTTGTTACATGTAGAAATAATTCATCTGGTAATTCAAGTAGCATTTCAAAGAATTGTGTTGAAATAGACGGATCAAGCTAAAGGGAAGCCGGTTTGCAAGGCGCTTGCCTGATTGCGGAATGACGAGGAGGTGGCAATGTAACTTAGTAACTACCTCGGAGAAGATTAGGACCGCAGAATCCCAATATTGTCTAGACTACTAACTAGCTGCCATAAAATCTGATGATAGCCGACTTTGCTAACCCTCTCGTATACAGGACCTCAACATAATTCCCCAGATGCTCCATGGCGTGGCCGTTTGGTTCCAACCAGGGTGCTCACGAAGAGGCAAATCAATGAGACTACATGAGGCTTCGCCTCAATCCAAAAGCGCGCGACATGTCTGATTAGGGGCACCTTCCGCAAAACAGCAGCCGAAGCGCTGAATGTCAAACTGTACTTACTTCCAATTAAGCGTCAAATGGGGCAACTTATCAAAGAACGCCGCCCTGCAACTGCACACCAGCCCAACCCACACGATGCCAGAGAGCCTAATTCGACAACATTCTGAAAATGAGATTAAGCTTAACAGTTATACCTCCGAGGTGCATGCCTGGAAGAAGGATGGATGCCTGCAGGCTCCCCCGGACGCCGTGGCGGGGACATGGGAGGGTCGGCAAGCATTCATCCAGGTGCCATGGCAGACACCCCTTAAGGTAGCCATTGAAAAACAAGAAAAAGGGATAAGCGCACACAATTCTATGCAATACACACAACCCCCCACTAATGATCTACTCAGACGGCAGCGGCTATAAAGGCCAAATCGCCGCTGCAATGGTATATCCTATGATCAATAAGCAATATTCAGCATGTCTCAGTGCTGAGGGCGCGTCGACTGTATACACTGCTGAAATCCGTGCCATCGAATTCACTCCGAGAACCGCCTTTTATTACAACGAGATGCCTGATTGGGAAACATGCGTCAAAAAGAGGATAGTCATCTTTTCAGATAGCCAAGTAGCCCTAGAATACTTAGTAATCCAGACAGTCTCAGAACAAATCTTTATACAAAGCTGGCAAGACCTGCTTAGCGAATGCACGCTTGATAACGTCCCAAACACGCCCCAATAGATCCCTGGGCATAAAGGCATTAAGGGCAAAGAAGCAGCAGACCGTACAGCCAAGCGCGCTGAACAAAAGGCCGTCAGACAATCTATTCAAACTGACGATAATACTAACACTGTTTTAAAGCTATGTTGGCTAGCGTCAGCCGCAAAGCGCCAAATCCAACAATCAACAAAGGACTCGTGGAGGCGAGAATGGGAGCGAGGCAAAGCAGGGGCCCCAACACACAAACTACTTGACGCCCCGACTACAAAGACACTGCGATATTGAGGCGGCCTGCGTAAGGCATCTGAATCAATATTCATCCAACTACGAGTCAGCTTGAACCCACTATTTGTGACGGATAAAACGCCGAGACTATCCTTCTGCCCATGCGGCCTTGGCGGCGGCCAATCTCCAAGACATCATTGTCACCAAAACACTCGCGAACGCATGGCAATGTGGAGTCGTATCCAAGGCGGCCGTTCAGTAGGCGGATTTTGTGAGATAATTGGCGAAAAAGAGGCAGCGATTGCTGTCGCGCAATTCACAATCGACACAGACGTGCTTGATCAATTCAGAGCAGTTGACTCCAAAGCACTAAGCACGCAGCCTGGCGAAGCCAAGACAATTGCTAAGGCCCCAAACCAAGGACACTGACGTGGCTTAGGCAGCGCGTAGAACACACATGCACTGGCGCACCAGGTTAGCCCATAACCAGTAAGGACCAGTAAAACACCAACATCCTGCCTGAATGCGGGAAGCGACACGAAGCAAGGCCTAGTAAAGGACGGTTTGCAGAAATACGCGAGCGTAGGCCTGAGCTAGGCAGGCTGAGCCAGAGTAAGATATTTAGTGAGAAATGAACATCGATATCGCATAAACTGGGCGTACGCGGCGCGCTAATCAGAGGTGAAAAAGGTGAATATTATGAGCGGTATCAACTATTTGCGTTATTCATATTTTTACATATTCTATTTTATTTGCATTATTTACACTAGTTAGCTTATTTTACCTTCCCATGGCTGGCCCCTGGGGTTGCTCTCATATACCCTACAGGCTAGGGCGCAACCCTGGGTAGCGGCGGCGATAGTATGGAAGCCAGCGACAACAGGTCAACTACTGCTACTACTACTATAACCTCAACATAACTATTCACAATGACAAGGATTCTTGAAAACACCACTGCCCAAAAGAATGAGACCTCAATGAATTACAGAATAACAGCTTATACGAGGCGCGAGCTTCTTTTCATAAGAAGCCTCACAGCGGCTGCAATTATACCCGTTGTTGACATAATGGAAAATCTGACCGAACAAAATATCACCAGCGCCCGGTCGTGTAAATCCAGGTCTCTTGACGATGTCTTTAAGGAACTTTCTAAGTGGACCAGTGTCATAATTGAAGGCAGTCAAACGGGGTTCATGACTTCCCGAATATAGCGGTCGCTCGAGATATTCGGCAACCGTCCAAGCGGTCAGGGTGTTCCGAGTCCCAGAGGGCCATTAATCACTGCCGAGTTAAATAGAAAAATAGATGTTCTAGAATGCTTAGGTCGAAGATCCCTGCTTTAAGCCAGATGTGAAGAGTGGGGAGCTCTTGAGTTCCTCCCAGTTGTGGACTGAGAGACTATTTGCGTCGGATTGGGTCACTGCTTCATTTCCTCTTTTCCACAGCTCCTCTTCGAAAGCGGTGACAGCTGCAGAAAGAGATTCAGGTGATTTCGTATCAAGGGCTGCCAGTTGGCGGCCGAAATAGGCGGCATCCGTAATCGCGTTGTTCAAGCCCTGCCCACGATCTAATATCGAATTCAAGGTGATTAGCATCGATCAATCTACTGTCAACATATCAAATTAAACGACTCACGGAAAGTCATCGGATGAGCAGCATCTCCCGCCAGTGTAACTGTGCCATTATGATTGTCCCACGGTTGCGTTGGCCAGGACGAGAGCCTGTTGTGCCAGAATGTTGTCTCGCTAGGGATGGAATGTAGTACTGTCCTGAATGGCTCCCCGAACGTGTTAGCTCTTTTCTTCAGATCGGCTGCGATGGCCGTGCCTGATAGGCCGGTATCTGATTCTGAAATCCATGACAAGATGATCATGAATACGCAGTCTTTTGATTGTGTGGCCTCATTATGGACTTATATCGTTAATTCCCAGTATGCAACCATGCAGCAGGAGGGCTATGTGGTCACTTACTGCCAAACCAGTTGAAGTAGCCATCAGGATGGAATGCGATACAGTATCTGGGATGCAGATTTCTTAGGGCATTAACCTCCTGCTCTGGAAGACGCGAGATCGTGGCCGAGGCCACAATGCGGGAGGGAATCAATGCGGCCTTTTCCTTGCCTAGTAGATATTCACGAACACGGGAATGGGCACCTTCTGTGCCGATCAGTAAATTTCCGGTTTCCTGGCTGCCGTCTTCAAATAGGGCCGTCACCGTCTTGTTATCAGAGTGGACCGCAGTTAGGCATTTTCCATACTATGTATAACCGTTAGGTTTGATTCACTGGTAGTTTCTGACTATGGGAGTATTTTTTAACCTGAATATCGATGCCAGTCGAGATCAAATTGAGAAATTTTCTCCTCTGCAGACGGTAGCTGTACGGCGTGGGCACGGAAATGAGAGGCTCTCCAGTCGCTAAGTTGAATATCGGCAAGAAATCACTCTCTGACGGTGTATGCAAGTCAACCTGTGTCGATTCCAGCTGACTGACTAATTCTGGTGGGAGGCACTCAGCCAGGTATGATTGTGCCCAATATATTCCATAATTCCAGTCTCGTGGCCGCGCATCGGCTTTTGTATCCTGTTCAAAGACTTTGCAATGCACGCCATGCTTTTTGCAAGAATTAGCTATCTGCTTCATGTGGTAAGTGCTGCCAGATCTACTGCACCTTCTTTAGCACTTGAGCAATGAGGAGTCCGGCCGCTCCTGTTTCCTTGGTCAGTTATCCTATTGCCTTACCTCGGACTAGGTTAAGGTTTACCTGCGCCAATCACCATAACACGACGTACATCTGCAACTGTCTCCATGCTGTCGTTGATTTAGGCATATATGTGACAATGGGATCTGATATACGGCCTGGGGGAACTAGAAAAGCTGCGGTTTACCCTTCAAGAGATACGAACGGCCCCTCCTCCTGTACAGTGGGATGAATTATTTGGAGGATAGCACTAAAGTATTGTGCTTGTATTGCCCCATAATAATTTAGCACTAGTCTGGAATTATACATTATAACAAGAGATTTCGTCAGTTTTTTGTTTAGTTAAATTTTTAGCGCGTACTTTTATGACCGCCTTTTTAGTGTTATCCTCAAACATATTTCATCCCACTGTATATTGGATTCAAATTAGGCGAGAATGCTGTCCAGTTAATAGGGTAGATACTCCTTGTAGGAAGCTTCTTGATGGTATCTTTATTAGCATGCTCAGGTGCACCAACTTACATAAGTTGAACATATGTAGATTGCTGTCAATTTAAGCGAATATAACTATTAATAAAAGGTATAATTCGCTTGTAATAATTCTTAGATCTAATACTGCCCCATTCCTTTTCCCAAATAGGAATGGAAGCCTGACGTGATCTATGTCTTGGAAGACTAAAGAATTCGATTCCATTTCTCAATTGTCCAATTTATATGTTTAAGGGCCCAGGCAAGACGTACACGTTTATTTTGATCCGATAGAGAAGGCTTGTGAAGAGCTTTACAATGAGTATAACCTCTTTTTTCAAGTTCTCGAGATAGTGCAGTAGTCATATAAGGAAGCTCAAGCTCACGTATCACTTTATGGTAAAATATACGATGTGTACGTTTTGAGGAATCAATTCACTTAATAATGCGATTAATCTCATTCTTGATAGCTTTGGATCTTTGCCATGAGCCATTTTAGGAGTTTTTTGTTGATTTTGACATGCATATTGGACTTGGCGATAACTGATTTGAAGCTGTGAGGATATTTAGAGATATGTAAATCCAGAATCTCGTAGTGTTAAAACACGAATCCGTTTATCTCTATTGAGATGTACAGATTCTACTTCGCTTCAGGTGCCTTAGGTGCCTCAGTAGCTGTTCCAGGGGGGATATTAGGCTCTGGGGTGGTGGCCATATTGATATTGAACAGAGTAATGTTACTCCGGAGCGCGTCTCTGAGAGATCTCACTAGCTTCAATATTAGCCAAATTTGGAAGGCGGTGGTGAGGAAAACCTGACCGTCTGAAGGAGTCGAATCCTTGCAAATGCCCACCGTACCAACAAATCCACCGGCGTCAACCACAGTAGTTCGAATTCGGTGGCATTAGACCACACAACTGACCCACAACGTTCTGGTGTTCAGCTCATTGCTGCGCGCTAAACTCACCGCCTGGTCCTGCTTTGAGAGGATCCCGGCCTCACATCATCGAACCTTGTTATTTTCATTTATTCTTAGCTGAAGGCCTCACGATAAGCCGGACAGCTGCTGAAATTGCATCTGTGGCCATGGCGTCCCCCGCAGATGAAAATTACATCGTCCAAGGTCTGTCCGCTCCGACAACGGTCCGAAGAGAGAACCTAGAGGGTGCTGTGACTACCGAGGTACAGTTTATATTCAACTTCCGCACACATACCGGACTGCTTTTCTCTTCGCCAACTTATCTACGTTCTGACGGGGAATCACTCAGCTTCCCGAGCCCGCTGGAGCGGACGAGACGGATGACGGTGGAGATAATGACTCTGCGCTGGATGCGGCCAGTTTGTCCTCAGAGACTACGAGTCTCAGTTCATCCGTGACGAAGTACCGTGAGGAAAATGGAAGAAGATACCATGCGTATGGTGCGAGCTTCGGTTTATTCCTGTCCCTGAATATGAGCGAATCAATTGCTAACATCGTACCGGCCAGGGTCTACGGAGCATTGGGGGCCCAACGATGAACAGGCCCAGGAACAGCAAGATCTTAGGTGAGCTTGTCTTTGGTATGGAATCTGTTATTTGTATATCTGCTTATGTGGTGTGCCAGTCACCACCTCTGGTGCTTGACTCTCCGTGGAAAGTTATACCTTGCCCCGATTGAAAAACCACAAGTGGGTAGTTGCCATGCAATCCACACCGCAGAAATAGATGTCGAATCGCTAACTATTAGAAACAGAGTATCCTAGATCTCGGTACCGGCACTGGAATCTGGGCCATGTATGATCCCCCAGAACCATTCTCTTTGTTGGGGGTGTTCTCTCAATGGCATGGCTGCTTACTGCTTTACCAGGGACATGGCTGATGAGCACCCTCAGGCCGAAGTCAAAGGGATCGATCTGTCTCCCATTCAGCCACCCTGGGTGCCGCCAAACCTAAAATTTGAGATCGACGACTACAATCTAGATTGGTTAGATGTTGAAAAGTTCGATCTTATTCATTCTCGTGAACTCCTTGGGACAGTCCCTAGCTGGCCAGACTTGTACAAAAAGGTTTTCAGGTATAACTCCTTTAAAGCAGCTCAAGTACCGTCAATACTGAGGCGAATTTAGTGCTCTTAAACCCACCGGCTGGTTTGACCAGGCAGAGCCGGGACTTTTCTTCACTTCTAGCTACGATACGCTAGGCGATGATCATGTTTACCATCAATGGGGGAAACTGATGGTGGAGGCTGGGCAGAAATCCGGCATGAATTTCGATATTGGCCCGCACCTCAAAGGCTGGCTTGAAGATGCCGGATTCATCAATGTTACTGAAATCCGAGTTCCCTGGCCGATTGGCAACTGGGCCAAAGATCCGCATCAGCAAGAGATCGGAGTTTTTAACAAAATACGGCTAGAACAGGGTATCTTGGACTTCTGTTCTCGTCGTTTCTCGAACAACATGGGCGTATGTGTTTGGTGGCTTCCTGGAAGTTGAATCTCCCCAAGTGAAGCAACTGACTGATTTGCAGTGGAAACCGGAGGAACTTGAGATATTCGGGATCAAGATGAGAACTGCACTCAAAACTCGGAAACTGCTTGCCCACCAGTGGGCGTATGTTACTTCCTTTTCCAACTTGATCTAAAGTGAATCAATGCTTACTTCTCTCAGGTACTTTGTATATGCACAGAAACCGCCGTCTACCTAGGTAAAAGGACAGGGAAATGTAAATTCTAGGTTTCCCTTGCTAGGAAATAAGGATCATCTCAAGAAGCAACATCAAAACTGTCAACTGTGTTACTAGAAGGCAAAGTATCCAAAGCAGTTGACGCATGGTATTGGGAAGATAATAGGGAAGTTGTTCACCATTGACGAATGCACAAATCGATGCACACTACTAAATCTAGTCTTCTACTACAGTGATTCGTGGCTGAATTTTGGGCTCGGGATCACTGCGTCCATAACTTTTCAGCCCATATTCTACTAGAATTGGCATGAAACTATGTGATATACATCACGTGATTAGGTGACCCTACCAGTGATGAGTTGATATGTTTCTTTCATTCGTGCTACGTCTTGTTATTGAATACACCTTAGTCCTCGAATGTCTAATGCTATTTGCTCATCTGTCAGGACAGTTCTAGGTATGATCCTTTAAAAGTAGTGATCGTTGTATATATACTGCATACGTTTAATAAGATCATTTATTTTTATATAGATAATAGGTAAATACTATCTATATAACTATAGATACTATAAATTCTAGTTTTCACATTTATATTATAATATAAAGAAAAATTGAAACATATAAAAATAAAATGTAGTTTAATGGGATAGATGATAGATCAAATGGGCCTGACACGGCGCCGTTAACATTCGCTCTAAGATACAAAAAAACGCCGGCAACTCCCCGTATTCTGCAAGAGAACCCAGCTGGCATCGACGTACAAAGGCATGACGTTGTTTTATACAAGCATTATTACACTGAAAGATCTAAACCAGACGGCCAACGCCCAAGTTTGATGGCCCTATGACTAGTTCTTGGACCTGTTCCTTGACACCGCCCAGTCTGTTTGCAACCCCTAGAATACCAGCTTCTACATCCCCAAGAGCAGCAGCTAGATCCGCAAGTTGAGTCTTAACATTTCCGCCGCTGGATGCACTGGCACGATTACGCGACGAGGCAAATTCATTGATTTGCCTGTTCAGCGAGCTTTCAACGCCATACAAGTGGTCTTCAACCTCCTTCAGGTTCTTCCTGTAGGTTTCGAGAACGGTGGTCATTTCATCGGATCGGTGCGAGAAGTAGTCAACAAGATTGACGGGAACGCCGTTGATGGAGTCCGTGGTGGCCGAGTCTCCTTCCACATCATCGGGCAATGCCAGTGTGCTTTTTCGATGTTTTATAGATGATCGAAGGGACTGTCGCTCTGAAAGCTGTTGCTCTGGTACTGACCACCAGCCTCCACTTGAAGATTGGTACTGTAGAGGCAGCTTCAGATTATCAATGGCACGGAATGCGACTTGAGCTTCGGCAGCATTCCGCGTCACCATATTGCGTACGTTATTAATGTCCCGAGCATCATTCTCCAGGGCATGTTGCATCGTCTCAAGCTTGTTTTCCACAAAACCAACATCGTTTGGTATCGTAGCCCCTTGCTTCGCAATCGTGGGGAGAAGGTCTGTAACCTCATTGCACATATTTAGTTGATTCAAGACATATGTATCGATCTGTTCGATGGTCATTTTGATCTCATCTGCGCAGCTTTCGAACTTGGTTGTAGGCAATAAGTTGCTGGCATCAACTCTGACTCCTTGGATAACGGTTCCTTGAGCGGCGGTAGATTGTTGTAGTTGTTGGGGTGCGTTATTCTGAGCACTAAATATCGATAACGTAGGTTTTTGCTGTTGTGGTTGCTGTTGCTGAACGACATTTTGAGTTCCACCACTAACAGACGATTAGTTTACATTATAGGAAACAGCAATGCTTTGACTTACAAAAGAGACGCACCGCCACTAGGTGCAGCTGAGCCAAAGAGTGATTTTGGCTGAGTTGTTTGAGCTGTTGCGCCTTGATTTCCAAACAAGCTGCCTCCTGTGGCGCCAGTCTGCGCGGTATTTGTGTTTCCGAAAAGGCTGTTTCCAGTATTTCCAGCTGGCTTATTCCCAAAAAGGCCCCCACCAGTTGTCCCCGTCTGCTGTGTAGTTGTGTTCCCAAACAAGCTTGTGGCTGATGCTGCAGGTTTCGCAGCAGCATTTCCGAATGAACCCCCAGTTTGCGGCTGCGATGTCGCTGCCGGCGCGCCGAACAGACTTCCTCCAGCCATACCACTCTGCTGAGGCGCACTGGATGTATTCGAACCTAGTCCACCAAACAAACTTCCACTGCTCTGCTGTGTGTTTCCAGTTGTTGTGTTTGCTGTCGTATTCCCGAAAAGACTCCCGGCAGGCTTCTGCTGGTTTCCAAAAAGGCTTCCTGCTGTTGCAGGTTGGGATGTAGGAGTTGCTGTGCTGGAATTTGGACGACGTTAGTATGTTCTAATTTAATGTGGACGTTTCTTCAAAGCCATTCAAGCCCTTCGCTCTTGAGTCGGATTTCTTCTTGCCGACCTTTAAACCAAACTTACAAAGCGATTCAATTACTCATAGTTCGGTTGAATGCAATATGCTCAAGAGGCGAAAACTTCATTGTAAAATGAGAGAGAGGCTGACTGGCAAAGAAAGAAGATCCAGGGTGATGCACTCACAATAATGAATTGGCTGAGGAAGTGTTGATGGACAGCCCACCCGCCGCTGCGGTAGAAGTTTTCGGGGCGAACATTATGGACTGAGCGGAACTTGTATCGGTTGAGCTTTGTATATTAGAAGATAGGATCGGCCGTCAGCCCCTTGCTTCAGCCGCGAGAGGTCTTCTGCGAGCAAAGGAAGTCTCGACTTGCGATAGAAACAGATAAAAACAAAGCTGCGGCAGGCCAAGAATTCCGCCCTGCGCGACCCGCCATCCCCGATACGGACTAGTGCCCTCTACGAACAGTGGCGAATCTATAGCTACCGTTCATCCTGCAAGCATTCTCGTAATACAGTTGGCATGGTTGCGTTTACGGGATGAGACGATTGGTTTTGACCCATAATTTGCATTTTGAGGATTTCAAACCCTCAACTTGATGGCGCGCGGTCAATCCAAACTCCAAAGTAGTCTAGTAAATACATTCTTTTCAGAATCATGCCGTCTTCCCAAATTCAGACGAGCACTGAGCCCTCAGTGCAGTTGACACCGAAATGCCTAGCGGTTTTTCAATCCTCCCACATTCCTCTTTCTTCTGAAAAACAAGGCACGTATCATGACACAGTGGAGTCAAATTATTTTAAGAGTGCAGAATGGTAATCGCTCTGATGATATCACGAAGAATCTCGAAGGCTAATGGTGAAACAGGACGGCAGATGGAACTACAGTGATCACGGATTCTGCAGACAACCACCTCAGAACGTTCATACTGTGAGTACCTACTCAGGCCTAATAAATTGGCGATCACTGACAAACAGCAGACCACCGGATCTTCTAGAAGAGAGAGAGCAGTTACTGCAGCTAGAGCCCTACTCAACAATACCATCAAATGAGCCAGTATATGCCACAGCGATTTATCCATTTTATTCTCTCCAAGATCCCTCGACGACTCTTATTCTTTCTTCGGTACGGGATCATCCCATCAGGTTGTCGTCAGCCCTGGCGCCACGGACGTTGGGAACATATTCACTGGTTAATCCCACAACGGAAGCTTTTATCACGCCGCATTCAATATTATATCCCTCTGAGCTTGGCGGGTCACAGTTCATCACCGGGTCAGATAGTTTGATATGCATTTTCGATGTCTCTCGTACTGGAAGCGATGGTCCAGTTACTAGGTTTCCAACAATACCTAGTAAACGCAAACAGATTGTTGGTGGCGGTGTAGGTATGAAAGGTATTGTTTCTGCGCTAGCAATGAATCCTGCTGGAGACGGGATTCTAGCAGCTGGAACTTTCACAAGATACATAGCACTGTATGGATCTAGAGGAAGTGGCGAGCTTATTGGGACATTTAGTATCGTCAAAACAGAGGCTGACAAACATATCGGTGGTACTGGAATCACGCAGTTGCTCTGGAGTCCCTGTGGAAGATATCTATATGTGGCCGAGCGCAAGAGCGGAGGAATGCTGGTATATGATATTCGTGTTACCGGCCAATTATTAGGCTGGTTAGAGGGACGCGAGGCTCTTAGCAACCAGCGCATGAAAGCGGACGTCGTTGCTACTGGTGATGGCGAGTCACATGAAATATGGGCAGGAGGAACAGATGGCACAGTAAGAGTTTGGAGCAATCCTTATTCTTCTATAGGCTCTCAAAAGCCTAGTCACGAATTCGATATGCATTGTGGTTCGTATTCTGTTGATTATATGAGCCAAATTTGTAGATAATGCTAATGACACGATACAGACCCAGCGACAAGTTCCGTTTTGCATCCAGGTAGTAGTGTCTTGGCAACATGCTCTGGCCAAAAGCATTTCCCTGACTTTGATGTTGATGAGGTCAAGGGAGATGGCTATGCATTGCCAACAGAATATGACAATAGTTTGAAGATCTGGTCACTCGAGGAGAATACACTTGCGAAGAGTCTTGAAGCGGATAGGTACGACTGACATCATCCGAGCAGCTGTTTTGTATCTCTTGTGGCCTAAATTACGGCATCTCCTATAACATGTTTACTTTATAGAGGTAGAACACCAGACATACCTTTGGGAAGAATCTTGCAGCGCCTATCACTATCATACAACTGCAGAGTGATACTAGCTTGAACAAGTCCCTGTCCCTCCAAAGAATACTAATGACGAGGAAATATAAATCTGAATCAAGATGTTGGCATTGACGAAGGATACCATGTCAATAAATATGTATATACAACTTGCTTAACAGCTATATGAGCCCGAATTGATGAGTTTTCGACTTCTATTGCAAACTCACAGTGTTTCCTGTCTAGAATAAAAACTCGGCAGCTCTTTCCGATGCCCGATTCTCTGTCTTCTTCAATGCCTTCTCTTCGACCTCAGTGAGACAGCCACTCCCATCTAGCTTTGCCTTCCCTAGAATATATCTCGCCCATTCATCAACTTTAAATTTCGAACTAAGAGGATCTGTCTCCGATATTCTTGTAACACTGTGTCTAGGCCGTTCTATGCATATTATTCAAATTTAAGAGGCCTACGAGATCCACTCAGAATGGATCATTCTTCATCCTATTGAGAGATTTCAGGTATAACTGATTACATGGTAATGAAAACTAACATGACCGAGTCTGAGCTGTTTCCCGTATAGATGCGTGATACAATCATTAATTTTATGCATCACTTACGTCGAATAAATCGAATGCCGGCTAGATTCAAATATTGCTTCCAATTAGCTGATCCTCCCTTGCTTAGCTTCTACTGCGGGTAGTCCAAACATGCATCTACTTTTACATCATCCGTATTCTTCGGCCAACTAAAATACTCGGTCCCGCAATAGGTGTGAGTGTGGAATGCCGATCCCGAATCATTGTTCCAAATCGTTGAGAAAGTCGGGACTACAAAATGCCATCCTCCCCTCTCCTGAAGGCTTCTAATTTATTTTGGATTTATGCACGCTTATCAGCTTGGCTAGTGGAGCGTCTTTCCCGAAAACCCACGATCATGGAGATGTTAGATCAAAGCATTGTATTGCTCGACTCTGTGGTCAGGCCTTTGCAGAGCTATGTCGGCGCAAGGGCTAACTCCGTCACTCAATTGCCGCCTCTGGAAAAAGTTTTGACACCTTCATTGATAATGGCCTCTGTTTTGCTCTATTCTGTGCTCTGCTATTGTTTCCGTCATCAACGAATCCGATCTAAAGTGAAAACTTCAGGCTATACAACACGAGAATCGATGTCAAAAATGACCAGTGCAGAGGCACAGGAAATCGTGAGAAGCTGGGGAGAATACGAGTTTCCCACGATATCCAGAGCATCCTTACAATTTGCACTGTTCAAGGTAGATAACCTCATTATCAGTCTGAGACAAGTCACAGATATAGCAACCAAGCATACTAAATACCGTTACAGACATACGGCATACCAACAATATCAAACCTTCTCAGTGAAACGCGAATGTTCAGCACTCCTGTAAATGCGAGTAAACGATACGAAGATACTGCAGTTCTCATTGGCGAGTTAATTTACCATGGCCCTTCCGAGGAGCGAGCCCGAGAGGCAATCGCTAGGATGAACTATTTGCATAGCTTCTACATCAAGGCTGGAAAAATCAGCAACGAAGATTTATTGTACACACTAAGTCTATTTATCACTGAGCCGATCACGTGGATAAATCGGTACGAATGGCGACAACTGACAGAAATGGAAATATGCGCATCAGGTACATTTTGGAAAGGGATTGGGGATGCAATGGAGATCAGGTATGCTGGGTATCTGAAAAACGATACTTGGAAGGATGGGATAGAGTTTTATGAAGATATCAGGGACTGGGCCCGTCAATACGAGAGCACCCACCTCGTGCCAGCAAGCACAAACAAGAAAACTGCCGATGAGCTCACGCCATTACTTTTGCATTATATTCCATCTCCACTTGTGCCATTCATGCGTCAGTGTGTTGGTGTGCTAATGGGAGAGCACCTTCGATATGCTATGATGTGGGTGTTTCAGTCAGCTACAATTAAGCCAAACGATTTGACATAATTTTGACCCTTTCTATAATAGGTCTGAAGAGCCCTCTCTTCTTGCCCATGCAATCACGTACCTAATACTTGATCTGCGGCGCATATTTCTTCTCAATCTCTGTCTTCCACGCATATTTCCTGTTAGTGAGTTTTCGGAGAAAGATTCGAAAACAGGACGTTATCATCATAATACCTATTTAGCTCATCCATACTACGTCGAAGCCACGTTTTGGAACCGATGGGGTCCAGCTGCGTGGTTTACGTGGATTCTTGGAGGTGTGCTACCAGGTGGCAAAAATGGCGAGAAATACATGCCAGGTGGATATTTATTTCATGAAGTTGGTCCTAACCAAAAGAAAGGAAAGGGACAAGAAGAAATGAATGCCTGGAAGACTAAAATATCAGATTCACGCCCCAGTACATGCCCTTTTTCTACGAAATGATATGTTTAAACCTCAAGATGTTTTAATTCGTATGTAGTATACGTTTTCTTTCCTTCAATGTTGAATTCCAATTGCCGTTGTGTTAATAACTCAGCTATTGATTCAGACTGATTTACATCTATTCGCTACATTAGAAAATTCAATTCTTTACTGAACGTTGTGACTTAGCGGGGTTGCTAGCCAACGGTTTTTGGCTACCCTAGTCGTACCACTGCACAGTAGGAAAATAGGACGGAAATGGTACTTTGACCAATCAATATTTGCGCATCCCATGTTCGCAAGGGGATTTACGAGGAACACCATAAAATCAGTTGCGGCATGATGAATGGAGCAGTTCGATTGGCAAAAGCTATCATTAAGTGGTCAACTAGGAAGGCTGCGGCGAAGTGTTGTCCCCCCTCAATGTCGATTCCTTCTCTCTAGGAAGCGCTGATGATTGGTGAAGGCACAAGGTTGACCTGCAGGCCAGGCAGCCTTCTAGCCTCCGTGGTGAGGCAGTGCACCAGGTGAACGAAACGCCGTTTCTTAAGGCTCATATTTCAAATTAAGTCTTTGATTGACAGCGTTTCTCTTCCAAGCCTTCCTTGCGAAGGGCTTTGCGATTATGAAAAATGAGGTAAGGGCGTCCCTCCCACCATGGTACCCAGACTAACAAATCCTCGTAAAACTTCTCCAGCCAGCCGAATCTGAGCTCTTCTACCTCTACTTTCTCTGTGGTCGACTGCGAGGCTCTCTTTTCCAAAGCGAAGACGGACTTCCTGGCCGCACTCCCGATCGATGAACGGGCCCGGTTTGCTCCCTGTTCGTCCTCAAAAGAACTACTCGCTCATGTTAATAAATTCGCCGTTCTGTCAAAAACCACGAGGAGGGGAAATAGCCTGGCCCAGCGGATTCGAGTCTTTTGTGATGGATTGACACTGTATTTTAAGGGCTTTCACCATGGTGAAAGCCCTTAAAATATTAGTATTATAGGAATAGAAATATTTAGAGTGTTTACCTACAAATACATTAATCTCATACCTGTTCTTTCCTTGCGATCATTTTAGCTCCCTTGATGATCTCTTGAGGATGATTGCATATCCCTATGTCTGCTAGAAATCCTAATGCACGTCGGTTCACACCGAGACTGTATAGATAGTACCCCATTAACTTAGGTAGATAATTGCACCTCATTTTCGCACGAGAAAAGCAAAATGTAGAAGTGATTAGATAGAGCGGTTTAACTTGACGTTCAGCCACTTTATCTTTATCGCCAGTATAGCTCTCATGCTTCATACGATCGTTAGATAAAAGTATTCGAGCAATCTGATTCCATGTTGGTGCATGTTCCTTGAGCACCCCTTCTAGTTCACTAAAATCGATTGTTTCTGGATCTGCCGTAGTACTGTCGAACTGACCAAAATAGGTTGTCTCCATCAAGTTATCAAATTCCGACCGTAATAAGCTGCTAATAATCTGTAGAAGAAAGTTCGACTGCTCTGACTGTCCTTGTAAAAGGGAAAATAGTGCATCGCGAATCCGTTTATGCCGCTTGTCCTGGGTACGATGGGTGGTCGAGCGTAGCACATCAGGACATTCTAGATAAGCTCGAAGAAAAGTTTCAATGCTTATACCTGTACTGCTCATATATTGTAACACCTTGTCTAACCGCGCCTTTTTAATGTGCCGTTTTCCTCTGATATTTCGATTCGCTCGTCTAGGACTGGAAGGCTTTCGTCTGCCTGTTGGCGTGTCGGAGGCATCAATTAAATCTTCTGGAGGCGATGATAGAGAACTTAAGGACTCAGATATATCAGTATCCATATTGATACTAGAAGAGGTTGATAGAATGATTAAGATAGTAAATAGTGGATGGAATAGATGATGTATAGATAGTAGCATATTTATTGACTCTGATTTTTAAAATTATTATTTCCGCGTCAATAAACACATGATAAACAATCAGCTCTTTCAGCCACTCAGAGTACAGAGGTCACATGACAAAGTGGATCTGTCGGACTTTTTACGCGTTAGAACAAATTGAGTTTAGTGGAAAATTCAATTGGATTGAGATACAAGCCTGAGTTTCAAAGAACTCATCTATCTAGGCGTATTTATATGCAAATTTACACTAATATTTGTCATCAGGGGTAAGGATTTGAAATTTGAAATATGTCGAATTTTTGGGTGCTGTTTTGGCGTTGTTGATCGTAATTTTGGGCGTTTCGAATCCTTTCCCAATGTGCTTAGTGCCAAATATTCCGACAGGATCGGAAATTCTTATAATAAAGCGCACTTTAATTTCAACGTATATAATCACTCTCGATTTCCTATTCTAGATTATTATTATTATTATTCATTCATACACGCATATAAACCATCTAAGGCTGGGTGGCCAAGCCCATACGCTTACAACGCCCGCGCGGGTGCACGAGGCCCTATTCAGTCAAAGCACTGCAAAGGCCCCTAGAGTTGACAAGCTTAACTTCATAGCCTGGCGGCTAGTCTGGGCATTGGACCCTGAACGCTTAGTGGCCCTAGCGAGGCAATGCTTCCGCTTAGGGGTGCATCCCCCAGCCTAGAAGGTGGTCAAAGGCGTGGTATTAGAGAAGCCTGGCAAGCCTAACTATGCCCTAGTGAAGGCCTGGAGGGCGATCAGCCTGCTAAGCTGTCTAGGGAAGGTAGTGGAGAAATTGGCGGCAATCCTTATAACCAGCCACTGCGAGGCCCAGGGGCCCTACGCCCTGGGCAAATAGGGGGACGCCGCCTTAATCCTTATGCACCGGGTGCAACGAGGGTGGGCCGGCAAGCTTATGACTAGGGCGCTCTTTATTGACGTTAAGGGTACCTTTTGTTACGATCAGCATAAATATGAATCTGTGGTACCATTGAACTAGGATTCTAAGCATGAGGAAGGAATTATGTGCAGCCGCGCGCGTCGCGGATAGATAGCCAGTATGGGGTACGTGCCCCGCTAACCCGAGCCCTAGCCGGCCAGTAAATGAAGACGTAAAATATTGCATTTTGTATGTATTTGAGTGATCGGGTCGCCTGTGTGATTTGGTGGGTGGTGGATCACGTTAACTATCGTATTCAATGGCTGCAAGTTATCGATTCTTGTGACAGTCTCATCTAACTTCTCACTAACTTTTCTAGTTACCTAGATTCTTTTATAGAAGCCTGAAGTAATCTATGTCTTATTACACTAAATAATTTGATTCTATTACTTAATTGTCCAATTTATATGCTTAAGGACCCGGCAAGATGCACACAGAGGAGGCAAGCGCGCAGGCTTCGCCACGGTCCGCGGGTCTACCAAAAATGGGCAACCCATCACCCATTTCTTGGCGGGTAATGGGTGGGGATGTCCTACCCACGTTAGATCGTGGTAAGCTGGATAATTAATACTCAGAGATATTTGGGTAATATTTGGGGGTAGACAAACAGCACAAACAGATAAATGTCATTAATTGCATAAATTATGCAATAGCACGCGACATGATTAATTTGCCATGTAGAGTCGAAGTTGAAGTATTCTGTATATGATTACCCCAGGTTCTCAACACGAACTAGATCGGGACGGGCACCCACGATCTCCCCTGTGACTATCTGTGTAGGTTGGGGGGTTCTATATCTTATATATCAGTTGATAGATATGAATAGTCACCGTTTATTTTCCAGTTTTATAGAGTGACATATTGGCTTATATTCTTCAAAATATTCTGGTTTTTAGTAATGTCATTAAATATTCTAACCTATGAACGGGGATTCTCATTCTCGCCTTGGCCCTGCAACTAGAAAAATACTGCGAATGCCATCATCAACACACTCCAACCGACGAAACTAGGGAGAATAGTTACAGCACCGTTAGTCGGGGGAACACGAGTGGACGAAGCTGTTGGACTTCCACTTGGTGTTGGCGCGGCTGTTGCTGTCGCATTGCTTGCTAAAATAGTGGCATTAACCTGAGCCCACAGTTTACAAGCAGAGAAATCAATTAAACCAGGTTCAGTCGAGTTGCCAATGATAAGCCCCGGAGTCGAAGAACCATTCGCTGTGATCTGGAATTGCGGCCAATGGACAGATTCAGTCGATGGATCAGCATTTTCAGCCATTGCCGTCCACAACCCCCTCATTTTCTCGCCGAGAGAGTACTCGGCAGGTGTGGCATTGCAACTCGAGTTAAAATTGAAATCCAGGTTACCAAAGAGGTATGGTAACTCGACGGTGTGAGCGACGCCAAATTCGGAGATGACTGACTGAGGCATTTTGTCCAACCATACACAAGTAGAGTTGTGAGTGAACTCATATGTCCATACTGGAATCTTTCTACGTACGGCTTCCACTGCACCCTGATATCCTGGACATTTGAAATAGGCGTCGGTAACGACTGTTGCTATGGCTTCAACAACAGCCAGCCCGGTTGAGTTGCCGGTTAGAGACTCGAAATAGATAGAGAGTAATACCTCTCAACAAGCTGAGCGGCAGTGCCAAAGTTGTCACGGAGGAATTCCGTATACTGAGATGCATTGGCATTTCTAACAGCTTCAACGCTGTCGTACTGGGTGAGGGTATCCATCGTGCCTTCTCTTTGATCTTTATAGTTCACTTGGTTAGTCTTCATGTAGAAGGGGAGATAAGAATAGTAATGCGCATACTAAATCCAATGATCATCGGGACTTGTGGCCCCCGACTTGAGGGATCCTCAGTGACGACCATCTACATAGGGCCAGAAAGCATGCGTTAATGGATTGTTGATACCAATATGGTCAGATGCTCCAAGTCCCTCATTTAGGAAGGCATCGTTTGTGTACGCCTCTTTCAGTTCGGCGACAGTCTTGGACTTTAGACAGGGTTTCTGTAGAGGTCAGTTTCCATCCAGAAAAAAAGATAGGAAAGGTTCGTACTCACGTCACGCACACTGCAATTAAGCGCTTTGGCATATGACGCACCAGTGCTTTGCAGAGTCACATTGAAGGTGAGCTGGGTACCGGGGATCGATTCCGCGATGGCAGCTTTAAAGAAAGAGGGTGCTTGAGGAAGAGTGGCAATAGTAAACACGTCCGTAGCACCAGCCGATTGTCCAACTAAGACCACTTTTTTCTGCTTTAGTTTAGGGCACGAATCGAGTCCGGTACAGATCCCGGCCTCTCAATGAAGCCATACGATTGTTCCACATTCGTCTCGTCGATATCTCCCCAGTTTTCAATGACGAACAGAGGCAACCCGGTAACTATTCGAAATACCATATAGCCGAGAGCCTATATATCGGCCCTAAAATTTACCGATGCCCCAACCACCACCTCCGGGTGTCGATAAAGGATCAGATAAGCGTAAGTACTGTTTTCTGCTTGAGCCGGATATGGCCAGCGCCAAGGTCGACCAGCACAATATTTATGTTCGTTGGAGCCGTGTCTAAAAGAATAGACTGTCATCCAATGGAAATGAGTCGTCACAATCGTTTAGCTTGTTCCCTCTAGTATTCTGTTTCCAGATATCGTCTTCAGATTTGGAATCAATTTCCTACGTTAAAGCAAGTATTAGATTTCCGAGATGGATGTCACCATGCATGATATTTTGCTTGTGAAGATAAACCAATGCCTGCAACGCTTGAATTGAGACCTTGCGATAAAATTAAGGCGGTGCTGGGCGTTCTAAATAGTCATCAAACATAGTCTCAAGCTGCCGCCCGAGTGGCCTGAATACTACACGAGCGTGTGTGCCACTGGGTACCTGGTGATGCAAATCATCCAAGAGCTCGACGACAAGGCGCTCAGCCCGGTGTGACGGGACAGGATGCTGTCTGAGCTGACACAGAACTGAAAACTCCCAAGCTTGTCGCTGTGACATCTAAGTAATACCAATTTTAATAGCAAAATATTTGTTGGTATCTCTGTCGAGATCTAACCACACAAATGAAAATTGGCCTTCTTCAAGCTTGCGGAATGGGCGGTAACGATTCTCCTTTAGTGCGTCGCCAGGTAGGATATTGAGGAAACATTCAGCTGCAGTACGCCTGCGAGCTTAACATCCTCAAGAACGGACGGCAACAGCGTCTCAGTATTCATTGCGACGGACATGCCAGGTTAGCTGGCGATGAAGTTATCGAACTTTGACCAGCGACTTGGCTAGAAAATGAGGGGCAATACAGAGACACTGAAATTTAGGCCACTGTGGGGTTTCGTAGCTTTAGATCTATATAAACTACTAAAATGTACATATCACCTAAAGGCCCAGTAATTTACGATAAGAATAAGAATCGCTATACAGTGACAATACAAATAAGGTCTTGTATGGAAGGAAGGTCGGAAGCTAGAGGAGAACATCAACGCAATTATTCAATAGCTTGCCAAAATATCCCCTACTCCAAATCAAGACTTTTTAATGAGGCACCTACTGCGTTCGTATGCAATTGTGAATATTGTAACGCTAAATCTCTGTAAAAAACCGAGGGCTGTTTTACCTAGCTAAGTGCAAGGAGGTTGAGAAGCTATATATCCCTGCGTGTTCTAAAAGGAGATTGAAAATCTTTGATCGGGGGTGTCAATCGCGCGTGTCCTAATATAGATAAACTCTATATCACTATGAAACAGGCTATTAGAGGTCAGGAATAGTCCTCTTTAACGCCATTTTAAGCGTCACTAATAATTGAAATGTAATACATGTATGCATCTTCATTCGATAGCATGTGGTAGGTGAGCTGATACCAGAACCTAAACGTTAAGAATTAGATGAATGATACTCAGCGACCATTCGATCAATCTTTATTACATTCTCGACCAGCTGCAGCGCGACTGAGATGCCTGTGCTCCTACCGATGTTCTGGAGAAGTTGGATGACCAACTTTCGAGTTTCACTTTTCGTGGCCAAGCATTTCCCTACCATGTAGAGACCCCAAGTAAGCATATAACCACCCGCCACGCTGCCTTGGAAGGAGAAGCCGATAGTGGGGCAAGCATTAGGTGTCGAGGACATGAATTCTAAAGCCTGTGGAACGATGGCAAGGATGTTGTCCCCCAGTCTGGACAGTGTGTGCAGTGTTCTTCGGAGTACCAGCTTCATATGCTCCCGGACGGACGGTGCGAGATCCTCCGCGAGAATCTTGATCAAAACGAAGTAAATGATCTCACTGGTAACCATTTGAAGAGTTCGCAAATTGACCCAAAGCCTGATGGACCAAGGATCCTTAAAGTGGTAAATGAAACCATTATGAATTATGTTTGGGTCCCCATCAGATGCTCGGACGGTTGTAAATGGTTCCTGTATAGCGAGGACAGGAACGAGGGATTCAAAGTCACGCTCCAACACAGTTGCTTCCTCCAGCAATTCGGACCAAGAGATTTCCTCAGTCGTTTGATTATCCCTGACGCTCGTGAGTAGTCTAGCGCATCGGGTACCCAGCACCCCCATGAGCCACCACGCAGTAGAGGTGTCTGCGTGCTTGGCTGCCTCTTCCTGTAGCTCTAAAATATTCTCCGGAAATGGTTCTGTACCACGGAAACATGCAAGCACCAGATCTGTGCGCACTTGATTAAACATGAGTTGTCTGACAGGACTGGAGAATTGGCTCTTGCCTCGGGCAGCCACCAGTGCTGCAGCGCCATGGACATGTCGAGCAAACGATTCATATCCAGAAACGTGCTCAAACACCCCCAACGAAATTACTGACATCAAGGTGCTGTCCTTGACGGACTCGACAGGCGATGCCAACGCAGCATTCACCTTCTGGATTGCCTCCAAGTATTTGGCTCTCGCGTGGCTGGCCAACTCGGGATGTTGAGTCAAATTAGCCAATGCCACAAGGCCTACGGCTGCCATGCTAGCAACCAATGTAAATTGCTCGCCATCGGCATGATAAACAGACGGAATGTAGTTGAGGCATCCGCGGGAATTGGATCGGCCGCCGATGACGAAGTGGCGGAAAAAATAGTTGACTCCTATCTCATCTACGCGGGTTCTCAAGTTGGAAGTAGGCGGGGGTAGGTTACTGGCAGTTCCTTTGGCCCTTTGCTCTTTGGAGCGCTTAATGGTCCTGTTAGTCTGGTCGCGGAAGACAAGCTCCCATTCATCTCGGTAACCGGGGCATTTTTCACGTAGTCGAACGCACTGCCCGCAATGGGGAAGCTGCTGGTCGCACTGAACAGAGACACGGTACAATTAACATTGGCTGAGTAAACTTGAGAAGACAGGACGACTCACGCGCCTCTTGATAGCTCGACAGTTCCCACAACTCCTAGAAACTCTTCCGCGAGCCCTAGTATACGGGGACATATTTATCTGCTAAAGGAAAAGAAAATCCGAATTTTCAGCCTGGTGCTGACTACAAGGCATTCGCCAAGTTCTCGAAGCATTCTCCAACGGAGCTCAAGATTCTCCTTAATCGCAAATACACGTCGACCTCCAGTTTTTATGCGAGGTGACGTGAAAAACACTATAATAATCCCCAACCTTATTAAGGTTAAGATTTGCGAAGGCTTTACCTATTCTAGATAGGGGTGAATGACTAATGCGGGCTAATCATTGCTGGATTTAGCGTGGCAATTTTACCCTGCGTTACTTGCGTGAAACATTCTGGAAACTTCAGATAGTTGTGTGTAATTGACAAACTTGCACCCAATTTACTAGGGGGGGATGTCCTCGGTTTTGAAGATTTCAAACCCCTCATTATTACAAGTGTTTTCATCTAATTGGTCAAATGGAGCCTCCCAAAATTAGCCCATATTCTCTAACAATTATAGGTCTACTGAGCTAGTCCTATCTTGGTAGGTGAGATGCTTGCCCAATCAGCGCATGGTCTAGATCCAACAACCACCAACAAGCCACGACTAATTGACCATGTGTTGCGTCATAATTAGATGTTAGATTTTAAGGTTCTCGGAGCTGAGGCGCGTAAATGCAGGTTCCGGCTGAACCATCCAGAAGCCATGTTCCTGGTTGATCGGCCCCCAACGGTCTTTATCCCCTTTTTGTTCTTGATAAGGTTACTTGGAAGAAACACGAAGGAAGCAAATATATCATTACACCTTTATTGAATTTGAATACGATCATGAGGTGCCATCTATGTAACATAGAGAAGGGTTGTTAAGGCTCCTTTCTTATTCAAGCCTAGCAAAGCTCTCTTAAGACTACGTTTTTCTGGGACATAGGAGATTAACAAATCAACAACGGATTATCTATAGAAACTTTTAGAAGAGCCACTGTGTTACTAGGTTATAGTGCTTATTTCTTTAGCTCAATTGCGGCGTACTCCATAATATATATTTTTAACAGTCGTATTAATAGATTTATACGCGTTTTACCAATTTTAGATATAGCTGAAATAAGGGTCTATAAATTAGCTGATTATAGATATATAGGGCTAATCCTATGTAGGGAGATGAGATGCTCCGCCAATCAACGGAAAATAATGACCGAATAATAATGACGATGATAACGGCAAGGACGACTATTCTGAGTAGGCGGTGTTGCGGCAGCTGTGGGGGGTTTCACAAGGCTTAGGAACATAAAAGCAGACCAATAGGTCTCATTCCGGATGGAAATCAAATTCCTCTCCATCTTCTCGCTACTATAGTACCACGATACTATTATACGACAAAATGGGCACTGTGGACTACCGCGACGGCATCGCCATCATCCAGCTCATAGTATTTCCTGTGCTATTCGTCATAGGAATACTCATATGGAAACGAATTGGATGGAGAGCTGGAGGGAAGAGCTGGCGATTTGTAGTCACGCTCGCCCTCCTACGAATAATCGGTAGCATCTGTACGCTGGTGACAATCAACAATACCTCGGAGAGGATCTACATCGCGGCGATCGTTTGTGAGCTGATCGGGGTTGCACCTCTGCTGCTGACCTATATCGGACTTCTGGGACAAATGTGAGTTGGCGAATGTCAATTCTAAATTACTTTAAACTAACAAAAGGTGTCTCTACTAGCGATACCGAGCAAAATATTAATCCCCGGCTCCTCAGACTGGTGACCCTCGCCGGCTTCCTAGGCCTCATCCTCGGTATCGTGGGAGTCAGCATCCTCGATGACAAAAGTTCCTTCCACCCAAATAGCGAAATCAAGGCGGCCATGGGCATATTCTTGGCCGTATTTGTTATCATGAGCGCGCTGGCGGTTTGGCTGGGCTTCCAACTTTGGTTCTCAATCAAGGTGTGGCAAAAGAAGTTGTTCTTTGCTATCATTCTTTCGTGGCCGTTCCTGTTAGTCCGGCTGGTCTACTCAGCGATAGGCGATTATAGCACCAACCATAATTTTACCCCCGGAGGAGGCAACGACACTATCTACTTGTGCATGAGTGTGCTTGAGGAGATCGTTGCTATGGCTCTCTGTGTGGGATTTGGGATGTCGGCTATGGTCGACAAAAAACATGAAGAGGTCGCTCTAGGTGAGACGATGGCTGACCCGAAGACTGCTCAAGTATAAAGTCGGGCTTCAAAGTTTGATCCTAGATTTTAAAAGCAGGGCTGGTCGCTTTAACCTAGAAGACAAGGTTGATGTCGGAAACAGGATGCAGATGGAACTGCTAGAGGGGCGTTTTCTTGGGTTCTGAACTAGATCATAGGTACCAAATATTTTAAATAAGTCAATATATAAGATATCTTAAGCTGTCTAGGGAAGGTAGTGGAGAAATTGGCGGCAATCTTGATAACCAGCCACTGCGAGGCCCAGGGGGTCCTACAACCTGGGCAAATGGGGGGACGCCACAGCCGCGCAACGGTTGACCACCCTAATCTTTATGCACCAGGTGCAACGAGGGTGGGCCAACAAGCTTCATAACTAGGGCGCTCTTTATTGGCATTAACAGCGCCTTCGATCATGTTGACCCTAATAAGCTGACAGGCGCCCTGAACACCACAGGCCGTGATAAGGGCCTCATTCTCCGGATCGAGTCCTTTTTGACCGACCGCCGGGTAAGCCTTATTATTGATAGCCATACTGGCCCAAAGAGGCCTATCAAATTCAAGCTCCCCCAGAGATCCCCAGTCTCGCCAATCCTCTTCCTCTATATCAGGAGCTCCCTTCGGGCTATTGAGGAACAAGCTCCAGAGGCCCTGTCACTATCATTTATGGATGATATCGGCCTTATAGCCCAGAGCAGGTCAGCAACAGAGGTCAGCCGAACGTTGAAACTAGCCGCTAGCGCGGCCGACGGGACGCCAAAATGGGGTCCAATTTGACCCCAGCAAGACCGAGGCCACAAGAAAGCTTTGTCTGGGGACTAGAAGCGATCCTTAACGACAGTCATATTTTAAGGTGAATAAGTCACAATTTGAGAATATTTGATTGGTTATGTATGGTGATCTATGGAAATATAAGGAACAAAACGAAACATAATGAGCGTCTTGCCTGAGGTTACTGAAGCAAACATGTTTCTTGGCAACAATGAGCGGATTGTTGGCGGCTCGGCAAGTCCCCGCGACCTTTTGAAGCAATAAGGCGGTTAACAAGGATTTGCCATTGACTACGAGCTGCTGAGAGCTGCATTTTAGGACTTCATATGGCGTCCTTGAAAGAACCCACTATTTTATAAGAATATTTATAATTATTGAAAAAATATAAAGTTAAATAATTAAAAAATATATTATATAAAATAAAAATAATATATATAATTTTTTATTTGTTATAATAATTATAAAAAATTTGGATTGAGCCAGTGTGCACCAACAACGGGAGCGGTTGGGGCGATGGAGTACGGCGGACGATAAGCGGTTTAGCGACATAATTCGTAGTTCACTAGTAAAGCTTTATCGACACACGTAATTTTGATTTATGAGCACGCAGCCTCACTATCGGCTGCCGTACAGAGGGCACGGTTAGTGGAAATAGATTCTAAGAGTAAGAAGCAACCCCGCATGCACTTCATCTCGCTTTCAACTTTCCAGTCGCCAACTGCTGTCAGCTGCTATGAGTTCAGATCCTTTGACCTCAGCTATCAATTATAGCTACTTGTTCCACCTCCCCTTAGAGCTGCTCACGTCTATTTTCGAGCTTCTGCCGAACCGCGATCTCAAAAACGCCCGTCTGACTTGTAGAGGCCTCCGTAATACTGTACGCTTGCGACTTGACCGCGTCTTCATATCAGCTAATCCACGTAATATCAAAGTCGCAAGGGCCATCGCTAATGACGAAACTTATCGCAGGGGCATTGTTGAAATTGTCTGGGATGATTCATTGCTGGCCATCACACGAGACTATCAATATTCTGACTCCTCAGACGATGAGACATCCCCTAACAATGACAAGCCTCCAGCTTGGTTCAGACACGAACTTGAGGAGAATCTACATCATATATTGACTCAGCATGTAAAGCCTGATGATCCTGATCTTCCAATCCATGTTGTCACAGCTCAGCGTGCTGCTGCGCTAATCTCAGTCAAGGAGGCCTGGACATATTACCAGACTTTATTCCAGCAGCAGAAAACAGTCCTTACATCTGGAGCTGATGTCTCCGCATTACATTATGCCTTAGAGCGGTTTCCTTCTCTTAGGCGAGTCACTATCACTCCTGCCACCCATGGGGTTCTGTTCCACCCGCTGTATCAGACCCCAATGATTCGCAACTTCCCACGTGAGCTCAACTATCCAATCCGCTACGGCTGGCTGGCCCCTAAGACGCCTATCTCTGGGCCAGAGGCACCTCCCTCTGGGGACCTTGACGACGCTAGTATGGATCCGTGGCACGGATTCCGCATGGTGACGCAGATTCTGGCTAAAATGCGAGATCATCATCATGTTACAGAGCTGGTTCTAGATGCTGTAGGCCTACTCAGTGGAATTAGCTGCCGCATCTTTGAAAGTCCATGTAGAGAATATAACGACCTTATAGCGCTACTCCAGCAACCAGGCTTTAAGCAGCTTGACCTCGCCCTTATTGTTGGTGGCGAGTGGCACAATGACTGGGTGTCCTTCCGTAACGGAAATCTTAGCCGGATGCTAGCAGGTGCCCCAGATCTGGAGCATATAGCGCTATCTACTAGTGTTGAGCCAGACCCAGCTGCTCATGCGGGAAGTGATGGAGATATGAAGAACTTTATTCCACTGAGGAGCATCTTTCCAGTGGATAGATGGCACCGTCTACGTCACTTCGCGTTATCTCAGTTCCTGGTGAAGCAGGCGGACGTGATAGAATTTCTAGCTGCCTTGCCAGAGACTCTAAGATCTGTAGAGCTGAGTTTTTTGATATTTTTAGATCCAGAAGGAAATTATCATGATATGTTAGCTGAGATGCGAAAAAGACTGGGCAGCTGGCAGAAAAGAGAGAAGTGGGCCCGGCCAAAGGTAGTAATTGGAGTTAATTCGCTCAGAACTAGTAAGATGATTGGACGGGCAATTTGGATAGATAATGAAGTTGAGGAGTTTCTTTATGGGGCTGGAAAGAACCCTTTTGGAATACTTTATGATAAGAATAGTGTACAGTTTGGCTATGGGGTGGTGAGAGATGTATTTGAACCTGAATTTGAGCGGCCTTATGTAGATCGGGACACGATGGAGAAGCTGGGATATTACAAGAAACGGCTGCGGCGGCGTTCAAAGTCGATAGAGCAGTTTTGAACGAGAAGGGAGGACCAAGGTGGGATTTTGCATATATATATCGGGCTGATGCTATTCTCCTTAGATCTACATGTCCTACGATACAGCCTCGCAATTCACTTTCACCCCGGGAGACAACGGACAAGGGGGTACTGGTGATTTATCATGCTCGGATTACCAGACGATAACGAGCATCTCGCAAGGTAATCAGGGAATGTAAGCATTTATCCATCTACCTTGTTCAATTCCGATAGATTCTAGCCGAAGAAGTATTAACTAACGCCTTAACAAACAGACAAGAGATAACGGGTAATTCGAGTTATCAGGGTGTGGCTTGGCGCGACAGAGAAGATCTGTTGGTGCTGGAGCCCAACCAGGGAGTATGCTATCCCAATAAAGTTGGCGTTACTACTGTTCTCGGTAGCAAAGGCGCAGCGACGACGAGTCTCTCGTTTCCAGAGCCGATCCCACTTATTATTTGGATGGCCTTGGCATCCAATCCGGCCAATTACCAACGCTCGATGATTTTACTAAGGGTGGCATGCTTGGCCAGGTCTCCAATTTGTTGGACGGTGCCCAGAATCTGTGGAGCTGGGGCAAAGGCCGTTGTCTCTTTTGTGGGGAAAGAATATTATCATTCGGAAGCTGCTGCGGCTCCTCCTGCATGCCATACCTGTTTCCGGCTTTGAGTGATATGACAGATTGCCCTGATTGCGACTCGTATTCAAATTCGGAAGATGGAGATTGGCCAACTGGCCGGTATCCCATAAGCACTGGTGGCATCTATAAGAGGAACGATGACGAGGACGAAGACTTGCATGAGCTGGACCAGCGGAGAGTTGGAACGGCGACTATGAGTTACAAGAAAGTTAGTGTCTGCGGCGAAGAGGAGTGGGTCCTCGGAGATGGCAGATACCCGTCATTCTCAAAGGCCCACAACTGGCCCTGGGAGACTGCTGATGGTGGAAAGTGGAATAGTATCCCCAAATATTACGGCAACACAAGCGCCAGTTGCATCGACTGGACTGTTGGCAAATTGGACAACTATGATACGACCTGGATCCCCGAGGAGACCAACCCCACCAAGATGCAACAAGTCCGAACCGATTACCAAAGTGCAACTTCTCCCACCCCCAACCCCTTTCCCTAGTGACGGACAAAGACAAGGTTTGCTAACATTAATCAATCACAGCTGAACACGTTCTTGAGGGCCAGCTGATTGGCGATTTCTTCACCTACTGGCTAGATCAAGGCATTTTAAAAGGACAAAACCCGTCTGACAACCAAGTATTCACCAAGTTCTTATGCGAAGACACGGACAAATACATAACGAGCCCGGAGCAAGGATACCCGTGGAGTGGAACAAAAAAAAGGCCTTTAATCAAGGTCCTTCTATCCGAGTTAGGAAGTGAAGGCCATCTCGATCGCCTGACTATTTTTCTAGCGAGACCCAACGGCAAGAAAGGCCTTGTAAGTGTTTCTACCTCTCTACATTTATTTTTCCCCCCAGACTGGGGCTGACATAATGTCGGGAATCTACAGATGTTCAGCAATAAAGCGACAACTAACAAGGGCAAGTATTCACGCATGACTCCAGATGCACAGCTGCAAGCAGCCAAGGAAATAGGCAAGTTAAGGTCTTTGGCTTTCCACAGCGCAGAGTCTCAAATCTAACCATGTCCACGTCTTACATAGGAATGGTCTTCCAATATATGAACCTCCCGGACGTTTGGAATCAGTTCTGCGTCACTACGAGGCCATTCACTAAGATTTACTGGTTTTCGACAGCTGGTACAATAGAGATGTAGGCAACGGGTTCTCTATATCCTTCGAATGGCAGCTGTTTATCACTGCTACACTCGGAAATATTATAAATAATGCTAAGGCGGAATACGATTCCTTCGCTCATTACGGGTATGTTTATTTCCCAGTTGTCATCTTACTCATTTCTGCCCTTTGCGTAGCTAACGAGCCTCTTTAGGACCCCAAGTGTCTTGTCGGCGGTCCTCGACCCAGCCTCTGCCGCGATGTACGGGGGTCTTTGGTTGACTAATAACGTCATGAATAGGAAGAAATTCAGATTTTCTAATTGGTACGATCACCTACCGCCGGTTTCGCATTAGAGTTGATCGTCAAATCTATCACAATTACTGTTCGATGTATTACTCGCCAATCACGCAACTGACATGACCTCATTTAAAACTCCTTCATAGCAAAATAGGCGGTCTATAACTCACTGGAACCTTCTATAGAAATTTCATGATTTGAACCACACAGAGGTTCCTTGAGGGTAACTAATAACGATATACTAAGATTACCGAACAGATTAATAAATGTAGAATATAACTAAAGTAAGAGAAATGACTTGAAGTGCTATGAAACTTCAAGTATGATTGTCTTGCTGACCCTGTCAATGTAATCAAATTAACTTATATTATAGAACTCTGATAAGGTAGACTAGATATATAGAAATGAGTGTGTTTATATAGACAAGTCTTCCTATAATTCCTCCACACTGCCAGTGTATATATTTTTGGAAATTACACTGTAATATTATGTATTTCTGAAATATCTTGATTATTTCAATAATTATTTAATAATTTTTTTATAACTTATCGTCGTCGTTAACGGCTAGCTGAAGTTTATTAAACGGCAAATCGGAGCGTAGCTTCCTCATGCAGTATCTTGATAATCATGCCTGTTTTGTTGTCTGCTCACATCTGCAGGCCATCTCTGGCAGTTATTATACAGCTCACCGCTCTTTCAACAAGTAAATTCCTTGTTTTTATTAGTAAAAATATAAGGAATGGATATTCACAAAAGATTTAACTTAAGCATTTGTCATTAACATTCCGATGTTTAAAAATACTATAAATTTAAATTCTATGTAGTTTCAGTATGTACTTGGATGTTCTTAACATCTATTTCGTTGAGCGCTGTACTAGTATGGTATCAAGGATTGATCAATTGTCGTACACCAGAGGCAGATCTAGCAAGGGATCTATGCCTTGTCGTTCTGAGAATTGTTAATTCTTGGCATTACAGAATATAATTATATTTCCAGTCTGATTGTAGATATGCGAAGATACCGAAAGGCCCGAGTATTTTTAAGTGGAACGATGGTGACCGCACGTACTCCGTCGTTCTCTAGTTGAAAGATCTTCTCCCACTTCTGCTGGTGTTTCGGGTTTAGTAATGCTAGTGCTATTCTTGGTATCATGACTCTTTTAAATAAAATTTCTTCCACATACGACCATAGGGTGTGGAAAACAGGGCTTCCCGTCCGCTCAGCCGTACTTAAGCCACACGCCGGCTGGTTAGTAGTTGGGTGGGTGACCACCAGCGAATCCCAGCTGTTGTATGTAAATTTTCCTTTTTGTTTTTGTGTTTTTTACACTCTCTTTGCTTGCGCGAAGACAGAATGGTCCCGAAACTTCAGTGAATCCGAGTCGGGCCGACGTAGCGTTTTTTCCACGTTCGGTTATACTTGCCCTAGCGGAATCATGCATGATCTAGGTTTATGGTGTAAGACCACGAGTTCGGCCACCTTGCAACAACGCGTCGCTTGAATTTTACAAACCTCCCACTCAACAAGAAGATGCCAAAAAGTCCTCAAAATGAGGCCTCGATTCAGGCAGCGCTTCAAGATTTGGAATCTGGAACAATTAAATCGGTCCGCGCAGCAGCGAAGGCATACAATGTGCCTCGATCGACCTTAGGCAGCCGAATCAACGGCTGCAAAGATTATCGAAGCGCGCACACTAGAGACCAGATTTTGACTCCTACCGAAGAGAAGCTATTAGTAAATTGGATCCTGGATTTGGATTCACAAGGAAGGCCTCCCTCGATCCCATTTACACGAGAAATGGCAGCTTATATTCTTCGGCAAAATGGGGAGAAACATTTTATAGGGAAAGGATGGGTGCAGCGATTCAAACAACGCCATCCTGAGATAGCCACGCGCATAGGACGAAAAATTGACCCCAAAAGAATATTGGGAACGCAGCCTGAGGCTAATGAGTTTTTTGACCAATATAAGGCTATAATAGCTGAATATAAGGTCCCCGACTGCCATATTTGGAATATGGATGAGCATGGGCTTACATAAATTAGGCTTATGTATGAATTACTGAGTGCTTTGCAAAGCTTCTTAAAAAGGCCTTATGTTCAAAATCCAGAAACGCGCGAGTGGGTGTCGATTATTGAGGCTATATCTAATTCTTCATGATTTGAATCTTAAAAACCACCATATTAGTGCTTTACACAGACTACAATCGCATTTACCTCATCGGCGATAGCACAGGCCTGGTTGGAAGAGATTTTCTTGCCGGAAACGAAGCCGGAAGCCGATAGTTATCGACTTTTTGATAATGGATGGCCATTGCGCGCATGAGGCCATCGATTTTCTATGGAAATGCCATATTGAGAAAGTGCGACTGCTGTTCTTACCGTCACATGCTTCTCATTTGTTGCAGCCTTTGGATTCTGGCGTTTTTTCAATGTTAAGACCGCATATCGGGAAGAAATTAAGAAGACTTCACATCTTACATGATGCTGCACCTATCAAAAAGCGTCAATTGTTGGATGCTTACAGGGTGATATGAAGTCAATATTTGACTAGTTTACATATCAAATCGGGCTTCAAAGCGTCAGGAATCATGCTATAAAATCGTGTTAATGCGCGCAACTAGACTCAAATTCAAATTTAGAAGTCTGCAGAAAGGCCATGTACACCTCCAAGTTCCAAATTACTCTCAAATCTATACTTCCAGACGCCTCAAAGCGAACGAAAGGTAATTGACGCGTTATATCAGTTTTCTCGAACAACGCGGATTCCAAGAGGTGTGCGTTTTATGGTGCAAATGAACAGCCAAAGCTTTGGGCCGCTCGCAGGTCAATAACGTGCGCCAATCCCATCAGCTAGATGGATTTCGAATTCAAAAATCTAAGAAACAGGTCAAAAAGAACCGACAGAGCGTATTTCTCTCGATTGCAAGTATAAAATCTGCTATGGAGAAGGCCAAAGAAGAAGAACAAAATATTGAGCCAAAACAGGCTGATTTACGTGCAAAAAAGGCTGCAGAGAGGAAGTAGAGGCGCTTGAAATGAGTAAAATGGTGTTTCAGTTTTCTCAATATGGGGGGGAGGGGTTGAAAATTCATATTTTCGAATTTTGAAGCTTTTCCGGCAGGTGGCCGAACTGTCAGGTGTTTATCTTATCTGTTAACGTATTTCACCCATGAATGGCGCACCCAATTCCCATACAGAACTGGCATTTTTGGGCTCTTGATATTTCGCCATTCTTGTATGGAAATTGGGGTGCGCCGTTCATGGGTGAAATACGTTATCAGCTACCCGATGGGCAACAGCGTCAGAATCCTAACCAGAAAGGATGTAGAGAGGCTCAACTCAAGACGCCGCCGCTAATTGTCAATACAATACACATAGGGTATCCTGTTTTTGTTACGAATTACTGTCAGGGAAATTATAAAGGTTAATCCATTAAGTATATTATAACTATTGTTTGGTATGGAGGCATCCTGCTTTCGTGTTCCTACGTTCCAGAGCTTGATCGTTTTACCATTCGAACCCGATATCACGCGTGTGCCGTCATGTGAGAAGGCAACAGAGATGGTCACACTGTCATGGCCGTTGAACGTCTTGAGACAGCTGCCGCTATCGATATCTCAGATCTTAACCGTTTTACCTTCTGAGCCGGAAGACTAAAACCTCCCCTTGGGCCGGGTAATGAACTTCACGTATATTATTGTGATAAAATTTACTCATTATAGCATTCGATTTCCTGAAAGCCTCGGCATTTCCATTTAATGGACGTCTCGAATGGATATTCCAATGATCTGCGCATGGTGGAGGCCAGCAAAGCGCCTCTGAAGGCAAATTCAGGGGAACCTTGGTTCCGACGCCAACTATCTCTATTTTTCACGGTTTGCAATGCGGGTCCGGCTTGCCAGGTTGAGGTAATGGTTTATTTAAACAGCTCTAAAGTTTACAAAATAATAACAGACTCTATCAGCTTCTAAGAGGTTGCATTTTGCTTTCCTACACGTCGGTATTGATTCGAGACTTGACGTGATTTCACGACTCAAACCCTTACACTTCAACGGAAAATGGGATTTCCACCTACATATGAGAGCCGAAATACCTAGCATTCACCAAAGATAGCTCGCTTGTAGAAGACTGCTAGCAAAACCATGTTCGCACAATCCATTTGACTGGTAGCCAAACCCTGCAGCTAAAGTTCTGGTTATTCTTCATCATGGGGTTGGCACCAACGGGCGTCAAATGTCGAGCATCCTTGGAGTGTCTTTACATACAGCAGGCTTCGAACTTGTGCTATTGATATGCCAGGATATGGATGCACTCAAGTAGTGCGAGGCAAACCAGTGTCATGTAACGATTGGGTGCAAATCACGGACGATTTTATAGTTTCGAGCTGGAACGCGACCCGTACCCCATTGTCTTCAATGGACTTGGCGCTGGGGGTATGCTATCGTACCATGTAGCTTCGCAAAACAAGAAAGTCAAAGGTATTGTGGGCATGACATTCCTGGACTAACCCATCCCACAGGTCACTTGTGGGTAGGAATTCAGGACCCAGAAATGCCTCATGGGAAAGAAATATCTTTTGCTTACGGAACGAATTTTTGAAATTCCTCGCCCTACGTAGGCCGGATCCGGCCAAGAATTAGATTAATAATAATTAACTCTTTTAGTTATCATTTAAATTTATATAATTTGAATAATATAATAGTATAGAAAGATAGATTAATATTATTTATAACTGAAAAGTTGTTCTTGATGTGTATATTAATGTAACACAGTCAGGACAGGGCGGTGTCCATGGGTGTCTAGAAAGACTCGATGTGGGTGAGTTGAAGCTTCCCCGTTCGATATTGAGACTATAGAGCAAGGCTACTAGGGAGGTAGTTATCGGTTTATATTAGACAGATATAGAAGGCTTCAATCCGAAGGCTATTCGAAGCCGAGTTGGCTTATATTAAAAGTTATGTCAAAAATTATACAAAAGATGTCGCTTGGTTTCCTTCCTCCGGGTTGGAAACCAAGCTTATATGCCTGATGAATATCGCAAATTCAAAAGTCCCTCACCTAGCAAACCGAATGAGGATGAAGCTGTTTCTCCATAGCCTAATGCTTTGGTGATACCGTTGGTGAACATTGTTTGTGTAATATGAACATCAAATTGGCATAAATAGACGGGGTCTCAAAATTAAGTTGGGTGAACCTGATAAAGATCTACGCGTACGGTGATGAAGAGTCCGTAAAAAGCACAGAGAAGTGTATTGTTGTAGAAGTCTGGTCAGCTTTCTGTGAGGGTACGGAGTAAAGCGGCTTAAAAAAATAGTATCGTAGTAGTCCGTAGCAGTAACTTTCAGGCGCCGATCACTTTTCTTACATGCAAGGCATAAGAGTTGCTGCCAACTGTTTTACACACCCTACGTATGCAGAGAAACTATTCATTTATTATATTAACTTGTATACAGTATTATGGACTATTGTACGGATGGGGTATATAAAGCTCAACAAAGTTAGCCTTGCATCTCAGGAACCTCACTGCCCTGCAATTCGTGTACTCTCAACTCCCGCCCATCCAGTTCTCCACCAGGTCGGTCTCCAGAATCCAACTCGGTCCTATGTCTGGGTTGATCTCCAGATTCCAACTCGGTTAGAATTTTGGGTTCAGTGCCTTGTATCTCCTGTAGGCCAGTCGAGGCAGCTTCGGACCAGTTTTTGTTTTTTGAACCATCTTCTAGTTCGCCAATACGATTGACATCTATCTGGTCATTCTGTTCCATTTGTGCCCTCCTTCGAGGAACGACAAAGAAGAACCACCATACTGCGACACCTATGACGATAATAACTACGACGGCCCCGACGACGATTCCTGCAATCGCACCGCTGCTGATACTGCTATTCCCGTTATTGCTCGGCTTTGGCCCAACGCTCGCTGTCGGCGTTGATGTGGCTGTTGACGTGGATGATACAGGTTCTATAGTAATGATATTCGACACAGCGTTGGCATTCCAAACACGCGGGTGCACCGAGAAGTTACTCCGCTCGTAATCCACAATCACAACCGCTTCCTGTAGGAACGTGCGTCCAAGGGTATATTGCGTGTCATTAGCAGCTTGTTTCAGAGGAAAATACGAGGAATTGTTCGAAACCAACGGGTACTCCGCCGTCAAGTCAAAAGCAGCATACGGCAAAGTGACGTTAAAAGATGAACCGCCAGACACCGCTGCTTCGATCGTGAATGTAACTGAAGGATTGGCAGCTAGAAGGTGCTTGTGCAAAGTGTCGTTGACTAAATATAGTTTCGCTGTACTGTTATACGTGAGATTAAAGGCTGACTCAAACGCTTGACAGGCTGTTATAGGCAGATAAATCTCTGCAACCGAAGAGTCGATTAAAAGGTTGATAGATCCTGAATGTAATAGGTTTGTCTCGCCGCTCATGTTGGTCGTAACTGACGAGACACTGACTGTGAGATCCCTGGTCTGATCACTGAAAAAGCCAAAAGACGAGTTGGTATTCTCGAATATGGAAGTGTCGTACCCGCCTAGGATAAGTCTGCCGAGCGCCTTGTTAAGTCGGTATGGCGCGCCAGCCGTGTAGCTGTAGGAAAGACTGGGAATGTAACTTTGATTTTTCAACAAAGACATAAAGCTAGGATGAGGGTCGTTCAAAGTTGTGAAATTGGTTGGTCGCGGATTTAATGCAAATATACCAAGATAGAACCCTGTCGCTGCGACTCCGCCGACCACAGAATGGTTGATCGTCGGTCCTCCACTTCCTTGATACCCAAGACCGACTGTACAACGAGTTAGCTACTATATTCAGTGCTATCATTATTAGGGTTGTAGAGCAGAACCCACCAGTATCATAGCCGAACTCTCCTGCATCACTATAACCCAAGCTATCTTCAAATCCTAGATCGTAATCCCCAATCTCGCTCCACGTCGTCGATGCGCTTGTGTTGAAAAGCCCGCCGCGAAGGTCGGCACAGTTGTATGGCGCACTTGAGCCACAACCCATTGGTAGAACAACTATTGTTGACGTCGACGACGTGCCAGGGAGAACACGAACACTTTGTGCCGGAGTGCCAACGCGCAGCTCAAACGAAGACCATGGTCCATCATTCCCTTCACTTAATTCCGCCCAACGCGTGAGTTCAATGTCGTAAACTTATTAGGCTGGAAAGAGAAAGACACTCACAAATACTGACTGGGAGATACCTCCACAGGAGCGGGTAAAGCGCGGGCGGCGATTTCCTTGGAAAGGCATGGCTGGAGAAGGGCGCACAAGATACCTATTGCTGCTACTGCGCGCATCTCTCCCTACGTGCCAGCTCCTGTGAAAAGCTGCCACTATTCAGTAACCTGGCACGATCGCATCTCAAGTCGCGGAGAAGCAAGTAGATGAAATTCTAACTCCTCACAAATCAGCAAGCTAATTTCTTCGGGATGTTAACTTGCAGGATCAGGGATAGCCGCTGGTGTACGTACTCCTCTTGACGCTGTTGGCTGCTGTTGGTTGCTACCGGGAGGATTCTGTTGCTGATGGATTTCAGTTTTCCTCCCTCCCACTTAACCGCCGAGATGCTTAATTTGCTCTCGATAACTCTAAGCTATACTTTAATGCAACATATAAGCAGCTTATTACGAGTCATAGCCGGGTAGGTTAAACCGGATTTGTCTAGTTTGGCTGTTCTAGATATTGGCTACTGCATGTCTTATTCCTCTTCGGGAAAAGGAGCGCTCAGCGCGGGCTGTGTGATCGAAGGCTCGCAGAGCTGGTTTTTCTTGGCCGTTTCTTAATTTATGTGGGATCAAGGTGCGGGCTTTATTCGGGGATGCATTACTCTCATGGTACATGCTAACGACAACCTTATTGTGATAATAATTGGCATTGTTGGCTCTTGCAATAATGTACCAATATTTTCTGTGCGATCAATTACAAATAAGGTGAAGGGTCTAAACACGTCAACCTCCACTGTGAGGCGCGTAATTGGACAGGCACAGACGTAGCCGGCCGACGAACAATTTCCGCTTTAGGAAGCCCTTTCGCCCTGGCTACGTTACTCGTCAAACCATTGGCTGGTATCAAGCGATCGACTGTCAATGCAGGAGAATTATTTGTACATGGTATTAGTGTCAAAGTAGTTAGGTACTTACGTACTACCAGTCATTCGGAAATTGTTTAGTGTACCGCTGCCTGAGCACTTAGAAGAAAGCTGTTGGTCAGGTAACCTGCTGCGATGAAGAAATTTTTACTAGTTATTAGAGGACGAAGTAAACATCCCCCGGGTCTAGTCCATACTAAGCAGACAGCGTCGCACTTCGCTTGTAAAGCCTGAACGTGAAGGGATGCTTCCGTCTGCAGCGCGTTCAGCCGCAGTGGCTGCTGCGGCTTGCTATAAATAATATACTCTCCCGGATTTTTATTATTATTTAGCTTTATGTACTGCAGACGGTGACGAGCGTGGAAAAGCACATAGGGCCGTAACAGCACCATTTTGTTGACTATTCGGTTTGTCAAACAAGAGGAGAAAATGCAGCTTCGCCCGTATGGAGCCCTAATCGGGCTGTCCATTTTGGAAAGCGCGATGGGGTCGCCAGGTTGGTTTAATTCCGAGTCCTGATGGCACAGGCATTAATGAGTGTATGCAGTGGTATTTGGCAACGCTTCCACGCCCGCCATCACCCCAGCTCCCACGGCAACTGGGCATTCGCTGAGTGGCATCGTCACCTCTGGCAGCCCTACTGCGTGCTACAATACGGACTTCGTGGGTGTGATCCTGGGCGCCTACTCCGGCCTTTCGACAAACCCGACTCAACTATGTGAATGCATGACCCAGCTATCCGACTGGCTTTCTGCCACGAACCCGGGTACGCACACTGGAACAACCAGTATCGGGACTGGAGTGACTACAATCACCGAGACGACCGACGGGGCCACAACAACGATTGTATCGGAGGAAGTCTATGTTTCGACATACACATATACTGGAAATAACTTCGGTGACGATAATAACTGGTATGGTAGTGCGACGTCACCATGCGTGAGTGCCCATACCTATTCCAGAGTCCAGGGAGTTTCTGCTAATCCGGTATCTAGTGCTACTCATGCTCTGTCGCAGCAGCCACAGTCGAGATATTGTACTGGCAAACCCGTGCGTAACGAATAATGATCTCTTGGCAACATGGTAACTAACTGTCAATAGCCGCGCCATCCAGCCTTGTAACGTCCTTCACGTCTAATGACATCACATTGTATGTTTACACATATCCAAGTCCTACTAGCTAGCTCTGACATTGTGTAAGCGTCTCGCCGAGCGTCTACATTGGGTTTTCCTCCCTGTATGCATACGACTACTGCGGAACAGTCGGCCAGCCATTCACAAACACCACCGTCGCCTTCAACCAAGACGAGCTTTCCACTGTGCAGTTCGTCGAACAATCTTCGGTACAACTTGAAACGCAGAGTATTGGCACCAGCGGCACCAACGTCATTTGGACGACGTATCTTACCACGGAAACCTACTATACGAGTACAACACCGGCGCCACTTAATTTCGAGGTCCTGGGTCAGAACTGCTCCAAAACATCGGGGTATACCTATGCGATTGATAATCCGGAAGCAGGAAACTATTTTTCTAGTAAGTTTTCCCCCATTTCCTCTTCTGATTATACAGTCTGTATCAGTTCAGCAAGTGACTAATACTATCTAGCCTACGATCCTTGCCATCCGATTATCGTCGTTCCAGATCGCGTGAAATCCTTACAGCCAGATTGGAAATCGTGTGGAAGCAATGCAATGGGCGGGTACGTTTTATCCCGGGTCTATCTTTTTCTTTCTCTTGTATTCACATCCATCGGGCAGTTTTTACGACCCCCCTTATCCTCTGACATCGGTGTCTGGATTGCTTCCGGTCACTACCACATCGGGCACCCAGCCGACTTTGACCTCACCTGCAGCTCCAGGGTCGACGGCAACGAGTGTTCCGCCACAAACCTCTACAACTCCGTTGCCAGATCAAGAGCCGACAACATCGCCCTCAGTCGGTGACCCGGGTACAGGAACCAGCCCAGCTACTGATACTGCCCCTAGCACCGCCACCGCCACCGGTTCAGGTTCAGGATCTGGCGCTGGTTCAGGCACTGGATCTGGCACTGGATCTGGCACTGGCTCTGGCACTGGCTCTGGCACTGGATCTGGCACTGGCTCTGGCACTGGCTCTGGCACTGGCTCTGGCACTGGCTCTGGATCTGGCTCCGGCTCTGGATCAGGGTCTGGCAATGGTTCAGGCACTGGTTCAGGTTCAGGTTCAGGCTCAGGATCAGGCTCAGGATCAGGCTCTGGTTCTAACTCCGGTTCAGGCACTGGCTCTGGCTCCGGCTCTGGCTCTGGCTCTGGATCTGGCTCCGGCTCTGGATCTGGCTCCGGCTCTGGATCAGGGTCTGGCAATGGTTCAGGCACTGGTTCAGGTTCAGGTTCAGGCTCAGGCTCAGGCTCAGGCTCCGGCTCAGGCTCAGGCTCCGGCTCAGGCTCAGGCTCAGGCTCAGGCTCAGGCTCAGGATCTGGTTCTAACTCCGGTTCAGGATCTGGCAATGGTTCAGGCTCAGGATCTGGATCAGGCTCTGGATCAGGCTCTGGATCAGGCTCTGGAAGCAGTGGCACAGGCACAGGCACTGCGGTAGGGTCTTCTAGTACGGGATCGGGTTCAGGAACAGGAAGCGGATCGGGCAGCGGATCAGGGGGCTCTCCAGGCTCAGGCTCCGGCTCTGGTTCCGGTTCTGGAACTACAAATGGAAGTGGCTCTACGACTGCTTCTCCGGGATCACCCCTAGAGACCGGTGCGGCATCGCGACCTGGACTAACGATTCATACCGGGGGACTAATCAGCCTCATCTTGTTTGCCTTTTATCTTTGATTTGATTCCCTGTTGGAATGTGTAATGTAGTCAGACGACGTTCATCATGAATACATGAGTAATTTTATTGATAATTACAGTAATTGATCATTTCTGGTCATCGTTTTCATCACCTATTTGACAAGCAGTGTATTTATTGCCTAGTCACTAATTTTCATTAGATGAATGAAAACACAGTTAATACATAAGTCAACTAAGTAGTCATCAATTTGTCAACTCGTGTTAAACCGCATTGTGACTCCTGGGGTACTACTCCACTACTCGAACCCCAGTCCGCCCGCCGGGACCCCAATCCAATATACCAACGATTTGTTGACTTGACCCAGCATCCTTCGAGCTGACTAAAATGATGGCAAAGGATGTCAGCAATATTCCCGGTTCAGCATGTACCTATCTTAATCCCTATGATTTTCAGACTTTTGAAGGGGACTGATTCATTTTGTGGAACCTAATAAATAGTGACAATCCCTTTGCGCGAACTCATACACTCAATGAATTATATAGTTTTTTTTGATCTTCTGAAACATGAGTCAATCTCGCATCTTCCATCGTATGCCGCTCGGCTACGGTCTAGCACCTGGACCGCGGCAATTGGATACTGGTGATGCTCATTTGGGCTGGGAGAACGTAAAGACAAAAGTTGTGACCGTGGTGTTTAGAGCCCCACGGGCATCACTCTCTTCCCTTCTTCCGCATAAATGCTTCCGAATCGATGCAGACGAGGCTGAAGATGGACTGTCCTATGCTTCGATCAAATTTACCCGGTTAGAGAACCTGCCCTGGTTGGCGGGTCGAGGGTATAACCACTGTGGGCTCTACATCCATGATGTGGTCTGCCAGGGAAAGTATGAGCAGAAGAGGGGGGAATATCTCAGTGTATTATTTGAGAACCTTGCCGATCCTATTATTACTGGAAGGGAGGAGATTGGCTATGCCAAAGTCTTCGCTACACTTGATGAGGAGGAAAAGAGCAAGGGTCAGCTCGAGATTCGAGTGGGCTGGGGAGGAACTGTCTTTGGTGTAATCTCCTTGGATGGCCTGGAAGAAGTTTCCCCAAAACAGGATTATGCGAGAGAAACATATGCACCATCCGAGGGTCTGTTACATTTTAAATATATTCCCCGAACAGGTAGCAATGGCCATGATGCCATGTATCCAACGTTTTCTCCTACGCCACCAGCATCTTCCTCCATCATAGACCGAGTGCAGATAGCTTCTGTTGCGAAGCTTGAATTTCGTGATTATGGGTTCCAAAAGCTGCCAACATTACAGCATATAGCGAGTCGCCTGTCTAACCTTCCCATTAAGGAGATCGTTGAGGCGCGCGTTGTCGAAGCGACAGGCACAACCGATTTAAGAGAACAGACTGCATTGCAATTAGACACAGACGTCGACATCGCAGACTTTGAATCAACTTGATCCCGTCAACATTCTTTGATTCTAATCCATTGCACCATATCACACGATTGATCGTCAACGCAACAATTTCATTACTTAGACTTTAGATAGGATTCATTGGTTTCTATAGAAAGGAGCGACGCAAAAAAAGACGGCGAGGCTTATAAACAGTAATTTTAACTTTTAAACTTGTATTTCGCTGCACACCATCGTCTCAGGGTTTCTATCTCGCTTAAATACTAAGAGAAATATTGAACTCTTGAAAACCCTAGCAAATAGTTGAAGAGGCATAACAAAATACATCATAATTCGACCTTTCTGTCATGATCTAAAGGTTTTCGCCATGGTGAAGCCATTCAGGTTATAGTTAGATGTTCTTTGTATACCTTTGGCTATATATATGAGCCCTAGATCTCTCTTATGTACTGTTAGAATCATCTTCCATATATAATCAGAATGTACACATGCCTTAGACCATTACACTTTTAGTCTTAGTTTTGAGGATGTATCACTTATAATTAGTGATATTGAGTATTCTAGAAAAAATAATTTTAGATAATCCTCACGGGCTTGAAAGTAGAGGAAAGAGCTATGGCTAAGTCTGTCAGTCTTTTGAGTCCCAACTCCAAACTTTCCAACTAACGACTAGTCTTCGAGTGGGTGTATATCTGACTGAGTCCTCGAAACCCCAATAGTGTCGCCACCCTCTGTCTTAATCATTTCCACTAGCCGGGATCTCTCCTTCACTTCGCCCCAGATACTCCTTCAGAGGCTTCCCTCCAAGTTCCACCGCCTGAGAATCTTGTAGAATGTAAACTACTCTGGTCCATTCTGTTTTGCTGGGGTTCTTCCAGGCATGGTTTGTACCCCTCTGGACACAAACATCACCTCGCTGCAGAAGTTGTTTCTCGCCGGAATCGAGAATCAATTCGATCTCGCCTTCAACAACAATACCGTAATCAAGACTTCTGGTTCTATGCATCATAGATTCAAACCCAGGGGCAAAGTCTACGAAGCGCAAGACAGTTCCTCCAGGGTTAACGATGCCCAAATTTCCCGATTGCAACCTCTCGTCATGCTTGATGATGTCGATGTCGTTGTTCATGGATACTGGGAATTCTGAGGTGGTGAATGGAACATTAAACGCCATTCCGCCCTCATCGATTGACTGCCATTTCGCTGGTCGCCTCTCCTGGATAGTCGTGCTCCCAGTCGAAGGATTGTGGCCTGTTAAATATGCCGTGAGACCTGGGAGGGCTTTGGCCAACTGGCCATGTGTCGGTGGACGAGACTGAGGAGACATTTTCAGAACAGTAAAGGATATTTGTGCACTGAATACTGAACACTGATTTCTGGATAACAAGACGCTTCCAATAGCTTTATAGGGTCTCTACAGTGATGTTAAAAATCAATGAGCTAATTGGGAAAGTCGAGTACTGGGGAACCACCTACGCAGCAGCAAGGTAGATGGATTGTGGGTCATCTCGGAACCCCAATTACACACCCCATTTTCCACTGCTCTTTGCTCATGTTCTGACGAATTTCCTCATGGCTTCGAACATTGGGGTTGACGGAGTACAGCGAGCTCTTTGCAACTCGTTCTTATTACGAACGTAAATATCACCTGGAGAGTTGCCCCCGCTATCCTCGAGGACCCAATTATTTCTAAACTATCTGGTCCAACTTGGCCACCGTCGTTCAACCCTTTTGTCTTTGTCGTAACTAGCATTTCAGCCAACTCATAAATTCACCATCAGTCATGGGTAAATATTTCCATTCTCTAATTGCCCCATCAAGGTGCTGGAAAACTAATTCAATTTTGCAGAGAAAACCCCCGTACACTTCTTTTCTCACGGCTCCACTCGCATGCTCGAAGCCGAGACAGACGCCGGCGACTACTGGAAGAAATGCGGTGATGAAGCCCTCGCTCACAATGTGAAGGGCATTATTATGATGGTATATAACCTGACACAGTATTCATTATAACTCGAAATTCTCAGTTTCAAACCGAGAAGTCTACTGGGGCTGACGTCTCATATTACGCAGGGTGCTCACTGGGCTTGTTTAAATGATAAGATTGAGATTGCCACAAATCCCAGCCCAGGCAAATCCGCTTGCCCATTCGTCAATCCTTCTCTGTACAGAGACTGGAAGCCCAACCCTGATCTGGCTACTGCAGAGCGTTGTATGTCCATGCTCAAGGCCGAAGGTTTTAACGTCGGGCCAAACCCGACCTTTGATTGGATCCACGACACATTCCTGGTCTTGATCAAGATGTTTCCAGACTTTACTAAATGCCCACCGGTAACAATCATTTCCATGAACGCACGCTACGATCCTTGGTATCATGTCAAAGTTGGGGCTACACTGCGACCTCTCCGTAAAGAGGGCTACCTTCTCATTGGCACCGGTGGTGCGGTCCATAACTTGTATCGAAACAACTGGATTGACATGTTACTTTATCGGGAGAGTTTAGGCCAAGAGCGACCTCCTGAGTCATGGGCTCTGGATTTCAGACAAGCGACCGTAGATGTTGTGACCCGGAATCGGGGACCGGCGTTGAGGAAAGCGATGGTTAGGCTGATGCAACACCCTGCGTATCGCGAGGCTCAAGCTACGGATGACCATTGGATGCCAGCATTGTTCGCTGCTGGTGCCGCTGGCGATTGGGAAGATGTAGCCGAACCTAACGTTTTGGCTGCTGAAACCTGGGAGTTGGTCAACATGTGTAACTCGCAATTCACATTTGGGTCGTACCTGGCTGGTATTGATCAAATGAAGATAGTTGCACAGCATCAAAAAAACAAGGAGAAACCTCCTCTTCCGAGGATGGCTGGGATTGTAGTATAGTTAACAAAAGAAGATGACCGCAGCTAGCGGTCGGAGATATTGGCGATAGTAACTACTCTTAACCTCATCAATCTAGTACCACCATAGTCTTAATTTTGGAGGGCTTTTGTAATGATATCTCACGCATGGGTAGTATTAATAAGAGTCTACTTGTACGTTAGAATCAGTGCACCATCAATGGCCCTTGATTCTCCTCCCACACTAACAATAGTATAATACGAACCCTAAACCTAATACACGATAGGCCTAACCCTAGCTGATTGGTTTGCCCAAAACCTCCATCTTAGTATCCCAGCCAATGCCTTTTTGACAGCTGATACAGAGTAAATGCACCACCTGCAATGACCGAGGCAAATGTAATGCCAACCATGATGAATGCCTGATCAAAGAAACCGACAGAATTCCCATCCCCTTGTTTTATGGCTGGAAGGGCTGTTTGTAAAATGGGCCGACTCCATGGATCAAGTACTTTCGTGGACCTTGAAATTGCTGATTTCAGGCAGAGAATACTCATTTGTGACGCGTGACTGAACCTTGGACGGGGTAACCGGAATAATGCCGGACTGTATCGTGGAGATGGGCTTGGTGCGATGGTCGGGTGTTCTGGTGCAAAGGGGCCCACTTTGCAAAGAAGTCAGTAAACCAGAATACTTGTAAGCTGTTAATAAAAATGAGAAAGGGATGATAGTATGAATGTCATGCGTTTGGTTACAACAAGAAATCGTACAGAAGGAAATGCAAAAAGGGGGTCATTTGGATTTGAAGTCTTACCCATCAGTTCACAAGGAATATGATTGATGCAGGAGATGCGTGCATCGATAAAACGTGACAGATAATTTGTTTCGGCTACGGCTGCAAAAACATAGGATGCCTCTAAAGGAGTCTGGAATCTAGAATGGGATCCAAATTTCATGTTTTAGATGTTTGCCTCTGGGGAGCGAAGGGAAAATATAACCTACCCATTGCATAGGTCAATAGCATCATCTAGGCTGGTGATTCGATAGATACTGATGACTCGACTGTCAATTTGACGTCCCACCAGTACTTGTGTCCTGCGGGAAATAGAATATTAGCCAGAGACTAGACTTTCTAAAATTATGTTTCTACTGACCGATCTTTGATTTCAACAATGCTTCCATTTTCCCCTGATATGATCACATTTAGGTTGTCCTTGCTTTCGAATTCGGTCTTGATCTGAGAATGGCCATTCGGACCCCCCATTGATGGATGGGAAGACTTTGATAAAATATCCTTTTGTTTATGCATTGGAGATATAATGGCTTGTGCAAGATGGAACAAAAAGTCATCAGCCACAAACTCATTCACTAACACCAGTGCCGGCGAATAGACGGATTGACCATTGAAGATGGCTCTCGATGCACAGATGATCGAGGCAGCATCGGGGATATTGGCAGATCGATCAACAACTGCCACTACCCTCTCGTGGTGGAGATTGACACTATTACTATCGTTGCCTCCATCTCTGAGTGATGCTGGAATGATACCAGTCTGGTCCAAAACATGACATTTGGAGAGATTTTCCTTGGAGATCCTATCTCCTATAATTGCAAAGATGTCCGCATCTAGAGCTTTGGGCAACACAGCACGTAGAACCGCGGAGACCTGCGTCAGTGTCGTGGGTAGCTGAAATAATTGACAAGTTAACTAGGCGGCCAAATTCTGAGATTCGCCATCATAGATGTGCTATGTACATACCTCCAGAACTACACAATTCCCAGCCGCCAGAGCTGCCGTAAGGGCAGATATGACAGAGTAAAACTGGTTCTGCTTCGAAGGAATAATATAGACTATGCCCACGTTCGTTGTTCCTTGCAGGTCCTCCACCGATTTTTGTCTCTTCAGGTCTTGCTCGAGATCCAATGAGGAGTAATGTTCACGCAATTCGGAGATCGCCAGTGTATATTCGAGACTAGTCTCCCACTCATCGTGGCTGGTATCCTCAGCAATCGCACTTTTTATGGTTTTCTCTGATGATTTCAGCGCGGCGTGCAAAGAGTGGAACAAATTTTGGCGAAGGCGAATCGACTGTGGACGAGCCTCTAGACAAGAAATCTGGATGCGTGAGAAAGAGTCGCTCGTCATTGTAATGGTTGTTTCGAAATGTAACTCTCACTTCATGAGGTGAACTGGGATGTGTCCTCTGTCATAATAGGGCTTAAATGTTACCTATCAGAGACAGTCGGCATGGGAGCCCCGGGTTCGCAGTCAATGCAAAATGCGCCATCTATTGGGCCGTGAGCTCGTAGCTCGCAGTGTGGAGGTGGACACACAGTGTTGTATGACAAGCATGGGGTACGGATAAGATATCCCGTCTCGCTATGCCGACCCCATTGATGCCGGCCGCTTGGGGGAACGGTGGCCAGCCCACGACAACCTTGGGGAATTTCCTACGGCACTACAGCTTAATGTTATTGACAGCCTAGAGCCTTTACACTTCTCTAGTAGTAACGCTATTGGACAGAGAGAGCCTCGCGCAGAACGCCTGCGATTTTCACACTTGCCAAACTTTGTCCCTCTACATCTCAGTCTTCATAATATTCGTTTGCAAAGCATAATGGCTAGAACTGAAACCACTACTTTAGAACCGAGGACTCTCCTCGAAACACTTCGCGTTTACGATGTTCAAGAAACAGGGCAGGAGCAGACGCCAGTGCCTACTTCAAACCAGAACCACACTGCCTCAATCGCTGCACAGCAACCAGCTTTACAACCTGATCGAAACTGGCCATCGCACTGGCGAGGAATACCTGCCTACCGTGAAGCGAGCCGAACACATCGAGTATCTGATCGAGCCGCTGGACAGGACTGGGTTGAGGGAGGAATTGTCACCGCTATGTTTTCAGGTGTTTGGATGATGGGAGTGAGATTACCCAAGCCTCGCAGAAATATTGGGGAAATGGTCCCACTACAGGAGAAACCAAACTAATTTCTTGATGTGTGAAACAGACTCTGAACCGAATGTGGCGGGCGACGGGAGGTAAATGGAATGATCAAATAATGAGATATCCGGTTGGAGGAGAATGGTGAAGACGTACAAGCCGTGCTAGCTCTAGAAGGGGATGTTAAACTCATGAAATGAAAAAGTGAAAGAATGGCAATTTCACTTAGCAGAGACAGAGTTCTATTGAGGTGTGGTATCTTTACAATGCACTTAAGATTCAAGTCAAGTCATCAATTGTCACGACATCTGGAGACATTTCTGGCAACTACATGTATATTTGGATTGTTGAAATTGTTCTTTATCTCATAGTATATCTGATGCCCAGGCTTAGGTTCTCTTGGACGGTATAACTGGCATCAATAGCCAATTTTCATACTCCTTTCCAAAATGAACATGATTTATTCCACCAAACGTCTTTTCATCTCGATCATCCTTTGAGTTGTGCTCGAACAGTCCAGCACCTTGGGTATCTCCCGAGGATATCTCAAACACCAACTTGTCGCCAGGCGACATCACCACATTCGTAGGCCATATTTCCACATCTACTGGATAGATATTTCCAGGAATAAGAGGAGAATGGTCACCCGATAAATACTCTCGATGAGGATGCCAGAATGTATGTCTCGGACTTTTCTCGTTTGTGGCCCGTAAACTGACCCGGAGCCAGCCTTTGGAGACAGGCACGGGGTCACCTACAGTACCTGTGTAGAATATCTCCTTACCTGTGGCATCCAAGTGACGGACGGTAAGGAAAAGATCAATATCACTAGGTTTATTGGCTTTGTCCTCTTGAGCTGTGACCGATACGTTCAAATGCACAACAACATGGCCTGTGAACTCGACCTCCTCTGTAAATGGCTGGCTGGTGAATTGAATAAGGTGTTGATTTTTCAGGTCACCCAACGCCTTATACGAAAGCTTGCCCTCATCCTGAGCAGTGGGACCCTCACTTAATCCTTGAGCCAAGGTTAGATAATATCTGGTATACTTTGTTCCGGGGATTGGCCATTCGTCTGCATAGCGTGAAGGGTAAGCGCTTTCAGCAGCTGCGTTGTTGAATCCGACATCGCCCACTCGAACTTTGTATTCTACTGTTGGTTGCTCACCCCGCGACCAACCTTGAGGGTCGTTGCCTTTGAGGAATGCATCGAGAAAACTCAGCTGGATGTCCACGCACTCCTTGGTATAGAAAGGAAGATCATGTCGACCAGTGACAAATCGCAGATACTTATGTTGAGAACCGGCGTTCATGAAACCTTCCACATTACCTCTTAAATGAAGTAAGATACCGCCCCAATTTCCAACAGACAGCAGTGGGACCTCGATATCGGACATATTATAGTCCTTGGTGGCATAATAGTCATCGTCAAGGAAACGGTTTTTGACATTGTCCACATTTTGGTCATGGCAATTAGCGCGAAGTTCGTCTTCTCCTAGGTTACCTTCAATAGTATCTGGGCCCCATTTGCGGGCAGCTCTTCCAGGCCGACCGTATTGGTTCACAATAACCTAAAACGAGAACCCCGTTAGAAGGATTTATCTTACAAGGGGACCTTGGGACCTTACTTGTCGATTCCACCAAAAGTCAATGAATGTATTAGACAATATCCCACCGTGTCGACAGCGATCACGATAGTAATCGCTCATTCCTTCCCAAGGGATTATGCATGCCAGGCCTCGTGGTCGTCGCGCTGCTACTCGCCATTGACTTCCAGCATAGTAGCTTATTCCAAGTAGACCAACCTTACCAGAGGACCATGATTGAGAGGCGGCCCATTCGATCACATCCTTGAATGCAAGACTGGTGTCCATAGACATAGTATTAAGCACCCCCGGAGACTGACCAAGCCCGACTTCATCGGCTCGGACGATAGCGTATTCATTGCGCGTCCAAAACCCAGGATCGGGTGTTTCCCAAGCTGAATGTGGCGAGTGATGCTCTTCAGGAACTTCCGCGAACGAGCTAGCATGGAATCTGAGTTGCAATGTGAGAAGAAAATTACAAACAATACAGCCTGGAAATAGTGACACTCACATTGAGTAGTGGACGTCTTTGCCGTAAGGTCCGTATGTCACTAGGACGGGGAATTTGGAGTCTGGCGGGGCTTTAGGTCTAAAAACATTGCATCGTACAATTCCACGTCCATTCTGCAGTTGGATGGTTACATTCTCCTCATAAATGTAATCAAAGGATGTTGTGTCAACCTTGTGAAGGTCGCCGCGCAATTTATTCGGCATAGTTTGACCTGGTCGGTGTTGTAAGAGGTCAAATAGAGATTTGAGATATATGAGATTATCGTTTGTATCTTGGACCGTGAAAGGAGGGATTAGGTGGTATTCAAGGGTGGGACTGTAGGGCCCTTTTGGGCTTTGAGGTTCTACAGCTACGGAGGACAAACTGTAGCCCATCCCGTTATCCAGCGGCTTGCCGAGGAACTAGCCCCCATCGACTGGATATTGACAATCGGTACCCCAGCGGCTCCAGGTTGAAATACCCCTAGCTTAGGTGCCACACAGGGCTGCAATGATCTGATTGGACGTTTTTCAAGATCGGAGGCCATGCATAACGTCACCTTGGACCTGGTGGGGTCTTCTTGTAGGTCGTGAAAATTGGTATACTTTTATTACCGCAACCGTAAAGCCCCCTTCACCGTTGAATAAGTGGTTTGAAGGTACTGGAAACAGCCGCCAGGCCGGCACACTAGAACTCGTTCCACTTGCTTCGGACTCTAGGAGTCTCTTAGAGCGCTATGAGAGACGACTAAAATTATATTGGGTTCAGTCCAAACCATGACTAGTCCCCATGCTTGGCAATAACAATTATTCTACTTAATATCGTACAGTACGCGTGCTAAAAGCTGAGCGATATGGACTCTGTGTAGGGACAGAATCCTCTCTCCTCGCGCAATAAAAACTTGTGCAGCTGATGCAGACGCAGCATTATTCTCCTCCGTGATAGCGCCGCACCACGTCACAAGTGTAGCGTAATAAATAGCGTATGGGACATGTGGTGCTTCGTATGGAAGCCGTCGTGTCTCGGTGTTGGCGGATTTCAATCGCGGTGGAAGTTGTTGCTCTGCTTTGTTTGAGGAAGCGTTTAAGGCTCTCTCCACGGCCACTATAATGCCTTCGGCATGCCAATGTGCGATCTTATAGTGTCTGCCTTCTTTCCATGATTTAATCTCCCTGGCTACGAGGCTTTTCTTTGGGTCTCGTCCGGCCGATCCTGGAGCAGAATGCGCGAAGTGCTGCAGCATGGCAAGGTCTACGTGAAGCATGATGTTCATCATGTGATAAACCGCAAGAGAAGAATTATTGCCGGCCTGACCTATTGTTCGAAGCCAATTATCACAGGCTAGCTCCACGAAATCAGCTTTCCAGAAAGATGTGCTTTGGTCTGGAAACTCATCCCCAGAATATCTATCCTGTTTTGAATAGGTTGCCGGCCATAGATAAGAGCATAAACCTGCTAGGCCTGAGAGGCAGGATTCTGTGGGGCGAATGGGTTCCAACATGTGGCCACCATCAGTAAGGTCTCTGGCGACCTTGTGAAAAGAAGATATGCGGTTTTCTGGTGAAAGTGAATTCGCAAATAAATCAATATGATGCCACGACAGCGATGGAGGACGTTGCATGATGATAACTCGATAGCAGTCGAGAATCTGTAGAGTTTCCAGCAGTCTGGAATTAATTACTGGCGTTAACGTGTCGTCATGCCAAAGTAAATCGTGACTTGCATACCGAGAATTTTCCCGCTCATTTGCACTGTTTAATCCTGCCACCTCGCATTCATGACTGTATTCCTGTGCCGACTAATCGCAAATTAGTGAGCAAGCCTACGAGGGCTGGGGGACCGAAGTGGGCAAACTCACATGCACGAGACTGCCATGGAAAGCCTCTACAAATTCATAGCATCTTTTGTCACCACTACAAAGGCCATATAGTTCTAGAAGTATAAACTAACAGAATCCAATCAGCGTGCTCTGTTGGGTATTACTGGAGGATTGGAATGAGCCTTACTGTTTTCAGCGTTACAAGTTTGTCTTGCGGACTAGTAGAGATTCCGTCTAGTGTATCGCGGACGTAGAACTGGCAGATATTAGACCAATTCAGTTATATTAACAAAATGGGCATACCGAAGCCAGTAGCAGTCTTCGGGCGTCATTATACATCGCCTTGGCGACCTCGGCGCTACCAGGTACTGTACAAAAGAGCCCACCCGTGGCGGCCATAGCAAGGGTAAATGCGGCTAGGTTTTGACGACCGAGGGTAGACTCTTTGAACAGGGGGAAAGTCTCCGGTATGTGTCTTTGGAAGATGCTCAGGAATACCATAACAATGTCCTTGTTATGGTCATCCATATTTGGCGGAGCCGAATACCACATCTTGCTAGCTTTGTTCAGCGAAGGTGAAGGCGCTCGGGATTTTCGATCGAAATATTCTTGCATGGTAGCCGTCAAATGTTGCATTGACAAAGAGAACACATGGTTCGAGATTGGTGATGTCGAATGGAAAATCTCTTCACTCAAGGTGAAGTCGGAACCATCAAACCAGATCTGGCCGTACTGTACAACACAGGTTATTTAGTTCTCCCACCATCAAATATAGACGTGGGTTACATACTGCAGGGGGAACCTGCCAAAACTCGACTCCCCCAGCCGCATCTGAGAGTGGGTAGAGGAGGTCGGTGTCGGGAAGGGGCAGACAGCGTGCATTGTCTATTGCGCCGGCATCGAAGGGTATTGCTGGATCTCCTTGGATAGGCATGCCGAATGCGTCTTGATGGGTGTTTCCAAGTGCACCCGCTCGAGCATTCAGAAAGGGGCCATTCTCGGCATTAGAAAGGGAGGTTGTGGGTGACAGCGGCGCTAGAGGTACACTATCATCGTTGATATTAAAGTGAGGGTCGGTCCCTGCTCGAGTCGAGATGGTTCTGTTGACGCCCTGTGTGTCCAAATCGTGGCTTGATGGGGATGGTGAAGCTGGCGCTGCCGCATAATGGCAGGAAGACCGTATCGAGCGACAAGAGCCACAAGGCTCATTGCCATCACAGCGCATCTTCCGCCTGCGACAATTGTCGCATGCAATGCGAACGCGCTTACGGCCTGCAACTTCATTCTCGGCGTCCTGGTCGCCAAAGGTCGCATGACACTTCTTCACGTGGGTAGCCCTGACATCACCGCGCTGGAAAGATTTGCGACAGTGAGGGCATGGAAATGGCTTTTCTTTGGTGTCTAAGGCCCAGAACCGGTTAGTACAGGATATTCGTTCAGCAACAGCCAGCTAGGACTAGAGAAATGGCCCCTACGAATTCTTCGATGCCTCGCTAAATGTTCCGATCTGGCAAAGCTCCGCGAGCAGATGTCACACTGTATGCGTATTAGCCTATCGGTGCCTTGAGATCAAGAAGGGATGCTGGCTGGTAAATGTCCAACAGCCAGGGTTGTTTCTAACGCAAAAATACTAATATGTCCAACGCACCTGCTTATCGCGCCTTGAGCTTGGGAATGTATTGTTCGAGTCATCCATGATGTACATGTAACTCAATCAGCGACGGCGGCACCGTGGCAAAGCCAAACTCGGCGCGAGGGTTGAAAGGTTGGGGAATCTGGGGATCGGCGGGGTAGCTCAATGGGTATTTATTGCCACTCTCTTGATCAGCGCGCGTCTCTCTTGACCCGCATTTTGTGAGAGATCGAGAGTCGAGATTGGGACCACAGCGAAAGCCAAAGCCAAAGCCAAAGCGGGGCCCCAAAGTCAAAACAGCCGTTTAAACCGGCTCTCCGACTCGTGCAATTTGCCGCCGTTCTTATAAGCTTGTAGTTTTCCATACTGACTCTACACCCTCTACGGACTCTACACATCCAGAGGCCAATTGTAGCACCATGTCCTTGGATCGGCCAAAGCACGCAGGCTGTAGACATTGGCCAGGCGAACGGCATCCAACTCGGTGGGATGTGCACGATGCCAACGAAAGCCCAGCAGTGACCTTCCTCGATCGTTTTCGAGTCGCGCTGCTGCACAGCGAAGACGCGGAAGAAGACGTATTGCTGGGTTCGGTGCCAATCATAGACGACTCGCAGACTATGAACATCACAAGGACTTCAGTGAGTCTAAGTTGCTTCCCACCGAAGGATTTAATTTGGCTCGGCTGATATGGATGTCACTGCACCTCAGATGGATCCTGTTGAGTTGTATACATACCCAATGGCGTTACTTTCAGCTGTTCCGGCCATGCCGTCCGAAGATGAATTGGCTCGGCTACAGGAGGGATTCTTTACTTGCTTCAAACAACACATCTTCATAGATAAAGTTGATATTGTGGGCACGTTAAGTACTATCCCCCCATATCTGCAACTAGCGCTCGCCTGTATTTCGTCGGTCACCTCCCCCCTTGCGACTGTGAATGAGCATCCAGATGGCAATGGCACGTTCCCTGCCGATGTCTCCGCAAGTTCATTTGTTGCTGGTGTGCACCTATGGTCCGTCATGCTAGAAGTCGACAACCGCGAAGCTCGTCTTCTGGAGGCGGTGCTGGCGGTAAGTGCTTGTATCTCTACAACCTCTGAAACGTCTTTGAAGCCCCAACGGCGCTGGAAAAAGTCAATAGAGTACAACCGGTTGCTAATACTACTTCATTTGTAGGCTGCCCTCTTAATTACTTACGGTATCCTATCGACGGACAGAAGGGACTGTAGACTAGCCACCGGGCTACTAGCTAATGTCGCGACTGTGAGTGCGCTACATGCCCAGCCGAACACCAGCGTCTGTCAAACATGCTCTGGAGTCCTTACAATTTACAGATTTCAAGACGTCTACATCTGACCGATTACTATCCGCCGCTTTTAGCATCCAGTGATTTATCAGAGAGAGAATTCAGGACTAAAAGGTTTGAACGGGATTGAACTGCCTTGGTCTTCGCCGCTAATCAAATGGATATAGTTCATTAATCAATTACATGCTATTAACTGATGTCATGCACGCAATACATTGCGGCACGGTTCTCAATTATTCTGTCAGCGAGCTATTAATCAGGATGCCGTCGACCAACAGGTCATTCCGCACTATTTACAACTTACTCGCTCATGGCAAAGCCTTGCCACAAGATGTGAAGAGCCCAGAAGATAGCCTTCTGCTACTTACAGCCCTGCTAAGCGATATTATTTACATGCAGCGATGTCATATGTCGACGCTCCCTCTTTCCATTCCCAATGATAATGTTTTGCGCAATCCTTATGCCCCTCTATCCGTCAACTCCGAGTGCTGGCGCCTAAAGGTTGATATGATGACTGCCCTTTCTCAGTGGGAGAACCATTTTCGGGATAAAGTCGAGAACGACATTCTTGCGCTTCACTGCTTTGCCAAACTTCATCTAGCTTGCCCTGCGCTTTGGGAGCTGCCTCGTATGGCAGGATATGGAGGATCTGCTAGCCTCAGCCCGAACGCAGTCGATTCAAAACAAATCGACATTCCGGACAAAGCAATGGACCTTGCCTGGCTTGTGCTAGATCACTGTGATAGAGGCTCGAAGCCTACGAAACCCAATCTGTCTATCTGGTTACCCATCATTTTATTCATTTCCTCACTTGTTGTATGGCAACGTCTACGTTCTCAGAGCGCTACCGACTTGAAATACGGCACCTTAAAAGTGCTAAGTATGTTCAGGAATGAAATAGCTCGACAGCCTTGGCCATGTTGTTTAGACATGACGAGCACATTAGATAGACTGATGCAGAACTAGAGGATTATTCGACATTAATACCGGCTGAAGGCCAAGTGAAACAATCTTTCTCCCACTAAACTCCGGGTCCAGCTAAATTGTTGGAAGACACAAAACAAAATGAAAATTTTTTTAGAAAGAAATTACAGGTGAGCGACACCGGCACGTTTGGCTTCGCGGAGGGAGAGGGAACCTCAACCGCCCCTATAAGTCCCCCGAATCGCCCTACCCAGATAAGCGGCTTGGGGCAGGCAAATTGTTTGAGCGCTGTTATGTCTAGGCACAAAATGGGGCAGGTGGCGTGGGGAGTTTGGGGTTTAGTCCCCTAACAGCCCCCTTGTGCCCACTAAGTCGAGACTGTCATAACCGAGAGACCAGTCTGGGTACGGTCGTTAAACTTGAATATAATAATAATAATACATAAAATCAGAGCCGACCTTTGGAATGAGCGGCCTGTCTCGTCACATGCCTCGATCCGCTCGCTGAACCTCGACAAGTGCGGCCGAAATGGGGTAACCCAACCACGGGACCCCATACCTATGCCACTGATCCGCAAATACTGGAACCCCAGCGCTTACAAATACACACATACAGTTTTGCGAGTCATGCTTGACCAATATCATGCCAAAATTCCCCATTTTTCTCCCGGCCAGCTCTCCGCAGAGCCCACGGACACACACAGAAACTTGGGAATCTAATCTAATGTCTGTCCCACTTTCTCCATAGAGCCCACGTCCCAACAACCCGGTAGATAGGCCTACGAGTCAAAGCTACTAGCATCATGTATGAAAGGTATGAAAGGTGTGAAATGTCATCGACTTGTGTCTTAAGGAATGCTTAAAAGAAGAATATAAACTCTTCGTCCAACAGCCTGCCATTGGTTCTACAATTCCCACCTGTACTTATTGCTTCAATCTTGCGCTGACAAGCATAACGACAAACAATGACGCAAATCCCGCAGGTGAACGGATTTCCCAGCATTGATGGCGTTGCTGAAGTCTACTCAGACTACCTCATTGTCGGCACTGGCCCTGCTGGTGCGTCGTTGACGTGTTTTCTGGCGCATTATGGTGAGACGCAAACAGCATACCCTCAAATCACCAAGACTTTTGAATTGGCCCCTGTAGCCCGGGTTTTAGACCAAAATCGAGTTTTTATTCAGGATTGACTGGCTTGATTGTGAGCCAGGGCCCCGGCAACGCGGACACACCTCGAGCTCATATTCAGCAAAAGCCAACTGGTCTTGGCAAGGGGATATTTGTATTGGGGAAATGTCCTCGCAATCTTCCATTCCAAACAATTTGAATGACATTTATGTCACGTATGTTCTTGCGATGTGAGGAGCATGAGCATCAGGAAACCATTTCTCCCGCATTCTTTCAAAATATTTCTGAGTTGTGTAGTGAACTAAACGAATGACAGCAGTCTGTTTCTACACAGCTACTATTCCAGCGCAGACTGAAATGATCAAAGCAATATCAGCAAGATTTTCTTCATCAAGTTCGCTTTGACCGGGCTCTACTGCAATGGCATAGCGCAACTGTAAGGGCAACTAAGGTCTACGTGCACATGGTATCCAGGTGAGGGCCTGCATGGCAAGTTCTCTGTGCTTCGGCATTTGGCTGCCAACCCATTCCATTGCTTCCTGGTAAGCTTTATCTAGTATATAGACTTTTACTCTTCTCCATGGACCACAGATGTAGTCTTCAACTCTCGCAGAGCGAGCTTTGTCATCTTGGGGTTTGTCTCACTCCTGAACGAGTCAATATAAAGCTGTGTTAGTAAGAATTTAACGAGGTTAGCTACATTCATCCATATACACAGCTAGCATAATCCAACACATACATTCTATGGGTCGCCTTAATAATCTTACTCTTGGTTTCTTTCTACGGGTCGTCATTTTCTTAACCAAATGCTTAAAAATCCTGCAGTTTCTCATAGAGATACTTTTGCATATCCGCATTACTAGCTCGTATCTCTAGTTTGACGCAATTTTAGAACTTTTTTTTAATCTCCTAGATGGATCTTGCAGTTTTAAATAGATTCAATCCTGTATTTTACTGCAGTTTGAAAATTTCGCGGGGAAATTTATCACACCCTTCGTATTCATCCAGTCTATCTATAACGACAATAACCTTTTGATAGGAAGCTGTAACATGATATAATGCATCTGAGAAGACTTCCACTAATGGGCGAGTATTCGTTCGCATATAGCGACTGTAAAACCCCTTCACTGTGTCAGGTATAGAAAGCTGGCCTTGAATTAATTGCTTCAGAGAACCTAAGATAAGATCGGCTGGCGGATGCGTAATATGACTGCAGTATAGCCGATCACTAACAGAATCGAACTGCTTGTAAGCTTTCCTCAATCTTTTCTTCTTTTCAAGTACACTTTCGATAGACTTCTCTAGATCGTGATCATCGCTTTCGTATTGAACCTTAAGCCCATTCACGGCTGTACATAAGATAGTCAGTAGTTAGTTCAGAAATCCCGTAGTTTGGAAGTTCTGATATTATATCGTCTTTCCAAAATATATTGAAATACGCCACCTTGTCCATTGCCTGGGATACTGACCACGATATCTCCTAATGAATACAATGTTTTGAGCTTGGTGCTCCACCGCTAATACCAACCATTAAACCGTTTCGAATATTAGGAACACTCTGCAGCATACTGTCTGCTATTCTAGCAGCGGAGGATGTCCCATACTCCCCTATTGCCAGTACTGCACTGGCCATTTAGAAGCGGTGATAGTGAGGCATAGAGCGCAGACCGCTTGCGCTATTCTGGATATATTGACCCGCGAACTCGCTAGAGATAATATATAGTACACTCGTCTGGAGTGCTGCTATACAAAACAAAGGATATGTTCCATATTTCGTGTCATCAGTTGATACATGTATCTGAGACTGGATTAGGTAGTGCCCGGTTAGACGGTCTCAAAATTTCGTTCATACATTCCGTACAGCTTACATATGTACTAATATAGTAGTTTGAAATCATTAAATTCACATTTAATTATTTAGACTGATTCAGACCAATACATGCAGTGTTAGAGGCCTGCATACTGAGCAATAACCTATACAAACCCCTCATATCTGTCTCCACAGACAAAAGCTGCATCAAATATTGCATCCATTACGCCTCATCAATCCAACACGTCATCATTGATTTAATAAGCGCAACAGCCACCTTATTTCCCAGCTCAAGAGCTGCATCATCCGTCGCCGAGGGGACATGAAAGAACAGCACCGATTGATCCTGTCCTTCCTCCAGCGCCAGCGCCAGGCTGGAATAAAATATAAACTCACACAAATACCTCCCTGCATCTTCCGAAATGCGGATATCTGTTTCCGCTGGCGCATACGATTTCCAAACCTGCCGGAAATGTTCATTGGGGGGATAAGGTACTATAATCTTAGGAGAATATCCGTGCTGCTGTTCTTCCTTTTCGATTGAAGATGGTGGTGCAGCTTTATCTAAAGCGATTCCCTGCGTCTCCTTCGGTAATGGACATAGTACTGACGGCAATCCCTTTGCTTTCCATATCTTCTCGCCATCGTCAAACCCCAGTTTCCCGTCAATATCAGTGATTCGGTAATTGTCCCGATATGCCCGCGTTTCCACGGAATAATACTTGCGTGTCGGGGCGATGCCCATGTGGATGATCAAATCGGGTCTTTTCCCATGCTCTCGCTTGAAACTATCTAGGATAGATGGGAGCTGGGTTCGCACGAAGGAGTAAGACACGGAGATAGGGGTAGTATGCACATGGATGTGGATTATTCGAGGGACAGGTACGCCCGTAGTTGGCTTCTTCGGTGGCACAGTGATTTCTGGTGGCAAGGATGTTGCGATCAGATGTGATGCATTGACTTTGTTGTCTTTGAAAGGCTGTGATGGGGGATTAGTAGGTTTCAATGTATAACTATACATGGGAAGAAGTAGAGATGTACCCCAAAACCGGTCACGAGGACATTAATTGATTCTGCTGCTGGGAGGGACGTTGGGTCGACGCTGGTAACTGCGGGGTCTACAACGACGCCGATGTCCCCCATCACTCTTGCTACGGCTTAAAAGGCGCGTGGATGATGTTGACAGACAGAGGGGTATTATGCTGCAATTAGAAGAAAAGAAAAATCACCAATCATACATATAGAGGGTGTTATTTAGCATCTGGACGATCAAGGAAGAGAGGGGAGTCGTGACTGCTCCCATCATGACTTTGGCTTTGACCGGGTGGCGCTAACGATGATTGGCTGGTCTCTGGATTGACTCTCTGGCACGGCCTCCGATTGGCCGCGGGCTCTACGGCATTGGAGATGCTCACGGAGATTATTAACACGTCTGTTATAACTAAGAACTCCGTTGTAGAGCATATCCTCGACAAGAAAGTTTTGTCCTGGGAAACCTGGGTTTGGCTTTGGTGTTCTAGGTTGCTTCCTGCCCAAGTTAGTCGTTTCTTTGGTTAGTCTCGTGACAACCTGCACTTGTAATAATAGCGGTATTCATAATGGCCATATATAAAGCGCTCGATTCGTGCAGCTAGGGGCATATGCTGCAAGCGCCTCATGATCGGACGTCCTTTGGATTATTTTAATGTCTCGAGCCCGTCAGCACGGTGAACAAATTCCTCGCCGTCGTTGGTCAGCATGAAAAATACTGGTTGGCAGGTGCAGGCCAATTTCCTCTAGCCCAAAAATCGGGCCAATGAAAAAAGGTAAAAGATCAAAAAAACCAGAAAAGCAGCAAAAAGAAAAAGAAGAAATAAAAATACCGCGGATCCCCCACACTCAACAGGTTCAATTTTCTGACCTGGTGGGACCGACATTCGAAGTCGGGTCGCGAATCCCACACTCAAGTCAATGATACCACGCAGCGCGCATATCAGAACCAAGGTGTAACTGTGATGGGGCAGTGGCTGGCTGGATCCATCACAGGGAGAAATAATGAGAAAGACATGCATACTGCAGTCTAGAGGATCTCGTGATACAAGTGTTTTGTCTTGAACTATTATATTATTGTATCGTCATACGTCCTACGTAACTATACATCGCTCGCTGAGCTGCGGAGGCTGATAGTTGACCACCAATGTGTGCCCGCAAAGTCAGGTCGCGATACGTATTGTGCGAGTTTGAGAATGCTCCATTCATGTTTCATGATATTGTTGGGTTGCGTCTAGGAACCGGACAGGTGTTTCTCGTGGATTTGGCTGATGGCAGTGGCCACATTTGCCACTTGCAATGAGGCCCCGGCATCGATGCCCTACGTGCGCCCCCAATACAGCTGTCAGTCATAGCCCGAGCAGAGACATTGTCATTGACTGGTTCCTGTGGGTCGGCAGATTGCGGTGCTCGTTGGTAGTCTGCGTAAGACGAAGCTGGAACATGTCGCAGCAGCAGCAAGGAGTGCCCACAGAGCACGAGACTTCGACGAGAGTCTGGTGTAGCGAACACAAGCAAATGGTAGTCATCATTAGTCCGGATGATAGGCTGCCAGCTGCAAGGTCCCCATAACAGACGAAAGTCCAGACTGCAAGTAAAAGCCCGACTGCCAGGATGATCACATCAGCAGAGCTTTTCGGAAGTCCAATGCCGGCCGATGCAAGATTATGTTGTTGCCCACTGCCTCGAGGACGACGAGCTCTGATAGGTGCGTGTAGCGCGGCCAAGGGATTCAATTGTGCTGCTCGGTGCTCTTTTGCTTCACTTTATGCCTCTGGCTCTTGGGAGCCCATGCAGACAGCGTGTCGTGCGTTGGGTGTATTGTAAGAGTATAGTCACAGAGCAGCAGTGAGCGGCCGCTGATAGGCCAGGACGCGCCTATGACACCAAACCCGGTAATATTACTTGACGCGCGCGAGACGCGTTTGCGGGGTCCCGACGCGTCTCTTTGCTCTTCGCTCTTTCCTGTTTCCTTCTTCCTCGTTGTTTCTTCGCTTTTGCCCTCGCGTTGCCCGCTCTTTCCTGGTCTCCCTTCAATTGATTAGTCACGGTCTCTTTTAGTGAGTGTCACGTGTGAGCGCCCAGCATTCCTCTGCGAGCCAGCCCCACCGTGCGCTTCCCTCGTATATTACAGTATGGCTTCTTTATTTTTGTTTCCACCTTAGGGCGCAATGCATCGCGTTCAGGCTTCGGCGCCGTGAGAAGTTACGAATACGTTTCTCATTCACGGCACTATGCAGTTTCGAGTCAGGGATGCACCGACTGGCTGGAGACCGTTGAGCCTTCTCCACTTTCGCGCTTGACCTCTGCCTTCTTTTTTGTGTTTGGTGATTTTGATGGTCATTTTTGTGTGGTCGCCTCACTAACTCGGAGGAGTAAGTACGTAGTCCCAAAGAGCTAGTTACTACTCCATCCTGGTGAAGGTCCAACCCAGCCCCCTGAATTTTCCTGTCCATAATACCGGCAAACTACTGTAGATTTTTCGGCGCTAGCTATGAGACTGCCCAATGCAATTTGAGTCGACGTGCACAACCCAGCCGTGGATTATGTATTATGGAGAATATGCTCGGTCAGTCAACTCGGAGAACCCTTACTTGCAGACTCGTCGGAATCAGGAGATCGTGCGTGCATTGGTCAATGGGAACGGGCAGCAGAGTTCTCAATTTCACGAAGTAACGCATTGTGCAAGACCGTTGGAAGCCAGCATTAGCCACCGCTGTTCCGTGTATTACAACACTGTCATTTGCCCGTGCAGGGAACTGTCTTCGCGCTACTGGCGGATAGGCAGGCGATCCCGCTGTCGCTTGCTCAAGCGTCGACTATCCAGCATCCAGTTGCGCGGCGCGTTGCGGTCATTTTTTGGTTTCATCTTGTTTTGTTTGGACCCCGAACACGAAGTGCCCACTCTGTACCAGACGTAGCTCTCCCCGCGCCGAAACAGCTGGAATGGGCGAGTATCTGAAGACCCTGCAAACCCACGATGAGCCAGGGCCCACCGGCTGGCACACCGCGCCATGGGGCTATCAGGCTATCCGAGTTCTGAGGAGCGACCAACGTTAGCACTGTTCCAGTAGCTTGGCAAGTTAGCAGGCGCGGCGGGCTCACTAGGCGCACAATGGCTGCTGTCAGTGGCCAGCAGCATTGACGTGGTGCTCCCAGCGCACTAGGAGTACTAAGTAATGATTAATTACGGATACCAGACTGCGAGTAGCGGCTTAGTCCTGCCTAGTGAGCCGTGCGTGTCCAGTGACTCGGGCGGTGAGTGGGCTGCTGCACCTGCTGCACTGCACGCACGGCAATAATATCGCCCTCCCCTTTCCGCCTGCCCAGCGGACCTTTTCCTCCTCTCCCCAACCGTTCTCTCCCTTCCCTTCCCAGCCATCTGTCTGCCCCAGAGAGACGCGCGCGTTCTCGCTCCCTCAGACGGACTGCTGTGCTTTTCCTTTGTGTGTTGGGCTCGATTTAGTCGTCATTTCTGTGTCCGTTTGCGTGGACCGCTCACCATAATTAATCGATAAGCCCTGCCGTATGCGATGCGCGGAGGCTGGGAACCGTTATCCATCTGACCCGTCCAGCTCTCTACACGTCGACTCCTCCCACCTTACCACAACAGCCGATTCCGGCCTCTCATATTCCTCTATTTTGTTTTGACCGCGCATTAATCTTTTTTCTGCGACTATTATTTCCTATCCTCAGCTCTGGCGACCGGCGGACGACTTGTCGACGATTGCTGCTCCCAACGGATTGGCGAGCAAATTGGACGGGCGTTGTTGGCACAACATTCAGGCTCACTCTTTGAAGGAACCATCCATCATCCGGGTTTATTGGCATCAGTATTATGACAGTGCGGACACAATGAATGCAATCGTCTGAGCTCTGAACGAGAACGGATTGATCGACATGTTCCTGGACAACCTCTTCACCAACCAGTCCTAAATTGCCCGTCGCACCGCACTGGACCCCAAGCAATTCGAAGTCGTTTCATTCCATTCAAGATCCATCGACCTCGAGATCCACACTGTCATTATGGCACAACAGCCGCAGGGCTTGTCCCGAACTCTACCCAAGAGCTTCACATTCCCCTCCATTCCCAGAACCCCGGAACACTGTCATGCCGAACCAGAGGTCCCGCCACCACCTCACCATTCGAGCTATCGAATCCGACGTCCACGCTTCGGCAGTGAGGCAAACGTCTTCGCGAGCATAGGTGACGGCCCTAATATCTTCGATCTCAGCCGGCCCGACGTTCCTCTTCCTTCCATCGAATTTCCTTCCTCAGACGCTGTGTCAGAGCCTGAACTTCCCGCTCTGGAGTCAGTAGCATCGGATCTTTTGCAGGTTCCTGCGCTTCGCCGCATGGAATTCAAAACGCCCCCCGCGCAAATCCGTACCACTCCATATAACTTCCCCCGGGTGACTCCTGAAAGGCTAGACAATGCGGAGGACGACCCAATTGAACGTCCGTCCTCTCGGGCGTCTGACTCTTCCGTCTCCTCAAATGAAACATATGTGACTCAACCATCGCTCGGTGGCAGTTGCACTAGCCCAGAAAGCGAGATCTATGATCCCTTTGGATTCCACCCAGAAGATACGAGAAAATATCTCCTAGAAACCCCGTCAAGCCGAGTCTCGAAACGTGGCCAGTCATTAGACGTACCAAAAGATAAATCACGATGGACCAAGGAGATGGACAATCACCTGTGGAATACTTATCAAATATACTTGCAGGATCCAACAATCACCCCATTTAAAATGCTGCCAGGAAGTCTTCCGCCTCTAGGTGTATCTCATCGAGTTGCTCGTGAAGCAAAGAAAACCTGGAATCGTCTCAAAGCAAAGCCAGACACAAAAACTGCCCAAGATAACGAAGCAGTTCCGTCGAATATTAGACGAGATAATCTACAAGCCGAGACGAGAAGCGGTAGTAGTACTCCAACTGGTGCCAAGTCGACAAGTGTCAAGCCCCGTTGGCCAAGGTCCGAAGCAACGACTAGGCGACGTCTCAAATTTCTCTGCAGACGCAAGTTCTCCATTGCGCCACACTATCAACGTTTGCTGGCATCTCGCAGTCCATCCGTGGATCCCTTTGTTGCACCCGCCCAAGAAACCCCAGGACAAGGTCCCACTTCCAATACATCAACTGCTTTCGGAACTCGCGACCTCGGTGTATCTCTTGTTTCCAGCTCCTTGCCTGCCACATTCACTCAAATGGCCACTGCAAGCCCAACTTCGATGGAACTCTCCAGCTCCGATAACTGGTTCAACGATCCTCAGAGCCAACCGCTCCAGCCGCCAAGTATCCAAGTTTCAGCAGCTCCGGCTGTTTCTGCTGTGGCTGAGCCATTCCCTCGTCTAGGATCACCATTTATGTACAATACTTGGGGTCCCGATACATCTCACCGCGAACTTCGCACCCCAGCCCGAAAGATCAGACGAGACACCGTACACGTTTCCGGATCGCGTTTAAGATCACCACCCCGGATGGACTTGGGATCCAATGTCCACAAGCGCCGAGCACATAACCGACTAGATGCAAGCCCGGCTTCGAGTGATATTCAACGCAACATTCGTGATCTAGCACGTGATGGAAAATTGAAAGATGGTCAGCGACGTGTGCGACTGCGCAATCGCGGTAACACTACATCTGGTGGCTTCAGCTCGAAAGAGCGCATCGAACAACTATTCTCTCCAACTTCACCCTTCACCTTCCCTGGAAATTCCCGGAATCAGCAAATCGAGTCTCAAGACAATTCACAGGAACTGCTTCGGCCCCGTAGTGACACCGTGCGGCGACTAGGGTCGCCATTTAAGCTGGACGAGAAACCCCGTTTCCATTACCCCAAGTCACCTCGCCATGCTCCGTCGCTCTCTGATTCATTTACCACAAGCTCTATGAATACGGAGATCTCGACTAATTTTGGCGGCGAAGCATTTTTTGCTAAAGACGAAACTTCTTCTGTAAGGCTACCTTACGATCCAACTGAGGAGGGAATTTCAGATGCCGAGCGAATTCGCCGGCAAATCTTGAATTTGCCTTTTACGAAGAATTAAAATGGTATTTCTAAATCATATCCAAATCGTCACGAATCGATATTAACATTTTATATAGCACCACCCAAATGGCTCCTGCAGTGGTATACTAGTTTTTAAGTGTCCAAATCTGCTTGGGTCTTATTATTCTTCGTCGTTTTGCTTCAATGTATAGAATTTTTTTGCAATGCATCATGATAGCTTCGGACATGGAACAGAACGAAGCGCGACTCATTGACGACTGACGATATGATCATGTGACATGAGTTCCTATGGAACACGAAAATTGCGTTTTTGATTAATGGTCGAGATCTATTCCCTAATACTCCTAAACCGCAGATCGATACAACGGTTTCCTACTTGTGCATCCCCATTCGTATGAAGTTGTACGACTCTGCAAACGATATCATTAGACCAAGCATTCTTTTCCCATGTATTGGCGACTTGGGAATTTCATGGTATTGACGACAGATATGATTCGCCTATGAATTTCGACTTTTCTGCTGCCCTGCCCCCCTTTGTGCGACCCGCGACGCATCGTGTACAAACCTAACCAATTCGATGGCAGAAGGCGTTTACACCGAACGGACGTACCTTTGCAGATGGTATAATTTTCGTGCCAACCTTGAATATCGTCTTTGACTGCCATCGACGTATTACACTCTCTCGAAGAATTTCTTTACCTAGTGTCAACCTCGCTTTCCTTGCCAGAAACCTATTTCAGACAAGCATCAAGCTAATGGTTACACTCCTCAATCTTGTCAATATGACGATAACTATCATTAACTTCCTTTATTTTATCTCTTTTCTTCTTTTCTCCTTGTCTTCTCACTTTTCGATTTCTTCTGATTTCTTTCGAATCTCCTCTTTGCCTCATCATCCTTTGCCCGAGTACAAATCTTGCGTCGCGTGATCGTTCGAAACAACAACAACCCTTCCCTGATACGAATTATGATGAAACGGAACAAGTTGGGACAAACAAAACAAGAACCGTTTATTGAATGAATGACCCTCTTACAGACATAGATGATGAACTGATGATGGCTTTTGTTGTTTACATCTTGAGATCAATTTTTTTTAAGATTACTTATTATTATTATCATTAGTAGCATTAGTGTGCGAATTTATAAATTCTTTTCTCCGCTCAAATCTACTCCTAGTTAACCGGTTGACATATGAGATCAATCATGTTAAGAAGGAATTGGTAACCCAATTTCCCTTCTTAGTTATGAAATGACATGAAGGAATTGAGATATCAAGATTTGAATGAGAAAATATTTTCATGTCAAAGGATTTAAACTAAAATAGATACAAGACGAAAAAGGGAATCATTGAAATATTTGAACCATGCGGGTATATATATATAACAGTCAGGGAATAGTGAGCATGTAAAATATGGGGATGCCAAAACGCCAACCACGCCTTGGAATTTCTTATTGATGCATATACGTATAATAAACCAATAAAACAACGGCCGCAATTTGGTTTTGTTTATATTTCCTTCTCAAGCCTCTCCTTCCGGCGTGAAAGATGGGCTTCTAGTTTCCGAATTTGCAGGGAGAGGCCCTTCTTCTCCGCGTTGATGGCTAGCCACGCCTCCATTCTTTCACGGATGTGTTTCATGGAGTTTAAAACGGGGAGGTGAGAAGAAGGGGAATTGGTGGTGGTGGTTGATGCATTTTGCTGCTCCATTTGTGTCCATCGGTCGGTGCATGGGTTGAGCAAGAGATCGAATACATCGCTCCAGATGGCACGGTCCCAATATCTTTTGAAGGATTCGCGGATTCGGTAGCGTTTGATATCCGTTATCGATTGTTGTCCGTGGGTTTCGTTGTTGTTATTGTTGAAGGAATCTCGGCCGCCGGAATTACGCGAATCGGCGGGAACGCATTCGAGGTATTTGCCAAACAGCATGGCGTGAATGGTTACTGCGACGCCGTACAGGTCGATTTGATATGTCCACGGCCGCATTTCGCGCACTTCAATGCAGTCGTGTTGGCTCATTTCCCAGTCTGCGATGAATTGGACGTCAGGTCGGAAGGCTTTCATGTCAATGCCCCGGCCGAAATCAATGAGCATAAGTCCTCTTTGACGCCAGCCGCAGAGGCCGCGGGATGAATAGTGGATTTCGTTGGGGTCGGCCATAGCATCTTCTTCTGCAAGGTCGAAAAGGGGCTCGCCAGGTGGTGAGGGGAGGGAGGAAGATCTATTTTTTATTTCGTCTAACCGAACCAGACAGTTGTCGGGTTTGACGTCTCCGTGTAGGATTCCGCATGCGTGGAGAGCTTCGATGGTACGAAATAACTCGACAGAGAAGAACATTGCGAGCGCTTCATCCATTCCAGCGTCCGAGTTTCCTGTGTTTGTGATTGCTTCTGTTCTGATAATGTTGACGAGATCCAGAAGAGTGCCTTGCCCTCTATAATCCTCGACAAGAAAAGATTCGTCCTTGAAAAGATGGAGTTCATGAGCCTTAACAATGCTTTCCGTCGCACGGGATAGAGATGGCGAGGTCGCCATGCGGTCATGCGCGATTCTGATCATGTAGAATTCCCATGCATTGGGGGGGTCGGTTTCCATCTTAATAGCTTCAAAATTCTGCCTGCGTGCTATTTCAACTGGCGATGGCTTCCTGCCACTTTCGTCCTCGCTGTCAGAAAGGTACGAGTCAATGTCTTCAACACTCTCAGCAAGATAGACTGGCGCATAAGCTCCCGCCCCAAGTTCTCTCCTGATAGCGTACGTTCTCTTAGCATTCGGGAACCCAAGAACCGGGGTAGGTAACTTGTCAGCGCCCTTCACTGGTTTCTTCAGTGATTTCGAGTATTTTAGAATATCTCCAGCATTGGACCCGAATACAGACGAGTGGTTATAGAACCCACCAAATGAGGCAAGTGGTGGTTCTATCGAATTAAGGATCTTACTACGGATACCTTTATCTGTAGGATCGCATTGCTCGTCTCTTATTATGCACTCAAAATTAGTCGTAGATTGAGATGAGACTTTCTTGACAGGAGTCCGTCGCAATTCTGTCTTGACCGCCGGACTGGGTGACTGGATTTCTTGAAGATTGGTGTTGACTGCTTCTGGATCTGGGGTCAGGAGAAGCAAATCCCCGACTGGCGAATCCTTTGGTGTGTAATCGACTTCTAGAACAGTCTTACATGGCGTCTTCGTATCATAAAGGCGACTTTTTGCAGCAGTATACGAGGCGAGCGAAGATTCTGTCTGCTCAATAATAGGTGTCATGAAAGGCAGCCGGTTTTGAGCCATGATCGCAGCATCGCGATACATTCCAACTGGGGGGTTATAGTTTTCAGGCATCTCTGGTATGTATCTCTCTTTCGCAGACTCTGGCACATTTTCGTCTACGTTTTGCCCATCGATAGACGCAGTGGGAATATGCTTGCTCACTGTGAATTCGGTCCATTCGCCGTCATTTGTCATATCTTCCTCTTCGTCGTTGCCTCTCCGTAATGTGCTGGTATCATCGTCACCAAACTCACTAGTACCAGCCGACATTCTTCCAGTACCAGTACTATCTGCGACGCTCGTATAATCATCATCTTCATACTCACTGTCAAAGAGACTATCTCCGTGGTTTCCATCAGCCGTCTCAGATTGTAGCGGTTGGTTGAAAATACTATAAATTTCATCTGTTGCAGCTCGCGTGTGGAATGTCATTGTAGGCTCTGAGACATTTCTGCGTTTGATCTTGGGTCCTGTGGGCGAATCCAGATTTGTTTTGACTATTCGCATTGACCAATTAACACACATCCAACACGAACTGATCAAGACTTGGAGTCTTACCTGTTTGTGTCTCGTTTACTTCTCGCATTTTGATTTTCTTGACCTTTGATAATTTCCCTTCACGAGGTTCCCCTGATTTCCTATCAATTGCAAGCTTTTGATTTAAGCTATCAACGAGCGCATTTTCAATATTATCGCTGATCTCGTCTGGGCGTTCTGAAACGCGTCCAGCAGCATTAGTTGGAATTTCCTGCAATGCTTTGTTAGGTTTGCGCCAATCTTTCTTTAGCCATCCACGGTGAGCAGCGCGAAGCTCCTCCAAGCAAATTTCGAAGCTGGGGTTCTCGTAGTCGGGATAAACAGCCTGTAAATTCACAAAAACACGCTCTCTCCTACCGGTGCGAGGGTTAACTGCCTCTCTTATATGATGTTCGGGAGTTTCCTTTGGCACGCTGGGGATATTTGATTCATTTTGTGTATTTGGGTTTGACTGTGTACATATAAAAGCAAAACGCCAAAGCCATGCCACCAAATTAGTCCTATGATCGTAAACATGTGGAGATCAGAATAGAGAGACCTGCTCGGTGCTTACCTTGTCCCTGAAAATAGCCATTTTCTGAACCGGTGCGCGTTGCTTCTCCGACTTCAATGTTTCGCCAACCCATGGCTTCGCCTCGACTGTGTTTTCCTTTCGCCTTTCGCGGATTGATTGGATGCTATCCCAACCCGCAGACTGCCCACTGACTGGAGGTTGGGAGGCTGTGTCGCTAGAATCACTAAATATGGCCATCTTTGGCTTTCCGGGTTTGGTAGCCCCGCTGCCACCAATACCTCTCGGTTGCGGCGCCTGGGGATCTACTGGCGGAGTCTGTGCTGTAGAGAATGGGTCGATCTTGGCTGCCAAAGCAGGACGCACAGATGGTAAAGCGGGAGATGACGGTCCGTCGCTGCCTTGCGGTAGTTGACCAAACCGAGTCTGGAACTCATCAAATTTGCGAAGTAGACGCTCCTGGGGGCGTGCTTCGCGCTGAAGGCCAAGCTTGTAGACCTCCTCAGCTTGCGCCCACCTGCCTGCTCCTTCAAGCCAAGCGGCGAATTCTTCGTAAAATAATGCTAGACCCTGTCCGATATTGTGACGTGAAAGGAAGGCAAATGTTTCGCGTGGAGCATCTGAGAACAGTCTAATATATTGCAGCCACAGTCGCAGATAGCGAGGGTCGTTCCTATAATGTGTGGAGTTGAGAAATGCCTTGGTAGCTCGTTCTAGCAAAGGCAAAAGACCTGATTCCGCCGTTGCTTGTGCTGAAGGATAAGCGTTGAGCGTCCACTTCACGTATCGATCGTATACATCGAGGGGGTCGTCTGAGTCAGCGCTGGCTTCTATTTCGGCTTCGTACTCCTGCCTAACAGCATCGTTTAATGTTCGCGTCTCGTTAGGCGATGGCGATACGTATCTGTCGCCATTGCTTCCGGAGGAAAATATTTGTGCTAGAGCTTTGGCGGACCTTCCTCCTGGGAGAGACTGGATGTTCTCCTTTTGCGTTTCGATCACGTCGAAGTTGATGAGATCTTCAGAGGCCGGCATGACGGCGGGCCGCGTTGTGTCGAGCGACCTGAATGTAGAGTTAATCAATCTGTGGTTAAGTTCTGTATCTGTCCGACTGCGTTATGTTCAATAGGATCAGTCGATCCAATCCTATTGAGTCGAACGTTGCGGTTGCTTGATTATTATGGAAGTTGTGTGTTGATCCAAAGTATTTTTGGTTATCGGGCGGGAGCGATAAACAACCCAATGTTGCCCCGGTGATGGAGCACGTGATATATATCTTCTACACGGTACACCAGGTACCATGTGCTGAAGCTACGAGGGACTCTGCATAATTAATGACTGTTATTAATTAACTTGAACTGGGTTCATCATCACTAGATATACAACCGTTAAACTATGCCATGATTGATAACGAACTTTACCTTGGGGAAGCAGCCCCTGAAGGGATGGGGGTCAATTCAATTAACCAGCTATATGTCTTAGCATCGTCGATTGGCCCTTTGCAGAGTAAAACGATTCCTTTCGGAAGCTTATTATTTATTTTTTATTATTATTTTTTTTTGGCACACCATGTTGTTTTTAATCTGATAATTAATCCTTGTACTCTACTATTTGTTGGGTTCTCTCCATTAGGCTTAGCAGGCCGTAATCCGCGGGCAGCTCCTTAGGTCTAGAGCGTCATACCATCCATGACTATCTCGTCCTTTAAGATACAACTCGCCCGACCCCTAGACACCAGAAATCGATTCTCCTATTGATTCTCTTCGTCAATTCTCATCATTCCTTTACGTGAGAACCTCGACCGCAAGCATATCTCACATCTGCCAGGGATCCAGCAATGTTTGGTTCGGACTCCGCTGCAGCTAGCAACGTCAGCAAGAAAAGAGCAATTGATGAGGCACAGGATTTCAGCTCTTCGCCACGGCGGTCAAAACGGACAAGACAGAGTATCAACGTGGATGATAACGATACAGATTCCACCGCACTAGAATCCGAGACACCTAAAAAACGCGCTCGGGGAATCGTCACCAACGGCAACGCGACCAAGTCGCAAAAAAAAGGGACGGAAGTGAAAACAGAGGTTGAGGAGGAAGACACTTCTGAGATCATTGAATCGAAGAAGTACTTTAAGTCTGTTCAAACGCAAAGGTCACCCCCTGTGAAAGACTCGCGCGAGGTCAAGGAAGAGCAAATCGAAGCCGAGAAAAAGGAAACACCGTCCAAGAGTGTAACGAAAAAGCAGGCATCCAAGAAGGAGAAGACTGCAGAAATGGCAGTACCTCTGAATGTAAGAACGAAAGGATTGCAGATGTTTGTGGGTGCTCACGTCAGTGCTGCGAAAGGTTGGCCTACCCTATTGAAAATTATTTGCATTAATTATACTAAATGGTGGATTATCTAAGGGGTGCAAAACTCTGTGGTTAATAGTGTACATATTGGGTATTTCAAGCTCAGGACCCTCCTGGAATTGCAGGCAACTGATATTATGATTATAGGGGAAACGCCTTCGCGCTCTTTTTAAAGTCCCAAAGGAAATGGGACAACCCGGCGCTGCAGGATGATCATAGGGAGCAGTTTTTGAAATTCTGCACAGATCATCAGTACGATGCTGCAAAGTACGTTTGCCCTGCTTACAAATGATATGTTTAGGGAAACTTTACTAAGTCCAGAATAGACACATTCTGCCACATGGTTCATACCTAGTGAACCTAGCACAAGAGGACACAGTCAAGGCAAAGCAGGCATATGACTCTTTTCTCGACGATCTCAAAAGGTGTGAGAAACTAGGTATCAAGTTGTACAATTTCCAGTGAGTTTTCCCTGCATACTTAAGCTTGACAGTCTAGAACATTGCTAATTGTCTTTTAAGCCCCGGCGCAGTCGGTCAGAGTACACTTGAATCGGCTACATCCCGACTCGCACAGGCGTTGACAAAAGCACTGTCTGCAACATCCACTGTGACGCCAGTATTAGAAACAATGTGCGGCCACGGCACGACCATCGGTGGACCGCTCTCTGAAATCGGGGCAGTAATTTCTCAAATCCCCAAAGAATTCCATTCTCGTGTTGGAGTCTGCGTCGATACCTGTCATAGCTTTGCTTATGGCTACGATTTAATTTCTCCAGAGGGATTTAAGTCATTCATGCAGGAGTTCGATGATAAAATCGGTTTGCAGTTCTTAAGAGCATTGCATCTAAACGACTCAAAAGCCCCACGAGGCAGCAAACGGGATCTCCACGCAAACATAGGCACAGGATTCTTAGGACTCCGTGCCTTCCACAATGTGATGAACGAAGAACGCTTCCAGGGCCTACCCATGATCCTTGAAACTCCCATCGACAAACCTGATCCTGCATATAGCCAGGCCCAAGCGAATAGCCGGTCTAAAGAAGGAGATAATAACAACAGCGAGCAGGATTCTGACGCACCGAAAATGAAGAAAAAGAACCAACCCAAAAAGAAACCATTAGGAAAGGCCCCTCCAACAATCGAAGACAAGTCTATATGGGCTCGTGAAATCAAACTTCTAGAATCCTTGATCGGAATGGATCCCGAAAGTGTAGAGTTTCGTGCCCTAGAGACCCAATTATCCGAAGCCGGGCGGGCGGAGAGAGAAAAACATCAGGAACAATACGAACGGAAGCTTGAGACAGAGTCTAAGAAAAAGCAGAAGGAGCTCGGGAAGGGCCAAAAGAACCTGGCGGATATGTTTCAGAAGGGGAAAAAAGGGAAGTAATCTAGCTGACAGTCGTGATGTAGAGGGTTGGACTTGCCTACTGTACATGTTAGCAAAATGTAACATGTTTCAAATTTTTTGTATAACGAGAAATGCATAGAAGTGGTGGCTACGTGTGGGAGGTATTGAAATTGCACCAGGTTTAGTGTAACAGTGAAGAAAGAAGCACGTGCAAAAGTGAAACTTGTATGACCGGAGTATCTGGAGTATCTCTGGAAGTAGGCTATTCCTGATGTGATTCTTTTATCCCCCTCAGTCACCTAAATTTTCTAAAGTCATTCATGTGCAGACAGGCTGATAATTTCGGGTATAAAACTATTCATCTGATTGATCAAATTTTGGATCTATCAGACCAAGCATTTATTGTTCATGCGTTCAAGACACGCCCACAGTTCAAAAAAAAAATACATATATCAGGGTATACAGTCATATGAACCCGAAGAACAAATCCATAACAACAAGGAACTATTCTAATGCTGTACGATGTGGGTCGTCACCGTGCAGTGACTATGCACCATCCTGCGAAGCAGGTTCTTGTTGATGTTGTGGGGGTGGTGGTTGTAGTTGTGGTTGTTGCAGCTCTTCTTGCAGCCCACCTGGGGCTGCAAAGGTACCGCTGGCGTGTACAGGAAAAGAAAATCGACCACGACGGACATCATTTCTTGGTGTGATGTTGACATTTTCATCGCCTTCTTCATTGCTCTGCAGATACTGGTCGGGAACGTCCTCTGGAACGGAGTGGTAAGCCCCTCGGGTTTCACCATCACCCGTGCCAAATCCAAGGCCCAGCCCATAGTTAGGAGCACGGTTCTGTCTATTGGAGAATTCGGGAACTGGTGAGATGCTATACTCTTCCACCTCGGGCTCTTCAAGTTCCATGAGAGCATCTGCTCTCATTTTGCTGATCTTCATATAATTATACGCCGCAATACTGGCAATGGTCACGACCAAACCAGATACATTGATGACCGTCAATTTATCATGGAAAACCACGCCTGCTGCACTAATGGTCACAACCTCCTTGAATATTCCACAGATGCTCAAAGTGACCACTGATGAGCGTTTGAGCAAGGCGAATTCAGAAGCTATCATGCAAAACGCCAAAGCTCCTGGAAATATTAGGAGAAGAGATGCGCGCAGAGGGCCATGAGTAGCAGATAAAGTTTTGAGTCCTTCAGCGACATCATTCGGACCCTCTATACCAATGGCGATGGCAAGTAAGGAGATAAACATGACGGGAGTAAGGAAAAACATGGTTGAGAATGGGTTGGAGGTTGCTGGGTTTCGAAGGAGAAGAATCTGTGTGAGGCCCCATCTAAAGCCAGAGAAGAAAGCCGACGCGATGACAAGCGCGAAGCCCCGTACATCAAAAGCCGTCTCTCCTGCGACCATCATAATCACACCAACCGTCATGGTCGCGATGACAACTATGAGTTTCACCGAGGGTGACTCCAATCGAAAGACAAATGCAAAGAGAAGAACGAAGGCAAGTGCTGATGACTTGCACATAGTGAGAAAGGTGAGAGAGATGTATTTCAAGGACATGTTGCCCAAACCAATGTCCAAGGATGTTGCGGTGCCACATGGAACGAGTCGAGTCAGGTAAAACATTTTAGACATAATCGGCTCAGGTTCGTCGGAGGCGGAATGAGGCCGTTTTGGACGGAGAGAGGGTATGAAGTAGAGTATAAGAGCGGCGAGTGTGAATTGTACGAGCATGTGCAGACTGGTGGTGAAAACGGGGAACGGGAAAACAACGTCGTCTTCTGAGAACATCCATTTGTTGTACTGTCATACCGGGTTAGCTTTCTTCTACACCCTCGACCATGCGAAACTTACTATTGAGATGGACAATGAAAAAAAATACCACAGGCCGATCAAGGCTACATTTTTCATCAATTTCATAGCGACACTCTTATCCGCAGTTACATTGGTTGTTTTGCCCTTGACTCCGGCGATTCTGGCATCGAGTTTTCTGCGCTGCTTCTTCCTTCGTAGCCGTCGCTCGTTTCGTTGCTTCGCCGTCAAACCAGTCTCCTCATCATCGTTAATACCGTCGTCGGAGTCGGCTTCATTCGATTCTGCGATGGATGAAAGATCAGAGGAGTCGGTGTCCTCTTGGGTGAGCGACCGCTGGTCATCACCTTTGGGACCATCCTCTCTAGGGCTCAGACGGCCCTCTCGTTCGACATAGTTCTCGGTCGGCACCGCATGTAGCTGCGAGGGGCCAGCAGCAGTCAAAACAGAGCTACGCCGCCTGTGGTGGCCGGTGATGTTTCGTGAAGCCCCAACCGCCATGTCGAAAATTTAGCGGCTGCACGTTCTCGGCGAGGCGAGCTGGTCACATCGGAAAACCGGAACGAGCCTATTTCACACAGCAGGCGAAATCGCTGTTAGTTTTTGGGAGGAAATGTTGTGGACGGAGCAGTGCTGGGCCAGATTTTCGCCGAACGCAAGGCAAAGTCGGTCGGGGCCAGAAGGGGCGAGGTTGGTCGCGTGCTGATGCAATGATCTAATAGGCGGTCTGGCCTCGGCCACGGGACAGACGAAAGTGGACTGCGCAAGGGCTGCTGAGTGGACAAAAGAAAAGGGGAGCAAAGGAGAGGACAAGAGGGGAGAAGGAATTGATTGTAAGGGAGCGACGGATGGCCACTTGGTGCAGGGTGCACGGAGGACCGAACGAGCAACGATAAGAATAAGAAGAAGAATAAGAATAATGGATGGGATGAAGAATGCAGCAGGATAGGAGAGGAGAGGAGATGAGCGAGCGAGCAGAAGGAGCGCGGCCATCGGGCTAGTGCTGAGTCGGGGCTAGCGGCCCCGCGGCCTGAGGCATAGTTATCGTTAGAACAGTATTATGTACGCTGCCTTCCTTCTCGTCTTCTTCCTCCTTCTCCCAGTACACGCCAGAGTGTCCACCATCCATCGTCCACTATGTACGCTGCACAGAGACTGCAGAGACGCCATTAGTCGTCGTTCTATAGCTCAACCATTGGTCTTGCGCTCGAGCACCGGCAATTAGAATTCAAGTGTCTGTGCCAGCGATCCGCCACCCCAGTTATATGCCCTAGCGCGGCCAATCCGGGGTCACGCTGGTCTGGCGTCCGTCCAATCCTACAGCACTGGAACTGAGGTCCGGCATGAGAGTCGACCACATACTGTCGGTCCTGGGATGGGAACTTGTCTGGCGAAACAGCGCAAACAGTGGTTATCCCGTAGCAAGGCGTGGCAGCCGGTGGGAACCTGCTTGCCGGTCCACTCTGTCGGAAGAGCAAGAGGGCACTCAAGCCGTCGTTGGTTATCAGCACTGAAACTCGACGGTCGGAGGGCCACAGGAGCCCAGAAAATCGATAGTATACTTGCTCTTCACGGCGGATCGTGTTGCGATAATGATGCCATATCCTCGTCGTCGGCCGGAAACACCGGCGAGCTGGATATGGCATGATGATATGGCTCGTGCTATTTGAACGTCGTCCCAAGCACGGCCGTCGTTGCTCTCTTCCAGGAATAAACATAAATATATATAAATGCAAAAGGACCCATATCTTGTTTGCTCTCGTCTGTAACTCGCCTTTCAGCTTTCTAATTAACATCGTCTCAATATGAGCGAAACTCAAGGATACCGGCCCATTGAGGACTATGGCATCATCGGGGATATGCACACGGCTGCGCTGGTCAGCAAGGACGGAAGCGTGGACTTCATGTGCTGGCCGGTCTTTGACTCCCCATCCATCTTTTGTCGGCTACTCGATAAAAACAAAGGTGGCCATTTTAGTATCATGGCAGAGCCATCACAGGGTCTACCAATCAGCAAGCAACGGTATCTGCCCTACACGAACATCCTTGAGACACGATGGATCCACGAGGATGGGGTCTTGAATCTGTACGACTTCTTCCCTGTCTCCAACGTGAAGTCTCCGCAGTCGGATCGGCATCTGACCGGGTACTGCGGCTGCACAGAACCGGGCGGGAACCGCTGGAAGACTGGTGCAAGGCACTCAGGTATCGTCCGTAGATTAGAATGTGGTCGGGGTGAGATGGAACTGAAAATGGAACTATTTCCGGCCTTTAACTATGCTCAAGATGGCCACACGGTTCGTTCCAACTTGTCAAATGAAACCTCACAGAACAAACTGCAGACAGTATACTTCGATGGGCTTCAAGAACGGCTGCAGTTGGACATTTGGGTGGACAGTCGAAGGGAGGGACCAGGTCACCCAAAAACCGTTTTCAGATTGGAAGACAGGCCAGGCTTCCTTGGACCGGGTCTCGTGGCCGACATTCATATGGAGGAAGGACAAGACATTATATTTGTCCTGCACAGCCCAGAGAAGGCTATCCCCGGATCTGCCCAAATTGCATCGTATCTCTCTCGTCTAGAAACGGAGACCTTCGAGTTCTGGACAGATTGGAGCCACAAGTGCACATTTCGCGGCCATTATCGTGAGACTGTGGAGAGAAGCTTACTGATACTCAAATTGTTGACATACAAACCAACAGGGGCTGTCATTGCCGCACCGACATTCTCCTTGCCAGAGAATATCGGTGGCTCACGCAATTGGGATTACAGATACTCATGGGTTCGCGACACATCCTTCACTCTATACGCATTCCTGAAAAATGGATACGAGGAAGAGGCAGAAGCATACATTACATTTATCTTCAAACGCGTTTTCCCCCCCCTAGCCAAACAAGAAAAGAAAGATGAACACCGTCCGTTCTTGCCAATAATGTTCACCATCAGAGGTGACTCGGAAATCCCCGAATATGAACTGAATCATCTAGACGGATACCGGGGGAGTAAGCCCGTGCGGATCGGCAATGCCGCAGCTTTCCATACTCAACTAGACATCTATGGCGAGTTACTAGATAGCATTTATATGTACAACGCCAATGCAAAGCCGATTCAGTATGACCAATGGCTCGGAATCCGTCGAATGGTGAACTATGTCATGGAAGTACGCAATGAGCCGGACATGTCCATCTGGGAAGTACGTGGAAAGCCTCAACATTTCCTTTATTCCAAGATGCTTCTCTGGGTTGCTCTCGATCGCGGCGTGCGCCTTGCAGAGAAACACTCTACTCTTCCATGCCCGGATAGACACGATTGGGTCCGTGTACGCGATGAGCTATACGACGAAATAATGACCAAAGGGTTCAATAAGGAAAAAGGATTTTTCTCTCAAAGCTATGAGAATACAGAAGTCGTTGATGCTGCGCTCATGATTGCCCCTCTAGTGCTCTTCGTCGAACCAAATGATCGCCGTTTCTTGAGCACATTGGAGAAAGTTCTTGAGCCGCCGGAGAAGAATGGTCTAACGAGTGCCAGTATGGTGTTCAGGTATGACCATGAAAAGGCACAGGATGGTCTGTCTACATCACTGAGAAAGAAACAAGAAATCACAAGAATGTACTGACATTGTCACAGGAGTCGGTGGCCGAGAAGGGGCCTTTATCATGATCACATTTTGGGCTATTGAATCTATGTTTCGGGTACCTCTTCTTTTTCCATTTTTATATAGTCTTTATTAATAAGCTGCACCAGGCACTAAGATACACAAACACCCTCCCCAGCGGCGAGGATCTGCGGCGAAAAGCCATCGCAAGTTTCGATAACGTGCTCTCCTTCGCCAATCACTTGGGAATTTTCTCCGAAGAAGTGGCTATTAGTGGCGAAGCTATGGGAAATGTCCCGCAAGCGTTCAGTCATTTGTCTTGTATCAGTGCAGCGATGAATCTGCCGGAGATTCCTCGTTAACGACGTACATGGTTGGTTTCTCGAGTGCATCTATTGCTGGGGTTTATACTTCTGAGAAATATGGGCAACTGATGTTATTATTGGATATGATTGCTACAAACAAGGCTGCAGTATTCGACGGGAATATTAATAATTAAAAAAACAGACTGTTAACAATTAACCTAGATTGAGATATAAATTTGCAATTGTGATTTAACGAATGTTGATCTTTTCTGATTAAGGCTCAAAAGGAAATAACTGCATGAAGGAGCCTGAAATATAGATGCCGAGATATTTTATATCTTTACAAATCAACTTGATATAAAATTTGTGGTAAAATTTCCCATACATTCTCTTCCTCTATCTTTTAAATTTTAATATAGATAATAAATCGCTTCGTAGAAATAACATTTGAAGTGACTATATATGTACGCTTCCAAGAAGCGCAGTTACCCGAATTGTCGACTTCTTTGGGGCTTCACAGTCTTCATTTTCCAGAGAAGCGGCTGGTAACTCTTCATTAACTGCGGTCATTTCGGTATCGCTCAGCGTCTCAGGCTTTGTTGCGTGCTTCAATTTTTGATCAGCTACGAAGTCGGTCTCTATTGAATTCGTAGCGCCTTACGACTGTGACTTTCGAGCTTGCTGAACGATCATAATAAAATTAGGAATGTAAATCATAGTTATCTCCTGTTCGAGAGCTGTAGCCGAAATCAAATTGGCGCTACGCTTTTCATTGTTCTCAACAGTCATGATAAGGCTATTGGTTTTCAAACATTTCCAACCACCAAGCCCTAGTCAGGGGATATAGGAGAGGGGAGGGATCCAGGCTTGTCACAACGATAGAAAAGCCACGAACTTGTTGGCATCAACATGTGAATGCTGGAGGGGTTTCCCGCTGATCAAGGGTGCCACCTTCACGGTTCACGGCTGGGAGGAGCTCTAGTAATGAACTGATGCCCGAGGGCTACATGAGGGCTCATTCGACGAGTTGGGCCCTGCTGGAGGCAACCGTAAATGAAACCAATGAGTGCTTCGTCACTTGATAGGAAATGCGTGAGCTCCTTAGCGGTTGGTCGGTTGGCAATATCCGAAAAGTTGGGGTTTCCCTGTGAACCAAAGGGCTGAGTATCTGGGCTATTAGCCGGATTTCTACCCAGAAAGCCAGATGGATTCACGAAGTAGTCGACCTGCATCATACAAATTGTTACCTAGGGTGAGATGACCGGTATAAAGCTCTAGTAGTACGTATCCTAGAGCTCACATATCCATTGGCATACTTATTGGAATGTTCAGAAGCACCTCGGGAGCCCAATATGAATGTTTTAAAGGATATCTTTTCTAGCGGTCGTTCTCATAAAGCTCCAGCCAAAGTCAATAGCTTTGATATTCGAGCTGCGGGATTGTATGATGACAATGTTTTGTGACTTCACTTTTCTCTACCAACCTAGGATACGTACAGTAGACATGACCTATAAGTTGCAAATTCGGCACTAATCTAATTCTACGAGTCGATTTACCTTTTGCCCACCCTTATCGCGCCGACTCCAAAATGCCAAATCAATCAAACCTCTTGTAGGTCTTGACGTCCCGGTGCTGGTGAAATTGATCTGGAAAGTGTGAGAAGAGGGTGATTCCTAGTGAATAGATGTGCAGCTGATTGTCTCTGAGCATGGAGTGGCTTGTCGTGCTCCTGAAGGGACGGCTGAGAAATCACCACAGCTTCTGTATGTCCCTCGAAACTTCCGGTACATGCTGCGAATGTTCTATTGGAGAGGGTGCTGGAGGGGGTGTTTGATTTGAAATATGCTAATCCTCCCATTTTTTGAGGTCGTCAGAGGAAGATCTGGCATCCGGGTGATCAGGTCCTAATACTTTGTTGCGCAGCTCATAACAATTTTGCATTAGAACAATGGCATCTGCGAGCTTCCCTTGAGATTCCAAAGTATATGCCAGGTTCGCCATGCTGGTCAGAGTGTCGGGATGCTCTGGTCCTAGTACTTGCTTCCTGGTCTCCATTACTTGTATCTCTAGCTCTTCTGCTTCTTTCCATCGTCCTTGATTCCAGTATGTTGATGCCAGGTTCGCCATGCTGATCAGAGTATTGGGATGCTCTGGCCCTAGTATTTGCTTCCTAGTCTCCATCACCTGTACTTCCAGCTCTTCTGCTTCCTTCCATCGTCCTTGATTTCCATATGTTGATGCAAGGTTGGCCATACTGGTTAGAGTAGAGGGATGCTCTGGCCCTAGTACTTGCTTTCTAGTTTTTATTACTTGTATCTCTAGCTCTTCTGCTTCCTTCAATCGTCCTTGATTCCAGTATGTTGATGCAAGGTTAGCTATGCTAGTCAGAGTATTGGGATGCTCTGGCCCTAGTATTTGCTTCCTAGTCTCCATCATCTGCACCTCCAGCTCTTCTGCTTCCTTCCATCGTCCTTGATTTCCGTATATTAATGCGAGGTTAGCTATGCTGGTCAGAGTGTCGGGATGCTCTGGCCCTAGTGTCTTTGAACATAGCTTTAATTCTGTTGTCTGCAGCTCTTCTGCTTCCTTCCATCGTCCTTGGTTCCAGTATGTTGATGCGAGGTTGGCCATGCTGATCAGAGTATTGGGATGTTCTGGCCCTAGTATTTGCTTCCTAGTCTCCATCACTTGTACTTCCAGCTCTTCTGCTTCCTTCCATCGTCCTTGATTTCCATATATGGATGCAAGGTTGGCCATACTGGTTAGAGTGTTGGGATGCTCTGGCCCTAATCTTTGCTTCCTGATCTTCATTACCTGTACATCCAGCTCTTCTGCTTCCTTCCATCGTCCTTGATTCCAGTATGTTGATGCCAGATTCTCCATGCTGTTCAGAATTTTAGGATGCTCTGGCTCTAGTACTTGCTTCCTAGTCTCTATTACCTGCATCTCCAGTTTTTCTGCTTTCTTCCATTGTCCTTGATTCCGGTATGTTGATGCGAGGTTGGCTATGCTGGTTAGAGTGTCAGGATGCTCTGGTCCTTGTACTTGCTTCCTGGTCTCCATCACCTGTATCTCTAGCTCTTCTGCTTCCTTCCACCGTCCTTGATTCCAGTATGTTGATGCGAGGTCGGCTATGCTAGCTAGAGTATATACGTGTGTATCTCCATATCCTTGTTGTCTTAGCATCACAACATCCTTGAATAGCATTTCTGCTTCATTGTACCTTCCATCACTATCCAAGCACCGCCCCACCTTCCAGAGAAAATTGATATACTGCTCCTGTTGTACTTTGAATTCACTTTCACCCAATAAGAAAAGGGCGTGAGGTAAATATTCCCTCCACAACTGTCGATTTGTAGGATCGTCATCTGGAAATACCTCCTTGAACCGATCTGCCGCTTTTATTATACAAATCGAAAATTGTTGCTCCTTCCTGATCCAGTTTCGAGTTGCCAGATGTACCAGACGATGGAGGGTTAGAAAGCCATTCCCAGGTTGGATATCAATAAAGGAATAGGCATTAAGAACCCCGAGAGCGTCAACCATCCTTTTTTTAGATATTGGCTGCGGAAAGAGGGATTGCGGAATATTGCGTGGATTAACACAAGCCATGAGTGATAGATAGTCAGCAGCAAGTTGGTCTGTCTTCTGAATCTGACTAAATGATATTAGCCATGTCATGGCTACTGGGTTCTGGACATCCTTGTAACGTCCATCATCACCGAAATCCTCGCTCAGCAGCTCCACAATATCTGCCTCCTGTTCCTCTAGAAGAAGCAAGTAATCGGATACCCCAATACCGTTTTCATTAATATATGCAGCAGCTTGCGTAATAGCCAATGGAAGGAAAGTAAGTTGTTCAAGAAGAGCAATTCTTGTATCAGCATTGGTGATCAGGATTTGTTGGATCAGAGATTTTTCTAGAAACTCCAACCCGGTCTCCTTGTCGAGTTCAGGGACGTGTACGACATCAGCAGATGCTAGTTTGACGGCCAACTTTCGATTGCGAGAGGTAAAGATGATATGACCTTGGTCATTATAAGGAAGAAAATCCTTCAATGCTGGAACAGTACTGCTTCCCTTGGTCCACATATCCATATCATCTGCGTTGTCGAAGACTAGTAGCCACTTTCCATGTTTTTGGGTAAAGTAAGCTTTGATGGACTCCTTCACTTCCGCTGGCTTTACATCCTGGATTCCCACCATCTGTGCAATGGTCATGCAGGCCTGCTCAACAGCCTCGTAGCTTGTGCATGGAATCCAGAAGATGGAACACTCGGCATCTTTTTCTTTCATGCGGTAAGCCAACTCTAGAGCTACCTGGGTCTTCCCAACTCCTCCCAAGCCAGTAATGGCAAGTTTCCTCGATCCCCTAGACATTAATTCCTCTAATCTGTGAATTTCATGCTGGCGACCCACAAAGCGTGGATTCTTCGGGAAAGGGATCATCAAGTGACGTTTTTCGCTTGTGTCTAGCAAGAATAAAACAAAATATTTAGTATAGATAAAATTTGGCCTGTAGCAAGTTCACTGACCTTCTTTTTGAGAAGGCGTCCAGTACTCTAGGAAGGCTTTGGCACCACAGGCTCCAGTTGCTGCCGCATATGCTTGCCATGCTTTGGCTTTATGACTGTCCGCATAGTCGCACACACCCTTGACAATAATACACGGAACATTATCCCACACTCCTGCCCCCTCCATCTCAAAGCCAATGACATTTTCCTCTCTGATAATAGCGTCACGCTGTTGTCCCGATTTCATCACTGTATCAGCGGAGGCAACTGTTCCGATATGTGCAGAGACTTTGACTGCTTCCAGGGCTTTTCTACAACGAATCACTTGATTCTTGTCACATCCAAGATCATCGCAATTATCCCTCAATGCGTCTTCACAAATATTATGCGGCAACTCACTCTCCGAACAGCAGCATCTGATAGGAGAAGCGCGCTCGTAATGCTTGTGAAGGTAGCAAGCCTTGAAAAGAACATCGTTGAGCTGTGGATGGCACCACTGCTTCCCTGCTCGCTGAATCATGTGAAGATACTCGAGTATCCGGTTTTCAAGTTCGCTGCAGGTTTTCTCGGCCCTCAGGCCATTAAGCAGAGTCCGGATTTCTCGATCTGGCCTGCCGAGCATGTCCTTGACGCCAGTCTTTCGTTGAAAACCACCAGGGTATTTTCGGCCAAAGTCATATTCAATCACGCTATCACTGATGACAACATCACCTAGGAATATCTCATGATTAGCGGATGGTGACGGAGCCCCTCCGCAGATACCAACAACTAGAGCAAGCCGGATCCCAGCGTAGCTGACCCGTAAGCTTGAGGCAACACTTGCTGCACTTCCTTTTCCCATTCCTGGCATGTAGCACAGGACCACATTATGCCCGCCAATTCTTCCATTAATGTATGAATTTGCGTCGCCTTCTTGTTTGCTATAGTATTTTCCCAACCGGTCGTAAGTTTCATCGAAAACGGCTTCGACGGCGTCAGCCTCGAGAGGAAGGGCACAGATGATCGCGACCGCAAAATCGTTCCTGCTTTTGGGACGCATTGCGGTCAAGAATAGCAAGGGTTATCTAACAATTCAGGTCAGAGATGTACAAAGTTTGCTGTCTCCTGGGCTAGATAGCGAGCTTATTGACGCGATGAAGCTTGATGGTCCGCACCTGGATTTTGGGAATATTATGCTGCTTGCCCAGCCTTGCCATTGCACTCACCAACCACAAAACTGTACTAACCGGCCGTGGGAGGAGGGGCAGTGCACGAGGCTAGCATCGGGCAGTATTGAAACAGTCAACGATAAATAAAGTTTATAGGCTATTCTAAGACGCAGAAGGGAAGAAATAAATGTAGAATGATCATTTGTCAGGCGGGAAGCTTGTTGCTTACTTTCGTTCCGTAGGTCATCCCTCAGATAGATGATGCGGGAGGATCATTTGGTACACTATTGAGCCTCATCATTAACATCTCCATATTCTTTCTGGGTGACACCAGCAACCAGTTACACACTACGAGGATTGCCAGTTGGGTGTTGGATCTTCGTGCTCATGCAGCCCAAGCCCCCAGCCCAAGCCCCCCCTGTACAACGGCGCATTCAGCCGACGGAATGCACTAGACGCACGTGTAATTTCGTATTACATCAAGGCAGCTGCTTCCACATTATATCTAGATAAACCAAGGCTCCAGTCTTGAGGACGCAAAGGCTTCGGTTATCACTCCTAGCTTGGAGAAGTTTGAAGAGACAAGGTGACATCTGGCTAGTTTGCTCAGGCTCCCTTTCTGTCTCTTTGTTGATGGTTTGTCTGGTAAAAGCACCTCTTTGTTTGTATATTTCTGTTCAATAAGTTACTACTCGTAACTTACTAAATTAAAAGACTAAACCTAGCATGGATTAAATTGCGGAAGTGGCCCCAAGAAAGAGTCGAGTTGCAAACTGGTGTAAAGCGCACTTGCAAGGCGCTGTAATTACACACTTTCTCTGCATGGCAGTGATAGTATGGAAGCTGGCTATATCAGGTCAATGAAATCTATTACTACTACTACTACTACTACTCATCAACAGTGCCTTCGGATGAAGATATTGGATATACTTCGCTATTATTTTATAGCGATATAGTTAAAATTTGTTTTGATCCCTTCATTTTGTGTTGGTGAGGTAAGCATATTCTGACAGCAATCTTGGTCACCTAAGTTTAAACGCTCACTGCATGTTTTCTATGAGAAATTTTCTTTTTTTTGTTTTATCATATTTTATCCTACGAATTTCCATTACATGTATCGTCAAATACATCCGATTTACATCCTTTTTCCACTTTTTTTAGTATCATATTTCCACAACCTCCTTGACAATCTTGTCGATTTGATGAAAAAGTTAATCCGACTCTTGTGACATCAATAACTATTCGGACTTTCTTTTCCGGCTATTTTTGTTCTTGTACTATCAAATACTCTCTTCCCACGGGCAAATAATGCTCGGCCGCTGTAGTCATTGTTATAATAATAAACTCTCGTTATTTCAATTACACAATGCAATATCACTTCTAGATTCGGTAATTTCCAATAATACAAGTCGATTCATGGGCTGGTTACGGTAAATTGGGTTTTACTGGACCTCTTTAGAAAGGCCGTCACGTCATATGTCTAAGGAATTACATAAAGTGTGTGATAGAACTGTCTAGGAACACTTGAATAACACCAATTATTCTGAAAACAATCAATTGATATGGATAATTCTGGCCCTTATGCTCTTCCACAAGAGTCAACAATTCTGGTGACTGGTGCAAACGGTTATATTGCATCTCATGTGTGCAATATCTTACTTGAACTTGGCTACCGAGTGCGAGGATCTGTGCGATCTGAAAAGCCATGGCTGAATAGATTTTTTAATGAAAAGTATGGGGAGGGTCGATTTTCAACCATACTCTTTCCTTCTTTGGACAACCGAGACGCATGGGTGGATGCAGTTACTGGAGTATCTGGTATTGCTCACGTGGTAAGGGAGATACTGATGTAAAAAGATGAAGTGTATCCTAATATCTAGTAACTCCAGGCATCAGATCTATCAATGAACCCTGATCCAAATGAAGTTATCCCCTGGGTGACTTCTGCAACCATAAATGCATTGGAGGCAGCCGCGAAAGAGTCTTCAGTGAAAAGAGTCGTCTTAACATCCTCAATAGTTGCTGCATTTACGCCTGGGCCTCATAAGCCAGGAACCAAGATTGACGAAGGTAAGAATAAAGTTATACATTTCAATATTGATAGCTAACAAGCTCACACTTATTTAGAAAGTTGGAACATGGAAGTTAGCGAGGCTGTATGGGATGTACATATTCCCTCCGAATTCAAGGGGCAGGTAAATTATGCCGCCTCAAAAATTCAGTCAGAGATGAAAGCATGGAACTGGATGAAGGAAAATAAACCCAACTTTGTTCTGAATTCTATCTTGCCAAATATGAACGTACGGTCCCCTAAAACTGCTCACGAGGGAGCCACTATAGACCTATAGTTCATTACTAACAATTCGATAAAATATAGTTTGGCAGAATTCTTTGCCCTGAGGCCTCTGGCTCAACGATGACCTTAGCTGCGAATCTTCTTCATGGAGATGATACAGCTATTCGGACTTATCCCCGGGTGAGAATGTTTACGTTAAAGGGAAAGTAGTTTTGTTGAAATTTACTGATTCATTTTATAGAATGGTATGTGAATGTCGAAGACACTGCTCGACTGCATGTTATCGCATTGTTGAGCCCTCCTGTACAATCACAGCGGATTTTCGCCCTTGCACAGTTTTTTAACTGGACAGATGTTCTTTGTATTCTGAAGGAACTTCGGCCTAATAACAACTTACCGCCATGCCCTGAAAATGAACCACGAGATCAAAGTGAAATAATTCCATCGTCAAAGGCGGAGCAAATGATTCGGGATTTTTTTGGGCGATATGGGTGGGTTGGGCTGAAGGAGAGCCTGGAGGAGGGTATTGAATATCCTTTGGTTGTGTAGAAAACAACCTTGTCACACATGAAAGTTTCTCCAATGGGGTTTATATACACCCTATCAGAAACTCCAAAAACCTCACATCCCCGGCATACTGCATCCTTGATCTATGTCCTTCCATTTCTCTTCCCATGTCTATTCTATTGAATTAAAGCATTGTCTGCGAATACCAAAGAGACGGACCGTAGTCTACATGGAGTTATTTAGGGTTTCAATCAGTAAGTCCGGTTGAGATACTCCAGGTAGTTTCCGGGTCGAGCCAGCTGATTCCAATACAGCTGGACGCGCTTATTACAAGACTTGTAAGGAACCTGACATGGCCCCTAACAAGAAGCATGAGCTTCGCGAAGCACCTATATGGAACTGTGTAATAATTAACCAACGGGTCATATAAAATAAGCTCTAGTCTAATATCGCCGCAAATTCTAGTCTGGAACCGTAAAACTGACTCTTTAATTAAGGACCTTTCTACTTCTTTAATCGCATAATAATTGACTGGTGTTTTAAAATAGAGACACTCTCTTGAGATGGACATTTAGATATCAAATTAGTATATTTGATTTTCTGTATTATTTATAGAGCTTGATTGCTTCTTCAGCAGATATACCAACAGCTATCATTGCTTCTAACCTGCCACTCTTTGCACCAGTCTATGATGTTATAAGATCCCAAAGGTAAGCAATTCTAATAGCGTCAGTAGCTATCAAATATCCTGTAGTGTAAGTAGTAGTAATTTTATTTGAAAAATGGTTGATGATTGTTGTAAATTTGATACTAAGTATTGATAGAATATGGATAAGAATAATCTATAGAGTTGTGTAGAGTGGCTGAGATAAATAAGTGTTTGATATATCAGCCACTAAATTGGAAAGCTCCTCTATAAGAGTGAACGTTGGTTGGTATTTAGTAGGGAGCTAGTTAAGAGACTCTTACATCTCTTAGATCTCGCCCTAGGTCTCTGGAGAGTTACAAATCATAACTAGCCCCATTTATGTCCACTGTGCATCCTAGCTAGTGATGATGTCAACGATTTGTTTCGGTGAGTTTATGCTTCTTTGATAAGTGAATCACACAGAATGAGTCTGCCTTGCAGTGTCGAGCTCACCCTAGATCTTGGTAAGCAATTCCTGAATGCTTGATGCCCATAGGGCAAGCCAGTATCTCAAGGCTAATCTGCATTCTAGTAAAGCCCATGCTAGGTTCATAGGGTTAACGCCCGGGTTTTCTTGGAGGTACCCTTCATAAGATTGTTGAACGTCAACCAGCGACCGCCCTGCAGCTGCCGAAAATACAAATGGAAGTACAGTAGAGGCCGAGTGAGACTTTGCTCAGTTGACTCCAATGACTTCATTCACTCCATTGACTCCGCAGGGGTTTGTAACTTTCGAGGATGGCGTGGCATTGCTACCGCCAGATCCAAATGAATTTACTGAAGCTCGGCGTGGAACACCTGGTGGAAGAGATGGCCAAGGCATTAGCTTTGTTGGAACCTTGACATGTTTAGAAAATGGCTGGATTTCCGAGTTAAGCTCTTTGAAGAGTAGCTTGGGGGCGATTGAGCCGTTTTGAATACTGGGGGACGCCTTGATGATCCTGGCTAATCTCACTAGGCCTTTGGTGTGTCTGATAACTGTTTTGATGGATCTGATGTATAATAAATCTACCTTGTCTTTGGTGGGATTTTGTTGTTTATGGGGGGGCTGAAGAAAGTATGATGAATGGCTGAAGCTTTCTATGAATTTTTAGCTTTTGTTTCTGTTCTATAAGCCTTAAAATATTGATAATGATCCTGGAGATTTTGAGTGTCCAATCCAGCGTGAGTATAAGTGGTTTGAATCAACTGTAGTTGAGACGTGCTAGAAGGCATACTTAGTCTTATTATACGACTATCTTGATTTATGTTGATAGCTCTGATCATACACTCAATCGGATTACTATTAATTACAGTGTTGTGTAATCGTTTTAGGACAACTGATTCCCTGTGGGCATATCTATTGGCTTGAGCATTCCATATGCAGCCATGGCTATTGGGAGATAACATTGCTATTTTTGCCGTGGTGATGAAATAGCTGGGACTGAGAAGCAAATTGGTTCTTGCAGCCATGGTGATAGAGCATTTCTACTGTTGTAGGGCTATTATAGCCTGGTGAAGAGCTACTATACTAGATGAATAGGTAGTATTAAGAACTACTGATAGTTTATATTAGTTAAAAGGTAGGAAACTTGATTAGTGATATAACTTTGAGTACTATTAACAGCTGTATATGAGGCGATAGTCTTGAAGTCTATTGGAAGGAGTTTTTTCTAGTTGTCTTTTATAACACTATAGAAGACATTAGTGGATGAGCCCTGGAGCTGGTTGAGACGTAGTATGGCCGCCTTAAGAGACTTGAAGACAGTCATCAGAAGCTGCATCTATTTGGAGTCTATATTCGCCACCTTGGCAGCTGGAATATTAAAAAAGGGAGTATTAAATGATCTAGGATTCTGAGAGGAAGTATGCTTCTTTAGTATATATTGTTCTTAGATAACTTGGATTCTTATGGTAAAAAGAATTAATCTTAAACTGAGTTGATGGTGGTTCTGATGCTACCACCCGAGGATTCTTAGCAGGTCCCACAGACGAGATGGCGAAGAGGCATCGCCTGGAAATCGGCATCCTGTTCCTAGGATGGCAATTGGTTCCGTCTGCATTTTGAATGAAAGTAAGATAGAAATGTCAAGGACGGCAAGAAAGGTGAGTCAAGGTCCTTGAGTAATGTTGATGTTTGAATCTACATTCGAAGGTTATCTATTGATGTAGTCCCGTCTCAAAGCGATAAAGTTATTATCTAGCTTTGTGCCTCTCAGGCTTACTCACCTGTGCTCTACCCACCCCATTTATTTATAGAGTATCTATTACTGCGCTGTCGGAGAGATAATATCCACAACTGATGTGGATCCTATCCCAACTGTGGGCATCTTATATATTCTCCAGCCACAAAGCCCGAAAAGTAACTCCGAGAACTCACTTTCCGTGCACCACAACTATAGGCTTGTAAAAATTTGTATTTTTAATTTCAATACAAGCTTAGAATTGTGAAAACTCGCTACAAGTCCGCGAAAAAATCTGTAGAGAATGATTCTTGCCTATCTCAACCAAGCTATGCATAGGAAATATGTGTTTTGGTGTATTTTCTTACCTATATTATTCTCTTGATGTTTAATTATAATATTCAGATTTCAGGATATGATAGCTAACGGAAGCGAAAAAAACCAAGGGTATCCTATGACTATCCTTATATGAATGAACTTTCTCAGGACTCTTTACATATCACTAGAGTATCAATCCAAAGTCAAATTGAGAATTAAAGCTGTTGGGGTCTGTGTTTATATAACTATAGATTTGCCTCTGATTATTGACACTAAGGATGGGAGCCAGTACACAGGGGACATCGTTGTTGGCGCCGACGGTGTGCGCAGTATCACTAATTCTGAGATATGGCGGATTATAGATATATAGTAGCTAGGGTTGATAATAAATAAAGAGAAGACTACCTCGAAAAGGAGACCGACAGGTATGGATATTGATGTAGCACTGACAGAATGGGCGAACTCTTACCAGAAGATATTGGCCTGGCTCAGTAGCGGATCACGAATTATCACCAGAGCGGGAGTCCATCACTTGTTTATTCATCGTTTCTATCACCGTTACGTGACGAAATACGCGTTCGATATGTCGTTTTATGTGTATATGACAGCTTTGAACGGCGGAACTACCTTGAACTTTGTACCTTTCCCGGATCGGGCCAGGAATGCTTTGGAAAAGTACAAAGGACCAGTAAGATGAGACTTTCTGTTATACAATTCTCTTTTCTATTGCCCAGTTTACCTTGTTAGGTAGACGCTTGCTACATGACCCAAGGTCATCTTTGTCACCTTTGTCCCAAGGAAACTATTTCACTTTAAATTGAGTTGAGAAAATTACATTTCCTAAATGTACGAAATAAAGCGCAAAAAATAATTTTTTTGTTTGATTTTTTGGGCCAGCTTCTCTATCAGCGACGCGCAGCTATTGTGGATGGATTCCATGACTGTAGGAAAAGATTTTCAGGAGGCGGCGAGATAATTAGAATTCCAATTTTCCATCCTGACTGTGGCTAATGTTATGTTTGAAGCTATTATAGATAATTGAGTAAAGGGTTGAATAGTACCGAGACTTGTGTAGATCTAGAGAAGTCGTTGAGGATTGATGTAGTGATCCTAGGCACATTTCGGGGTTGTGGTCGATTTTGTGGTAGCCCTAACCCTAAGTGTACTAACACATGTAATGGTATAAAAGCCTTCAGTCCAAGATAGATTATATATTATGATAGTGAAAAGACACTATAAATTCCTGGGCACATCACAATATAAATAAAAGCTATATCCTGTCTTATCTTTAATGCCATGACCCCCCCCCCCCCCCCTTTTTTTTTGAGAGTCCATAAACCATGTTTCATTGCACCCATGGATGAGTAACATTGTAAACGATTTCTTGTCGTGAGATAGCCGAGCCCAAGATTTATGCTTCAGTCAATTCCACTGGATGCTGTCATTAACTATTAACTATGTCGCAGAAAGTCCTCCCACTAGCCTGCAGTGAGGTTACACTCACTCTCAGCATCCATATCAGGCTCAGTCCAGATATTCCAGAGCAGGGTAAGTGTGTCTGCTGCATACGCGACTGAAAATAAACCCAGAGGAAGCCAGAATGCTAATGCTCCATTCCTTGCCATCGGACCGTAAAACTGCATATGTATTCCTGATGCTAATGACCCCCCAACAGGCGCGGCTACATTAACCACCCCGACGACTTTGGGAAATATCGGGTTTGGAGATTTATCAGCAAACACCGCCCATGCCAGAGTCCAATTCTGTATCCAAAATGCAGGCCATGTGATATTGTTCATCGTCCAAAATAAATCACTGAGTAGTAGAGTCAATTCTGGTCCGTAGTCGCGAGATATCAGTGTAGCAAGGATCACGCCTGGCACAGTAAAAATAGTACAGAATCCGACGGCGCCGCTGACCAATTGCAAATCACAAAGAATGGGATCAACATTTGGGATCTGCCTCATATGCTTGGATATAACAGCTACCCAGGGAAGATAGAAAGCCCCAGCCATTATCAAAAGTATCGCCGCTGCCTTACATCCGTTCTCGTGTTTGAAGTAGTGCTCATGAACACGATCTGCATCCCAGTATGACGGTACTGGGGGTAATCCTCCTATTGCCACGAATGATAGTATATATGATATGCCGGCAAGTTGCCCGCTAAGAACACATAAATATTGCCAATTCTTCGAATTATATAACTTTCTGGGAAACCATGCATCGCCGATTTTTGTATCGAGATTGAGAAGGGGATTGGATTTCATCTTAGCGATGTCGTATTATCGCAAAATAGCCGGGATTGTTGATCTGTGTAAAGATAAGACTCGTGAGGGTCAGAGAAGCAGTTGATTGCATATCATGGGGGGGTCTGGGCATGTGGGAAACAAGATAATTATTCCTGTCCACTTGTTACGTTACTGCAATACAAAACCGCAGAACTGTGATAACAAACGGCACGGAGTAAATATATTGCCGTGTGTCCGATCTCATGTGGCTAACGATGTATTATGCAGATCACGTAACTATTCTTGTCTGGGTTATCGATTCACAGCTGCAAATCGGTGGTGGCAGCTATTTGAAACGCTGAATGATATCGGAGTAATATACAGAAAGGACTAATTGGATATGAATTGGAGTTAGTTGATAATCTATTTGGGACGTCAATAGTTGAGTTTACTGGCTCCTGAATGTCGCAAGTGGTCCCACATGACAATATCACTTGAGATTCCGGGGAAAATAACTCCAGGAAGAAATGACCTCATGGATGCTCTTATGTGAGCGGAGTCAACGCCGATAATTTAAAGTTCATACCTGATCAATTGATGTTACTAATGAGAACTAATGATCTAGAACATTAAATCTATTTTATAGGATCTGTGGTCCTGTTACCGTTAGATCCTTTCCATTTTATAGCTGCTTGGTAATATGGTAATTACCCCAAGTGTATCGATATGAGGGGTAGAAAGAAGTAGAAATAGTAATATCTTTTAGAGCGGGTACACCTCGACCTCCTGAGGACCCGGGATTTTGTGGGATCTATAGAATCTCCAAAAAGAAAATCTGATTTTCGTATGAAAATTGTTATGTTAGATTTTCTGTCATAAAGCAGGGATTTCTAAATGTTCACTAGCCGTTATGTCTGAACGGATGATGCTATGACATATTCAGTGTGCACCGTAACAGCCTCATTTGGTATTGTGTCACTAAGCAGGGATAGTATTGATGTACCGATATGCTGCTGCGTGATGCTGCTGTGCGATGCTGCCACTTACCATAGAAGGAAATAAGATAAGTGGCTTTAGTCTGAGTCGTTGAATTATAAATAAAAGAAAAATAAGAGAATAATTGAAGATTTTATTCCCCTACCATGAATGCTTATTATATATATTTAGGAGCATTAATGTTGTATAGTGTTGTTCTCTACAGTCGGGGTTTTAAAAGGACGACCATCCGCGACTAAACTCCCAGAAAGTCCGATTTCGGACGTAGCACAAACATCAGCCACAATACTGAAATTAATTGCGTCGCAGTAAACTAGTTTGATGAATAATACCGTATCGGTCGTGGGCACGAGCCCATCTGTATCCATTCGAGATAGTTAACCGTATTCTTCCCTACATGTATGGAACATTAGATGATCACCCACTTCTGGTAACGACGAAGACATCTGGAATCCTCAAGGTGTCCTTTTGTAGCTATCAGACATGAAATGCAAGAAAAAGGTAGATGTGCTTTAATCGTTATATAAATCCCTAAATTGGCTCGAAGAAAGCTAAGGCTACATGGAGAAACAGTCATAATCTAATGTGTCCGGTACATGCTACCCGGCAGGCCAACAACAAGGCATATTTTTGAATTACGATTAGTTTGTGTAATATGCTACATTAAACGTGTAAGAAATCAGAAACAGAAGTGGGACAAGTGTTTTGGATAAGAAAAACATTTACGAAAAGAACAATGCCTCTATCCGCAAGGCATGGGATTAAGCCTGTAGCGATGATAGTAACTATCGAGAAAGTGCACTTGCAAAATAGCCTGTCTGTCTAAGTCGCTTCAGACCTTTTATTCCTCACACTTTTCCACTCCATACCAACTGCACCTAACGCGGACAGACAAATCATGATAAGCGCAACCAAAAATGTTTTAGTTAAAGCGTCGTTGTAGACAATCTGAACAGTACGCAGCATATTCGGATCCTTGATAAGGCTACTGATCTCAGTAGCACCTGTATGGAGGACCTGTGCCGCATCGACACCAGGTATGTCTGCCAGGCCGGAAACGAGATGGTTGGTAAAGGTATTCTGAGCAACGCTGATGAACAGCGAGCCGCCAAACATCTGTGAGAATACCACTACGGAGGTTCCAATAGGGATATCCGGGAGAGGTAAAATGGCTTGACAGGCGATAAAGCTCTGCTGCATGCCCAGGCCGATACCAACACCAAAAATCACCTGGTAGCCAATCCACTTGGCCGCGGAGACATCGACGGTCCAGGTGGTTAGCAGACCAGCACCGACTGGACCGACCACAACCAGAGCGTACATAAGAGGGGTATAATAGCCCCAGATGGAGACAATTGCGCCGGAGGCGAGGGTAGTGATGGTCATGGCAAGCATCAGAGGCAATAAGTCGATACCTGAGTGCACGGCCGACGCATTACGAATAGCTTGAAACCAGATAGGGATATAATAACCAGTGACAAAAAAGGAGGCTCCGACGCACATGGAGTAGAAGCTGCCGCTGGCGATGCTGCGCTGTGTAATGATGCGAAGCGGAAGGGTGGCATTATCACCAACCCAGACTTGCACAGCGAAGAAAGCAATTAACAAAACACCAAAAGCAACGAAAAGGGCGATAATTCGCCCATTGCTCCAATCGTACGTCGTACCACCCCACTGCAGCGCGAGAAAAAGACTAATGATGCACGGCATGAAAAGGAGGGTACCGATAGGGTCGAAGCGAGCAATGCTCTTAAGCCACGTCTTGGATTCTTGCAATACTGCGGGTGGCGCCTTGAAGAAGGCTATAATAGCAGCGGCGGTGATGCCACCAAGAGGAAGGTTGATGTAAAAGCACCAGCGCCAGGTGACTTTATCAGTAAAGACGCCACCCAGCAGCGGGCCAATTGCACTGGCGATCCCGTACATGGCCATTAACATGCTGCTGAAGAATGGACGTCTTTCTAATGAGGTGCTAACGGTGACAATGACCATGCAACCAGAAAATAGTCCAGCGGAGCCCAAGCCGGCGATAGCGCGGCCGATAATGAAAGCGGTGGAGTTCGGGGCGACACCGCAGAGCAGAGAGCCCACTTCAAAGAGGAAGAGGCTGAGAAGGAAGACTCGCTTGATATTGAAGATACTGTACATGCGACCGAAGAAGAGCTGGAAGGCCGAGACCGTGAGCAGATAGGCAGAACCATACCAACCCACATCGGAAAGAGCATGGAACTGATCTGATATTCGCGGAATGGCCGTGGTGATGATAGTGTTATCGAGGGCGACGCAAAGTACAGCCAGCTCCAGGCCAATGACGATGATGGCAAGCTTTAGTCCAGTTGGGTAGACTGCGTCGTTATCACCGGCTGCGTTGTGTGAGGCGGCTGTGTCATCATTTTCGAGCTGCGATGACTGCAGGTGCTCTGTGTTGTTGGGCGTATTCCAGCCCTGTTCCTTCTCGTTCGAGCTATTGTCCAATGGCATCATAGTGGAAAATAAGCTGGATGTAGTCTCACTCTCTATCTAGTTTTGGAGGTGGTTGTTGATTGTTCGAGTGTGCTACAATCATGTTGAGGGATAAAAACGGGAACTCAATCAATCTGAGTGCAAACGGGCTCAACCCAGTAGAGCAATAGTCAACTGTTCTCGGGCAGGACACCGTCTTTTTTGTTTGTGTCGTGTAACCACCCTTGGCTTCATCAGATGGTTTGATTGGTTAGGGGTGAGAGAAAAGTATAGTAATCCAATAGTATGCAATAGACCGGAGACGTCGGTGGTTAAATCGGTTCTATAGAAACTCCGCATTTGTTTGCTGCTGCTAGTGCCCTGCAATATGTAATCTGTCATGGCATAGATCGGCGTCCTGCATGTATAGAAGGCTTGGTTGGTGGGTATTAGGCCCAGTCAGCCGCCGGGTCACATTTCCGGATCGCATTCATGTAGCCATATTTAGAGGATAATGAATATAAGATACCGATATCAATCGTGTCATTAGCCATCAGATAGAAGACGTTGTTATACACATCAAAAAAGACAAAAGTAATGCCGCATTACATGCAGATACGGTATTTTATGCAAGGTTCGAAAGATCAATGAATTTACGGCGCACAGCAAACGGCATACCGCAAAATACAAGATTGTGGATTCACTGGAATTATTGATGCTCGGCTTCGGCCACTTCCCTTTGCTTTTGTCTATTCTGTTTCATCGCCCATCCAGTCATTGCTGGATGAGCAGGGTCCACAGGCGGTGCAATTTCGCCATCGACAGCTGATTCCAGTTGTGGGAGATCGTCGGGTTCGTTGTGAATCATGTAATTTTCGTAAGTATACCATGCCTCCTCGGTCTATTGACAGTCAGCGTTTAAGAGCTATTTATAGGCAAAGAGAATGTGAGACTTACCTCAGCATCTACCCAACCATATGGATCCCATCGCTCGTCCTGCATTTTCTTCAACAATTAGACTGTCTCTGAAACAACACCCTCACCACCCTCGGCCGATTTTACTTTGACATCAACAGGTCGGGCATCAGGCTCTCTGGCGGCGTCCTCGTCGAAGTCCTTTCTTCCTCGCATAATTCGTGCTTTTGAAGTCTCTTCAGTAGCGTCAATATGGTTTAGTTGAGGGCGTAATTGAACCACTGCAGACACGGGTGAAAGGAAAAAGATTCTCTAGTCTGTTTTAGCCACTTCACTAGAAGTCAGGCAAGTGGAAAAGAGTGCATACTTTGCCCTCTGCTTTCGTCATATGGGCCTCCGACCTCGATATCACGGTCTGGGTATGGAACACATAGCGCGAGATTTGTGAATCAGTGAGGAAGACGTCATATGAGACTTCAACGGGGTCCTCGGCGTCCATCGTTGTGCCGGTGCTTGTCGATTGGAGCTGGCAGGGAGGTGATTATAGGGATAGAAAATGGGGTCGCGAACCAATTCTCGAGGATCGAAAGTATTGAAAGGTTTCGAAACACGACCGGGTCCTCTCCGAATGTGCAAAAGACAAGTTTGAAGGTCAAGTCCGGCATTCAATGTTCTGTTTTTAACCCATCCGCATGAAAAGAAAGGTCAGCTTTCTCATTTATGGTAAAACACCCGGGTTCACATATTAACACGGTAAGTTTCGCTTTCCTAGTTTGTCATTTCTTTTTTTAATGTACCTAACTCGTCACCGTCTAGTGACCCATATGAACGTGGAGACCAATCGACTTTTAATGATCCTCTCGACCGTAAAGCTCTTTGCAACAAATTAAACGGAGGTTGACAATCGCAATTATCATTTCTACTATTCAACGAGCATCTTCATTTAGATTTAGATGGGTGGTGCGAAGGGGGAAAAACATGGATCACAAACGCCAGGAGTGTTTCGCTAAAATCCATACTCGGCAATTACAATTTGAACCAAAGAGGGAGGTACCTGCTATCATTCTTTTTGACAAGGACTACTTGGCAGTACTATGATAGTGGACGGATAACTAGCCCGTGGATCAGAGACCGTGTCCATTTTATGTTTGAAAGGCGTGGCTCTAATTCTGGAGTAGTTCTGAATGAGCTGTTCATATCGGCGGAGTTTAACCCGATACATGCCACGGATAAAGAGACTCTTCGATTGCCTTCTCTTTCAGGAATACATTATCTGGCTATAATGCTGCTGGAAATCGAATTGGGGACGGCTATAGAAGTGAAAATGCAGGAATACCCTGAGTGTTTTGAGATTGATAGGAGTCCAATTCTTGATGCTGAACTTTATACGGCCCTACAGCCACTTGGAGGTCCCTTCATAATGGAGGATACGCATCGTCTACTCAATGATGTAATAGGCCATTGCTTGCGGCTAGCAATTCTAAAACCGTACATTACTGAGGTTTTTGGTTTAGGCAAGACGATATACAAATATATCATTGCTCCTCTGGAGGAGCTTATCATCGGAAGCTACGCCGAGGCGGACCTAGATAATGTGATGGTTAGCCGACCTACACTTGAATTGAATCCATTAGCATCGCCAGGGACTTTTCTTACCTCCACGAGAGGTATTTCCAGGAGTCTAGAGAATGACACGATTCAGGGATTGTCTAAGCTTATTCTCGAAGAACAAATGGATTTCCAGCCGAATCATTTAGAGTTGCACAGAGAGAATTCGTATCTCGGTGCAATTAACAGACTTGATAGTCAACATCGTTCAAGAATTTTGTCTGACGAATCTTCAGCTCCGATTACCAATCGCCACGAAGAATACACTGTAGGGCTAATTCGTGCCTTGCCTATAGAGATGGCTGCATGCATAGCAATGCTTGATGAAGTACACTTTGAAATATCTACAAGATCAAAAGACCAAAATAGCTACACGTTGGGAAGAATTGGCTCCCATAACGTGGTAATAGCCGGTCTACATACAGGGTTTACGGAACTACTTCGGCAACAGGAGTTGCTTTGGATATGACCTCTTCGTTCCCCTCCATTGACATTCGGCCGATGGCTGGCATAGACGGAGGAGTTGCCACCAAGAAGACTGGAATTCGCCTAGGTAATATTGTGGTTTCGGATCAATTCAGCGGTTTTTCAATACGACATGGGGAAAACTATACAAGGGTCCCTTTCTCAAAATACTGGGGCACTGAACAAGCTAAACTGGATTCTGTTAACTGCAGTCCCAAAACTCCAAGCCAATAACTTGTTAACTAAAAGCAAGATATGTGGGCATCTGGAGTCTATGGAGGAAAAGCTTGGCAACATGTGGTCGAATTTTAAGCCACCAAACCGTACAACTGATCGGCCTTTTCAGTCTGACTACGCCCATTTAGATTCTGGAGATCATACTTGCCTGAAATGTTTGAGAGATAAGGAGCATATCGCCTAGATCAGCAGTCAGACACTCTACCGATATATTATGGCCTAATAGCGTCTGGGAACCAAGTAATACGCGATCGCATTACACGGGACCGTCCTGCAAAGGATGGCGTGCTTTGTTTTGAAATGGAAGCTGTTAGCTTAATGGGCCTGTTTCCGTGCTTTTACTGATTGGCGGTATATTTGACTATTCTGACTCTCATAAGAATAAACAATGACAAGGCTATGCTGCTGCTACCACTACAGCATTTGCGAAAGAGATATTATCGACTGTTCCTCTGAACAATAGACTTTAGTAGATATATTAAGACGAGAGCGTGAAATATTGTTATACTAAGAAATGAATTAAAGATATCATTCATAGAATCTCTCAACATGGTCGGTTTTAATGGGATATTTTAATTTTAAAGAAAGGACTTTAGCCAGTTAATCCTTTGGTATGATTAACTAATGAGATGTTAGTAACGAAGTTCCCTTCGAGATAAAGTACGTGAATTGACTGATCCCAGTATTGGACTTGAGTATTCCATTCATTGTTGATGGCAAACATGTATTGTAAGGAATTAATTGAAAGAACTTATGCAATAACTAAATATTTGATTAATCACATGAGTATCGATAGAGAGTGCCAATATTTACAACATACGATTAGCCTCGGCTGGTTGTTTCACTCGACCTTGTATAAATGGCGTTGGATTTAGCCCTCAAAACGAGCGGTGGGGCTTGACAGCATCATGCCCTATAAGAGCATGCGCATGCCATGAACGTTCTAGGATTGGGGGTAATGCCGGACTTCACACCGGGAAACGGTGGAAAGAATCATAAATCAAAATCGGTACCGTTTATATCATCTTCTGCTACCTTTTCTCCTTGCAATAACTATATTGTTACTTGCCAACGATTACCTGTAGTCCATGGGAGCCTGCCCTTGTCATACCCGCAAAGTAATCATGGACATGTTCAACATCCCTAGCAGTTGTATTGTGCAATTGAAGTTGGGGGAATTTTCGAAAAAGCGTAGCGAGAATAGTGTACATTTCCGCATAGGCTAGATTAATCCCCACACAGGATCGGGTCCCTTTACCAAAGGCAAGAATGTATTGCTCCAAGCGATCATCGCTAGGGTTCACGCTGAGCCATCTTTCCGGCTTAAATGATTCTGGATCTGGGAACAGAAGTGGGTTTTTTGAGATAAAGAGAGCAGACATGCCAATCTCGGTCTGTGATTTCTATCAGTTGACGGAGATTTATCCGCAATTCCACAAAAAAAAAAGTACTTACACCAGCAGGGATCACCCAATTACGGTATTGCATGTCTTCGGACCGATTCACGCGCGGAAGACGAGACCATGCTCCCACAGCGAGGCTATAGAAAGGGTGTTAATTTCGGGGGAAAATAGGTTAAGATGTTCAATCTCATACCGAAGTCCTTCCTTTACAACGGCACCAAGATACGGAAGCTTTTCTAGGTTCTGAAAACTCGGAATTTGTCCTGGATTGGGAATCGCCTCCATCAACTCCACCAACAGCTTACGATGGGCATCTGGATGAGCAAGTATGAGATACGTTGTATGGGTCAGAATACTGCCCGTCGTTTCGAAGCCTGCAGCAAGCAGTCCGTTTGCCTCAACCGCAAGTCGACTAAATGTCTTTTCGCTTTGGGAAAGTATGTCGGTCTTGGATAATTCCCAGATCACAACTGGGTGCTGTTTCGATTCGATCTCCTTGGGGTTTGACGTTAATAGTGTTTTGGTCTGTTCATCCACATTTGAAAAAAGGTCTACAACTTCCAAAGCTTTTGGGTTTGTTAACGCAGTGAACCATCTTGGCATCGCCATAAAAGCGTCCATCATCCAGGGAAATTGACGAATGGTGGGAGACAACTCCCATAGACTCCGCCATGCGGAGTAGAATTCTTTCCCCCAGTCGGCTCGGTCAAGTAGCTTGAATTGATGGCCGAAGATATATTCCGTGATAATATCGACAGTGACACAGCGGTATGCATAAGATAGCGGGATTGACTCGCCCCGTTCTGCGCAGGTCTCTATACGGTGCATGAAGCGATCGACGATCGCCTGGACGTGGCTAGAAAACTTGGAAACTGCTTGTTGCGAGAAGAACGGGTTCAAGGCACTGCGGCGAATGCGATGTAGGTCTGCGGAAATGGTACCGAATGATGCCTTAGGATTCCCCAACATGCAGTAAAAGTACGGGGATTTGTCGAGTCGATTTGACATGTTATAAAGCTTTTCGTAGTATTCATGATCGAGGATATGCAGCTCATTCGGCCCAATTCGCACGATAGGCCCTGCTCGACAAAACGAAATCAATTAATGACGCGCCACAAAGTCGACATTATATGCATTGCCTTTTTGCAGGTATCAATTGAAGGGAGACGATTACCATATTTGCGATGCAGCCGCTCAATCTCGAAAATGTATTGGCCTTTGAGAACGACATCATAATAGGCCTCGTACCAGGTTGTCAGCGCCGCCAACTTAGGGCCAGGGAAGCCAGCCCTGGCTAATGGATGCAGGTAAAGGCGGTAAATGGCAAGCCAAACAAGGAAGGCGACAATTCCGGCGAGCCATGTTGTCGAATTCCAAACAAATAAAAACATCGCCTATCAGGTAACAAAGGAATAGTCAATTTCTTTCAAAAAGCGGCGCAGACGACGACCGGGGTGTGATGTTGGACATCAACCCCATAGGAACAGCGAACCATGGACAGATCATATTATTGACCGGGGGGTGGGGTGAATCCCCCCTATGCAGCAAGCTGAGCAGACTAGACTATGCAATGTGTGCACGAATAGCCGGGTGAAAGTTTCAACAAGTGGCATACCTAGCTGAAGTATTTCTGGCTCGTGTTATCCCCTGTGGAGAGTGATTTAACTGGATTTAACGAGTTTTGAGTTAGTTATCACGGGTCCAGCGCGAACTAAGGCCTGATGATGCCGGATTGGGCTAAATGCAGCTGGATGGCTTCCGCGGCTGTCACACCACTTGTTCCGGACGAATCGATTGGAAGTGTCAAAATTAGCGTGGGTTTGTTGTATGATGAGGGACATTGTTGAGTTGTCGCCGCTCTTCCTCCAGGAATTTTGGTCTTGATCTCGACAGGTAATGCAAAAACTACACGAGCATAAAAACGAGCGTAGATCGTCGTGGCCATGGCTTCGAATAATGCACCAGAAAACTCCTTGGAACAGTCATTGCAAGTCCGAGATGACGAGTTCATAGAGGCGTCAGAGGTATTTTCTTTTTTCGATTTCGTGATACTTTGTCTTTCTAATAATTCCTACTGCCATGACTTGTAGGTAGATGCCGATGCGCCGGAATCTGCCTATGGTGACGAGAAGTAAAGCTCATAAGGAATCTATGAACTCGCTTGACTGATCAAGCATACAGTGAAAGCTACACCACGAGTTTGATGTCGAGCGTTAGAAACTATAGATACGAGAATGGACGTCGCTATCATGCATTCCGGGATGAGGGTGAGCCATCCTCTCCTGCAAGAAAATGAATTTCATATCTTGGAAGTCACGTATACATATGTACTGATCATTTTCCTACTAGTGTACTTTCTGCCGAACGATGAGGTACCAGAGTTTATTATTTCTGACCTTGACGCATGAAGAGAGTAGTTAGTGACTGTTTCTACGTCCACAATATCAGATGGAAAGTGAGCGTTTGGATCTTTTTCATGAAATTTTAACCCGACGATGTGACGGCGAGCTGCATCTGGCGCCTATCGGGACCAACCCACAGCGGATTCTAGACTTGGGCACTGGCACCGGAATATGGGCTGTTGATATTGGTAAGAGACTTGATTCTCAAGTGATTTTTTTTTGTGATTTTTTTTGTTATAATCGTTGTGGATAGTGATTTTGACATTTCCCGTAGGAGATAAATTCCCATCAGCGGAGGTGAGAGGTCCCGGAACTATATTCCAAACCAAAAATAGGAACTAACCTCTACACAACCAACCACTAAAGGTCTTGGGAAATGACCTTAGCCCTATTCAGCCGTCTTTGTAATAATTCCCTCCCTAAAGCCTTTTTAAGTAAATAAATCGTTTTCTAAATTCGTCTGTTGGTTCAGGGTGCCTCCAAATGTACGATTTGAAGTCGATGATATGGAGAATGAGTGGTTGTACGGCTCGAAGTTCGACTTCATTCATGCACGTTATCTTGCAGGCGCCATCAAGGATTGGCCGAGATTGATGGATCAAGCATTTAAGTGAGAACCCGAATGGATTTTGATACCGAAAATGCGATGTAACACTGACATGCAAACTTCATGGCAGATTCACCAAACCGGGTGGCTGGGTTGAATTTCAAGACTTCGATATGAAATTTTACTCCACTCAAGGAGAGTTTTCTCCCGGCTGTCCCATGGACGAATGGACAAAATTAGTCGTCAAGGGACTGAAAAAAATTGGTGTTGAACCGGAGCCTGGACCTAAATTAGAGGGGTGGTTGAAGGATGCAGGGTTCACGAATGTCCATGAGAAAGTGCTGCCAATACCTGTGGGCGTATGGCCAAAGAACAAACAGCTGGTAATCGACATATCTCACTTTCATTGTGCCGTTTTGTATGCTGATCTTTGACATTTCGTCCGCATTATAGAAAGAGATTGGTGCGTTAGATTACCACCAGTTTCTCGAGGGCCTCGAGGGAATATCGCTGCACCTTTTTACAAACACCGCAGGATGGAAGCCTGAAGAGGTCCAGGTGTTTCTTGTCAACGTTAGGAAGGACCTCAAAAACCCAAGGTTTCAAGCGCAGCACAACCTGTATGTTACATCCTACTCGAAGTATGGCGTTGAATATACGCTGATATAAAGCTAGCCATGTTGTGTATGCCCAAAAACCGCTGGATGCAGAATAGTTAATTTATGGGTGGAAACAATGGTGTTGTGTAAAGGGGAATAACGATTAGTTAGCTGCGTTTCATATGGCGCAGCTTTTAAACTTACTGTCTAACTTGATTTTCCAAAGACTTAAATCTTTAACTAGATAATACCTCTCAATCATATAGAAATGTTAGATTTGTGGGACATTCATATTCTACTTCCATCATTACTAATGTTTTATTGTCCTGCTATAGAATCAATATAGAAGCAGTCCAATAAGAGAAAAGCGTGTTGATGGATCAAAACACTGTCAGAGCTTGATAGAGTATTTTTTGAACCTATATCAGCATCAAATTGGGCTTTTGATTATAGAGAAATATTAATATTGCTCAATAGCTATGAATTGTTTTGAGAAATAGAATTTATACATGTAAACAGTTGAAAAAAAAAGCCATCTACTAACCAAACGACTTTACTGTCGACATAAACAACACAACACTTTAACACAAAACAAAATAAGTAATTGGACCTGCGAGTTCATTTACGTTTTCTGAATCTCAGATTTCTACCTCTGTCCCATAGATGTCTTTAACTTTGGAACTTTCTTACGTTGCCAAACGGCTTGATACGAAGAATGGGTATATCATTTAGTCCATCAATAATTCGACCAGAATGTACTTGGTTACGACCACCACCCTCGCCTCTTCAGTCCTGCAAAGAACGCCTCCGGTCCCTCGACGCCAAGCAAGACATCCAGATTTCTATGAAATCTTTCGCGGGTTTCTACATCGCTTATCTCAATAGTACTCTTCTTGGTTTGACATTCCGTTTGATGTCAACATTGTGCAACCGCCCTTCGGGCTTATCACGAAATGGATAGGCCGGAAAAGCATAGAGGAAGCCATTTCCATGCAAATAAAAGAGGCTGCTGGATTCCCTATCCCGAAAGTTCTTAATTGCAGTGAACACCCAAACAGCCCAGCCAACCAGAAGTTCAATGTTGATGACGAGATCGCCGGGCATATCTCTCAAGAATTCAACCGATCAATTATAGGCTGGCGCTGAGAAACCCTAATTAGAGAAACTAAAATTATATATGGATTCTATGCGTTTATAATCACCTCCCAGTCTAGAGACTATCAGCTCTGTCATCAGAAGCTGCCCATGAAGTTCTTAAGTTCCTAATCACGTTTTAGGCCCTTTCACAAATCGGAAACAATTCTACACCCATCGCTTTTCTTCAGCTTCAACACATATATTCGCGTCCACCTCAAAATATGGAAAAATTCTGTTGCTTGCGAAGAAATTAAGCAATGCCACCGCCGACCCTTGTGCCTTTACTCATGGAGATTTTAAAGCTACCTCTCTAGGTTTTTTCGGCTAGAAATCCACAGGCTGGTATCCTGAATACTTAGAATTCATAGCAGGAATATAGTTTGAAAAAGGGAGTTAGTGGTTTCAAGTTGCTTCGTAGATGGGTGGAGATTAAGGTCTAGAAACAGCGAAATCTGTGTTTTATCTATATACTCAAACGCCAGTTAAATATTTGCTGGCTTCTAATCAATAATGATATGTGTAGGGGGATTTATAGATACCTGAGAGAAATTAAGAGGAAAATGATGTGGCAATGAGTATAGTCCCAAGCGACATCGTGCCCACGATCACTGGAATATCATATTATGCGTGTTGAATACCAAGATAAAGGAATAAAATACAAGGAAACAACGAGATCGTACGGAAGAGGTTGATCTTCAAACTTAACCAGCTGACCAACTAACCCGACTAAGTCATGCTAGTTGACCAAAAAATTATAGCACTTGAAATAATAATCATTCCAAATTTCTCCCTTAGGAGTTGAGATACTGCGTCCTATAGCCAAGCGTTTCCTAGCTAGCCAATTAGACTTTCTGACCGCTGTGAAGGCCGACAGGCGCTGGTCATTACAAAGTTTAAACTAATTAAGCTATTATTATATGGACGGGGAAGGCTTTTAGTCTGGCCAGTCAAGACTCAAATCGAGCAAATTTGCAAAAAAAATCACATAGCGTCAATAATACGCAACCAACTAATCTCGCAATTACTTCTTCGCAATGATTAGTTTTCAATTAATGATTCATTGTCACGAAAAACACACTTTGGAGTTAGTTATACAACACTAATGAAGCAATATCAGGAGATACAGTAGCTATATATCATAACACATTGTCAATGATTATTAAAAAAGCAACAATCTGACAACAGAGCTCATGAATTAGAAAGACAAATTTTCAATTTATAATATAGTAGATCTACTACTTCAAACCATTGCGATGCGTTACATCTGACTCTTATACCCTCGTCGCAGAGGGAATTTTATTGGCTTATAAAAATCCTAAAATAATCTATCCGTCGTATAAAAGTAAGATATAGACTCCATGCTAGTCTAATTAGAACTGTAAGATGCGTGGATGTGACAGTGGGGCGATAGCTAAATCTTATATCTTACTAGCATGGTGATCCTTCTACCTTTCATCTCGCGACATTACCACATTCGACACTTTTTCTTTTCCTTTCTGTTTCTGTGTTTACATTCCTGGACGACTATTATATTGTGAGATTTGCTGTTATTGTCACACCCCCTGTATCGATCAAATCAACACCAATCCCAAACTCCCACATCTCTTCCTAACCCCACTTAACTTACAGTGCATATGACTTGGCCCCTGACTATACCATAAAAAGGCTTATTCACTAACCCAAGAATTGTCCCGTTCCTTAGACTCTAGGGCTGAGGGTCCTAGGGTGTCAGCAAATAGGGCCTTAAGACACAGTGCGGCTTAGCGCTAGTCATCAATCCTAAAGGTTTCCTCATTCGTAGTATCTCCGCCTATTGGATCAATTGACGAATGGTTTGGGGGATTCTTATTTATTCTGTAGTAACCTGTACTTGGCCTGAAAAAGTTCATTAGGGAGATATAACCTGCGGGTTTATATTGTAATGATAGGGGTTTGATCGATTGTATTTTACAGCTCGTCTTTCACGCTGATAATCTATTTAATTTACGTGCGGGAAATCGGTTGAATAGTAGGAAGGAGAAAGGAGAGAAGATGAAAAGCACAATACTCACCCTTTCAAGCCTCCTATGGTCCGTTGGAGCACTCGGTGGCGTGCCAAACATCAGGGGTAGGTGACTCAACAATCCAACTTCGAGAATTAACTGACCATACTCTCAGCACGCCAAACCCATAACCAGCTCTCATCAACCCCCGAACTCCGCATCATGCCTGTCGGCGACTCCATCACACATGGTTACCAAGGTGGCCCGGTGAACGCCGACGGCAATGGGTATCGACTGCAACTCTGGACGTCGCTTGCAAATACGAACAACGGCACATCGCATATCGTCGGGAGTCAAGTATCCGGTGATCTCCCCGATCCGTATAATGAAGGCTACGACGGGGCTTTAATCTCCGAAATCGCGACATACGTCAACGCCTCGTTGTCCGCGATGAGGCCGAATGTGGTGCTTGTTCATGCGGGCACGAACGATATGCTCAGAAACGTGGATCCGGGGTCAGCCCCGGACCGGCTTGGGACGCTGATTGATGAAGTTGTAAGTGCGTGTCCTGATGCGGCGGTGCTGGTGGCGCAGATTATAGTTGAGGCGGATCAAGATTCAAATGCGAGAAGAGAAGTGTATAATGCCGCGATCCCGGGGGTTGTGGATGCACGTGCCAGTGCTGGGAAGAAGGTTATGGTGGTTGATATGAATGATTTGCTTACGACGGCGGATCTGATTGATGGCATTCATCCGGTCGATGGGGGGTATGTGAAGATGGGGGAGGCCTGGGTGGCAGGGATTCAAAATGCGTCAAGGAATGGGTGGATAGAGGATCCTGTGCCATTGTCAGGGTCATCTGGGAAAGGCTGCTCATCAGCTCCGACGTGGAATCCGAGGAATCAAATCGGGAGTGGGACGGGATCCGCAAATATTGCTTTCGCTGATATAGATGGTGAGAATGAGGAGCAGTTGTGCTGACGGACTTGTTGCTGATGTAGCTCACAGGTGATGGGAAGGACGACTACCTGATCTTCGGCGACGGGGGGTCCGTGACAGCGTATATAAACGGCGGGCCAGACGTCGGAGGGAATCAAATATGGTACCCACAAGACCAAATCGCGAGTGGAATTGCGCCGAGTGCGTCTCAGGTACGGTTCGGTGATATTTGGGGTAGTTCGCGGGCAGATTACCTTGTTGTTAATGACGACGGTTCGGTTGATTGCTGGACGAATGCCGGGTCGAATGATACTGCGTACCCAGGACGAGTTACGTGGATTCAACAAGGGCAAATAGCTGCGTCAGGAATGGGGCAGGATGGGAATGGAGTCGTGTTCGCTGATCTCAATGGCGACGGTCGTGATGATTATCTGTGGGTGTCCGAGACAGGTGCAGTGACTGCGTATCTGAACGGAGCTGGGGAGACAGGGAAGTCAAGTTGGATTCCGCAAGGCACTGTTGCAACTGGGGTCGGTGCAAATAGATCCGAGGTCGTCTTTGCTGATCTGAATGGTGAGCGGTGGAATCTCTATCTGCTGGTTATGCAGAACTAATATCAATTGGTATGAACAGGCGACGGCCGGGCTGAATATCTATGGATCGATACTGATACTGGCTCGGTGAAAGCCTGGCTGAATACGGCAAGTTCAGGTGGAAATATCACATGGATTGAATGGGTAAGAGTTTGCATGAACCCCAAGGATTGAAAAGTTTATACTGAGAAATATTGTCTTAGGGTGAGGTGGCTTCCGGAGTGGGCGTTGGTGGTAACGATATTCGCTTTGCAGACATCACCGGCAGCAAAAGAGATGATTATATTGCGATAGAGAATTCCAATGGAGCGATAGACTTGTGGGAGAACCTTTGTCCGGTTGCATCAGAAGGATGATCAAAAATAAAATTTAAATGGAAGGGGCTTATATATTCGTCCAGCAATTGATTTTGCACTGATGATGCGACCTGTATGGAATTGTCAGATATAGCCCTAATGTATATATCGATAGTCAATCAGTTCTGACGTTGTTCAACATGGTTCAACTGGTCTATTATTGTAGGAACTTGGAAGAACAGTAGAAATCGCACGCAAATGCCTTAATAACATGAATTCAGGTTGACTAGAATGTTGACTGAGGTAACAATAGAGTATAACCCTGTGCAGGAAAAGGGCATTTACTCTACACGTGGTCTAGTACCTTAGGCAAATATAAATTCCGACACTGATATTAGATCTGTTGGGTTAAATCTGTATAGAATTAATCCCTAAGAATCTAGACCATGTTATCATAACCCCAAGCGTTGATATCAACACACCCGTTGACTATTAAGCTCCTTGACTAGTTGAGAGCTACTCACTACATACAAGTATACATAGCGCAGTCTTATCAACGGATATCATGATGTGGAAATAACTGTGTTATATGATATATCTCGAGAATCGGTTCTCCTCCAGATACATGACTGATTTAATAATTCGGGGCTAGTGCACTGACATACGCATACGTCAAATAGTCTAGTGTCGGCGGCCACATAGAAACCATCATCGTTCCCGGCTCCATCATCCAACTCCATGCTGGGCTTATCTTTTAGCAGTTTAAAGTGATACCCCTCTTTTCCTATTAATAAGCTCGACGGGGTTAAGACCATCGATTACATTTTGATTCCTTCGTTATACTCCATAGGAGAGATAATTCCATTCCTATCGGGGAGCCTGTCGACCTCAAGAGTTTAAGTAGTTGAACAGGCTTGATATTTTTAGCCCCCTTTCCTTGGGGTGGGAGAATCAAGGCGGCCGGGAACAGCGACACGATCTTTATTCTGGGCGGCGTTGCGAGTAAAATGGTTGGTGTTACCGATTGTAGTACTAGCATTGCGAAGCTCGATCTTCTTGCGCTCCATTTCCAACTACAGGGAAGGTAAGATTATGAAAAATCAACAGGAATCGACTATATACATACCACCTTGCGAACGCGAGTCAAGGCTGCGGAGTCCCCTGCAACTAGGGCTTTGCAGTCGTCGACACGATACGGTTTGGAAATCACCACTGCGTCTGCAATCACGATACTAGTGCCATCCCATCTCGCAGGCATAGTGCGGCTGAATGCATCGAAGATATCCTGCGCTTCCCGCGTCACGCCCTTGCCCCGTCGGGTTTCGCCCTCTAATACCTTGGTGATTGCAGCGGCCTCACGAGACTTCAAGGCACGCGTGTCAAGCGCGTGGATTGAAGGGGAGGCGGTTGTGAAAGAGACACCGTCAGAGCTGGACGGCGCGAGAGAAATAAGTTGGAAGGATTGGATGCGAGAGATGGGTATAATATGGAAATCGCCGGCCTGCTGGGCACTTGTGGGGCTTGATGATTGGTTCGATGTGTTGATCGCAACGAGGTTGGTGATGGGGCAGGCAGTGAACAAGGTACCTTCGAGAGTCGAGGCGTTGGGGGCAGCGGTTGTGACCCGTATACTACATAGATGAGTAACCTGGCGATGCTGAATTCAAAGTATGGGTTCAAATTATGAGGTGAGGAGTCTGCCTACCGTCCGCCGATTGCCTTGCTCAATGCCTCCTCCGTGGGAATCATAGCTGTCGGAGAGCCGCCGGATTGCTGGCTCTGTGTCTTGCCACCGACACTCTGGCGCTTGCTATCCGCCATGATTATCACTGGTTTCGGTGCCCGGACAGATGGGTGGAGCGAAGACAGCCCAAGCTGCTGTCCTTGTCCGATCTAGCGCTTGTGACTGTTCAGGCGATGAAACCCGGCGGTCATGAATCAAAGCAGGGTAGACTTATAGTTCAATCGAAAGCTCGGAATCTGGTGTGGATGCAGCAAGAGAAGAAGCGAAGCGCAGAAGAAGAAGAGGAAACAATAACAAATTGGTGAATGAGTGACGTAAAATGGACTTGAAATAGAAAGAAAAAAGGATGAAGAAAAAGAGGAAAGTAATTATAAGAATCAAACTCGCAAAGTCACTGATTCCGGAAAAGATGATCGGCAAAAGAGCAGCGACAAAAGCAGAGCGCTTCCTTGGTGGCAGGAAGCAGAGAGAGTGATTGAGGCTGCGAGGGAAAGCAGTGAGATGATGGATTGATGGCCGCTCTGGACATGCGACGCAGGAGCAGCGCCGCCGTCATTGGCCAGGCCAGCGCGGCAGGGTCCTTGCCGGCCTGATCGGGCTAGCGCGGACCAACTCTTACATACATGTGTTCTAATTTATATATTTCAAACTTAACTATATTTCAAATGTTATATAGAGATGTGGAATGAAGGAGAAATTATAGACAAAACCAATATATCCATTCGTTGTTGTGTTGTGTTACTGCGTCTAAATACAGGGTAGACAGACACGTCCATAGTAAGTCAAATTCTAATCATATATTCCATTTTGCACACGCAATATTACTCGTAGTTTTTTAGTTTAGTTCTGGTTTGAAGGCTACCCTATCAGCGCAGCGAGTCTAAGCAATATAGGTTGAAGCAGACACGTTGCCGCCACGGCCGGTCCAGTTGACGTGGATGTCCTTGCCGTCGGGGAAGTTGGCGCTGGCAAACTCGGGCTTGATGCGGAAGGTGTGGGCGCCGAAGTAATCACGCTGCGCTTGCAGCAAGTTGGCGGGCAGGTCTCTGGTGCGGTAGCCATCGTAGAAGCTGAGTGCGGTGCTGAAGGCAGGGGTAGGGATGCCCCAGAGAGCGCCCTTGCTGACAATGTCTCTCCAGCCGTCCTGGGCCTTGTGAATGGCCTTGTTGAAAAAGTCGTCGAAGAGCAGGTTCTCAAGGTTGGGGTTCTTGCGGTATGCGCTGGTGATGTCTTTCAAGAAAACAGAGCGGATAATGCATCCGCCGCGCCACATGAGAGCGATCGAGGGCTTGTTCAATTTCCAGCCATATTCTTTGGCAGCCTGTACAACCAGTCAGTAGACATCCATGTAATAAAACACTAGCAACTTACGTCCTGAATAAGCATGAAACCTTGGGCATAGGAGATAATCTTGGAGGCGTACAAAGCCTGTTCAAGGTTGTCGATGAAGGTCTGCTTGTCACCTTCAAATTTGGGGGTGGGACCGCGGAGAACGGCGCTGGCACGGATACGCTCGTCCTTGATGGCGCTGAGGCATCGAGAGAAGACAGCCTCACCGATCAGGGTGACGGGCATGCCAAGATCGAGGGCGTTGATGGCGGTCCACTTGCCAGTACCCTTCTGGCCGGCCTTGTCGAGGATCTTCTCGACGAGGGCAGTTCCGTCGTCGTCATTGTATTTGAGAATGTCCCGGGTGATCTCAATTAGGAACGAGTCCAAGACACCAGTGTTCCACTTGGCGAAGACCTCACCAATCTCGTTGGGGGTGAGGCCGAGACCGCGCTTCAAGATATCGTAGGCCTGAGGGCATATTAGATGTAGGTCTAAGATTAGGCAGCAGTTGGATCTCACCTCGGTAATCAATTGCATGTCACCGTATTCAATACCATTGTGAACCATCTTGACGTAGTGGCCAGCACCTTCGTCACCGACCCAGTCACAGCAGGGTTCACCGTCACTCTTGGCAGCGATGCTCTGGAAAACGTCCTTGATGTATGGCCAGGCCTCCTCGTTACCACCAGGCATGAGAGAGGGACCGTAGCGAGCACCCTCCTCACCACCGGAGACACCAGTGCCGACAAAGCGAATGCCCTTAGCAGCGAGGTATTTGGAGCGGCGGTTGGAGTCGGGGAAGTGCGAGTTTCCACCGTCGATGATGATATCGCCAGCCTCGACATATGGCAGGAGGGCCTCAATGAAGTCGTCAACGGGCTTTCCGGCCATGACGAGGAGCATCATACGACGGGGCTTCTTGAGCTTGGAGACAAATTCCTCAATGGAGTGAGCACCGACGATCGACTTGCCTGTTTAGAGTCAGATACACGATCATGCAATTGCTCGCGTCCCTTAACGCACCCTTGGCCTCGTTCTCGAGGAAGCGGTCAACCTTGGCGACTGTACGGTTGTAGGCAACGACTGTGAAGCCATGGTCGGCCGCGTTCAGAATCAGGTTCTGGCCCATGACGGCCAAACCAATGAGGCCAAAATCACCACTGGGAACAGACCGCGCCGGAGCGCCGACATTAATGCCGGCAAGGCGGGCTCTAAGTCAGTCAATTGATCATGCTAGAGAGAAAGGAAGTGAGAGAGCGAGGGAGAGATAGAGAAAGGAAAGAAAAGGAAGAGAGGTGTAAAAACACTGCCATCGGGAATAGCCCATCACGAGAAAGCCCCCATTGTAGTCAATTCCCAATAGCAACATTGTCTTCTAGCCATCCGATGAAGAGAACTTCATCACGAATGCTAACGCTTTACCACCTGCAAGGAGGAAGATTCTGCGGCAACAGCTGGATGCCGGATGGCGGGGTCACACGGTGGTGATGATAAATACTCACACTGCTTGCGCCATGACGACACTTTCAGTAAAAGTCGAGAGCACGGTTTGGTATAAGCAAAGGCTTGCAGAAGAAGAAGTCTGTAGGATGTATTCCACAGACTGCAGCCGCGATGGAGATAGAGAGAGCAAGCTTGGGGTGTGAGGGGGAAAAAAGAAGGGAGGAAGCGGAGCAGCGGGTTAAGGCAAGAAGTAAGCCCGGTTTGTTTCTGGCCAGTCCGGTGACCAGAGAGGCAACTACGGCTATTCTGATTACTAGACGGATTACTACTGATGATTAGTACTGATTACTACAATTAGCCTCACGGGAATTGATGGTTCCACGGAGGCTGCGGAAGTCTGAGCAGTTACTAGTACTAATGACCAGTAGTCGCTGGCTGCAACTTGCAACCTGATTGCAGTGGCGGGGCACGTCGATGAGCCTATGACGCAGACTATCTCTCTGCGTGACGCTGTCCCCCTACCTTCAGTACACTCACTACGCTCACTGCAGTCAATGTTGAAGAGAGTAGTCTCTCAATAGCCGAAACGCGGATATAACCCTCGACGGAGCCCTGGCCGGAACACTCTTGTCCGGGAGAAAAGCAGCGCGATACTGAGCTAGCCATAAAGTGTGCTTGTAGCGGGGCATGTTGGAGCTCTGGCACGCTGGAGGGGCAGCAAATGTCGACGCCGGTGAGCCCCTCCATGCCGCTCAATCGCCAACAGTCCGTAGCTCGAACTAGCGTATTCGCGGATGATTTGCGGCATTATCATGATTATTACCCAGAGCTTGAGCCCGGCGGCACAATTCTCTAGCACCTCCCGAGGTTAATTAATAATGAATCTGGACTGCTCTTCTCGGTCAGCGTGGGAGAACGTGGGGGGACTGCTGAGTCAGCGCCACTGCATTCCCAGACTAGCCAGATGGGGAGCGGCCGCAGAATCATTTATCCGAGATCCCGTGACTTGATCTTTTCATTGATCGCGGCACCGCCCACACACAGGCAGAACGGGCCGGACCAATCTCGACGTCGTTCGAACCTGCCGACTGTGCAGCTTTTTCTTGTCATTCGCCATTCACGCCCTCTGAATTCTGCTCACCACTGATCCAGAAGTGAGATCACTTCTTGGCGTAGCTGGTCAGCCTGCTAGGTACGTCTTTTACTGTCAGCTGCTCGTTTGTGCATTGGAGGAGCGAGTCGTTCATCATGTCGTTGCCACCACCTCCAGGTCTCAAACAACCTGCTTCTCTGCCACCACGGCCCCCAGCCTCTTCGAGCGCGGCATCGTCATCCTTCAAGCCCGCCTACTCTGCGGCACCGTCATACTCGTCTCCCCGCACCACTTATGGCGCTTCCACCGGCAGTAGCTATGCGAAACCAGCAGCCTCGCGACCATTCACAGCGTTTGCGCCTCGTGCCGTAGCCTCGAACCAGCCATATCGTACGAGCAGTCCTGCTGTTTCGGCCCCGCCTCAGTCGTCCAGTGCCTACGAGGGCGCTGCGTCGGGCTATCAGGAGACATATCAGAACCAGCAACAGTCATATCAATCCGGAGCATCATACTACGGTCAGTCCTCATACGGCGACAACAACAGCTATGGCGCAGGGCCAGCTCCTCATATAGCCAACCCATTCCCGTTACCCGGCCAGGAGCGAAAAGGCTACGGACGCGACAGCGGCGTGGATCCAGAAACAGAAGCTCAAATCGCACAATGGCAGAGCGCATACATGGGTAGAGAGGGCGATGTTGTTGCACAGGCAAAAGCACCAGGCCGAGCCGGCGCGCTTGCGACGGGCGCAAACTCGACCCCTTCGTCGCACAACGTATCTGCCTCCTCCACACCAACACCCACGGCCGGGAAGGAGGCTGGAGCAAAAACAGTTTTCAGATCCGGCGGCGGCCAGACGTGGACTGACAGTACGCTGCTAGAATGGGACCCAGCGCATTTCCGTCTCTTTGTGGGTAATCTTGCTGGCGAGGTTACAGATGACTCCTTGAAGAAAGCGTTTGCGAAATATCCATCTGTTCAGAAAGCGCGTGTCATTCGTGATAAACGGACAGAGAAGAGCAAGGGGTATGGGTTTGTCAGTTTCAGCGATGGCGACGACTATTTCAAGGCTGCTCGAGAGATGCAGGGGAAATATATCGGCTCGCATCCGGTTTTGCTAAGACGAGCTATGACAGAAGTCCGGCCGGCATCGGTCGACTCACGGGATAAGAGGGGGAAGAAGGGCAGAAATCATGGAGGAAAGGGAGGTGGTGGACATGGGGGAAGCAAACCAAAGGGCGATGGGGTGAAGAAACAAGGATACACGAAGGGTGGACTAAAGATATTAGGTTGATATGCCAAAACTATCATCTTGGTCAAGCATGTAATTTTAATCAATCGCGAGTCAATTACAGACGGCTAATTAGACTACAGAACAAATTCAGATATACATAAACCAAAACCCCCAAGACCATCTCAATACTCGTCCTCCCTAATCGTCTCCAACCGACCCTTGAACCTCACCCTCTCATGAGCACACTGACTCGGATACATACAATCTTCCCAACAACTATACTTCCTTACCCTCTGCTCAGACTGGACCATCGCAAGCCGCCTTCTTCCTGGCCTCAACGTCATAATCCTCTCCTCTCCTTTCTCCTCTTGTCTCACCTCCCTCCACGCAAACCGCCGCTGCCACCCCTCATAATCGAACCCCATCCTACAATCCCGCCCCCTCTCACCCTCGCGCTTCGTGCACATGGCATGCCCGCACCCCAGACACCGACGTACGGCGATTCGCCAAATATGATTGCATTTGTGACATTGCCAGTGCCAGGGCAATGGGGCGGTGGGTGGGGCTGTGTGTATGGTCTGGTAAGGAGAGGAGTCTGCTGTTGACGAGGGCTCATTCGGACAGCGTCGTTTGGAGTATGTAGCTGTTCGCATCTTTCTGAGTGGATGAGTGATGATGCATCTGAGGAGTGCGGGATTAGGGGCGGGGGGGATTGTGAGGGTGGTTGATTTGGACATGGAGAAAGCAAGGATTGTATATTTAATTGTATGCCTTTATTTAATTAGCTGTATGTTGCTCTATAATTCTGAGCTAGCAGGCTGATGCATGTTTGATGTGAGGAGTCGAGGGTAAATATATCCAGAGATCAAGGAGAAAATTGTTTGACAAGGTAATTGTTGGTATGCACTTGCGAAGTAAACAAGGGAAGCAAGACATCGTGCTAGATGATGAAGTTCGTATACTCAAAGAAATAGACATAGAATATCTGTCAAAGGCAGGTAGTACCCAAGGGAGGAGAAACATGATCAAAAACGAGTAGTGTAGCAGATCTTTCAGATAGAATAAAGCAGAGACAAGGTTTGTTCTGTACAATGAGGCTCAACAAGAACGTGTATACTTATTTGTTTTACAGAGCTAGCTTATCGCTATCTTATCGTTATCGCTATCTTATCGTACAGTGAAAAGAGGCTGGGCCGCTCTGACCAACCAGCGGCCGCCCAGCCACCTACACCCCAGCCACCGCGGAAATGCCATGGCTGGGCATCAACAAATGTTTTTATATGGCCTCCGTCGTGCTACTGCTGTGTGCATTTCCATCTTCCTACATTCCTCCTTACGCATTCTCAGTCTGCATCTCCCCACCACGTTGTACATTCTATATATAAAGTATATATTGTACTACCCATACTACAACTATCCTGCCAAGACATCGAACTCTGTCGCACATTCTCACGATAAGCTAAGATAAGCTTCTTGGAGATAAGCTCACCGAACTTGGTCATTCATCTGCATCTGGTCAGTACTCTACACCAATGCAGCACATAGAAAAGTCATGCTAACTTCCATCAAGACAGAGCTATACATCCCACCCTCTCCGACCTCCACCTGCAACCAAACCGACCCAAAAAAACAACAAAATGCAGGAAAACGTCGCCATCGCAGTCATCATCATCATCCTCTTCATCGTCCTGGCCCTTGTCGGCCTGGCCATCTGGGCCGCCCAGAATCATGCCTTATTCTTCTGGCGGAGACGGGAGCTGGACGAGGAAGAGGTCGATTAGTGCGTGTCATGCATACTTTATACTTTGCATACTTTATACCTATATTACGATAACGATACCCGATTATTTGCATCACGGCAACGTGCACTTTTCTGCGAGGATTTCCAACGGAGTTTTGGGATGATATGAATTATAATGAATATGGAACATTGAATGGACTTTTTGTTATGCATATATGTGTATATATATGAGAATGTATGAGTAAATATATCGTCATTGTTTACTTCAACCACACCGAATTGAGTTTGTACCAAGAAACAACAAACGCAATAATGATAAATTATATGGTGAAAATAAACCTCCACACATAACTAGAAGTCGGTGTACTGTTTATCAGATAGTTTTACCGCTTCTTTGATAGTTTCGATATTTCAACGTTTGTTTGTCACTACTATTCTCAACTATCGCCGGCCGCTTTGAGCTAGCCTCCCTCTATGACTCTACAGTCTGTCTGCTGACTGTGATAAAGCCTCTGAAGAACAACAAACCGAGGACATTAGACTGACACCATTCTTCGGTTGCTCAGGGGCATTACCCCAAGCCTCAGCACCGCCTCAACACCATCTCGCGCCCGAGCCCACCCTCGGCTTCGAACGTACGTTGTCCCTCTCCTCTACCCAAAGCGAATCTACTCACATCTCCAGTGTCCGCTCATCCTCAACAATGCTCATCGAAGACGTCCGCATATTCGACGACACAGATGGATATGGAGAATGAGGCATGCGATGTGCATGGCTGTCTGGATAGTGTCGGTACGTTGTAGGTGAGAGATGAGGTTTTGGGTGTATAGTTAGGTTTGGAGATTGGAACGGGATATATTGTCTATGCTGTTCTCAAAAAATCATGAAAACGGTACCCATAATTTGTGATATTGAAAAATATCTTTGTTGCGTGAGTAGTTTATGTTGATGCTCGGAGCTTAAATTCCGATGCAGTAGGCAAGATGAGACCATTGGTATCACTACCCGACTTTCCCTGTCCTACTCCATACAGCACTCAGCAATAATGCACGTATGTACATGTACTTTATAAATAACACCAAATTACCTTGATCGGTCACTTGTGCCGCCGTGTAATCAATTGATAAGCGTTTGTTATATTCTTTCAGCTACACATGTACATATACTCTCGGCATAGCTCAGTATGCCCAAGGATCTCAGTGCAGCCAGCTACTCTACTTAGCCTCGATGGTTATTATTTTGGTTGTGGCATTAGTATCACACCATAAATCAACCTTGAGTACACTTTTGAGCAGTCATGAGGAACTGATATTAGTTGATATATATGATGTGGAAATATTCATTAGCTGTGGAAATAGCCTACCCACGGGCAGCCTCAGGCTTCAGCCCGTGCGGGATCAACGCCGCAGATCGGCCCTTTACTCAATACATGATATGATTAACCCGGTTCTAGATCTGCGCTAGAAGGTACGTTACTGATCGACAAATAGCAGAAAGATGTCAACCGGCATGATGAGCAGGTATTATTGGTCTTCCACTGAACTATTGGCGCCTTTATATACAGGCGCAATATGACGCCCTTGGCACCATTAGTGCTGATGTTGATGACATGCGGGATACCGTCCATCATTTCCATTTTCAACATGCCAATACGACTTTAATCTCAATTGATAGGATTGAAGACTGATGGCATGCGGGATAGGTCCAGCATTTCTATTTTTGCCCTACAGCCTGAATATTACTTGATTTGCAAATAAGGCCAATGATATGATGCTCGCTTTCAGCTCAGGATGTCCTGATTGGCAATTATGGCCAGAACGGATGATCTACAATACTATATAAGGAGCAGAACCTGCCCGTCTTGATGTCACGATGCAACCATCAGACAATATCCACCTCTAAGCTCTCAAGATGGCTTCACTTCGGTGTACTCTCCCTTTCCTTACGCTCTTCCTCCCCCTCCTCCTCCCTCTCGCAGCCGCCAACGTCACTATCTCCGGCTCGCCCAGCGTGATGGGAAATGGTAGCTACCCACGCGCCACCTACATCAACGACAAATCCCTACTCGGCTGCTACCAGGGCATGCAGGACGGCATATTATCCATCCAAACAGTCCGATCGACCGACAATGGCACCACCTGGTCCCCCTGGAGCACTGTCCTCAGCGAAAACCAAACAGAGTACACACCAAACAACTGCTATCTGCACCAACTGCCAGACTCAGACCGCATCCTACTGGCGTTCCGCAACCCGAAGCGTGACGCGTCTGGAAAAAACTATATTCATCATATCATTTCAGTGTATTCATCCGACGATAACGGGAAGTCGTGGGCGAATCTGAGTACTGTTGCGACTACTAATACCACTGGTCTGGGCCTCTGGGAGCCGTTTATGATGGACGGGTTGGATGGGGATTTGCTGTTATTCTTCTCAAGGGAAACACGCACTGATGGCAAGGATCAGAATAGTATCCTTGTCCGGTCTTCGGACGCAGGCAAGACGTGGGGCAAGGAGCTGACGATTTCTGGAGGCGATGTACAGAAGCGCGATGGAATGCTGGGCGCCGCGAGGCTGGCGGAGGGGTCGGAGAGTATGATAGCTGTGTTTGAGAGCCTGGGGCCTAACACGGGAATTACGTCCGTCACGTCCGATGATGATGGGAAGATATGGAATAAACCCCGCGGCAAGGTTTACGCAAGTAATGAGGGGAAGATTACTGAGGCAGCTCCGCAGGTTGTTCTGGTTGGAAAGACGCTGGTTGCTAGTTTCTCGACTAAGGAGGATAATTTTGACTCGGAGCATTTCGATGTCAAGGTCGTCACAAGTAAGGATGGTGGAAAGACCTGGGGTGAGAAGACGACGGTGCATAAGGAGTGTCATTGGGCGGGAGAAGTGACAGTCGATGACAACAGTTTGCTTGTTCTCTGTGATAATAAAGGTGTGGTTGTTGCACAGCGGGTGGAAATTTCAGAGTAAATACTGGATTCGTTAGGAGGGTGTTTGGGGTATGTGGCATTGTTGTTGGGGGAGATTGCCCGACCGTGTATATATATTTTAGTTACCACATGTATATATGATTTTGCTGTTGACTTTCATTTCTTTCAATCCATGCACCTGAGAAATAATGAGTAACCAGGATAACGATTTAATATATTTATATATTTGATTCAGTTATCAGAATGACTAACCGGACCTTTCTCTTGTTAGTCCAGGGCCATCTACGGTCCTAGGGATAGTTACGCAGTCTGGCTTCGCCCAAATCGGTACCCTCTGCTCGAAGCAGACCAAGACTCTGTACAATGATAAGACACTAAAACTAGAAACTCGAATTACAAAACGGGACTTCCAAAATCACAAAAGGGTATATAAAAGTCTGCTGCAAGTGAAATATTCAAGAATAGACGTACCTGAAATGGACTCTAAGACGTGACTCCCTTTATGAAGACCACTCCAGGGAGCGATGGTCTCCATGAAACGCTTTTTACGGGGGGCTTTCTAAGGAGCTGTGAACCCTATATGGGGTGCATGAACACTAAATTGGCGCAATCGAACGGATTCACTAACTAGTTAGTTGGATAAAATGATGTTATTCTGAGGATGATCTGCGTTGGATAGATCACATCCTACAATGAGTCGAATCCGAAATTCAATAATGAGTTGTAAATGTTTATTTTAAAAATTGGCATCTTAGTATTAAGGAGCCTCGTTGATGACTTTGGACTCATTAAGGCATGGCTCGTGCTAATATCGATCAAGAAACCGATTATAATCCCGCAATAGAAGAAAGCTACGAGAAATAGGTAATGTGTAAGTAAGTTATGTCTTTTACTAAGAAGTCCTGCTTCTTTTGTAATGATCTATACATGTATGTAATCAATATACTAAACAAGACACAATGAAGACGTATAGACTTGTCTAAATCGCCTCATGAATATGTTACGACCACTGGTGGTGAGATAATAGACTGTATGCGGTGGAAAAATCGTGGTAGTCTATATGTATGGAACAATACCGAGAGGTGCGGCAATAGATTCTGTATAAAATAAATTTCAAATTATGCCCGCATCATTTTATTTTTAAGAATTTTTTCAAGGAGAAAAAGACAACAGGTAATACTAACAATACATTTATTTTATACACCCCACGACAAGAAGGAAGCAATGCCTGTTGTCAAAATACCCACCACGAGCGGTACTCCAAGACTAACGCTGTTCGACCCTGATGTAGGAGACGCTGTTGGTGACATCGTCGTGGTAACCACATGAGCCCAGCTAGGAGTGGCAGTAGCTTCTGAAGAAGTGCTTTGTGACGAGCTCTGCTTTGCTTGGGATGTTGTACTTGGTGTCGTTGGCAGGGTTGTAGATGGCGTATTGGACAAGGGCAATTCCGCTGACACAGATCTATGTTAATCACTGTGCATATGCCGGCTTGGCCAGGAAGTATAAGGGTGTACTCACAGGTATTGCAGTTTCCACTGGTATAGAAACCGCTCACATAGCAATCATCGTCTGGAGTGAAATCCCAGGTGCTTTTCACAGGGTTTCGTACATTAGTGAACACGCATATTTTAGGTGGCATAAATAAACAAGATATACAATTTTCTATATCTTAAAATGCCAACTTACCAGTTATCCCCAGCGCAATCTCCAACAGCATAGCTAGTGAAATTCAGCTTGGTCCCAACAGGAATAGTGGTAATTATTTTGCAAGTAACATGTGGACAAGAGCGACAATGTACAGGTCCATCAGAGCCAATGATAGCGCAGACTTGAGTGGCATTGGTCGCCAGTGGTAGAGAGAGATAGAATAAGAGGATCGAGAGAAGCTGTATGTTTGAGAAGTCCATTGAAATTGAATAACAACAAGGTAGCGCAATCGGGAAGTTTTAAAACGATGATAATTATTAATACATGCGATAGTTAATTGGCAAGGTTGAGCTTTCAGATGGAGACTATGAATGGAAAAAGTGTGTCAATTAATGTAATGGGCTATGATGACTTTTATGTCGCATTTTGCTAGGTTCAACTTTAAGTATGTAGCCTCATTTAGAGATGCCAAAATATGTTCCAGCCCTGCCCACCATTGACTATTAAGGACGCTGGAGGATTAATGAGTAGATCAATATGCCATTTCGCCCCTGACAATACACGAATCAAGTTTAGTCTCCTCAGTGGGTATGAGTCATTAAGCTTACCTACATTAGTATTTTAGGTCTGTGGTGGCCTAACGTCGAATCAACATCGAATAACCAATGATCATAATATATTAAGAGGCGCACAGCTGAATCAGATGAATCACCCTGTCTTTGGCCGAATCCTACCCTCTTGCCGCGTCTTCGCAAGTTCGCGACAAGGCGGCACCCCAGGATCGAGTAACTAGTGAGAGCCAAGCATCCCAAGACCCAAGGGGGGATGCGGCTGCGGGAGATAGCCAACTATGTCAAAACACTCAAGCCGTGTGTTGATGGCGCGGTAGATCGCTGCCGGATGTAGAACTCAGGAGTGAACTGATCTTCGTATTTGAGTTCCTGCCCCCACCTTGGGCGTCGCCTGCTTTCAGCGCTAGCCTCGTGCTGAAGCTGGTATCTTGATGTTCCTTCATAATGTTCTAGAAAACGCCTTGTTAAGCCAATCCCGGCGTTATTTGCACAGAGGAATACGGAGTGGTCATCAGGAATGCATCGTAATTTATTTGATATGATCGATGTATCAGGCCGCTTCCAGTCTCAGCTTTCCAGCTCAATAACCGTTGACTAACTTACTGGTCAGTACCCGAAACATACACATATGATTCTACAGCAATGTCCGAAGGCAAAGGATTTGTTGGCGGGTCCAGAGTGCCTCGAGCTCCATGGCCCGCGATGCTGCTCACCTTGATAGCGTTAGTCTCCATGACAGCTGCGGCAGCTATTGTGGTCATCTCCAACAACAAGCCGGCCGCTTCATGGACTATTAGCCCGGCTGTTCTTCTGGCTTTCTTCTCGTCCATCTGGAGCGGCTCCCTGACCATGCTCCTGACGATGAGCATTGCTGTCATATGGTGGAGGGCGGCCAGTCATGGTTCCTCGCTGGAGAGCCTGCATTGTATATGGAATAAAGGACTGGGCCTGAAGTACATTTCTACTTTACGCTCGAATGCAGCCGCCTGTTGGGCGGTTCTCCTATCGTGGCTGGTGATCGTCGCCCAGGTTGCGCACAATCCATTATTGCAGCGGTCAACGAGCACAACAATTCGTCAGACTACCACTTCTGATGACTTGACTTTGAGTATAGCACCAAAGATCCCCGACGGTTGGATAGGCTCGGTACAGAACGCTGCCACAGGGACGATTATTACATACCCCAATTCGACCTCTGCAATTCGAGGCTGGTGGTTAAATTCGCCGATTCAAAGTCCCGGTTCCCAATGCGACGGTACCTGTCAGGGGAGAGTACGGGGCTCGGGAATTGACTACTCTTGTTACTCAACGACATCGAAACTCGATCTAACGACGTTAGAAAACGAGGGCTCATTCGTATTCGGTATTAATACAATGGTGACTTCGAATTCAACCGGCTCTCCCGTCCTCAATTTATCAACTTTGTCCTCCTCGTCTGTTGACGAGAATTGCACGGCAACCCTTATCAGCTGGAATTGCAATATTCAGGCTGCTACTGTGGAGTTCCCCTTCATAGTAAACAACAACACCATTTCCCTCGATGCAGAAAACCTCTATCCTCCTGTCGTAGTTGAAACCTATGTGTCGGACGGTGACAAGTCGACAGCAACACAAGGGCAAGGCGCCGGCCCGCTGCTCGGTCTCCACGATTTTGTGACCGACGTGCTAGCAACGAATGTCTCCTTGGTTATTGATCAAACCCGCAACATCTCCCTACACACAGGCCTTCTCATTTCAGATCTTTTCTATCAGTTCAACAACTCCGCATACAACCCGGCCGCCATCAGCAAATGCCGTCTTGAATGGGTTGATCCAACTCAGTACGTGCTTACTGCTATGCAAGACTATCTCTTCCGGTCCTCGATCAGTGTGTACACAAACGAAAACTCTCAAAATTGTCCTGTGAAACGCACATCTTCAGTGTTAACCTTCCAATCAAACTTCCGTTTCCTAATCGGAGCGTTGTCCCTCATGACATTGGCAATTATCTGCGTCCTGGTCCAGTTCTGGAACTGGTGGGAACTCGGACGTCGCGTGACACTCAGTCCAATTGAGGTCGTGAATGCCTTTGGTGCACTACCCACGAGTCAGTTAAACGATGTTTGCATGGTTGATGAGATTTTGAAGGTGACGGGGAAGACAACGGTGAGGTATGACGGGATGAGGTTTAACGAGAATAGCACGGTGCTGCAAAGCCGGCTGCCCATGAGGATTGGCGATATGCAGGATGCACGGCGTAAGTGCAGCAAGTTCTGATGACTGGTAATGTGTATTCGTCACTTTCTCATTTCTTTCAATCAGTGCACCTGAGAATTACTCTTGTATGCACTTGAAATGTTAGTATTGATTAATAAAAGGACACTAGGTCATTTGGAAAAATATCTTCATCTTAATACGTATAAAATACCATCATAATTATTATTTCTAAATAAACTAGAGGTAGACCCACCATAAAATCTAACTTAAAAGGAGAAATTACATGCAGTAGTTCAGAAACTAGCTGCGGCGTAATTAGTTGGGTTTTAGTATAGTTTCTTTCATATATAAAAACTGCAAGTATTTAATCCTTTTATCAGAATTATGACTTGTTCATAACCATTGCATAACCACTAACAGAAATTTATGAATTCTAATAGTTTATTGATTTGTCTGACGCGTGTTGTAACGGTGACGTCATGATCCTCTTGTCTCCGATCGAACCAAGAAAAGCAAATTCACAGCGATGGGGGAGCCGTTGCGGAATGTGGGTTTATCGTGGATGATGGATTGACGATTGGTTCATAAGAGCCTCGACGCGGTTGTTTCTATTTCCTTGGCTTTTCTTTCCTTTCTAGAGAAGGCGGTACTATTATGATGGTCGTGATTTTGGTTGTGTTATTCAAGTGATCAAGCTTGGTATTTGGCCAGGAGAAAGCTGAGTAACATATGCTCGCGAGAGAAACTATTATGGCCCAATTTTCGAGCCCAAAACGCTCTAATGATTCTACCGTACCAACCCTGAACGAAAACCATGTTCAATCCCCAGCCCAATTCTCTCCGATTCGCACCGCGAGCGACCATGCAGATGATGGATTCGAAGAGAATAACTCTAACAACCAGGCAAAGCCTTCGCAACAACGTGAAAGCAACAACTATGATAATACCCCTCTAGGAATATCCAGAATCTTCTCCACGAAAACCAGCGACGGAGAGCGAGAAAAAGATGATGACTGGGCGGAGATCCAGCGGCTAATGTCACGAATGTTCGGGCGCGAGAGACAGGAACAGTCGGAAGAGGAAAAGACTCGACATGTTGGCGTTGTATGGAAGAATCTTTCAGTGAAAGGCGTTGGATTGGGCGCTGCGCTTCAGCCATCGGTTGGGGATGTGTTTCTCGGACTCCCGAGGTTAGTGAAAGGGTTACTTACGCGAGGACGAAAGGGGGCGACGACGAGGGCGCCGGTAAAGACCATCTTGCATGATTTTACGGTATTTCTTCTTCCTCTATATAGCTAGGTATGAATTATTCTGACACAGTCTAACTGTTCAGGGTTGTGTAAGACCGGGAGAAATGCTCCTCGTTCTCGGTAGGCCTGGCTCGGGATGCTCGACATTTTTGAAAACTATTGGAAACCAGAGGGCCGGGTATGAGAGTATTGAAGGGGACGTTTCGTATGGAGGAACAGACCCTAAGACTATGGCTCAGCAGTTTAGATCTGAAGGTTAGTCCACGACACTTAAAACGAACTACTCAGCTAATAGTCGCAGTCTCGTATAACCCCGAGGATGATTTACACTACGCCACTCTCACGGTTAAACAGACTCTATCATTTGCTCTGCAAACTCGAACCCCCGCAAAAGAATCACGTAATCCAGGAGAAAGCAGGAAAGACTACCAAAAGACCTTTCTTGCCGCTATATCAAAGCTATTTTGGATAGAGCATACCATGGACACAAAAGTCGGAAACGAGCTAATCCATGGCATATCTGGCGGTGAAAAAAAGCGCGTGTCTATCGCCGAAGCGATGATCACCAAGGCGAGTACTCAATGCTGGGACAACTCGACCCGCGGCCTTGATGCAAGCACAGCTTTAGAATATGTCCAGAGCTTGCGGAGCCTGACGAACATGGCCCGTGTTTCAACTTTGGTTGCTTTGTATCAGGCCGCGGAAGGTCTTTATAAATTATTTGACAAAGTTGTGTTGATTGAAGAAGGACGCTGTGCCTATTTCGGTCGAACAGACCAGGCTAGAGCATACTTTGAGAGTCTAGGCTTTCAATGTCCTCCGCGTTGGACATCCCCGGACTTCCTGACATCTATCAGTGATCCGCATGCCAGGAGAGTCAAATCTGGTTGGGAAGAGCGAATTCCACGCACGGCGGAGGAATTTGAAAAGGCATATCTCAATAGTCAGGTTCGTAAAGATGCTATCCAGGACATTAACGATTTTGAGCAGAAGCTTGAGAAACAGCAACATGAACGAGAAGCTGCTCGCGGCAAGATCAAGCAAAAAAACTTCACACTTCCATTTCACAAGCAAGTACTAGCTCTTACACGACGCCAGTTCTTGGTTATGGTAGGCGATAGACAATCTCTCTATGGAAAATGGTGCATGTTATTGTTCGAAGCCCTGATTGTCGGGAGCCTCTTTTACAATCTTCCACCAACAAGGTGGGTGTCCTAAGGCCGGTCGAATGAAATCTCACATATTAATATTTCCTCCAGTTCCGGTGTTTTCCCCAGAGGCGGTGTTATGTTCTTTTTGCTTCTTTTCAATTCCCTGTTGGCTCTTGCAGAGCTCACTTCAACCTTCGGCAGTCGGCCAATATTGATGAAGCACAAAAGCTTGTAAGATGAGCACCTGGAAGTATTGTACAGTACATTCTAATGAATTTGTAGCTCGTTTTATCGACCTTCTGCTTATGCTCTCGCTCAAGTAGTCGTTGACGTGCCCCTAGTCTTCATCCAAGTTGTCATGTTCGATATAGTCGTATATTTGTGCGTCCATTCGAACCTCTGAGGCCTCTAGGTTAGGTTGCTAATATTATGGCAGTATGGCAAATCTATCACGGACGCCATCACAGTTCTTCATTAGTGTGCTATTTTTGTTTACGCTGACTATGACGATATACTCATTTTTTCGAAGTCTTGGTGCACTTTGTTCGACTCTTGACGTCGGTATGTATAGCCGGCATCGGTCCAGTGTATAGATATTAACAATGGCGCCAGCTACTCGAATCACTGGAGTTGCCTTGCAAGCATTAATCGTTTACACTGGTATGTATCCGCCCTCCATCATGAATGATCAAATATTTACAGCGACTATACAATAGGATACCTTATACCTCCATGGAAAATGCATCCCTGGCTAAAATGGCTGATGTGGATCAATCCAGTCCAGTATGCATTCGAGGCGCTAATGAGTAACGAATTTTACAACCTAAATATCCAGTGTACTCCACCATATCTGGTTCCTGAAGGCCCAAACACCAGTCCACAGCATCAAAGCTGTTTAATTCAGGGAAGTCAGCCGGATCAAACGGTTGTCAGAGGTTCAAATTACATAGAAGCAGCATACACGTACTCCCGATCTCATCTGTGGCGGAATTTGGGCATTATTATTGCCTGGTTCATATTATTTGTTACTTTGACAATGATCGGTATGGAGTTGCAAAGACCAAACAAAGGGGGAAGCTCCTTGACCGTTTTCGTCCGTGGTCAGGCTCCAAAAGATGTCGATGACGCTATCAAGAATAAGACCGTTCCAGGTGATGAAGAGGCAAGCGATTATGTGTATCGAAATCCGGAAAACGCCGATGGCGATTCTGTTCACTCTACTCACAAGGTGGAAGGAATATCCAGGAATACCGCCATATTTACCTGGCAGCATGTGAGCTACGATATTCCTGTCAAGGGTGGTCAAAAGCGACTGTTGAACGATGTGCAAGGCTATGTTAAACCAGGCCGTCTCACTGCGATGATGGGCGCTTCCGGAGCGGGGTAGGTATTCTGAAACATATATTTATTGATACCCAGGTGGATTCAGCTTTATATTAACATTTCTATTAGGAAAACGACTCTTCTCAATGTTCTCGCTCAAAGAGTTGATATCGGGGTTGTCAAGGGGGACTTTCTGATTAACGGCCGGCACGTATATGTTAAACCATGATATTAGATGATCTAACTCTTGATAGAACATTACCAAAAAGCTTCCAGCGAGCGACAGGGTTTGCCGAGCAAATGGATGTCCACGAGCCTACGGCGACGGTCCGCGAATGTCTTAGATTCTCAGCCAAACTGCGACAGCCTCATGAAGTTCCGCTGCAAGAAAAGTATGATTATTGTGAAAAGGTCATCGACCTGCTAGAAATGAGATCAATAGCTGGAGCGACGGTAGGTTCTGGGAGTGTAGGGCTTAACCAAGAGCAGCGGAAACGTCTTACTATTGGCGTCGAACTTGCTAGCAAACCCGAGTTGCTTCTTTTTCTTGACGAGCCAACTTCTGGATTGGACTCTCTTGCTGCGTATAATATCGTCCGGTTCCTTCGTCGACTAGCTGATGCAGGTCAAGCTGTTTTGTGCACAATCCATCAACCTTCGGCGGTGCTTTTTGAACAGTTTGATGATCTTGTACTGCTGAAAAGCGGCGGGCGGGTGGTGTATCATGGGGAGCTTGGCGGGGATTGTCGGACTTTGATAGACTATTTTGAGAGGAATGGAGGCAAGAAATGTGCACTTGATGCTAATCCTGCCGAGGTGTGTTATAATCATTCATCCACCTAAGTCTGACGAAAAGTTGGAATAATTACTAATGTATACAGTATATGCTTGAAGTTATTGGTGCTGGAAATCCGGATTATCGAGGTAAAGATTGGGGCGATGTTTGGGCTAGTTGTGAAGAACATGACACTCGTACCAAAGAAGTCGAAGAAATAGTCCGCTCACGGCGTGGCCAAAAAACTGGTGATGAGACCAAAGATGACAGAGAATATGCTATGCCACTTTGGACACAAATTATGGCTACAACCCAGCGCTCCTTTGTGGCTTATTGGCGCTCGCCTGAGTATCTTCTCGTAAGTATCTTCCTGCTTTCTAGAGATATTTAAGGGCTAAGTAGAATTGTGTAAAGGGAAAATTTATGCTTCATATTTTCACTGGCCTTTTCAATGCCTTCACATTCTGGAAGCTTGGCCACAGCTATATTGACATGCAATCGAGACTATTCTCAGTGTTTATGACATTAACCATCTGTCCTCCACTTATCCAGCAACTCCAGCCTCGATTTCTCCACTTCCGAAATCTTTATGAGTCGCGCGAGGGCAAGGCCAAGATATATTCCTGGGCAGCATTTGCCACGAGCGCCATCCTCCCCGAAATCCCTTATTCAATCGTGGCAGGCTCCATATACTTCAATTGCTGGTACTGGGGGGTCGGTTTCCCCCGCAATTCCTTCACATCTGGATTCACATATATTCTTATTCTACTTTTCGAACTATTCTACGTCGGCTTCGGACAATTCATCGCCGCATTATCGCCTAACGAGATCTTCGCGTCGCTGCTAGTACCGGCATTCTTTACCTTCGTGGTATCGTTTTGCGGCGTTGTAGTTCCTTATGCAGCTCTCCCCTCTTTCTGGAAATCTTGGATGTATTGGACTACCCCATTCAACTATCTGCTTGAGGCTTTCCTTGGCGTTCTGGTCTATAACCAGCCGGTCAGATGTGTGAGTCGAGAGGAAGCTAAATTCAGTCCCCCATCTGGAATGACCTGTCATGGCTACGCTGGCGTCTTTGCTCAGGAATCTGGTGGCTACGTGGAAGACGAAGGAAATGGGATGTGTTCATTCTGCCAGTACTCAACTGGAAATCAATTCGTAAGTCTTCATATCTATCCAGACTTGTGGGAGAGAAACTAATTTATCATGCGAACCTAGGCGAGAGGATTCAATATCTTTTACTCGCACAAGTGGCGTGATTTTGTAAGTCTTTGTCGAAGTAATCGATTAGGGTATTCTAACTCACTCTACCTACTGTAGGCAATATTTTGGGCCTACATAGCGTTCAACTTTGCAGCGGTATTTGGCCTTTCGTGGATATACCTTCATGGCTTTCAGCGCATCAAAACAGTTGTTAGTGTTCGGAGGACAAAGAAGGGAAAGGCGAAGAATTCAGAGACCTTGGAAAAGCTTGGAAACGCCGCATGATAATTGTTGGGTCTTAAGAATGTCGACAGAAGTTACGTTTAGGGTTCAGGGTTTCAAGTCATAAAATATATATCATACGTGGAACGTTAATTGACCTGGTAAGAGTTCAATATTACAACTTAATATTGAATGCTGGAGATCCCCTGATATTCATAGAAGTATTTTGAGTCGCTATTTGACGGTGTAATATTGGCAAAAATAAATTGCCCAAGTCTAAAGGAACGCCCCTGGTACATGTTCTAGCCACAAATCTGCTGCTTCAACCTCATGCAGCCTAGAGATAGTATCATCATCTGTGCGTATTCCATAAATGCAACAGTCTGTGTCCGTGCTCTCTGCAAGGTCGGGCAAGTTTGTAGTCCACGTCATATCATTATCTCCCAATAGTATTTCAACCTTTTTCCCAGCAGCTGTTTCAGCGCAATCGTACATGCGGGTGTGTTTAACAACGTTAAACGGCAACGAGTCCGGCATTTCAAGGCCAATGGTGTCAGAACAATGTCTACATATTATTGTCACTAGTGAACATGGCACTGATAGCGGAATCAATCGGACAAGTGAACCTGTTTCTGGGGACGTAATAGCAATCATTCGAATACAGTGTACACATAGGATGAACACAATGAACTCTTCTGAGTCGTCTGTTGTGGTTTGGCAAGTCTCATCTGAGTTGTCGTAAATGTCTGTATTCTCTTATATATAGATCAGTATTCTTACGGCAAAGTTATCCAGACCTGACAGAAGAGGTACTGTACCTTGATTATTGGAATAACTGTCATCACTCGTGGCGGGAGTAAATGCTATCGAGCTAGACCTGGTGGATGTATCACCCAAAGTGACTTCACTCAAGCGACTATTGATGCTACCACGGCGTAATGTAGGGGCACAATGCCGGGGTACACCCACCCAGTCCTATAATCAGTATTTGTCAGCATCTTGCCCAGTAGACTTGGATCTAGGACTATTGACGACCCGAAGTATCTTAGATATAGTCCAACTCACAACTTGAGGATTATTCTCTAGCTTCCGCATCAGCCAAAGCAGCGGTCTATAGGCATTAAATATTTTTCTTCCCGTTTGCCCCAGTCTTTTGACGTGTAAGATGTTTTTGCCAAAAAGCTTGCGTGTAAAACCCGTTTCACGACATTTTGAGGGAGACCCCTCACATATGATAAGTGGAATATCGAGGCATCGAAGGTAAGAATTAGCTAGATATTGATGGGGTTAACAATAGTTGAGACTTTTGTATAATATTATTGATTATCATAATTCACACAATGACTTACCCTTCAGTCGCTGTGTGTCGTTTAAATAAGTAGCATCGTCAATGAAAATCATTGCATCTCCCTTAAGTTTAAGAGACAGTAACCATCGCAAAGAAATACCAAGAAAGTCAAGCTGTATCTTCCCGCAGTTCTGTGGTGGTAGGAATTAGTTTGAATGTAAATCCAGCGAATAATCTAGAAGAGTGCACTTACGGTTAAAAATTGGACAGGATATGTCTTAAAACCTGATTTAGGATTTGTATATGCTGCGTGTGCATGTTGTTCCCACAATTGGAGAAAAGACCACTATTGATTCATATATCTGTTTTAGCGGGATTTGCAGGTTAATTGTCAGAGTAGGATAGTAACCTACCTTCCCGCTTTCGCCCACTAAGAGCACCTTGTATATAGGGATTTCAGGGGACATATCGAGGATTTCCTGTTATACCAGATAGATATATCTATTTCCAATGTAGTCGGATTGTAGGAGTCCCAACGTAGAAAAGAGAAGCAACTTCGGGTATAGATTTGATGGCCAACTGAGGATAAAACACGGAAAGCTGAGTAAAGAAATGGCAAACGACTTCGAATTAGTTAGGTAAAATATCTGTTTATTTATAATTCTCAGGTTTTGTTTATCATATACGCGTTAATAACCATAAATGGAAAAGAAAACATGAAATCAGGCTGAAACACCACACGTGTTGGGAGGGCGCTTATTTCAACAACTACAACAAAAACAACACTTATCGGCCACTGAAATTGAGAGTCAAGTAAAAATACCGATTCATAGTTGCATGGTATGTTTAGCGCGCATTGATGACCAAATTAGAAATAGCCTTGGATTGGCCACTCAGGTAATTGAGTATCCGGAAGGCATGTCATCTGGGCACTTTTTACTCTCAATTTGTCTTCAATCTGCATGGATCAAGTCAGGTCTATATAATAGTATGGCTTGAATTTTACTGGCTTGTAGCCTGATTTAGTAGTGTGTTGTGATGATGTACAACTTTTTGGTTCTATGCAACGTCTGGTTATGCATGTTAATCTATCTTAGTGATACCCAACTCCTTAAATATGGAATCATTATGCTCTCCAACCCCAGGGACCGACCCAAACTGCGCATTAGAGTCAATGAATCCAGGAGGCAACAAAGCTGGAACAACACCCTTAAGAGTATCAACTTCAGTCCACCGTCCCCGCGCTTTTAGCTGTGGATGCTCCCAGACATCGTGCATCGAGTTAACATTGGCATTGGCGATGCTTGATGTTTCCAATAGCTGAATGGCTTCCTCCGCAGTGAGAGCTGAAAACGAGTCGTGGATGATATCCTTGAGAGCGTCCCGGTTTTGGGTTCGAAGGGAATTATTCACGAATCTCGCATCGGTGGCAATTTCCGGCTTACGCAATACCTTTTCACAGAAATTAGCCCATTCGCGTTCGTTTTGAATACCCAACATCACTTGACGGCCATCGCCCGTATTGAAAAGGCCGTATGGGTATATAGCAGCATGAGATGCACCGGCTCGCGCAGGCCCGGGGGTGTTGCCGTAGGTGTAATAGAGCGGAAAGCCCATCCACTCCACCATACATTCCAACATAGAAATGTCTATTTTCCGTCCTTTTCCAGTCTTGGCACGTTGCATGAGTGCGGTCAGGATGTTGGAATAGGCGTACATGCCCGCGGAAATATCAGCAATGGATATGCCAACCTTGGCTGGTTCATCTTTGCTACCAGTCACTGAGAGCATGCCAGCTTCACTCTGGATAAGCAAGTCATATGCCTTCTTGTCTCGGTATGGGCCGTCCTCACCATAACCCGAGATGTTGCATACAATCAGAGATGGATATTTCTCTTTCAACGCCTCGTGCGATAGGCCTAGTCGCGTGCTCGCACCGGGAGCTAGATTCTGCACCAGGACATCCGCACGAGAAACAAGGCGCATAAGTACATCATGATCCTTCGGGTTTTTCACATCTAGTGCCAAGGACTCCTTTGATCGATTGATCCAGACAAAATGTGACGCCAGCCCATTGACTCTCGTGTCATACCCACGCGCAAAATCGCCCACTTGTGGACGCTCGACTTTGATGACTCGAGCTCCCAGATCGGCTAACTGCCTGGTGCAGAATGGTGCGGCTACGGCCTGCTCTAGACTGACCACGGTAATACCTTCTAGTGGCCCTGAATCGGTGTTGTCTTTTTTGCTTGTTGCCGTGGTGGAGGTTGTTCGGAACATTGATGTCGCAGAAACATGATATCTGAAAGACTGTCTGGAAATAATGGGACGAAGAATATTGTTCATTGTGCCGTCTATAAACCAATTTCTGCAGGACATTTTGCTGCATAGAAAAATTGTCGAGTAGAAGTATATGCACGCGTGCGGTGGATTCCTCGATCAAGCCTCTTAACGGCTTTTGATGTATCGGCAAAATTGCAGGATGCCGAGAAATTGACCAGTATAAAATTCGGTATATCTCGGTGTTACAATCCAAACCTAACGCCAACACAGGTTGATAATAGTTAATAACTATGTAGCCTCTTGTCATCGCCATTATTTACTCGGCTATATGGTACTTCGGACTTGCTCCGTGGTGCATCATTCCGGGAACATATGTAGCCGTTATCCGATTGGCTGACGAATTCACTCGGCTTTATGCCCATATGAGTTTGAATGTCCGGCAAATCAAAAGCAACGTTCATCGTCAAGTTTCTGATCTTATGCATTATAATATAATCTGTTTAAGAGCGAAGTGAATTTTCATTGCACATGTATATCTAACTGACTCCAAAATGTCGTCTTCACGCAGCGCAAGTCTCTTAGCCAAGCACCCCATCTCGAGGGCGACTCTGGCCTCCTCACGATGGTCGACAACGCAGCATCACAAAATGCATAGATTACGGACCAACATATCCTGCTCGCACTTCTCAACGTCAAGACCTCAAAGGATCATGGACTTGTCCGGTTTCACTGAGGAGCAGTTAACTGTCCGAGAGGCGGTGTCACAAATATGCTCCAAATTTCCTGCGACGTATTGGCAAGAAAGCGACCAAGAAGAGAGGGACCCGAAGGAATTTCATGCAGCTTTAGCAAAAGACGGATGGCTGGGAATTGCCTTGCCTGAAGAGCTTGGTGGCTCTGGCTTAGGTACAGAGGACTTTTATTATATTTCTCCACGAATGGCGTTTGGGGTATACCTAGACTTACTTTGGTTTAGGGATCTCCGAAGCAACAATGATGATGCAGACTATCACCCAGTCTGGAGCTGGTATGGCTGGTGCACAGTCAATTCATGCCAATGTCTATGCAACACAGCCATTGGCAAAGTTTGGAAGTAAAGAACAGGTTGGAAGAATCATACCGAACATCATCAACGGCAACTGGCGAACGTGTTTTGGTGTCACTGAGCCTAATACTGGTCTCGATACACTTAAACTGAAAACACTGGCTAAGAAATCCAGAGATGGCGGCTCATATCTTGTTTCTGGCCAAAAGATTTGGATCACTTGTGCCCAGCAGGCATCGATCATGATCTTACTAGCACGAACAACTCCACTAGAAGAGACTAAGAAGCCCACAGAAGGTCTATCTATGTTTGCAATTGACTTAGATAAGACGAAACCAGGGTTGGAGTTGAAAAAGATCAAAAAAATGGGTGGCCGTGCAGTGGACGCGAATGAAGTGTTCTTCGACAACTACGAAATACCCGCCAATTCTCTGGTTGGAAACGAGAACGACGGGTTCAAGATTATCCTACATGGTATGAATGCCGAACGGTGCCTACTAGCTGGTGAGGCTCTTGGGTTAGGGTATGCCGCTCTAGAAAAAGCAACTCAATACGCCCAAGAAAGGAATGTCTTTGGACGACCGATTGGCAAGAACCAGGCCATTGCTCACCCGCTCGCCGACGCTTACATGAAATTGGAGGCAGCCAAGCTTGCCACTTATCACGCTGCTCGCATGTACGATGCCTCCAAAAAGGAGGGCTCAATCTCTTTCCAGGCCGTTGGGACTGCTTGTAATAGTGCGAAATATTTGGCTGCTGAAGCCGCCTATACTGCCTGCGAGCGTGCCGTGATGACACATGGAGGTATGGGATATGCTGTGGAATATGACGTCGAGAGGTGGTTGCGAGAATGCTTTGTACCACGCATTGCACCCGTTAGCCGCGAAATGATTCTAAATTACGTTAGCGAGAAGGTTCTGCAACTTCCTAGAAGCTACTAAATGTGAATTCTAAGTCATCTCTTTACATCGCGCGAAAACATATCTCATATCAATGGTTGGGAAGTCTTCAGCCACTAAATGTAGATTAGAATTTTTTAATGCTATAAGATTTGTGAAGTCTATCATAAAATATACTCTATATTCATACATGTAAGATGCGAAGTTCATTCTTCATATCCTCGTATCCACACATTACATATGCCACTAATCCCCAAGGTTGTATTCCACCGTTTCATCATGTCTTTCGCTTGAAGCCTCTGGGGTTTGCTTGGACTTAAATTAGTGACGACAACGAGAGGGAAAACCCAGCGCACAAAGTCGAGGCCACAATAGGGATACCTCTCCATAAATGACGCAATAGTGAAGATGGTATCACACAAGGAGATAATATGGCCTTTACTATTTCCCGTCAAAGCAGTTGTAGTGGGCCCAATAATATCGCAGACCTCCATAATTTTCATGACAATTATACAGGCCGAACAGTAGAGTGTAACTGTAGATGCTGTGAATCCGTCTTGAAAAATGAAAGGATGCAACAATAGTCCGTGGCTTTTGTCGTCCCAAGCGTCATGTGTGACTATTGAAAGTGGGGTAAAATCTTCTGTTGAAGTACTATTTAGATTGACAAATTTAGTCCACCATTTATCGAGATCATTAAGTAGTTGAGATGCCTTTTCCTCGATACCGACTCGAAAGGGACTGTCTGGAATCATTTCTATAGCTGCCATCAATGAGCCACATGTGCCATGTATATTAAGACAGCTTGAAATTTCAAGCATTATGTCGAATATTACTCGTGAGTGAGGAATCGGAGAGTTGCAAAATGGTATTGTGCGCCATTCATGGGACGAGAACATGGGCTCGTCGTTCTTCAAAAGCGCGATACATATCTAAGAACCGTGTTGAGTACGTCATATATTTTTGTTTTCGTTAGAAGAAAGAGAAGAACTATACGTACGTCTATATTTCTCAAGGAGCAGAATATCTGGGAAATCATCCCAGTACGACAGTTTTCAGGACCTCTCATTTTGATAGCATTGCATGATGCGGCAAAGTGCTGATAGAATCCCCATGGACTTGTGCACGCAAACCCCTCAAAGACCGCTAGAAGAACTGAAGTAGCGACAACTTCTAGCCCTGTCAAATCCATAACATTCTTGTTGGTCCCTGGAGTGGCAGGTGATTGGCAGTTCGACAAAAATTTCCGATGGGCATTGAGTGCAGCACTGTACCAGCGACATGCTTGAGTGTGTGCTGCAAGGTCGTGGTATAGCAGCGAATAAAACATTGTCGCAGCAGCTCTAGTAGAATGTCTTAGAGCAGGTGGCGCTGAGTGAGACGTGACAATTTCGGGTAGCTTCAGCAACCACGCATGCTTATTGTCTATCTTGTGACGTTTGTTTCTGATTCTTGCTACGAACTGTGCGATAAATGTGCGATCAAATATTTCCAGATTCCATGGTGGGGGTGTGATGGAAGAGCTGGGCGGTTTTAGGTGGGAATTAATAGAGGTCGCCTCCAGCTCACCCACACAACCTAGCCTTTCATATGCAGATGTCTTTGAAGAACCTACATTTGTTCGTCTTCGACGAACACCTTGTTGTCGGCCGAGTTCGAATGAAACGAAGTCTTTTCTCCGAAGGTGCATTTCCAATTCATCCCTATATCCGGGACAAGGTTGACACTTTCGCAGGCATTGTGTACAGCCAGGGCGTTTTAGATCACACTGCAGTAAAATGTCAGAATTGGTTGATAGATGTATCTGCAAGGTATTTAATATACAGACTTTCACGCGACGTTTTCGACAGCTCTCACAGTCACGGCTAGGGCGTCCAACGTTGGGCATATTTCTGTTGATTAAAAGACTGACGATGGCAATGCCTGTCGCGTCTTACGAATAAATGTACAGACTTCCAGGTGTCGAATCTGTTCTACCATCCGATTGGCTGGAATCAGTCTACTCTTTTAGGGTAAGCGTATCGCCTTTCAGGCTTGGCTCTATCAACTATGTGATTTTGTGGCATCAACTGCCTCAAGAGTCAAGACAGTCATTAACTGTTGCCTGTCGGCGTGTGCAATATGATAGCATGTGTCTTACATTGGCTTATGTTACCTGCCACAGACTAGTGTCTGTCACTTCTACGCCGCCATAATCTTCTCTGGATAACAAGACCCAACATTTCTCTAGGCCAAAGACTTCAATGTTATTTAACTACGGGTTTGAATTTTTTTGAATTCTTCCAACTCTTGACATTGGATTAATCTCATTGGGCATTATTTCAGTTGCTGGGAGTTTCAAGGCGCGATCAGACAGAGAATCGCAGGTTAGCGGCTCACACAATCAGTCTGACAAGAACGTACAACCCGTCCGCGCTGGGCTGACTTCTGATCTTCCGGCTACAACTTATTTGCGCAGATGTGGTCGACAAAAGTGTAGCTAGCTTCTGCATAGCTGCTATGCTGTTATTTACATCAATCTTCCGATCAAGAATAAAGCTGGATAAAGAGGAAAGCTTCCACCATGGCTCTCAATATACCTGCAGGCACTCCAAACCGAGGTCTAGGAATCGAGACAATATCCGCCATCCTGCTCATTCTGACGACTTTGGCAGCGACCGCACAGATTGTGTCGAACTTTGTTTCCCAGTGAAGCACGCTGACGGGCTGGAGAGTTACTTCATCATCACAGAAAACTTTGCGGCATCGCTCGCCAACGGTCGCTGGCATTTTCGCGGCCCAAAGTCCATATCAATGTGGCTGACATCGAGCTAGCGCTGAAACATGCTTGGAAGCATCTCAGACACGAATAGCCGCATATCGCAACGACAGCTGAAGGCATGAATCTAGTATATGAAGTGCCGAACAAGGCTGCATTGCAAAAGTGGCACGATTCAACATTTGTCGTGTCTTCTACGTCCAATGCAGAGGAGCCCTACGGGAAAGTTGCCCCCATCAAGCAGGCCACATTGTACTACGTACCCAGGTCATCAAAGCTCCTCTTTCGCTCTCTACCCTATCTTATCTATAGCATCGGTGAGTAGCATTGCCAAAGAAGGATATTCAATTTGGTGACGAACATATCAGATTACCACCCACCATTGAAGAGATTTTTGACTACAATCCCTCGGCGCTGGAGCCTACGGACAAAGCAAATAAACTGCTCATTCTCAGAGGTGACAGTTTACCTAGCGTTGGTCCCGTTTCGAAGTTTCGAAGCACGGGTCAGCACCATCTGAAAGATGCAAGAACTCCGAACTTACCATGACTACGGAGATGGCTCAAACAGTCATCGGGGTGTGCAATAACAAGAACATCAGTGTCACCTCGGCTGACCACGCATCATACGTCATAGCAATCATCAAGCATGCAGACCAGGTCACCACACAGTCGCAGTATGTGACGTCTGGCCAATTCAACCTGCGGGCGTACTTACTGGGGCCGTATAAAACGGCCGAATGCGCCTTCCTCTTAATACACGATGTATCTATGGACAGTGGACCTGCAAGTACTTTCTGGAACATGGTCCAGACGCTCAACGGACACTACCAGACAACCTTCAAGGAGAACTAAGAGGCTCTGGGGATCAAGGGACACTTAATACGGGACATGTGCCACACCATCCAGCAGCCCGAGTTCTCGGCAAAACCCCCTTCCAAGGATGCCCTCGTGAGTAACCTAGGGCTTACAGATCGTTACCTGGAGCAAGTGTACGGTAGTACCATCGTTACCAAGTATTGTAAGATGGTAGTTGAGATGGTAATTGGCATAAGTATGATTACCGTCTACACATTTAATGATGAGTTGCGTCTTGTCTACAGCTTCAATGACAGGTGTGAGGAGCCGTCAAATATTAAGACTTAATTAGAAGAGGCCCAGAAGATCCTTGCTGAGAATCTGCTAGTATGAAGTTACGGATACCTGAAGCTGCTATTACGGGATAATTCATATTCTATTCTGTCTACTTGAGCAGTCTTGTCACATGCGATAGGTGCCGTATCTAATAACTTCCAATTATATTTACTCGTCATAAACTGTGTAATTGAGTTCACATGAAATACAATTTCATTGGCGTCAACCAGCACAGCCGCTTCGGAACTGGGCTACGGATGATAGACAGAGCCAGCCAGGAGGCATCTAGACGGCTAGGCTGAGTGCATAGGTTGGCGCAGGCGTCCCTGCAGTGTACGAGTCATTTTATAGTAATCTATTCGGTAGTAGAAGCAGGATGTTCCTGATCCAGCCGTCTCTTTTCGCAGCATCGATCTACATGATTCTAGGGCGTATTATTCGCATGCTCAACGGAGTAATCAATTCTCTTGAGAGGCCATCATGGCTAACCAAAATATTTGTAACGGGGGACGTCTTGTCTTTTCTGATCCAGAGTGGATGTATGCTTTTATCTAAAAATTTTTACGGTGAATCTATGTATAATTCCTAACCGGCGATCACAGGCGGCGGCATGCTCGCGACTGCAAAGACTCAGGATAAATTAGACCTCGGCCAACATGGTCATTATCGGCCTATTTGTGCAAATCTTGTTTTTTGCCTTCTTTATCGTCGTTTCAGTCATTTTTCACCGCGGAATGCTTGCAACCCCTATTCACGCGATCGTATTTACGGAGATCCCCTAGACGTGGTATATGAGCACACTGTATGCAGCTAGTGCGCTGATAATGGTTCGATCAATTTACCGTGTTGCTGAATATATACAAGGCAGCGATGGGTATTTTCAGAGAAAAGAAGCTTATGTCTATATTTTTGATGCATCAGCGATGTTTGCTTGCTGCTTACTGTTCAATGTCCTTCACCCGAGTAAGATTGTGTCGAGACAGAAGATGAAAGATGTAGATGGGGAGGGTGTTGAGATGCTGGAGAGTGCTAGATACAGGCAAATTCCCTGACAGCACCAGCTAGCGTGTATTTTGGCATCTTGAGTTAGCCTCGAGAGAGTCCTAACTCTATATAATCGTTAAACCATGCCAGTAATTACTGCGTGTCAGCCTTTGTCGGAGAATACATCACTGGGTTTGGAGTTCGTAGAAGATAGGTTGTAATACAGATAGATACACGCTTAGAATATTTCTTCTTTATTTGGCCACACTGCTCCAGTACAGTATCTAAGAATGAAACCGTGGAGTCGTTGATATAATCTAACGCATTTCCTACACGCCCAATTTCCATATAATTCTGGCATTTTTGGGCCCCTCAATATTTCGCCACTTTATGAGAAAATATAGTCTAAAAATGATATGTAATATAAAATGTACTTTCAATATAATATATTCTTGGTTTTACTAAATAATTATTAATAATTATTAAGATAACAAAGATGTATGAAAAATACATAGAATTACAGCATAGTTTTTAAAATTATTATTATTATTGTGTTAATTTTATTAATATTAACATACATTCTTGTATATAATATCAATTTGAGACTATATTTTCTTATAAAAGTGGCGAAATATCGAGGGCCCCAAAAATGCCAGAATTATATGGAAATTGGGCGTGTGCCGCTCGCTTAGGAAATGCGTTATTGGAGGGACAGTGCTGAATGAGCTATAACATATGCGAGAATTCTATATACATTCCTTAATCCTGTGGGTCGACAATTAACTTCCTGTATATTCGCTTATGCTGCTCTAAAAGAACCAAAGTCGCTATAGTTTGCGGTCCTAATCGAACGAAACTGGGCATCCAGCCCCGAAAGATCCAAAAGAAGCCATCTGTCTTCGAAAGGTAGCGAACGACCTGAAGAACCGATCCTCGTTGAGAATTATTGTTTCCCATCAGTTGGGTTTTCACAACATCGATTGGGCTGCAAACAGTAGTGGCAACGAGACTAGCAAGTAATGAAGCTGAGATATGCAACATAGGAGTTTCTTCTCCTCTTTCAAAAAGCGGAGTAGAATTGGCTAAGAATGTCTTGAAAGAATCGTATGAAGCCAGCTGACAACTCGTCATCAAGCCACAACGAAAGCAGTTGGGCAATAAACCTTGTCGGAATCCAGACCAGCCTTCATAACGCCTCATTTGCCTCCAGGCATTAAAAACATTTCCGTAGTTGTACCGTTTCTCGGGAGATAAAGCACTGTCATTCTGCATCCTAATATTCGCAATATCAGATGGATTGCCGAATATGGCTCCAACGAAGCCAGATGTTCCGGCCATAAATCCCAGAAGTACAGGGTTGAGGGGAATCCCCATATTAATCGCATTCTCTTTCATTGCTTCGTAGCTGGCAATGCGAACAGTACCGTATGTCACTGATGCACCCAGTTAGTGACCATTTCTACTCAATTGAATAAATCTTCCAATAAATGTATATTTTACTCACGCTGCCGCATAATGCCAGCGGATAACTAGGGAATTTGTTAGACATGGTCATATAGATCAAAACAAGAGTAATAATATTCATCACATACTCCACGATACAGGCCAGAGATACCGTCATGCCTTATGATAGATATGGCAGTCCTGGTTGTTCCTTGTTGCCCACCGTTTTGCATTTGCTTCCTGACTTTAACTACAATGATATCAAATCGCGTTCATATGAAGGCAGCCACTGGCATACGTACTCAAATCAAGTGGGTGAGACACTGTAACCGCCATACATGATGCCGACCCCCCAAACCACCAAGGATACTTGATCTGCTTGATCTGCTCATAGCGCTCAGATCTCAATGGTTTATTTCCTGTTTCTAATTTGCTCATTCTGCAAAATTACAAAATGCCCTAACACCAGGCAGAGGTTAAATAATCAAAATTAATTTGCCATCGTGTCATTATATAGGTACGGCGGGATATTAATGTTCTTAGAATATGCCAATAAAGTAAATTCACGCCGGTCAAAACCCGAGAGTTGTGGTAAGCGTGTGTACTTACAGCCGAAATCATTCATTACGGTTGGCTGAAGGAACAAATAGCCTACTTCGGCTATTAAACCAAGTCAGATAGGTGACCCAATGAATTTGGCTATCAATCGACAGAAGGTCCTATTAGCGGAATCTTAGATATGGAGATCATCAATGGTCAATCAAAGCATCCGTAATTTGTAGAGAACTTACTATTGGATCTTCATTCCAAATGATAGAGCCGACATAGAAAAACTGAGGAACTATTCTCCTCCGAATATAATAATTACAGGTACTGATGTTTCTCTGGGTATTCAAAGATTGCGATAACGCCACCACCACTCACATATCGTCACAAATATGAACGAGTATCCGAGTTTACTCATGCTTGAAATATCGATTTTAATGGATTAAAACACTTTACGTAAAATTACTGCCAAGAAAGGTTGAACCAACGAGCAATAATTCTTGGCTTATTATAGATACGCACGGACTAATATGAATGGACTCGGTCAGAAGCCCGCTGGAGGCGACAATTTGTTTCTGAGGGGATTTGTGGGGTATGGGGTCAGGAGGAAGACAGATATAAGATCGGCAAGACCCCGACCTTTGATATATGAATGGTGACTTTGTGTTTGTTGAGAAATCTTTTCCTTGGATATTATTTGGGTCTTTAGAAAGTAGCATCCCCAATTACATTATTGATACAGATCATCACTCTCGTCATAATGGCAGCCGGTCAAGACGTTCAAATTGAGCTGCAGAAGCCGAATGAGAGCCATATAGAGGTATTACGTCGAGAGCAACCTACTTTTGAAATCCCGAATCAGATAGACAAGATTGTGGATCGAAAATTCGATACGCATATCATCCCCTGGCTTTTTGGTATATGGTACGTCGCTATCTCCAATGGATTTATATGGGGTAATAACATTGATTTTTCCTGCTCTTGTTAGGCTATTTGCGTTCATAGATCGAAGCAATATCGGTAATGCGAAGATAGACGGGCTTATACAGGATCTCCATCTAGACGGAGACAAGTTCAACATTGCCCTTGTGGTGTTTTACATTCCTTATATTCTAGTTGATGTCCCTAGTAATTGGGTAGTCAAACATGTCCGAGCAGGGATCTTCCTTCCTGCTCTGATCACCGCATGGGGCTTGACTAGCACATGTCTAGGCTTCACAAAGTCCTTTACCGGACTAGTTATTGCTCGTCTTGCACTTGGCCTCTGCGAGGGTGGCCTTCTCGGTGGCATGATCGTATACTTAGCCATGTTCTATCGACGGCATCAGATGCTTTATCGTATAGGTCTTTTCTACTGCGCGGCTCCGTTAAGTGGTGCTTTCGGTGGACTCTTAGCTACTGGACTCGCCAAGATTGAATATGGTGGTTATAACAACTGGCCGTGGATATTTTTCAGTAAGTCTGATCTGTTTCAGGAGGAATCAGGTTGTTTTCATTTCTAATAATTGTGCGAACTTTAGTTGAGGGAATCATTACCACAATTTTTGGGATTATCTGCTTTTTCACAATGCCTCATACTCCCGCAGACGCGAAGTTTTTGACGGAGGAAGAGAAGATTGTAGCTCTTCACCGCATGATGGAAGACTCACACGGCGCTACTGATACTGAGAATGTCAATGAAGAGCGTTTCGATTGGCATTGGGTCCGTATGGCTATGCTTTCCCCGCAAACTTGGTTTTGCTCATTCGCATGGTTTTTCCTCTTAATTCCTCTCTACGTAAGTTAAAACGATATACCACTAAGATTCTATCGGTGGAAGGAAATAAGGTCATGCTAACAATCGACTCGCAGAGTTTTTCTCTCTTCTTGCCTTCTATTATCTCTGGAATGGGATACAAATCGACGACGGCCCAATTGTTCACTGTCCCACCAAACATCGCTGCTTTTGTCTTGGTTCTTCTTACTTCAACTTTATCTGATAAAATAAAGGCACGAGGCCCGATTATGGTTGTCGGATGTGTGTTAGCCATGGTTGGGTATATTATGCTTCTAGCCGCTAAGACAAATAGCGTTCGCTACGGAGGAACCTTTCTAGTTGCTATTGGAGTGTATCCCGGTTCTCCAATGATCATGGTACAGTCATTAATGATGTGATCTCGCACATTCATAGGCTAATTGATAAACTATTAGGGCTGGTTATCCAATAATCTAGCACCCCATTATGTTCGAGCAACGGGCATTGGCTTTCAAATTGCCTTTGCAAACTGCTCTGCCTTTATTGCAACATTTATTTATCTATCCCAAGACGCGTAAGGAACCCCCCTTTCTTGGCATGGATTTTGTTATTGAATTAAAATCTCCTAGGCCCGACTATACCCTTGGCCACTCTGTAAGCTTGGGCTCCCTTGTATTATGTATCGTCACGGTTGTTCTCCAGATTCTTTATTGCCGGTGGGAAAACAAGCAACGTGAGAACGGCTCTCGAGATTACCGTCTACATGAAGGAAGTGAACATTGGTTAGGACATACGCACCCCGCCTTTCGCTACACGATCTAAAACGGCTTGGAGTTAGAGCTTGGGTGTCAGTCACAATCAGGATAAATATCGTATTTCCAGGGTGTACATATTGTATTTACCTTTATTTCCTAAGGCAGTTCATATATATCACATTATATTACTTATTCTAAGAGTAACATTCATGCATGGAACATCTAAAAGTAGTAGCTATCAAATAAGCCTATTTTTAGTAAAAAGAGGACCTTTCAGGGATTGGCTCGACTACAAAGGCTAGAAGTTGTTTATTTTCCTTTCCTAATCTTTTCATTCTAGGATTATTTTAGTTAAGAGATACATGAGCTGCCAATGTATGATACAATTTCATATGTCCATAATTTGATCCAAAAGTTCAGTAGATTTTGAGAAAGAGTAAGTAAACTGGTGACTCTTAATCTATTCACCTGGATATCCCTTGTTCCCTGGTATCGAATCTCACCCATGATCTCCGTTATATAAATCAATTCAGCCCACGGAATGACACCACTCTCCCTTCGCCCCGAGAGGACATCGAGCGCCGTATTCTGAGCTTCTTATGCAAAGCCATGCTCAACCGGCAGGAACTCATTAATTTTGCTGGGAAAGTCTTCCCTCTTGAACATACAGCGATATGGGTTCCCTTTCGGGTTATTCGTGTATATAGTAAAGGATCCTGGCGTAGACGGTGTCCTGCCCGAAACCTCAATGAAGCATCGGGTTCCATGTCTCATAGCGAATACTTCATCCGGAAGAGCAAGTGCATTCGTAGTACAAGTCGCAATACCTTGTCAGCCGTTTGATGGGCCTTGAAGGATTGCAATTTTTTTTTAATTCCTTCATGAGTCTGGGCGGCCAGACAGAATGAAGCTTCTCTCGATCCCGTAATGCACTGACCCCGTGAAGATCAACCATCATCCAGGTGAGCGATAGACACCAATGCCGAGCAACAATCCCGCTTCAAGTGACAGGTTTCGGTACCGTGAAGTTTCGGGTAACGACGCGATATCGATGCCACATCACCTCTGAGACGTAGACGTTCTTTTTGCGCGCCAAATAAAATATCTCTCTTGCCTGTTGCGATCCATCGTGAAGGTTTTCTCGCATAACACGTTTTACCAGCTGACGCAGCAGCCATGCAATTCCTAAAGTGATAACCATGTGGCGTGCCAATGAAAACGATGTCCACATGAGGATCCTCGTAGAGCTTATCGTATGTGATGTAGGTTTGAGTGAACTATTTTTGCAGTGCCTTACCGCGAGATGCCGGCCTTTCTCTGCGCTTGAGGATCCGACAGCTTGGATAACATGCTTCGTTTTGCCTCGGCCATTCTAGGAGAAGATTCTCTACGGCCCATGCAGATATCATGCCAGTAGTTGTAAAAAGTAGATTACTAGACACAGGAAAGTTTTCAAATTAAGGGATTTTTTTGTTACTAACAATGCCTCAGCGGATCGACGCGGATCTGACATGGTGCGGTTGTGGGAATTGATATGTAATTTTTTTAGGACTTGTCATCAACATTGACATATTGCTCAGGGTAGCATCAACATATCAGCCTAACGATAGTTCACTATTTACAGGTATCGATTTATCCATTGTGATAATCCAATTCATTATCCAGCCATTGGAATCCGAAATCCGATGCACCATTTCTAGATAAGATTAGCTTGAGAGTGCATTGTAATAAAGCATTTTATTACTCGAAATGCAAGGCGCTGATAAATACCGGAATTCAAAAAACTTTAAACTAATATTGGAGGAAATGTAACAGCACGATGACTGGAAAACGAATTCCGACCTTCAACCGTCCGTCACCACAAAACACCATATACAACTGAACTGACATTGCCATTTTGGCGAAAATTTATTCGGAGATTGTGGCCTGGGGTCTATACTACTTAGCTGGGGCTTTTTTTGAATATAATGTCAAGATGAGCATCAATTTATCCCACAGCTTACCTTCAATATACATGCAGCCGTTTTAATTGTATGCCTGGCAGTGATGTTACACATGTAACCGAAATCTATCAATCCACCACAAGTCATCTTCAGTCAAATAAGGAGCGTAGTAGTATTTGAACAAGATACTAATCATCGGAGAAAATATGTTCATAAATAATGATACGTTTAACACTCATATGCACATAGCGGTAAAACAGATATTACAGGCATTTTTCCAGGAAATCCAGATTTGCATAGAGTTGCGCATCCCAGAGGAATCCAAGGTCACCATTATCTATATTATTTTCATCACCATCACAATTCATTCGGACAAAATTCCAATATTGATCCTCAGGAGGACCAGATGGGTCTGCAATTGAAGCCAAAGGCGTCGAGGTTCGTTGTGGTATAGAAGGCAAGGCATTTTGTGGGATGGTCGATCCGTCACATCCTGCAAGTACTGTTGGAGGTCGATCAGACGAAGACTTTCCGAAATCATGACGGTCCGCATCTGCAGCAAGCAAAATTCTGGCAGTGGACTCGTCGAGATACTGGAAGAAAAAGTCAAGAACTAGATTGTTAATACGCCAGTATTTTTGAATCTCGTGTAGGCCAAGTAGGCATATCTGAGCGCGATTTTCTGCTAATCGCTTATTTACCCCGTCTGTGGTTCGGATGTTGATAACGTGTATACAAAGAGCCGCGAACAAGCCCGTTATACTGCATAGATTGAATGATGCTTGTTAGTAATTGTTTCTATGTCACCAAAAAAAACGGAAATACTGTACAGGTGCATTTGGCCATATTGAATGGTCTGTTGCGAAAGCATGTCTTCTGCAATTCTGCTGATTTGATTCGCCGCTGCGGTAGCAGCTTGCTTATCGCGATCGTCTTGGCCTCTGGGGTTGCGTAAAAAGCCATTTCGATGAATTAAAATTCGTAAGTGGCTAATCCAACATTAGTCATGTTTATCAATAAAATCTGAAAAGGCTCAGCGAACTTGTAGGCTAAGTTAAGCAAACTGGACCAGACAGAGGAATTTCCTTCTCCAACTCCCCTTTGCATGTTGTCCGGTAAAGTACCTTTCCATTCCTCCAGATCCTGTTTCACTGTCTCTAGTTCTTCAACCGTGGCTTTGTATTGGCTTCCTGGAGCGAACTGAATGTCAACAACCCTTCCAACTATTGAAAATTGTTAGATATAAATTCGAAGCGCGGAATACTGAAGATTTTCATACGCAATCGAGCCATGTGCGTCATCTTCATAACATAAACCACATGTTCTGGCTCACACCTTCCAAAAGAGGCTGCGACAGACTCGTCATGTTCTTCTTCTAAATCTGCAGGTGTGAGTGTTTCGATGTCGCAATCCTCATCTCGAATGCGTCGCGGTAAGCCCAGAGAAGAGGATGACTGTAATTCACGGACCTATCAACTGTTAGCCTTATACGACTATTTAGGAGCATCCAATACATATATAGCCCACCAAATTCTCCGGCGTAGTCTGGCAGTTTCGCTGTCTCTAGTCGTGAAACGTGTTCTAAGATCGTGTTCAGGAACTTTTTCCATAGATAAAGAGATAGCACCCCTTACGATCTATGTAAACCACAAAGCTGTGCATGAGTTATCGCTACTCCTAGCCAGTACCGAACGTCCCGAGCACTGCTTCGACTTCCTCTCCAAAAGCTCATTAGAAATAAAGCCTGCAATGTTGTAATATGGTCTTGTTCCCAGTCTGCTTCATAAAGTAGTTTTGCCCTATTGTATAATAGATACTTTGCCTCAGAACGATCTTTAAATCCCATTGGCACCATAGATTTTTCATCACAATAGTTTGTGCCGATGAACAGCAAGGCCTGTAGCAGTAGTGGCGAAATGTTCATCGAATGTAGTCGGCGATATATGTCAACCCGGTCCAAGATGGGAAAGCATGGATGGAACCAAGTAAAATACGCCCGAATAGCAGGCAAGCAGGCGACAGGGTCCGGGCAAGTCAGTGCACCTTGCTGTCGCAGGAACTTTTCCCGATCTGATTCAACATGACCACCTGCTGTGTTCTCCATATGGACCGCACGGTCAGCTGACCAGGGATAGGACAGTCTTTGTTTTTGAATACCTCCTGTATTACTGGTTGGTCCGTCCCCGGTATGTGCTCCTGTTACATAAGTGAGAAGGTTTGATTCCCCGAAGAAGAAGGTATTGCCTTCTTCAGAAGCTGGAGCATAGTGGTCAGTTGTAGTGTCTGGGTCTAAATTGTGGCTTCCGCCAGTATTAGGCGTTGGAAGTTGCGAAGCCGCCCCTGATGGCACAGTAGTAACAATATGTCCAGCACGTCTCGGGGATGCAGGATTTTCTATCCCCGTAGACGCACGATGCTCTCGAGACTTGCGCGGGTAACTGACGGGATATGAGATTTGATGAATAATAAGCATGGAATATTTGGAGTTAAAGTCTCACCGCCCCCTTTTTGATGGTACGACTTCACATTTTCCTCCACTGGCCTGGCAATTTGAGCAAGGCTGTCCTTGCAAGACGACATCACAGCGTACTCGGCGTGTGTTGCATTCTGTGCATGCCCGCTTAGCTCTCTGCCTCGCCGGCGGTGTCTGCTGCGTAGTTTCACGGCTTCGCATCATTCATTTGGTGGATTTACTGAATGAAATCATATATTGCCGGGGGCTAGCAAAGGCTATCAAGAGATGTACAGTTAGGGAATACTGTCGACTCCTTCCCCAGTCTTCGGTAATTCGGCTATAAGCGGGTTTCCCACTAGTCCAGGGATGGTATAGCGTATTTCTCGATAGTTTCCCTGTATCTTTCAATTGATAGAGTAGACTCTTGGAAGACAACTCTATACCCTCTTCGTGTGTGAAGCCTTTCAGGCCTTTGCGCAAGCGGAGTGTAGAGTCAGATTCCACAATATTTTGGTGCTTTCGATGATAGTTGCTTCTCTCAAGAACTACGCTTCAATATTCGGGAATACGGCGAAAATGGAATTCTGTTCCCTTCGGATGGTATGCATAGTAGTAGTAGACTCGTATTCAAAATACTGTTGCCATTGAAGGTTGGAATTACACCTAAATAATCAAGTTCTTGTCAAAAATTGATAATACACTTCGCATCGGTATAGTGGAATCATAACTACACAATGACTTCGAAAGTCGATTTAGAGTTGAGCACCTCTACGTCCCACCCTGCATAATCAATTCGCTAACATCTGTGACTGTCCTAGTGTGTGGTTAGTTCATAAGCTGCCATAATAGTTAATAATTAGTCGAAGTAATTGGGTCTTTTGAACAAGAAGAGACCACGGGCGCCGGCCCCACACACCTGATGCGGCCAATCTTGACTTGGCTCTAGCCAGTAGCTGCTGAGAGTCACGTGAAATTTCTGTTGCATCTTCGAACCCTGAATCTTCCTCTTCACACCTCAGAGCATTTGAAAACGCAGCTGCCTGACTTCTGCCAATGCGGCCAGGACTTACAGTTCAAGCAATTGATGTTTGCTCTGTGCGCCTGTGCTGAACCCTCCACCAGTCCCTGCGTACGTTCGACCATGCAGGAGGTGTCGCGCAGAACCAGTTTGCTCCAGCTTTGACGATTCGCGCAATTCCTCCCCTATTCAAGAACCATATCATTTCGCTAGGCACGCCAACAATGGTAGAAACAGACAACCAAACCAAAAGCCCCGAGGGCTCTCCTGCCGGAGATGACGGCAGTCACTCCGGTGCAGGCAAAGCGCCCATGGCAAAGGACAAGATATGTCAGTATTGTCATCAGGCCTTTACGTCTTCGTCGCTGGGTCGGCACCTCGACCAGTATCTTTTCAAGAAAAAACCCGATGGCATTCACAACGTCGATGAGATCCGTCGCATTCGCAGCAGCATCACCCGACGACAGGCCCGTACCTCCGGCAAACGTGACAGTCCAGACATTGGCAGTGGAAAGAACCAGGTCGATTCTGCAGGAAGTACGACCCACGACTCTGCCGGGCGACCGCGAGAAGGCCCACGGTTTTTATTCAACACGCCGACCTGGCATTCAACCGGTGTAATAAACAATATTCCCGAGATGGTGTCGCAGGAGACTGCAAATCCGACGCGTACCCCAGCCTTTCAGTCGCGCGCAGCTCCAAGCGGGCCTTGGGATTATTCCAATCGTGTCGCGGCGACGAAAGATGCGGATAACACAAGAGCACTGGAGCTTGCTTTGCGTGAAGTTTTGGATAGCATTAAAGCTGCGACGTGAGCTGGCAGATTCCCCCTCCCCCCTTAGCCGCAATTTCACGCAATTTCACGGAATTATATGCTAACAAAGCCACTTTCTTTTGTCTAGTGAGACAACACGCACCCGCCTCGCACCTTTCGAATTCGACGTCCAAGCTCAGACGTATCCCTCCCTTGTACTACACATGCTTCCTGCTCCACCAACGCTCTTCGCTACACACCCTTTTCCTACCACAGGGTCCTTTCCATTAGACCCGCCCGGTGTAGGTCAAGTTGAGGTTGTTCGACATGCCCTTCGAGCACATATTGAGCAGTGGCGAAATGAACAATTCGCTACACCTTCGACAAATCAAAGTGGTTCTCGTGACGGTTCTGTCGCGCAGGACCCGAATCTGATTAATCGGACAGCCCAGCAACACGACGAAATGAGTGCACGACATCTCGATCTAGCCTACCAAAACTGGATGGTGCTACCGAACGATGTGAAAAAGGATGCGTGGCTCTTAGAGATTACTAGAGCATTTGCGCGTGAGACAGAGAAACGGAAAGAGTCCGAAAAACAATTTGCTAGAGTGCAGCAGGAAGCAAATCAACTCCGAGCGCAAATTGAAAAGCTAGGATCTTGCCAATGGCCTCGCGAGTTTGCCCTGTTCCCTCCCGACATGCTCCCATTATCTCGTGATGCTGCCCGTGAACTGACTGCACATGATAGCGATACTATTGGACCTGGGGCTGGAAGATGGGATTATGACCATCTTCTTGCTAAGTGGAGACGTGTTGTATTCCATGATAAAAGTATGGGACGCGTCGGGTTAGGTTCCTACGGGGATACCGAGGACCCAGCATTAGATTCTGCGTACCGCTCCAAGATAAACGCCTCGACACCAGAAAGTCACACAACCAGCCCAGTTGTTGGGCATTCTCAGTCTCATTCTAGCGGTCCATCCAATCAGCAGACGTCATCTTACGCTTCTTATGATTCCAATCGAAATACTTCCAGTGGTCCCCAGGCAAAAAGACCACGGCTAATGAACGGAATTGCAAAAAACTCGAATGGCAATCCAGATGGTGATGCCTACCGTGCTAGCCCACAAAATGGAAATTCTACAGCATGGAGCCCCGGATCTGTACAGTCACTTCTATCAAACAACCCACAACCCCCTGCTTCGACCTCCTTTCACCGGTACGGGACTTCGTGAAACCTTGGTTTGAGACATTAATTCATTATCAACGACTTCGTCCTATGTCATTCAAGATGCTTTTCGATTTTGTGGATCTTTACTTCTCACCAATTCTGCTAGGTTCATGATGCGAGCTCTTCTTTAGAGTTTATGCTCTTTCATATATCTCTATCATCTGGGGATTACTTAGAACCTGTCTTAACTGGTTTAGATCAGTCTCTGTCTCACATATGGATTGATTTCTCTCCGCTTATGCAACCCTGCCAGAAGTGAATACCCTGTCTAGGTCAGTGCCATAGCCACCAGGACAGGTTCCGTCTATGGTTTTAGGCACATGATACTATACAAACCCTGACGAATCAGACATGCGCCACCGGAGCGAAGCCGGGTAACCTCTCTGGCATCGCCATCATCATGAGTGATAACAAGATCCCGCCACAACCTAACGGTCATGGGCCTTGTATTGCATTCTTCGCTTGCCTCTGAGAAGATCGTTAGTGTGCCATTTGGCGGAGTACCGATTAACAATACCCGTCGGAATACATTTTGTTCAACAAATTATATTAGCCACCGAGGTTGACTTTCACAATTTCTTATCCGGTATACTCGGAAAAATACTGCCGTTATGAATACAGGGGTTCTGAAGCGGTGAAACGAGAGGTAACAACTTCAAAAACAAAAGATGAGGTTTTTTGATATCTGATTTTTCAAGAATATTGCTGTCAGACATCGTAGATACAACTTTGTCTAATATAGTGGATCTAGTGGCTAACGGTAGCTTGCTCTACACAGTTAAAGGGAAATCATACGAAGGCACGCAGACAAAGCCACCGTCTGTGATATTTATCCCTATAACAATAGTATAATACCAGGGGCACGTCTGATTTTCCACACTCCTCCAGAAACTCTCTCGTCCGTAATAAAGAGCAACGTTGTAGAAGGAAACGCTCTAGAAGCCAAATAGCGTGATCACGTGGCCGCGCGGCGCCCCTCACCGCCTTCGCGCCTTTGTTTGTGTACAGAACGCCAGCTGAACACCCCGCTATACGATCGCTATTATCCAGTCAATTCAACGGCACCTGTGGTCCTCAAGCTTCTCGGCCTCATGATGATGATGACCGCTTGAAGGCTTTTGGAATCGTCACACGTACATTACTAACCAGCAACCGCCAATTCAGCACCCTCGCGGTGTTTGCATCGTTTTCGCGCGCCAGCTCCCCCTTCCTTCGTTTGAACACTCGTTAGCAACACCGGTTTCCTTGCCATCTTATCTATCCATCCAGCCGACAGACTGAAGTTTTTGCTTCGACAATCACCTTTTACCTAATTAAACCTGCCTCGACGCGTGTCAGATCTCAATCATGGAGAATTACGAAAAAATCGAGAAAATTGGAGAGGGTATGTAGCATGTCCCAGGCGACAAGCTTTATAGCTATCACCGGTCAACCTCAAATTTTAGAGTTCTATAATACCAGTCGATTGTGATGTACTAATTTAAACACGGTATAGGTACCTACGGTGTCGTGTATAAAGCCAGAGACCTAGCCCACTCCAATCGTATTGTCGCTCTTAAGAAAATTCGCCTGGAAGCCGAAGATGAGGGTGTTCCCAGTACGGCCATTCGCGAGATTTCTTTACTGAAAGAGATGAGCGACCCTAACGTTGTTCGGCTGTTCAATATCGTTCACGCCGATGGCCACAAGCTCTATCTTGTGATGGAATTCCTTGACCTCGACCTAAAGAAATATATGGAAGCTCTCCCAGTCAGTGAGGGCGGTCGTGGAAAGGCCCTCCCAGATGGGTCTAACATGAATATGAACCGTATGGGCTTGGGTGAAGCCATGGTGAAGAAATTTATGGCACAGCTTGTGGAAGGCGTTCGCTACTGTCACAGCCACAGAATTCTACATCGCGACTTAAAACCACAGAATTTGCTTATCGACAGGGAAGGCAACCTTAAATTAGCAGACTTTGGCCTTGCACGTGCATTTGGTGTCCCGTTGCGGACTTATACTCACGAGGTATTTCTGTTTATGCAGGGACGGGTGAGAGTCTAGGTTAATAACTTTAATATGTAGGTCGTTACTCTGTGGTATCGTGCTCCTGAAATTCTCCTTGGTGGACGACAGTATTCCACCGGTGTTGATATGTGGTCTGTCGGTGCCATCTTTGCTGAGATGTGCACTCGCAAGCCACTGTTCCCGGGTGATTCGGAAATTGATGAAATTTTCAAGATCTTCCGGTAAGATAAAGCACTGACGCGATCGATCTATTCCCTTGCTAATGAAATTTAGTCTCCTTGGCACACCTGACGAGAATACTTGGCCCGGTGTTACCTCATTCCCCGATTTCAAGCCCTCCTTCCCCAAATGGAGACGCGACTCCAACGCGCTTGTCTCGGGTCTGGAGCCAGCTGGTCTTGAGCTGTTAGAAATGCTTCTCGAGTATGACCCGGCACGTCGAATCTCAGCCAAACAAGCCTGTGCACACCCTTATTTTGCCCAAGGTAGTGAATTTTACTCCGGCCGCAGCCGCGTCAATGGATATTAATCGACCCTCTGCGCTTGCACTTCACTTGCTTCGGATAATGTAGTAACGATGAGTACCCGGGTTCCATGGGTAGTGTATGCCATATATAGCTTCGTCAAGCATGCATCATTTCCAATGCATTCCTAAATACGGGAAATATCTTGCGAAAGTCTGCTCCTTCAACTTCGGTCAACACTTTTCTTCGCTCCCTATTCATTCACGATTCCTTTCTTTGGCGCAATTTCACCTGTATTTTTTATGGAGTATCTTTTTTATGAGGCATGGGCGATGGAGGATCATGGGAACCGACAATTTGGTTAAAGCTGTTTTCATATTATTGTGATGGGAGGAGAATGCTGATATAACAACTGGAACACATACCCCCACCCCCTTTGTCTTTCATTTGCTTTTCTATACGCTATGGACACTTATCCTTCCGAATGAGGTTAACAACAAGTCCTATTTGGACATGCTACATTGATGCAGACTTGATTATCTAGTCTTGCATGGTAAATGAGACCATCTAAAAGCTGAACTGTGGCATTGAATGTCTATATGTATTCACAGAACTCACCTATATGTACCCTGTAATTATATACATGAACAAAGTTGACGTTATCAATCGATACTGAGTCTGATTATCGCTCACCAGGTCAGACCTAGGTGGATCAGGTGATCTTAGGGTTAGCTCGCTGAGCCCCCCGACATGTTCACTCTTAAATATTGAATACGATCGGGTTAGCTAGCCAGCTGTACCCATCATTCGCCAAGAAGTAGGCTCTATAGGAACCTGACGCCAACCCCGGGTCGGAGACCGTCACGCTGCCGCTGCCATCTGTAGCGTAGCTCCAGGCTAATGAGTTCGCACCCTTTTGCTGGTCATCGGGTCCGCCTCCGGATGCATAGTAGATGGCAATCCAGTTTTTCGAGTTGGCCGATCCGGTTGAGTAAGTGAAAGTAAACCGAGACCCTTGTTGAAAAGAGATTGATCCCCCATAATCTTTAACTGTGAACGTGACGGGATCGGTGAGCGGCGTATAGCCGTTGTTTGCACAGAAATATGCCTTGTATGAGCCTGGTACAAGCCCTGGGTCCGGAACTACCACACTCCCCATGCCTTGCGGTGCCCAGCTATAAGCCAGCGACTTCTGGTCGCTAGGACTACCGTCCGAGGCCTTATAAATGCCAACCCAGTTCTGAGAATTTGGCTCCGGCGTTGAATAGTCGAAGGTAAATGTGGGAAATCCATCGTCATATAGGAGAGTGCTCGTATTACTGGAATTTTTGTACGACACGCTAAAGATTTCAAAGGGTTTTTCTCCGAGATCTTCCAACGAAAGGGATGACCCGGCGATGTTTCTCGGAGCGCTGCGACGCGATTTTCCACGGTTGACAGCTCCACTAGAAGTTGTGGCGTTTGATATCAGATTATATGTGGCCCCATTGGGGGTATATGTGATAGTTATGGCTTGTGCATTCTTCACGTCCGCGGTTAGGGTTGTGGCAGCCGGAAATCCAGTAATATATGTCAAGTCTGAAGCAGACTGGACATAATAAATGTTGCCATAACCTGGTCCCCCAACTGGGTGGACGATCCACCGCTGGTTGATATCACCATGATCTTTTGTACCAGGCGAAAGACCAACAGACGCGTTTCCTAGATTAGTCAGGGCCTGTCCCTCCGTCTCGATGGTGAGATAACGGCCCTCAGTGATACTTCCTCGTACTCTCTTGAAGCCATCTTCGACTACCAGACTCAAATCTTGGTTCGCGTTGTTCACGCCGTACGGGATGGGGACTTGCGCCTTCTTCTCAGCGAGGCAGCTAGCAGGGCCAACCCAGGGACCCGTCAGCGATCCAAGGTCCAAGTTCCCACTGTAGTCTCCTGGATCCTCGGGCTTCGACGGAGGTTCTGCGGCCGTGGTAATGGTAGGGATCGAGTAATCGGGCTAGTTTGGTGGTGAGATTTTGGAAACTTGAGCGAGAGTAGCATTCTACTTACATTGTCAAAATCAAAGGCATTGACGAGATTAGACATGTGAGTACGACGCCACTGCGTAATGGCTTCGGTATGCACGGAGTTATACCCATTAGCTGCGGCCCATTTCTCGACGAACATGACGTCCGAGTTGTGGTCAGATGGCTCAGTAAAGACATTGCCTCCGCGTGTCCACGGTGAGATGATGAAGCGAGGAACGCGCCAGCCTTTTATGCGTGATTAGCTTGAGAGCTTCAGAACAAATTGTGGTCAAACTATTTGGTGCAGTCCGTAGACATACACGTAGAAATACGCATATGCCTACAACGGCAAAGGGAAGATATGTGGTATATTGAGCACAAAAATACGACAAAGAACAAGAGTTCTACATACCTGGGCCAACCGGAACATCTCCCAATGCCCCGTTATACGGATCTGTCATCCATTCGCCTGGCGTGTCTTTTTCTGGCACTACGGGCACGACATGGTCGGCCCAGCCTCCTTGCTCTGTACCGGGCATTCACCATAAGTAAGATTTTTCCCGCGTGGAATGGGAGTCCTCACCATCGTAGCTGATAATCAACACAGTCTCATTATAGGCTGGGCTACTAGTAATGGCCTCAACGACTTTTTGCTGCAGCCACGCTCCGTCCTTGGGCATGTTCGGTGGATGCTCTGCCTGCTCTTGAGGGCCGATGATCCAGCTTACCTGCGGCAAGGTACCTGCAGACGCGTTGCCGTAGAAGGCATCGAGGCCTGGGTATGAGTTGCCTTTTATGTTAAGGGCTGAGCCATTCGGAGCTTGTTGGTACTGTTGAAAGTACGCTAACATATTGTCTTCGAAGTTGTCTAGATCCTGCCACACCTGCCATGAAATCCCGGCTTCTTCGAGGTACTCTGGGAACGTCTTCCACACGAACGGAAAACAATTGACCCCGGTAGACTCGCAGCCTGGTGGAAAATAGGATTAACTTGTTTGTAGTCTCAAATGGAATGTTGGACTTACCCGGCGTGTTGCTGTTGTCAATGATCATGCCGCCTGTGCCGTCTAAGTTGGTGGGTGATCCTGGTATATTGACTGAACCGCTCATCCACATGATCCGATTTGGATCAGTGGACATCAGGAGGCTCTGCATGTTCATGTCGAGAATAGTCCAGCCTTCTGCGATATCGAAATGAGTTGGGATATCCTGCCGCGTAAAGTAGCCTAGACTGTAGCCTCCATCTGCACCCGTCCATTGGTTTCCTAAGCCTCCACTGTAGGCTGTGTGCATCGTCTGCCAGCCGTTGTCGCCAGCGCCCATGCATTGCGTGGCATTATACCACTCGTCATGTCCGAGGTAGTTAAGATGCCATGGCTTCAATATGTCGGCGCCGTTCTGCGTCGAGCTGAGGGCCCTAGTCGTAGGGTTTCAATAATGGTTAGGATAAATTCGATTACTTCCGGTACTCACTGCTCTAGAACGGAGCGTCCATCGGGGTTGACTTGGGCATTGGGATCACCAAACCCTCTAACGCCGGCCATTGTGCCGAAGTACTACCAGCTCCTTCGTCAATCCAGTGTGCATATATAGATATAGAGCGAACCAGCTAGGCACAACTTACGTGGTCAAATGCTCGGTTCTCCTGCATGAACAGTACAATATGCTTGATATCTTGGAGCGATCCTGCCTGGACAGCTGTTGCAACGGCCGAGGCCGCTACGAGGCCGGCGGCACGCATTTTGCTGGTGATAAGCAACAATTTACGGCTGAATTTTTGAAATAATTGTTGCAAATCCAAGGTAAGTAAGAGAGGGCGAAGTAGTGTTATTAACCTTGTGGAATAAACATTTAAAGTTTGTAGTTTATATTTGATGATTATTACTCGATATAGTCTGCTATGTCTAGGAGGCTAAGAGTAAGCACCTGCATTAGACTAGACTGATGTAACGCAATGGGGTTCCTTTTACTTTCCTAAACAGTATATACGGCGCGCCCCGTATGTAGGACGCTCAATTCAATAGCGGGCGATCACTGATGAATTGGGACCCCTCCTGGTACTGGATTAGAGTTATTATTAGACAGTATGCACTAGAGCCTTAGACAGAGATGGCAACACGCGACATATAACCAAATCAGATTAGGTCAACTGACACTACGTGTATGACGGGAAATTCACGATGTCACATAGGCGCTCTGTACTGTACCAACTTACTGCACCAACTAGTGTTAGCGGCCTAGGGCTCATCTATCAGATACTATAAATAGTTTTACAGTTGGGGCAAAATTGTAGAAGCAAACGAAGTAGAAGCCGAAATGTGTAAAGCTAGGGATACAATTCTGACTGTATTTTTATTATCTGCAAAGCTACCAATTAATCATTTTCCTGCTTTATTTCGCCCGACCTCGAAATTGGTCCTGGATGAAGAATGCCCAGATTCAACACTAGAGCCACTAGCTTTGCAACAGTGACGCCGTCTAGGGCCTCTACTCCACCATATGTTGAAGTACCAAATTTCTAAGGTCTGACAGTGCCGAAAGCCGCTCCTATTGCATAATTCATGATTATGGGTTATTGAACTCAAACCATTCGCGGCGAGGAGTGGCTGCTCGAGCCGACATAATGATCGGAAACTAAGGCGATGTGACGATCTTGTCGATTAAGTGGATTAAGAAAGTAGTACGTATCCACAATCCCACACTGTGTAAGCGCTAATCCATTCCCCTCCGGGGTTAGTAGTCGTTGTACTTTTAATGCCATTCACAGTGCACTCACTCTACAGAGCCCCATCCTCCATCCCATTGAGATTCTTGATGGGATGGAATTACAGGAAGACGATGTCGGTTCTACAAGGTCTCCTGGCGACCTCTACGCGGCGGGTGGTGGCGGTTGCTAGCTTTGCTGTACTTCTGCTTACGGCCCCATTCCTCTACTTTGCTTTTACGTTGTACCCTTTCTGGGTCAATGATCCTAATACCTTCGTGCCTGGTTCCAGCGTTGTTTCCGGTGATAGACTCGTCGGTTTTAACGATAGTCACTATCCTAGTGCCGATGGGCAGTCGGATCAGAGCATCTTGGAAGAGAGCGACAGTGATGCGTTTGCGCTACATCCAAATGATCACATATTTCGGAAACCGCAGACGATTCGCATGGCATGGGACGTTACCATGGAGGAGCGCGCTCCAGATGGGGTTAAGAAAATGGTCTATTTAATAAACGGTACACACATGCCTCTTTTCTATACCTACAGGAGTGAAACCAGGCAGAGAGGGTATACTCACATGAAATCACAGGGCAGTTTCCAGGCCCAACTATCGAAGCTCGATCTGGAGATGAGCTTGTGATCAATGTTTATAACTCCATATCCAACGGCGACAATGATGGAATTTCAATCCACTGGCACGGACTTTCAATGAAAGGTATGCATAGCATTTTTGTTGCTAGCATTCAACATGAATATCCTGAATATCTAGACAGTGAGGCTAACTTTGTCAAGGGGCCAATCATATGGATGGCGTAGTAGGCCTGACGCAGTGTGCCATTGGTCCATCAGAGAACTTCACATATCAGTTCCGAATTGATGAGTCCCAGTCCGGAACATTCTGGTATTCTGACATCTGTATCCTACATTTCCTGTGACTGATAATAAGAACCAGGTACCATGCCCATGCGGGACTTCAGCGAGCCGATGGGCTCTTCGGTGGACTTGTGGTACACAAACCGACTGATCCAGGAATGGAATCCGATTTGTCGACGTACCAGTACGAGACAGAAAAGCTTCTACTTGTGGGAGACTGGTATCATCAACAAGCTGACGCTGTGTTTAATTGGTACCAAGATTCGAGGCACTATGGGAAAGAGGTATGAATCAACTAAGCTCTCCAGGATATTAACTGCCAAATTATCATTGAGAGATCCTATAAAATTTGAAAGTAACATGGACGTGCATCCTATTTAGCCTGCACCAGACTCCTTCCTTATTAATGGTGAGGGCTCGTTCAACTGTTCGGCGGCTGTCAAGGCACGGCCAGTCCTCTGTCATTCGGTTCCAAAACCATCAATAAGGCTCGCAGACACAGATCGTGTGAGAGTCAGAGTAGTCAACACTGGGTTCGTTACCTTATACCTCTTTCTTATTTTATCGTCTCTAATTTAATTTTGTGATTTGCAGGGTTTCCTCCGGCCTCACTCTATCTATTTCACAAGGAGCCATGAGTCTCATCACCGTCGACGGTGGAAACCCGGTTGGAAATACTCCAATTGCAGCTGTAATGGGTGTTCTTTACCCTGGTGAGCGCATGGATATTATTCTTGATAATTCTCTGCATGAGAATACGCAAGGTCATTCGGGGATTAGGCATTTGGGCCGAGAAACCGAGCTCACATTTGCTTTGGACGGGGAGTAAGTTACCAGCCAATGTCTTCATAAAACTACCCTAACATGGCAATGCTAACACACTCAAGAAATATGCAAATTGAAAACTACGCTCTTACGCGGATTCAATCCTTTCCTCTCGTGTGGAACGAGAGACCGATGGGTACGTCATGGCGAGAAACAAAAGTGAAACCCAGTCCAACATCACATATCCTTCTTTCGGAGGTATCAGGACTTCCCGCAACTTCTAGCTCAAATTTTCCTGAGAAACCTATGGAAACCTCCGTGCTGTACACTGCAATGCAGATTCGCTCCTCGTTTCACAATCGACCCGTAGGCATCGTGAACCACACGTCGTGGATGATTGAGGATCCGAAGGGAAAACCACTCCTTGCGCTGGACCCCAAAGACTGGGCCAAGGCTACGAAGCAGCCAAGTTCAATCCAGAGCCTGCATGTTCCTTGGTATCAACAATCCGGGGATAATAGATGGATTGACCTGGTATTAAATAACATGGATGATAAAGGGCATCCTTTTCACTTAGTGAGTTGAAAGGAAAACAGTGTCACAGCTTTTGGTATATCTAGCTAATTTTCAAAGCATGGATACGAATTTTACGTTCTTGCCGTACAATCTACGACACAATTCGGAGGATACAATCCATTTGATGCTGCTTCAGTAGACCAGGCGGGACCTGTGAACGTGCTGAATCCTCTGCGCAAAGATACTGTTTACGTCCCACGAAGGGGGTATGCTATTCTGCGGTTTCCTTTGAATAATGATGGATTGTGGCTTCTTCACTGCCACGTATTGCTACACCAGGCCGCGGGTATGGGCATGGTCCTTCGCATCGGAGAGATTGACCTAGATGCAAAACATAGCGCTTCTACAATGTGTAATAGATAGATACTGTGAGTATATCTAGTCGCTCTCGTCTTCTAGAATTAGAAAGATCTAAGTCGTATATAGATTTCAAACCAAAGTTGGTAAATATTTATTGCTTGAATACATCATTTGATTTGAAAGTTTAAGTACATATCGGACATTGCATCTGTACTCTACATGTATCAAATGATGTATATATGTTCCTAACTTTCAAATGTTATACATCGGTTATTGATTGGGTAGTAATTAAAATAGGGAGGCCTCCACACATTGTTATTATATGTATTTATTCTATTCAGATGATAATCCTTCAAAAATATTCGGGGTTTAGCGTCTATTTTATTAGATTGCATTGAAGAAAGCATTCTGATTGGTCTGAATGCGCCGATACGGCTTCAACTCAGGGGTCGGTGTAACAATTGATGCTTAACGCACTGCATATAAGTTCACATAATCTTTTAGTGTTATCTCAACGATGGCTGCCAATTATGAATTATTTGTGTTCATTTCTCGTTGCGTAAATATTGGCTGCTATAAGTTAAATTAGTTAAATTTGATTGTTGAGTAATCCGTGCGGCTTACAGCGGGCCTGCTTAAGCCTTACGGACGTAACTCTCCCCAACGAAATATTGCTAGTCCCTGTTCTTAAAACCTAGGGCTATGTATGTACGAAGCAATTATTGAGAGCTTTCGTACCTCTAGATTGGCTTTCACTGTCCGTGGTGACCCTGGCTGCATCTCGTCAACACCATAACAACATATAAGCATGGACAAAGGAGCCCCGTCATTCCCTGGCTTCACTGCCTTGTCCGATCAAATATTTATCCGCCAACCCGACAAGGAAAATGAAGATAATTCAACACATTCAAAACCTCACCATGTCCGAGCAACTCTCATATTTGGCTGGGGAGACGCACAACCAAAAAACTTAGTAAAGTATGCCGATGGGTATAGAGAGCTGAACCCAGACTCGACACAAATCGTTGTGCTGGCACCAATCTCAAAGGCAGTTTATATGAGTCTTGAACAGCGTACTCAGGCCATGATGCCAATAGTTGACGCTCTATTTCCTACTTCACCAAACACTCAGGCAGAGCAGACCGGCATGAGCCAAGAACATCGTATCCTGGTGCATGTCATGTCTAATACCGGCGGAATATTCCTCGCAGCGACCTTGAATGCATACCGTGAGGTTTACAACGAGCCCCTGCCGCATGATCTGCTCGTTCTTGACTCTACACCCGGTAGCCCAGTAATGACATTCAAGAACTTGATTATCTGGTCTCGCGGGATGACGCTGGGTACAGCAAACTGGTTCCCCTGGCCATTCGTTGTGACGCAAAGTCTCTGGGGAGTTTTTCTGTCAACAAATCGGTTTTTCGAGTGGCTTATTGGCAGGGTCCCTGCATCGGTTTTCAGCGTTGCGGCTTTAATCAATGAGGAGTTTGAAACCAAGAAAGCGCGCCAGCTGTACCTTTATAGTCAAGAAGACGAGTTAATCCCTTATGAGGATATTGAGTCTCACATAGCTGAGGCTAAAATAAGGGGATATGACGTCGATACCTGCGTTTTTAGGGGAAGCAAGCATGTGAGGCATATGCAAATGTTCCAAGACCAGTATTGGCATGCCATCCGAAATTCTTGGGAGGACGTGACTAAGAATGATAAGTAGAGAGAAATCATTTTTTGACAACGATTCCTAGGGCTAATCCTGTTTTGACATGATAGGTGGGAATAATGATATTAAATTTTAGATAGATTGCTTGTTGTAAGCCGCACGGGAAAGACTTGATAAATTAGCTATAGAGGATTATCTAAATAAATCGACTTTTCAATTTTTCAGAAGCAATTTCAGGAAGCAGCGAGCCAGAGTTATTTGAAGAAATATAACTGGTGAGATGGCTTGGTAAATCTTTGCGGGGCTTATCTTATCCATCCAAGCTTCTGGAAAAATGAACGGTACTTCCTCAATGCTGTCCAGACCACAACGGCGTCTTAACATTCCACAGCCTATTACGCCCAAGCTCTTCAGTACAGAGCATGGAATGGCGTCATGCGCTTCCTTTTTAATTGCTCTGGAACATTGATTAAAGGTGCCACTGGGTCATGTTATTTTTCCAAACCAGCGACGCGTCGCGTCTGGGTCAAGCGCAGCGATGTATCCCAGCTTGTCCCGCGTCGAGCATTTGCTTCCATCTCTGCGGATTCATTTGTCCAGAATTGTGTTGATATCCCGGTTGGTGGAAATGGTTCGATTAAGCTAAAGTCGGTGTTGATTCTGTCTGTTTCATGAGTGATGTCGGCTAACCATGACGGTGAAATTTACAGTATTCTCAAACCAACGACAAACAGTGTAGAAGCAAATTCCAACACAATTATTTACCTACCTCAAGGGCCCATCTTCTCCAATGAAAAACTAGCACATCCTCGCGAGACAACGACTACTCTCCCCTTTCTTGACGAAGCGGCAGTGACCGAAAATGCGACGCCCCAGAAATTACTCGCAAGAACAACGGGATCGACGGTGGTCACGGTGAATTATCGATTGGGCTACATGAATGCATCGCCGTCACCACAAGATGGAGACGCTCCCTTGTTTCATAGGCATCCGACTCCAGTACACGATACGCTCGCCGGGCTTGATTGGGTCTTAGGCACAATTGACCCCGAGCAGCTATGCGTCGTTGGGACAAATATTGGTGGTTCGCTCGCCCTTATGTTGGCGTTGACAGAGTTTAAAACGATACACGCAATTGCCGCATACGAGCCTATATGCGACTGGACTGGTTTAGACGATTATTGCACTGTTGACCCAAATGATATTGCGGAGGCGGTTGCCAACGATATAAAGAAGAAGAATGTGGGAACAAAGAGCGACCAGGATATTGAGTTGGAATTATTACGAGCACAGGTAGCTCAGATAAAGCAAGGCTCACGACACAGGAGGAAATCAGCACCAGCTGATCTAGTCCCGCTGTTGAGAGCTAGGGAATACTTGTTCCAAGCGCCTTCGAAGTATTTCGATGCCTTCGCTTCCCCGATGTTGTTTCTACGATCTGCAGGGAAAGACCCTCCGAAGACTTTCCCCAAGTATCACACTGGTCCGGAATACTCTACACCAGTCCTGAAGAAACCAAATGTCGCAGAAGACTTGGTCGATCTGTGGGATGTCTACATACAGGCCGACGAGGAAGCTTCTTCTGCGCAAGAGTCGAATGACAATATCGAACAACCCGCACGACGCCGAAAGGCGCTCTCTCGATGGCCCCCGTATGGTCTTGACTACGGTGCAAATAGTGGTGTGGCAGACGGCGTTGAAAAGCTTGATGCGACTTTACCATTGGTAAAGCTGTTCGCCCGCTCCAACACAAATTATTTAGACGGCAGTCCTACGGAGCCTGGCAGTGCCGTGGTGGACCAGGATCTTAATAACAATAACAACGCGAAACGCAGAGCCAAGCCCCTCGCGAGTCAAGACTCTGTCTTGGCAGACCAAGCCAAGGAGATGGTGTCGGTCCTGCGACGAGCATGCTTCTGGGGTCGCGAGAAAGGTTACGGTGAACAGAGAGTATCCCTCGCTTGCCTACCTAGGTCTGACTCTATTGGCACCGCTAACGCTAAGAATGGCAGCAATAATGATGCAGCTGATCTGGCCGATCTACAAGTCGATTCCGCCATCAGTGAGGCTGCGTTATGGTTTAACAGGGTGAGCGGTGCCAACGACTAGACTGGCGTTGTTTTGGCTGTGAAGAATTTATCCGGCTCCACCGGGCACGCCGACGATCTAAGATAGATGTAACATCCAAGAGCCAACGCAGCTTGGCAGGGGTCAGCCTCCGTTGTCAACAACGATAAGCCATCTTTTAAAATGTGCCGGAGATTGTTATTCATTTATTTTCAAGGGCAGTCAATCTCCGTCGAGCAGCGTGGAAATCAACGCACTGCTCGCAAGGACATCCAGAACCAGCGCATCCAGATCTGACCCGTAAGAAGAAGAAGCTTAAAATCTTATCTTACGGGCATGATGGCGTTCTCCACTTGTACCGCATCTACGGACCCCTCGCCGTCATCGTCCTTCATTGCTAAAGCTAGCAAAGCACTGCTCATCGCGTTGTGCTTTAATTACAGTGTCGCTACTGCGAAACCGTTCGACTTCGATAGCCTCAACTTTTGGTCGTCCTCGCCACCGGCCGATATCAAGCCCACCATTAACAATGTCACATACTCGGGCAATCCTATCTTCCCTGGATGGTATGCCGATCCTGACCCCCGCATCTTCGAAGGCCAATACTGGATTTACCCATCGCTGTCGCTGGACTACGACAAACAAACATCCTTCGACGCCTTCTCGTCACCGGATCTGGTGAACTGGACCAGACACGCACGCATCCTCGACTTTGCCAATGTGACCTGGTCAACAAATAGAGCCGCGTGGGCGCCGACTGTGACAGAGAAGCATGGAGTCTACTATATGTATTTCTCGGCTGGAGATGGTGCCGGTATTGGTGTCGCAGTATCGAGGACAGGGCCTGCCGGTCCCTTTATAGATGCGCTTGACGAGCCATTGATTCCGGATGTTGAGATGGGAGCCGAGCCTATTGATCCGGACGTGTTCATTGATGATGACGGCCGTGCCTACCTCCTCTGGGGCGGTTGGTCCCATGGACTAGGCGCGGAATTGAGCTGGGATATGATTTCTCTCAAGGCGCAGCCTGTAGAGCTCACGCCGCCTAATTATGTTGAGGCGCCTTATATGATTAAGCGAAACGGGACGTACTACTACATGTACAGTGTTGGAGGGTACGTATCACCGCCAAATACAAGCCGAGACCAGGAATAAAAGAAGATAACTAACTTTCATAAGATGGGGCGACAACTCTTACGGCGTGGAATACGTGACATCAACGACATCGCCCCTAGGACCCTTCACCACAGCAGCCACCCACATTCTCTTCCCAGACGCAAAAATCGCCCAGGGTACTGGAAGCAGCGGGGTACTCAACATCCCCGGCACTGACGACTGGTACATCGTCTACCATCGACGACCACTCGACGATACCGCAGCTAACGATCGCTACGTTTGCATTGACAAGATGGAGTTTAATCCCGATGGCTCCATCAAACGCATTAACATCACGAATGAAGGAGCCCCCTATACACCCTTGGTTGCATTCTGAGATGATTTGACGAACGGAGTTTTGATTTGCCAATGGGAATCCTGTATTATAAATGCATAACGCTCTAACTATATAACCATGCAATCTAATAGCAACCAAACAAGAATCCCATATAAAATCCAAATCTTAGTCCCGAAGATTAGGACTCCCACCTAGCATCGATATGTCTTGCTTGTGGCTGACAAATTCAAACCACGCCTTAAATGACAGCTGTACATCGTACTTCCTCACATCAATCCACGTATTTTTAGTACACAGGACACAAAATTTCTCCCGACACTCTTGCACGAGCTTAAGCTTGTCCTGCGGTATCGCTCTAGGATCGTCCTTGGTATAATTTTTATGAAACCAATCCAGCACTTCCTTACTTGCCTTCCTAATGGACACCTTCTTGGGTTGTAATTCCAGACCGTCCGGTCTACCTTCAAGATCCCAAAAGGGATGACACACAATGGAAGCGCGCATGTCGAGAATATCAACGATGGGTTGGAATACAGGGAGATTTCGAAGCTGCGCTGATTTGAGCTTTTCACCAACTGCTTGGAGGCGGACAGTTGCGTCCTCTCGAGGAGTATGGAGAAGGTAGATTTCTTCGAGGGCTTCTTTGTACAAATGCCGATGCTTTTTGTCCTCTAACTCTTTAAACTGGTCATAGAACTTTACGAAGTCGCCTATTTGAGGGTATTGGTAGACGGGTTGATCAACTTGTCGTGAGTTTTGAGTATTTGAGGTCATCGTTGAAGGATTGGGAGTTGGACAGACGAAGCGATCAACTCGTCGTGGTTTTTGAGTAGTGGCGATCATCGTTGAAGGATTGGGACTTCGATAGGTGGAGCGATCAACTCGTTGTGATTTTTGAGTGGTGGAGGTCATCTGTAAAGGATTGGGACTCGCATCGGCTAAGTCCGGCTTCGATAAGCCGTTCTTTAGATCCATGAATTTGCACCACTCATTAAAATCCGATTGTATGTCGTACTTCTTCACATTAGTCCAGGTCATCTCAGGACTAGGGATAGCAAACTGCTTCAGACAATCTTTAAACGCCTGGTCCGCTGCCGGCGGTATCTGAGGAGGAAATATCTTTCCCAAATACTTTTCGTTGATATACTTGTCATAGAACCAACCCAGCAAGTCCTTACACGTCTCCCAAACAAACTCCGCAGATTTGAGCTTCCCGCACTGCCTTGATGCAAGATTCCAAAAGGGATGATAAATGATCGAGCAGCGCATGTCAAGGACATAGATTATCATGCGGTAATCATCTACTCGGTTACCATCGGAACTGTACCGCATAGCAGAGAGTTTTTCGCCGATTTTTGACAGCCGAGATGTGTCACGAAGGAAGTACAACTTTTTGAGGGCTTCCTCTTTGTGCTGGTATCTTTTGGGATTGTCTTGTGGAGAAATAGATCTGAGCTCGTCCCAGAACTTTTGGAAGTTGCCTAGTTGAGGGACTGGATAGAGGGAAGGATCAGGTTTGTCGTTGGTATTGGAGGGCATTTTCAAGTAGGTGGATAAAAGACTGTAAGTTGTGGTGGTATTGTAAGGGGGAAGTGGAAGAGATGGTTCGATTTATCTAAGTGCATGAAATTGTCGGCTTTTTATACCAGTCGATGACTCGGTAGATTTGATCATTAATGACTGACAGACGAGTCAATATCTAGTATCAGTCATGAGTCATTCTCGACAAGACAGGTCATACTGTTCAAGTTGAAATCATATTGAATTATAATACAAAAGTAAGAATACATGGAGTAAGATATGAATCATTCTCTTACAGTGAGAATATCACCTCTTCCACTCTCCAGTAAGCCACGATGGTCTCCTCTCCAATGTCGCAGACACAGCTGGGTCGTCGCGATCAAGTGGAGCTTCACCATCACCACATTCCGGTCTAGAGACATGCAGTTTCAATTGCGGATCCTTTGAGAAGACCTTCAAGCCTACCACACATACTGCGTTCCATGGATCTGTATTTCCGCTGGCACATGGCTCGGGGAAGGAAGCGGGTTGTTTGCTAACAACCGGGGACTCCTCGGGCGGCATGTCAATGTCAGAGTCAAATTCAAAGTCTTGTAGTAATTCTGCCTCGTCACGGTGGCTATTCCTTGCGAAGCTCATGTTGAGGCTTGGTCGGGGTGGTCGGCTCGGCATGCGGGCTTTCCTTGTTGGGAGAGTAGCGCCGTTTCCATTGGTGTACCCATTGCCGTTGACACTTCCGTTACCATTTGGCATCTTGGCGTCCTCCATTAAATGGTGTTCACTTCCTATCTCTTCAAGTGGCTCGGCATGATAAGAAGCGGCAGCAGCTTTTCTCAAATGTTCCCGTTCCATCATTCTCTCCTTTCTGGCGATTATCTTTTTCTCGCGGATATGTTGCTTCTGCAGTTTCTTGACAGTTCGCTCACGCAATTTAGTTCGTTCGACGAATTGGTGTCTCTCGTCGCGTTCTTCGCGCTCCCTTTTCTCTCCTTCTGTTTCCACATCAAGTCCCTTTGTGTGGGCCAGATCGTATGAGAGGCCAATTTGAACCAGCTTCTCTCTTCGACTTGATGCATGCTTACCCACGACATTTTCCGGGTTGTTCGCGTTTTTGCGTCGATATGCAGTTACCTTCACCAGGACAGAGTACCGTCCGGCATCTAGAGTGATGTCGGTATTGACTGATCGAGACATCATGTATGTAGTACTACTGCGAACAATGTAATCCTCCTCGCCTTCTTTTTCCAGACGAAATTGAAGAGTGAAATCGTATTCACCTTCCAAGCCCCGGAAGTATCGAGTATCAAGCTAGAAATTGTCAACATGGAACTATTCGATAATCCTCTAGATATTACCTGAGATAAAACCACTACAATAGGACTGGTCTGAGTTAGTTCGATACCAAATCTGGTGGTGTGATAGTCGGCCGACCATGGCACGTGTAGACTAGTCCACTGTTGAGTAACCGTCCATTCAGGACCGAAGAGCCGCGTTCGGTCAAAATGCTGATACTTTTTGAGAAGGTCATCGTATGAAATCCAAAATACCTGCCTGAACGTGAGATTAATACTTCGTAAAGAATTCGAATGTCTTACGCCGTCATTTCCGAATTTGTGCCCCAACAAATTCATCAACTCTGGGGTCCATTCTTCGCTTCCATCACTGAACCGTCCGCTCCATTCTTTCCGTCCCCAAGGGTTCCTATGCCAGTCAGTGGCAAAACTTATAAGGTACAAGGGATCCAGTTTCTCTCACCTAACGCGAAGTAATCTGATGCCATTGACCTCCCTCGCATCCATGATAGAGTAGGAATGACCTTCAGAGATGCCCTTGCGATCTCGTGCTGGTCCTTTATAGTTTGGTTCCAGCCAGTTTGCGAACATCCCCGTGGCACAGCCGAAAAGAAACTGCTTATTGACGTTCATCAACTCCTCCTTCCAAAATTTGTCCTTGTCGAGAATATTTGTCGATAGAACTTCGGACGTTACTCCGCCAGTCATATCCTCGATTGCTTCTCTATGAAATGATCAGTAAAATAATCTGGCCAGAAAAAGCCATTTCCTAGAGCTCGGTTCTTACCCAACAAATCCACCCTCAATAGCAGAATAATCTCCGTGCGCCTTGGCATATGCCTTCTCCAGCAGTGGTAGCCACGTCTCGTTATCATCTGAGCATTGCGCAAAGTATAAAGCTCGAGAACCAGTCTGCCACGCTTTGCGGTATTCTTCCTCGGTATCCTGGCGATTAATATCATCCCAAATGTTCCTTTCGTCTATTGACTCATCATAGTCGGCAGCTCGGAGATAAAGCTTGTCGTCGACGATGCAATGCTGCCACTCACCATCTATGAAAAAAGGTTAGCCTCCATTCGTGTCTTCCAAGGAAGAAGTTATCGAACCTCGGTAGAAGACAAATCCATACACTCCAACTTTGTCATCGCGAGCCACGCAGATCCTATTGATTAGATCTTCTTTGTTACCCATGGTGCAGAGGGCGGCCATGAGCCAACAATCACCATCTCGCCCTTGGCGAACATCGCCTGCTGTCGGGCCGTTGATGAAAAATTGTGGATTCTCAAAAATATCCTATGACTATGGGTAAGTTGCTTATTTCCCAATATGTGAAAAGCAAACCGTACCGTCACTCTCTTCACCCCACGCGGCCGCATCTCTTGGTTTTGTTCTCCCAGTCCATCGAGACAATTTCTCTTCCCAAACTTCAAGTCGAATTCGAGATCAAAATGCGGATCGGTGTATTTCTGGTTGATGCGCTCGCATTCTTTCACTATGCGCTCAACCGCCAACTCGCATTCATGCCTGGCTTGTTCGTATGATTTGATTGCCGTGGAACCGTCAATTTCACCCTTGGACTTCTGTGCAGCTTTGCTTCGAGCATACGGGTTATCGGGCAGCACGTTGAATACCTTGCCGGGATGCTTGGTGTTGAAGCGATCCCAGAATCGGTTCACAATCTCCTGTGGCGTCTGTTGTGCGACTGGTCTGTTGTTGCGGGGGGTTCCGCTGCCCGACCGGGAAGCCAAAAAGTCTGGGTCCTCTTCGAAATCCATGGTTGATTGTTGTTAATCTATATCCTTGCCTCTCGCCACAACAATGGCGGTTGAGCTATTTCGACAACGCAGTTCACTGCCAATTCGCGCGACTTGACAAGCGATAGTAGGTACTGACAGATGCGGGGAAACAGCAGTGGCGGAATTTCGGGACGACAAGAATCGAGCGTGGATAAGGATACGAGTTCCAACTCGTGAATAAATAACATCCGCGAACTGACCTCCCTCTAAACTAGCCCATCTTGTGAGGTCCTGGATAACCACTGGCGCGGTTTCCACGACCGATTAGAGGCGGGGCAAAATCCAGGGCTGAAAGGACAAAATAGCATCATTCCACATCCTGCAATGCCCCAGCTGGCATGTCTCCAGCTGGGAGTCTTGGACATGGATGTGGATACCAAAAGCAGGCCCGGCCAAAATGGAACTCCACATAGCTGGGCGAATTACAGCAGAGAGCAATCGGTTGACCTGGACGAAGAGAGCGCGAGAGGGCTGAGAGTGGAGAGAGCTGTAGAGACGATCAGCTGGGACGGATTTAACCCGGCGCGGTTGGATTGGCCCGCGTCTTCCCAGGAATCCCAGCTGCTCGGCCTCAGCTCCTGCCTTCTCCTATCCCCCTTTTCTCTCTTCAGCTTCGGACAGAAATAATCAATAGAATTGATATTATCATTACTTCGACGACCAATCCCTTTCTTCCCGTTCTCCCGCCTGATTCTGCATTCCGAATTGTTTCATACTAGAGTTTGCTTGGTGGCTGCGCTTATCTGGCCGGACTAATGCACTACGCCGTTTAGTCTCTACTAATTAAAGCACGTTACATGGCTGGCCGCGGAGCTTCCCACAGCCAACGTCTAAGACTTAGTCTCGACTCTCGACTCTCTAGGGTGGTGAGCACGTGTTCGGGCTAAAATCAGGGCCAGCCATTGGGTTCTGGGGCGGTTCTTCAGATTTGAAGTTGAATTTATTCTATTTGCGACCTCAGGGATCGTCTGTCCGGATGTCCAAATAGTGGGGAGACCAAGGTCTCTATGTGCTTTTGCATACAACAGCAGCCGTCTAAGACATCCCCCATTCCCAGAGTTAATGTCGAGGGCAAGACAAGCAAGTACTCCATAATACATGGACAATGTTAGGGCCTGCCGTTGACAACCACACTACTAAGGCTACCAGCATGATAAATGCATGTTGGTAACGATTGCTTTAGAATCGTCTTAGTATATAGGTGGCGTATGCGAACAAGATACTGAGATTCACAACTAGATAAAGACGCCAATGCGCCATACCTGCTCTCAAGGTCATCGGAAGCAACCTTATTCTTCCTCCAACCTTTGAATCGACTCAATAGTTGCAAAATCAGCGCTTCGATCTCTCATAGGTCTCAGTCTATTACGTGACATTTATCTGTATGAGGATGACACATTTTACAACATTTTGCCTTATCTGATCGAAATATCAGAAGATCATACATGCGAGTCGAGAACGAAAGTTCCAAAAACGCTCAATCGAGCGTAAACTCGGCGACACTCCCCTGTATAAAAGAAAATGGCGCGATTTTCCTGGGCCGACACCAGCATGTAACCATCGGCATTCAGCCAATCGTAGTATTCTTGTGTAGTGTTATACTAGTATGTACCCCCTTTTGGGTACCAGGACACTGAGAATTCCTAAGCGCGGAGCGATAGAACTAAGGCCGATCCTTTATCTTCTTGCAACAATCGCTCGCATAGAACATGTTCCCCTCATCGTGACCCTGACAGGCTTTGCGGCTCCCAGGGCTGCTATCACACCTGGTAAGTTCGGAGAAGTCACCAATTATGATTCAATTCAACAAATGTCGGGTTCAACATTTACGTGCCCAAGAACTTGGCTTCAAGCCCCGGAATTGTCGTCGCTATGCACTACTGTAAGTGGGCTGGATCAAGTCACATTTATAATCATGCTTATCTAGTTTAATAGGAGGGTGGCGCTGTTTTGCTATGACTATGCCCAGTATGCCCAACTTGGAGAAGAGTATGGTTTTATCACCATCTACCCACACAACACATTCAGTGGTAGCTGCTGGGATGCGAGGCCCAATATAATGGCGGCGGAGATAGCGACAATAATATATGGATTTGGAAGTATACGTGAGTTTGCCCGCTAGACCGCATCTAGAATAGCGAATGAGCGGTGCCGACAAACGGAGACCCGCTCTGTGATACAGCTTGTTTCAGGCTGAAGCACGTCGAAGGCAGGTACCTTGTTACCTATTGCCTACCAGGCAGATGTTGTATATGTATACCCTTAGATAAGCCCTCATATATGTATGTGCATGTACATCTGCACATATATACATATACCTACTGGATTGATTGTGTACGCAATGATGCTCAGGTGATGCCCGTGACTCTGCCCAGCGGGGTCTCGTGCTTGCGCTAGGCTTCTTCGAGGCTAGCCACTGATAGGCATCCGTCGAGCCGTTTGTTATCGCAGCCGGTTTTATCTGCACTTCTCGCTGTCTACAAGAGAATAAGGACACTGTACATATATCATTTACCATATATTATATTTATTACTCTGCGGATAATATGCGTAGGCGCTGTGATAAAAATCGCACTGTATAGAAGAAAACAGACGGTGTTACATGGGCAGCGAAAGCAAGTACCTCCCTCGTCATGTGCCCCGCATGCTTCCGCCTTATCCTCGTTGTCCCCCCGTCATCGTCGTAAATAAGCATCCAGTTCTCTAAGCAATCAATCAACCTCTATCACCGCCCATCTCTCTTGCCATCCTGCTTCCCTTTTGCGTCTCACCGCAGCCACGGGAAAGAAGCACCCTTTCCTTCTTGTCTCCTTGTTTACCTGGCATCCACTCCGATCGGCGTCAACAATCCCAGAGGCGGTTCTCCCGCGTGGCCATCCACAACAACTAACTAGTAACCAACTAGTGACTTCGTCATTGGGCATCGGGCTTAGTATCGGCCCCCTCGGTCAACACCTGGAGTTTATTATCCAGGCAGGCAGCGAGACGTATTTGCAGCTCGTTCAAGCACGTAAAGTGTCCTCTTCTTTCTTTGATTTATTACTTCTTAGCTCTCCCGTACGACAGTTCCTACTGCTCCTTTGCATCGTGGATGTTGAACTTGCATCTCTTCAGTCGCTTCTCTTCCTGCCATATCTTGATCTCCCACTCAACCATCTCCGGCCCGCCCCTCCCTGTCACGCTTGCTTAACTGCCTTCCTCCCAGAAGCTTCCCATGACCCAGCAAATGCGATATTAATACCATGGCCAGTAGCCCAGAATCGGTGGAATACGGTGCTGTTTTCGATAGTAGCACTGCACCCAGGCTCCGATATCCTACGTTCCCTCCGATCAGCCGGTCTGTCGAGGAGTTGTTATCACAATCACGGCTGGCAATGTCGATTAATAACCTCCACCCCGAACGGCCATCAAGCTCTCTCAGCGAAAGTTGGACAACCCTCAGCACGTCAGACATCCAATCTGAAGATGACGCTAGATCAGAACAAACCGATACGGTCTCTCTGATCGGTCAGAGTGGCGCCGACGATGTGACTAGTCTCGATGGGAGAACTAGCAGCACGTACGGCGACGACGAGGACGATGACAATGACGATGATAATGGACATTATAATGACGAGTATGGGGATAAGGAAAGTGTTATTTCGGACTCACAGGAGCTCCCCAGGCCTTTCTTCGCTCATGATGACTCTACTGTTGATGATAGCAATATTACAACCAAGGCTTGCTTGATGCAGTCGTCTGAGGCCATCGAGTTCCTTGAGCCTGAGAACTGGCCGGAAATGGAACGGATTGAGCTCAAACATACCATTCACATTCTCGATGATACGGAGGTTTCATCTTTGAGGACTCAGCTCCCGATGAAAGTGGATCACAGTCATCTTGCCATCACTATACAGCAGACCATGACGAAACAGGGGTTGGAGTTAGATAAACCTTTCCGTGTTCTATATGTGGGAAATCCAGAGTTTCGAAACATCATTCTTGATAAAATCGGTGATGTCCTCGTATCGAGCTCTACCAGTAACCTGGGAACCAGCTCTACAGAGTCTTCTCGGTATCACGTCGTTCCCACATCTTTTGGAATTGGAGCTACCCCGAACTATGCAGAACTTCTTCCTATTCATGTACAACTTATCGTTGACGAGTGTTTAGATGCTGCATCGGTCAAGACTGGTCAAATTACGTTAAAATTCAAGAACCGTCCATCTTGCACATCGTCCTGGAATGGATCTGAGCGCCACATTCAATCAGAGGCCGAATGGAACGTACCAGATCTCGCCATCATCTTCATTTCTGATGGTGATTCCGAGACTGCTGTGCATACCAGGACGCTCGCTCACGATTTCATGAAAGCTCATGGGGTCCCGGTCATGGTCATATCAGAAGAGCCGTTTTGGAAGAAGCCTAGCCAGCATTTCTTTAATCTAGATTATCATAGCCTACACCTTTGTCTAGAATCTCGTCGTCCGCTGACAGGAGAAACAATCGTTCTGCGACGATATCCTATTGATGTCAAAACATTCGAATCAATCACTCCCAGTCAATTGAACCGACATCTCGCATCGCTCTCCGGTGGAGATTCGAAGATAACGTCAACTACAAAACCACCACTCTTCTCTTCACTGAAATCCAAAGTGTTCTATGATAGCGAAAAATATCCGACGATACATTTCTTTTCGCCTTATACTGAGCGTGCCCAAGAGTTTGCGCCTTTCTTACGTCTTGTAATGCTGTCAATTGTTCTCGCTGTCTCTGTCTCATTAGGCTATACTGTATTTCGTGTTTTGGCACTTCTTTGCGTACAATTATTTACTAGTTCTGCTGTCTCTAATACCACCGGAATCGCTCCAGGCGCAACAATCACTGCAGAAATCATTTCATCAACAGAACTAGCTGGAGCGACGTCGGTTGCCTTGAGAACCCACAGCACTGATCTTTCCCGTATCGAGTCGCTTTCCATATCGACTGTCAGCGAACTTGCTGAGATATCAAGTCTGCTCGCCGATCCGCAAAGCAACGGTGATGAGTTTCAATTCCAGGTTGTTGGAGACTGCCATGTTATCATCAAGCCACCCACGGCAGTGAAACAAAACAAATTCAATGTGAATGTCACCCGCGGAGAGCAATCGCTTTCTTATGAACTTTCCAAACTATTTGACGGCGTGTACACACTCCGGCTGAACCGGGAGGATGCATACGGCCTTGTCAACTTGACCGTCTCTGTGAAGTCGCGACGGGCAAAGACACAGACTTTTGAAGCAGACTTTGGCACTCCCTGGTTGAAGATCGAGAATTGGAAGCGAGCTGCACAAGCCGTCTCGTCACAAATCATGAAAGACTGGGGCTCTGCTCAGACCGGGCTGTCGGATATTTACACACGGCTTTCCACTGACGTTCAAGTATGGGTGGGCGATGTCGTCAAGAAATCGCATTCTCTTCGAAGGGAAGTAGAATCACTTCACTATAACCCTACACAATTCAAGACAACTCGAGATGCTATTATTGCACGATCAAGGGAGCTTAGCGAGGTTGTTACACGCAACGCCCTACAACGAATAACCGATGCTTCGGTGGCATTGGAGAAAGTGCACGAACAGAGCAAGGCATTGAACAAGGGGCTCTACAAGGCTGTCAATGATGCCGTTGACTCGATTACCGCTCATTCCAAGGATCTAGACAAATTTACGAAACGCTTTCGAGACATCGATTTCCGAGAACTGAAGACTCTAGACTCGCTAGTACGAGCCCAGAAATCCGCAAAGAAGCTCACTGAGCGAAATTTCAGACGGCCCCATTCTCGACGAGGCCATGCGAAGAAGAAAGTTTGATGACTGGTATGGTGTAATCGGCGAACAGGCTTTGGATGGTTTCTCTAGCTCTCTTTTTGTGTTCTTGTGTGCTTTTGTTTTAATGATGGCTGGGCAGGCGGCCGGTTATGGATGGATCTCCTTGTTCACAGCAGGCGTATTTTATGCGTATAACTTTACACTTCGTATTTCCTTGCCTACAGAATTAAGGTGACTTATGAGAATGCAATACCCTATACTCATTCAGCCGCTGTTCAATAGAGTATATAAAAGATTAAGATAGTAAATAGAATTGTGATCTATCAGAATTCTATATTGGCGATTGTAAATATATATGTAGATGCATGCAGTGACGATATTAACAACAGCTATTACACTGCACAGAGGGGCAAGCTTCACTAGTGGGCCACTAGTGCCGCTTTCCTTAAGGCGGCGAGGCGGTTCTGGCTACGGCGGGGAACAACAAAAACACTCCTCCTTTTCACAAAAATTCCACAATCTCTTCCAAACATATACCTTTCACATTTGGTGCTGTTATCTTTGGACATCACCCGTGAGATAATAAAAAAAGAGAGATAATAAATATACTGATTTTAATTCTCCTGTTTTCTTTTTTCCAACCACCAACTTTTAACTTTCGCAGAAAAAAGACTTCTCATCATGGCTGACGCTGCCGAGACCAAACCCGACCCCGCCACCACCACTACTGCCACAGAGGAGACCACCACAGCACCTGCTGTCGAGAAGACTGGCGATGAGGAAAAGCCGGTGACGGAGAAGGTCACTGATACTGCTTTTGGAGCAGCCTCCAAGGCCACTGATAACGTTTTCTCCATGTTCGGCGGCGGTCCTAAGAAGGAAAAGAAGGAGGAAGAGGACGTGGACGAGCCATCAGGATCATCCAAGGCGAAGAAGGCTGAAGCTGAGGTTAGTATTTTGTTTTTTCCTTGAGCGCGACGAAATTTTGAAAGGACTCAACTCGTCTAACTAGATGAAATACAGGAAGACGACACTGAAGAATCTCCAGATGTCCACTTCGAGCCTGTCATCCATTTGACCGAGAAAGTTGAAACAAAGACAAATGAGGAGCTGGAGGAGCAGGTTTTCAAGATGCGCGCCAAGCTGTTCAAGTTTGATCGCGAGTCGCGCGAGTGGAAGGAACGTGGTACTGGTGACGTCCGACTCTTGAAGCACAAGGAGAACAAGAAGACTCGCCTGGTCATGCGTCGCGACAAGACTCTTAAGGTCTGCGCCAATCATTACAGTATGTGTTTTTCTTCTTCTTTTTTTTTTCTGTTGACTCTAACATCAACAGTCGTCCCTGATATGAAATTGTCTCCAAACGTGGGCAGTGACCGCAGTTGGGTGTGGAATGCAGCTGCCGATGTTAGCGAAGGAGAGCCCGAAGCTCAGACCCTGGCTATCCGTTTCGCCAATAGCGAAAGTAAGTTTGGCATATCATCAATGTTAGAGAGTGGGCTGCTGACTATATCCAGACGCCAACCTTTTCAAGGATGCGTTCATCACTGCCCAGGAAGAGAATGAGAAGCTGTTCTCTCAAGAAGCTTAAACAAATTCACCTACCCACGTATTCAACATTGCCTATTATGAAGTGTTTCTTCACAACACAACCCCCTTCTTCCCCTACGCAGACAGCATGAACTTCCCCCCGACTCACTCCACATCCCTCGGTTATCGATGCAGTTCCCCCCCCCCCCCCCTTTCGCCAACCCTTCGTCACACAAGACAAAACAATAGCTACGGCACAAAACACGAGAGGTCGCAGTCAATGTAGCGTTGGTTCGTGGCAATGATTACGAGTTGGGTCGATGGCAAGGTACAGGTTCCTTGCCGTTGGCAGACATTGCGATGGTTGCGGTAGAGTTTTGTTAGAGCACCACGATCCCAAGATATCAATGAAACCTGCACGGAATGCACATATAGCATGATATGATTATTTACCATTTAAACATATTGTAAACATAATCCCATGTAATCCGTTATGAACTTATTGAGAAAGAGTGGCCTGTGATTGGCGGGCCGAAGCTGACCCCACCATCCCTGCCAGCTCTGCTCGACTATGCCTGCTTAACTAACCTCATCCATCTCCAACTCCGCGCCGCATTGCTGTCCGTAAGAAGACCTCGCGACTGTTTTCTCTTTCCCATCTTGCTCACTCTGCTCTCAGTTACTCGACACTCGTCTCCCCTGCTGAATCCACGCCCAACTTGGCAGTCTACGCGCCACTGACACTGCCTTTGACAAAAGTTTGCTATCGCGTCGCTGTCGGCTAGGTTTGTTGGTCAGCACGACCAACGAAAGCACACCCTCAAACAGCTCCTTGGAGGTTGCGCGTGCTGAAGAAGATTCTATTTTTGAGAAGCTGGTACGTGGGCGACTCGATTCACGATGCCTGATGTAAGTTATCCATCTTGTTTGTGTTATACATGCCTGCCTGCGATGTGCGGAGCGGTTGCGGTTTTACTTCCTCCCTACATATCCTTTCCTATGCATGATGCGGGCACTCTAATTGCTTAAATGGTTCCAGGGTGAGCTAATTGGTGGGTTTGCAGGTCAAGCGGACAGTGAAGCTGGTGACGGAGCAAGAAGTCATGTACGTTCATTCGTTCGCTCCCTCGACTCGACCCTCGCACACTCTCCTTCTCACGCTTCCGATGTCGCCCGCATATTTTAACTCCAGATATACTACCTACAAATATTGGGACATGACTAATTCAATTCTACAGCCAGGGAAAAGACTCCGGCGTTGAAGGCTTCCCTCTCCGCTCATGGTCCATTCAGATCTTCCTGGTGAACGAGCATGGCGAGCAGGTGCCAGCAACCCTCTTCGACAAAGTCGTCTACCGACTACATCCCAGTTTCGGCGACCGAGCGATTCAAAGTACATCTTCCGCAGTATAACTATATGGGAGTGTTGGCTAATGTGCAATGTCTTGTGTGCCAGCTCTCAAAAACCCGCCGTTCCGTATCCAAGAAGAAGGATGGGGTGAGTTCGATATGACAATTGGTTTGTTTGCGGATAAGGAGCATCCGATTACACATGATCTCCACTTTCAGCAGAACCGGTATGAGTCGAAACATGTTATCGTATGTTGAATAACCTTTACTTTGCTGTGCTTTTCTTTCCTTTTCTTTTTTTCTGTAAAGTCTCTAATAGGTATTAGACCTTCAAACATCCCAAGCCAGCTCTTCTGGAAAAGTTGCGGGAATCCGGTCCAGTTCCTGGTGATGAGAACGGGACAAAGGCAAAACGCGGTGCAACAGGGGAAGAAAGCGCCAAGAAGAAGAAGAAAACTGATAAGAGTGTTCGCCTCCCCAATCCTTTTGATCAGCCATCTGATAAGAAAGAAAGAACTAATGATGCTCAGGTCGACATGGACAAACTAGCCGACGGACTCCAGAAGCTCAACGAAGATGATCTTCTGCAGGTAGTCCAAATGGTGCACGATAACAAATCCGCCGATTCATATACTGTGAACGACGTTGAGCGTGAGTATCAGTACAAACTTGAAACTACAACTCCACTAATTTTCTTTTAGAGGGCGAATTCCATGTCGACCTCTACACCCTCCCGGATTCTCTTCTCAAGATGCTATGGGACTTTGTGCAGCAGCGAGGCGTCGTATAAGACATGCAATAGCCATTCATTAAATCGATTACGGTAATTTGCGAGTCAATTCTCAAGTTTAATTTCAATTTCAGATGGGTCATGACTTTCTTTCTAAGATAAAAGTTCAAACAGACAACAAACCTTCGACAAGACTATTCATCTCTTTTTTCTTCAAGTTGGTTTCGAGTATTATGGTCATTCCCGATCGTTAACCTGGTAGCTGGATTGATAATCCTCGTTCTTCAGCGTACGTTATTAATATCTTATTGCTAGTTACCGAACTCAATGGCGTTTCCTTGCTTCTTTTTTATTGATCATTGCTACATTGGTTCAAAAAATGATGAATACCCACTGGACATTGATCCATATCTATAAATACGTATAGGCACAGTGTTGCCGAGACTCTCCCAGGTACTAAGGTATACTGACCTGATCAACGATTCATTATCTTTCCAAATGACTTTGGAAGAGATTTCTAGTTCTATGATTATTCTCTGATGCGTGCAAAGCACTGCGTTTAGTTAACCCGACTGCTGGGTTTACACGATTCTAAAAGAGGAGTAACTAAATATATCCATTTAATTCAATTTATCGTTTAAAAAAAAAGTATTATTTACACTTGTTAGCAATGAATCAATTACATTTCTTCTCAAAAACATGTCAAAAGTCGAATTTAGTAAGAATCATCACATTTTATCAGTGTAACAATCAAATAATTATTTAAGTTACTAAATTTTTCCTCTGATTATAGAAGTCAGGTGAGAAAGATACAATTTCTAAAAAACAATGTGTTATATTCAGATTGGCAATTGCTTTAAGAAAGCCTCATTCCACTCTCTTTAGTCTATTTGAATTAGTACAAAATTGGCGTCTTCAATTGAGTGTGCTATGTCCAATAAAATACCATAAGAGAAAGAACTCGAGTGAAATTAAGAATTGATTATCTTCTATCATTCCATATTTTCATATATAAATCAACTGATGGTATCTGCCTTGTATACCAATCCAATTGTTCTTAGCCAGGCATATACACTGTTGACAATAGTAGGAGGTTTTTTGGTATCTCAACTACGCATCGTACACTAAGCTAGAATAGCCAGTGAATATTATGGCTTTGAGACACGATAACAACATATATAAGGCATAAATTAATCCTACACAAACATTAGAAGCGGCTACTAAATTCGGGTATTAAGCGCGACTATATATTATAGATTCTCTAGTCGATCCGCAGGGCTATAAATCAGTCTATGACATGTTTTATCACCCACCCACGTGGTGCCAACAGTTAAATGCAGGTGAGTGTTGGGTGTCAGTTGCTATAGACATGGGTGGTAGGTGTTAAGCATAGCATACTCTTAGTACGTATCAGGCTATCAGCCGATGTGCTGACACGTGGGAACAGGGTTGTTATCCGTGTTATAAGGGGGTAATTAAGACTGGGATATTGATTGCAATTGAAACATTGATATGCAGGCGTGTATAGTGGCTATTTCTCTATTGTACAATTTGCGGTGCGGCATATAATATTTAAAATGAAAGGAAGGCGAAATTATATCCTAGTGCATATACTACTCTAAAACGAAAAAAAAGGGGAGAGAGTTAGAGATGGGATATCTTCACGTGAGAAAACATAACGAAACTGAGCCCAGAAATGAAAACCAAAAGGAAAAGACAGAAAGAAATAGAAATTCAATGAGCTGATCAACGGTATGGACCGGCCATGATTTGTCGCCGTGATTAAAGAAAAGAGGTAGTATGTTCAAATTTCGAGACTCCGACCGTGGTATAATGCTGGAGGGTATATAATATTAAAGTAGATGGTCTCTACTTCGACAGACTGTGCCGGGCATTCTATGAATTAAAGGACACGGTTTCTACACCTTGTTAGAAAACATCGTATTTAAAGAAGTAGAACAACGTACTGTTTGAGCAGATTCTCAATGCTGGTGGATGTAATGTCACTGCCACCAGGGATTTGTCGCTGGATATCCACGATTGTAGAAATTACATCGCCTGCCTTGTACGCTAACAAGGCTGGGGCGTCGATGTTGTTCATTTCGGCGATCTCGTGGTGTAGCTTGATGAACCGGGTCGTGGTCTGTCTGCGCGCGAGTGCTGCGATCGCATCTTCCACCTGCGAGCTGACCGCAGACTGCATGAACATTAATTAGTATGAGAAACGCAAATACAGAAAGAATACATACCTCCGGGTTGTAGATGCACACGACAACGACAGTCTCCGACGACACGCGCTCGATGGCATTCAAATACCCCTCGGCATCCACATCAACCACCGTTCCATACACCCGCTTGCTCGGGCTCTGTCGGCGCTGATTGCGCTCCTGCAACTCCTGCAGTCGTGATTCGCGCCACCGGCGCATAAATTCCTCTTCCCCGTCACTCTCACTGGGCGGACTGCTCTTTTGCAGCCGCGACTGCGATTCGTTGAGCTTCTTCGAGTACGAGTCTAGGCCGGCGGCGCTGAGTAGAGTGCGACGGAAGGACTTCTTTTTGGCGCGCTCAAAGGACTGCGCATCGGCGATGACTCCCTTGGGGCCTGTGTTGGCGTCGAAGACGGTGGTCGGCACGGTGTACGCACCGGTGCGAGAAACCATTTTCTTGTCTTGGGCTTTCTCGTGGTCGGCGTAGTCGGAATCAGTGTCGGAGATTTCGTACTCGTCGCGGCGATCGTCGTTGTCGTTGTCGTCGTCGGAGGGGTGGGGGGAATCGACGTCGGCGTAGTGACGGTCTTCAGGGTGGCCACGCGAGGAGTCTTTATTGGCCTGGACGAGGGCGTCGAATTCTTCTTGGGCAGCAGAGGACATATTGAAAAGAGAGAGAGGAGGGGAGCGGGTGACCTTATGTATGAGGTTGTCACGAGAGCAGTGCAGGACAAGCGTGACGGGGGCGCCAGACTCGGGCCGACTAAGAAGCAAGAACTAACTGATTACTGGCGACTAAGAAATCACCAGCGGGAAGACAAGACGAGACAGGATGCTAGACCGTGGTGCCAAGTGCAGTCAATGGAGGAGGTGCGGGATGTTTCAGGACAACCGGCCGAGCGGAGCAGAACCCCCAAATTTTTAAAAAGAAGAGGGAAAAGAAAGAACGGCTGGTAGGCTCCAAGGCACCAATCAGCGTACGCCGGGGACTGCTAAGCCTCCCTAGGAGCTGCTCTAGTCGTCGTTAGGGGTGCTGTTGGCGCAGGGCTTAAGGCTGAGTTGATGAGTTCAGAGTAGTAGTACGTGTTCCTTTCTTCTCTTTTTTTGGCGCCCTTCTGGCTGCTTTTTGAGTTTGTCTCAGGAGCTGCAGTGCGACATGCCACGATATCTCAGTGCGACATGGCCTGCACGATCACTTCGAGGAATTCGTATTTGAGCTAATAGAATCAGGGGTGTTTTCTTCTGCTGCAGTGCCCACAATACACATCCACTGCATCTGTAACAACAACTATCAGAGAAGAGAACAAGCATATAGAACGAACAGAATAATCTGCGTCAGTTTCGAAACTCGCGTCTGTTAGCCTGTTTCATCCATGTCGATCCCGACGCCGACAGCCGTTCTGATTGGCCCCCTTTCCCCCTTTCCCCTAGAAGCCGCCGAACATTCTAGTGCGCTGATCAGCACATGCATGTACTTCGGGATACTTTGGGGTACTTCCCACATGTACTGTGAACTATATCTTGTATGCTGTATACTTACTCATATAGTATCTCGTGTATATTTAAGTATACTCAAGTATACTTCTACATATAATATGAGTATAAATTGTACAATATTTGAATATTGTGTAGTCGTCGTCAGCACGGACTCGGCGCCCCCAATGATTGGACGCAAATATTAATGCCTATTTTGATCCATCTTTGTTCCTTCGTAGCCGTGCTGTCGTAATCGCCTCGTACTTGTCTTTAGCCAACGATCGCGTTCCTGGCTAACCCTGCAATATACTAACAACATTACGTTGTTTAGACGGCTTGCTTTTAGGCTGCGTCTACTGTCTACTGTGTAGACTCTATACTAACATCGGCGACTGTTGCCGGGGTAGGTACCCAGGCTGAAGCTACCATGTAGACGGGATGAATCCGACCATGGAACTTGTCTACAGCGATCAATCTCAGTTGTCATACTACGTATCCTGATTTCTTAGTAGTTTGGTCCGGTTCGGCTTTTAATTAGCCATTAGTTACTTCGGCATACTATGGAGTAGAAGAAAAGAGATACAAGCCGAGGTTCACAAGGAGCCTTTTTAAGTTTCAGTGTTCTATCTGAACATTGTACTCTTTTTCCTTTGTGGTCGATTATTTTTGTCCATACACCCTTCCCTTCCTCTATTACACGTTTCATAGCAATCGCTCAATGTTAGTTTCTTAGATAATGATAATAGACAGCCAGCCGGGGCTGATACCATACGTACAAACGCATAAATCAACAACGCATGAATGATTAGTCTCATACTCTCAGATATAGCCCCCGCACGGTCTAGCCGAGCGACTCCGTGTCATCAAGAGTATTAATCTATGCGCGTGCCGTTTCGGATGGCATAGAGGGGCCAATTAGGTTTAGGGTTTTGTTTTGTATTCAATTAGGCAAGAAACGTGGGCGTGTCGCGTGCTTTCATCGACATATATATCGAAAATCAATAGTTGACTGGTCACACTTGTTGATAAGGGATGGCATGCATGGATCTTATCAATGTCCAAATTGTTAAGCAGAACATTCGATAAATAAGAGGAGTTGACAATCGTGTAAATCTCAATTAATCAATTGGGGTATGAATAATTGCAATGTACTTCAAATACATTATATGATATTGCTGGCATATGAAAGTATATACTAGTAAATAACCCTAGCAGGTGTCAAGGAAGTGGAAGGGTAGGGCTCGGATTAACACGTGCAGCACCAGCCGGATTTGAGCTCTTTTGCGAGTGCAGCAGTTTAAATATTAATAACAATACCTCACGTAAGCCACCTTCTAGCCATTATAAAATATATAAAATTACCCTTTCGCAGACTAAAAGTGAAATTTTGCTGAAGCTAAGCCGAATTCATACCGGTTTGCGAAAATCGGCAACGCGCAACTGAACAGTGACCAATACGTAGACAATTTTTAGTGATTTGAATATTTTCTATTTTTATATAATTCAATCAATATGGCAATATCGTATCTGAGGTGGCTAATTTAATAAAGAAGCCGGAGCTGAGTCTGATATAATTTCGCATCTCGGCCTCCTTTTGATTTTATGACTTGCATTGGGAGATAACGCCAGTATTGGTGATACAAGTATACAAGAGGGTATATAAACAAATCAATGACTTCTTTGAATATTATTCTTGCCAATGGGACAGTCTTCTACTTACCATATTAAATACCACTGAGATAGATATTAAACGACACCTTAGCCATGAAATCGCTCACAATCACACTCCTAGCCCTAAGTACCGTGGTGCATGGAATCGAGGTAACTACCAACACTAATGTCTTATACCCGCTGAAATTAAACCCCTCAAACCAACAGCAACGCGACTCCTGCTCCTCTGGCTCCCAATCAATTACCCAAGTCACACTTGGTCAGACCTATGAAGTCTGCTGCCCCGGTACAGCCGAAAGCATCGGTGATATTCAATACTGCTGTGTCGGCGGCAATACCCACGATAACAAAAAAAGAGACGAGAAACGAGATCTTTGCTTCCCGTTCTGTTTCTCTTCTGGAAGCGACTCGACTACCACGACGTCTTCGTGTATCACGAAAGTACCCGTCACAGCGGCGGATTACTCCGATCGTGTGTCTAGTACGACAGCGACTACGACCTCGGTTATGACGACGGCGACAGCGACAGCGACAGCGACGACTGAACTTAATGCGACTGTAACTACGTCTAGATCGACGTCTTCTGGTCAAGGTGGTGCGGCGCAGATGGTGAATACAGTTCCTTTTCTTGTAGGCATGGGACTGATAGTGATGATGAACGGTATTTTGCTCCTTGTATGGTAGGGGTTAAAGAGAGCGAGGGAGAGTATTGGATTTCTTTTCTATCTCATTTTAATATGCTTTCATACATTTATATTAGGCAAGTAGAAGTTATATCATATTCTCGCTCTAGATGTCACGATGTGCTTAATTTTACTCCTTATCTGCAATTCTGGTTTCAATCCTGGAAGTCTCATTTGGAATGTCTTCAACACCTTCCACGTTCCCTAGTCGATTCGTGTGCTTGTACGCAGTGAACCATGATCTGTTGAAAATCTCATCGATTTGTTCAACACTTATGCCCGTTGTATCAGGCACCATGAAGAACACGTACACCAGTGCCAGAAAGCAAAAACCGGCAAAGAACAGAAATGCTCCCCAGTTGTTGGTCGAGGCAAGGAGCTCCGGGAGGCTGTAGGACATGGCGTAGATGAACAACCAATGGAAGGTCTGTCCCAGTGCGCCGCCGAGAGTCCGGAGGCGATTGGGCCACAATTCGCCGCCAAAGACGTAAGGAAGAATAAACAAGCCTATTAACAGAAACGGTTAGGTTAGGATAAAGGGGTTTAGTAATACGCAACTCACCCACGGCGTATCCAAATGCATGGATGAAAACGGCCGCGATGGCCGCTTGGGATGCTCTGTTGGACACGGGTCCCTGCTGGACGTATTTGATGAAGACGGCAATGTAAATGTGTGAAAGCATCTGCACCGTGATGCCGAGGAAAAGTGACCGTCGACGACCAAGACCATCAACCAAGAAGAATGAAGCAAACAGAAGGAACCAGAGTTTGCTGAAGGAGTACATTCCACTAAGAAACATGCTCTCCACGTTTCCACCCCCAACACCTAACAGCTTCATAATAGGAACAAAGTAAGATGTGATAGAGTTGGCCCCAGATAGTTGTGCGAAAGCGTAGGAGATGAGACTCAGTTGCAGACGACGCAGATTAGAACGTACCGTAAACATCGCCCTGAGCAAGACCAGAATGTTACTGGATCTGGTTCCGGTTTGTTCCAACGCTGTTTCAATTTCGGACAGTTCTGCCAGCACACGGGGATGATCAATGGGCAAACCGCGAAGACGGACGAGAGCTTTGACGGCTTCTTCTCGTCTATTGACCATCAAAAGCCATCGAGGGGACTCGCAGATAAAGAAGCTGGAGATGGCACAGAGGAACATGAAGATAGCAGGGGCAAACCACACGATTTGGAACTGCAGGTTGCTAGGCGGTAGATGGAGATAAACGCCATAAACGCAGAAGATGGCCGTGAAAGATGATATAGCCATGGCAACCACAAACCACGAGGTTAGAAGGCCACGGGTCTCACTTGGCGCGATTTCCACAAGAGTCATTGGTCCGATAACGCTGAGCGAGCCTAGACCCATACCTGAGACGATGCGTGAGGCCCATAAACCCGTCAAGCTAGGGGCGAGAGCGGCGGTTATTTGGCCGACGATCCAGACGAAAATATATAGGCGGTAGGACCATAAGCGGCCGATGCGGTCATTGATGAAGAAAGACAAGACAGCGCCGATAGCGTAGCCGATGTAGACGATGGAAACGAACGTCTTGATGTCACTTGGTGTAGTGCCGGAGCTGATACCAAAATGGTGCTGGAAGCCAGGGAGAAGGGAGATGACGGACGATGAGCCTTGGTCCCATGCTAGACAGTTTTCAATGTCAGCAAGTCCAGGGAAGTGGTAACGAGTACTTACTCAGGGGAACAGCGCTTAAGGCCAAGATCAGCGCAGTGAAGACCAAATTGCCATTGCAGATGACTTGTCGAGGCGCATTGCGGATGGAGCGAGCATATGTAGCTAGGGGTGACCGATAAACGATGGTTTGAAATGCCATTCCTTTATGATCAATTTGTGCTAGATTCTCTAGACAGGAGGTTGCGTTGGTTGTTACTTAGGTTGAGGGGAACCCCATGTCACATATATACTCGCTGGAAGCTAGGTCTGATCACCCAGCCCGCTTATCTCTGCAGTTGTGGTCCATATCACGAGTAGGTCGCCAACAAAGCATAAAGATTCAACTGAAAACTGGGGAGATAATAATTAACACCGGACATTTCCGGGGGATAATGGAATCTCGGAAGAATACGAGCAGCCAGTCGGAAGTGGCGCGATTCATTGTTTTCCCCACACAGATGGATACCCAGATTGCTCCAGGCGACCCCCTCTCTTGCATCCCTCGAGGTCTTGCCAATACCTAATCGGTTTCACCTCAGCAAGACGTAATGGAGCAGAGCAGGGACAGTAGGAGCCGCGTGCGGCACGCACGTCGGCGGGTCGGGCGTAGAACACACCGTGCGTGTGTGAGCTGCAAGGAGAAGAAGCTCAAGGTATGCTATCTGGACACGGCGTAATGTAGTCGCTAATGGGAGCAGTGTGACGATCAGACGCCGGCATGTGCCAACTGCTCTCGTCTGTCATTGAGTATGTTGTTCTTGTTTTCTTTTTTCTCTGCTGCTCATCAAGTCGTTAGCTTGTCTCTTCGAAGACCCCGAGACAAAGCAACATCGGCCGCGAAACTATCTAGAGACATTGGAAGCACGTGTCGCTTTTCTCGAAGATGGAAATCAAATTTCTCTGGTTGGGGGTTCTTCATCTTCTCTTCCAACTCCAGAAAGGCAGCAAGGGAGCAGTCGACACGGCACGTTGATTTCCGATGAGGGGGACGGGACGACAGATCTCTCTCTCCAAGCCAGAATCTTGGATGTTAGAAGCACCCAGACAGAGCCACAGTATCTAGGCTCTTCATCCACATTTGCCTTTTCACACATAATCAACTCGTCTTTATGTCGCCATCTGCCGGAGAGGTCGAAGCCTCTACTTGGTCTGCTGACCAGACGGGCTCCTTCGCCGTACATGTCCTTTTTGCCGGATGAAGAACTGGCATTCACACTTAGCAATGCATACTTTGCGAATATTCAGCCTCAGTATCCATTTCTTCACGAGCCGACGTTTAGGCTTTGGGAAAAGACGCTTGCTACGCAGTCACACGAGGTTCCCAACTCGAGTCTCAACTCTCTTCCTTTATTCTTTGTGAACATGGTAGGTACTTCTTCCGTCTACGATTGATTCATGCTCAATATTTATTCAGGTATATGCCGTTGGGGCTCTTCTATTCCCTAATTATCAATCTTTAGCAGAGGTGAGAATGAACTGCAACGAGACCAAAGCAACCAGGCCCAATTAATGGCTTAGCAACTTTATACTTCGGCCCAGCTATATTCGGACGTGCTCTCTTTGGATAACCTAGAGACAATACAAGCCCTCCTATGTTACGCCATGTACTCTCTGAGGTCTCCTATCGGCCCATCACTGTGGTTAGAAATGTATACACGTCCTTCGTTGATATTATAGTCTAACCTCTGCAGGAAGGTAACTGGCCTCGCTTTGCGCCAATGCATCGAACTCGGCTACCACCGCAAGAACAAGCTCCTTGGTCCGCTGGGCAATGATATCCATCTCCAAATACGAAGACGAACTTTTTGGTGTGCCTATGGCATAGAGTGTATGGTCTCGCTGTGGCTCGGCCGGCCACTGTCACTGCCGCTGCACGAAGTCAGCGCTGAGGTATGCGCCTTGTAAACCTAGAATAATTATTTTCTAATCGAGAATTCCTAGTTTCCAATGGACTTTAATGATTCACTCATTACCGATACCCTCCAAGGCACCCCTAGGTCACCCAATAATCCCCCAACCAGCATGTCGACTGCCATACATGTTTTTCGACTTCGGTGCCTATGGGCTCGCATACATCACTCTTTATATTCAGAAAACGCACTAGCTAATGCAAATGACGTTACCTACAGGTCTCGAATAGAAGAGCTTCGTGCCGAGCTCGATGAGTGGCTAGCCTCGGCTCCGCAGGTTATACCCCGAACTGGCCGCACGCTCTCTATATTCGCTACGAGAGCTTGGTACGAGCTCAACTATAACTACACGGTCCTCCTTCTCTACCGGACTGAATTAGCAGAAGGCAGAGACTCCGCCAATACTATATTCTCAGACTGCATAAAAGCCGCCAAGGATATCTGCACGCAGTACCGGCGCCTGTATGTCGGCACTCCTATCAGACATACCTGGGGGACGCTCCGCTGTATATTTTTTGCAGGACTCGTGTACCTACACTGCCTGTGGACCGCTCCAGGGATCCGTGACACCATTCAATACGACGACGTGAGCAGGACCTGCACGGACGCAACCATGGTGCTTGTGGTGATTGCTCAGGCTTGGGAGGAGGCAGCACCGTATCGAGATTTATTTGAGACGCTTGCAAACCGTACTATGACCATGATTGTAAACAGAAATAACGGAGTGCATACCTCGTCATATCCCAGGGCTTCTGCGGATCCAACTGATCAGGAAACGCTGACCCAGTGGATGGCAGATATTGCAAACACGGGCATGTCGGATGAAATGGAGGAGCTTCTAGCGGGATTTATCGATGAATTTATGACTTATGATGTATCTAGTTGATTGTTTCATGATGAAGATTATTATCAATTCTATATGCAATTTACATTTTGTCCTGTAATCTTCCATGATCTGTCACCCTCGGCTTGCAGCCCGGTGTAGGGTCAGTCACAACGAAAGTATTCAATATTTGGACGCAGCGATAAGTACGTATTTAGAAACTGTGAGTATTCCTCTGTTATTATAGTCGGGATACTTGACTCGTGATATCAGTTACCGCAGTATTCTCACTTCCACTGAAAGGTTTCATCTTGAAGTCACAACCTACAGTCGATCAGCCGAGCAATGTAAAAGACAAATGAAAAACTCACGGTCGGCCATCTCAACCCTGGACATCTCTCTAGGACCTTCTTCGCCTTCAAGTAGCCCGTTGTTTGGTTTTCCTTCCTCTGCGACGCGCCACTTCCATGCTGCAGTGAACTGATCTGGAACTCGCTCTAGCTGATTCTTGATATGCTATTGCGACAAAATTAAACCCCAAATATCTAGGGTTTGTGAGTGAGAAATACTTACCTTGCCTAGAATCGGTAGGAACTTGAAGGCATGGCCACTATAGACTTTAGCTGGTATTCTGGGTTTGGAGATGAGGACTTACGAGCCCCCCGTACAAATGAAGAGGGAATCTGAATAGTTAGGTACGTAGTCGACGACATACTAGGAGAAGTCAGTTAATTTAAGGGTTATGTGGAAGGCAAATATACGTTATTGTCTGGGCTGTCTGTATACCAGCATAACTGAGCCCAAGTTAGTATGTAACCGTACACTAATTGGTGTTATTTACCCGACTGTCTGTAAATCCAAATTCCACCAACTCGGGGAATCCCTGCGCAATAACCTCCTTCATGCGCGAGAGGCCATATAGTGGAACGGTGTCAATCGGCTGTTTGCTATACTTGGTTCGCGGGGTAGAAATGCGACTGCACTGTCGTCAACTTGTATCATAGTTATTACGAAGCTTCAAAAACTTACAGATAACGCTGTGTAGGGTGGTCTTGGTAATTGGTGAACTTTTCCAGCATTAGCTCATGCCATTTAAGAGAACCGGGTCAACCTGCCTTGCGCCCACGAAAACCAAACTTAAGTCGGCCTTCTTTCGAGATTGGAAAGCCACCTCCTTGATAGTAGCTGTTGGTCGTTAACACACATATTATCTCCACACAAAAAATCCTGACAATAACTCACTTATCTCCATCACCCTTGCGATAGGACCATACGGGATAGTTGTCAGGATGGAACTTCTTCCACAAGTCCTGTCTCTCCTTGGGGATATCAATGAACATGACTGTGCCGGCTGTCGCCTCAACTGTGTGATGGGCCTCAGGAATAATTGATGCAGTCCAGCTGCCAGCTAAAAGTTGTCAGTTAATAGATTGATGCAGGAATTTGAAGTCTGACCAGCTACAATGACCAGGTCGCCGAAGTGAGAGAGGCCGTCGTAGGTCTTGATGCCCTTGACTCTCTTCTGCACACCCTTGTCTTCAACAATGAGGCTAGACAGCTTGCCCTGGGGGTCTCCAAGGACGAAATTGACGCCGGCTTGTTCGCAAAGGAACCTGGTGTAGACACAGGCCTGTTTCTATCAGCGAACCTGTAGCATTGGATGTGAGAAAAGTGGCCCACCTTGTCTGCAATGGTAATTCCCGCCTGAATGTCAATAAAGCCATTGGTGTTGCCATTGTTAATACCATCAATGGCGTGGTATTTTTCCACCCACTTTTCGCTAATCTTCCTCAGTCGTGCTTCTTCCTCGCCGTTGTCCTGCCGCAAGGGTCAGCTAGTTCATCCCTAAGGCCGAAGCAGTCGATCAAATCACCCACCTTTCCCACCTTGAGGAACTGCATTTTGCGAAACTCAGGCGCCGTCTTCTCCATTGTCACCAGACTATCTCTGTAGTAGTCCCGAAGTACCGTCCCTTCACCAAGGAAATAACTTCCGCAGACATGTAGCAGTTTATCCTCTGGAGTAAGTCCATCAGGGAGCTCGGATGGCGAACTCGCCATGATCTTATCGGTCCATGCCTGCCAGATGTCTCTTGCCTCAATGGCAAGCTGTTGATATCTACGATAGATCAGTTATCCAAACAATCCATCAGACTTGGTGGGAAGGCTAACTCGACCTGATCCGCATACGCCATGCGAAATACCTTGTTGATATCGGCCGAAGCACCATCGCAGCCGTTTAATGGGTTGTAAAAGCTCTTGTCAAATGCACAGCGATCATAGATTGTGATGTTCTTGTAGCCCGCGCGGGCGAGCCAGAGCGATGTGCTCAGCCCGAATACACCACCGCCGACAATGATGATTTTGGAGTCTTGAGAGAGCATATTGAGACAATAATGGTAAAGAGTGAAATTGTAAACTAAGAAAAATTGAATCCCACATGAATTGATTGCCTGGAGAACTCCTTGTTAATATATTCCTTCAATGGTCCACTGGAGCTGTACGGACCCAATTGGTCCCTCGGGTTCTCCCGACCTTCGGGGAGAGGTATACCTGCCGTGGACTCGGAAGTATCCGAGATGGATCAGTGGGCATTATTAGGTTTATGGTGTCGTAATAACTTAGCTATCCTTCACGAGTAACTGGTTTTTGTTGTCCGGGTAGGGTTGCCCTTGTCCTCTAGCGAAGGCGCCATCACTGACATGTAAGAGTCTCCGGATTGTATTTCTTCTGCCTTATTTCAAAGTTCTTTTTATACCTACTAAAATAATAGAATATTGAAACATATAGTCGGTCTAGCTTTATCATGTGCTTAAGTATCCCGCTCAATCCCGCTGATAATCTACACTATCTGGCTTAATCAATTCCTGCTCCTAGGGCCTTTCACCTGGCTCGACAACTGATAGACCTCTGAGTTTTAGAAGAGGAAACAGGGATGATGAGAATGGGGTGCTGAATTGTAAATCGTTGCAGTTTATCCTGGAGATTTTCGTATCTTTAAAATAGTTCTGTTATTGATACGCTAAAGTAAATACGTGAAATACTTGTGCTTGTCTATCATTAATAAAACGTATATATTCAAACCTCCTAAAAAAAAATAACAGTCCTAATAGCACAAAAGTCTGTACATCAATACTCCAACTGGCCCTATTATATAAGCATAGTACCAAGTGGAAAATCACGAGTTCACCACAGTATTTAGAGCCGGAAGCGTTCCATTAGCAAGAAAATCATCGATCAGTGCCGAGGCTTCTCCCGGAGGGAGTAGCTAGTATGTCCACTTCCGTTCCTAGTAAGTAGAATAGTCGATGGGATCTGGTTCCTTAGATCCTCTGCCCATACATAGCTCGCCTCTGGGTAATAATAGGAATTAACCATGACCACAGGTGGTGCTTTCGCCATTGCTTTTTGGTTAAGAGCATGATTAGGGTTCTTCACCGGCGCAGGCCACCCGATACAGGCGGTCTGATACCGGTAAGTCTGGCTTGCGCCTTTGATATACGGTGCAAGGTGGTTCGCAAGTTGCCCCTTGTATATCACATCGGCCAAGGTAGTTGCGTTGTGGTACCAATCCAAGCACCCGATTGCAATCCCTGGAAATGCTGAGTCTGTCTCACTAGTGGCAAGGGTAGAAGAGAGCCCCGTTGCGTTACCTGCAATTGTCTCCTTAAGTGTCTGAGCTAGAGTTGACAACCCAGAATTCGAAACCCCGGGCTGGGCATCTACGAATGTCAGATATCCATTGCCCTAGATATTAGTCCGGATATCCTCCCCCGTTACAGTTGTTCGGCAAGTACTCTAGTTTCCTTTGCACCCAGGAGCCGGAATCGGCGAGATATCGGCTTGTGCAACCAGATTATCGAATATTTGTGGAAGGTTCTCGCATTTCAGTGGGCATTCTTCTTCTGTAGCAGTGATATTGCACCAGTCGAAAAATTGGTTGAGTGTATCTTCGTATGTCTACACATCACCATGCAAGGCACTTGTTTCGCTTAGTGAGTGGTCCACGTTGCCGTCTAGAACCATGACGCCAACATTTTCGAGGTATAATTCTGCATACGCTGCGCCGAGCATAGTTCCGTAGGAGAGTCCCAGCCAGTTCAAATGATTCTCCCCGAGTGCGACGCGAACGGCTTCGAGGTCATGCGCGGCGCTGGTGGTGTCAAGGCGGAAGAATAATTTGCCAGTCTTGTTACGACAACTTTCACCCAAGGCCATGTTTGCATTCACCAACTCCTCAAATTCCAATTCGTTAGTTGGAAAAAGTGATACGCGTTCGTTATAGAGATCAGGATCGCATCTGACCGGAGTACTCAAGCCAATTCCTCGAGGGTCAAGTTCAATGATGTCGTAGTGCTCTACTGTTGCATTCTTAAACCCAGGTAAGCCATGAATAATAAAAAGAGATCGAGACGAATTGTATTTCTAGGGAGAATCGCAATTATTTCGCGGTAGAAGAAGAAGCTATATAAACATTTTATATAGCATCAATTAGTGTACGAGTATCATTCTGCAGAACTTCTAGTATTTACTTCAGCCCCAATAGTTCAAACCTTGAAAAAGCGATTTTACGTGCTTATGCGTCTAGCCCTAAAACGGCGGCTTTGCGTATTGAAGGTACGTAAAACCCCGCCCCTTCTTGACAGGATTCGGCAGTGCCAAACCATAATCTTAAAAATCCAAATATCAATAATTAAGACAGACCTCAAAGCGTCTCCTTACATGCACCAAGAATCATCTCAGCTAATACATGCATTGGATAGGTATAGTTCTTAAAATAAGGAGCCTTCTTAGCCCTTGAAAAGACACAATATCCTCTATAGCACAAATTAGAAGATTTAGCAAGATCATTTGAAGCTTACACATATATGAAACATTTTTCTCTAATATCTTCCTGTCTACGAGAACAACTTCGAAGTATAAAACTCCATGACTAATAACTTTTACTCTATATATCCTGTTATACGTTCTTAGTTTCGATCTCCTCTTGTAATTGTTGATCGACTTGGCCGACATCCACCTTTTCTATGCCCTTGCGCACTTCCTCTACATTATTGATAGTAGAGTGTTTCTCCCCGAAGAGAGCGTCAATTTCCTCCAAGCTCTTGCCCTTGGTCTCGACCCAGAATACAGCCTGCCAATATTAGCTTTACTCCATCTTATATAACTCTTTCGTTTTCCGCGTACTTTTTTAAGATGGGAAAAGTGAAAGAGAATATGATGCACAGGCACTAGCACAGGCACTTACAATGATGATAAACGTGATAATGTCCCATCCGCCGTTGATCATGTACATCTTCCACCCAATGTTCCCGATACCGATTGGCATGAGAAACACTAGAAATACCCTATAGTCATATCAGTATAAGCACCGCTAAAAATATGGTTTAAAGTTGAACTTACGCAAGACCATTCAATCCAAGAGTTGACAATGCAAGGCCGTTCGCTCTAATTGCATAGTTCATAACTTCCGGGGGGTAAAGATAGAGCAGCGGTGTCCATGCAATGGAATAGAATCCTTGAAACAAGAACATAACCGCAACATTACCATATATTAGGCTCTGAGACGCACCAGAAGGGTTGTCCGCGTTCAATTTAGCCAAGCCGCCGATAATAAACAGACAGATTATGAGAAGTCCCTGAGACAGTAAGGCTGTAGGCTTTCGACCCCATGATGCTGAGAGCTGAGTACCGATGAGAGAGCAAAAGAAGCACCACACGTTCAATACGACGTTCTATTCTCATGAGAATATGTATATCACTGCTAGCGGGGAAATACTTACCGCCTTCAGCTGGGAATTGGAGTCGGTAATGCCTGCAGTTTCAAGTTCGGCTCCCAGATAGTAGGACGCAATGATATTGCCTGCAATGCACGAGAAAGGGCCCACAGAGCCCCCAATAAGAGCGCGCTTGCGAGATGTTGGTGTTTTGAATATTTCCTTGATACTCATGGTCCGGCCTTGCTTCTTTTCCCATTCAATTGTATCGACGATTTGCTTGTATACTGCTGTGGACACCGGGTCCGTAATATTTCCGTTGGAATTTGTTTGCGCAACAGCTATACGCGCCTCTTCGTACAGACCTTGCGCAATAAGCCACCTAGGAGACTCAGGAAGAAACGGTAGGAGCATGATGCTAAAAACGGAAAAGCTCGCCTGGAACAAAGATGGCGTGCGCCACGCCCATGTCGACTCCAAATGGCTGCTTCCAAGCGTTACCAGGGCAGCAAAGAAGGCGCCTATGTAATAAGTGTTATTCAGCAACCCAACGCCCCAGGCTCTCCAGCGGGTTGGGAAAGTCTCGGAGAGATAGACCGCACTAGCGACACCGCTAATGGCAAATCCCCAGCCGAGAACAACCCTCGCGATGACAAACATGGCGATGTGCTGCGCGGCGGTCTGCAGAATGATGCCGACAATGGTAACCAATGAGCCCCAGAAAATAGCAAGGCGCCTGCCAAGGCGGTCAGCTATCATCCCGGACCAGAAAAGGCCAAAAAAGCCACCGATAAATATAGAAGCGGTGTTGAGACCCTTCGTGGCATTAGTCAGTTTGAAGTAGTTGTTATACGACGGCAGAATGTTGAAGCCGTTGAGCATGGTGCCGTCGCAACCATTAGTGGTAGTCTGGGACATGGAGCAGAGGAGAAGCAGAACCGCGACGATAGTTGTTGACTCTGGAACCCAGGCGGGCATCCAGGAGCCTGTTCTTGACCTTTTCAGCATCGCGATGTGTAGTTTGTCGTTGATGCTCTATAATGTGATACTTGAATTTGTAGCTGGCGGAGTTTTAAAGAAAAGGCTCATGTTTGCTAACAGCAAGTGGGAGGGAAGCGAAGCTGGCCCCAAGCTTACAACTACCTAGTCCAACAAACGTATAGTGCATTGCTGGTAGTAAACCCCGCCTATAGGCAGGTATCCTTGAAGCCGTGTTGGGTTGCTTATTTGTAGGGAGGGGTTGCAATTACGCCAGATTAAGTCACATTATTATCCATCATAAATGGATGACATAAGATGATCAGATTGTACGGAGTTATAAAAACAAACTAATACTTAATTAGTTAATAGACTACTTGATTAGGCTAGTCGACGGGTTCCATGCTACCTTTTGATAAAGGGAATTTCTTTGGGGTTTCTAGGGTAGAGAAAAAACTAGTGTTCAGCCCTACACCCAGGTTTTGGGATCTGTATGGAATCAATTTGACACGATGCTCAGTTTCTAACAGCGAGTTATTGCTTTTAAAGGAGGTTGCCTATAAAAGAGGATTGCCAGCATTGTGATTCCGAAGATATGAAAGATTCCAACTATTTCTTTGTTCCCAGCGCTTGACTGTTTCCGGTGATGGGGTCACCTCTGGGCTCTGGGCTCTAGGCTCTCAGCTCCCAGCTCTCAGGGCACGCCAACGCTGGGCGACCCCGCCAAAGGGCCTGCAGAGAGGCCCCGCCAAAGCCGCCGCAAGTTGCCGCTACAGGCCCCGCTAAAAGCCCCGGCTTGGCGGCGTTTCTCTATACGTACAAGTCTCTAGAACTCTCTTAATTTTTCTGAGGGAAGACTATCTCCTTCACGGAGCCCGCAGTCAAGTTGGCCTTTGGAATTTCTGCCGAGCCCAGTCTCGTGAATTTGCACGTCGACAATATTGACCAGAACTGACGCAAACCGTCAAGCTTACAACTGTCCAAAAGCCTCCGTGCCGACTTATCCGTGCTTCAATGCCAGTGAAAAATCCGGCCCTTTTCTAGTATGGTAAAAGTGAATAACACGCCGTTCATGTTTCGTGTTCTGTTCAGTTATCTCACGCAATCTATCAAAAGGGGGAAATATAACCTAAGATGTATTTAAGTCGCCTTATCTCGTATATCAAGCCTTTTTCTTTATCAACGTCCAAAGCTAAAATGCGGTCCACTTTCTATGATATCAATTGATCTAAACGGTGAATTGCTCTGGAATCCTGTTATTACGAAAAGCCGGTACCCGATATGTTGGTACCAAAAGAGGCAATTATAGAAAATTGGAGCCGCCCTAGTGGAAAGTCAGGCGGCGAGGAGAATGTGGATTTAAACGTGGATAACAGAAGCTATTCAGACGAGAGTGAAGGCCAGAAAGAGCGCGAAGTCTCTGAAGATCGGACTTGGGTGCTTCAGGCTGGGGCCGGTCGAGTAGGTCGTCGTAAAAGCATTTACAAGAAGGGCAAGAGAGGAGGGAGCCTCTTATTAATCAAGCACAAGAACGGTCAAGTCAAGATCAGCGGCCAGCGTGTGAAGCTGGGCGATGTGAGGCACCATGTGCACGCGAATACAGCAGATACTGCGGACGTCAACGCTGTGGCAGATGTAGTCTTGACCCAGGAGAGCGACAAAGACATCTTGATTGAAAAGCTCAGCCCAATCACGAAGAAAAGGAGACGTATAGCTTTCTCCTCCAACACCAGAGCTGATTGGGTCAAGCTTCACCCCCTGGCCGATATCTTGGTAGACAATGGTTTCGACGTAGATATTTTCATCACAGGTATGCACATGGTCAAAGAGTATGGTTCAACCTACGAAGAGATCGTGAAGAACAGAAAATTCGGCGTTTTTACCAGACAGACATGGGCTCCTGGCGACAGCGAGATCGAGAATGCCACGGCTACAATGGGAGCGACGTTCCAATTGCTTCAACAATTCGACTACGATCTTCTAATTGTGCATGGGGATCGGCTCGAAGCAAAAGCAGCAGCCGATGCTGCCCACCTATCTCGATGTCGACTCGGACACGTTGAAGGTGGAGAACTTACCGGTGGCGATGATAACAAGAACCGATATGCAATCACGGCGATCGCTGATTACCACTTTCCAAGCAGCCAAGATGCTGCTGATCGCCTCATCGCATCTGGTCAAAGGATCGGGACAATTTTTCCTATCGGATCCCCGGATCTCGACGTTTTCCTGAGACCCAGTGCAATTTCCATTGACGATGTGTTGCGGAAGTACAGCATCCCCTTCAAGGAGTTCGGAATTGCTCCTTTTCACACTAACTCAGCGGAAAGCGAGTCGTCCGGAGAACAAGCAAAGAACTTCTATGGGGCACTGTTGGATTCTGGGCGAAACTTTGTCATTCCTAGACCAAACAACGATAAAGGAACGGAGAAGGTTCAAGAAGTACTTGATGCCCTACCCAAGAACCGTGTTTGTGTTGCCCCAAATTTTGAGTTTAATGATTACATTGTTCTTCTGAAAGAAGCTGGATGTGTTGCAGGAAACAGCAGCGTAGTTGTCACTTCAGCACCAGCGTTAGGAAAACTATGTCTCAACATCGGAAGTCGTCAACAAGGACGAGCCCCACCAACCGATGGTTTGTTCAACTTCAGCCCTAACGATAGGGAAGGCATTCTTGGATGCCTTGCAGAAAATTGGGGTGGGAAGTACTCAAGAAACGTCCACTACGGAGACGGTCGTGCTGCCGAGAGGTTTTTTGAAGCTCTAAATAGTGAAGAATTTTGGAAGGTCTCTCAACAGAAGCTTCTATTCGATCAGAAAGCATCTTGATTTCGAAATTTACAGAGAGGAGGGAACTACCGTTCATTACCACTTGACTCGCCTTCAGATTAGCAACACTGCGCCGCTTTCCGTCCGAGGCAGCATACTCTCTAAGAGCTTCATGACAACAATAAGAATGCTCGCACAAAAATGGTTTCAGGGAGACTCTAAAATGTTGACAGCATTCAGAATAACTTCTAGTTCACGAAAATCATTGGAGACTAATGATGTTCACAACCAATTCTGCCCGAATCTCGCCACTTGAGATAATATATAATATTCGGTAACCTTGCTTCCTCCATTCGAGAAGAGAATGGAATCCCAGGAGTTGATTGAGTATTATTAACTGGGCTATCAAGCTTTTGTAGAGTTGGTGTCGGTTATTATGAAACGTCAAGAGAAGAAATAAAGGAATAAATATTTCATAGAAATTAGATATCTATCTTTGTACATACTTATAGCTGCGTATGTAGCGTTGAAGGGGGGGTCTCCTTTTGCGCAATTACTCTAATATTACCATTTACACCAACAAATAGGGTGATTCGCCATTCTTGGAAGTACTCCAAATTTGCAAACATTACAGAAATCGATTACTTTTAACCTCTATGAGTGAGCTGAACCTAATTTCAAGTCGCTCTATCTAGAAGTCACAGCTGGGAACAATGACCTTTTTCTGCAGGCATCAACCAAATCGGTGGATATGGAGATTACTTTTCACCTCGGAATTTTTCAACCAAGGCTCAGGCTGCATTAAATTTTCAAAATCTCTCAGAACCAACAGGGTAAATAAGGACTAGAACTCCTCGGCCTTTCTAGTCCAATAATTTAACTAGAGAATGCAACTAAATACGAACCAGGCCTAGCCCTTTTACAATTGAAGAGAACCGGAGGGTTTTTCTTAAGCTACAATCTCACTTATAACCCACCGACGATCATGGTTACGGGGCTAGAAAAAAATGAAAAATTATAAACAGCCAAGGAGAACCAGCATTCATGTTGGTTAAAGCGTTGAATAACTTAATAAACGGTAGCCTTGATGTAAGATACCTTGCCTCACAATTACCTACAAATAAAGATCGCTCTCTCTCGTTCAAGCGACATACCCCACGCCCTAGCTAGCAATTGCGACAATGATAACCCTTTGGCCACCCATGTTCCACATAAGCATCTGCTTCATTACCGTCATTGCAATCTGCCTGTACAGGTCATTCAAAAATGCTGGCCGCTATCCTCGGCCGCCGGGCCCAAAAGGTCTCCCTTTAGTCGGAAACATGTACGATTTACCTAAACCGGGTGAGATAGAGGCTCACCACTGGGCAAAGCATAAAGATCTATACGGTTCGTGATTTTTTCTGTTCTCCTTACTCCAATCTGCCCAAAAATATACTCATCAGTGGCATTTCTGGTGCGATAGGACCAATCAGCTCGGTTACGGTAATGGGTCAGACCATGGTAATTATCAACGACGCTCAAATTGCGATAGACATTTTAGAGAAGCGGTCCATGAAGTACTCAACGCGGCCACGACGGGTTTTTGCTGGCGAAATGTGCGTCAAGATGGTAGCCTCTCAACTTCATTCTGCCGTTCACCAGGCTCATAAGCTCGTGTAGGTTAGGTTGGGAGCACAGCCTCGGACTATTGCCACACGATAATCGTTTTCGAAACACTCGCAAGGTTATGGGCCGTGAAATTGGCTCCCAGTCGACGGCAGCAAACTACGACAAGTCTCAAGAGATTGAGGCTGCACACTTCCTGCTACGGCTCCTAGATGACCCTGCAGGCATCATGGATCACATAAAAAAGTCGAGTTCACCCGTTTACTTTTAGGCTATATTTAAGTCATCTGTTACTTACTCGTTAGTCATGCAGAGGCGCAGGCTCATTAGCATTAAGAATTCTGTATGGATATATTGCAGAGCCGTTCACAGATGATCCTCTCATTGACCTAGTCGAAAAAGCCATGGACATCTTTGCGCACGCCACTGTCCCAGGGGCATTTGTTGTGGACTTAATTCCATTTCGTGAGTGACCCTTCACCCATGGCGATCCATTTTCTTACAGGTTGCTTTACGAAAACACAACTAACGAGGCTTAGTTAAATTTGTGCCCGAATGGGTTCCAGGAATGGGCTTTAAGAAACTCGCAAAGAAATGGCGTCCGCTAATGACAGATATGAATATAAAGCCTTATGCCTTCGTCAAACATCAAATAAACCAAGGAGCTGACGAAACTTCGTTCACTGCAAGACTGATAAAGGCAGGAGAAACCAGTCCAGATGTGATCTCGATAAACCAATGGTCTGCTTCGGCACTGTTTGGAGGAGCTGGAGATACGGTAAGTCCTCTTCGCCCATCTTGTTACGCGACAGGTTTTGTTAATAGTATTTAGATTGTTGGGTCTATGCAGTGTTTCTTCTTGGCTATGGGCATGTTTCCAGAGGTTCAGCAAAAGGCTCAAGAAGAAATTGATCTCCAGATTGGCCATCATCGGCTGCCTACGGTATCTGATCGTGCGAAGTTGCCATACATTGAGGCATTAGTGCGAGAGGTTTTGAGGTGGCATCCTATATCGCCAATCCCCCTTGCGCATGTAAGTGAAGAGGATGATTTGTATCAAGGATACTTCATCCCCAAAGGCTCCATGATGTTGGCAAACGTTTGGTAAGTACATCGAAGAAAGCAGATGAAGAGCCAAAAACTTTTCCTTCCAATTATGTTGTCTTTGTCTTCATCTAACAACACCCTGGCGAAACAGGCAATTTACGCATAACCCAGATGTCTATAGTGATCCTGAGGCTTTCAAGCCGGAGCGATATCTTCCTGACGATGTCCACAGGCCGGAACCAGACCCGCGCAAATATGTGTTTGGTTTTGGACGCCGGGTTTGTCCGGGACGTATCTTGGGCGAGAACGCACTGTACATCAATATTGCACAGACTCTCGCCGTGTTTAAAATTAGCACAAAAGATGATACTACATACCGCTTCACTCCGGGGACCATAAGCCGGCCTGAGCCATTTGAGTGTATCGTCAAACCACGATCCCCTCAACATGAAAGCCTAATTCGATCAATGGAAAAAGATTATCCTTGGGAAGAGGGCCATGGAAAAGTCTTGGAAAATGTCACTTACTAGTTCCAATCATCGAGGATTTTACGATTTCATGTCAAAGGGCAAAGCCATCATTCATACAATTACATATTAACAAGGGCAAAGCAATTTGATCCTGAGCTAATAGCAAAAGATGCCAACTCTATAGATAGTTGACTCTATGATCCATGTCCTTCACTATATAATACCAGGACTCTAACATACATGTAGTGCCAGTAGATAGTCCTCCAGCTTTCAAGAAAAGTTGATCTCGTTTACATGAATAACTGCTTCGTTGATTATCAGCAAACGTGACAATACAAATAACATTCAGCTATAAAATCTAACGATAGCTTCCTTCTATATCTTACTCATTAACTTCTGGTATTCAATATTCATTGTTGGGTGAAAAATTTTAGAGGCTACTTCGGCGAGTTGTTCTCATTGTTCGTGCTGGGTGTTGTTCATAAGCTCGGTCTCACTGCAAGTAAGCGTCCATACGGCCAAATTTCAATTTCCATTTTATTGCAATTCTATAGGATCGTATATGTAGCGAGCATGATATTGTTCGGCCTAACGGCCCTGAAAACCCTGTCCTAGATGTGGGCATGGCCGCCTTACTGCTCGTCATTGCGGGAATTCTATGGCCTTTGGTCATTGGTACATGGTGATCATAAGATATTATCAAATAAAATATGAATTAAAAAATACCTAATCTATTAAAAGCCAACCCTTTTAGTGCCGTAGTAAATAGTGCGACTGCCATACTTCGCTGTGAATCGTGATGCATGTCGGAGTTAGCGTATTTAGGGTACTTGGCATGAAAATTGTCCCTTACTAGCCAAATATTCGTTCTATTGCTAGAGTGATTAATATAGCCACCTAGAACGTGCACGTTTAAAAAACAAGCTAAATACGCTATATTATAGCGAATGATAAGCCCTAGTGTTAGTTCTCCGGAGAGACTCTGTTAGCAGGCCAAGGTAAACGAGAAGACCTGCTTCCAGATCCTGCTTGCGCCGAAATCGGCATTTACATCGCTCCTTCTGCTCCAGTCCCCAAGTCTCCAACTACCTCGTTGTGAGTAGTACGTAATGGGTTTGTGGCGGAGGCGCTTTCCACTGTCGAACCAACCAGCTGCAAATGCGAACTTGATTGTCACATTGGCCCTGATAAAATACGAACTAAGGGTTTCCCGAGCTATAAAGGGTTTGCTGTTGATGGCACTGTGGTAAAACTTCGACACATTGGCGCTGATCTATGGCGTCAGTGCTGACGACACGTACTGCTGACGCTTGACTAGTGATGTTTCTCACTATCATAAAACGCTATGTTAAGACACTAATCTGCCGGAAGACACAATTTGCCATTGCTTATGAAAATATCATGAATTGGATGATGTTTTGTGCAACGTCCAAATTTATCCACCTATTCGTCACTTCTGCTCGCCATTTCGAGTACATCGAAGAGCTCTTTCTCTCTTTGTTTTAGATCGTAAAGAGCTGTTTCCACTAGACCAGCCAGTGAATTCGAGTTGACTGAGTCCGTATGTGGCAAGTCCCCATTCTCCTCGATACTCACCGGGGTTCTGGCTCGTGAAATTGGCCGCAGCCCAGTAAAGCTATTATAGCCAGACCGTTGCATAGAACTTCGCAAGTTTTGCAGGGTCTGCTTGACCAGGTGCAAGTTGATTTCAGCCAGGGCTCTTCTAGGCATTGCTAGTCGAAACGCTCCAACGCTAATGGACAATGCACTTTCCGGATTATCAGATTGTGGACCTGTACACCATATAGGGCTGGACAGATTATCACATGAAGCACTGGACTTTCGTGATCCTTGTAAATCTAGCTGTAGCATGTGAACAAAGTGCCCACATGCTTCTATTAGGCTATAATAGCAACTAGAGAAAAGCAGAACGGCTGCTCCATTCGAAGGCGATGATGGTCGCTGTCGACATACCGAGTCCCCGCCATTAAGCTCGTCCAAGACGCAAGTCAACGCTTCAATGATGCGATAAACATCCTCAATATTTTCGGGGATGTTTGAGCTAGTCGATAGTGATTGAACCAAATTTGTCAGGCGCAACTGAATGTTGACAAGCTTTTGAAGGATATTCACAGATTCTAATCCCATAAAAGGAGTTGACGCTAATTTAGGTGCTGTTTGAATGCCATCTTGAGATGATTGAGCGGGAGGCAGATGCGTGCAGGGCAATCCTGTATAAGACTCCACGCTCGCAGAAACAGATGGCGCGAAGTGGTCTTCTCGCACCAGATCATCCACCAGGAACGTAGACAACGAGTCATTCTCTGTGTATGAAAACAGACCATAGAAGTCTACGTCTGAAAATAGGCTATTTTGGCGACTGTCAAACGTGATTGCCTGATCAGCTTCTCCAATTGAAGTAACTTTGTCATGTCTGCGAAGTTCTCCTTCTGTGACTAAGGTAGTTAGATTCAAACTCCATGGCCATCAGGGAAAGACTTGCCTTCACGACCGAGGCTTTTCTGGCCTTTAGCTTGATTTTTTTTAACATTTTTCTTTTGGCTTCCCAGTGGCCGTCCTGTTCGGCCTGCTGGGCTATAATGGCATGAAGCTCCAAGCCTCTCGCATCGAATGCATACTTCTGAGAGTTCTGTCCTCACACAGCGAGTCTTTATAGAGTGACATCGGTCACAAGCTTCCCGGTTGGGTCTCATGTCGGTTCGTCGATCTATGCGCCTCCTTATATAACCGCTCTTTGTGTGATAAAGCTCTGCAATCATGCTTGATACTTTATTCCCATCATAATATTAATGTTTGTTATCCACGACAAGCAATACAGAATTTGCAATCGTCCGGCGTTCAATGGTGGAATTGGTGCAAGTCAAAGGCAAAGGAGCAGCCTGGGCAATAAGTTCAATATCTCACATCTATACAGTGAGTACAAAGGGATAACTCACGCCTTCCAAAGTAACTAGGCCGGCAGTACAGCGATGTTACTTAAAGATCAGGGTCAAACAAGCCTCGATAAAACAATGAGCCATATCATTAACATACCTGCAGACTAATTGATGTATAGAATAAGAATGGAAGGGCTAAGCCCTTAAAGCTCATGGAAGAGATTGGCAGATCTGCTCTGTAAGGAGACTTAAGAGGCTAGAACCCCAGAAATGCAAGAGATCGTAATAAATCAGACAATTAGAGTAATCATTTATTTATTTATCTATGGAAGTATAATAAATACACATCTTACTGCCAATTTATTTTCTTCAGCATAGTCCCACACCGGTGAATTGTCAGAACAAAATGTGCTCAGCATTGTACCGCTGGCTCCACTAACACACAGTAATGGCGCGATGCTGACACCTTCGGTTCGAAGTTACTTTGAGTTGAGATCTACAATTAATCTGCTCTCAACCGATCTATAAAATGGAAGCTAGATATTCCTTTAGAAAGCACTAGCTTTAGTATTACTGAGCGGAGCCGTTTCTGAGCGAATTGGACCCTTTTGTTCCTTTAACGTGCGGAAACTTACGATAGTGCCTCTTATAACTAACACCCAATCTGCCAAGGTGCAGGACGCCTCGACCCTAGCGGGCTGTGGGACTAAGAAATAACGAAAATTCCCGGCCCGAAGTTCCTCACTGACAAAACCACCTGTAAGTAACTTAGTAAGCTATTATGTTTACGGCGCCAACCTTGAAAAGTATCATGCAAGTTTAGCAATACAGGATATAGGCTATTAATAAATCTTTAGACGCAGGTGGCGAGTGTTTGAATATGGACTCGAAAAACTTACTGTATGCGCAACACTTTTCCTATAAAGGGGTAACGAATGCCCTCTTGGGTAAGGAAATAATATACCCCTCCTTCTTCTTGTATACATGTAGCCCCATTCTTAGCGTATTTAATTTTCAGCGCTATATTCAAATATCTATCCACCTCACTATAAATTCTATACTATCTCATCCTTATGACTGGCATTCGCCTCATGAGCGTGTTCTCTTCATTGGCGGGTAGCTCGTCATTTTCCCCGGCGCTATATGATTATGCCCAGGACAGGTTGCTTATGGTCTGCCCGTGCCTATAGTCCAGATTTCCTCAAAAGTCGATCTTTCAGATCTAATCACTAAATGGGAACACTATCTTCATGATTGCATTCGAAGGTCCTTAATATGGAAGTTTGCGGGAATTGAGTTCTCGTGTGTACGAACAAGCAACCACGGGGTGGGTCATTTGGACTGCTCTAAAGCTTTTTAGGGGCCTCGAGGAGGAACTGCGTGAATCGCATATTCTTGCGGGTATTTTATCTTAGTGCTCAGAGTCAAGGATGGAGAGATTCAACATACCTCGCGCCTTGTACCTTGATTCCGGACTACAGCCAACTCATATAAACTTCTTGTGATATTAAATATCCCTGTAAATCACAGGATTCGGCAATAATTAAACTTAAAGTGCACGTGGTAGATTTCCCGGTGCACGGGTATCTGGACAGACTATACACGAGGGCCTGAGGTCTACCTGGCTCTGGATCGAAGGCTATGCACAGCCAGCGAGGCTTGGTTTAGATATAAGGCTTTATATAAAGAATGTAAGGTGGTTTGGGCTCGACTCCATAGTCGATTTGGTTCTGATGCTGATGTCAAATTTACTTTTAGAAGCAATATATGCCGTAATATGAATAGAGTAACTTAATATTTCAGTCCCCAGTTCCCATCCTAAGATATACATTTTTAATTTTAAGATATATAATTTAATCTTATATGAGAGATTAACATTTACAACAATTAAGCTTAGATAATGTTTGAAACTACCTTTTGCTAGATAATGGTCTATGCAGTGCGTAGAGCCAATTGACTAGATCGGTTGAGGTCGAATATGATATGCTCGGGATATCGACTCCTGAGTGATTTTCCCAGCCTGCAGACCGTTCCAATTAACAGTACCGTAGATTATATTAGTTTTGAGCAGTTTAATGTTGTATGTTGTTGCCATCCGGAGTCAGAAATTGAGATACATAAAATTGCTTTTAAGTCGCCACTCTCTAACTGATTTATTCTGAAAACTCAAAACCATACGCTATAATGACAGCACAATAGAATATGAGATGTAAACTACTACAGCTTTAATACGGCCCCGCATTTGTCAGAATGTACGTAATTTATCATTGTCATTGTATTGATAGAAGTGGCTAAATATCTTGCATGTTGGTGACTGCTCCGAATAGTCTGTTACCAGCAGATGATGTCCACACGTTTGTCCACGAGGAGGGGCATCAGCCCCTACAAGCCCCCCCATAGCCCCCTACACAAATACGGATACGCGATCAGGATTCTCGATTCAAGGTTCAGGGTCCATGGGAGGCGGGAGAGGTGGGCCGTACATACCTCCACCTTCCGGCGTCCGCTAGCACCTAACTGCTATATAGTCTAGGGGCGGGCTAGGATCTTCCCGGCATCCAGCTGCTAGAAACTTAGTGGGCGGTTTGGCGTTGATGGACGCTTTAAAAGTCGAACGGTACTTAGTTCCAAATCATTTGCACAGACATTATTGGTGTTTTTTCTAACACCGCATGTTAATTTTTTGCATAGATGATTCTAAGGCTCCCTAGCCCTAGCTAGTCCTAGGAAGTATTCTTAAATTTTTAATTCTCTCCAAAGGTAACTCTAATCTTTCAACTTCCCCCAATTCCCTATTCTGAACCATTCTAAAAGCCAAATTAGAGACCATGTAGAAAATAATATATATGGAGGACAGGTGGGCGAAGCTAAGAACATTCGTGGGAATGACACACTTATGTCAGATGTTGTTCAATTCGTAAAGCATTGAGCAACGCCCACTAATTTTCAAGCACCGAGCACCTATAAGACGCCTAGAAGCTGGGTACGGTAAGTAAAATTTGGCCCAAGTAAATAAAATATCGTGCATATTACCTAAGGTAAGGATTATTTAGCGTAGGAATTAGCCATGTATCAGCGCTACCACCATCGGTTACAATGGCTAAATCAACTGTTGCATTCTGCGGCACGGATGTTGGATCAGAATACAACGTTATGCAACTTATAGTGGCCGAATCAAAATGCACAATTTTCGGCACAGATGTTGGAATAGAATACAACCTTGTACAGGGATTGCGGTCGAATTAACATAGGCTTAATCAGCCACCTTTCACGGCTCAGATTTCGCGACAGAATACAATCTTTGGTTGATAGTAGCCGAATGGGCACATAATGAAACATATTTTTATTAACATGTCAAGAGACTCAGCGGAATTACCTAAGCACGACTTTCGTGTACGACTACTATGGAGGAATTTATGGGCTCGGTGCGTCGGCCTTTACGACGTCGCGAGATTTCACATGTTTTCTAGTAATATATATGATTTCTTTCTTATCCTACCACTAGCTCTCGGTAATTTCGCCAATAGCCAGCGGGACACTGAGGATCTTCCGGCCCCGGCGATGGGGTGTGGTGTGTCGATTCGGCCGAGGTGACCACCTTTATTGGATGTCCTCAATTCATACCCTCCATTTCTCAAGGATCACGCTTTGGATGACTACCTTCTCTCGTAGGAACGGAACAAGACGGCAGAAGGTTACGGACCAGCAGCCAGTTTAGCCAGGTGATCTGCTGCATCATTTCCAGCGTCATCGACGAGATGGTGGCTCATCGCAGTGCTCGGGGATCCATTAAAGACGGAGAGGGAAGCCCCGTGCTTTTAGTTCTGAAGCTGACCGCATGATGGCATCGATAAGCCGTTGTCCCGACTTATTGCTTGGATTCCTCATTGCTTGCGATGGTGATGTGCTGCCACAGAGGATTGCTCTTGCTTTGACTATGACTCTCCGTACATTGAGGTCTTTGATTCTATTAGATGACTTTACACTACATGTAAAGGATGATGGACTAAATATGCCGACCAGCTCTGCTGCCTAGATAGACCAGCATTCCATTGATCATAGGAAACTTCCAAAGAGCTATCACCTCCTGGTTTTGATCTAATATCACGACCACACTTTTAACGTGGCCCTCGCGGCCCGATGCAACGAGTAGATGAGCGTGCTATGGTTTGTGCATAAGGCTGCAGCTTTATTTTCCCCCTGATCCCGGTCTGGCTCGACATCTATTTGGATGGTTGTGGGGATTTTAGATGTACTTTGTGATTCAGGGGGTTGTGCAAGACGGTGGAAGCGTAGTCCATCTAGAGCAATATAAACCTTTATGGCTTATTTCACTTTTTATTACACCTATTACCTTCATTTACGTTCGAAATCAATGAATTCTTTATTGACTTTTCTAACGGTGATATAAATTTAGCTCAGTTTCCTCTATCGCAAAGCATGCATCTATCTTCTAACCCATTGTTCAACCCAAAGACCATCTTCTTTGTATAGCTCCGGTATGTTTTCTCTTCCGATTGTCTTGTTTGCCAGGGAAGTAGTCATTAATGAGTATCAATACGTCTTTAGTATGATGGATTGCCTAGTAAAAAATATCAGTATATATACTGATAAGTATGAACATTGTCAGTAATAATGGTGATTCTGAAGCTAGACCTGAATTTTGCAACAGAGCCAAAGTAGATTTAAAGTTGTAGGAGATTTATGCTGACCAATCAGTCTTGCAGAAAGCTACTAGCTACAATGGGAATCCATTGAGTTCTAAGTTAAAGCTCAACACTTCTATTATTGATGCTATTGAAGGCTCCTTTTATATCAAACGCCTTCAGCATGATTAATTTCATTTGGAGCCATGCACGGTTTAACGCATTAGCCAACTCCAGGAGTGCTAATCCAGTATTCTATACTTACCGTCACCAAATTGAGTATTCAACAGTGGTTTCTAGGTCTATATTCCAAGGAAATACCCTTCAATGACTACTTTGAGCTTTATCGACTTTTGCCAATGAATTTAGGGGTGAATTGGTCGGTATGAACCAGAGGTCGCAGAGTCAGGCTTTCAGGGTTTCTGGAGTATCGCTATGCTCTCTCGCTTCCACTACTGTAGATAAAGCCTCAAAGGACTTCTTTACAGACATACGGCTAACATTGCTTCTACGTCCGGGTTGAGATTTCTATTGCTCCAGACGTTGTGGTAGCTTTAGTAGGTTAGAATTTTCGGTGGATTTCCGGGTTTGTGATGGGTTCCAGATAACCTCATCAAATCGTATTATATTCCAAAGCTTCTACATTGAAAAATGAGGATTCAATAAACATTTTTCCTTTATTCTAGCTCTATGTTGTTTCTTCTATTCCTAGCATGAATAGGGGAAAGCTACTGTATGAGTTCCACAGTTTCATGAAGGAGGCTGTCTTCCAAATATATTCTTTTCTGTCTTTGTCTAGAATACTTTATAGAGAGTTAATTTTACCTTTTTAGTGATCCTTGTTATGCTTGAAGCTTCTTCTACTTATCCTTAAATAAGGTTTGTGATGCGGGGTTATGTTGTCCTTTCTTGGTATGGCTTCCTTGCTATTTCTCCCAGCCTTTAACTTGATCTTATTCTAACTTCAACTTTTGGGGAAACAATCGCTCGGAGTCGAGTGACAGTCTGGTTGTTAGCATGTGGTGGTGGTTGATTACATTGGTTGTGTAGGAGATGACTTTATCCTATCGATTGGATGGTGGGATGGGTGCCATTTAAGCGTGCACTAATCACCAAATCCTTCCCTAGATTGATCAATTTCATTATTTCCTGTGTTTTCATTTTCGTCCTGTATTAGTTGGAGGGACTATTCCAAGCAGGCTATCTATTTAATTAGTCAGATCTACGGTGGTCATAGTACAGGTCAATTTGAATTAGCGGGTGTTATAATTGGCTGGATGGTTGGCGTGTCCTATTGGTGCTTCGTTTTGATTCTCGTCCTTCCTCAGTCCTCCATTTCTCGATGGGCTTGCGTATACCTAGTTCTTCTCGGCTTTCTTTTCATGCTCCCGGACGTAGCTATCTGGTGGTCGAATAATGAGGATGGGTAAAAGAATGGGGCTAGTCCGACTGAATCGTTGCTAGTGCCGCGCTTAGGCCCATTCGGCGACTCTCAGCGGTACATCGACATTTCAGAATCTCGTAGGGTTAAAACATTCTGATTAAGAGCTGTGGTTCATATTATTCTTCGGTTGAAATATATATAGACATGAGGTCCTGCAGTACTTCTCGTGTTCTAACCCGTTTATCTGCGTCCAAACGAATCCCAAATCCTCGAGCTTTCAAGTCTCCATTCAAATTGACCTCGTCTTGCCAAAATTATTTTATTCCTACACCATCTACATTCCCATATACGGCCAGGAGTTTCTCATCAATGCCTCCCACAAGCTCTAATAATGATCTGAAAAGCCTTTTAACTCCAGTCTGCTCGCAGAATGTCGTAGATTTCTGGTTCGGACATTTCGCCAATGGTGAGGAGATGATCATGCCTAGTCAAAAGGCTTACACGCGCTGGTTCAGCAGAGATCCGGAATTCGACCGTGCCTGTGTGTGAGTAGAAATAAATTTATTTGCGAAATCTAGGTTCAGTCTGTTGGTTGGATATGTACTAATATGCGGAAAGTGAGCAATTCCATCCCACCTTGGAAGGTATTCGACAACGGAATCTATCAGCCGATGAGCTTCTAGAATTGACCAATCCGGCATCTTCTCTAGACTGGCTTGGAGTGATTCTTCTGCTGGACCAGATCACGCGGAATTGCTATCGGGGTTCGGAATCAGCAGTCGTGTTCAATGTCTTCGATCCTCTAGCCAGGGAAATTGCGCTTCGCGCAATCAGCCGCCGCGATGTGGTTGAGTCACCTGAAATAAAGTTCTATCTTGCCAGGAGAATGTGGTTTGGACTACCGCTTATGCACTCGGAGGATTTGAAAACCCACCAGGCTGCTCTACGATACTTTGAGTCCATGTCTCAAGAAGTTGAGGATTTGATTAATGACATAGGAGAATCGATCACGTTGGCTGAGGACGGTAAAAAGGCTCGTGCTATTTTTCAACAGCAGCCGGAGGCTGCAAGACAGTTGTTAGCCAATCAGGTCAGCTTTGAAAAGAAGCATCTGGTCATCATTGAAAAATTCGGACGCTATCCGCACAGAAATGCAGCCTTGGGTCGCGAGCCAACAGCAGCGGAAATTGAGTATCTAGAAAATGGAGGCGAAGTCTTTGGATAAAACGAAAATATGGTGTATTATACCGTGGATTATGCATAGCTATATGCATAAATTACCGGATTAATCGTTGATCATAAATATTATCTTTACGTGAAACACAGAGTATAATAAAACCAAAACCGAAGTCTCATCAATCTCCTGCAATGCTAATTCAATCGTACAGTTCATGACTGGCAAATGTTAGTTGTTCAGCTAACTTCATGTAACAACTGTCATGCTGACAGTGGACAAAGAAGCTTTGCCGAGAACCTCAGATGTGGCCAAGTCAGCCTTGAAATTGTTTGCAATCCATTTACAGTGATATGACCAAAAAATGAATATAGTATAAATTTTTTCTGCCCTTCGTCTATATTTACACCAATTTATGTCACATTGAACAAATAGACTTCTTGGGGTCTTACCCGTAGACAATGCAAAAAGTTCAAATATTATTATTATTGCTATGGAGAGAGCTCCTATACCCAATGCACTTTGCGATGCCATACTCAAACTTTGTCATCCTATTATACACAGCTCCATTGGCCAGTAAGGAATCGACACCGAACATGTATATAACGGAGCTCTGAAATCAATGTCAACCTCTTCCCCAATCAGTCGACAGGTGCCAACTTGTCGGTTAAGGAATGGAATACAATCCCCTTCATATCTAAAGTGAAGTAGTCATTTTTAACGCTTGCGGCAAGTCAAGCTGTAGTGTTTCACAGTCACTTCCTCCTGTGTAGTGCTTCTTGATGAGAGAATAATCTTTTGGGAGAACAATTGCCCCGTACTTTTCTGTTAAGTTCCACCTCATCAAAATCTAGTAATTTAGTGGTGTCAAAAATTGGCTGCCCGCTGTTGCAACAGTGGTCTCGAAGAACGAGAAATTTCTAACATGATACCGGTTTAGCTGAGCGCTGTTACCAGTAACCCGGTCTCGATAACAACGTCACCTTCGTTAATTGCACCTAAATTAATTGATACGTCCTTTTGATCATTGTGTACACAATACTTGGCTAAGCTGTACATGTACGCGTTTCTGGTTCCGTAGTTGGGCCGTGATGGGAGTCCAACGACAGCGATGGTAGAGCAGAGTAGATCAAATCACAGGGGAAGTCCATTTTCAAGTTCCATGATACCACAGTCCTGCGTTTAGTAGTCACATGCCAGTTCTAAGATGTTGGGTTATTCAATAATCTATCATTCTGCACCAAAATGCCGTATATGTACCCTTTGGTTGGAGGCATTGTCTGTGATACGTCTCGAAAGAGACATCGTACTGTTTCAGAACCCATGATGTCATATGGCAGAGTTGCTACTAGGACCTTAAGGCCGTGAAGCCTTCCGTCAGCTGGATTGCACAGGTTGTCCTTACTCTGATCGTCCCAAAAGAGCTGAGTGCCGTGCTTCTAACATGCGGAAAGTTTTTGAAGTTCTCTCTTGTAGGTTAGAGAAGTTCTGGTGATATGTTGGTGAATCATATGACAAGCACAGTTGCTTCGTTTCAGACCGACCACTGCCATTAGAAAGAGTGCACAGGATGTATTTTGCCGTACAGCCAGTACCAGCGCCGATCTCTATGGTGCACATACGCGGGCATTTAGCTACATATATCTTTTTGGAAATAATTATCCCACTGGTCAGAACAAGGTCGATACTAGTTTCTCCGTAACAGTCTAATATAACGTCGCCTTTGAATAGGAATTGTAAAGAGTCATAGTGACTGCGAATAAGTGGTAGGTTGTTATGCCCGGTGTGCATGAGCTGGTGTCCTTGGCTATTGCCTGAAAATCTCTTAAAAGTAGCATGGGAATGCTCCTCATCAAGAATTAGTACTTTCTACATTTCACGACAAAATGGGAAGGCAGCCTTTTTGACATCGTTTGCCGGTGATGTCGTGCCCATTCTGTGTGTATGTAAATATGTAGTTCAACATTATCCACATTAGCATAGTCCAATACCTGAAGGGGTTGGCCAGGAAATTTGTACAGCACAAGATTTAGGCCGTGGTAATATTCCAGTAGATTTGAACCCGGCTACACTCGAGTACAATGAGAAGATAGTTGTGCTGGACTGTGTCGGTTGGCGCCTATATTGGTTGAATAAATGTGGTTTAAGTCTATATTGATAGTTGGATCATACAGGGATGACTACATATGTTCCGTTATTGATCGTGTCAATAGTTCCATCTTAATACATGTATATAACGAGTCATTGAGTATGTGGGAGTATGACAGTCCTGTGCGGAGTTATGTGATAGTTAAACCCAAGTTGTCAAACTGAAAATTTTGTTAGAGTCGAAGGACATGCAAGGTACACCAAGTACATGTACCCTACATGTAGTCATTCCGGTCCGGGACGTTGCCAGACGCTGAAAGTATGATCAAGGCTAGGTGCTTACATACTAGTCTGTCCGTATGGATTCGAAATATAAGAAATTGTCTTGTAGTTTTTAGAAGACATACAAAAGATCAATTCGCCTGTATCTAGAAAAAAGGAAAAGAGCAAAAAGAAAGCATCAAGGATATAAAACGAGAAATTTTCAGTTAGCAGCTCAAGTGACCTGCGCGCTGTCCCCCAGTAAATCGAGTTGTCTTCAATGGCAGGTTTGGTTGAAAGTGAAAAGTCAAATAAGTAGAAGAGAAAAAGAACAAAATCAAAGCCATTAAGTTTGGTGGTGTTTTCGACTTTGATCTTGCTTATACGTCGTTTAACGTAAAGGAAGTGGACAATGACAAGAAAGAAAATCCGTAGTATGTGCAACCCCAAGGCTGACGCAAATAGTGAAGCAAAAAGTATGGAGGGCGTATAAGGAATCCCAAAACATGCTGCCATGAAACTGAAGAAGACAATACAGAGGCGTACAGACAATAACATCATAGCCGAACCAGACGAGAATCCCCTTCCACCTCCAAGGTACAGAATGAAGTGGAAAGTGGACAAAGTGAAGTAAGTGAACAAGAGGAAAGACAACGATGCAAAACATTAGGTAAAGGTCGAAAAAGGAAAGGTCGTGGTAGATAGAAGTCACATCAGGTCAGAAATGTCGATCCAAGATGACAAAGTATAACAAAGAACGAGCAGACACTCTCGCTTCACCATACGTCGAATAGCGACAATATCCGGTCAGACTATATATGTTCTCATTACATAATCGCAAATGGCCAATCGACAAATGTTTCGTGTACCGTCTCGATCTTTGTACATGGGGATTCCGATTACGAGTGTCGGTGTGCAAAGAAATATTAGCGGCTTAGAGGCGGTAGAGCATTCCGAATTGTGTCAAATCAAAGAAATAGTGTATCGTACAGAATCGCAGGCATGTTGCTTTTGTGCTGGTCACAATCATAGATACGAGGGTACCGTCTGATGAAAACACAGAATAGGAGGCCTGAATTACCAGGCCCAAACCTTGAGCTGCAAGAATATCAGTCCTGCCCTTGAATATGGACGGATTAGTACTTACCAAAGAGTCCCACGAGCCAGTGCACAAGCTAATACCATCATTGCTAACACCAAGACAGCTCACTCTGTTTTCGTGACCGCTCAAGGATCCAACCTTGTCACCACGGAGAACATCCCAGACCTAGTAAAGTTAGTTAATTCCCAAAGAATATAACTATAGAGTTCCTATACCTTGCACTCGAAATCGTCATAACCAGCGAAAAGCAGACGTCCAGAAACGGAGAATGCGACCGAGGTAATTCCGCAAAGAACTTGGTCGCTCTGCATATGAAATCAGTATTGCGCAATGAATCAAGTTTCGAGTGAGAGGCATACCTGATACGTGTTGAGTTCACGGTCGGCACGGATATCAAATAGTCGACAGGAGGTGTCGTCTGATCCAGTACCGAAAGCGTTGCCATCTGGGAAGAACTGGATTGCGTTGATATCAGACTCGTGGCCGGCAAAAGTCTGGACAGCCTTTCCGGTACGGATATCCCAGAGCTTGGCAAAGGCGTCGCAAGCACCGGACACGAAGACGTTTTGGTTGGTCGGGTTTATGCTAATCGACATGACGTCGCCGAGGTGGTCGGCAAATTCGGTGACTTTCGACCCCGACTCGATATCCCATAGCATACAAGTCATGTCTCCCGAAGAGGTGATAATGCGGCGGTCGTTGATGAAGCGGCAGCATGAAAGGTAGCCAGAGTGTCCAGACAGCTCCCGCGCCACGCGAGTCGGGCCTTCTCGAGCGGACAGGTTGTAGATGGAGCAGATGTTGTCGAGACCACCACAAGCGACGTAGTTCCCGCTTGGAGCGTAAGCGCAAGTCATAACCCATGATGAACGTAGAGGAATGGCGTGGACTTTATTCGTGGTGTAGGCGTCCCAAATGATCAGCTTGCCGTCTTGCGAGGCGGACACGAGATGTCGTCGGTCTGTGGACCAGTGCATAGCGTAGATTTTGGCCAAATGGCCCTTCAATGTCCGTCGCGGGCGCATTCCAATGCGAGGAAGAGCGTCAGTGTTGTTCATTGCCACTTGCTGCACTACACGAGGCGAGTTAGCCCGATCCATTTGAGAGAGTAGCAACGGCTACAGCTCAACGGCGACCGCAGCCGAGTCAGGAGGCTGGATGACGATATCATCGGCATCGTCACCACGCCACCATCATCACCACGACGGCAAAAGAGAATCCGACACTTACAAGTTGTGTCTGCCAGCTCATCCTTCCTGCGCTTGATTTTGTCTTTCAGACCCTCAGCCTCGCGTCTGGCCGCAGTGATTTTGGCCTGCATCTGCTCGCCGCTCATATCGGCCGCCATGGTGGACTAGGGGTAACGGAGGATCAATTGAAGCACAGAAGGCGATAAATCGGACTCTTGGAGCCCTCTCCGAACAAACAGCGTCGAACAGGCGGCAGGGGAAGGGCGAGGAGAGTGTGGAGTTGGGATGGGAAGCGGAAGCGACCGAGTGAGGACAAGGCGCAGAGGGAAGTCGGGGGAAGCGCAGGAGAGGTGAGTGCTTAGTGAGCAGGGGCGGGCCAATCAGGGGGCCGCTGGACGGATGGCAGAATACCCGGACAGCCAATACAAGAATGCAGCCTGGAGCTGAGTAGGTATGCGACTATGCGTATGCTGTTATGGAATACGAAGAATATTAGCAGCAGTCGAGAGGGCGCCGATCGATGAAGCGCGGTGAGAGAGCGCTGTGTAGAGTGTGTAAGTGCAGTGAGTGAGTCGGGGGCAGGAAGAGGAGACGTGTACGGATACACCGCAGAAGAGGATAATAATAAAAATAATAATGGGGCGCAAAGCGAGCCTCTAGTCTGGCCTTGTAGTGCTGGGCTAGTGGCCGAATATACCATTACTATTACCAGGTGGTAATAAGTCTATAACTATTCTATAATAACAGCGAATGGTTAACAATCGTAATCATCACACGTACATCCTACCACATTTACAACTAAACAAGAATAATTAAATAGTACTAAATAGCTACTACTGTATATCCAAGAAAAGGGGCCCCGTGACCGCAGTCTCGTCATATTATGAGGACGTATTTCTCGCACGGCAATCGCCAGCGGGGCGCCAGTGGTCTGTGGGAAGATGCACGGTGGGTAGTGTAGCGAGCACTATCCCGTAACAGGCCTAGACCTTTCCGGCAGACCACTCATGACAGCGAGTTCTGCATCCGCTGGAGACGCTATTGCTTGCTAAGCCAGTGGCAGCCGCTCTAACTTACCTCCTTAGGCTTAGTGTGGCCCTAGGCTATCGATGGTAGTCTAGAGTATGCCTTAGCCTCCGACTAACTATGTAACTTAGTTAGTATGAGGCCACTGTAACCTGCGAAAATTCATGCAGTCTTCTGGAAGACTCGTGCATATCTAGTCAGTTATCGTTCGGACAGTTTGCTGGAAGCGTAGATATACTGATTGACTATGTATATCAGGACGATGTCTTTGATATCACGTGTTGCTGCAGAACAGGAGCAGAGCTGGCCAAAGCGTGCTAGCTGCCGGCCCACAAAAGCAGCTTGAATACTCTATATACTAATTCTTCCTGCTGGATAGTACCTTATAGTTAGTTCTCAGTAACATACATTATGGGTATATCATGCATGCTATAGCACATAAAATAAATATTAAATTTAAATCGCACATCAACAATAGGTAATAATATTAAATAGGCATGCCATTCAGATCAGAGTCCGTCCATGCATGTAATATCATTAATAATCCATCAAAGGAGTCAGCCGGTTCTCCGCAATGATTTCATCTGCACGCGCTGATTGGACCACCGGTACCACGGGCCCGCCTCTCCGCCTCTCTCTACCTGTACTCAGATCAAGTCTACTGTCTGACAGCAGAAGGTAACCAGATGCATTTAAGATTATGACTTCCAACACACCTTCCTTCTCTAATATTGACCTGTAGATATTACCTGTGGGAACCTCTGCTAATTCATCTCATGAATAGTCATGTTATCAAATCGTCATCGGCGCAGGTGAGCAATACAGTAATACCAACCGCTCGCATACATGGTTCCGAGAAGGTGTATTGAATAAGGCTGAACATCAGCTTCTAAGATCTGGAGTCAATTGATTTGATACTTGACGACAGATACTCTATTATTATAGATCTAGAATATTGGTCAACACCTGCAGGCTATTAATAAACAGCGTCAAGCACGCCTACTGAAACGCGCAGATGTCAATCATTCGAGCCGATGCCTGATCGCCAACCAAACACACACCAAACAACAAACAGGTTTGCACGAAATCATGGAAGCAGATCAAGATAAAAAAAGAAGCCGATGTGATAGGTGTCGAGGGCAGAGTGAAGACCAGCCAGATGCAGCCGATTAGCGCCGGTTTCTAATCATAGCCCGGGCACATTCAGCGCGCACCAATCAGGTTGCGTGTAGCCTGCAGAGCTATTATTATTCTCCTAGCCTCTGTCCTCTCGTACTCTTCGATCAGATATCTGGCTTAACACCAAATGAGTTGGACCGTGAAAAATGGCTTGCAGTATGTTTCTAATTTTGAGGACTTGTTTCAACTCATCAGGCGTTTATGAGATGTGGAGATATCTGTACGGCCTGTCGGGTGACTGCCGATCCATAGCAGCTGTCCAGGATTCATCACTGAAAATGCTACCGATTACATACTCGATTACATACATAAACAGGTGGACGGTGCTGGAATGAGAATTGGCTTTGGTCACGAATCAGCTGAACGCAGTTGACCAAGTGGAGGGAGGAGATGATGAGACGTACATGGTTTATTGTAGATCGACAGTATAAATATTGAATTGCAATATGGCGCATCTAATATTGACTATGTCCTATGGCAGAATCACTATATGCGAAATCAATAGTCAATTGAGTATATGTCGTGTGCTATGCAGGTGGAGTGAAGACGAGTAGGGTTGCCGAGATACCCCCGGTGGCGATGACAGTTTTTTCTTCGCTTTTCTCTCCTTTTTCCTTTGTCTAATTAGTGGTAGATGATAATGAACAATTGGAGGATAACAGATAAATATAAATGCACACTCTTCAATCGTCCACCATAGTATGAATAGAAATAGGAATAAATAGGGATATGCAGCTAAGGCTGCTCCAGGCCAAGCCAGCCCGCTCACTGGATGTAACAGCGTCTGCTGATATTACTTATTATTCCCATTATTATGCCCGAAATAATAATATACCCAGCCGTCCCCGCCTGCGTCAGTATCAATTTCACGCCTTTACAATCATCACCTTCGTGTATAATCGTTATTGTCCCTAATATTAAGCAAAGCTGTGCAAAAACCACTCTTGTTGTTATTGTTGTTATTGTCCCGAGCAGAGCCAGAGCGGGTGCATTTTTCCATCGCTTTCGCCGAGCCCGGCCTGCTTACTCTTATTCCTAACCTTCGCGCCCCAACCTAACTTACCCTGCTTCTCGCTGCGACTGTAAATTTCACCCTCCTCGCCACCCCATCAACCATTCCCTACCACACGACTTGCTTCTTAATGATTTATCACCTTTCCATTCCTTCGTCTTCGCCATAGCGCATCGCTCTGCAATCGCCGTCGTTCGCGTGTTTGCCGGTCGCTCAGGGGCGGTATTACCTTCGACGTGGCTAACCTTGGGAGACGACCCGATTTCATCCCAAACCCCCATCCCGCCACTCCTTTTCCATATTCTTACCCCATCACGATCATCGGTTTGCGGTCAACACGCATCGCTGACTGCGTTTTCTTTGCGTTATTATTGTCATCATCTACTTGTTATTATTTTTTACGTCGTTCATACAAAGTGTGCCACCATGAGAGAAGTCAACTTCAGCATCCCCAATGTGAATAAGGCATCTGTCAACATCACAACAACCCTCTACGACCGACGAGCGCTCGACTGCACCTCGACCCTACCGCTAATAAATTCTCTCAACCACCTAGCCTACCTGACCACCTCGTCCGCGCGGATTCGAGACATCTTGACCGTCGATGGCGGCATTGAGCGATTAGTATGCATCCTGAAGGAGGGCCGGAGTAAGGACCTGATGGAGATGTGGAAATGGAGTCTGGCCTTTCAATGCGTCGTCAACATCGGAGTGCGTGGCTCTGAGGCCGTGCGGACTCGTGTCGTCGAGGCCGACATGGTCCCTGTCATTGCAACCATCCTCGATAATTACGTCCAGGTCGTCGACAAGGTGCGCGCGCGTGCCGATGCGGAACGGTCGGCGGCTGCATCCAGACATCTAATTCCTCCACCCCATCTCCGAGATCAGGCAGGCCTGACCTCGTCATCTTCAATATTTGAGCGCTCCGCCGCAATGGACCAGCGGCCATCGCGTCGACAGGCCCCTCCGCCGTCGATCGAGATTCCCCAGCCCTACAGCCACGATCATCCGCACCATCATCACCATCACCACCATCATCACCGCCACCACCGCCATCACCACGATCCACACAATCAACACAACGATGATGATTCAAATGATATGGACACTGCGCCTTCACCTTCACCCCAGCCCCAAATGGTTTTAACGTCTCCTCCCGAACGAACAACTTTCGGCCGCGATGTCCACAACCCACGATACCATGACCTCCGGTATCAACAAGCCTCCCCCGGCATCCGACCGATGCAACCTTTGGCTACTGCTGTTCCCACCATGGATGCTGTCGATGGCTTCGGTTTGCGGCCGGTTCAAGATGGTCTTCGTCTGCCCAGCATGCAGGTCTCCACCCCACGAACGGCTGGCATCACATCCCAACCCGAATCACCCACAACACCAGGAGGACCCTCGCAACCCCGCAGTGTATCTACCATTCGACTAGTGCGGCCTGCCCTGCATCATACCCAATCTGGCTCGGGGGATTCTGACGATGCTAATGGAGAAGACTCACCCATGGTAGATGAAGGCCAATCGGATGATGTGGATGAACCCATTGTCGGCGTCCAAAATGGCATGGAAATCGACGATGTAGGCGATGGCGAGTCGCTGCTGGATGATACAGAATCTCGTGGCTTGGCAATGTCGGATCCATCCCGAACTCAAGATACTGAAACCTTCAACATTACACACCGCTCCGCTGTCGATGGCAGCATTGTCAATACAACTAACCCTCAAGCGCCAGGCACATTAGGCTTCTCGCCGACGAATGCTCCAGCGAATACAAACTCTCCTACGTTGAACCCAAGTCCGTTTTCGGCTTTTCTTCGAAATCACAACTCACCACAAGGCGTCCTGACTGCAATGCCCCGTGATGAGGATGTCCTTATGGCTCTTCAGCTTCTTGCATACGTTTCGAAGTATTGTGAGCTTCGGACTTATTTCCAAGAATCCCATCTAGTACCTAAACTCAAGATAGGACACGAATTGAGTTTATTGGATGATCCCACGGGTTCTAGTATGCCAACGGAGGAAATAACCGAGGAGGAGGAGGAAGAATACATCCGCCCCGATGACTACAACCTCTTCCCTCTGGTTGAAAAGTTCACCGTCAGACACCACTCAAAGGACATGCAGTACTGGGCGTGTGTAGTCATGCGAAATCTCTGTCGCAAGGACGAATCCAAGGGAGGAATTCGTCAATGTGCATTTTGGGAGTGCAACAAATGGGAGAAATACCAACGGCAATTCGCAAAGTGTCGTCGCTGCCGTCGAACCAAGTACTGCAGTAAAGAATGCCAGAAAGCTGCTTGGGTGTACCATCGACACTGGTGCCACAGCACGCCATGATAATTTCCAATCTACTCCTGCAGTCCACAACAATGAGTTGAGTTTCATAATGCATTTGGCTCCCGCCTCCCGAGGTCCGCATAGCGTTGTCCTTTTCTTTCATCCTTTCATTCATCCTTTCATTCCGTCTTGCACCCTGTTACATGGCATTCGGTACTCAAAAGGTCATCTGCACATTCTCCTGACGAGTACCAGGCGGCGTTCATACTCCATCTCAAAGATACCTTGTTTCTGCACTACTGATGCATCTCATATCCAGTAACGGTTTCTGGAGGGCTCTTTTACAATTTCTTGCATTTGATTTTGCGTGTTTTTGCATTGTTTGAGTTGACGACATATCTGCCATTTCATTGCACTTATCATTGAACTGATGTACGAATCGACATTTTGTGTTTAGTCTTGATCATTCTGGTTTTGTTTAATATTGTTTATGTAGGCATCGACGATGCCAGTCCAGTTCAAGACATGCTTAATGTCCTGCTATGTCCATGCTCATCATAGGGGAGTCATACACAATCGTCAATACGATAATCCCATCTTACAAACAAGCTCCTATAAAACGAAATCATCTAATACTTTAAATCCCAAGCCCGTACTTAGCTAGACCGTAACCTTCTCCCTCTCACCATACGTCGCCGTCAACCGCATATTCAAATACTCCTGCGCCGTCATCGTCCTCTTCTCCCCAAACGAACCCGCTCCACCTCCAAACCCAACCTTGCCTTCCTCAACCCTCTTCTCCGCAGCTGCCACCAACGGACTCGGCACCGCAGGGACAAGATTCGTGCTATCCACCGGATGACAGAAGAATACCACACTATACCTATCCTCATCCTCTTTCACCTCCGATGACGACGGATGCGGAAACACCACCCTGTGCACCGTCGACTTGAGCAGCCCGTTCGTCCAGAAACTCAGCATGTCGCCGATATTAATCAATATGGGCGGGAACCCTCCTTTCTCCTCGTCCTTGTCGTTGGTTTGAGGCTGGCCAGGCCAGACAGGCACAGGCGCCCATGTACCCTCTGACGTGAGGATCTCAAGACCCGGTTGTCCGGGACGTTGGAAAAGCAACGTTATGCTTCCGTAGTCCGAGTGGGCACCGGCGCGCACATCGATGTCGTGCTGGTAGCTCGATGACACCGGGGAGGTGAGCGAGGGGTAGTACAGGAAGCGGAGAACGCAGCCTGTTGGGCCAGTGGAGGGGTCGTGGCGGGTGACGAAGTAGTCGGAATCGATCTAGAGTTGTCAGTGATGGCAAACAATGAAAGGGAGGGGGAGGACCTCTAGGCCCAATGCAAGTAGTCGTAGCACTGCGGCGCAGGTCTTGTTGCAGAGTGTGGCGAAGTGCGCGATCTCGGGCTCGTCGTCGGCGAGGGCTGGTGGAAGTGGTTGTTGCAGTTTCCCGTCTTTGAATTCGCCTAGATTCAATGCTCTGTGATGGTTACTATTGCCTTGCGCATGTTCATGAAGAGGAGCGAGTACTCTTTGAAATCCCCGGTCTGTGGCCCGTCAGTACATATAAAAAGTGTAATATGTAGAGTTGATACTGGCATACCCGTTGATGCTCCGGGTCCAGAATCTCAGAATGCATTCCTGACCACCCTCGATTCTATCACAGTTCAGCAATAATCCCCTCTCCTATGGCTGGTAGGTACCATACATCAGTGCGTATCCGGCATTTCTCCTTCTCCTCACTCGGCAGCGCAAAGAACTTCTTGGACTAGCTCAACCATCAGCATGATCCCGACAAATTGATATTGACTAGGCAGAATACAAGATCAAAAGTTGAGTCCACCTCCTTCGCCGAAAATCCACTGCCCTGGGAATGCACATAAAAAAACCCGTATTTCACCGCCGCCGCAAGCATTTCTCGACCCGTCGCGGCGTCGGTTGGGTCAGAGATGTTGATGATTGGGAGTTGGATTGGGGTGGAGGATGCCATTGTTTTCGTTCTCTTTACTTTACCACTCTTTCTGTGCGTGTATTGGGAGTCTTAAAGAGAGGTAGAGGAAAGAATTGAGCATTTGGTTAAATATGATCTGGTTCTGTCTTTATCAGTGGAATGCGGGGGGTGGGTAGATTAGATGCGGTGGAGTAAATACCCTCTTAGTGACGTTCCGGATTCGTTCGATTTCTGCTTATCTTGAGCTAATTAAATGCTCTTACATATGTACCTGTCGAGACATACTTTTATGTAATCGTGATTGTGATCAGTTGTCGGAATGGGCCGATCCGATGGCAATTGCTATCACCCGGTTTAAAGTAGCCCACATATCAATGATCAAATTACTTGGACGTCAATTGATACTGTTTGACTACTTATGGACTTGTTTGGTTTGAATTCAGTGTTTGTGGTACATATGTATGAGAAAAATCTCTATATATAGTTTGGTGTACTATGTGTCAAGATATATACTAACATCAATTGGTGTATCTATAATAACCAGGGTTTTATCCTGACACACCCACAAAGGTCCATTATGTTCATAACACTTGAACCGTCTACATGTAATATCAGCTACCGGAAACCTCAGATGTTATAATGCAGCGTGAATCTGTGAGTGGCAGTCACGTGTCCCAAATAAGAATTGGCTAGGCCGCTGCAACTAGCTTAGCGGCGGCAGGCACACTCCACCGTCGTTCTTGCCTCAGGGCTCTTTGTTCTATGTTGCGTTGATCAATTGATAGCGACAGTTGAGACCTGTCCATTCTGATCGGTATTCGTGAAGAAGACCGACCATTGAGCAGTGTATCCAGCTATTGCTGCCACCTGCCAACGGTACTCGTTGCTGCACCTAGGGGCCCGCTGGAGACCTCGCCGCAGCTCGCTTTTTGATCTGCTCGACAGCTCCAGCTCACCACCACCATGCCGAGTACGTCCACCAATTGTTTCTACGGAGCAACAACGAAGCTTCAGATTCACTAACTGTCTACAGCTGTGCGCGCGCTGGACGATTGGGCTGCGAACCGCCCGTACACTCTCGCGCTTTCCAGTCTGAAAGGAACCGTCATTGGCATCGATGCCACCTTCTACCTGCACCAGCACCTCCACCATCACTCGACCCGCGAGCCACTGCTAATCGCCCTCGGCGGCCTTCCATTTGCCCTGCGAGCGAATATCGAGCGCGAGCTCTCTACGCTGAAGGATCTAGGTATTGGCGTTGTGTTTGTTTTCGACGGCCTGCAGTTTGGTGTCGAGGATTCGCAGAATTGGGCACGTACGGAATCGACCCGTGCTGAGTCGGCGCGTGCGTTTGAGCAGGCGTGGGATTTGTATGACCAGCAACAGGCGGATCAGGTTGTGGATGCGTTTAGTAATGCTGGTGAGCTCAGCTACTGGTGTTTTAATTGGTATGAAGGTTGCTAATACATGTGGACATAGGCACACCGAAACCGAGTGAACTCTATCGATTCTTGCAGAAGATCTTATATGAGAATGGTGTAGATTATTTTGTTGCGCCTTACAGCGCTGCTGCCCAGGTATGTTCATTCAACATCCGCAATAGCCGCTCAATGCTAATGGCATATGCACAGCTCAAATACTTCGAAAGCACCGAGAAACCTTTCGTCGATTTCGTTTGGGGCTCCACCGAGGCCTTCCTTTTTGATATTGAGAAGTTGATTATCAGACTTGACTTGGAGTCTAGTCAGTTCTACTGGGTGTCTAAGGAGAATTGCAAGGAAGAATTTGGTCGGCTTACAAACGAGCAATTTCTTGACTTTGCCCTGCTTTTAGGCGGCCGCTTCCTTCGTACCTTTCCACCCTTCGAGACCTCTCCATTCCCTGGACGGCCATGGAATCCCCGTGACGCACTGAATATATTCAACGGTGCTAATCGTAACGCCGTCGCCCTTTATTCTCAATTCGAAGAAGATCGCCGAGTGCAGGATCTTGAATATCTTGACCGATACAAGCGTGCCTATCTATCTGTCAAACATCATGTTATCACTGACCGCGAGGGACGGGTTGGGCCATTGGATGCAGAGGCTGCGCCGTCTGATGTTCATGAACTGATCGGTCAACGTCTCCCTGAGGAACTTTACTACTACATTTCGAGGGGCCTTCTAAGCTCAAACATCCCTAACTCTTTGACATCTGGCCAACTAACAGTCTCCTTGCCATTTGGTGTTGAGGATTCTAGCGTTTACCGTCACCTCACCGGCGACCTGCTTATGCCAATCCGTGAACAAGGCATCTGTTTATTATCAAACTGTCTCCATCGGTTCTATCAGACTAAGAATATCAACGTCCGCCTGTGGTATGAAGATAATCCGCGCCGCACCATAGAGCTCAAAAACACCCCCTCCGTCAGAGATACTATCCGAAGCTGGAGAGTCACCCACATAAAGCTACCAGCGAAACTGGCTACACTTCAGGTGAGGTCACCTTCGAATCAGAAAGTGCCGTAGTATATATCCTTATCATATCTTATTATTAGGCGCCTCGAGTATCTTTACGATTCGCCACGGAAAGTTTGAAAGACCCAGAATTTGTTTCTACGACATTTGCCGCCAAAGACTCTCCTGTATAATTTATTCTTTTCATAACTTTTTATGTCGTTGCTGACTTGTGCTTTCCAGCCTCTGTCTTCGGAAGAAGAAATTCTGCACCAGGCCATTCTAGGGTTCTTGCAGCTTCGCGGGCATGTCAATGATAAGCATGAACTTACAAGCTGGGGACTGTGCTACAACACAGCTATCGATGCACTCGAGTCTGCTGGTACTGAACTCAATATTCAGCTAGTTGAGTCAGTTTTCGTCGCCGTCGAGATGCTGCGTCTGGGTGTACTAGGCCCGAACGAGTGGTTCCCTGACCATTCTGGTGGTCCAATGCGAGGCACAGGTATGCATCTATGTTCAAAGTTTTCTGTTGTTGCTGATTAGTGTGTAGATGAGGATAAGTCGTTTAATTTGCTGGTCTCTCGGGTTGCTTGCATCGGAAAGCTTAAACATAAAGCTATTGGTTATTCAGGGCCACTTAGCAGACAGCTTCTTTCCTTCCGTTCTCTCGTCTCTGCTGTTCGGCGGACGTTGAGAGATCTCGTCGAAGTGGTGCTAACTTCGATGCTTCTGAGTGGCGAGGTAGATCGAAAATTTAGCAACGAGGAGCTAACCTCCCTCAGCTTTAAGTGAGTTAATTTCTTTTATACTATTACGTACACTGACGTTGTTTTAAGGCTACCGTTCATCGAGGATAATGACTGTGGTCTGGGTATTGCCGTCCGAACTTTCCTAGACGACCTACTTTACCAGCCCGAAACCTCATCACCAAAAAGTCCCAACGAAGTCAAGGCTAAGGGCAAGGAATGGTTCCAGCATAGCGAGAGCTTTGAGGACAATCTGGACGCGGCGTTTACGCTGTGGGATGCGGTATGTTGAGCCTTGCTCAGTCCTAATATTTCTATTTCTAATCCGTGACAGGTCTACGCGGCGTCTCAAAATGCTCCAACCGGGTTCAAGGATGCTAAATTATGGGAAAAGGCTAACAAATGGCTGGCTAATTACCGTTGAAGGATCTTATCTCGCCACTGAAATGCTTGCCACTGTTTCTTCTTGTTACGGATGGTATTCGACGAATATCGGTAGCGAAGTCACAATCGACTGGTCAAGCTATGATGTACTCTTAATTATAATTACTAAAAAAATTCTAAAGAAGAAAATGACACGAGATAATAACAATCGATCCGTACAGTAGTACTAAGTAACAATAGATGCCCAGTACCACAAGTATAATAAAGAGCAGTGGCGACTAGCCAGTCAGAGTCACTTATCGCAGATCACTGCTGATAAATCGGGTGGAGATTGGAAGAACAGGCGACGTAGCCGGAACCCAGCTTTCTTTCACTCCCAAACACCATCACAGCTGTCAACTCCTTGAGTGGATGGTCTGATTATTCTCAATATCTAAAAGTCATCTATATTATAATATAACTCTCTTCAATTCCGCTAATTTTTCGAGCAAATCGTTCATCATCGAGGCGACCATTTTTTTATACTGCAACATGGCTCGTTTGAGCTTCGTCGTGAGCTTGATCGCGCTGCTTGTCAGCATTGTCAGCGCTGGAAACTCTGCTGTCCTCGACCTTCTACCCAACAACTTCGACAAAGAGGTTCTTCAATCCGGCAAGCCCACACTCGTGGAGTTCTTCGCGCCGTGGTGCGGACACTGCAAAAACCTCGCCCCCGTCTACGAAGAACTTGCCCAGGTCTTCTCCTTCGCCTCAGACAAGGTGCAGATCGCCAAGGTTGACGCCGATGCTCACCGCGACTTGGGCAAGAGATTTGGTGTGCAGGGTTTTCCTACCTTGAAGTGGTTCGATGGCAAGAGCGAGAAGCCTGCCGAGTACAACGGCGGTCGCGACCTCGACAGCTTGACTGCTTTTATCACCGAAAAGACCGGCATCCGTGCCAAGGCCGCTGTTAAGCCTCCTAGCAATGTGCAAATGTTGACCGAGTCTTCGTTCCACGATGTTGTTGGCAAGAAACAGAATGTCCTAGTTGCTTTCACTGCTCCGTGGTGTGGACGTTAGTGGCCAATCCATACACATTTCTATCTGACTGCTGCTAACACATTCCCTATTACAGACTGCAAGAGCCTGGCCCCTACTTGGGAAGAACTCGCCAACGACTTCGCCCGTGACGAGAACGTCGTGATCGCCAAGGTCGACTGCGAGGCCGAGAACTCCAAATCACTCGCCTCGGAATTCCAAGTGCAGGGATTCCCCACCATCAAATTTTTCCCCGCTGGATCCAGTGAGCCTGTTGCCTACGAAGGCGGACGCAGCGAGGACCAACTCGTCAGTTACATCAACGAAAAGGCCGGTACTCACCGCGTCGTCGGTGGCAGCCTTGATGAAAAGGCCGGCACTATCCCTACCCTCGACGAGATTGTCGCCAAGTACGTTCCCACCAAGAGCTTCGTTAAGCTCGCCGATGAGGTTCAGAAGGTGGCCAAGTCGGTCCAGGAGCAGTACGCTCAGTACTATATCAAGGTTACGGATAAGCTGCGGGAGAGCGAGGGATACGTGAATAAGGAGTTCACTCGTCTCAAGAAGGTGCTCAGCAAAGGAGGTCTTGCGCCTGAGAAGGTCGATGATTTGATCTCGCGTAGCAATATCCTACGCCAGTTCTTGGGTGAGAAGACTGAAGAGGGTAAGGATGAGCTGTAATCTTGACACTGATAGATCCTGACCCTCAAAAAATTAACGCTTACTCCATGAACTTCGTGATATGACATGTCTACTCGGTGGTTTTAGAAAGTCTCTCTGGGCTTCTTTGTATGTATAGTAAATCCCTGTCAAATGGAACGTTTGGTTGACAGGATGAATTTGATACCAAATTGCGATAAATCATACTTCCATATTATCCAACATAAACAACCCTTTGGTATCCTATCTGTATTATAAAATTATAAATAATAGTAGTAGGCTCATAGAACGACCTGAATTCGGGTCCATTCAATATTCGAGAATCGGACATTCGATTCATCCAGTGTTGTGAAGCTCGATTTCTGCAGAAACACCTCAACTCTTCGCGGCCGTCGAACCTTCCTGCGACGTGTTCAACGAAGTCTCAAGTTCATCGAGGCGTCGAGCCATATCATCTACTACAAAAAAATCAGCTCCAATACCTCACGAAGCTCACAAATAATAAATTAGATATATATATATAAGAGGAGGTGAAGGCCATCATACACTTCCCATAGATCTCCGTGGACACGTTATCAAATTTGTGTTGCAGTTGATCGAGTAACTCGTCGACGGCGGCGGCAAGTTCGGGGGCTGTTGAGTTTTCGCTTGATGGTGTCTGTATCAAATTATTATTTATTAGCTTTTCAATGGCAATGTAGATGTGTGTTTATATATGTGGGATTGAGGTTGTGTACCTGTGATTGAAGATGCTGAGGCGCTGTATTCCCCCTTGCCGAGGGGTCTTTCGTGTCCGTTGCCATTGCGTGGTGGATCGACAGATTGGCAGAATATACTCTCCCCCCTAATCTTGCCTACACGGAAAGAAGAAGAAAAACACTGTTATTTGTATTGGTATACAGTTCATGCCAAACCAGTTCGCCTCAATGCGGTCCGGCTAACCATGGACGACGCTGATAAGACGCGGTCTAACCATACTCAGTCTAGTCCGCCCGGTTATCGATCCCAATCTATATCGGGTATAGCGTCGTCTCCAAAAAATTATCATTGCTACTAGCTCCGCTCCCGAAGTCACTTTTTTTCAAGGACATTACTCAATCGATGTCCTAATCTTCATACCCTGAGAGGTTGGGATTATTCGAAATGGCTAAAAGTAGCAAGTTGCTCTTGGCTCTGGATGCCCATAAGGGTCGTGATTATGAAAAGGAGCGCCAGAAAAAGCTAGCCAAGGCGGCAGAGAAGAGGAAGGGAAAGAAAGCGGTGGAAGCAAAAGACGTTGATGTTGAAGAAGAGCAGGTGGTATGCATTCTAACCCTTACATTATATTGTTCGAAGCTGATTTCGGTAGGACGATAACCAAGACAAAAATGAAGCCGTTGAGGAAATAGAAGAGGACCAGAACGACGTGGAGGAAGAAGAAGAGGGTGATGAAGAAGAGGAAGAAGAAGATATCCCACTCTCCGACCTCTCTGGCGACGAACGCGCAGACGTAATCCCGCATCAACGTCTAACAATCAACAACAGCGCCGCTATCAACACCTCCATCAAACGTATCTCATTCATAACCGGCCAAACCGCCTTTTCAGAACACAACTCGCTAGTCTCCAATGAACCCCTGGACGTGCCCGACCCCAATGATGATCTCACCCGTGAACTGGCTTTTTACAAAGTCTGCCAGGCAGCTGCCATCGACGCGCGGCGGTTGCTCAAAAAGGAAGGAGTGCCGTTCACGCGGCCTACGGATTATTTTGCCGAAATGATCAAGACGGATGAGCATATGACGAAGATTAAGAAGAAGCTGTATGATGAGGCGGCCGCGAAAAAGGCGTCGGCGGATGCTCGACGACAGCGAGATTTGAAGAAGTTTGGGAAACAGGTCCAGGTTGCGAAGCTGCAGCAGCGCCAGAAGGAGAAGAAGGAGACGTTGGAGAAAATTAATAGTTTGAAGAGAAGTACGTCCTTACCTTTTCAGTCTTTTTTAAGGAATGTCAATACTAACATCTCAGAACGCAAAACCGATCAATCAGCAACCACGAATGATGAAGACCTCTTCGATATCGCTGTCGATAACGCCACCTCTAAGCCCGACAAAGGGAGCGGCGGGGCCTCCTCCAAACGACAAAAGAAGAACGAAAAGTACGGGTTCGGTGGTAAGAAACGGTTCGCCAAGTCCGGTGACGCCATGTCATCGTCTGATTTGCGCGGGTTCTCAGTTAAGAAAATGAAGACTGGAGGGAAGAAATCGGGTGGAGCGGCCAAAAGGCCTGGGAAGAATAGGAGGAAGGCGATGCAGTAATGATTTCATGTTTGTGGAATGAATCATTTTATTTTTTTTTACTAAAAGAACGTCTTTGAAATCAGGCGTCGGGTGTTTTCTAGGTGTACAGTACATAGTCTATACCTATCTTTCAATGTTTAATTGAAGGATCAATTCATGGTGGCATTGATAATTGATATCTATCTATCTGAGAACCTTCCCGTTCTTACAGAACAATGGTCCTAGCGTGTACATGTAGCAAGCCAAGCTGGATCCAACTTCGAGTCGGCGAGTCTGCAGATCAAGCTAGTCCCAGTCTAGACAGTATGAGAAACCATATTTTATTTTCACCTGCCATACATCCAAATAGTTAGCAGATATGTCTGCATACCAGTCAGCCTGAAGAACAAATTTGATATAAAAGGCGTCATACCATTTTGTCGATATCTCGTATAGGAGACCAACAGCCTGTAGCTTTCAGCCGTATTCTTTCGGATATGATTCCCTCGAATAGGCAGTCAAATCTGTGCTCATGTATATGACCGTCTTCATCGCCGTATTCTTTTCACAGCCGTATCCCCGTCTACCGACGCACCTTCAAGGGCCCCGAACTCTCGAATACGGCTTAATAAATGGTCCACGCCCATACCGATATTGAGCCGTTGCTCGGCAAAGACGAGGTCAATTTTGGCCTGTGTGTCCTCTGCGTGTGTGAGCGCGTGGTCGTGGATGAGTTCTTTGGATCGTTTGGAGCTAGCTTTGTGTATCACTTTTCCGCATCCTTGTACGGAGCACGCCCAGACATCGTCTGGTAGATTAGTGAGATCGGGACCGGTGAGATTCCCGGATTGGTGAGTTTCTTGCAGCGGTGTTTTTCGAATGGCCAGGGAATCTGTTTCTGACAGTATCGAACGCGCGCGTCCGTTGATTGACGCGGCTGGAGTTACTATTGCTGTTGCGGTTTGTGTAATAGATGGTGGAGGATCGTGCACGAGGTTGTGACCGCCTCGTGACTTGCTAGGTGTTTCGAGGTTCTCGCCAATGTCGCTGTCATCAGACACGTCCATATCTCGCGTCGCGCTGCGAGTCTTTTTGCTCGCTTTCTTAGTTGATATCGGCCGCAAAACCGACTTGCGTACACGGCGCCTCTGCGCGCGGGGATCATCTTCGTCGTCACTCTCATGCTCCGAGCTATCGTCATCGATACCAAGGCGAGGTCTGAGTGGAGTGGCGGCAGTCTGCCGAATACCTTCTTTCTCAGACGCCTGTTTCAGTTCCCGATATATCGCTCTTTTGTGCCAGTCATAGTCCGACCGCTCCATCTGCTCAATCACAGCGGCAGCATTGGCGCCTATCACGTCTTTTGCGTGGTCATCTGAGTCGATTTCGTACCGACTGCATAGCGTGCTGGTGACGAGGTCGAGCGTTAGCTGACGTTTGGCTAACGCACCGGCTTCTTTGAGCTCGGAGATAATCCTGAATATAGTATCTGCTTGTGCTTTCGAAACGGCATGGGTATCGATGGCTTTGGGCTCGGTTCGCTTGGCAGGACTTTCGTCATCTGGTTTCTGCTGCAGCGCCAATATCCGTTCATATTCATCCTATATGTTTTAGCACGAGACTGCTGGACAGATATAGATAAGTCAACTCACTGGGAATTTCTTCGCAAGGTATTTGAATATTTCCGTCTCATTCCACTGCACGTTCTCACGTCCCTGTATCATCTGTGACAGCAGGAAGCTGTGGAATTTATCAATGACTTCCGCTGAGTCATCACCATCCTCGCAGATTCCATGCGTATGATTAACATACTGCATCCGTCAGCCCAAAAACTCTACTGACAGTTATACAACAGTAATAGAATAACACACCTCCTCACACAAATATTCAAAGGTCGGTTCCCCGGCCCGCCGCCGGTGCTTCTGGCTCTGGTGTCGGTCGACGAGAAAATAAAGCAAATCGACGGCTTCGACCATATCATTGTACATCGGTCTATACCCCTTTGCAGGGACAATGGAATACCAACCGGCCTGGCCGGCGACCCAGACACCGATCTCACCGTCTGCATGCTGGCCGTAAGCGTAGTGGGTTACATTTTCGATGACGATGCGTTTCGAGAGGTAGTCATCATCAAGCACTACAATTAACAAATTAGCTCATCTAAGACATACGCATATACATATACACTTGAACACATAAGATAAACAGCCAGCTTCGCGCGGCGTCAAAATAGACAGACACAACGTCAAAGCGCGGGGACGTCCGTACCTAAACGGGCCTGTTCCTCCTCCACCTCATCCAGACAGCCAATAACTCTGACCGGGTTATCCGGTGTGGTAGCTAATAAATTCGCATATCGGGATTTCCCAGGGATCAGGATCTTGACATCGGTCAAACTGAATTCCTCCCAGTCGTTTTCATCGTCGACAGCCGGGTCGCGAGGCTTGAGGACTTGATCTTCGCGGGACGTCATCATGGGTCTGAGTCTGAGGCGGCGTTTCGCATGTTGGTTATTGCTGGATCGGCAGTAGTAGATAAGAGAGAGGCATAACAGGGTCAGGGGGATTAGGAGGGCAGGAGCGAATATGGGCATATAAAGAATACAATCTAGGTATCAATAATGTGGTGGAAGGGATCTCAGATGCATCGACTCACGGTGTTGGTACTGCGATCGTTCGTGGTGGTAATTAATACATGTACTAATAATGACCGCGTCTCGGCATCTTATCGGCTCATTCCGACCGAGTCATTGAGGCTTGTTAGTCAGCGTGGTGGTGACTGAGGCAGTTATAATTATGGCCGTGTACATGATAATAAGAAGATGTAGAAGAAGGATCCCTGGATGAGAGCTGTCCTGTGCTCAGGAATGTCCAAAGGAGGAAGTCATGTACAACAACAAAAATGCAGTATTATTACAAAGCCAATCGAGCGAACGACAGCCCACTCGTCATCGCACATCCACATCACTAACGAATATTAATAGCAAATTTATTTATCCAATTCAATTGCTGTCAATTCCAATCCCACTCACCGGATTTCACATCAAGAACCCCCAATACTAGAGAGAGAAGAATCTGGAGGGCTGCTGTATTACTATTACCAGCCGTGTAAACTATTTACGTATTATAAACTTTCCAACTCCGCTGGAAAATCTCCCGTCTCCGTATCCCCAACTAAAACAAACCATTCAATGCTAGACAACCAAGGAATGACTTGTTGCGATCTCCGTTTGTTGTCTAAAATCCATACAATTACAACCGCTCATTGGCATATTTCCAGACTCCTTCATGAGCTTTATCAGGCGCGGCGTAACTGCACCTCGATTCCGCACCGCAATGTCTGGCGAAAAGATCTATGAGGGGATATTCGGTAGTCCCCCTCTTACTTTTTATTTAACTAATCTGACCTCCTATGCCTAATTCAGCTGTCCACAAACCCCAAGGCATATCCTCCGCGGGTGTCGTCCGCGACCTCCAAGCCCACTTCAGCAAATCCAACACGTTCCGATCGTGGATCGAGGACGAGCAGGAACGACGCAAAGCGGACCAAAACTGGCGACGAAAGCGACGGCAACGATTTCGACCGGACATCAAAATCGGCCATGGAGGCACACTTGACCCGATGGCGACGGGGGTACTGATTGCCGGGGTAGGCAAGGGCACAAAGCAATTGCAGTCATTTCTGGGGTGTTCGAAGACATACGAAACGGTGGTATTATTCGGTGCGGAGACGGATACATATGACCGGTTGGGGAAAGTGGTGCGGCGAGGGGAGTATGAACATGTGACGAGAGGGATGGTAGAGGAGGCGTTGAGGGACAAGTTTCGCGGAAAGATCATGCAGCGGCCGCCGATTTTTTCGGCGAAGAGGATTGAGGGGAAGAGGTTGTATGAGTATGCGAGGGAGGGGAAGGAGCCGCCCGTGGAGATTAAGTCGGTGCCAGTTGAGGTGTTTGATTTGAGGGTGCTGGAGTGGTATGAGCCGGGGACGCATGAGTATAGGTGGCCGGAGGAGGAGATGGTTGGGGAGGAGAGGGCTGTGGCGGAGAGGATGCTGGATAAGGAGGCGGAGATACCGGTTGCGTCAGCCGCAGAGGCTGAAGTGGTGCAGGCTCAGCCAGCTGTAGGAAAAAGAAAAGCTGCTTCACCGGTGTCTGAAAAGACGGAGTTGGATGAGGTATCGAAACGAGTCAAGACGGACGCAGAAACCACTAGGCCTGAGGAAAGCGAGATCAGTGAAGTTAAAAAAGACACAAAACCGGCAGAAGAAGCAGAAGCAACGAAGGAAACTGAGCCAGAAACAACATCGACCAACAAAGATATGCCCGTTCCTGGCCCAGCAGCAGTAAAGATCACTATGACCGTATCTGGCGGGTTCTACGTTCGATCGTTAGCACACGATCTCGGAAAAGCAGTCGGGAGCTGCGGATTAATGAGTTCTCTTATACGCACACGACAAGGTGATTACAAGCTAGAAGCCGACCAGGTCCTCGCATACTCCGAATTGGAGGCTGGCGAGGAAGTTTGGGGACCGAAGGTTCGCCGGCTGCTGGAAGAATGGCAGAAGAAGGATGGCACTGCCGAATGATAGATGTAAATGCACATACTCCGACTAGGCGTTAGATGAATACTGTATATAAGGGAAATGCAAGATAAACCAGTCAAGAATTGACGAGCAACTCGTTCTATAACCGTCTATAGATGAAAAAGGAGCCTCCCACTATGTCAAGTGACTATAACAGAAAATCGTATTGGGTCAAACAGGAAGAGAAGTAGCAGCAGTGGTAGGAAACAGATTGCGTCAAGCAGATAAATATTCAGTAGAAGGAAACAAAATTTGTAAGGAGAGAATCTGTACAACGTCCCGGAAACGAAACGAAATGAAATGAAAAGAAGTCAAGTTTGGCTTGAGTTGGCAATATCAAAGAATAATGATTTCCTCAACTCATGGCTCTTCAAGGACCTTGAGATCTTATCAAAGATAGAGAATATACAACGACAAAATGTCCGAAATAAAATAACAAAACCTTTTTAGTTGCCGGGGTATAACCACTGAAATGCAGAGATCGACTGTTTAGACAAGACAAAAAATGAGCTACCATAATTTAGTGATGATAGGCACTGTGGGCATCAACGAGAGCTACTTCTAGTCAGTAATGGATCATATTGAGTCAAGTACAATCACTTACTCTGTAAGATCGCAGCCTGCCCCTTTCTGGATTCGCAGGCACACTGCAATGTACTGCCATTTCGGAAGTCTAGCAAAATGCTATTAGGCAGTTCTTGTCGATCCTCATCAGGCAAGCATGGTGTGGTGAACTCTGAGAGGTGGTATCGTTTCACAATATTACGCGCTCCGGTATCCATATTACCAGGGGTGAGGACGAGATAGCCTTGATGATCGATTCGCAGGAACCTACGCTTCCAGAGCAAGGTGTCGGGGAACTGTACGTTGACTTCGCCAATGTCGACCGCTTGCGGTGGCACGGGCTCGGTTCCTTCTACTTGTGGGAATGGTAGTGGTTTTTCTACTCGGGTTGGACTGATTAGATTTTTGCGAGGAGACGTCAGGGAGGACATCCGTCGAAACAATCTAGACGTACGAGAATCTTTCTTGTCCTCGGGGCTCATCCTTGGATCAGCATTCCTATCATCCATTCGTGAACGCGAGGATGCTCGACTCTCTGAACGAGGGATGGTGGTGTCAGTCGAGCTGCGACTGAGACCTCTCGTTGAAAATGTACGAGGACGAAGCTCGGGTGTGCTGTTCATAGACGAGTTTAATGCTTCCGGAGAATTGTGTTCGACGATCAAGGGGCTTCGTTGTAAATTCAGTGCGTTTGACTCCAAGGGATCCGCATTCACGTCAGTCGGAGGTGTGCTGGGGTCTCGAACGATACGAGCAGTCACCGATACGGAGTTGCTTTTTGAAAGTGATTGCGATTCTTTTCGGCGCAAGGACGAGTTTGTAGGTTCTGGTGAGGGGGAAACGAAAGACGTTCGAGTTGAGGGGGGTCCTGAGGGAAGGCCGCCGTTAATGGATAAAGACGCTCGTTTGCGGAATTTCTCAAAAGCAGTCGCCGTCGGCGAGGAGACGCCATTATTGTTAGCAGGAACGCTCAAGGCAGGGCTGGTAGGGCTATCACGATTGTTCGAAAACATTTCCAGCGCCTTGATACGCTTGGAAATGCCCGAAGACACATTGACTTTCTTAGCCACGAGAACAGGGATAGGATCCTCTTGTTGATTCTCGTCTCCCGGATAGGTCGCCGACGCCGATCGGCCAACGATAGGCATAGCGTTAAAGTCGCTGGGTCGACGACCTGGGTTGGAGACGGCGCGTGTTTGCCATGCTTCCAAGGGCGTTCGTGGCTCTCCGTCGGGAGCCAAGGGGCCCTTACCCACTGACACAGGCTTGGCCTCCTGAAAGGTGGCAGATTTCAGCTCTTCCATAAATGAATCATCAGAGAGCAGGTTGTCTTCGTCCGATAAGTCCGGTGTCGGCACCTGGATTGGCTCGAGAAGAGCAATGCGCTTCTGTCTGTGATTATTTTCCTCGTTTTGGGGCTGCGAGAGGGGCGGCTGGAGGGCCTCAGCGGTGGGGGCTCCTAGTGCGACATGGCTAGCCGCGGTGGAGACCTCAGGCTCCTCTTCGTCCGCCCCGGGCTCGGGGAGAGGAACCGCCTCGGGCTGGACTTCAGCGAGCATATGCTCGTCATGAGCCAGCGCGATGATGATTTCTTGCGACTCAACCATGCTGTCTTCGACGGCCTGAGCAGCCACCGGCGCGGTAGGCGTGCGCTCCCCTTCCCCATCTTCGTGGTCGATTTCCTGGTTGTTTTGTGATTGCACAGTCTCCATGTCTATTGCGTTATCTTGTGTAACTTCTGGCTCAGACATTCGTTTTTCATCATCGGCGCCTATGCTCGACACATTGGTAGACTCCGTAGACTCTGGCACTGTAGATTCTGATGCAGTCTCCTCCACGTAGATCTGACTCGAGATCTGACTCGTAGGTTCGTGTGACTCGAATTGCAGTTTTTCCGCACCGTTCTTGGGAGCATCGTCCTGCATCACGATAGGGATAGCTTCAGCTTCCGCTTCTTTTGAAGGCACATCCGACGTCGACTCATCGCTGTCTCTTGCTTTGTCAACCATCTCCACCGCAGAGTCGGCTTTTGCGAGATCTGCTGGTAATGGCTTGCGTTCTTCTACTGTGATCGTAGCGACAACTGGTTTTTGTTCGACAGCCTCGATCTTGGTCGGCTCCTCTTCAATAGCCTTCGTCTTCTGTGAATGGCTGGCATTGTCCTTGTCGTCGGAGGGATCTTGGGGCACCGTGTTTTCACGCTGTGTCGCCTTCTTTTGTAGTTCCTGGGTCCTTTTCTCCATCTGCTTTTTGCGTAGTTCAAGCGCCTTCATCAATCGTTGCTTTTCAGGAGACATGCCCGATGACGGAAGCGCATTCATTGATTTGGCTCCGGGCGATAATTTCGGCTTCGGTATGAATATCGACGGCGGGGGGATCAGCAAGGGAACTGGAGGGGCATTTCTTAACGAAGCTAATGTAGGAACTGGCACCGCGTCAGGCTGCGACTTGGGCCGACTAGCATTTCCTGCGGGCTTCCGTGAACGGACGCCAGCAGGCAGAGCTGCTACTGGGCGTTGTTCCTGGGACCGAGACATGCTCCCTGCCGTTCGTGGACGGCCATTGATATCAACAGATGGCCGCGGACCCAATTTGACTTTCTGTCGGTACGGAGTTGAAAGCCCCAATTCCTGAAGGGACGGGCGGGCGGATTGAGTCGAGCTTCGATGTTCAAACGGTTGCTGGGCCAATTGATCGAGAAACTTCTTGCGCGATAAAGAATGCACCGATGCCGTTTCAGCTCGCGCGTCTGCTTCGTCTTCAACGACATTGCGGGCTTCAGAAGGACTGTCATCGCCTCGGGTTGGCGGCGGCACGGCCGTCATATCAGACGCCTGACTTAGCCTTTTCGAAGAATCCTGCGATAGTGGCGATTCCAAGTCCACCTTGGCAGCCGGACCTCCTTCTTCTGCATCCTCGGCGATTTCCATTAACCTGCGTCGACGGAGCGAGCTAGAAGAAGACGTCATTGACCCTGATGCGGCGTGTAAAAGACAGGCGGAAGACAAGGCGCTCTCTGTCAGATCTGGTGCTGTTTTAAATTCGAAGGTTGTATCTTGCGGGGAGAATTTATCGAGGATTGAATGGAATTGGACGGTGGTACGGGCTGTAATACGAGTCAGTCCTGGCTGAAACTGACAGACAAAGGCTCATCACCTTGAATCAGCCGCGAGACGCCATCAGGCATGTATTTGAGCACGACTTTCCTCCTCCGATATTGTAGAAAGCCATATAGCGGCGACTTTTCTTCGTATGCATCGACAGCTGCTCGCACATCGGGGACGCCGCCGGTCCCTCGACCTAAAAGCGTCACTTCATCTCGTGATGCATATTTGAGAAGGAGCCTAGTTGGGGGAAGGACGTAGTTAGCATTGTCAATTTTCTTCTTCTGCTGCTGCTGCTGCTGCTTCTTCTCACCCCTCCTATCCTCTCCGCCTCTTGGCGAGATCGCATGGTGTGCACGATAAGAAAGAAAATATATAGGGATCACTCACCATCCTCCAGCCTCAGCCAGAGCGGTTTGATAGGCATCGATGACAGCGGGATCATCTAACCCATTAAGCGACATGGCGGTTGCCGCATGGGAGGTGACGGGCACAGCAGCTGCTGTTCCTCTTGCGAGTTGGGCGGGTCGAGCGAACAGACGTGCAGGGAGGGATCGAGAGGGAACATACAATCATCAAAACGAAGACTTATAAAGAAAGAGCGAGCGAAGAAAAAGACAAGACAGGCCCGTATCCCTGATAGCTTAGTAGATAGTGAGTAGTGGTGGCCGCACAGGACGGGAGAGGTGACCAACGAAGCGCGGCAAGCACTAAAACGGGGGTAACTTACGAGGCAGCAAGCACCCAGAAGTTTCGTCGCCCGCCTGCGAGTCATCGGAACAAATAATACTCGCATACTAGGATTAAGGCTCGACTATTCAATATTCCAATATTACAATAAAGAAAAGGTATAAAAGGGTCTAAGGAAGAACAATAGCCCGATACCCTCGCCCAACTTCCCTACACCTACGCCTACACCTACAACTTCACCCCTTCCTTTTCCTTTTATTTTGATCGGACTCGGACGGGCATAAGAGCAATAGGAAGGAATTATGAATAATATCCAAGCACGCATGTGCTCCTGACAGCTCGGAGGAGTGATAACCTGAGAACTAATCGCACTATCGTCGTCGCTGGAGCGGTTCAGGGGAAGTCCAAGCCGATCCCTGCTGGGCCGTTGTTGGACCAATCAGGCTGCTGGAATCCAGCCAGGTGGGCCACACAGACCAATAAGCGGGCCAATCGAAGCTTGGGCCGCCTCCTCCTGTTCCTGTGGGGAGCTGTCTAGCCTGAGCAGGCTAGACGGGCCTATTGCTTGCATTTCTCCTCTTTCTTTTCTTCCTCTCGTTCTTCTCTTTCTTCCTTGATACATGAGTATTATTCTATTTATTGTTGGTGTCGATTGAGTGGATACGACATGTCGATTCTCTCAATCCTCTCTACCACACCCAGCCCAAGTCTGAGCGGTATGTACACGAACAGCGCGGATGCGCAAAGAATAAATTGATAAATCATGCCGATGAAGGCTAGGGAAGAACCGAGATTGGGAGAAGGCGGGCTTGCCGCATTCGACCGTCGACATGCTGATCTGTGTTTCACCTTTGGCTAGCAGTATTAAATTATTAATATTGCTATATTAATAATTATTATCTACTATTGAGTTGGTGCCAAGCTCTAGATACTAGGAACTATTTAGGAGCTAATTAACCATGTATCTTGTCGGTGGACCCGAGTTGGCTGGACAAATGCCAGCAGTTTCTTCCAGAGTCGACTTTTAGTTGACATGTGTGAATGCCTGAGGCACCAACGTGCTGTAGAAGGAACTGGTGGAGAAGTGCTGGTACAGGGTGCGAAGGCAGGCTATCGGCAGCCTCCGATAGAGACGGCCTGTCCCACTCACTACCATCTAGATTTGATACATCTAATATTCTATTATAAAATAGCACAATTCCACAGGATCTCAGAAGAAATGAAACAAATCAAAGAATCCGGACTGTGAATAGTATATATATTTATATCAAAAATGTCAACCCCCACAATCCCGCCCATCACATCGCTGTCCACACTGCCAGCCGATGCCCAACTCCGCGCCCTTGACACACTCTTCGAGCCCTCGCCAGAACTACACGCCTTGGTCCAGCCCATTCTATCCAAGCAGACCTTCCCGACATACGATGCGCTCATCGATGAGATTCAAACCCAGCTTTCCACGCTCTCAGCCAAACGCGACAATGCGCTAGCCGAAAAAGAGACGTTGTATGCAATTCTCGGCTCTCATCCACGTTTAGGGATCCCGTCGCCCGCTGCCCAGGCTCATTTGAGTGAGCTGAGCCGGAGAGAGCAAGCCAATCTTAATAGTCACGATGATAGCAGCAATAGTGCCGAGTTGGCGGCGAGACTGGATGCTCTGAACAGAGAGTACGAGGAGATGTATCCGGGGCTGAGATATGTGTAAGTGGCTGATTGTGGCCTAGTTACATATACATCGATGTATCTGTGGAAGGCTTATGCAATATATATATTTAGGACTTTTGTTAATGGCCGAGGTCGAGATGTGATCATGGTCGATATGCGGAGTCGCATTGATCGAGCTAATCTCGCGTTGGAAGTGCAGGATAATATTCAGGTGTGTTCTTTCCAGTCAGGCTGCGACATCCAATCTAATGATTTGTGTAGGCAATGTGTGATATTGCCAAAGACCGTGCGGGAAAGCTGCAGTAGTCCTTAATAGAGTACGTATGTACTCGAGTCTATATCTATGTATTTACCAATTGTATATAAGTATATATACGGAGCGACCGGAACAACTCCCATTGACGAGCCATTGATTGTCAAAAAAGGAACGAGTCGCTCAACATCGCAAAAATTAAATGGCAAGATAATAAAATGGTAAAATAAGATACAAGCAAGGGTGTCCACGCGACAGTCCTGGTCTGCTGTCAAGCACGCGGGAGAGCTCTCTGATTGGCTGGCACGTTTCCGGTTGATATACATTGTTGCGCAACCACCATGAATTGGTATTATTTCCCTACGAACCATCATGTTTCACCGTGTGATAGTATAATATGACATGTTCTCGACAGACATATACATACGCACACACGCACACACACACACACATATATATATATACAAAGCAATGGGCACAATCCAACCGATACGCGAATATCCGTGCTAGGCTAGGCTGAGCCGCCCCGTTGATGTCACTAGTACGGCCAAATCGCCCAAACCGGCTGGATATCTTCCTTGTCCATATCAGCTTACAGCGCCCGTACATTCTTGTTATTCCTATTTATTTGGATCTTGATCTTACTACTGCTACCTTCTCATATCTGTATAAGTGCTATGTTTACCACGCGTCCCTACCAATCCGTCCACCATGGCCGAGGTCTTGACCGTGACCGAGGACACTAATAGGAACCACGAGGGTGCGACTAGCAGGAGGACCGACTCGACGCGACAATCCGCCATAGCACAGTCCAGTTTATCAAATGGTATGGCCGCGAACTGTTCCCATCCTCTCCTATCAAAGAAAGGAAGAAGAATTGAAAAGTTACCTTGACGGCCTGGACATGCCGGCCCCTTCCGGCCGTGCAGCAGATGTATGTAGGTCATATGCCAGAACCCTCGGCTGACAGATTGTGACACGTCCGACGACGTATAGGAATCACAAGTGCCGCGCCGCCTGAAATCCACGCAGATGGAGACGAGGAGAAGCATGACGAGAGCCACCAGAGCTTCTCGCTGACTGCTGTGATCGAGGCCAACGGCGCTAAGTCTCACGCTGCATCACCTGAGGATTTGAACGGCTCTTCTGAAAGCCCAATCGACCCTCTGTCGCAGGTACATCTTACCTCCAGCATTGCGATTGTTTGCCGCACTTTCTGAACTGACGCGACTTAGCATATTCTAAAACGCACCCAGACCGAGCGGTCCATCCCCCTAAAACTCCGATCATCCCAAACCTCGCACGCACAGGACTCGAGCGGAGACGGAAATAAGCCGAGTCCGACGGAACAAGCGATCAGCCGCACCGATGCCGTTGGTGGTGTGAAGCCAAGCAAGGAAAAAAAGTATAAAAAGTATATCATAGTGAATGATTAGTGCACTAGCTGATATGTTGATAGAAAAGGAGGCTCATTTCTCAGCCGCTTCATCGGGACTAAAAAGGCCCAGACTGGTGAGACGCCTGACAATGTCTCAGAATCCCTCACGGGCGAACCCAGTGGCATGGATGATATATTTGCGCATCCAATAGGCTTTATTCCGCGATTCCCACCGCCGCCAAAGTACATCAAAGTCAAGGCGCACTACAAAAAACACAAGGTTTTCGACAAGGTGTTCCTGGCGCAGGAGCTCAAAGGCAGCGAGGAAGATGGGGACGACGCAAAGGACAAGTCGAACAAGAAGGCTATCTGGTCAATGGTGTTTTCCAAGGATGGTAAATACTTAGCAGCCGCCGGTCAAGACAAGATCGTCCGCGTTTGGGCGGTCATTACCAATGTGGAAGCCCGCGCCGCGCATGAGCAGGAAGAGGAGGAGATCAAGGGCGACGCTCGATGGCGATTGACAGCTCCGGTGTTCAAGTCCAAGCCTATCCGTGAGTACAAGGGACATACGGGGAGTGTGTTGGATCTGAGCTGGAGCAAGGTATGCCCCGGAACTGATACTATGTAGTTCGTGATGCTGACGCAGGTAGAACAACTTTCTTCTATCCTCATCAATGGATCGAACCGTTCGACTGTGGCATGTTAGTCGAGCCGAGTGTCTCTGCTGTTTTAAACATAGCGACTTTGTCACCTCCATCCAGTTCCATCCGCGCGACGATAGGTTTTTCCTTGCTGGCTCGCTCGATTCTAAGCTCCGACTATGGAGTATTCCAGATAAAAGTGTGGCATTCTGGGCCACAGTGCGGGATATGATCACCGCTGTCGCTTTCACCCCAGATGGCAAATACTCGATTGCGGGCTGTCTCAATGGGTTGTGTATTCTCTACGAAACAGACGGGCTGAAAGCGAATGCTCAAGTGCATGTGCGCTCGGCAAGAGGGAAAAACGCAAAGGGCAGTAAGATTACTGGCATTGATACCATTTTCCACCCCCCTAACGATCCAAACGGCGAAGTGAAACTGTTAATTACAAGCAACGACTCTCGAATCCGGCTCTACAATTTCAAAAATCGAATCTTGGAAGCGAAGTACCGAGGGAATGAGAACTCAACCAGTCAGATCCGCGCTTCGTTCAGCGATGACGGCAAATTCATTATCTGCGGCAGCGAAGATCGACGTACATATATCTGGCCTACAGGGTCCGTCGACAGAGAACCAGACAAGCGTGCAGTAGAAGAATTAGAAACGCGCACATCCATCGTTACGAGTGCAGTCATGGCCCCGACCACCACCAAGCAGCTCCTAGGGTTTGCAGGTGACCCTTTATACGACCTCTGCAACCCACCTCCCATCACTCTCGGCAACACGCCGAATTCCAACCGCTCATCCGTATACAGCTCTAACAAGGCCCCCCAGCAACCCGGAGAACTCGATCGAAAGGCCTCGGACCAGAAAGCCTCGGACCAAAAAGCCCGCGGCTCCCCTGCCTATCTTGCTCGATCCACCCATCCAGATGGTAACATCATCCTCGCCGCGGATTATTCCGGGCGAATCAAGGTCTTCCGCCAGGATTGCGCGTACAAGAAACGACCAAGCGACTGGGACGCCGGGTCGACACTCTCCAAGAAGATATTGGGTCGGTCGAATTCGGCACGACATAGTATTGCGTCGTCGAAATCGCCGTCGGAAAAGATACTGGCATGGAGAAGCTCGGTGACTGGCACCGAGCTCGCCAGTATAAGCTCGCCGAGCAGCATGGCGCGAAGCATCTCGCCGCGGAAATCACTCAATCAACAACGCTACTCCAGCCCTGGACGCAGCGTAACCACCAAAACGCAGTCAGGCACTGCCACCCCTCGTACATATTCAGTCGACAACGTATCCGAAAGCAACAACAACAACAGCAGCACCCACAAGCCTCAACCAACAACAGAAACCAGAAATCTGCAAAACCTACCACACTTCGCCGAAAGCGGGCAAAGCTACGCGTTCTGGACTAAAAGCGCAGACTTTGTCAAATCCGCGAACGCGAAACAGCAACAAAACCTACTCAACCCAAACAGCGCGGGAATAGACGATATCAGTGGGCGTCGAAAGTCCAGCGTGCCGAGCGCATTGAGTAGCGACATGGAATCATTTGTATCTGAAGATGACGATGACCAGCGCGATGATGACGACGAAGTAGAAGGGGAGGGAGGGAGTAGGAGCACAGGCGACCAAGGCGAGGATGTAGATGACGTCCTGCGCTGTCCGCGCTGTGGCGGCAAGAATTTCAGAGCGACCAAGATGAGGATGGGCAAGCCGAAGCTGGTTTGTGTGAAATGCAATACGGCGGTGTGACCTCTACACATGTACTTGGGGTATGTCGATGTTGGAAGTGGGATTTGGATAACTTATGGACAACAGGATGTATTACATTGAATAGTGTAACATATGATTTACCTAGTAATTAAATAGCATATAACACTGATTTCATAAACCCATGCTGCTGACATATACTCTGCAAGTTGATACCGAACTGTTCATGCGGACGAGTGCCAAGCCGTATCTCCCTCTGATTTAGCTCCCTCCCCGCACATCAAAAATCATCCGCACACGACTTACCTACATTCCAGCAACAAACCCAGAACATCCCTCTGCTTGCTCGTCTCTCAATAATTTGCAGCCAAAATCGAATCGAACTGATCAAGCGATCGCCATGCCCTTCTTATCCACACCAAACGCATTCCTGGAGCAATCCTCCCTATTACTCGAGGCATATCCAGAAGCCGTATGTACCCATCCCACACCATCCCCTAACCCAGCAGCCTCTTAACGTGACAAATGTTTCAGACGCGAATAACAACGAAATACTCCTACCCCAGCAGCCACACACCAAGCAACAAAATCACAAAACCTCAAGCTCCAAACACAACCACCCCAACAACTACAAAACCAGCGACGTCAGATGCTCCCCCGGCCGTAGCCACTCTCACACTCAAAACGTATAACCCCGTCACGGGAATCTGTCTGAAATACCGCACGAACAAAGCCGCCGAAGTGGGCCGACTGATTTCAGGGCTGGGCAAGTTGGCGGCGGGCGTAAAGATTTCGGAGGATGACGGTGCTGGGGCTGGGACTGGTGGTGCTGGGGATGTGGAAATGACAGATGTGCCGGCACCAGCACCAGCACCAGCAGCAACAGTACCGGCTGCAGCGACGCCGCCAGCTGGGTCGGGAGGGAAGAAGAAGAAGGGAGGGAAGGGGAAGAGGTGATTAATTAACTCTAGAGATGAGTATATGGGAAATTATTCTGCGTTTACGTCTTGCGGAGCAGCAGGCAGTTCGGTTTCGTGTATATAATATTACTGTTAATGATAGAGGTAATACCATACCACAGATCACGTCTTGTGTCTACTACAATCGTCATACAGACATTGATGCTTCGAAATGTACATGGAGTGGCTGTTGATTAGCGTGGGCAATCTGTGCTGTTGTGTTTATGTAAATGATGTGTAAGAATGTCCATCGAACTAAGACGGAGCTGCGATTTACGTTAATAGTGAAATAGGCAATGGAATACGCATTTTCTACAATGGGTAAAAGATCTCGTCAATCATTTTGAGAAAAAATATAATTCTAATACAAGTAGCCCTTGAATGATGTGAGATTTTAGTGTAGGCGTGGATTCAGGTACGTACATAGTTACTAACAGTAATTGGAAGCCCTAAGCCTTAAAAGGCCGTAACAGCATTTTGAAGTGATTGCCCAACAGTAAAATAAGAGATTGAAGTACGTAATTAATATGAACCATTACATATGTGGAGTGTGTTGTAGATAATAATATTTCCATGAATGTTACTATATACAGCTCGCATCGAGCTCATAATCAAATACAAAACCCAATCAAAACCCAAACGCCATCACGCTATGTCCCCCAATGGGCATCAACAATGTACCCTTAAACAAGTAGGCCGTTCAATGTTATAGTGATAGTTATAGTTATATGTCCGTGACAGATCATGTCAAATCGCCGTAGGACGCACTGCAAAATGCAGTGGTATCCGGCCTCCCCGGTTAGCAACGTTCTCAATATCCATGCCCGGACCCATCAGCATGTGCATGTTTGGGTTTGAGAATTCGGGGCCAAAGTATCCGGTCATCTTGCTGCTGCCGGGCGAGCTGGTGGGGAGACCGTTGTAGTAGAGGTGGTGGTTGCTGAAGTTGCTGCCGTTCAGAGACGGGGTCAGGGGCGTGCAGCTTCGGTCAATTAGCTGCGGTGCAGATGTGGGAACCGAGCGTGGAGGCGTGAGTGGCGTGGGCAGTGATGTAGAACGGTGCCGCTCGGGTTGAAGTCGAGGCGAAGGCGTTGATGGCAGTGGGGTGAGGCCAAAGGCATCTAGTGGGTGTTGGCCTGAGCTAGGCTCCATTAAGATTGATGGGTCGAGGTTGAAGCTGCCGGATAGGTCTTCGTCGAGACTTGGAGTGTACATGCTCAAAGGTGGGGTGGATGGAGCGTATGATAATGCGGGAGAAGGATAGTCATTGAAGAATGGAGAGCTGTCGGAGTCGTAGCAGCTTTGTGGCGAGGGGAAGCACGACGAGTAAAAGAATTCATCATAAGAAGGAGGATATTCAAAGAGACCCGGTGATGGCATTGGCTGCTCCTTGGGTAGCGGCTGTTGAGGTTGAGGAGCAGGAATTGGGTTGGTTGGCATGTAGGCGTCGTTGATGAAGGTTAACTGAGAAGCTGCTTGGGCTGCTCGCAGCCGTTGCTGGCGTTCTTTTTCTTCCTTTGCCATCTGAGCTCTCTTAAGTCCTAATAGAATCAGTATCTGCATAAAATATAGTAGGTATAGTTACTCACTTCGTTTACGCTGTGCAAGACGGTTCTGCATGCGTCGACGCTCAATAGCTTCGGGGTCTGTTCGAGGGCCCATGTTGGAGAAAGTAGGATGATAGTCGAGGTATAGTAGGTCGGAGAGGTATAGATAGGTTGGAGGGATTTTCCTCGAGTTACCAAACAGAGTATGAGAGCAACAATGCAACAGCAACGCAGGGAAGAAGGCCGATTATGTAGTCCGTTCCGTACTGTCGATGTTCTATAATTATTAATAATTATCACCGATCCTGACAAGCGCAGTCCACGTGCGTTTGGAATTAATCCAGCCCCCCCAGAGTTCAATACCCATGTCCCAACAGTCGCAGCCAGCGATTTCGAAACCGATATTGAGTGAGAGTCTGCGGCGTACGAAGCTCGCTCCGAATTCAAAGCTTAGCTCGGCGCGCAGTTACATCCGGGCATCGACCGCAGAGTGCCTATTTGTCGTTTCATATCAGGATCGGATGGGCCAAGAACAATGTGAGACTTAGCGCTTGGGGATCGAACTGAGCACTAGGTCGAGAGAAGACTAGCCTGCTCGACGCAGGTACCAAAAAAGGAGCAAAGCACATCGCGCAAGGATTCGGTGGCTTGTCCTAAGATCTGCATTGGCTGGTCCACCAGGAGGCGTAGTCCGTCGTCGCCAATGCCGGTCTTTCAGCCTTTCGTTTTAGGCTGGCCTTAGCTCTTAGGCTCTTGGGGGCCTTGTGGCATCTGGCATCCAGTCCCGCGGCCGCGATGCTACTACGGCAAGCTACGAGCACGGAGGTGGTAGCAGTTCTAACAGACTAGCAGTCTAAGAGGCCCTCGGGGCCGCTCCAGGGGGCTGAAAACACGCGTTCAGCAAGCGAGAGTGCCCCATGATAAGAACTGCTCTCTGTTCCCCTCTTGGTCGATGATTCTGACTACGAATGCTCTGTACGGGAACACTCTCAGCGGCAGGAAAAGGCAGCATTGAGGCCAAGATGAATGGGATATGGATAGATGTTGTGCAGGAGGAATGGCAGCACCGCAGGGCTAGAGGCAAATGCCGACAGGAATCACGAACCTAGCAATGTGAAGCTAGTCCATATGCAGTATTTAGTACGTAGGAGTTGCTCCTCCAGGCGATCCGGGGCTGTGGCTGGAATGGTTTCCGTATAATACCGGGCATAAAACACCCTGTGCCTGCGCGCTAGCCCCTTCTGTACCTTTGGCGACATAGAAAGCAAGCACGGGCCCACGGGGGCAGGAACAGGAAGGCGGGGCCAGTGCCTTCAACCAATGGGTGTGGCGTTGACCCGCTCGGATGGGCCGGGGCTAGCCTGATCAAGCCGGTCTTACTAAGTTCGGCGAATAGTGCGATATGCCGTGTTACACAGTATAAATACACGATTCTGCATCGAAACAACGCATAATAGTACTGATACGGTGATAGTAGGCCTGTTGGTCCCCTCGTCGATCACGGTGTAGCTCCCCTGGCTCGTATGTCCTGCCCAATAATCAGTCTTTCTGAGGTTCTAGAAGTCTGGAATCAACAGAATTATTAATTTATGCCGACTGTGGAGTGTCACCAGTGGAGCGATGGAGAACAAAACTGAGAACAAAACAAGATCGAGGCAATTGGCAGCGTAATTGCTCCTGCGTATAACTAACTATTCTATTCCGCATTCGTTATGTAATTCATTATTACTGCTATTATTGTTATTATTAGGCGAAATTATACTTGGCTGGTATTCAGCCACAGCGAGGCATGATGCCAAAAGACAACAAGTGCTACGGAGCATATATTTAATTAATTCTACAGTAGGAGCGCGGGCCATGACCCATTATCCATAATCCAACGCAGTAATAAATTATTTTTACTTGCAGAGTGGACCATGCGTATAAGTCTAGTGCAGCGTCAACGTGTCGTGCATCAATATCGTTGTATACGCCAACATTGATATCAATGAAGTCTAGCCTGGGGCAAAAACGCCGTCTATCGTCTGGTGCCCGTGCTCCGTAGGGTCGTGCGAACCTGGTATCCAGTTCGGAAGGTATTTGATTTTGTGCATTTGTTGGGCATAATAATAAAATAACTGGAAGAAGAATAAAAAAGCGCCCGTAAGCTGCTCTCTCCTCCTATCCACGGAGTAGGTGTTCGCGGGATGCTCATTGCATAGACCTAGTGGCTAGATGTACCGCCAACAGTTACATTGATGCATTCTTATTAGCAGTCGGTACCAGCGTAAAGCCTAAAGTAGAAATCATCAGGGACAACGCCGCTAGTACCATCTTTAGTACTCGACTACATGCTAACAAGTTCTCAAGGATTCAAGGCTCAACCCGCCCCGAATTCTAAAAACATCCTTGCACGTTAGGCACATCACGGATCACTGAGCGGCAGGATCGCCGACAAGTTTGATTGCTCACGAACATTAGTTCAGCCGGCGCAAAAATTACAGTCTATTAATATCCACCGTAGACTTTTTTTGATGTCTAGCCTGGACTCTGGGCTGATGGAGTCGATGTCAGATGGTTGACGTCTGCTTCTGCGATTGATGGCGCAAATATCAAATAATTCCGAGTTTAGGGTCGATATTCTGAGATTGAGCGCGATTGGCTAGTTGCCATTGGCCGATGGTACTTGAAACTTGAGTCTGCAATCGATACGACCTACTGCTGTACCCCCCAGATATCGAATAGTAGATGTTATCAATCACTACATTAGTACATGAGAGTCCGCTTGGTCGCGCTACTTACGGCTCGTTCATGTAACTATTCCTAGAAACTTTCTCTACTGTCAGATTCAATCGTTGGGAGTCGGGGCTAAGGTTGTTTCACCCCCAATCTTTACTTTAGATAGCCACGGATACTGGGATACCGAGAGCACGTGTATACCGCGTGAAACTCTGAGGGCTTAATCACATACTCTACAATCCAGCGTAAATGTGAAAGTAAAAGCATATTGGGAGTCAGGCATTCCAAGATCTCATTCATTATTCTTAGATTGTAACCACGTTATCATTTAATGGGACAGTTCACAGGTGTCCCAACCACACCATAGACAGAGTTGGTAGTATGGTAGTACCGTGAGCGTAGTAGCAACTATGTGCAAGTCTCATGATTACAATTAATGTTCGCTCCGGAGCATGCCGAACCGGAAACAAGAAGGGGCTCTAGGCAGGTACGTGTGTGTTTGTTAGAAGTAAGTACTAGTTAAGGGGAGCACTACTCACATGTTGGATGTAACTTTGAGGTTCCCACTGTGGCCGAATGATGTGCCGCGCTTGGCGTTATTCCAGAATCCACCTGAGAACGAACAAGAATAGATGTTAATTCGCTGCTGACAGAATCAATGAAAGTATTATGGACAATATTTTGTTCTATTCAATATCCCATTTGGCTAATCAGTACTAGTCTCCTACTGAATAGCACAGACCCGGGATAATCGCGATAGGAGAATAATATTTTCTATAATTGGAGATAATATCCGCCCGTCACAACACGCACTAGCCCCAAGCAAGAAAGGATCTCTCTTTTTTTAGCATCTTAGTACGATATTACTCCAGCCGCTTCGAATTTTATTATTATTATGTATTGTTGTTTTAGTTGCTATATCTAAATATAATACTATTGTCCATATAATTGGCGTTATGACTCGGGCTTTTATTGAGGGTCGCCGGGTGTTTCGATTCGGTTTGACCATCGGCGGGCTTCACCAGGATCAATTCCTGCTGGAAGAAGAGAAACAATCGTCATTTAACTATTATTAAATTTAATGTAATGTGAGCTATAATTTCATACCAGAAGATGTCAATAACCGAGACTTGGAAACACCCCGAGAACTATCTCATCAGCCTTGCTTTCGAGATTAAAATCCTTGTACAACATTCGTGCATCAATTGATGCATTCGGAATTGATAAATATAGAATGCATCAATTGATTCATTCTGATAAAATACATGTACATACACATAGCCCCGAAAAACCATAACCATAAACATGGGGAATCACTCAGCCGAGATGCAGATCTGCGCGTACAAACAACCATGGTATTCGGAAAGAAATGGTGAATTCAGTTGAGTCCATCCTGATCTGTTATTTTTTTTAATTTAATCGGGAAATTGATTTTGTATCGTAAATGCATGTGGTTGGTCTGTTACATCGCGCATGAGGATCAGAATGTCCAACCATAGCAATACATGACCATCATCTGACATTATTTCGATGCCTTGGTCGAATGGCTTCCTATGTGAAGTTTGTTTTTAACTTTCTCAAGCTTGCCCGATTTAGTCTTTTTTTGCTGGCCCTGTTTTTCGTTGCGGCTGCCGTTCGACGAGGATGTTCCTGAGGACGACGATTTGCTGTCGTCTCTGCTAGACTTTGAGACGGGATCGGCTGCTATTGGTACTGGTGCTGCAGAAACTATCGCCATGTAAGTCTTGAACCTAAGTCTCATAGAAGAAGAAAAATAACAAACCATTGTTCTTCCCCTCAGTACCGCTCTGCAAGTCTTTGGCCAACTTCTCGCTCTCCTCCTGCAATGGCTCGCTCGTGTGCTTCAACCCCTGTCCAGGCCCAGGATCCACCACAAGCTTTGAGGACGCCTTGCTGATGTTCTTTGGTTCCGACGGATCAGGTTGCAACCCAGCTACAGATGTCTTCAATAAATCTGGCGTGTCTGAAGCAGTACCATGAGTAGGACTTGTAGCAGTACCGCTGCTGGTCCCTTCGCTCGCATCGAAATCTCGTTGCTCAGCAGCCATTGATCGGAATGGCTCAACCGGGTTTGCAGAGCGTTCCTCTTCTACTGCGAGTCAGCAACCCATACACCTATAAAGGAGTAAATCGAGGGGATATCTACCCTCTCGGTTCCCAGCATCATACGGATCCGTCGCCGTTCCCAGCCCTCTGACACCAGAAATCGGCTCTTCACCGTGCGCTGTGGTGTCGTCGCTATCGGTTCTCCCGCTTGTCCCCCATAGTGCTTTTTTCCCTGCATCGATGACGGACTCGAGGCTGCTCGGTTGATTTGTGGTCTGGTTGTTGCTTGACCCTGTCGCGGTGTCGGCTTCCTCGCCCCAGATCACCCTGTACCCAGCATCGACAACCTTGTTCACAGTTTCCATGGTGGGGTAAATAAGATAAGCGAGTGTATCCGGTGTCTTGCTTGATAATTTATCTCAGCAGCTGCCAATATCGGTAACATACAAGTCAGCTCTTTAGCATACAAACATGTATAGTACAGTATGGCATGTAGGCAGTTGAATATCAAAATGTATACAGTATATATTCAAGAACAAGAGAGAGATTAGGAGGTTAAATCCAACAAATTCGCCTTCAACACCTACGTCACGCCCCAATCCCTGTGCTGCTGGTTGTGCCTCTGCTATTGGCTGTTTTCGCGATTTGCGCCGACGACAGGACATCTCATACTCGTGACGTCACGGCGCAGATCTTGCCTATTGCGGAACTAGCCACCAGCAAATCGTAGCATGTAGTAATATGTACATAATGGACATATTGACAAGTACAACGTGTCATTTCAGGTGCTGCACTATTGCGTATGTATGGTTACGTGTTGCTATTCTATTATTCAGGGTTGCTGTCGGGGCGAGGGCGGGTTGAAAAGGTATTAGAGTAAGCATATATGGCAAAGAAAGCTGAATTGCGATGGAATTGACGAGGAGGTATATTCACAAGATACATCATACATTAAATAGAAACAAACATTGCAAAACGAAGCAAACAGACTTTGGAGAAACCAACGGCTTTTTCATAATGCAGCCCCGACATCTCAACCCTTCCAGTGTACGATGCATGATAAATCTGAACAATAACGCAACGCCCCGGAAAATCTAAAGGCCTTCGTGGAGATCAGACGATTGAAAAACGAAAAATAAAAGGAAAATCATGCACTAGGCCCCTCCTTAGGCTTCCCATTTTCAGCAGCAGCAGCAGCAGCAGCAGCAGCAGCAGCCTCAGGGTTCAAAGGATGGCTTGGATCATAGCCAACGCTCTTTACAATACCAAGGCCTTTAGTGCGCCCTTCACGGAACAACACGCGATCGCCGACATTAAGAAATTCTGGACGCTGCACAAAGCGGAATGCAACCAGTGCCCTGTCTCCGGTCCGAATATAGGCTCGATCAATGTCAATGATAGAGCAGGTCTGGCTCACCGCTCCAACGTGCAGCATTGCCTGATATCGAGGGCGAATGGTTGTTGCGTGGGACAGGATTAGCACTGTAGGAGTTAGTTATATTTAGTCAATTAGATTTGCGAAAATAAAAAGAGAATAATACCTTCGGCTACGAATTCACGGTAGACTTTGGGTGCGTTCTCCATTTTGGCGACCACAACCATCCCCTTTCGTACCTCCTTTCGTCGAACGCGCTTCAGAGCAAACGAGGCAGACTGGCCAGCAGAGCAGACATTCACAGGTATCCGTTTGCGTTCAATGGTCTTGATTGTCGTCGTGACGAATTGGCCAAGCGAATCTGGCCCAATTTGCACAGTATCACCAGCATGCACGACACCAGATTTGACAACACCTGAGACTACCGTGCCGACGAATGGGACGGAGAAAGTATCATTGACCAAAAACTCGAATGGTGCTTGAGCATTGTAATACCCATAATGAGGTAAAATATTGAGAAAAGTTCGGATATAGTCAAGACCTTCACCAGTGACGTTGGATACCTGGAAAATAGGGCAGATTCTTTGACTGACGAATTGAGTGGCGGTGTTAATTGTCCCTTCCATGTCCTTGATAAATATAGGAATCTTCCTGGCACCGGGAGACTTGAGGATTCGCGATAGCTGGGTAATGGTTTGCTGCAGAATTTGTGGAGGACAGATATCGATCTTAGTGATGACAACCATGACGGGAACATTTAGTGCCAAGGCAATTCCCAAATGCTCTTTGCTCATACCGACTAGACCATTATTCGCTGCAACCATCAACAAACAGTAATTTGGACTGCTGCTGAGCATTCCAAAAACCGTGGTTCGTAGATACCGCTCGTGACCAGCGAGATCAGAGAAAGAAATCACTTTGGCTGACTTCTTACCAATTTCTTCCCAGGACAATTTACGGCCTTTGTCACTACCAACAATTTCGCCTTGAGTGTCGAATCCCATGATTTCCATACCAACCGAGCTAGTCCGACCACTTTCGATCTCGTGCTTATGACGGAATAGGTTGACACGAGCCTTACCACGACCATCGTCGAGATTTCCCTTGACCAGAACACCTAGTAGGGTGCTCTTCCCAGCATCGACATTCCCCACAACAGCAATTCGGGTTTCAATGACCTCCTCGACTCGTTCCGGGACTTGCCGGATCATGATTTTCCCAAAGCATCCTTTTACCTTCTCAGCGCTAGCTTGGGCTTCCTGTGGACCGCCTACGTTGTACGTCAACAGGATGCGACAACGTGCAGGGATGGTATTTGCTGCCTCCTCGAGCCTCTCAAATGCCGTATTCCACTGAGAGGAGTCAAAACCCATAGAATCGCCAGTGTCCTCTAGACCCAAGTCGAACAAGGTCTCTCCATGGCCTTCGTCAATGCGGTTCTGGATCACTCCAGCAAGAATCTGAAGCCCATTTTCACCATCGGCAGACGTGCCTAAGAGCAGGTCTTTGAGCTTAGCGTGGCTTGGAGCGTCGCTCAGACCAAGCTGATCGAGGATGTCAAGTTCAGCATGCTCTTCGGTCACCACGGAAGGCTTTGCAGTCGAATATCCACTGTCGCTAGGGGCAGTTAAAGGGTTCTGAGGGTCTAGAATGGAGCGCCGTTCTTGCTCCTTCGCAACGTAGTCGGCGAACTCGCTCAGCGCCTGTGATCGTGCGTGGTCAGCTTCAATCTAGAGCATAATTCTGAGGCCTGCCATACTCGCTCTCCCCTGCGCCGCTCCTCAGGTGTTTGTTTTGGACCGACTTGAGGCATGGTCGATGGAATTGGATTAGCTGTGTTCACTGAGATCTGAAAGTAGTCTTGGAGTCGCCGCTGGCGCAATCAACCATGTATTCGTAATATCATTCTTTTAAGTGTGCGCGGTTAGAAAGGCGCAATCTGGTATTGTACAGCTGCTATATTGTCAACATTGGTAGCTTCAGATCTTGTGGAATTGTAGAAAGGTGTCTGGAGGGTGTTGAGTCGGTGGCTTCTACGCAGTGGGTGCGGGGCACGCTCCGCTTTTATCTATAGGCGGCGCAGCGCAGGAGTGACAGAGTGCCTGTGACTCAGCGGTCTGCCTTGTTGTCTTGGAGCCTGGAAGTCTAGTTATTTAGGAGCATTGATAGATGACTCATTTTTGTTGTCTACAATGTAGCTACTTGCTTTTTCGGTCATATTCCCATGTATGACTCTTATGCATATTATTCACAGCTCACGCTAGCCTATTGGCCAACCTTGTAAGTCAAGTACGTTTCCAGTGACCTCCAGAACGATTCAGATGGTGGAATCCGGTTCCCTCACTTGGTACTGCTGCTTGTAGACCTTGGATCATACAAAATCAAGGGCGATGTTCCCTCCTCGCAACGGTTGCGAACACTTTTTGAATTCAAGAGCTAGATTATCTGCCATGGCTGTATTATATTGCAATCACGATGCCTGCGGCGAAATGAGGACGACGGAGTCGCCTGAAATTGAAATGATTAGCACTTCAGTATATAGAGGGTAGGAGCCAGGCTGCGTGCGCGCGCTCACCTCGGACGAAAAGCATCTCTTCCTGTTTCCTCAGGGTCTGCCAGTTTTTGATTCATCAGCCATCATGTACCCGTGAACGCATCAGCTAGCAAGTGCATTGACACACCTTGACTGTCTCTTCCTCGTTTTCATCCTCCTCAACTACATAGACTGTTTCCTCAACGTCGCCTAGAACCAAGTTGCAATGACTGTCATATGCCTGTACCCCCGAATCAGTTGGTTTCGATGCGACCCAGGACTGACACAGACAAGAAGGAATGTCTCACATGAAGTCGGCCTTTTAATTCACGATCACCGCGTAATTTGACGAACACTATCTCGTTCAGCGACAACCGCACAAGGTCGAGCGGTTCCGACACTGAAGCTCCACCGGTCTCTGCGTCGGCCATGGCGCGATAAAGGTGTGTTTCGTTCGCGTCAATGGGGTATTCTGAGTGCTTGAAAGATCGAGATATAGAGAATGGCGAGCAGTTGGGGAAGCTCGTTGCTTCTGGGCAGCTCGACGGGATTTTGCAAGTATTAAGGCGTGAAAGCCGATCAATGCCAAGACTTACTAAATACGACTAGACTTGATATGGTATGATGCGATACTGTTACGTTACAATATACTTCATAATTCTCTTACATTTATTGAGAAGACAATGTAAATATTTTGTAACTTTAATTTTAATTTACATGGAAATTGTAAAGAAAAGCTATATTTTATTTATATGCATTATACTCTAGATAACTCGTGGAAATGTTGATGTATAGTCGTAGCAAGCATTGTAACTTGAGAGTATTAGGGCTACTCGATCAAGTGGTCTCTGGGTAGATCACCGTGATTTGAGTCACAATTTTGACCAGAGTTCTATAGAAGCTGTGATGCTTAGATATATGCGTTTCTTCCAATGAAATAGTGAAATCTGTCTGCATTTCCTTAGGTTTACCAGTGAGAACCTTTTCAGGTCGATTTTTTATGTAACCTCATTCATTGGCAAGGACAATAGAAAGAATATTTGATACATTCTTGCTGGAGAAGTAGTGATAAATAGAGACCACTTTCAGTTATGTCTAAGAATTTTTAATAGACCTATTATTTGGGCTGTTGGGAATTGGCTTCAAGTGTTATTTATACTACGGACTGGACCTTTCTTCTTTGACCCAAACTCAGCAAATATTGAGACATGGCTGCCCCTCGTAAATGCCCGCCTTGAACCATGTTACCCTCTGGCTTTTAGGCTTATCTTGATGGAAGGGACTTACGGGCATGCTGGAATGCTTACGGAGACGCCAAATTCGGGTGTGTTGGGCTTGGTTGAATTTATTTGAAATTATGTTATAAGAGTGATTTTTATCAATACCAACACATTCACCCTACATGTAACGCGTAGAAGGATGCGTTATAGCTAGCGAGACGTCTTATATACCAATTGATAAGACGTAGAAATCAAGTGCGACGCCTCTAAGACCCCTTGGAATTATTCAGATTATCTTTGTTGCAGGCACCAGGAGGTCGCTAAAGGACTTTTGATATGCCGCTCAGTTTTGAGAGTATCATGTTTCCACTTCGCCCCTTATCTGACGCCTTCGTGACAAGAGAACATATACACCAATAAGCCATCCAACGGCAACAAGCGCTACAAATACAATTCCTAGAATTGCTGGCACGGAAATGTGGGTTGACACTGTGTGTCCATTACTGGGTGTATTTGTAGTTGACGGACTACTGGATGCAGTGGAACTCTGCGTGGCAGTTGTTGATGCGAGCTTACTGACGAGACTTGGGACGTTAATTTCGCTGTTGAATTGCTGGCAGGCGCTAATAGTCTACCCGTCGTTAGACTCTGTACTTTGTTTAATGCTTATTTTGGGGTCAGGGGACTACTAACAGTCTGTGTAGCACAAAAGTCTACAAGCCAGAGCTGCCCAATTGCACCCATGCGGCCGCTCATATCCTCCAGTATTGCGCTCTGGGTACTGGCCGCTATGGATGCCTGAGAGCTGGCAGCCAGGACTGCACTGAGCATTGAGCTGGACGATGCATCATTGCTGCTGTTGCCATCAAGAGTGATATTGTACGATAGTGGTGCCCAGATGCCGAACACTATTGCGGCGGCGAGGACTGCAACGTTCAGTGCCCATTTGAAGAATCTTTCCACACGTTTGTCAGACTGGTCTTTGTTGGTACAAGTTGTATCTAGAGTGTTTTGTCCCGGCATATTAGCAGAAGCCAAGATATGTTTCCTTTGCACTGCCTTCGCCTTCCCCTCAACTTCTCGATTTGGAGTTTCTGTGGTTTGCGACTCCATTATTCAGTGAAAGATAACCCACTTAGAATAATATAGAATGAATACCGCGCGAAACTGGTAAGATCGATTGTATCCAGGCCAAACTATTTTACAACTGACCTTTCGAGGGTTGAACTCGTCGGCTCAGCCTCCGGCGAGAAGTATTGGGAGCCGTGAAGAAGTTCACTAGGCCGAAATATTGGGGCCACGCTGTAATGCCAGCCAAAGGCTATCTGCTTTGCCAATAGTTACTTTTAGAAAAGCTACAGAACGCAGCTGCCCAAGCACAGCAGCTTAGGACTGGGGGGCACGTTCAGGGACTCAACTAGCGCGGACAGCGGCATAACTGAAATTATGTTGAGGTCTCTGGTTGGCTCCAGCACCGCCGCACTCTTACATCTGTAGGCTTAGCTCCGTAGGCAGATATTGATATTATTAGAGCTCGCTAGCACCACACTAATAATACCTCGGTCATTTTCTAATGGATGTTATAATTCTTATCACTACCAAGCTTTCTATATTCATCTTGGCATAAAAGTAGCAATTTTTGAACTATTCTGATTTCTAATTTCTAATATAATTGTTATTCAGAGTATCCTCTCTATAATGCAGTTATACCCCGTATAGTCCCTTGTATTCTTATCACTTAAGCATCCTCGGTTGAAGTCCTTCGTTTCATTCTAGAATGCTTACACCCAATAGTCACGCCAATGGTAGTCACAGCGAGACTTGCAATAGCAATCCTCGCGTCCGCCTCAGGAGACAGACCAGTACTTGAGTTAGAGGAAGCACTTGAGTCAGGGCGCGTGCTGGAGCCAATCGGGTCTGATGAAGTGGGTGAAGGCGATGAAGTTGAAGTAGTTGCAGTGCAGTGGCGGACACGGAATTGGAAATATAGAAACCGGCACTCGTTCCAAGGATGTTACTGGTATTTGTAGCATTATAAATTTGAAGGTTAAAGTGATCACTGAGGGATCGGCGAGTCGCAATAGTCCAGTTCCGGGAGGAGTAACAGCAGCCTCGTTTTCTATAAAGGCTGATCAGACTGAGATCCAGTTATGAGATGAGAACACGCAAGATATATCAAATATTCTCTCTGGCAAGTCGTTGATTGTATACGGTTGCCATAAGCCGAGACCTAAAGGGTCATTTGTTGTTGATGACCATTGAATATTCAATACAGACCCCAGTTGATAATCGAGCGAGATCCAAAGGGAGGAGTATTGACAAAAATGACCTGACTACTTGCCGTCCACACATAAAATACTATTTGTATGAGCGAGACAAACACTGGCGAGAGATTCGTTGTTTCAAAAGAGAGATGCTCTGCTTGGGTTCATCATTACCAGAGATTTTAAGACCGGCCGGATTTACACATGTAGCATTACGTGCATCGCATTCTTTTGACGTTGACTAGAAGAATTAATATGTAACGTTTTGAGGGAACCAAATGCACAGAAGCTGAATCGAAGGCCATGGATAGATCATGCGTCAGGAGTTATCAGAGTCATCGACTTGTCGGGGACTATCTGTATCTGGTTATCCAGAAATTGTAGGTATTCCATCTAACTAGCGTGTGCAGGGGGAACACATAGCCTCACGGAAGGCCGGGTGCTCAAAGGATATTGGAGCATCAATCCAAAATTACTGTTGATGAGACAACTATTTGTGCTCCGATAGTATTTCTCATCGACACTGGTGGTGACTGCGGCGGAGCGCGATGCTGGGATTTGTCCCAAATTGTAAAAGGTCGACGGATGGTAGCTGATAATGAACAAGACTGCAATTCAGGCCATCTTTCTAGTCCCTAGCATGGCAGCTAGTGTTTGAGCATCTGTAATTATTAACATTAATAATTGACATAGCCGTCGTCGTCAGATCACCCACCTAAAACGCGTTAGCGAATCTGGTGGGGATTGGGTGGAGGCTTCACTTTGCGGGGCCCCAGAGTCAGGAACTCACTGCGAAGAACTAATAGAGTGGCGTTAAGATTGAATCGCGATGTTAATGTGGCCTGTTGATGGGACTGGTAGCGGCATACAAGTTTGTGAGGGGAGTAGAACCAACATGGCAAAGATGGCGAGAGGGCAGGGAATTGGAATTACAGGGGAGCGTCGGGCCATGCCCAATGTGGCCGGACCCTGCCTGGTACCACCATAATCCGGGGTTTCTTCCTCCGCACAACTCCACCTCCCGCCTTCCCCCCCAACTCGTCCTCCTTTTGTTATTACTCCTCCTCCTGCTGTTCTGTGCCTTGAAGCGAGCTCTGTGAGGGGCCGCTGAGCGCTGGGCATTCAGGAGTTCTCTGATTAAAGCCCTTTCTTATATGATTCCATATTTTGTTCTTTGAGCGCTTGATGCACCCCTTCCACGCCATTGTTTATCCATGCGGCCAGTCGTCTGGCGGCGTGAAACTTCACGCCGCCCTCTTGTTATCCATGCATGTTGTTGTTTCCCAACCACCAGCCCTGCAAGAAGTCATCGACATCGATCGCCGTCTTCTTCTATCCGTCACTCTTCTATTTTTTCTATACGATATGATCCGGTAAAAGCCAAGCACGATACGTTGCCAACAAAGGCCCCTGTAGATGTTTTACAAGCCTACAGCAATGCGCACAGTTCAGGCATCGCCAGGCAATTGACGAAACGACTGAATTCACGGTTGAAGAAGAGGAACTATAACCCAGAAGAAACTTCCGGCGGGTCTTCTGTCGTAGCCCGACGCGAACGGCTTTCTAGAATCCTCCAAGGCGGCCAGCCAGATCAAATTCTTGCTGCCATGTCAGACCTGGACAACGAACCCATTATCGCGACAATGCCGGACAGCGTCTTCGTTTCGGCCCTGCTTCTCATTACCCCGGAGCACTTTCTCGAACCGTACAAGCGCATCCTCGGGCGAATACACGACCATGTTTTGTTCTCAAAGGGCTACCAGTCGTTTAAAGAAGTATTGAGACAATACTTCGCCAGTCTCTTCGCGATTCTATACATGCGATCTAGAGGAGACCGCCATGTTGGGCTTGTGGAGTATACGCATCTCCTTCGCTGTGCTGCATCGGCCGCCGATCTCTCTATCGCGCTAACCATCTGGAAGAGCTTGGAAAATAAGAACCTATCACCGAGTCTTGAATGCTACAATTCTATAATGACTACAGGGCTGTGGGACCAAGTACATACCGGAAAAGAGCGCTATCGCTTACGTGTAACTCCCTTCTACTCCAATAGAAGATCAACCACGGATGGTAGAGCAAGAGGCTATAGAGGCTTTGGAACTGGTTCCCAAAGTGTGCGCATGCAAACTCTTGCTATTCTCTACCAAATGCGCAAGGCCAATATAGACATAGACGAGGCAACACATATCAATGCATTGATAGCCCATGCCAAAGACGGTTTCGTTCCGGGTGTTAGGCAAGTCCTTGAGGAAACCTGGGGCATCTTCCCATTCCATCTCGATGCCGGCTACGAAAATCATCCTCCAGTTAAACCTATTCCTAGATCATCGCCATTGTATCCTACAATTAACTTGATTTGGGCCGTTGCGCACGCATTCGGCATCAATCACGATCTCCCGACAGCACTGCGAACTGTTGAATTCATTTCGAGAACATACGACATCAAGATCACCGACGAGGTCTGGTTAGAACTATTTGAGCGAGCCTATGTACTGGCCGCCAAACAGTTTAACAAGCCTGATGAAGCCTTGCTTGGTCAAATCTCACAGGACCTTGTGTATGGGATGGGTAGAAATTTGCAAGAAGTTCCCTCGCACTCGAAAATGCACCTGTATCGAAACCTATCTCGGATCAGCTACAACAACCACAATCTGGAAGAATTCACGTCTGTGCTAGAAGATGCGCATAAACATTTAGTCCAGACGAAGAAACGACGAAAACACGCGCTACAGGTTTTGGAGAATTGCATGGAAGTGTCATTAACAGTTGATCCACACCGCGCTTCTGTCGACTCTTCTCCCGACCATCATCGACTGGAAAATGCGTGCAAGTCGCCCAAAGTCTGGAAGGCCCTGCGGGAGTACGAAATACTGCGCCTCGAAGTGCTACAGCAAAGAACACTGATTGAGAGAATCGTGCGGCTTGGATACTCGGGACATTTCCTGAAAGAAATCCCCCCTGCAATGTGGGCCCGTAAAGTGCTTCCAGAATTTCTCGCCCAGTGGAGAGACTTCATCCCCGAATGTTTCTTTGCCATTCTTCACGGTGGTCTCGGTAGCATCGAGTTTCACGGAAGAACAATCTACCAGCACCGAAATATCCGTCCACATAATTATGAGCCTGTTCGCTGGTCAAAATGCGGCGAATTCATTGCCGACGACGAGGAATTCGAGCCTATTGACGACTACTTATGGAGTTCTATTAGGAGCCACCTTGGCGAATATGCATCTGTGGAGCCATTCGTTGGATTTTTTCGGAGAAATTGGAGGAGAATGGATGCACCAGGCGATAATCATTTGTACATTTACTCCCAAGAAAGCAGGTCTGTTAACAAATATGCCGTGAAAGGTAGAGCCGAGGCCAAGTCTCATGATATTATTCCGGAGTGCTACTTGGGGGAGGCTGCTGGGCATCCATTGGGACTGAGTCGTGTTTTCTCTATAGTTGAGAGTAACATGAAAGATGGGAGCTTTCGTGTTGACTTGGAGCCATCCGGGCGTTGGGTATGATGTTGAAGATGGTCTAATCTCCTCAATCCTGCATATCTTTAGAGAAATGTATTGATAGATCTACACATCGATGAGAGTCTCATGATTAATTCGACTTACATATGTACATAAAGGAAACAAGCAATTAAAATCTAAAATTGTACCGTAAATTATTTATGTTCTGTTAGTAAATTGATGATACAAAATCATCGCAGTAAGCGGTGTGTATGTATATACAGGAATATCTCAAAACAATCAAATTCTCTCTTGCTTCAAATCATTCACAAACATATATCGTCCAATGGTGATCCAGCCCCATCGAAACCAGAGCATCTGACTCTTATGACCATCAGTCATGGCCGTCCGCGCGCGAGCCCATTGATTAAACGAACTAACATACAAAAGACGATTCGCAAAATCCGCGTCCTTTGAAGACGACGCCGATTTCGATGGTCCCAGCGAGTCCCTAATAGTATTGACAGCGCCAAGCAACATGGTCAGCGGAAAATCGAAAATTCCGGAATATTTCCGCGCAATGTTGGTGGTTGTTAATGTGTATAATGCCACGGGGCAAGAATACCCGCTTTTGTCTTTCATCAACGATTTCAGGAACGCAACGGCGCCGTGGTAGAGGGATCGGTGGTTGGGGTGGTTGCTGACTCCGTGCTCGTCAAAGGTGAGAATGACGTCGATTGTAGCTTTTGGGCCGTTTTCTGCTGCGTGACCGTTTCCGTTGGCGCTGCTGTGGTTTTTGGAAGAGGAGAGCTCGGGAGCGAATGCGGATGCGAGGAGGGCTGAGATATCGCGTGTAGACCATTCCGTTGTCATACTGTCGGGGAATCGCGATCGGTCGTCAATGACAAAAACGTCGGATTCGTGGCGGAGTCCCAGATGGACGGCGCTTTTCTGGATTTCTTTCTTGCGCGTCTCCCCTAACCCATCTGCGTCGCCTGTAAAAAAAATATAAGAATAATAAGTTAGATTGGATCACAGTTTGGAAAAGGGCTGTTGTACCTGTGCTCAAACACAATATCTTCACATGGTTCCCAAGCTCCGGTCTAGTAAGCGCCAACACTGTTGGCGAGAAGAACATGGCCTCATCGTCGGGATGCGCGATGAGCAGACATATGCGCTTATTGTACAGGGTTCGAAAGGACGCAGTGAAAGGGGAGCCGGTGGCGGAGAGCGTCCAAAAAGCTGTGAAAAGGAATGGGGTAATGAGAGCGATCACAACCCATGAAGATTCAATTGACATGGCGGACGGCGACTGGAAACGACGAAAGTTCACGGATTGAGGGGGGACTGCTGAGAGCTATTGAGTCGAAGTCGAACTGGGTATTATGGACTGCGCGAAGACGAGCGTATATCAGCTCTTCTGGTTCACCATCTGATTGGCGCTGCGCGGGAGCTTGAGGAAGCAGATGTCAGATCGATAATGGGTGGAGCAGGACGGGCAGTACCAGCATCCTCCGCACGCGACAGTTCAATGACCAGTGATAGCTGGCTCCAGCTCTCTTCTCGATGATATTGATGCAACGATCAAGCCGCACCGGCGGGAGCGAGAGTTGGGGCAGAACGTGAGATATCCAAGCCCCAGCGTTGAAGGTTTCGTGGATCGTCACGTCGCAAGTGATACGTGGCTTTATCAGTGTCTGCGAATAGGGGGAGGGGCAGCCATCGCCGTTCGTGAAGCTAGACTAGGCAAAAATTATAAATTATCCACTTGAGTCGGCCGCGGCGCGGTTTAGTTGCCAGCGCGATTGCATGCAGCTGCAGATCCGGGGGAGTGTCACGTGATGCATGCTGCATTCTGAAATCTTGGATTGAGCATATTATATTAAAAAAAATTAAGTTTAAATAGTGTTTTTATATATATAATTATTTAGATAAGAAATATTATTATTATATTAATTTAATAATATACTATAATTATATCCGTAGTAATCAGATGCTACTATGGTTTAGGTCACGGCTACTGTCAAATTAGTCCTAAGCCAGAATCTATACCAATCCTCCATCAACTCTTTTACATCTACGCAAGACTTGAGGCTATTCTGAATTTTCACTTACCTAGGGTAGTTTCAAACAAAAATGCTACCACGGGTATTTTCAAAACTTCGGGTTCTGATCGTTCGTTACGACTTTCCTAAGAAGCTTTCAACATGAGACACATTTGCAAGCACTGGCCGTCACTGACAAAATTGTATCGGAGAGATTTGTCTGCGTGGTATTTTGGACATCTAGGAAATGTAATTGTCTACCAAAAGAACACATAGCATTATAACTGTCAGATGTCAATCGAACATACAAACAATTGTATAAAAGACATCCCATCCTACATCAATGCTTTCTTCTCCTCCTTCGAAGGGAAAATCACAACTTCTCGAAATACTGAGAAAATAGAAAGTATCAGACCAACAGGAAAGAATGCAGCGGCGCATACTGTCCGCATTGTACCTGCTCCCTTATACTTTTCCCAGGCATCCCTGCCCCGATCGGGGAAAGGCAAAAAGTCCAACGTCCTTCCCTTGTTCAAGATGGTCATATACCTGTGGAATTGGACGTCGAGGGTGTATTGCATTGCAGCACGGTGAAGGACACGGTGAACGAAGGAGTGATGGACTCCTGCCTTGGTTACAAACCGTGAATATATGTTGGTCTCCGTCAATCTATACTGACAGGATCTCGCCCATTCTGTCAGTGCCTCCTCAACATCTGCATTTGTTGGCCTTCTGTTCAGGGTATTGATGCTCATGTTTATTCGGTGCAGTGTGTTGGAAATGGCAGCAGCACTCTCTATTGCAAGATTTGCTCCATGTGCAAGATCAGGAGACACCTACAGGGTTAGAAAAATGCTTCTAGCGTGCCTAGAGTACACTATCTTACCTTGAAAGAACTGTCACCAATACAGGCAATACGACCAAATGTCCTCACTTGAAACATACCCTCGTACACGGGGGTGGATGATATCGTCTCAGCAGATTTCCAGACATCTCGGAAGTAGACGCCGTCTAACAAGTGAAGACCTGCCAGTTTTTCCCCGCGAGTTCTGGTCTCCTCGCGTGACCATGAGGGGACATGAGGCATAACATATCTTTTGTCCAATTTGATATTAATGAACCAGCTGACAGTGCCATCGTGACCGTGGAGTATAAATACCGCCACGTCTTTTTGAAAGCGATTTACCTGCTCACCGGGTGGAAAGAGACTCCGACTGGGTGTTGAGATGCCAAAGATACACATGTAGTCGACAGTCATTCTGCCCTTCTCTTTCTCCGTTAGCAACCCTGGCTGCTGTTCATTCATAATCCGCCACATCTCAGACCGAGTGATACTGTGGACTCCGTCGGCCCCCACAATGACATCGCCTGTGTACTGGGTCCCGACCTCAGTTTCAACAATGAGAGGAGCATCTACTGTAGGATTGGCTCGAATCCTGACGACTTTGGTCCCCGTTTTGATTCTGGATTGATCTTTTAGCGCGTTGTACACCGTTCTCAGAAAGTTCGTGCGTCTTAGGACTGTCATGGGGTACCCTAGGCTTTTCCGCTTCTGTTAGTTATTGTGTCCTGAAGTGCAAATTCCATGATTGAATATCCGTGCCATAATGTGAGTAGGTAGAACATGAGACACACCTTTCCATAGTCCATGTAGGAAAAAGACTGGTGTGCATATCATCATAATTACATGTGTGAAACTTGGTAATATCATTTGTCAATTTCTCCAGTTGTTCAAAAAGGCCCAACTGGTCGAGGACGCGAGCTCCATGTGGTTGTAAGGCAAGGGATCCGCCAATGTTGGTGCAGATATCGTTATGCTTTTCGAGAACAACATAGTCGATGCCTGCAGCTTCCATGCAATGAGCCAGAGTGAGGCCTGAGACGGCACCCCCAATAATGATGACCCTCAAGGGAGCATTCTGATCTTTCATAGTGTCTAGTATGTCGAAGAGATACTATCATGTATGCGGGCTGGGGTAAGGTTGATAAAACGAGTCTGTACGGATTCCCTCGCGGACTTGTTGTCATTTTTCTGGGTCACTGTCTAGAGCTCTAATTCCTAAGAAAAACAAACCATAGAATGACACCCAAGCTGATCAATCATGGCTTCCGTGAAGTGAGGTGTCGGAGTTACCTTTCGGGGCTTTGTGCCGGGGAAGTTCCGATAGGACTAAGATCAGATCAATAGTCATTTAAATCTCCGACTCACAATAGATACTCCATGAACTACGGCATGATCAGCATACCGGTATTTAGCTAAGATAAGAAATGAAAAATAAGGAAATCCCTCTATTTGTTGGGACTGAACTACATCGATTGACAGTTCAACCTCTCTAAAATCTAACTACAAATCTGTAAATTCAACACCAGCGTCACAGGTACTCAACGATCTTGACTTCTCTCATTGAGATTTCCCTTTTACTGCCTTCAGATGTCGGCAGAACCGATTGCAATCCTGGGAACAGGATGCCGATTTCCAGGCGACGCCTCTTCACCGTCTCGGCTGTGGGAATTGCTCAAAAACCCTCGAGTAGTGGCGTCAGAACCACCATCGAACCGGTTCGATATTGATTCTTTCTACCACAAGGATCCAAGCTACCCAGGAACAACAAATACCAGGGAAGGTTACTTCCTCTCAGATGATCCTCGATCGTTCGATGCCCCTTTCTTCAACATTTCGGCCGCGGAGGCTGGAACTATGGACCCCCAACAAAGACAGCTCCTGGAGACAGTTTTTGAGTCTCTTGAGGCAGCTGGGCAACGTCTCGACCAGCTTCAGGGCTCGGCTACTGGCGTCTTCTGTGGTGTTATGGGAAGTGACTGGGGAGAATTCTTCCCAGTGGACTTCAAGTCTGTTGCGTCTTATGCGGCCACTGGGGGTGCCCGAAGTTGCATTGCTAATCGAGTCTCTTACTTTTTTGACTGGCATGGCCCATCAGTAGTGATTGATACAGCCTGCTCGTCCAGCATGGTGGCTCTTCACCAGGCTGTGACAGCTCTACAACAGCAGGAGTGCTCCGTTGCTGTGGCTGCGGGGACCAATTTGCTTCTCAATCCCAGCTATTTCATCACCACAGCAAAGATGACAATGTTGTCCCCGGATGGCCGTGGCCGCATGTGGGACTCCAATGCCAATGGATATGCCCGCGGTGAGGGCATCGCGTCGGTTGTCCTTAAACGACTATCTGATGCGGTGGCTGATGGTGATCCGATTGAGTGTGTTATCAAAGCTACGGGTGTAAATCAAGACGGTCGCACGATGGGCCTGACCATGCCCTCCGGTACGTCTCAGCTGGAACTAATTCAGAACACTTATGCTCGCGCTGGGCTTGATCCTCGAAACCCTTGGGATCGGTGTCAATACTTCGAGGCACATGGAACTGGAACAAAAGCAGGCGATCCGCAAGAGGCTTCGGCCGTTCATCAAGCTTTTTTCGGTCCTCCTGAGAGTGGTGATAAGCTTACAGAAGATGAGACAGATTTGCTATATGTCGGATCTATTAAAACAGTTGTCGGACATACTGAAGGGCTAGCAGGCCTGGCCGGCATCATCAAGGCTTCTCTAAGTATTCAAAACGGTTCTATCAGCCCCAACCTCCTTTACGAAAAGTTAAACCCGGAGATTGAACCCCTTTCCAAACACGTGAAGGTGCCTACAAAGCTCATGCCATGGCCATCTCTTCCGCCAGGTGTTCCACGCCGGGCGTCGGTCAATTCATTCGGATTTGGCGGTACCAATGCCCACGCTATTCTCGAAAGCTACGAGCCCCAACAGGTTGTAAACGGAGTGAACGGAATAAGTGGAATAAACGGAATCAACGGAATCAACGGGGTAAAATCTCACACCTCCATTGCTCTACTCCCGTTCGTATTCTCGGCAGCTGCAGGACGGTCGCTGGTTGACGTTCTAGAATCTTATGAACGGTATCTCCAAGTTAATCCTGATGTTGACCTCATGAACCTAGCATGGACTTTACTGCAACGAAGATCTGCGTTAAGATACCGGTTGCCTTTATGGGCGCCAAACACCAACGAGCTTCTCACCAAGATCCGGGCTGAGCTTGACGCTGCTAGTAAAGATCATTCTGTGCGATTCATCCACCAAAGAAGCGCAAACACCCTGAAAAAGATTGTTGGCGTCTTCACCGGTCAGGGTGCACAGTGGCCACAAATGGGGATGGATGTAATCTGTAACTCCCCAGAAGCCTTGGATTGGCTTCAAGAGATGCAGGATTCGCTAGACCAGCTTCCTGCCAAATATAGCCCGACTTTCACTCTCCTAGAGGAGCTTTCCAATTCAGCGGCAGATATGTCAAACGCCATTTTATCCCAGCCGCTATGCACAGCTCTACAAATTATTCTCGTTCGTATTCTGTCAAATCTTGGAATCACATTCACAGCTGTCGTCGGCCATTCCTCGGGTGAAATTACTGCTGCTTACGCCGCAGGTTATTTGACAGCTACCGACGCTATCAGAATCGCTTACCTCCGGGGTCTCGTAACATCACAGGTTGGTGCAAAGAGCGGTAACTCAGGAGCAATGATGGCTGTCGGTATGTCTGCCGAAGAGGCGATCGAGCTCTGTAAGCAAGAAGAATATCAGGGCCGCGTCGCTATGGCTGCAAGCAACGCTGCTTCTAGTGTAACGCTTTCGGGCGATGCTGATGCAATCCATGAGCTTGAGCAAAAGCTACAAGAGGAAAAAAAATTTGCCAGGCGGCTCCGTGTTGACACTGCTTACCACTCTCATCATATGTATCCCTGCTCTCCCGCCTACAAACAAGCCTTGGAAGACTGCAATATCAGTATCCAATCTCCAACACGCACTGCGTGGTATTCCAGCGTCTATGATGGGGTCCAAATTAATTTGGACGAGCACGAAGATTCCCTCACTAGTGAATATTGGATAGAAAACATGGTGAGACCGGTTTTATTCTCCCAAGCTGTGCAGACCGCAGTTGGCATAGTTGGAGAACCGGACTTGGTTATTGAAGTAGGGCCACATCCAGCTCTCAAGGGCCCCGCGAAACAGGTTCTTGCCGATGCCTTAACTGATGGAAACGATATTCCGTATATCGGAGTATCAGCGCGTGGAACTGGTGGCATAGAAGCTCTAGCATCTGCCATTGGTGATATATGGGGATATTTGGGCCCTACCTCGGTGGACATCTCTCGCTATACCCGCCTCTTCGGCTCATCGCGACACTTCAAGTTGATCAAAGACTTACCTGAATACCCTTTCAACCATAGTAAATTATACTCCACCGAAAGCCGTCTGATTAAGCAGCATCTACACAGCCGTGGTGGCTGTAATCCTCTCATTGGAAACTTAGAGCCGACGACTGGAGAGGGCGAATGGAGGTGGCACCACTATCTTCGACAAAAAGATCTTCCATGGCTCGATGGGCACCGTGTCGAGTCGCAAATGATATTTCCAGCAACTGGATATATTTCAATGGCTGTAGAAGCTGCTGGCATTATTGCCGCCAATCGACCAATGCACCTAATCCAGATCCATGATTTCGTCATCCACCAGGCTATTGTCCTCCCAGATGATGTAACAACTGGTACTGAGGTTCTTTTCCAATTCAGCCAAGATAGGTTGGCCAGCAAGGAAAAAGCCGACACCATGAGTGGCACATTCCAGCTCCACGCATGCACTGGCGAACAATTCCAGCTGCGCGCCAACGGCTCGCTGACTGTGACTTGGGGCCAACCTGAGACAGACTCTCTGGCATCGCGAAGTTCCACTACACCAGGACTGACAGCCCTGGATGTCAATGATGTCTACTCATTCTTCGACAAGTTGGGTTATTCCTATACCGGTCCCTTCAGGGGAATCCAATCAATCTCTCGTAAGAAGGATAACGCCTGTGCCGAGCTCTCAAATGACCTGTCATCATCAAGCATCTTGCTACATCCCACAGTGATGGACACTACTTTGCAAACCATGATTGCGGCACTTGGAACCAGTGATGATGGCGAAGTATCAACATTGCTAATTCCAACCCGAATCCAGTCCCTCACCATCAATCCTATTTTCTGTGGTCGGTCAGGCGTACAGTTGGCCGGTTCAACGTTGTCTTCAGCAGCGGTCGCCGTCAAACTCGACGCCGATGGTATCATTGGAGACTTAGACCTCTTTACCAAGCAAGGGTACGGCATGGTTCAGCTCGCAGGTATTGAGGTGTCTTCTCTTCATCCTCTACCAAAGGACCGACGTCTCTTCGCTGAATTGATCTGGGGGCCTTATGAGCCTGATGCGACGTGGGAGTCATCCACAAGCAGGTCGACCGACATCACACCGCTGATCGAGATCGCTGAGAAGGCCACTCTGTTATGCATGAAATTTGCATTTGAACAGCTCACTGCAGAAGACCGTCAAGGGCTTGACTGGCATCGTGCCACCGTCGTAGCTTGGTTCGAACGCGTGATATCGATGACCCGAGAGGGAACACATCCTATCTGCAAGCGGGACTGGCTGGAGGGTACAAGAGAAGACCTTGACGCTCTCTTTCAAAAAGGCAAAGGTCTCGTGGAATTAGAAATAACGAAGAAGGTCTTTGATCATGTAGTAGCATTCATTCGGAGCGAGGCATCCCTGCTAGAGGCACTCCGTGAGGACAGCCTCCTTACTCGGTTCTACTGCAACGATACCCAGACTAAAAGAATGAATGAAAGTCTGGGTTGCCTCGTGGGCCAGATTGCGTTTCGATATCCTCGCATGAAAATTTTGGAAATTGGCGCAGGCACTGGCTCTGCCACGCGCGCCGTCCTGAGCGAGATCGGATTCGCATACCATTCCTATACTTTCACGGACATTTCAGTGGCGTTTTTCGAGGACGCAAAAGCAGCCCTGGCGGCTCATGAAGACCGATTTATCTATGAAGCCTTAGATGTCTCGCGGGACCCCCTCGAACAAGGCTTCCAGGAACATTCTTATGACTTGATTGTAGCATCTAACGTCCTCCACGCCACGAAGTTCATGCAGCAAACAATGACCCACGTCCGCCGCCTGTTGAAACCTGGAGGGTATCTCGCAATGCTAGAGGTAACTAACCAGGACCTCCTCAGTACGAGCTTCATCGTCTCTGGTTTCGAGGGGTGGTGGGCAGGTCACGAAGACGGCCGTGTCTGGGGTCCGATGCTTACTCTGTCTGGCTGGGACAAGGTCCTTAAATCAACGGGATTCAGCGGAGTGGATACCTATACATCTACTGTGGAAAATAAAAAGCTTAGCAACTATTCAGTAATCATCTCTCAAGCTGTCGATGAGCACATCCAGCTTCTGCGCAACCCGATGACTCTGAGCGACAAGGTAGTGTCCGAATTGGTAATACTGGGCGGTGCCACGAATTGGACAGGTTGCTTGGTATCCCAACTGTCAAAGGCTCTCGAGCTACACTTCATTCGCATTCACCATGCGCAGAGATTAGAGGCGTTGGATCTCGAACAGATATCTCAACAAAGTAACCCCGTCACCGTCTTGAGTCTGATTGACATCGGCTGGCCGTGGTTCCAAGACTTGAGTAAAGACCGACTGGTACCTATGCAAGGTCTGGTTACACTGGCCTCGAAGATGCTTTGGGTAACAGCTGGTTCGGAGAAAGACTGCCCCTACATGGGAATGAGTAAGGGCTGGCTGAAATCTCTGGCCTATGAGAACAAGCATTGTCTCTATCAATATCTGAACATCGAAGACCAAAAGAGTGTTGATGTGACACTCATATGCAGCACGCTGATGCGCTTAGTCCACACTGACAAGCCTAATGACTACAAACTCTCTACCGAGGTCCATAGCACGGAATCAGAGCTGTTGTTCAAGGGCGGTTCAATGCAGATCTGTCGCATCCGGTCTGACCAAGCCACGAATGATCGGTATCTAGCTGCTCGACAGCATATTAGCAGGCAGGTCGAACTGTCTAACTCAACAGTCTGTGCGATCCCTGCGTCTGAAGGCAAGCATAGTCTGCGTCTCATCGAGACCCAGAAGGGCACTGTGGATGCGGATCACATCCAAATACGCACTAGATATTCAACAGCACAGGCGATACCAGTAAGAGAAGGCATCTTTTTACACCTAGTACTAGGCGAGGATGAGGTTACCGGAACACGTCTACTTTCTTTCACAGACCAACATGCGTCCTCCATCCAGGTTCCGGCTGCGTGGACAAGAACTGTGTCGCCAAAGATCTTGGAGAATGAAGAGGCCTCATTCCTCAAGGCCACTGCTGACTGTGTAGTTGCTGGCTTCTTGATTCAGGAGATTTCGCCCAACTCGACTCTCCTTGTGCATGAAGCTGCAGAAACACTCCGCTGGGCCATCCACGAACAAGCCCTGGAGAAAGGAACCAAACCGCTCTTCACTACCACAACACAATTGCCTTCAACAGGGGACGCTATCTTCTTACCTCCAAAGGCGTCGCCTCGTGTACTAGCAGAATATTTACCCCAAGACGTCTCCCTAGCCACCTGCTTAGGCAGCGAACCAGAACACGCATTGATCTTTTCCCATATGGATCGACTCCTCCCTGAGGAGACCCGCCGGAAAACCGTAAGGGATATCTACAAGACAGTAGCTATCCTCTCCAAGCAAAGTAGGGTTGATATGGATACACTCCTCGCCAATCGGCTCGAGAGTGCTGGTGCACTGGCGACCAAGTCCGCATCAAGCGAGCTGGTCAATGTCGTCGAGGTCAACAGCCTTTCGACTAAACCAGCAGTACCAGGCTGTATTGTCGACTGGGTCAAATCCACCTCTGTCTCTGCGCAGATTCAACCCATCAACTCTCTCGTTACACTCTCGGGTGCGAAAACTTATTTGTTGGCTGGCCTGGCGGGAGATCTTGGTCAGTCCATCTCCAGTTGGATGATCAGCAAAGGTGCACGGTATATTGTCCTGGCTAGTCGAACTCCCAAGGTTGACCCCATATGGATCGAAGCAATGGCAAAACTAGGAGCGACGATTGTCCCAATGGCCATGTAAGTTGACTTTAATTCCATTCACCCAAACTCCAAAATAAATCAAAGATCTAATTGATAAAGGGACCTTACCAACCGCGAGTCCGTCCTGAATGTCTACCGCACCATCCAATGTCAGTATCCTCCTCTCGGAGGTGTAGCAAATGGCGCGCTGGTTCTCGAAGATTGTGAATTCGTCAAGGCCTCGCTCGACGCTATCGAAAGAAATGTAGCCCCCAAGGTTCAGGGTAGCATTTTGCTGGACGAGCTGTCAGGACCTAATGTCGATCTGGACTTTTTTATTCTCTTTGGGTCGATGATGGGAGTTACTGGAAACTGGAGTCAGTCGGCCTACTCGGCTGCCACATGCTTCCAGGCCAGCCTCATCCACCGACGCCGCGCACGCGGTCTCGTGGGCAGTATCATCCACCTTGGTCTTGTAAATGGCATTGGCATTATCGCGAGAAAGGGCACCGGTCATATAAATTATGTGAAAAACACCACCGGATCCTATCTTCTTTCAGAAAGAGACGTGGACAAATTCTTCGCCGAAGCGATCTTCGCTGGGCATCCTCAATCAGGCCGCAACGCGGAGCTCATGAACGGTACTGCAATGGTCGATCCTGATGAATATCCGGAGATCGGCTGGTTCGAAAAACCCTTAATCTGGAATATGATCAGCTACCATGCCAAGTCCAATGCGGAGCGATCTGGCGCCGCAGACGGGCCAAGTTCAGTCAAGGCACAGTTCGAGCTCGCCACCAGTATGGCGGAAGTACTGGAGATTATCGAGGCCAGTCTGACGGCCAAAGTTCGCAGTAAATTCAGTCTTGACGCAGATGTACCATTGGCAGCATCGACTCGGCTCCAGGCTCTGGGAATGGATTCTCTCGTGGCTGTCGACTTGCGGGCGTGGATCGCGAAGGAGATGGGAGTGGATGTTCCACTTCTTGAAATCCTCAGCGGAGGAACTATCAAGCAACTTGCGACGGAAGTGTCATCGACGCTCCCACCCACTTTGATTCCAAACGTTTCCGATGCAGAGACTACAGAGAATGAGTAATCACACCGATCGTTTATGTCGACTATAGTTGGCTATTAATTGATATCAAGGAGTTGAATGGTTACTCGCTTACATGGAAAGGCTAGGAACGAATTCGATCTGTTGGAACAATTATCAAATCAGACTGTATTGCTACAAAACCTTTAATATAGCCATGATGATAGTCAATACCATATGAACATTTGAAAGATCTCCGGTGCAACGATTTTCAAGACCTTGTAAGACTGATGTGGAATCTATCTGCACTCACTTAATTATCATTCTAGCCAAGAGTCCTTGGTGACTGGCCATTTATTCTATCAATTGGTTTAATCAGACTGATACTAATTCTATACAGTTGTTTGAATAAATTATGAGCGTCCCCACAAGGCTGAAAATATCGCGAAGTCCTGCTAAATATAGATAGATTAATTTAAAAGCTTAGAGATATAAATCTAAGCTTTTCTCTATTTAGATTTAATTCTTTAGAATTATTTTATTAATAAATATACTTCTATTTCGACCCTTAATTAATATAGTGATAAGTGCTGGAAACTCATCGCTTGACATTGGTTCATGTATTTAAACAGGGTATATAATCCCGATGGAGAACTGAGACTATCTGAGCCACACGTCACGTGCAGGGTACTAAACAAGCTCCTCTTCCAAATTGATGTCATTCTCAAGCCCCTAAGCATATGGAATGTTCAGGCTATAAGTCTAGAATTATTACGTTTGAGTTCAGTTTTTTAGGTGTCAAGCTGTAAAAATGAGAGTTTGAATCTTTCAGACTCCATTTTCAAACAGCTAACCGGACCTAGTTCATTGATAATGGAAATGAAACCCAATCTAGCTCATTCAAAGACATTCCGATCCAAACCATCTGCCAAAGAAGAGATGGGCAATTTATTGGGCTACAATAGGCTCTCTACAAGGAAGTCCCGAAAAGACTCTCGGGAATGAAGCAAAGGTGAATGCTGTTTCAGCCTAACCTACAAGGCTGACTGCCACGGCTATTTACGTACTATCAGGCAGTTAAAGGCAGCTGATCGGCCGTATGGGAAATGCTTGCAGGAATGTAAGCCAACGGAATTCGACGGCGCTATTTTTGTGGAACGCCCATGGCCAATTGTGCTCATCCCCAGACAATCGCGTAGTTGCAGGGTGTGCCCGGATAAGTTGTCTCTTGTCATTGAGGAATAATAAAATTCGAAAATGTGACACTAACGCATATGGGTTTATCAATTCATGCAGTCTTTTGCACAAATTCAGTGACTAGTTAGATCCTCCTGCATTACATAATAGGCGGTGGGGTTATAACTAGCTCTTTCCTCGCTTTTCTTGAGACAAACTTCTTCTCACGACATGAGATTCATCATGTCTAACACATTACAACAAGATAGTCTCAGCCTTGGAGGCACCACATCAGGTGTCACAATTCCAATAGTCAAGACGCCGGCTTATATCGAAAAGTTGAATTCGCTTGCCCATCACGATGAGGTTTTGGCGGCAGTTGGATATGTTGTAAAAGAGCTATCCAGTGAAGAACTGGAAGGAAAGAAAAGGTGTTCAGGCTGTGGGAAACGTATGCTATGCTTAAATGCACGCTAGCCACAAGTCCCAAGCTTATATCTAGCGCAGAAATGTCACAAGTTATGCCGAAGAAGGCAAAGAACAAGAACAACAAGAAACCCCCTCCGGATAAAGATGTCTCGGGACAGCTTGAGGCATGTATCATTTCATCGCCGGCTAAGGACACCACTAGCGATAGCCCTCTTAATAAGGGAGATATCCCCGCCAGCAACGAACCGCATATGCGGTGCAAGTTCCACAGCGGCCTGTTGCAGTTCAAGGTCAGTATTGAGGTCCATTTTTTATTTGCGGGTGAATTGTTCTGAGTAATGCAGGTCTGGTCATGCTGTGGTGGTAACCCGATGGACGCTCCTTGCACGAAACATGAGTTTCATATCCCTAGGCCATATGCTGCTGGCGAGATTGAAAGACTGTGGCAATTTCACTCAACTGGGGGAGGGAAAAGGCAATCTTCATATCGAAAGGCGGTGGCCATCGACTGCGAAATGGGTACAGCAAAGTCCGGCGACTCGGAGCTTATTCGCATTACGCTGTTGGACTACTTCTCCGGACAAATCCTTATCGATAAGCTCGTATATCCCGATGTTCCCATGCTACATTTTAATACTCGATATTCAGGAGTACGCCGCATCGATTTGAACAACGCGCGTCGCGAGGGCAGCTGCTTTTATGGAAGGAACAGCGCTAGGACCGCTATCTTAAAGTTTGTCGGGCCGTCTACAGTAATCGTGGGACATTCGGCGCAGAATGACTTGAAATCTCTCAGGTGGATCCACCACAAAATTGTCGATACGTATATCATCGAGTCCTCTCTCAAAGAGGCGGCAGAGAGGATGCTCAAAGAATCCTCTTTGACGACACCGCCAGAGCCACCAAATTCTTTGGACGTTAATCCTAAGAAAGAGGAAGACAGACAGAAATCTTCCAAGGGCCGGGGCATGCTCTCCTTAAAGACTTTGTCAAAAGTCAAGCTGGGGCGTGACATACAAACCGGACGGAACGGGCACGACAGTGTGGAAGATGCTCTTGCTGCCCGGGATTTAGTACACTTTTATCTGACCAACTCAATACACTAGCTGACTATTTTTATGTACAAAAGGTCAAGGGATTTTGGGCTCACTGTTGTCTTGGTCCTTTCATACATTGTTTCAGTACTCGGTGTCAATTGCTAGGCACAAAGCGTAGAAGGAATAACGGCTTAGGTTTGTATATTCTTTTAACATTAGAACCTTCACAACCAGCTTAGACGGCCCAATGAAGAATAGAGAGTCTAATTACACTGCAACTTTCGAACCCCACTTTCAAGTTCTTCCAGCCGACAGATAACATCCTTGCAAAGACATGCTTGGAGAATGGGGCCATCTAGATCCTCGTCACACCCGAAATCACACCGGAGACATTTCCAGACGTTGCGTGCAAAGTCTGCCCCCAGACGTGATCCAACATTATCCGCCAATTTGTGGGTCAAGAGAAACTCTGAAACTAACATTGATATTGATGTGGAATCAAGATACCGCTTCTGATGACCCTCGTAACCCCGTATCCGTCAATAGGTTGAGTGAAAGCTTGATTGAAACGAACTTCATAACATTTGTGTCAGGCACGTGCACGACGATCGGGAAGGTGCACCTGGTACGCCTGCCGCAACATCCCCAGACAATCTTCTCTCCCTCCGCACCCAGACAACTGTTCGCAATGGACCAGGTCAAGAAGCTGCAAACTACATGCCTGCGGCCTTCACAGGCCCAGCTAGCGCTCGCAATTGCCATCGTTAACTCAAAGCCCGCAGCCATCCCAGTTCTCGGTAAGAAGATCCCATAAAACGAGATTCCATGTCAATCTTACAGCTACTTCTCCAGACCACATCAATCAGATACGCTTCCATGTGAAGCAATCAACAGCTCAGCCACTCAGTCTTGATGCCTACAAGTATTTCGACAGTGTAGCTCATTGGAGACAGGCTTATTACAAGGCTGAAGACGAGCAAAGCAAACTGAGCAATCGGGTCTTTGAGTTGGAGCAGCGTGTCGAGTCTCTAAAATTGAAGCTCAAAGATGACGATATCAAGCTAACCCCTGAGAGCGGCAAGCGCAAGGACGGCTGTGACTCGGGTGCATCAGGCCCGAGGAAGAAACGGCAGAAGAACGGTCCAGAAATTGGAGTAGAGCTAGAAAGTCTGGATGATATCATGAGCCATATGAGCTCTAAGGAGGGATGTCAGTATCACCCTGCACTTTTGAGTTCCCGGATCCTCACTTATTACCTAATTAGCGATCGGTTCTTTGATGAGACATCTTTCGACACTACAACAAAACATAAACAAAAAGCCAAATTGGGCTGTGATTTGTACTAATACAATCAATCTATGCAAAGCTGCGGAGATGACTCTTTCGTCTGTGAATAGCAACGAGGCATCAGTTCCGAACCTACCTAAACAGAAGGCTATTTTAACAACAGAGCCTAATTCAATCTCTATTCTGGCTGTCATTGAGAGTGCTCATAAGATATTATGTCAATCAATTAACAAAATGAACAATTCAGCTGAAGGGCGCAAATTCGACGGCCAGGTTACTTACCATATAGTATCTCTCTTCGAAACAGCGCTCCAGGCGTTGGAAAAGCAATGTCAATTACAGGTGACACAAAACGACAAACCCAAAAACAAGCCACTGCCTAAGAGACGAGGAACAAAAATTTCAGAGGCAAAGTCTCAAGGCGCTTTCGAAATCAATAGCAATATTTCCTTTGACGATATATCGAGATACATTAGACACTTACTTGCTGGGATGATGCTGAGGTCAACAACTTTAATCACCAAATACGAAAGCATCTTTGAAGGCTATCTCTTTGTATTCCTCCGTCGGGTGGGAACATTAGTTTCTATCATGGAATTCAGGGAAATGCTTTCTGATCCCGAGCTTCAAGCCAGCCCGGATCAATTACCTATACCAGGTGGCCTTAGTCGTGCAAAGACTGACGATATATCTTTGCGGGCGGCAGAAATCGAGTCCAAACATATTGTATGGCTGCTGGAAAAGGTTGTCGCACTGGTCCATTCAGTCGGGATGAAATCGACCCGAACTCTCACTGACGGCCCCTCAGCAGAGGCGCCGGGTTCAAACGAGTCTCTTCTCCGTTTTACCAAAAAGAGAATGCAACGAACGCTACTCAAGACAGTCTTTAGTGAAGATGATCCATTGTTTCTTGACTCACTCAAACAACCACAAGCTACCAGTAGTGAACCGACACATATGGATGAATCAGAATCTGCCTCGGAATGGTTTTCTCGACAACTATGGAAATATCTGGGGTCTGATGTACTTGAATCTGTCTGGAAATGATTATCGAACAAATTATATCATATATGGTATGGGATATGTTGGAGGATATATTTTCAGAATGTGTGGTTATATGACAAAGACTATTTTAGGTTCAAGATGCGAACCGCGTTGCCACCAAGAACAGCCCTAACTGCATCCTTATTCGGACTCAATGTTTTCTCAATGGCTTTAAAATTAGTACTGACACTGAGCCATTGGCCGTCTTCCTTTTCATCCAAAGGTGGGAAGAAGGGGTGATCGGTGCCTATTATCGTTCTGTTAAATCCATCTTCATGAGAAATATAGTCGCAGATATCATACCAAATAAAAGCCGATCATGACCTCCTGCCGCATGAATTGCAGCCTTCAGACCAGCCTCACCATATACCACCGCATCCAGATAAATGTTCGTATTGAGTACCTCCCAAACACTCCTGACAGGACCCTGAGTCTTCCCTCCGTTCGCAACAAAATGACGCTCATGTGCAATACAACTCTCAATCCTCCCCGCCAAAAACGGCAACGTGCCACCAGAATGCGCCAACAAAATCTTCAATTTCGGGAACCGATCAAAAACTCCCGACAACAGCATACGCGTCACTGCAATGGTGGTCTCGAGCGGAAATCCCAGAGCTAGAGGAAGAACATGTCCGTATCGCTGCGTCACCTCGGGCCCTCCAAACGCTTCGTCCGGTAGACCGTAATGTGGGTGCAGGAAAAGCAATGACTGCGTTTCCTCTAGCGATGCCCAGATGGGATCTAACGCAAAGTCGTCGAGGCCCTTCCCTAGCCCGGATGTCCCCATGATGATACCGCGCATGTGTGGCAGCGTTTTCAGCCTTGACACCTCATTAGCAACGACCGCAGCCGTCGGAGCGCTGAGCGGCAGAGCGCCAAAGGCGTAGAGTGTCTTCACGCCTGTCTCGTTTTCTTCAGCAAATTTGTTTATCCGCGCGCAAGTTTCTTCAAGGTCGTTGTTGATGCGCTCAGTCCATGTTTGGGCCTCGTCAGCATCGAGGAAATCCAGCCACGGGTTGGCGAGGGAGATGACGCTGGTGGTGATGCCATGTCGACGCATGAAATCGAGCTTCACGTTGATATCGGAGTAGGATGAGTCGACAGGCCGTCCTCTCTGGTCCTGCGGGATCGAGGGGCTGTCGTCAGAGGAGAGAATGATGAGACGCGAGTCGGCTCCCTCTGCAGCAGGATCATGCACGTAGGGCACTTTCTTGCGTGCGCGCAGCATGTCCAGGTAGGCTGGGGTGTAGACATGGGTGTGGATATCGACTATTGGGTCTGGCATTTTGGGTATTGTGTTGATTTGTGAGGTTGGGATTGTTCGGGGATTCAACGTTGCATGCATGCGATAAGGGTGTAAACAAGCGGGGCAGCGCTAGAGGAATAACTTGTCAGGAGTAGCGACTGGATGTGCCTGTTTTCTTTCAAAAAATGGAAACAATTTTGTAATATAGACTTAGATTCTGTATCGCGAGCTTCAACTTTGAAAGAACTAAGTATCTGAGGTCTCGTAAAGCCATTGATCGATTGATCGCGCGACTGAGCCAAGCTGGGTGCGGGGCATGTCAAGATAAGGTGATAAGATAAGCTTTAGTGTCTGCTCGTTCATTATGTTTCTTAATCTTATTCTTATTCAGAGCTTATTTATTTTTTCTAGACTGTGTGAAAGGAGAGGCTTGTCCCGAGCAATATCTCGCTGTCACCACTGCGATACCTTTGATTCCTGCAGCCAGTCTTGTTCCCAGTACCCAACTACTCGTCAAGGGGCGTCAGGGGCAGTCCCTGAACGCCGCCCTGGATGATCAAGGCATTTATAAGGGCCTCCTTTTGCTGAATTGGTTCGATTCTTGATACGCTGCTTTCCATCAAGTTCCAGAGGTAGAACTGTTGGTTGGCTTCGAAAGATAACCACCCGTTCTGGAGGCTCTGTGCTGCACATCACAGGCGTGGGCTCGTCGAGGCCATACTGCCGCGCCGTGATGTAGCCACCGGAGCTCTTACCAGCCCATAGAAATTCGGCGTTGAGGGTTTCCTCATTAGTGCTCCAGCTCAATGGTAGTTTTGGGACCTTGTATGTTTGTTAACCAAAATACAGAAGGATACAAGTAGGGCGCGTGAATCGAGAAACAAAACAACATTATTCAATAATTGCCTGTTGAATGACCACCACGCTAATGTTGAGATCGACCTGCGTCGCCCATGTCCAGCTGAACAGGTGTTTGCTGAAACCCTAATCGATGGGCCGGACATGGCGTGGGTAGTTGAGCCCAGCTGATTGTCGATTTGTTGTCATTCGATCTGGCTAGCAATAGCAGAATCGTCCCCGGGATAATTGGACAGTACATATTCAGCAGGGTAGCATGCGTATATACACCCTGGTTGTTGTCAAGATGAACCCGGTTAATTGGTTCACAGAGGTTTGATATAAGTGCAGTGTCAGCTGACGTCAAGGAAACACAGATCAGTACGAAGTTCGAGATTGGGATGACGTGGGTATCTATCAATGGAAATTTGGAGGTCGATTATTTCGGTTTAATCGATTATTCCGGAGATTTCAACTATATTCGACGAAGGTACCACATACCACTGAAGAACAGTTTAATGTCCATCACGTAACAAGAAAGTTTAGTTAGATCGGTTCAAATTCACAAGCAGTTTTATACCCATGTTATTAGTCGTATTATCTTAAATACACATTTGAATACCGTCTTATAGCAGTATTATTTTTTTGGGGTATAATTCAGGCTACTTTATATGGGGACCTGGATATACATTTCAAGTATGGTACAGTCGGAAGCCGTCTCCGATAATAGATTCTCTACAAAATTACTGGGAATTAGATTTGAACTAATTATTGTGGCTATTAATTGGTGTATTTTAGAAAGATATACATGCAGTCCTCAACTATCATGGAGTTCTACGCTGACAATGTACACCAACAAATATTTTATCACAGTAATATCTAGTAATGCGATAGAAAAAAGGGAGTCCATTACACATGCAGCCTCTTGATTAGAATCGGTTTAGATGTCCGTAAAACGTCATCAGCAAGAGAATTGCCACCGCTGGCAACGTCGAAAGCTCCGAGTTGATGCATCGAAGGTGAAAAGTAATTGATCGCTGCGAGACACATTTATCTTCGATATATCGAGTGTTATTCAACTCGGACTGCATCACAATCATTGATATGAAACTATCGCGGATCTTTATGTTCATTCGATATTAGTTCCTCATAATCCAAGCCGCAATCACATGTAGATTGATTGATCTTGACGTAGCCTCATTGCAAATTTCGCCGCCAATTGTTATCACGTTATCCGGAGTTCATCTCCTTTCAGTATATCCCGAAGAAAGCCATCCAATCCATTTCTGATACTTGACCGCTTGCGCCGCCTATTATGAACGATTTGCGTCATTCATCCAATACACGGGAATGTATATCTACTTCAACGAGACCAGACACATGCACATTGTCTAGACTGTCTCTTATGTATCATCCAACCGCCATAATGTCGCTATCACCAAGCCTATACTTCCTTCTTTCCGTCGCACTGGCAGCCCCGAAAACGTCAAGTGTTAGCACAAGCACTACATCTTCAACCACAACCACAATCACCACTACGGCAAGCTCCAGCGCGGCCCCGATACACAGCCATCCTTCATCCGTCTACCATGGCTCATACAGCGGCACACCAACGACAACAGGAGAGCTGAGGGCCACATCAGTTGGAACAGGGGTGTCTGTAGCCAGCCCCGGGCCGGCTGCGACAACATACCCCAGTGACGGAAAGCTGCACGATGCCCAGCCAGCCCCATATGTACCTGCCGGTGGAGTAGGTTTGAACAAGTCGCCGGTATACAACGTAAAAAGTGATTTCGATTACCAGTCATTGGTAATCTCCCCTCTCGCCATTCTTTCTTCTGTTCCCAGTCTAATATTGAAAACAGGCCCTCGGACTATACCAAGAATACATCGAACTCGACCTCTTCCGCTACGGCCTCACGGAATTCAGCGCCAGCGACTTCGACGCCGCGGGACTGAGCAGCGTAGACCGCTATCTAATCGAATTCATGGCGGAGCAAGAAATCGGACACGCGACGCTCCTCAGCAACATCCTCGGCGACGAATACGCACCATCCGAATGCGCCTACAACTACCCAGCCTTTGCGAGCGTGCGCGAGTATGTCGATTTCTGCCAAAAGCTCACACGATGGGGTGAGTCAGGCGTATATGGGTTTCTGCCTCATTTGGAGTCCCGTGAGGCAGCGCAGTTGTTGCTGCAGTCTATTAGCACGGAGGCGCGGCAGCAGCTTATATTCCGGCAGTTTGAGGGATTGTTTCCGATGCCAGTGTGGTTTGAAGTCGGGATTCCACAGTCATGGGCATGGACGTTGTTGGCGCCGTATGTTAGTTCTTGTCCCGCGAACCAGACGCGATTGGTATGGCAGAATTTTCCGGCGTTGAATATCATCAATAATCCTGTGCCGGCGTATGCGAATGCCACCCCGGCGATTACGCAGAACCGTAGCACGCCACTCTCACAGCCTGGCGGCCAGGTGAATTTAGTCTGGGATGCTCCAGGGAAACCAGTCGGGCCGAATAATAGCTACATCACGTCGACGTCTGCGGGACGACCGGCGTATGTGGCGTGGGTGACGCAGTTGAACGTAACATATTCTGCGCTGACGATCAGCAATAGCAGCTGCAATAATGGGAAGAATATCACGTACGCTTCTACGACTCAGCCCAACTTGGAGACGTTCTCTGGGGATCCGGCAATCAATGGCACGATATTTATTGCGGTGACGGATGATGATCCGTTTTTGACGTCGTATAATCTGAGCCTGATCAATGATCATGTGGTGGCGGGGCCGGCCGTGTATCAAGCTGGTTGAAAAAATATCCAGAACATGCATGTGCATTGGGTGTAAATTGAGATACTTGAAAATTGTTAACAGATATAAAGCAATATCAAATGAAATGAATGCAGTATCAACTACCAACTATCACAAAAATAATACTAACCCCAATACAGACTAGCGCATCGGAGGTTGCGGAGTTACCCGCCTGATCTAAGAATAAGCATCACAAAAGCTAAGCCCATTCTCCAACAACCTCCAAAGCCTCCCACCGCAGGGTCTTGAAAAGCGAAGAAAATGTCGCAGAACCGCAAACAACGCCGTGCCGCAGCAGCTGCAGTTAAAAGGGACCAAGAACCCAACAACTTCGAAATCCCCCTCGCCCGACCCCCCACCGGGTCACACAACACCAAAAAACAAAATGGCGAAAAAACACTCCTCGAACTAGCTGCGGAGAGACAGGCTGGATTTGCGACGCCGAGGGTTACAACAAACAAATCCACAAAAAAAGGCGAGCGGAAAAATGGAAGTAGTGATGAGGCGAAATTATTCGATATGGACGCTACAGAAACACAATTCATACAGATTTCGCCTGACGGCGAGGTATCGCAGTTCACGCCGGAAGACCCAACAACACAAAAAGATGGAAAAGAAGAAGAAGAAGAAGGAAACGGAGAATTGCCGCCTATAATCGATACACTGCTCCTCTCCATGCCCTTGACAACGCTCCACTTCACACTCGCCTTTCTCGCCGCCCATCAATATGCGCAAACCATCCATTTCAAAGAATTAGCCTACGAATCGATGGCCATTGCCTTCCCCGTGCTGACGTTCTGCATACATGTGGCGCATGGACATGTCCTTACACTTACGCGAAAGAAACCCAGTCCGAAGAAATCAAGGGTTCGCGCGGACTCGGTTTGGGATTTGATATTTGGGAAACCAAGTCTAAAAGCGTTTTTCTTCTTGGCTTTGGCAATCTTTCTAGGCGGGTTTTTGATTAAGCTGACCAATGAGGAAGGGTATTATGCGGTTATGAAGAGGGCACCGAGTATAGGGACTATGTGGGTGTGGTGTGTGTTGGAGATGGCGCCGGGGGTAGCCGTTGTAGGTGTGCTGGTGCCTCTGGGGTGGGGGGTTGGGTATATGGGGTATCAAATTGCATAATTTGCATGGTTGATATGATATTTGCATTGTAAATTTAGGTATGGAGTTATTGGATATGATGATGATTAATAAATATTAATTGGCTATACTCCATGGGTATCTTATCTGTCCGCACATCAAGGCCGATGACATTCCCGTAGATCGAATCAAACCACCCAATTCACAACGCCAAAATATATACAAATGATAAAAAACTGACAAAATAAAAAAGCCCCCCTGGGTAATATTAAGTAAAGTGTCAACTGCTCGTTTTCTTTTAGTCTTCGTCATGATCAAATCTCATCACGGTACTGTGTACCCGAATGTATTAAAGGTATAAAGTCTAGTCGTAACGTCGTGTTCGTGTCTGAAGTAGGCCGTCTAGATCATTGAATATCCCTAGTCTCAACGGCTTCTGCGGCCTCTGGTTCAGGAGTTTCGGGATCAGCCCGGCCGCGATGTGCTGCCGCAGCAACCGGCTCGGCAATAAAATCGTCTGCCGTTAATCGAGACAACTGCCGACTAACTTCGGAGAGCCGAGTCTCGGAGCTAGCCTCAGGATGATCAAAGTAATCCAATCGCTCCAATTCTTCGTAGTCAGGCAGTGTCGGTAATGGGGACCCATTGTAGTCCTCCATAGCACAGGTTCCGCTGAGCGTCGCATATCCAGGAGGACTCGCTGGGACGTCGTTGTAAACTGGAGGCATTTCTTCATCCCAGCTAATGCCGAGTCCACCCCGCTCGGTGACGAGCAGGTTGAATTGCATGCGCAAAACGCGGGCTGCGCCGGTTGGTGTCACAAGTTTGGTGTTTCTGTTGGGGCAGAATTCCTCGGCAACGATGAGCTCGATCACGAGATTGTGCTTGACTTCTAGACAGCCCTTGACGTCGAGATCGCACACTGGGTTGCTTCCAGGTTTGATGTTGGCCAGAAACTCCATGTTAATTTCGCCGCCTGCCGTATCAAAGTCGGTTTTCCAGCCAGTCTTCTCTTCATTGTGACCGATGACGCGCGTCTCTTGGTGCAGGACGCCTTTTCCTTCGCCACCGACCTTGTGGGCATGCTTTGAACAGGCACTGGAAACCACCTTTTGATTTTCTTCAATGCGCCACATCATCTTCCGCAGTCTCCACCGAGTCTGACTCTCTTCACCTTTCTCTACCACGCCGCTCAAATTCATCTGCACGGGGAAGGCACCGATAGGGTGAACCACCGAAGGCAAGACAACGCGGCCGGTCAGTTTGGTTGGAGGAAAGATGCGAAGAGACGAGCGTTCGTTGCCCGGCAAGATCGAGCGGTTGATCGTCAGTGGAATTCTCTTCACCAGCTCTTCTCCATTCGTGGCGACGGCTCGAGCGGTGAGGAAGTACTCGATCGCGCCTAGGGTTCCTGAAGCACTGGCTGGCAAGTCTCCAGGGAGCAGGTAGCTGAAAGGGTAGTCGTGATCACCTTTGTTCAGAGTGGTTTTTTCAGCTAGGAAGTCCCATCTTTTCAACTCTTCTTTGTGAACGCAGCAGTTGCCGCAGTCGCGAGTGATGGGTTTCTTGGTGGTGAAAGTCTTCGTGAGATCGACGGTGAATGCTTTCAATGTGACAGACCCAAGCGCATCTGGCACTGTGATACGCAGGCGGCCCGAGAACAGAGCGCCGGTGGAATTGGCGGGGGTGCCATAGAAGACGAGAGGAGGAGACTCAATCACGACATTGAGTGTTGCTGGAGAAGCACGAGCGGAATCCTTCGAGGAATGGCGCTCCTTTGAGCGGGAGGACCGGCCCAGGCTGAAACGTTTGTCTTTATTCGGATGGATAATGTGCTCGACAGCAGCCGAGAGGCGACGCTCCGGGGTCTCGTGTCCATCCGACACGAGCGACCAGGAGTTTCTCTTGGAGGAGGCGCCCGAGGCAGACATTTCGTTCACCGAGGTGGTGGAGGAGGAGCGTGAGGTGGGAAAGCTGGCATGTGGTGAGGACGAGCGGACGAAGCTCGACAGGAGACGGCCTGGCATAGCGACGAGGTTTTCAGATGTAGACTAGACTATGCCGGCAGGGTCGAGGCCAAGCACATAATCCACAAAGCGGTGTGATGCGCACTCTGCAGAGCGATGCTAGGAGGGGAGTTGAGGGTGAAGGAGATGGTGAGGTTGAAGTTGATGTAGGCAGAGAGGGGTCGGCGCAAGAACCACAGGACGGCGAGCGCATGTCTTTGTAGTCGACCCTGGAACACAGACTGGGCGAAAAACTAAAAAACCTTAACAAGGGCGGAATAACTCCACATGGCGACGGGACACTTCCTGGCCAGTGGACGCCTTTTCCAGCAGTTCTTCGCTTTCTCTGTGTGTGTGAGCGCAATACTAATTACAGAGTAGTATAGAAAAAAAAAAAAAGACGAGTCGAGGTCTGTGGGCCAGGCGGGGCGGTAATACCAATACGCGCCAAAGGCGGTGCCGCACTGCCGTGTGAGTCATTATACAGTATATATAGTAACTATATCGCGTATACTAACTTACTGCTACACAGTATATGATTACTAAGTATTGTCTGAGATTGTAGATTGTAGATTATAGAATCGTACTGGTCAATTGCGACACAGCTCACGTCAGATGGCGCAACTGAGGCAGCCGGTGATCTGAGCATGACGCGATCGGATGCTTAATTGCATACAAGGATCGCCGCTATACAGCTCGTCCTTGGCATTTGCATTGGATTCAATCAGCGAGCGAGTGCTCAACAACAGTGTATGAGCGCATAGTCACATGAAGTCAATGTCATATGCCGGACTGTATGAGAAGACGAATATCTCCGCGGCCTGTAGGATGTAGGAATGGAAAGGGTGTAATTTATAGCGTATGTGGCGTGACCACAATACGGCCGGCCCGAGTCGATCTAGATGACGCCATGGATCCTAAAAAAATTTTTCCGGGCAGCTGATAGCCTGATGGTTGATGGCTTCTCCTCGCTGCTGCCGTTTTGGGACAAGCGGTAAATCCCCCATTTGTACCCCGCGTCAGTCTCCTTATTATCATTATTATTAATCGTCCCTCTCTCTCGTTGATTGAATCACACAGTCTGCCCTCTTCGTATGAGCTGTCATCTGATGCTTGGAACAGGTCAGCAAAGCTTAACTGCACATGAGTCAGGATCGCTTACTGATGTGCGCTGCAAAGGTAAATAAATCTAGACGCGCCGGCAGCTAATGGTGCAACAGACATGGTGAATGGCTGGCACCGTTGCTATTACCTAACAATATCACGCCAGCCCTGCTGCACTTAACCACACTCATATAACAAATATAATTACATACTATTACTGTAAATATCAATAGCGCCAGCACGTGGGAATCGGGTGGGCCGCGGGCTGGACCTGACTAATTGGGAAGGCCCAGATGTCCGCAAGGTACATATAACTCATATACCTTCTACTATGATACAATTTGTAACTATAAAGTGCATTTACAATAATACATTGCGACCGCAGGATATGTGATATACTATGATAGTATACTATATTGTGTAATAAGTAGGATATACTATATATAATAAGCAGGATATACTACAGAGTATATTAGTTAGTTATATAATAAGAGGGGGAGTAGGCATCGGAGTTCGGATACGGAGTAAAGGACGGCATCACGAGACCGATCCCGCGCCCATGATTGGCCCCTCATTCAGGTACCTCGAAAATATTTCTTATTGACTTCAACATCAGTTGATCAATGGGCATTCTGCAATTTCTTAACACTGATATTAATAAAGAGAATTATTATATCAAGATATCAACAGAGTAGCTCAGTCCTGTATATTCCGAACTTGTTGTCGTTCCAAGCTGCCACATTCGATCTCATCCACAGTGGGTCGCCCGCCAGGTTTTTCCACTGTGGTTCTAGAATCTTCATGGCCTGTCATCGGAGCCCGCCGATATTATACCCGAAACATCAGTTGAGGTTGATACAGAATATGTACTGGTATCAATTGATGTGTGTCAGGTCGCCTGATCCGCGTGTAGTATACGTATACATGTAGAACATGTATGTGTGTATGGGTGCTATTTTTAGATTGGATGCGGCTCAACTTGAGTGCACTGTTCAATGAGCTGCTTCTTTGTGTGAAATTATTGATTGTTAATATATCTCATGTATTGTTTTCGATGATTTTTTGCGTCTCACAGATATGGGCATAGTATTTTCAAAAAAAATGTTTAAATTTTGGCTATTTTCTCTGGGGGCTTTTCTTGCTCCATCCAAATCCACATTCCGCTCTGTGTATATATATATTTATATTTCCAGGCATCCACCATCCACCCCAAGTGCTAGATCGGTCCAATCAATCAAAAGAAGTACTTTAAGGTGATATAAAGGATATGAATTTTAAGTTGCATGTTCTCAAAAGTCGCTGTACGCATGTAATGCTCTGTATATTCTTACAATTGGGTATCTCAAAACTGTATGCTCATCATATCTAATCATTCTAGACGTCGCTAACGCCAAACCAACCACAAGCACATTTTTGCATATAGAAACTGCAAAATATCCCTCCAACTCCTGTCACATAGCTAAACCTCATTGGCAGAAGTAGCAGCTGCGGCATCAGCAGCTTCGTCTTCTCTACGCAACTTCTCCTCCAACGCCTTACGCTCCTTTTCGCGCTGCGCATCCTTCAGTCGCATCAACGTGACCTCTTCCAAACTCGGCGTTGTCAAAGGAGGTCTACTACCGGATGCTGAAGGTGGCGCTGTGCTCTTTTTTGCATCGCTCGCAGCGGCAGGTGAAAAGGATCCGAAAGAGGGCTTCCCAGCGCTCTTAGATGACGGCGTACTGCGGTCTTTGAGACTTGAAAAATCGAATTTCGGTTTCTTCTCCGGAATCGATGTTGGTGGCTCTGCTGTAGGTTTGGAATACCGAGCTCCATTGGGGGGAGTAGAAGGGTTTGGAGTTGGAGATGTGTCGTCAGATCGTCCCAGGTTTGGTTCATTTCCAGATGCCCAAAACACCGAGTCGATAACAGTCCATTCTCCACCGCCTGTTTTCTTCTGCTTCTCACTGTCGAGAACTGCTGAATGAGCGCTCACAATCGACGTGAAAACAACCACACCTGTGGCGACGGTCTTCTTTTCGCGTTTATCGCCCAACCGCTGTCGCTTGTCCTTCAGCATGAAAGCATTCTCGACCTTCCCAAACGGTGAGAACAGCAACATCAATCGATCCTTATCAAGATCTGCGCCCAACCCTTCGCGAACCCACCGGACCTTGACAGCTCTTTCAAGCTCAGGCACATTCGTCCCGCCTTCTTTGGACCGATCCACGTGCTGACTACTCTTATCCTGCTCAACACGCTCCTCCTCCTCCGCTTCTCTCATAAGTTTTTCTCCAGCCTCTTTCCGCCTCCGCCTCGAATCCTCTGCAATTCGCTGTATCTCCCTCTCCAATTTCGCCTCGGCATCATTATCACCCGCACTAGGCATCCATGTCCTTTTCACCCCTCGCTGTGCAGCAGTAGCAGCTTCTCCAGCCCTCTCTCTCGCCTCTAAATCCTCCTTCATCTTCCTTTTAGCCGCGTCCATCATCTCCACCTCCCGTTGTTTCCGCACCCGCGCCTCCCGCGCATTATCGTATAACTGCCGCACAGCCGGGTCCGAGAGGACATCGTAGGCGATTTGTAATAAGTGGAATTTGTCGATATCTGCTGGCGTAGGGTTGGAGATCTTGTCCGGGTGGTACTTTAGCGCTGTGCGGCGGTAGGCGCGACGGATCTCGTTTTCGGCGGCCACGGACGAAACGTCGAGTAAAGCGTAGAAATCTTGTGATGAGGCTGCGTGCGCCTTGAGATCATCTGTTGGCGCCATGGCGGAGGTCCAGCTGCGTTGCGGCTGTTTATTCTTTCCAGCGAAATATCTGGGTTGTTTGCGTTTAACCTGCTGGAGTTGAGCCGGCGGAAGTGAATGCGACCAGGCACTTCTCTTGAAATGCAAGGTGGGACCTGCCACTATTAACGCCCAGACAGACGTCGAATGCTTCCTCCCCACTCATATAGTCACATATTTAGTTCACCAACATATGGTCAGATGGCCGAGTTGGTTAAGGCGCTGTGTTAAGGTCCTGATTTGATATGGTGTCTCGTATATTGTATCTATCATATATCTTAATTCGCAGTGGAGCAATCCGCCTGGGTTCGAGTCCCAGTCTGACCATTTTTTTTATTAGAATGGCCTATATACTATATTAGTAGTAGTCAAAGTTATTAAGCGCGTATTTTCGAAAAGCACGTGGTTACCAAATAGTAGCAATCCTCTTTTTGAGACTTACTACAGACACTCCTTCTAACTAAATCTAGACGAGTAATTAGTAAATTAAGAGATTCCTAACAGGCTGATACACTCTCTATAATTAACCTTTCTACATATTATTTTATTACTTAATAACCACTAAATATCTTTCTAATTTGGCTTTAAAAAGTGAAGTAGAGCGTTGTGTACCGTTTGTATGGCAGAGTTCGTTTTTATAGCAGGTCGCGTCACGGAGCATTCTATAGTACGGCTAATTATACGATGTGATAGGGTGCTATGTCGCAGTTGTAAAACGGTCCGGGCAGGGCCGTGTCCGGGGGTGTCTGAAGAACTAGATGTGGGTGAGTTGAAGCTTCACCGTTCGATATTGAGGTCATACAGCAAGGTTACTCGGGGTGGGGGGTTGTTATCAGTTGGGATAATACAGATATAGAAGGCTCCGAACCGAAGTCTATTCGAAGCCGAGTGGGCTTATATTGAAAGTTATGTCCCAAATTATACAAAAGATATCGCTTGGCTTCCTCCCTCTTGGTTGGAAACCAACCATATATGCCTCAGTCTCTGCGTCAGGTGTTTGATACCTAATCCAACTAGATAAAGGCATATATTGCGGGGTGAGGGTACTTGCATCATGCCCGAGCTCTTATGGTATCAATTATGATATATCACAATTGACTCCCGAGATATCTCGGAGACCCCCAGTCTTGCCGGATTCTGCATGAACACGCTTTCTGAACTTATCTATATTACAGCATTTCTATATAGCGTTTCTATGACAGGATTGATTTAAGGAAAGTAAAATGCTATATAGTATGAATTTTTATGGTCTCCTTACTCTCTCTAAGCTAGTAAAACACTAAAAATTAATATACAGATAGTATATATATATATGTTTTTAAAGCTATAATTCTATATAGTGAATGTGAGGCCTGCCGCAGGGGCGCCTGCGGAGCCTCAAGCCTTCTAAGCGTGCATTGGGCCCAATTCCCAGGTCGTACTCTTCAGTATAGAGACCAACCACTAGGAACCCCTGACAGGGAATGAATTTAGTCAAACTTTAGAAGCCTTAGCTTACAAATAATCATGTGAAATCTAATACGTCATAGGTTTAGAAGGAGTGTCTCCATTAACTCCCATTTTTTATCAGGATATCTTATTTCCACTGAGGGCTGAGATTTCCATAAGTCTTATTAATCACAGATGACAAAAAGTCACACGTGGTCAGATGGCCGAGTTGGTTAAGGCGCTGTGTTAAGGTCCTGATTCGATATGATATCTTGTATATTATATCGAATATATGTCTTAATTCGCAGTGGAGCAATCCGCCTGGGTTCGAGTCCCAGTCTGACCATTCTTTTTTTCAATTAATCCCTATTGTCTATATATATTGGTTGTACGTTTCTACTTATTTTTTGTTAATCAAGAAGACAATTTAATTCGCTGATTGACTGCTTCCGTGATGCTCGTTGAAGGGATAAACCATTTTTAATGTGTTATACGAGGATTAGTTCGTCTACAACTTGGGCGGATGGCTCGAGTCGTATCGTCCTACGCCGCTGTAAACTTGTATCGCCTCTTCCATTGTAACATATGAACTCACACGGCTGTGTCCATCAGGTGTGTAATATTAAGGTCTACCCTAACTGACGCCTAGTCTATTAGTACATTCGGAAGTGCGATGACTTAATAACCAACCCGGCCATCTTCCCATGACTATGTATGTCAGATGAAACGGAGAAGTCGATCATAAATAAAATCTGACTACCTTATCGATAACTTAAAAGATAGGATGAATCCCTGGGATGACCTCGTCTTAGCTAGGACCTCACGGAAAGGTGATACATGTATATAGCATTAAGATATGCGAATTTATATAGAGATTAATGATAGAGAGTAGGTCAAGTTATAAAGCACGGTATTCAATTATTGTTTATAATTAAACGTACTTTATTAAATTTTCTAATTGTCTGGTACCTAGCGAGCCGGTGATGCATACGGATCAATACTAACTAATATACCTCTAACGAAAGAGACTGTAAGATAGACAAACAGCATTGTAAATATTAATGTAGCTGATAATGGTAATTTCGGTCAATATATGCAAGATATCTAAGTGGAGTGGATAATATACAAGCAAGGTCCGACGAATTCTAACTATCTCTCCTGCCGCCTGTCTCCGGCTTCGGTTTCTTCTTCGAGCTGTTCGACCATATCTCGAGCCCTAAGCCCCTCGTTCTCATCCCGTGCTCTTTGAGAGGAGATATTTCGCTCTGTGGTTGCCAATATATGCTCTCTCAACCACGGAGGAACAAATGCCTTGACTTTGACTTCTCCAGGCATTTGAGAAGGCGTAAATGGAGAAAGTTCTTCGCCGGACGCTTGTTCGACATCGCTTCCATCCCAGGAAATCTTGAACACTTGGGATGGACTGTACTGGCTTCCTTCCCCAGTCAACGTGATATCAGTCATCATTTCGAGACGACATAGACCAAGCCCGACATTTCCAATGCCATTGAGGAATTTTCCGGCGCTTCGACCCTTTCGCGCTCCCGCCTTGGATATGTTTCCACCTCTGGGGGGCAGTGGAAGAGATGTCTGAGGGTCATATACCGGCGTTTCCCCGGCTAAAATACCATCATCTTTCCCATCATACAGCTGTACTGGTAGAATACGTTTCCGAACGACTCCCGTGTGATGTGTACGTATCGTAAGCTCTTGTCCGACATAGCAACCCTTTCGAAAATCGATTGCGCGCGAGAGGTCCATATTACACTCCATGGGAAGCGCCGACTCGCGCAAAATTTCACTCTGTCCTTCGGCAATTCCATGAATGATACGCCGTAGCGTGTAGGCAGTCAAATCCACCTCACCACCTGGGAACGTGGAGTTATTGGGGAAATGGCTTAAAAGATCATTTTCCCCCGGCGTAAGCAGTCTTGAACCAAAGCCAGGTGCCCGAGTATCGATACAGCCAGCAACAAGCGAATCTGGGATGAATTGCGATGGAAAATCAGAATCGAGGTTATACGCAGCCCATCGCGAATCCGAGCTCTCGTTCCATGCGGCCCAGACTGAGCGTTCTCCATCTTCCAGGGCGCGGATTGTGAGCTTCGCGCGTAATTTGTGCTTTTTTAGGTGTTTCGTTAGGTTTTTGACTTCTTCCTTGTCGACCTCGATCAGCCACACGGGATCCTCAGCGGCAACAGACTTGCCGACATCAACGCCGGTGCTCGCAATCGGGTAGATGAATACATCATGCAATACCCGACCTTGTGAGTTGAGGAACGCACTATAGGTTCCAGTCCGTCGAGGTGTGTTGACTGGCTCTTTGCCCATAAGCATATTTTGCGTGACCATTCCTTGCAAGAACGAAGTGCTATCAGCGCCAGCAATGGCGATCAAGGATCGGTTGGTAAGCCGGGCATAACCCGAAGCCGGAGGAATCGGCGGCGTTCCATATGTGTTATGTTGTCGTTGATGGGCTCTGGAGCTCGTTGAGAATAGTGCATTGCTGCGTCCAAGGCATATTGAGCAGACCAGCTTTGTGTAGCGCGGGGAAGACATCCTGGCGTGGTTTTTGGGTTACTGTTGGTGCAGAGCTCTAGCAAAGCAACTTCCTTAGGCGGTGACATGTGGCAGAATGTACCCTGACGTAGTCTTCCCCACAAGGCAAATTTCCCAATGTACACAAATATACTATTTAGAGATATTATTGATATAGTGACCTAAACCACTTACCTAGGCAGGCATAATATTGAGGTATGTTTCTTACATACACAAGGGTAGGTAATACCATAAGGAAGTGTTTACTTATTAGATAAACTAGGAGGCCTTCATTTGCTAGATACACGAGCTGCACAAAGGCTTAATTATAAAATATTTATCTTAGAAATTCTATTCTCTCATTGCTTTATCCAGTGTATTATTGATGAAGGAAGTATGTCGGGACATCAGGTGGGTAGTGCCGTAAGAAAGTGTTTGCTTGTTAGATAAGCTAAGAAACGCTCGTTTGCTAGACACCTGTGCTATGCATGGGCTACACAAACATAAAGGCTTGATTTTCAAATCTCTGTATATTAAATTCTATCCTCTTATACTCTTAACATCCTCTCGGACTCTCGTACTCTCTGCTCAAATCTATCTCCTACTACTTCTCTCAAGATTGCCCTGTTTTTCTGAATCAGACAAATACCCGAAGCATGGTTATCTACGCCTACTGAATAATGTCCAGAGAATGTTTGCAAATACTGCAAAGAGCAAGGGCATAAAATATCAAGATGCCCTAAAATTGGTTGCTTCAATTATGGTCAGAAAGGACACATTTCTTATCATTGTCAGCAACAATGTGATGTCTGTTTCCAACGTGGACATCAGACTGAAACTTGTCCATACAGAGGTTCTGGGGTAGTTTTTATCCAGAACCCTTTGAAACGATCGAGTATTCTGGGATCTCATGATGGAATAGATGACGAAGAAACAATCCGAAGGATATATTTATACTCACTCTCTGTGTACAATGACTAAATCCTTGAGAAACCTCGAGCTCTTGAATTGAAGAAAATGCAAGCTTTAATATATAGGGCACCTAGCGAAGTTTTTCCAAAAGACAAGGTAGTCTTTATGATATTTTTATATGAATATAACTGACAGGTAATTTCAGATTTCGGTGTTCCTTAAATTGCAGATTACCTTCCCCTATCTTTGCCCAATAACTACTGCATTGGTGCAGAATCTATATAGCCAGAAATGGAATCATTATTAGCTTGCTCAATATTCCCAACTAGTATCAATTCATGGAGGGTTTGAAGAAGTAATCCAGTCTGCCATGGACAGTGTTGCAGAGGAGATCCGCAATTTAGAAGGGCGGGTCCTGACGTTACAACTGTCAGTCCATTGTCCCAGTTTTAACTCATTCTAACAATATCTATAGGTTGGATGAGGTGAGGATTCATCAAGGCTGTTTTGAATAATGGTCACTAGATAGTGGCTATTGCGATCTTGTCACGGATGCCAACGACATGGAATTCTGACGCCCTTATGTCGGCCAGAGTGGAATCGTAGGACAACTGGTACATGATCATCTAGCAGCAGCTAAAAGCAGAAGAGTCGATTCTCTGAATTATCACTTCATAGCACGGGGAAACGGACATCGACGTATGAATTTCATACATCTCTGGAGTTTACCATAGCCCTTGGCACATGATCCGAATGCAAAAGGATCTATTCATCCCCTCAATTTATGGGGGTGGGAAGTTATAGAGGAGGCGGGCCCGAAGGGGAAGGATGACAGCTCTGGGCGGCCTGTTATCGGCAGGCGACGCCCGCACGTCCGAATCCCAGGAGGGAGGCCCGTCAGCCCCTATAAGGCCCCCGAATCACCCTGCGTATATAAGCGGCTTGGGCCAAGGAATTCATTTGTACATTAAAACGCCAGACACCAGTGTGGGGCAGGCAGTGAGGAGAATTAGGGGCTTAGGCCCCTATAAGGTTCCCTAGCGCCCACTGAAATGAGACCATCATAGCTTATAGCTGGGTAAGGTCGTTAAATATGAATAAATATGGTCTGGTTTACTAAATCCAGAATCAATATGGTCCAGTTCTAGACCTAAAAACCTATTTATTATAATAATTATAAAAAATTTGGATTCAGCCGGTGCGTACCAACAACGGGAGTGGTTGGCATGTACTTCAACTTTCCAGTCGCCAACTGTTGCCAGCCGCTATGAGTTCAGACCCTTTGACCTCAGCTATCAAATATAGCAATTTGCTCCACCTCCCCTTGGAGCTACTCACGTCTATTTTCGAGCTCCTGCCGAACCGCGATCTCAAAAACGCCCGTCTGACTTGTAGAGGCCTTAGTAATGCTGCACGCTTGCGACTCAACCGCGTCTTCATATCAGCCAATCCACGTAATATCGAAGTCGCAAGGGCTATCGCTGATGACGAAACTTATCGTAGGGTGTCGTCGAGGTTGTCTGGGACGACTCACTGCTGGCCATCACACGAGACTATCGGGATTTTTACATGGGGGGAGGCTATCAATATTCTGACTCCTCAGATGACGAGACATCCCCGGGCAATGACAAACCTCCAGATTGGTTCAGACGCGAACTCGAGGAGAATCTGGAGCACGTATTGACCGGGCGTGTAGTGCCTGACGACCCTGACCTTCCAATCCACGTCGCCACGGCCCAGCGCGCTGCTGCGCTGATCCCAGCCAAGGAAGCCTGGTCGTATTATCAGACTCTATTTCAGCAGTAGAGAACAGTCCTCACATCTGAAGCCGATGTATCCGCGTTACGCTACGCCCTGGAGCGGTTCCCTTCCCTCAGGCGAGTCACCATCACTCCCGCCGCCCATGGGGTTCTGTTCCACCCGCTGCACCAAACCCCAATGATTCGCGACTTCCCACGCGAACTCAATTACCCGATCCGCTACGGCTGGCTAGCCCCTAAGATGCCCATCTCCGGACCAGAGGCGCCGCCGTCTGGGGGCCCCAACGACGCTGGCGTGGACCCGTGGCACGGGTTTCGCGTGGTAACGCGGGTTCTGGCCAAGGCGCGGGATCATCACCACGTTGTGGAGCTGGTTCTGGATGCTGTAGGCCTGCTCAGCGGAATCAGTTGCCGTATATTCGAAGGCCCTTGTAGGGAATATGATGACCTCACGGCCCTGCTTCGGCAACCGGGCTTCAGGCGGCTCGACCTCGCCCTCATCGTTGGCGGCGAGTGGCACAGTGACTGGGTGTCGTTCCGCAACGGATACCTCAGCCGGATGCTGGCAGGCGCCCCAGATCTGGAGCATGTGGCGCTATCTACCAGCGTCGAGTCGGACCCAGCTGCCGATGCAGAGGAGAAAGGAAGCGCCGGGAATGCGAGGCACCTCATCCCACTGAGAAGCATCTTTCCAGTGGACAGGTGGCACCGTCTGCGGCACTTTGCGCTATCCCAGTTCCTAGTGAAGCAGGCAGATGTAGTAAAATTGCTGACTGCTCTGCCAGAGACCCTAAGATCTGTAGAGCTAAGCTTTCTAATGTTCTTAGATCAAGGAGGGAACTATCGTGACATGCTAGCTGAGATGCGAAAGAGGCTGGGCAGCTGGCGGGAGAGAGAGGAGCAGGCCCGGCCGAAGGTGGTGATTGGGATCAATTCGAGTGGGATTCATAAGATGATCGGACGGGCGATATGGATAGATAAAGAGGTTGGGGAGTTTCTTTACGGGGCTGGGGAGAATCCTTTTGGAACACTTTATCATAAGAACAGTATACGGCTTGGCTGTGGGGTAGTAAGAGACGTGTTTGAACCCGAATTTGAGCGGCCTTTTGTGGACTGGGACACAATGGAGGAGCTGGGGTACTACAAGAAACGGCCGCGGCGGCGTTCGAAGTTGATAGAGTGGTTTTGAATGATAGAAGGGAGGACCAAAGTGGGGTTTTGTACAGATATATCTACATTTTATATTTATCGACATTGTTCAAATATTCAAGTGAACCTAAACTAACTCGTCATGGAGACTTTAGAAGGGAAGAAAGGAGACGAAGAGAATATTGAAAGCAGGAAATTGAAAAAAAAAAAAGAGGTAATCAAGACAATATTGAACTCAACCTCAACGCAGATAGGTTCATACAGATAGTTTTAATGTTAGGATTCTAGATCAGTCCTGTTGGCAGGACGGTTGAGAGGTTTGACACACTCGCGTATAAAACCTTCCCAAAGTGGACATCAGAAGGTCTCGGCTGGGACCAAGACTACCTTCCAGAAAATGATCTCGCACTCCATGGTCGAAGTCTTGTTTCGAGTTATAAGAAGATTTGACCGATGATGACTTTTTGATCTGCTCTCCTACCATCCGTTGTTTTTGCTTTCGTGATAAATACTGGGGAAAGTCTCCAATCACACAATCGAACGGACGATTTGGTGACAGTGAGGGGAATTTGCGGTCATGAACATCCATGGCATTCAACGGTTGAAGTCCCTTTCCGATTGATGAGACATCGCCCCAGAATATAAAGAATTGATCATGGCGTCGGCAAAGACTCGGTTGGGAGTGGTTGACGGCCCGCGGTTTGATGATATTGTGTCTGGCAATTGCAGAGGTCTCGCAGTGTTTCTTCAGTATGCATCGCACTGCGTTCATGAATTATTACTTTAGGCCACTCCACGGAAAAAGGGGACACTCTCAATGGTTTCAGGTTCTTAGTGTTGTTTTAGTCCATCTTTCATCTGTCAAGAAATGTTAAAATTTATGCTGCTTAGGGCGCTTTAACTGTTTTGAGAATTGGAATTATTAGAATTTTACTAGAAGGACCAATATATTATTAGAACCCTTTATTATTTGGCTCAAATAATTGACACTCCTTCCACATTAGGTTAGCGCACCTCTCTCAAACAGTTGCATTGTTCACTATCGATTAGCAACACCTCTAATTTTCCCCCAACATTTGTTTCATGAGACTTCAACATCAGACGACGTAGTGAAGAATAATAATAACATCCATACATACTGCACACGTTGGTCATTTGTAACTTCTATTTATACCTTGCTATGTACCGATGAGCGAACGTTGGATCTTGCTCCGGCGGCAAATGCATTGAACCCATTGAACCCATTGAACCCATTCGCGCATCGAGTTTTAAGTAGTTAGCGTAATCGGACACCCACCCGGCCAGGAGACCGACGCAGCCACCCCCATACACACGTATAAGGGGAGCCTTATTCGATGTAGGAATCAATATATTCACGCTCATCGAACCCTATCCTTACATTAAGAAGATAACTACATCAAAATCAAATTATTGGCGTATGCTTGAAACCGTGTTTCGATTGTTCTCCAAATTTTAATTGGGTACCGGCAAGCGTATGATAACCGGTACCTGGATACGTGACGATTCATGTCGGTTAAGGAATGAGGAGTCGAAGCGTTGAATTGGCTGCAGCATCGGCCTTTTATACATTTTGATGTTGCCAAAAATCAGACAATGTTATGTAACGGTAAATTCACTGTCTAGCATGTACGGCTTATTCTCATTCCTATCCCACACCCTTCTCCGCAGGAGGAAGGCGCAAACTGAAATATAAGCTCGAATAATTTGCAACCATTGCGTTAGTTTATTGTGCATGCTAAGCTAATTTGGTCTAGGCTGAACGTGATTTTACAGAGACACAACTATGGTACGGTAACCGGTCTTCCATACCCGTTACAGCCGATTTATCACGAGAATACCTAGTTCTTCACGACTGAATGCTTATAGCGGGGGAAAAAAGTTGGTCTAGACCCTCCAGTAAATTAGCACTAAAGTGTTTAGTGTCCTAATTACCAATGATAATTTACACTGAAGCTCTTGTCCACACTGCGATCGAGCCAATTTTTGGACTGGAAGTTTGACACCCCTACCTAACAAGACGCAACTCTGTAAGGTACCATTTATTGTGACACAATGCGACTACCATATCTAGCAATTATCGCGTTCTATCAACCGGCTCGTGACCTCGGTCAACCCCAGATCCTTGTAGTGGCTGGTATTGTCATGTGATTTGAATAGACTGCCCGCTCCCAACAAAACAATAGTTTTCGATTGACATATTGATTGGTTCATGAGTAGCGAATCCTATTTCAAATTGAGGCGACGGCCGACTCTCCATCATAACCAAACGTTTTTTGCGGGGACAGTTGAATTTACAAGGCCAACGGATTGCTCCACAACAATATCCCTTAGTAAGGATGCTGAGTTGAACGTCGATCTGCATTTGTCCACGTCTATTTGCCATAACGAAACCGAGACCACCAATCAGCAGATCCAATTAGTCAACGACACCGCGGATCCCCTTAGTTGCCTGTCTCGTTGACCTCAGTAGTTGATAAAGGTAACCAGATATCATCATTTCCCAGCACCTCAATCCTGGCAACCAAAAAGTCACTCGCATAGTTCCCACAATGTCCGGCTTGGGGTCCTATCAATCGAGTGGCCAGATGATGTTGTGGAACGATGAACTCGCGCAAGGTATGAAAGCTACAACTTACAATGAGAGACGTGAATGTCGAAACTGACCATTGTGCTGTAGAATCGTGGGATCATCGTGTTCCAATCTCTTCTTCTGTACCACATGACGTGCTGTTCATGCCGGGTTTGTCAACAGGCGAAGTCCCTAGATATGTTGAGCCGCTGTACGGCTCGATAGCGGACTTACCTAATCAAGGATACTGGACAAACCTGCTGTCATCAGAGAGGAACTATGGATATTCTCTCAACATGACACCTTATGCTTGGTACCCGTCCGATAAAATTGAGGCGTGTTTTTCTGGCAATCTGTCCTCGTCACGCATCCATTCCCAGCCTGTAGGCATTGCAACCCCTATCTTACCCAGCAACGACCCTCAAGGCAATCAATGGCCGGTGATGAAGAACCATCTCTCTCGCACTGCTTCCAGGGTCGACATTGCATCCTCACCTCGTTCGTATTCCCCACTCATCTGTTCTGGGCAACAATGCGCCAGCAGTCGAGTCTCGAAGCCGAAAAGGTCAGCTGCGGTAAAGACATTCCAGAACAAAAACTTAGCACTAGTCAAGGATAGATTGCCTATCCAGTCAGATCATAGCACAATAATGACAAAGCATCACACCTTGCGATTACAGTGGGGGTCAGACTCGGCATTCGGCGGCATTACATATATCCCCCCAAAAAATCAACCTAGTCAGCCAGATGCTACTGGCACATGGCTAAATTGGATCGAGAGCATTGTGCCTTCTCAGGAAATACAATGGTCTAGCCGCACTAAGAGGCAGCAGGGGAGACTTACCGAATTTGATAATGGGGGCTACGACTACGATGACACAGAAAAGGGCGAGAACGCCGCGCCGAAAAGGGGTTGCCGAACAAGAATGCTAAGCCCCGCCGAAGAGGCTCGCCTACGCGCGGAGAGGCGAAAGGAAATCCACAATAATTCTGAACGCAAGCGGAGAGAGCAGATGAATAAAGGCTTTCATGACCTGTGCAATATCATCCCGCACCTGGATACTTGCACGCATACGCGGAAGGAGATTCTCTTTCATACGGCTATTTGGCTGGAACAGCTCCTTCAGGATAATGCATGTCTGAAGGATCAACTGGCCCAATTAACTACTAGTAATAGCACAACTTGACGAATAATAAAAATCATGTTTCAATGTTCTGTAATATGGAATCATGTTGAGGTCCAAATCCCTTTGAGCTACCATATATATACATCATGCTACGCCCAGAGAATTGGAGTGCGGCGAGTATATTAACCTTCCACCCACAGAGTAATACCTTTTAGGAAAGCACGTCACACAAACAAAGAAAACCACCTGGAACAGTGATTGGAGGATGATATTGTGGCTATCTTCGACGGTGGCTAAGAATAGTTGGAAAAGAATCATTATAACGAAGTGGTATGATATTCAATCATTCTAAAGATTTGATTAACAATTGTAGCATGCTGAATACTGCCTCTCTCCACCCTGCCAAGACCAAAATGAGCCGCTATAATACCTGTCTTCTCATCTCGCCCTACCCTACACTTTCGACGCAACAAAATCTACAACAGCCAAGGTGTACTTCGCAAAATGGCTGATGTGAGCCCTCAATGCCGTTTCAGCTGTCGTAGAACATATCGTTCGCGTCACAGTAAGCCTGGATCGGGCTTGCACACGGATCACAACCTGCGAGGACTGTATGTTTTTCGAAACGTCGAAGCCAATTTAAACCCAATTTGTTATTTGTCCATCCATTCTCACTAATACTGAGAAGATATTCTTTTAGAATTGCGGAATACCTCCCCCAGATTGATGATGTTTTTCAGGAAAAATGATTTGAGGTAGAATAGTCGAACCTGCTGATATAACAGCCTATTATATATATGAACCAGAGAGTACTCCTTCTACTACTGGTCAACCGCTACTGTTTCAGTGTACACTCACTTCACTCCTTTTTTGAGACTTTGGTTGCAGAAAAACTCTTAAATAAAAGATGAGGCTGAATTCCGTTTTACGGTGATATTTTTCTTATATTATACTGAATGACATAAATCTGAACGACAGGTAGGCCAGTAGTGGGGGCACATCTAATTCGATGCCGTTCCTTGTCTTACAGATCAAGTAGCAAATCAAGGAACTATCTCACTCATCAAGAGAATCATATCGTGCTACCACGCTCTGCAACTTCGCTTTCCACCACAACTGGACTTGAAGACAAAGAAGGCTATATTGTAATAAATGTGGAGCGTTGATCTCATTAAAAAGACGGTAGAGCGGTATAAAAAATGCAGCCGTTTTCAAATGCCGTGTTAGCAGGGAAATGGACACGACCGGCGATGTGCAGTTGGTCGCTTTTGCTTATCATGTCAAGTCCCTTTTTTCAGTGAGCATAAACTGCTTGCTGCCACCACCGGCATCTTTCGCTAGCAGCAGGGTCAAGGGTAGTCATTATCAGCTCGGACCCAAAATTCAAGACAGTTTTATCCCTGCCATACTCTTCGAATGGAGGTCCCAAACTTGAGGTAGGAACACCTGTTTTGGTGAAAGTGGTAATATAGTCCTGCAAAATAAGGGCAGCAGTGGCATTTGCAACTGCTGGATTTGGCCCGTTGTAAAATGTATACGGTAAATCCTCCGCATGGACCCCAGGAGGGATACTAAATCGGTATGCATAAGTTTTGTCCCCGAAAGCTCGATTGACATAGAAAGTATTGCATTGGAACGCTAGATCAGAAAGTGTTAAGGCACCTCGCTCTAGACCATTTGTGTACCCGAAGTTGCCGTTGAATATCGGCGGGTATAAGGTCTCTGATATGTATTGCCGGGTATCTTCTGTGAGCCCTGGCAAATTATCTTGTAGATACTGCTGATAACCGGATTCGTTAAATGCAGTTGGCAAGATGAAGAGGAGCCCTTCGTCGGAGTTCGACCCTACCATGACCTTTATGTTCTTATGAAAGTCACCCCGTTGCAGAAGCTGTCCGGGGAGAGCAGGGACAAAAGTTCCATCAACAGCGGGTCCGTAGTTGAAATCTCCATAGTATGAAAACTCGCCAATGTGATAAGCATTCGTCTGAGTCAATGTTTCGCTTGGCAATTTTCGGGCCTCATCAATAGTACTGACATTGAGAAGGCTAAGGAATTGGTTGAAGACTTGCTCTTGGCGGCTTTTCTGTGGCAATGGTAGGAATCCAGGACTCTGCAATAGAGCCTGCTGGAATGGAGCCGGCTCTTCCATGCCTCCGTAGGCCGTAATGTGATGCAGGATGGATCCTCCACCAGCCGATTCTCCAAACACAGTGACCCTGTCAGGATCTCCTCCAAACAAGTTTATGTACTTCTGGACCCACTTCAGGGCCAATTGTTGGTCCAAGAGCCCTGCGTTTGGCGTGCCGGATTTGCTAAATGTCGGTCCTGCTAACCAGCCAAAGGCACCGAGCTAGCGACAAAACCGTCAGAATTACATTTTCTTGGAACTCAAAATGCCCACAACTCACGCGATAGTTGAATGACAAATATATCACTCCTTCACTACCGTCCTGTCGGCTCCGTTCAATAAGCCCAGGAGCGCCAGTTTGAGTTGTTTTATCACCAAATGCATAGCCTCCACCATAGATCCACACCAGCACCGGGGCTCCGCGATATTTCTTCTGCATCCGAGCTGAGTCATAAACTTGCTTCGGAACGAGAATATCCAAGAACAAACAGTCTTCGTCGGTTCTTGGATCCACAGGGGTTGGGGTATATTGATAATCGGACAGATCCAGCGAGCCATTGAAAGGAATACCAGCTAAGTAGCTCGGTATAAATGCACTCTCGAGAGCCAACCATTTCGGATATGCCTGTGGACAGATACGGCCGTTAGAGCCATCGTGGATTGTGGAGCGGTTGATTGCTGGTGATTGCGGTGCTCGGAATCTCAGGTCGCCCGTAGCTGGCGCGCCGTAACGAATATTGCTAAAGTTGTAGAACCCCCCAGATTGCTAGAAAATAGATTAGAATGCGGCAACCTTACACACTAAATGTATGGTTTATTTACATTGAATGAAGCTGCGCGATATCTCTCGTACCCTAGGTCAACGACTGGCAACGCTGTACCGTTCTCCGCAAAGGTAGCAAAAGGGAGGGCGGAAATTGCCAGTAGGAAACACTCCCAGGGTCGCATGGTGATTCAGAAAAGAAAGAGACGATACCGTAATGTGGTTTCTTGGCCGTTAGCACTGAAAGATGCGGAACTCGTGCCTCTTATTCAGATGAGATATACTACTTGTGATTTTATTGTTTCCACTTTCGAAGAGGTTTCCAGACAAGCTACTAGCCGAAACAGCACAACTCATTTGCCGAACAGAAAGCCCACCCCTTTACCTGGGGGAATTCACTAGGGTATGATACGCCGATTCACCGAGGTGTCTCTCTAATCAAATGGCCCGCACTTGACCGGAGAGACCTATTGGGATCGAGAGAATTGATTAAACCCTTGTGAGAGTGGAGATAGGCTTCACTCTAGATACATGTAAATGGGGCTTACGGAAACAGCGTGGAAAAAAGGTGTTACTCGGCAGCCGCTGCCCACTTTATCTCGGTTATTGTGACGTATCCACGGCTACAATCTTGCTTTTGTAGCCCGATAAGTTATTAGTTACAGTACTTCTAACCAACTATCTGAATAGAGGATGAAAAGATACTATACTCAGATTGCAGCCCTTCCGGGGTACAGCAAAGTAGAGTCTTGGAGGCACCTACAGAGTATACGCCGGCTGGCTACTATTGCCATGTGCCCCCATGCTTCGATAGAAGTATGAATACGATTCTTATTATCTACATTATTGACAAAAAGCTCTGGGCTTCCGAGTCTTGAAATGGTTGGGCGGAAACGTTACGAACATTAGTCGTCTATTGAGCTTGCTCTCTACTCAGTTGACACTAACCTATGGGGGTGCAGGGAAAGCTTGGTTCTGTATTGAGGAGACTTAGGAAAACTCCATAGAAGCCATGAGGCTCTATAGCTGTATTCTCACCGGAAAATGGCCTGTTTAGCCGACAAAACTCATCCTGTTCATGGTGGATTGGCTGGGCGGCGTCATTCCGGACAGTTTAAAGTCTGGACGGATGTAGGATGCCGTCAACCGAAGTGCCCATGAGTATCTGCCATCTAGTTGCTGCATAAGTCGTTCCTGATACTCTGTTATTTCCTCCTTCCCTCTCCAATTTCACCTACTATGGCTAATTATTGGCCCCATTGTACATATTGTCGCAGCCCGAGCATTAATGAACGGAGCCGAAGGCATATGGCCACCACAGACCCCAAAGCGAAGCAAAAAGTTCACCCACGAGAAATCATTACATGTAAAATAGAAATATAGTTTTTGTAGCCTGCATATCGCTTGATTTGTGAGGGATTGATGTAAATGAAGCCAACGAACCATCCAACGATTATTACATTCTGCCATGTCCAAATCAGTTAATTTTGATCGAATACAAACGTCCGTCCAACGCACAGAGCTAGTAAAGTAGTATGCGAATTGCTTGACTAAAAGCTCTTCCACCACACCCTTAGACCCCTCCCTCTGCCACCCTGGCCGCTTTACGTTCGTCCATTGCTACTCGTTTGTTTCCAATATCGACCATACTAGTGCCGTCCAGACGCATCTGCTCCAGGTAGCGAGACTCCTCGGCAATCTTATCTCGCTCTTCCTGTGACATTTCCGGTCCAAGGAAGATAAATATGAATAAATAAACCCAAACAGCACCAAGGAAAATAGCAATGACCTTGCCATAGTCAAACCTGTCTTCTCCAGACGGACCAGGGGGTAATGGGAAACGCTCGCCGATAACCGCCTGAATGGTGGCGCTGGCCGATGATGCCAGGTTGCCAAGTTGATATGTCAAGCCCAGCACCATGGTCCGCAGAGCATCCGGCGACAGCTCCATCAGGTGAATTGGAATTGGGCCCCAGACACCACCAACAAAAAACTGCTCAAAGAACACTGCTGCAATGAGCGACATATGGCGTGGGATAATGTACGCTGGCACAAGGGCCCCTCCGAATACACATGCAAGAAGCATGATGGATCGTCTTCCGGAAAAGGAGCTGACATAGCCAAGCGTTGTACCGCCAGCAATAGATCCCAGTTGTCCCACGACCGAAATCACAGTAACGTCAGTTGCCCCAAACTCGACCTGGTCTTTCAAATAGGTTGGATAAAAATCTTGGCTACCGTGTGAGCAAGAATTAAACCCGGTCATGAGGATGACCATATAGAGAAGCAGAACCCAGTGGAGTTTCAGAGCGGCGACCGCCTGCTCCCAAAAAGCTCGCAGGCCGCCAAATTTTTCTATCTGGTAAGAAGTTCCCTTATCTTGTTCTGTGATTATTGTCACTGTCCTAGTTTCGCGCTCGGCCTTTGTTATTTGGAAATGGTTTGTCTCGGGTAGGAACCATCTGAAAATAATGATCAACACGGGGGGACCAGAGGCGAACCAGAACAAAGTTCTCCAGCCGTGAGAGGTAGTTGGTACAAGGGCTCGGTAGAATATCGCAGCGAGGAGATACCCAGTAGAGTATCCGTTTTGAAAGAGGCCCGAGAGAATCCCGCGGGACTCATACGGTAGGTCTTCGAGCGCAGTACTCGCTGCTGGTCCAAACATACCTACATACAAGAAGATAGTCAACTAATAGCCCAGGAATATGTCCTGTATGAAAATGGATTTGAAACACTTACCACCCATCGCGATGCCAAATAGAGACCTAACGCCTAAGAATTGCGGTAATGTTTGGCAAAATCCCGAGGCCAACTCCAGAATACTGATTAAACCTAGATCGATTATCATGGGCCACTTGCGTCCATATCTGTCCGCAAATGCTCCAAAAATAAGGGCCCCTACAGAGCGAAGCATCAGACTAACGGTAATTCCCTATTGGTTTCTGTGTGTTAGCGAACTTGATAAGGCATAGTCGAAAAGTCGACCGAGTATGGCTTCTGCAAATACCCATGTGACTTTAGAGTTTGCAACTCCAAACTCTTCAGCAATTTCGGTAATCGTCATACTTCAGTGTGTTAGCTGTCGACCAAAAAATGAACTGAATATCGATACTCACGAGACAGTGAAACTGGAAGCAAGTGGTTAGTATTTTTACAAGGTAGGGAAGTATGCAACTTCTCGGCGGAAGAAAAACCACATACTAATCAAACGCATCCCATACCCACGCAACAAACCCACATACAAACATAAGCCATTGATGGCGGTTGAGCTCTCGGAAAACTGTAATGGGATTGCTAAATCTCGTCTATGTTCCCAGCAATTAGCCCGCAGACCTTCCTTGCCCGTAATACTTGACATCGTAAGATTAACCTACCTTGGGGGGTTTAAGACTCGAGGGCCGTGTTGCAAGATACCGCACAATCTGTCTTGGGGAGTAGAACCACCCAGCTTCCATGCGGTTTCGCATCCTGCTTGCGGAAAATTCAAGTTCGGACGTTCTGCAAAAAATTAAGGATAAAAAAAAAGGTGTGCCCCAATTCAATGCTATTGGATTTACTAGGTAGAGAATACAAGTATGATAAATATACTAGACTGTTGAAAAGAAATTGAATGGCATGGCTTTATGATACCGCGGCCACTCGCGCCTTTTGCTTGCCACCTGATCTCCCTGATGACTTTTCCGTCGGTTGATGAACCTGGCTAAGCTCGTAATGCGCGTAAGAAGCCGCGGCTTCTTAAAAGTAGCCTCCTCACCTGAACCAAACTAACGATTGTAAGACCGCCTAGTAATGAAACCCCGAACGTTGATAAGTTGCCGAATAGCCATGGCCAATACTTTGGGAAGAGAAGCGAGGAATGCAATTCCCGGTTTTCACTTCGAGTTTTCCTGGCTTTCAAGCTCTTCTAATGAATTACCGCTAGTCAGCGTATACATTATAGGTCGGCTTTTACTGACTCCCTAGTGTTGTAATTCAGAGGAAAGATAGCTATTTTATATCCTGAGGAAACTTGAGTGTTTATATACACCATAGAAGATAAATCTCATGATCAACGGAATAATTTCGTTGATGAAGCTCTTTCCATCTGCTTGATCAAGACTCAATTTACAACACCTAGAAACAGCCACAGACTTAGCGAGAAAAGACAACTAGAGATCTCCCGCATGGATAACCCTATCCCGCGGCAGAATACACACATGGATAATGTACATTTCGATCCCAAAGCGAAAATCTCGAAAAGATCATTTTTGATTGCAGGTCTTCCCATCACCGTATACGGCTACAATGAGCTCCATCCACAGACTACACAATTTGCATGCGTATGGCTTCTGCACGGCAGGCTGAATTCCCAAGCGTGCATGGAGCCAATAGCGACATCGCTGGTCGGGCACTGGAATGAGAAGTGGTACGATGTTGCAAATTCTTCGCCACTGCGCCAGAGAGGATTGATCGCAGTCTCATTTGATCAGCGGAATCACGGTTCCAGACTGGTTGATTCTATGGCTAACAAAACTTGGCTTGAGGGGAACGAAACACATGCTCAAGATATGTTCGCTACCTACCGTGAGTTACGAGGGCGTTGGGATTCTTTCCTTACTCGGGAATTTTGACGAGCTAACTTTGACAACAACTGTAGATGGCACTTCTGTGGATTTGTCGTTTCTCATGGACCATTTGATGCTGTACTTGTTTCCTCAAGCCACCGTTGAAATCAGCATGCATGCCGTAATCGGCGTCTCACTTGGCGGACACGCTGCGTGGCATACCCTTTTCCACGAACCCCGAGTTCGCTGTGCGGTGATTATTCTCGGCTGCCCTGACTTTATAAGGTTAATGGTAGAACGTGCAAGCCAGTCGAACTCATCGTCGCTATCGTCAGATACTTCGCAGTCGATACGAAATCATAATAGTCTTATGGACTCGAAACTTCTACCCCAGAGTCTTCTGAACCTCATAAAAAGGTACGATCCAGCCGCCCTTCTTGCGGGGCAACAATTTCTGAGGGAACCTTATTTCTCCGCTTATCCGGAAACCGTTTTGAACAATCAAAAATACGATCAAAGCGCAGCAGAGAAGCTGAAAAGGACGCTGCGCGGCAAAAGCGTCTTGAACATCTCTGGCACTGCCGACGAATTGGTCCCGTACCGCTGCTGTGGACCTTTTCTCACGGCGCTCCGGGTGATGATCAAATCAGATGGTTGTCTAGCCGATGAGGGGATTTCTTTGCACAATGTGTTTCTAGAAGATGTCGGGCATGAAGTGACAGTCAAAGCTGTAGAAGAGACTGTAAATTTTATGGTCGGAATGCTCTTGGAAAGGACTATCTCCGCCAAAGCATCGTCGTGGGAAGAATTACGGCATCGTCTCTAATCAGGCTAGAATAGTACGATTATGAATACAACTTGGCACTACTGGCAAGAAACAAGGCTATATGTCTCCTAGGTGTTTAGACCTATGCTTAGAATACTCTCATTCCTTGAGTGCTTCCTTCTCACCTGCTATATCTGGCATACCCTTTACCTGCTCTAGTCGAACTCAGTAACCTCCCGCAGTGGGCAGAATTTTCCACCATAATCCCGCCAGAACATCCTAATAGATTTAATATCGGAGCTATTGAAAGTACATCTTAGTCTCTCATGGACGTTACCGCATTGATGACGGCCTGGTATCTTGCTAGTATTGTATGGTCTAAATGCTACGGAAAGTTATCTGACATTCCATCCTAGGCAACCTGCACGGAGATGATTATATGGGAGCTGGTCAATTGTGAGTAGGCCCTTATTAACCCAACCCTTCATGTCGTCCCATATGGTTTTGATAATGTACAGGTCAAGTTACATTAGCTAGAGTCCACACAAGACAGTACTAGAAAATAGGCGGTAGTTTTTAGCAGTTCTTTGTATGATTTAAATATGAGTGAGCTAATCTGATAATTGGAATAACTCAACGCTTGTGTTAAATACCGGGGTAAACTAGGGTAGGCGTGGGGGTCCTCTAGCGTGTTTCCGCCGCTGGGTCGGGGACAATACCCAAATGTAAGTCTCCCTCCTCCCTCCCCCCGGCTAAACACATGCAAGTCCCAGAAGGCAGATATCCATCGTTTCATGAATGTTGAGATAGCCGCATCATGGATAGCAGTACTTCCACACGGATATTCAACAAGCGTCGGGCTTCCATGGCCTGCACAAGGTGCCGAACAAGAAAGGTGCGCATGAGGCTTTCGTGGCGTCGTGTAGGATGTATAATAACAGGGATTTTTCTCCAAAAGGTGCGATGTGATGTTGTACGTCACGGTTTGCCATGCTCCAATTGCCGTATGGACTCGCTAGAGTGCATGGTGGTCGACAGCAGGCGTGGGAAGTACGTATTTGCGTGTCTATCGAAGCTTTAGAGGAATGCATAAGTTCATTAATCACGCAGGACGAAAACACGCCGAAAGCAGAAACATCGAGAACCTGAGCCTTTTATCAGCCCATTTCTAGATAGACAGGAGGAGTCACAACAGATCTGTGAGTTTTTTTGCACCAGGGAAACACCAGTCTAAGCAGCATAGTAGACTGATTCGTCCGATCAGCAGACCGTGAGCCTGACGAGCCGGACGTAGATAACGCTTCTATAAGCCGGAAAGCCTCTTGGTGGACGCTTCAGCAAGCAAGTGGCAGTACAGCTAAGGATGAAGACATGCCCTCTTACATCAAGCCATTTTCATCTAATTTCCCCTCTGATGACACACAATTTCTCTATTCCAAGGGGGCTCTCACTCCCCCTCGTTCTGAACTCAGATATGCTCTTCTTGAAAGCTACATTAATTGGATCCACCCTATCTGCCCCCTGCTCGACCTAGGTCACTTTCTCTCTGCCTTGCTGTCAAATGGTTCAGAAGGCCAAATCAGTCTGTTACTTTTTCACGCGGTCATGTTTGCCGGGTCGGCATTTGTCGACATGTCCTATCTTCAAGCTGCAGGATTTGAATCTAGGATTGCTGCCAGGGAACATCTCTTCATCAGAACTAAGGTAACTTGTATATAGCATTATTCGTGTCCTTTTTCTTTCAAGGATTACATTTACTAGATCGACTAGCTAATGAATATTATAGTTAGTCTATGACTTCAAATACGAAGATGATCGACTCCGCATTGTTCAGAGTCTGCTTCTAATGTCCTACTGGCAAGAGAAACATGAAGACTCCACCAACCATTGGTACTGGGTAGCCGTCGCATGCCTTGTAGCACGTACCATAGGCCTCTTCCGGAATCCTGCTGGATCGAAGATGTCTGAAGAGAGGCAAAAGCTGTGGAAGCGAGTAGGATGGTCCTGCCTCCTCCGAGACCGCGTCCTTTCCCTCGGAGTCCGGCAGCGGCCGAAGATCCTCGTTACCGAATTTGAGCTACCCTTGTTGGAAGAGACAGATTTTGAGATTGTCACACTCCCTACCACCGCAATAAATACAGCGGCAGCCGTGGTATTGGGGCATTGTAAGTTCCTACGGGATACAGTTCTACAGCAAAAGCTTGCGCTGCTGTGCATAGAAAAGGCAAAGCTCTGTATTTTCATTGAGGAAATTTTTCGAAAACACTATATTGAGCTGAGCCCAAAGTTGGGTATGACGACGGAAATCACCAATGTGCTGTTCCCAAAGACCCACACTCTCGACCTCGAGAGCACTACAAACATTGAGACGAATCTTCAGATCTGGCTACAACAGTTCCCGGAACGGCTGCAGTATGCTCCAGACTCGGAGCCACGTCTGGACCGTGGTGAGGATGTCTTGGTAGTGCATAGCACATTACTTAAAATGCTCTATCACACTATCACTTGCGCTCTAAACCACCCAGTGCTTTTAAATCTCTCATCACAGTCGACAGCTCCCGAGAATGACCTGAGAATAGTCAAACGGAGAATGCGGCATTCTACGGTACAAATCATGCGGCACTTCGAGGATCTACAGAACCTCGGGCTGATCTGTTTCCTACCTTCGGCAAGCGTGACTATGTTGCTGACAGCGGCAATTAACCACTTGGTCGAATACCGGACTAGCTCTCAAGAACATGGTGAGCGGTATCTACGTCATTTCTGGGACTGTATATGCTATCTGAAGCCGTTGCAGAGCGTCCACATCTACGCCCAGATTGCGTCCCACTTCCTGTATTCGGTGGCGCAGCAGGTTGGAGTTCGCATGATGGATCCTTTTTTGAGAGAAAAGAGCGATGACCTCGGTGTTTGGGCTTCAGTACACATGCCCGGCCACCTTCTCCAAAAACCCCTGGAGAGAAGACCCGAACCGGTAGCCTTTCAGGTTGGGGGTCTGGACTACAATCATGCATCTCTACCACACCAGTCCGTATTGCACACATACAACGGTCAAGACGGTGGCGAGTCGCCTCTTACAACCGCGGAAGAAGATTCTATCACGACGGAGGGTATTAGTGTGCCTCAGGTAACCGGACATGCTCCACCATTGTCCGATGTCTTTAACTACCAACCGCTGTGGAATATGTGGGGAAGCCAATATTTTGAGGAGCTAACAGGATGCCACTATCTGCCCCAAAATTAAATCAAAGTCGTTTAAGCACGTTTCAGAGTCTACAGTGAATAATAAAGTTCTTCGACGGCCAATCAAGCGTCGGGAAGATGAGCAAATAGTGTCGATATAAGTTACCGTATCGGCTATTGAAACTTTGCGGTTGTAGTCAAGGTAAGCTTCGCTAGTTACGCTAGCGCTGGCCCAAGATCTGAAGTCTTGGCGTGGAGAACTTTCGCCAGGTATGAAGGATTGTGACAATTTCGAGCCACATACAAAAAAACTTTCATTTTAAGTCTTAGTTATTCAACATACCGTAAGGGAATTTTGAAGTTTAGCCATGGCAGATAATACAGCAGCCGTGTACCAGGAAACGGCAATCGGTCCAAAGTCGGATACAGACCTGGAGTATTTGAAACTCACCTCACGATAGGGCTTCGCTTGGCAGATGCGGGATCTTTTCCTCTCACCCGGAATTACCGCGGAATTTTTTGTTCATAGCGTATAGGTGATAACAGCAAAGCCTATGATCTACGTAGAGTTGCTACACAAACCGCTATGCCTGGTGGTGGGGAACAGGGAGGCATATGAGAGTGACTGATGTTCTACAAGTGAGTAGCTCACTCACCCTCAATACACATACGAAAAGGCACTCTTCTCGGCTTCTACGGAATGTTGGGTTACTGAAGGTTTGCACCTGGCCTAGCATCCGCGGGCTCATAACTCCTAGTTTACAACTCACCAAATTTGGGACACAATATAACACGGGTGATGTGCATCGAAGGCCGGTTATCATACCATAGCCGTTCAAAGAACCCGGCTTGGCATGATGAACGTGCCCATGCCCCCCGCACAAGAGATTAAATTTTATAGTTGGAAATGCTCCATACTTCAAGCTCATAGTTCTGTTTGTCCTTCTGCGGGGGGAGATCATTGTGGGGTAGGATGAAACGACAGGCGGTTCAGCCTGGCGGTAAACTTTGCGGCATTCTCGTGATATCTGATGTTTTCAGTTGGGTGGCCGTTTGATGAGGAAATGCGACAAGACTAAAAATTATAAAACGGTTGATGTTGCCGTCAAAAGGACAGTGTAGAGAGAACATCATATTCAAGCCGTCGAGCTAAGGATTCTAGCAACTATCAGCCAATTTATACACCTCGAAACTCTGAAAAACATGTACTTCAGCCCTAGCATTGCTGCAGCTGGCTTCTTGGCTGTTGTCATGGCCACTGCGTCCCCCTTGTCTTTCGCGGCTGAGACGAGACAAACAACCTGTGCTCCTATCCATCTATTCGTTGCGCGTGGGACCACAGAGTCTCCTGGGGACGGCTCTATAGGGTCTCTAGCGCAACTAGTCATTAACGCACACTCAGGAGCCACTCAAGAGGCAATTAATTACCCGGCAAGCTCATATCCTACATACATAGATGATGTGTCCACGGGAATCACAGCGGTCACCAATCAGTTCACAAAATACACCAGCTCATGTCCCAATTCGACTCTCGTGCTTATAGGTTATTCGCAAGGCGCGCAAATTATCTTAGACGCTCTTTGTGGCTCTGGAAGCGCGACAAAGGGTGGCACTGGTAGTCCAACCATCACTGCATCACAAGGAAAGAACAGTAAATAGGCGACATTGACTTCACTTTACTAGTATCGATTTTAATCACTAACAATAGAATATAGTTGCAGCCGTGGTCGGATATGGTGATCCCGGCCATGTTGCAGGCGAGTCATGGAATGAGGGAACAGCGACCACGAACGGGGTAAGTGTGACAAATTCAAGAACCAGAATTCCGAGGTCACTGTACTCACTGTGAAACTTAGATATACGCTCGGCCGAAAGGAGCCTGCAATGCCTGGGCTAATGTCATCCATTCCTACTGCAACACCGGGGACCCTTTCTGCGCAAGCGGCAATAACATTATGGTCCACCTGCAGTACCCTCAGACATACAACACACAGGCTTCTCAGTGGATCGGCCAGCAGCTTAGCTCTCATGCAGCATAAACCTGGAAAAGGGTAAACATTGCATCCAAGGTGCAGGTATAGCGGAAAATATCTCGATTCCACATTCAAGTCCGGTGGAGTGAGATGAAAAGGAAAAGGAAAGGGGGAGAGGGAGGAACAAATCTGTATTGATCTGTGTTTTATTTGCTATTGTACATTTATTGAGCCTTGTCATTCGTTTACAATAATCCTATTGTTTCCAGGCTCATCGGTAGTGCAGTCGATGCAATTGTTTCGAAACTGCATTTTTAAGCAGTTTGTAGTTAGTTCAACATGTTATCCTAACATCGATAACGCAATAGACAACCATCCATTGGTGTGGAATAGACTGGATTGTTGGGTCTACGTGGGCGCCGCTGGCAGTCGCCGAGGGCGAGCTTGAGATTCACCCAACAGTCGTACGGTAGTGGACCATGCGTGGTCCATCTCCAGTTGGCATTTCCAGTGATCCATTCCAAAAGCTGAAATGGAATTAAATAGTTTGTGGACTTTATTTTCCGGAATGGCGTATTGCACTAGACGTCCGCAATCCCCAATAAGTTGAAAGCGACCCGAAATATCATTTCATTCAATGATTAGTACAACTTGATTCTACTGGCAAAAATCCTGCCCTTCCTAAATAGTAATGGCTGTGTGTGATATATACCTATCTAGCTAGCAGTTACTTTCACCAGATGCTGTGAGCCAGTTGGGAGGAATCTGTCCTGAGTTGAAGCAAGTTCAGGTGTTGGAAGAAACCACCGAGGGCTCAATGCGATTGGTACCAAGAAAGTCGCCCACGGCGAAGACATATGAAAGTTACGTTCAGCCGATTGGTACGGAACAATGGGTGTGAGTTGGTTTCTTAGCGAAGGAACCGAATAAGATCCAACCTGAGCCTACTTCCAATGACAATGTATATATATGTCGGCTCACACCGTTGCCGATTATTGAATCTCTCACGTTGTCAAGTATCTTTCACATAATTCAACATGGGACTCAAAGCAAAGTTACGACTCTCTAACCCCTGGACCCAGAATTTCATCTCTGGGATTATCCTCTCTCTAACAGTCGGCATCTACTTGGCCATCTTGGGTCTTGGGGCCGGCGGTGCGCAACCGTCATCTGCCCACGTAACGACGACCGCCTATGCCACCCTCTATGCAGTATTTACCGTCACTGGGTTTTTCGGAGGGAGTGTTATGAACACTGTTGGGCCCAGATGGACGATGGCGGTAAGTTGAGTTGTTCTAGACCCTGAAAAAAGATTCATGCTAAGTAGCTCTTAAGCTCGGTGCTTCAGGCTACTCAGTTTTTGTGGGAGGCTTGTGGTACTTTGATATCTCTGGACATCCATGGTTTGCGCTACTTGGTGGTGTCATACTCGGTATTTCAGCGGGTCTACTATGGACTGTTGCAGGCTATATCCAATTCGCCTATGCCGAGGAGAAATACAAAGGGTCTTATATTGCCTGGCAACTTTTCCTTCTATCCGTCGGTTGCGCGGTTGGGGCTCTTGTCGTCTTTTGCATCACGAAGGATGTCACAACTTTGTCCGGGGTACCAACCTCCGTGTACATCACTTTCATTGTCATCATGGCTTCGGCCGTTTTAGTCAGTCTCGTTTGTATCCTTCCGTCTGCCAAGATAGTGCGCGAAGACGGAACTCGTCTTGCGCATTTCACCGCGTCCGACTTCAGGACCGAAATCCAGGGGTGTCTGGTGCTTCTGAAGGATATTCGAGTGATGCTATTGATTGTTCCAATGGCAGCGACAGAAATGTCCTCGGCATTGATCCCAACTTTGACAGCCCACGCATTTAATCTACGTACACGATCGTTAAGCGCTCTGATCAACTGGACAATCCAGATACCCTCCACTTTACTCTTCGGTTTAGTTCTTGACAATAAAAAATATGCGCGTCGCGTTCGGGGAGCTATGGGATTGAGCATTTCATGTGTAATTGTTCTGGTTGGTTGGGGGCTTGCACTTGGCTTTCAAATCAAATATGACATTAAACGGGATATCACAAGTCCGGGCTGGGATTGGACCTCAAAGCCTTACATTGAGTATATCTTTGTCGTTTTATTCACAGGAATTGCTTACGCTATTGATCAAATGATGGTCATGTGGGTTATGAGCGCTCTGAGTAATGAGCCAAAGCTGCTTGCGAGATACGGCGGCTTCTTCAAGGGAATGTTAAGTGCTGGGTTAGCAATTGCCTTTGGTCAGGAAGCTGGGGGAGTTTCTTACCTGTAAGTCTATTTTGATTAACAAAATGTCCATGCATACATGCTGTTGCTAACAAATTTCCGGGAAGGGGCCAAACTCTCACTCAGACAATCATGCAGGTGGTTTCGTTCCCAATTATGTTCTTCCTCGTTCTGAAATATGTGTCCGATACCAACTACTTCTCTGAGGATGGTGTGATTCCTCCTCAGGAAATCCAAGATTCCGTTGCAAAGGGCAATTTCGGAGCTGTGGGCGAGATCACAACAATCGAAAGCGTCAGGGATAAGGAAACGACTAATGTCAAACTGACTCAGAACTAGGGGTTTCGCCCCTGATGTCCATACTCTTCACCAGTAGAGAGACTACATCCCCATGCCTATAATGCTGTGGTAAACATGAATCACTGTTGTACCTAGTACTTAGTAACTAGTAGAACACTTTATTGGAGAAAATGTAATGGGTTGACATCACAAGACACGCGCTGCGTTGCATACGCCGCTGTTGTAAAATGGTTCCTGCCAGCGTCATTGTTCGTTCTTTCTCTTCTCCAGCTATTTCTTTTTGTTCTTTCGGACAAGCTTAAATGGATCAATTGCATTTGATCGATGATTCGTTTATTAGTTTACAATAGCGAAATAAGGTAACTTAATAACTAAATCTATTAGGGACAGCTGAGTAAAACATGTGGATGCATTGCCTCATGAGCGGCAGGGAGATTATGTCTCCTTACAAGAGAACAAGCATACTCCTAATTCTTACGTCAGATATGGACTTACACTAGGTCCAACTTAATAACACTATCATCAATGATAAACTGAGAAAGAAAACCAGTAGCTTCAAGAATATAAAGAGTGATGTCTTTATTATTTTTAGGTCTGCTTTTACTATCTGGAGTCACTATAAGGTTTTTATGTCTACGCTTAGAGTGCATTCGGCTTGGTATATTTGATGACTCGAGCTTGCATTTTGGAGGCTTCTGTAAGAGGAAAGAATGATGATCTTGGTGTCTGGGTATTACTCTACGTTCCTTGCTATTCTTCTGGGACCAACTCTAGCAAAATAATTAATGGATCTGAAACAGCTAATCGGCAAGGAGTCGAAAATCCAGACTATAGCCATAAATTAGCACCAAACCTTACCGCATCTAACGTATGGGGTTTGCGGAGAAGTAACGATAACCGCGGAACAATACTCCTGACAACTGAGCATGCTAGTGGGTCGTATTTCCGGAAATTGAGTAGATGACTATAAGTGTATAATACTAATAGGATAGGATGTGGTTAGGATGTAAGTGATAATTTTAAGCTAAAGAGAGATAACTATAAGTGAACAGTGCTGATATGATGGGATGTGTTTAGACTGTAAGTGATGACCCAAATCTGTATGGTGATCGCATTTTCAGTAGAGATAGATGCACAAATCTCTATTCGATACTCCACAATAATCGTCTTCCACTGTGAGAAAGCTACTGATTTTTTTTAACGTTCTAGTCGACATAACACCATTCATGGCGTGAGAAATCACCAGGCAAGGTCATAAGCCTCTGATTCTAGGAACCAGACGCCACAATTCTCATCCGCATCTTTTGCTTCGATCAAAGTAATGCCTTGAGGATTCTCATCATTCCCGAAATCGGCCAATTTCGAGTCTTCATTGAGCGAGGACCAGCCAGGACCATTTTCTGGGTCTTTGGCGAAATCAGTCCACGTCTTCTGCATGAAGGCACTCAGCGCAATCTGGTTTTCAGTAGCAGTTGTAGCGTTGTAGGTTCCAAAAACCTGGGGCAGTTCCGCGCCATGGTATGCGCCTGCATCGTCGTAGGGTGTCAGGTTGGGGAACTCTGGCGAGTACCGGTACCGCCACACCTTGCGGTTGTGGTTTGCGGTAAACTTGGCTAGTTCTGACGTTGGGCAAGTAAATGGAACCCCGGTCATCCACCTGATATTTTTCATCAGCTTAGTTATCCTGCTCAATTGCAATCGGAAATATTATACGCACTTGCTCCAGTTCAAGAAACACCATCTCTCTGACAAGTTTGGACAAAGCGGAAGCATGTTGGTTTCGGCGTCCGAAGACTGCTCGTAATCTACCAACACCTGCTGAGGGGGTAGAGCCCTTTTTTCAGCTTCCTTCGCCGTGTTGAGCCTTCGAACATGGGCAAAAATGCTGCCCTCATTTTTATTCGTGCCGTACATGACAGGAACATCGGCAAAGGTTCCTTTTCTAAGAGTGGGACGGACGTCATTGAATGAATTGCCAGAGCCGCTGGTTGGAGCAAAAAATAGAGATGTGCCCAGATACGTGCCATTATTGGCCAACTCCATGATATCTGCTGCCGATTTGCCTCTCATGCACTCGAGAGTATGACACCCGAGCCGTTCTCGGACTACCACATAATCGTTTCTCAGCGCTTTCCCGAGAAACATTGCCTGCTGCGACTGCATAATCGCAGCTCGGAAGGGAGGTTGTCCAGGAGGGCCCGGGGGGTTTGCCAGAAGTTGCTTGACCGAATAGCCACCGGCAGACTCCCCGAAAATGGTGATCTTGTTGCGATCACCGCCAAACTGCTCGATGTTATCATATGTCCAGTTGAGGGCAAGTCGCTGGTCGACAAATCCGGGATTTCGGTCCTCCTTGTCAAGTGAAGAAGCCTCAATGAAACCAAAGACTGTTGTCATAAATATTATGTTTTCTGGAATAATAGGGAGGTATGTTACGTACTGTTGGTCCGATAGTTGATTGTCACCAGGATGACATCGTGATTGACAGCCAGAGAGGTGCCATTGTAGTTGGCAGCAGAGGCCGAGCCAGTTTGAAGGTTTCCCTTTTCTGCATTAATAGACTGCTCTCAACAATGAATAGCCTCCAGGCCAAGGTCAACTTACGCCATGAATGTAGAACATAACAGCCTTTTTGTTATCAGTAGATGCATTCGCAGGTGCGTATACATTCAAATATAAACAATCCTCGTTTTCCTCTAGCGGAGGATTGTTAATAAGCGCTTCGAGGAAGTCGCGGCCTGGCTTTGCGCCACTAAATTGCTGGTGGCAGGCATTCGGCAGTTTCTGTGCTAGAAGTGGTTCTTTCCATGATTCTGGCTCCTCCGGGGGTCTCCAACGCAGTTCGTCTACAGGGGGCTTTGCATAGGGAATCCCCAACCAGACATTGGCATATGGATCCCCAGAGGGCACATTGGGAGGAGATATGGTTCCAACCACCGGACCTGACGAGACGGTGACCGTCGGGGTGGTGGTGGCAACAGCAGTGCCAACCAGGCAAAGGAGTCGCAGAGTCAACATTCTGGATTGTTCTGCAACGAACTCATGTCATGGATGGACCCTCCTGTCAACCAGCTGCCTTTTTATAGCCTGTTTTGGCGGGTGTAGAGCACAACAAGGAAGCGGGGTTGAATTCTTGGCATGAACGGATTCAATGGTTGAGTTCGTCATGGATTGATCTTCAAGATGTGATTCAATGTCATGTTGCATCGTCACACTGCAGTCTCCACATCTGTCCACTTTAAATGAGTGGCAATTGGCTAGTCTGGCATTCCCGAATTTACTGCAAAGTAGACATTCAGTCAACAGTTGCCCATATACAGACCCAATTCGAACGAAATATTATTGTCTAGCTATTAATAACCTTAAACTATCCAAGTTCTATTTGGATCTAATATTTTCTTGACACCCTCATACTCAATCGACTGTGGGGAATCGACCCGGTGGAGAGCATAGTTCTCTCCCTTGCATATTCAGCTCCTGCACGAAAACAGCACTGTTGGTACAGGTTGGTTGAGCTCCAGCCAGCCACATACTTGTTGTAAATGGCTTAGAATTTAAATAGTTCAGAATCGTCTCCACAAGAGTTAGCTATGCGTGGTTATGCAATGAGACCGTAGCCTGTCATCACAATTGATCTCTACTATTCAAAGACACCACACACAGCTCAGAATAAATTTTTGAAAACGCGTAATATTTTGCAATTAAGCAGTAAATCTAAGTTCACATAGGCATTTATTACAGAAAATGTGTCAAAAACGTATCTATCTACTATTCGTGCGTAGCTATGCCGACCTTCAGGTATTGGTCTGGTGACAGAGGGGCCCTGCCCTCAGGAGACATAACTGGCGGTGAGCTTCTGTCACGGCAGTCCCTACCAGTGGCGTTCACAGGGTTGTTACAATGCCATATACTTGCCAGCTGTCAGAGCCTTTTGCTATATCGATCTTTACACTCCGTATCTTGAGCTGTTAGTGCCTGTTCCTCTTCTCTAGATATCGCACCTACGTCCGTCATTCTGACACCCTATCTACTATGTCTTAAGAGCGTGCGATCTCGGTCTCACCTGAGGAGATGATAGCATCCACGAATTTCTAGAGAGCTATTGAATGGGAGCAAAGATATCCACGGCTTTCAAAGTTTCAGCGGCCGACATTATCCATCTACGAACAGTGTCGCTCATTCTCTCATTTAATTTCACCTACTCGAGCAATGCTCAAGGCTCTTAGCTTTAACCGCCGCGCTGGCGCTTCTGATGGGTTCTGTGGCCGTCGTGTCGCCAGGGTTTGCATTCAGTAAAGGTGGACATTAAATAATCGCAAAGGCTCGGATATGCTACCGAAGCTAGAACGAGCAGCTAAGATAGCGTCCGTTAGTTTCGAATACCCGAGAGTTTAAATAAAGCCAAGTATATTAGCTAAAACCAACCCCACTCTATTTCCTCTCGCTTTGTTTCACTCGTTTGCATTAAACAAGCCAGGCTATCCGACTTCAAACCGGGTAAATTACCTAGTAAGGACAAGGCATAACCGGCTATGGTATTATAACCAGCTCCATAGTACAAGCAGCTAGTAATGTGGAGAGGGGCCAGTATCGACCAAAAATCTAACAGAGCGAGAGTCTTTCACCATCTACAGGACCCATCTTATATCACGAATTCTCGAAAAACAAACAAAAAAACAAACAATAAACTTCAGTCCCAAAATGGACATGAAGTCAGGTCTCTGTGTTAATAGCTAATAGAAACCGACACCTAATCAAAACCAGGTAAGATCATAGAGATATATAATTCATTCGGTTTCCAGATGCGATTAGCGACTATCAGCGTATAAAGATCCCACACTAACATACTGCTTGTAAAAGGGGATTACCGTTCCTCTTATGCTTCGCGCTATAGGAGCGCTGATTTTCAGGACATTCACAGACAGATATGGCGACAAGTGGTCCATGATTATGGATCTGGTCCTAATCACTGTTCTAGAGCTTGCCTCTAATTTTTGTTACACCTTGCCATAATTATCGGATGTCCAATCTCTACTTGGAATTGCAATGGGAGGTAAGTTATTTAATGCTAGTTTCACCTGAAACAATTTCAAACTATTTGCGCGTATATTGACATGCAGCATTGAATTTTCGAATGAGGGATTTGACTTCAGTGAACTTGAGACAGACTATCTCCATAGGACTGGAAAAATCTCCATATAACCAGTAAACTTGTTCAACACCTTACAACGCAACATTATCAACGTAATGAGATAATACAACAATCAACCTTTTCCTCTTTAATTTGGATACAGATACATTCGAAACTTCCTTCATACTTCCACACTCGCCTTCTTCAATTTTGCCCCAATGCGGAGACACATCCCTCCCAAAACACTGGAAGCGATTAAAGCGATGAGAGAGGACGGGGTTTCAGAAGGATTTACAATGGCACTGTTTAACATGGCATTGGGAGAGCTCATAGGTATATGTAAATTTCAGCAAGGAATAATTTAAGTCGGAGAATAGTTATGGCAATGACGTCGCTGAATTTCATCTTTGCACGACCAGTAGGAGTACATATCGAGAAGTTGGCAATGGAGTGGGCTAGGCAAGTCTTCAAATCCACAAGACTACGGCACGAGAGTAACCTACTGACTAGAACCAGAAAAGGTAATTAGAGTAGACCATATATAGAACGACAGAAAGGAAAAGGTATAAAAAATTGAATGGACCATATATTATGAGTCACCCAATGTCCCATGATGTACAAAAAAAATTACAATTCCATTTAAAACTCACAAACTATTCATGGGAGTAAATTCTTTGGAACATCAGTGACAACGCACTCGTAGCGATACCCTGCTCTGAGATGTTTGTTCCTGCTAGTTCGAATCATCTGAAGAAAAATGAGGCTAGAGCAGCGTCCGGTCCCATGGCCTTGTCTGTCAGACGTTTCTCAGTGCTTAGATAGACATCAGGAAGCCATTCTGGTTTTGGTTCTCCCAAAGCCATGCGAGCAATAGCCTGGCCTGATAGCCAGGCTTGGCACATGCCATATCCATTGAAGCCGGCAGCAATCCACTCACCCTTGTCAATGTTCCTTCCGCTCACACTCGTTGGCACACTTCCCACAATTGGAACTTGATCAGCAGTCATGCCTATAATTCCGGACCAAACCCGATGAAGTGCTGTGGAAGAATACAACGACTCATTAGTTATAGGGTTCGTCCACCCTTCATTGAAGATCCTCTTGGGTAGTAAGGTAGTAAGATTGCCCGCAGAGTCGGCACTGATCACTGAGTCATCAGAAGCTATAAAGTCGTCCAATCTCTGTAGGTCTCCCCCCAGGAAGAGATCACCGGTCTCGGCATTTTGCTGCATCCAATATAGGCCTTGCTCGACCAAGGTAGTATTGGGGTCCCATGACTGTTTCGAGTGAAACAGCCATGAGAAGGGCCGATTTTCCCATTGGGGACCTGGCTTCTGTGTTGACATGGATAGTCGTGTAGGAAAGAGTGGGCCTCTAAGCTTGGGTAGAAGGTGCCCAGTGAAGCCATTAACGCAGTGGAAGACTTTGGCAGCTCTGACGGTCCCACGAGGTGTTGCCAAAACGTAAGGGTACTCGATATTAGAATCCTGAAATACGGTTATTGAAGTCACTGCCGTTTGAGTTTCGACTGTGAAACGTTCTGGGTAACGTTCAAGAAGGAGCTGGAGAAGATTGGTGATCAGCCTGTATGGCCAGCAGACGTGGGACTTGACTACGAGAGCACCCTTGGACTTTTTGAAATGATATTCCTGTTGCATGAAGGTTAGCATGTAGGTGTTGAGACTTTCAAGTGCCATCGTTATAGGACGATTTACATTCTTTGCTGTTTCTCCATCGATGATTACATATTTCTCCCTAGGTGCCGGAACAGCTTCTTCATACATGCGAACAGACCGGCTGGCCTCAGCAAAACCTTCCTCATCTTCATAGGTAGCGACCATTGTGACCTCTCTGATCTCGCTTACCTTGTCAAGATTCTCAGCCTTAGCAATTTGTATGATCTCTTCTAGGGTGCGATCACAGAAGATGGCAATCTGTTTAGCAGCTTCGGCTCCAAAGGCATCCGCAAAGCGCCCGTAGAATTGAGGGGCATGGCTTAACAAGAACCCTCCATTGCGACTTGTCGCTCCGGTCGTCAGAGAGCGAGCTTCAAACACGGTAACTTTTTTGACCCGGCCCAGGTCACACTCGAGGATTGTCTTGGCAGCGCTGCAACCTGTGATTCCAGATCCAATAATGGCGAAGTCCACCAGTTGCGGAAGACTCTTTGACTGAGTAGTCGCAATAGGATGTGCTGGCTCTTGCCAGGCCGAAACAGTTGGGTTCGGTACTGGTACTCCGGGATCTTGTACAACTTGGCCGGCCAATTTAATCAAAAGCTCTTGTGGAAGTTCAGGGGTCTCCATGTCTTTTTCACGATGAGCTGCGGGATTTGGCTTTGAATCACTTTAATAGAATTTAACGAATCGTTAAGGGATATGATATGAGCATTTCTTACACCGAAAAGTAAAGCGCTACGTCTTTCATATATATAACCTCGCATGCTTATCAAGTCTAAAACGAGCAACAAATCGTATAAGTTGATCAGCGGAAAAGTCTCCGTAGCTTTTAGAAGGACAATTAAACAGACCATGATATTGGCTCTGCTTGGCTCTTCTCGGACCCGTTGCGGCTCCGCTTCTTACCACAGTTTAGTGAAATACGTCACCAGCCTCGTTGACAAATCATTCAACTTGCTTTCTTCTCTGTCGATAATATAAAATTAGACATCGCAGAAGAATAGACACCCTAAATCGGAGCCGCCGGTTGATTCACAGTATTCTAGATTAAATAACGACTTGCCTTAAGAACGATCTAACCTACAGGCTTATGAGGGTAATTGACTAGCCATCACCATTTTGCATATGTAGATAAAGCAAGTTCGCAGTCTAGAAATAGAGATTCAATAACTCATAATTTCCGTCTCTCTCTGAAGCCAAAGCATATTCAATCGACATATTCAACTACCGCAACATGACCAACACGTCCAATACCCCTAAGCCAGTCATCTTCATTGGCGCCGCGGACGCGATATGTGGCGAAGCCATCAGGTTCTTTGTCAAAGCAACTGATGTACACGTTGTGCTTGCAGATGCTGACGAGGACGCCCTTCGTCGAGTTGCTGCCAAGTTACCCGGTAGAAATATCACTACACGAAAGGTCGACATTTTTAATCCCAATGAGCTGCGCAGTACCATTGCTGGCGCCGCCCTTGTAATTCAAGGCGCACAACCGTACTATCGAACTTCAACAGTTGTACTCACTGCGTGCATCGATGCAAAGGTGCCTTACTTGGACTATTCCGACGATGTCCACAGCACGCAGGAGTCACTTAATCTACACGAGCGGGCTAAAAAGGAAGGCATTTCTTGCTATATAAACTGTGGTGCATCCCCTGGAATGACCAATCTTTTTGTAGTTGAAATTCCGCAACAGCTTGATACCGTTGATAGTCTCGATATTTGCTGGCTCGTCAGCGAGGAGGGAGGGGACTTGGGCAGAGAGGTTCTGGTGCATCTTATGCATATCACCGGCGGACCTTGCTTGACTTGGGACAACGGAAAGGCAGCGATTCATGAGAACTGGATCGAAACATCCTATGCTCCGGTTTTCAAAGGTTCTAACAATCTTTTTATGAGTTCGTTCATCCGGAGTCAGTTACATTGCCTCGTCGACTTCCAAATGTGAATCGAATCCGGACCTCAGGTGCTCTGAATCCAGCACCATTTAATGGTTTTGCACGAGGACTTGGTGCTGCAGTCAACTCCGGTACACTTTCTATGGATGTCGCTGTCGATTTTCTCCAGAACATGCAGAGAAAATCGTCCCAAGGATGGAGCGACATGTTTGGTGTAATCATCGCACAATTCCGCGGTGGGGACATCACGCTCAATGATTTGTATCAGCTAGATAAGCACGGTGTCTCGTCACTGAAACCGTGGAATCTCGCTCTCTGGGGCATGATAGACCAGGTCCGCAAGGGTGAATGCACATCGGGCGAGGTTCTCATTTTTTGATCAACTCCGCACGTGGAAAGCGAGCACCGCACCGTTCTGGTCTGCTCGTCCGAGGTGTGGGTACTAGAAATGGACAACCAGCAGTGGTTATCAGACGAACCCCCACTGATGAGAAAGACCCGTTCCTAGGAGAAGCATGGCGACTTCGATTGGAGCATGCTGTGCGGCCTTCGCGCTGTTGGCACTTGAAGGTCAGTCACGAGGACAGCCTGGTGTATATTGTCCTGAGGACTGGGCTGAGCCAGAGGCCTTCTTCACATCTATGCAGAAACTCGGCTGCCCACAGGACCAGATAGTTGAATCAGTCAACGAGTAGATGAACAGATACCGTAACCACCGACTTTCGTTGGAATCAATACCATGAATATTTACGGCCCGGGATAATTAAATATCTCTAGGTCTAATTTATACCTCTATCTCTCCCTATATAGTCGGTGGTCGCCGTGATGAATTCACACTTCGGTCTGTCGTCTAACGCGACACGCAGACTGCAAACTCGTGTAAGAGATTCCTAAGACCAAAGTGAGCCATCATTAAATATAGAATTATATACCATGTAAATAAATTAAAAAGCCGGTCATCAAGTCCAATTATTGTTTTAAGCTAGAGAATGTCTTCATTTCATCAAGTACGGGTATCTGTAACATGGATAGGTCCAGGGAGCATGCTGATGCCGAATCCGGCAAGACCGGCCCCTGCTAGCTGCCAACCGTCTGAGAATGAGATAAGATAGATGAACCGCACTACAGGCTGCAAACTATTCAACATGGCGCTTAACAACGTAGCAAGATCTAGAAGTGACCAGTAGGGCAACCGCCACTTAACCAATTGGAAGCTGACTGGGCTGGAAATATTCCCAAGCTTCGGTGTTACGTGAAGAGTTTACAGGTGGAAGATCAAGGAAGTGGTAGTAGTGTAAGACGGAGGGAGAGCTACAGTTGTGCACCAGGCACATTACGTCACGGAAGGATTTGACTCCATAACGGCCCAATTGGACTTTGCTAAAATTACTAAATCGGTCCAATAGCCGAAAATGGACACTATGAAACTCTCATGACATTTAAATCATTCACAAGAACAATCTTTTCGTAAATACCATATATTGTGTTTTTTCAGTTTCTTTAATATTTAGCTCGGTCATGTCATCATATAGCGGTCTCTTGCAAAGATTCGTCCATCTGAATGTATAAATTGACGTATCCTGGAAATACTTGAGATGTCGCCGACCCTAAATGTGGCTTTGCTGGAGAAGGGTGCGAATGCCAACAGACAGATCCCAAGCGCAAAAGCTCTGCACTAGTGGTAGGCGGGGGTTGTAAAGCAGGCAGAAGAGTGAAGTGGAAGTTGCTGCAGTCTAAGGCGAATGGTACAAAGGAAAGTATATGTATTGAGCGCCGTCCCATCATCGCGATACACAGTAATGCGGCTACCTATTCTGCATTTCCCAAGTAGCTACCAGCTCCCCAATTTCCACAGCATGTTCCTTCTACTTGCTAGCGTCGTGAGACCTTATCCATTCCCATTTGCTTCAGTGTGCCCATGCGAGTTATCACCTTTCCGGTATCATCTTTATAACTGTATGTCCACACGTGCTCCTCAGAATCTTCCCGAGACCGCACATCTGGGGCCGCACGAGGCGGTAAATAAGGATCGGCGGCATACCACCACTGTATCTCAATTACACGACGTGCGGCAAGTTTTGTAGCTTTTGACATATGTGCCTCTCACCCCTACAAATGGAGCCGGATCCAGAGAATAAAGGGAATTTCGGAACTGCATGTCATTCAAGGAGCCCTTTAGAGCTTCTCCAAAGCTGCCACACTCCAAATGCTGTTCACACAGGCACAAGTCAAAGATCCGACACCATGTAAACATTGTCGACGACAAATCCAACAATTTCTGGGAGCAAAAGTGGATTTGATATTTTTCCATCAGGAATGGCAGTCATCATGAGTTAGGGAAGAAAAGGAAGAGCAACAGCGATGCTTTACGTTGAGTAAATGTTTTATGGTGAGAGATTCTTGGGTGAAGCCTGCCACGGACTGCACCTACAACGGATTGAAGCAGAGTTCGGGTTTTCCACTCATGGGATTTCTGAGAAGAAATGTGGCTTATTATTTCTCTAGTTTGATAAGATTGTCTCTTCTACCTGCTTAGGGAATTGAACTGCACTACTAGGTTTGGGTGAAGCGAATCAGAATCATGCTGAGCTAGTGTATAAACTCTTTTTCAGTCAAGAATGCTACCTCATGAATTATATTACAAATTCATGTGAAACAAATCTCTAAAGACCTGCCCGACCAACATATAAGCAGTACAAGACATCAAGAGAGGGAGAGAACACTGAAGTATATATATCTTGTGTCTGTTAATGTGTAGTGTCTCAGTCTGAGCTCTGTAGTGAGTGGACTTCAAAAAAGACATCATGATATTTATAAAACACGCAGACAAATGATTGGCCATGAACAACTCCTCTAAGCCGCGATGATCTGGCTCTCTTATTTAGCATGAAAATCCACAATCGCCATCCCTATGGCCGCTATCGAACCCTCCAAAATCGCAATGATGGTCTTGGTCGTTGCTTCCCCAGCTCTGGCCATTGTAGGACATGTATACGGCATCGGGGTCATTTTGAGGCGCTGTGACCCCCAGCGTATATGGTAAGGTGCTCCCGACTTGCATTGTTTCGCCGCTAGGGATACTGAGCAACTCTGATTCGCCGACAAGTTCCTGCTCGCCGTCATACAAAATGACGTCGAAGCGATAGTTCTCTGGGCGCAAACCGGGCCCCTCATTCTTCTGGTATTGCCTGATATGCACGCCACACCAACCACCAATGTAGCTTTCGCAATTCTGGTTCGAGACATCTCTTGCAGCAACGCACTCAATGGGTTCTGTTTTCGGCACCCACGTCTCAATGCCACCAACATAATTCTGCACCGTCTTGCCTGCTAAGCAGCATTTATTACCGAACAAGCTGCATACGAACCCGATGCCAATAAAGACAGAGTGTTGGTTACCCGAATTAGGATCATCTCCTATGAGCGTCCCAGATAAATCGGCTGAAACACTGTTTTCGGTATCCACCCTAACTGTATGACCTGTCAATTGGAAGCCCGAGCTGGTGAATTGTACTGTTTGGCACTAGTTTATGTTATTCCACTTCCTTCTCTTCCTCTAAGAGGGCCTCCTAGTGTACATACCTTTAAATCCCAAACAATATAGTGTTGAAATCCAGCGACTGGGTTATCTGGTCCTAGGTTATGATACGTTTTGTAGTGAAGAGAGGCATAAAGAGTGGCAGCGAAACCAGAGCGCTTTTGCAGAGCTCGTAGGGCCAAAGCCGCTGGAGATTCTGTAACTTCTGAATCTCTCGCTTGCAATTGCTCCGCGAGCGCGCTATTGAGAAGGTCGAGATCTCTCTTTGACTCTGTGATGTCTGTAAACGGGACTCGGCTCGTGAAGAAGCAGGTCGCATCGTGTGAGCGGCAGTCGACTGAAGCGATCCTGGAGTACTTGGTAAATGCAGCTTTAGGGTCTCGTCGAATATATGACCCTTGCGTGGTCTCAAGCCAACGCGTGTATAGCTCGAAGTTTGGGTGAGCCTCATGAGCGGACAGATCTCCTTCGATAATGTCCCGCACGGGGATGGCCAAGACCGATGGCTCCATGGGAGCTGCCCATACTGAGGAGATTTGCAGGAGCACTGCAAGAAGAGGGAACAGCATCATGTTGGTTGAAGCTATCCCAAAGTTGCTAAAACCAGAAAAGTGATAATTCAGGAGGTGAAGTAATAGATTGCTTGTTTGCCAGATGTAATTGCCATAGAATTGTGAGGCAGGAGCTGCATTCATATATTATTTTTGACAAGCATGCACTTGTAGTTCGATGGACTCCTGATAGGCTTGCATATAGTGCTTCAATCCTCCCCAATATCCTACTCTCTCCCGGCTCAGCCGCAGTGGGCATAGTCGAGTGCGGTCAGTTGTTTTCTGTGTACTAGTTGAGATGTTTCCACGCATAGTACAACAGCCTGGCTGATATGCCAGAGTTGTATCTACCTGTGTCAGCACTAGTGGTGTTATGAAACAAAAGTCAGCACACGTGCGCGGGCGGATTCTTGAGGATGCTGTCACCAATCAGTTCAGATGTTATTCAAAGACTGGGCTGAAGATAATAAGTCAACTCGTCCAAGTCGCTTAAAATAGAATATTCTCAAGACTTAAAGGAGAGCTAAGCTGTATTGGCATAGAGAAATTTAACTCGCAGTCTAATTTTAGGGTTGTTGGTTAGATGTATATTAACCGCCAAGCGGCTTACACTAGTTTGCTTTCGGTAATCCATCAACTACAAAAACTTATTATAATCCCCGGAAAGCGGGCACTAAACTCGATTGCTTACTGGTAAGTCCCGACATCTGTTGCCAGCTTCACTTCGTAGCGTAGAATGGACTTCCTAAAGGAGCACATACCCATTAAGCTAAATACACTAATTTTTGTATCAAAAACAAAATAAGTAAACGGCTCCCAACACAACAATTAAACATGGTGAGGCTGAAGAGCAGGCTATCCCTTCAAAAGTCACCTCTTTGAAATTATAGCCGGATAATTTTGATATTAGCTCTGATGAAACTATCTTTAAATATGAAAAAATTAATAATAGTGTTTCTTTATATAGAATACTGCTGAAATTAGGGGATAGTGTTTAGTTGGGCATGTAAATGTCTGTTGAATCTATAGGTGATTTTATCTAGCACAGAGGGTGTGTATGATTTTTTGATAAGGTGTTTATTATTGGAGAAGTTATGGGGTTGTCTAGATGTAAGTTATCGTTTACGTAAAACATAGGGTCGACGTGATCTCCCATGTTTTGCAGAAAGCTGGTTTTAAATGGTTGAATCACTTACAGTCAATCTGTATATATGATGCAGTATGTGAGAGCTAGGCTTATTATCTTTGCGTAGATGCTTTCTAGATTAAATACGTCAATCTTTATATAAAAAATTTGCTATCGCAAGGTTTAACTATTGAAGTTGAAAACAGTTGACTTATTTGTTTGGAGGTATAGTATACTATATGGTCCTAACTCTATGTAATAGCTTCTATGGTTGGGTAGATAGTTTGAGGCTGTCTTGAGTGAAAAATATGACTATATAAGCGATGGTAATCCGATTAAAGCTTCTTTTAAATACAAGGACTGACTGCTCAGTACATATACAGTCCGGCTGGAGTCACCCCAGGACATGTCTGGCATATAATGATGATAATCGTGACTCGATTGAAGGACGAGTGAGTAAGCTCTTCCTTACAGTGGTTTGCACATTCAGCTTAACACCTTATTCTTCCATTTATTTTTATTTGAAACATGTGCCAAGGGACACTATGAAAAAAGATAGTTTCGTAAATTAATAATATTAATTTAAAAATCATAGTATACAGTATTATTATGAAACTTTATTTATAATATAAATATAGTGATAAAATTCATTTCTAGAATCTTTGATTTATATCTGAACATGCGTTCTAAATATATCTGATGAACCTAGCAATCTATCAAGTTGGTAGTTGTAACACGGTCTGGCAGGGCTGTGTCCGGGGTTGTCTGAAAAGACTAGATGTGGGCGAGTTGAAGCTTCCCGCTTAATATTGAGGCTAAAGAGCAGGTCTACCGGCCCAAGGGGGGTAGTTATCGGTTTAGATCATATAGATATAGAAGACTTCGAACCGAAGGCTATTCGAAGGCAAGTAGGCTTATATTGAAAGTTATATCAAGAAATATATAGAAGATATGCCTGGGTTCCCCTCCTCCGGGTTGGAAACCAAGCTTATATGCCTGAGTACCTTCCTCGGGTCATTAATACCTAATCTAGCTAGATCAAGGCATATATTGCGAGGTGAAGGATACTTGTATCATCCCCGGGGTCATATGGTATTATTTATGATGTATCACAATTGACTCCATAGATATCTCGGAGCCCCCCGGTCTTGCCGGATTCGGCATAAATATGCTCCCTGGACGTATCCATGTTACATGATGTTAGAGCTCTAAATATTGCAAAAGAGTAATTATAAGCTAAGAATGATAAAATAAAGAAGGCTGCGCCAATAGAAAATCACTAAGCAAAACAGGATACTCAGTAAGCGATCCCTGAGCCAAGCTGAGCATAAAGCAGCACCGCACTGAGCGCATTAGCGTCGCACATTACATTTATGTAGGTACGCTATATGTAACTGTTGGATTGGCAATGATGGCAATCTTGCCCGATTGGTTTAGACTACACACTATATATATATGGCAGTCCAGAATTAATTGTTCATTGTCTCTGTTTCCTAATTACCCCGCTCAGTTCAGTGCTTTTATGCTTATATGCACGTGACCTTTATTGGGCATTGGGCATCAGCACCGAGTCGACCCCGAGTAATCCTCTACTAGACTTCTGCTAATCTGACAGTAACAAATATGTGCGACGACGGACGGCTACGGTCGAATTCTATCACCGCTTTTACTGTCGGAATATTTGGCACTAAGCATATTGGGAATAGGTTCAAAATGCCCAAAATGCTTAGTCCCAATATTCCGACATGTGCTATGAGGCACGTGCCCCGCTAACCCGTGCCCTAGCCGGCTTTTACATCTAAGGCATATTGTCAGCCAGCTTAGTGCGGCATAACGCGCCATTGAACGGTATGTCAAAACTACGGTTTAACGCGTTCTTTTTCTATGCAATTTCCGAGAATTTGCCATTATTTGGGTAATTATTAGCGATCAGCTCCACTAGTAAATTGAGTATAAATTAGGTCTAGTTTTCAGTTATTCAAAATTCAGGCTTCTTACCCCTTGCAATTTAGTAACAAACTAATACTGCACTAAAATTCCTTGTACTAAAATCAGCCAACACATATATACATTCTGATAATATGTAGAAGGTTATTCTAACAGTATATGAAAGGGACCTAGGTGTTAGGGTTTGGCAGGACGATTCCGGCAAGAGATATATTTCTGCAGGAGATCTCCCACCTCCCCATACAGATTGTGGTTTTCTGCAGGACATGCCCTGCCAGTTATAGATTAGTTTGGGAGCTCAATATAATCCTGAGCTCCCGCACTGCTTAGATTTAGTTCTTCAGAGTTCGTCTTGTTAAATGAATAGACTCTTGTTTTTGATCTCTCGCCCTGGAACTCTGCCACTAGGGCTCTAATATATAGCCAAAGATATATAAAAAAAAACATCTATCCATAGCCTGAATGGTTTCACTATGGTGAAAGCCCTTAGATCATGACAGTAATGATGTGACCATGCAAGAAAAGGGCTAGTTTAGTTAGAATCTGGACAGGGCTTTTACGACATAATTCAATCTGACAAATTAGGATGCCCGACAATCATTATCTAATGCCCTTGATATATTTGCTTTGCTTGGACCACATTGCCAAACTGCAAACATTTCAGTTGTTTGAAAACTGTAGAGGAGGGTGATTTAGTCTATCAGAATTCAATAGTGTGAACGCGGACCAGAAAAACGTGCAGATATCACATTGTGAGATTGGCTCTGCATTTCCTTTAGAAGGTTACACAGAGAGCAGATGAACTGCCTACTCCTTTGTATGGTAGATAGTAATGTAAGGGGAAGAAGTGGTGAGTTTTTGGCAATGATTTATTGATGCATCGGGTTAAGAAACCGGTTGGAATCCACCAGACATATGACCACTGATCGCTTGAATGTTGGTCCATATATCCTAAAGCGTCTAATATTGGCGCTGTCACAGCATCCCATAGCCATTGCAGAACTTTGGCGCTTCCCAGGTCAGCGTTCACATTCCTTGCCTCGATTTCCTTTTGATTGACACTAAGCAATGCCCAAGGCCTGGATTTAGTGCATCTCAACAAGGATAAAGCCTAATTACCGTTCCATATTGAATAGTGGCGATTGAAGCGCTCTGTTATGATAATTATGTATACATTCGTCTGTCCTACCACTTTCTGTTATGACTGACATAAAGTATGATATAACAGAAGTGATAATTCCTGGTTAAGATGTATGCGTTATTAGCACTAATATCCACTTGACCTTCTATAAATCTAGCCTTAAAGAACTAAGATGGGTATTACTTTGATATTTTGCGGGCCAAAATCTTGCTACAGATGGCCATAGCCTTAGGCCCTGGATAGAAATATCAAAACCCAAGTCCTCAAAATCCAACTAAGCCCATATAACTAGGATATACTTCTGATAATATGAGAGTAGCAACTCTTTCTACCATTCAGTTTTTCCACTGTGTACTGGGTTTTGATCTTAGAATAAAAATAACGTAACTCAATCAAATTAAATGACGGTGATCAATCCGAATGAAGAGAAATATATAGACGAGCTAGGGATTGTTAGTCACGCGAATCTCATTCTATATTATCTTGGTCCTTATAACCTGCGGCCCTATCTTCAAATTTAGAAATCTTGGTTTTACTCAGGGCAAGAAGCTGTTTCTTCAGCAGTGCCATTCCCTTCAGCGACACCCCTTCCATCTCGTCATATATAACCTCGAACGACACATCCACATTCGATCGCATCCTCATCTCAGTGGCGATAGTAATAGCGAGACTCATAACATTTCGAGCCCGAACACCGATACTATCTTCTTGGGGCATGGCAGTGTCCCAGTATATTCTCTGAAATAAACCTTTGCTCTTCTCATCTTCTTTCGGTAGAACAAGATCAAATATCAGTCGGGGAATGGGAGGAATTTTTGTGAATGCTTGCCGCCAAGCCTTGCTCAGTGATTGGATATCGAGATATTCGTGGTTTGAAATAGGGCAGAGGAGACCGTTGCTATTGCGAATTTGGCGCGAACCTAGATCACGGCAAGCTTCAAGTATATCAACATTAGCGAGAGGCTGCAATAAAACTAGCTTCACCTGCTGTGTCTGCGAGACTAGTTCAGATGACGGCTCGGATGCGTCGTTGTTGAAATGAGACAGTCTTGTGCGATAGAGCTCCCGTAGTTGATCAGGGTGAGTGATGCGTGTTGCTTCAGTCATCTTCCACAAGATCGGTGAGAGAATCTGGTTTCCACGGAGGCAGTGGATGAATCAATGTGTGTCAAGCCAAAACAATAAATAAGGAAGTGGAATTTGCTATGACTAACATCAGGTCGTCCAAAGAGAGGGGAAGTTATAACAGCTTCGCTGCCTAAAATGCTCTATCTTGTGGCAGTCTGACACGTGAACTTACTGTCAGATAGTGGGGTGATGTTACCCGGTAAAAACCACCAAAATTATTAGAATAAATTGAGATAATTGCAACTTTCTTAATTGCTTGTCTTGGACAAACTTGCTCCTAAAGTACTAAAGGAATTGTCCTCAGTTCAGCCCTACCTTACGAGATTCAGTAGTGTCTCAAGAATTCACACATGTCTGAATATCGAAGCAAGTTTGCTCATTCGAACTTTCATTTTTTTCTGGAACGGATCCTAGATCATGTGAAATGTATACTGCTAGGCTATCAGTGGTAGCCTAGTAGGCAACAGCAGCTACTACGGCTATAAATAGGTGTATGTATCTGCGTTCTTAGATTCAGTAGAATATCGTCATCATTTGCACCTCAGTTCAGGGTTTCAACTCCTTGGAGGACATCCAGGTACAACAACTAGAGCTGCCTATCTAGAATATCACTGTAATACAATGGTACACTTCCTAATGACGAATTTGAAGCCTCACCGGGGCCAGTGGTTGACTCTTCTTAGTTCCCGTTTCCTACTTATCTATTCTTACCTAACTCCTGCCCTTGATAACTAGGGCTGTGTTGGATGATGTCCCCGAGTTTATTAAGCTATGGCTGCTTGACGCACCGCTTCGAAATCTCTGAGATGCTTCTGCGAAGTCCAATACTGCTTTGCTTGTGCTGTGTTGGCTAGAGCTTACTCCTTTGCTTTTGCATCCAAGCAAGGTTGATATATCATTGAACGCCTCCCCGGCCTCCTTTCGTAGTACTACTCGTCGAGAACTGAGATTGGGGCAGTCAATTGGAACATGTTTAACCGAATTTAATCCGCCACATTCGCATTAGTCGTCTTCATCGAATCGATGTAGTTTCAGAAATTCCACTAACCAGCAGTGTCCTATTCGTAATCGTGCTAAGAGATGTGCCATTCCTCTTCCCACTCTCGCATGATCTGTGCGTGAATGAATCCCTTTTCTCAAAAGAGTAAATTCTAGGAAGGGTGTGATCTTTGAAATTTTACTGCATCTTTTGCGAGTCGATATGCGGTGTCGTTCCCCGCGTGGTCGCTGTGTCCTGGGATCCACTGGAGGCGAATTTGTACTTTCTGTGCCTTCAGGTTCTCCACAGTGTTGAGGATAGACCGAAAAATACGCTGTCCTGATTTATTCGAGGGCTTTGCTATCGCTGAGGATTGTCACTGGTTTTCCTGGAACGATCCCTGGGTGTCGTTCTCTGCACACCAGAGTGGCGATCAAGTCTACCGCACGGTTGACTCCAATTAATTCGGTAGCGTGGATCGACCAGTGATCTGGCTTGCCTACACCTACCTGTCTTGATCCGATTATATTTTGATTCCGGTCTAGCGTTTCCGCCCATTACGCCTCGGCCTCGGTGATTCAGAAGGAATCACTGGGTAGTTAACAAAATCGGACGCTCCTTGGGAATTGGATAGCCCATGAGAAGATGCCTGCGGAGTTGTGATCCACGGCGGAGCTCAAGGCTCGTGATATCGACGAGAGCATCTCCTACTGACGGCGGTGGGTTCAGGGCACGATTTGTATCGCGGTTCCCAGATCTGGATTGGTGTATTCTCGTTGTCAGCTTCCCAGAACAGATCAACCTTTGCTCCCTCTCGACTGCACAGCACAGTTAGCAGGGTATGAAGAAAATGTACGGGTTTGTCTTATCACCACTCGCATCTAAAGAGCCTATTGCCTTACGTTTGACGACTGATTGCTTGGCTCCAGCTCTGCGCACATGACCAGTGAAATTTGCCAGACGGACAGGAACGACATCTCAGGTATTTAGTCTCACTGGATAATGCTTCGAGGCAATAGGTGCATGGCTCGTCAGGAAGACCTGAAAATTTCTGGTATTGACTGATTAAGATCGTGCATTACCGCTCACCGTCATCGAACAGGTTGATTCTAGCTAACTTTCTGTCCGAGGGTTCAAAGCTACCCCGAATCAGACATTCGAAAGTGGTGTCTTCCACCTGGTCAGTTGGTTGGCAACTGGAGTGGATGCTATGATGACAAAGTCAAGAGAAATGCAGATGTGGAAGAGCAGTATCTCTTTATAGTCACCTCCGGGGTTGCTCCATCTGCACGGAGTGGATCTGGGTGTAGGACATGTGAAAGACTGAGCAGGAATCCCTTCCTTTCCGCCCCATATCATGACGTTGAGTACATAAAAGCTACCATAAGGCTGGCCACCATTCAGCTCTCCACTGCATGACGTCTTATCATTGGCAAAGTCGTGATCTATGATCTTTATCGAGGTATTTTCGGCCATATATGACAGTAGGTTCTCTTTCCCATCGTCCAAGACCATGACTAACTCTGCCTGGCAAGCTCTATCTCGAGCTGTAAGCCTGTTGTAGAAAAAAAAACGATACACTTCAGTTCAATAGCAAACTTTTCCTTAGCGAACGCAAGGCCTTTTTCTGGAACTGCAATGTTCCCTGTAATATGCCTGTTGATGGGTGAAATAGCGTTTGGCAGCCGCATGGTGTCCGCGAGTGAGCATGTGCGAGCTTTGCTTCCGATAAAATGCTGAAAGATTGTTCGATGGAAAATTAGCTTCTGGATTGCTTTCGAGTCTTCCACCTTGATAGGTATTGAGTAGAAAAAATCCACTTGGCGTGTGTGTAATACCACAGCACCCCTTGATGGGAACGACCGGAGGATGTCTTTGAGTCATCCAGTACCAGATCAATCATTGATACTTCAATGAGATGATGTAAAATATTTCATCAGTGTCTTCAGTCTCCGTTCTCTTCTATGGAGAAACACTATGATGGAATGTCGGATGCAGTATCAGAACATCGCGTGAAAGAATGGGTGACAGTAGTACGGGTCATGAGCATAACTTGTCCGGTTCTTTAATTGAATGAGATGATAATTCCAACAGAAAATCTATTATGATATGTATACATGAACAACCCGTCTCCTCAATGCTCCATTGCGGGTAGAATATGTACGTTATGTCGTACTTGGCGGTGTCTTACTTTTCGTGAAGTCATTAGGCGTTTTTCGGTCTAGAATAGGATAAAAGGAATCTTATCTCGATTAGTTTGGTCATTGAGACTCGAAAGATGGGCATACTAAATAGGAGGCGCAGTGTGACCAGAAGCCCGTTCTATCAGCGCAGATCGCTTTGATTCGGCCGGTCTCTCGAAACCTGATTCCTACGAACACATCTGCACTGCCGCTTTCACTAATTTCGTGCGCCTTTCGGATCTGCGCTTCCTCATGACGGTATCGCTGCTGCCGTCTTCGGTCTTTCTCTTGTCTGATCTCCTGCGTGGTCTTGACGACACACTGCGATGGGCTGGTGTTCGTTGACGATCCATCGCCGGACCTCCCTAGGCGCTGGCCATTCCGTCTGCACAGAATGCAAGGATTACCAGGGTCGTTAGTGTCACGATCAAAGGGCTTTCACAGTGGTGAAACCATTTAGGCTATAGATAGATGTTCTATATATACCTTTGGCTATATATATGAGCCCTAGGTCCCTCTCATGTACGATAGAACAATCTTCCACATATACTCAGAATGCACACATGCCTTAGATTATAACAGGTACCTAAACAGGCGATAAAATAAATGGCAAGAATGGGTTATCCTATGCGGAATTACGTCCATCCAGAGCATCAATTGATATAATAAAGTGTACGTGCCTATGTTGGCCACAAATATCACTACACCAGAAAAGGGTCACCCTTATGGGGAAGGCTTCTTAGTGTGGTATAGAGAGTGTATTTTATTGCTGACAACCTATTGTGGCAATTGTATGATGGTGTCTCAACGAGTGATTGAATAAAAATTTCGCTGAGAGGAGAGAACTGTCGTATATCGTAAGCATGAATAGGCAGGTCAGTAATGTGGTAAAAGTTGTGAATTATAGCCTCGCTGCAGGTTAAGGTAAGAAGAGAGAGAATGGATGGTTGTGGAAAAAAAATGCCGTTAGGGGGAAGAGATCCCTTCTAATGAGATGACAAATAAGAAAAAAAAAAAAATGACCAGAGTGGGATTTGCACCCACGCGGATTTCTCCACTGCGAAGTTGCAGATTCATACATTATATGTATAATAACCTGAACACAGCGCCATAACTGCTCGGCCATCTGGCCATGGGTGTATGGGTTTGCGAACTTAAACATCATAAACGAAATGCCAAACCGTACATATGTCCATGAGAGGCGGTCGACCATACGTACCAAAAAAGACAGCGGCGAGACGACGCTAATGAGTCAACTGGTCAGCTGCTCAAGAGGCTCTTTTGCTGTCGAATTGACCCACTCGACCCGAATAAAGCTGGCTCTTTCATATGTTATTTATTTATTCTAGGCATATGAAAAATTAGGGGTTCATATTTGGCTCATTGAAAATATATTCAAATAAATCGAGCAGCTGTAAATCATGAACTTCAATACATGTCTTTGAATCGAATGCCATCACATTTCCCTACTACATTATGGAAATATACTAATATAATTGGTAATAATAAGCCACATTAACATTACTAAGTAAAGCTTGTAGTGCTATCACAAGCCAGGTTAAGTTATTTCTTGCCCTGTGCCACATTCTGCAGAAAACCCAGCAAAAACGCCTTATTATCAGGCGATGTTACGCGATGAGCCGCCGGGTTTGAAGTGGCACTGCCTGAGGGACTTCCCAGCCTCGAAATATTGGAGGGGATATTTGTTTCAGGGCCTGAAAGAGATGGGGATGAGGTCACATCTAGATGGTTCCTAGAGACAGGACGGTCAACTGGTGTGACTAGATGCGAAGGCCGGTCGCTAGGGGATTTCCCAAAAAGATTCAATAACGCTTCTTTCTGTGCCGCGGTTTGACTAGGACGTCGGTCCGGATGAAGAATTTTGTCTTGGCTTGATTTAACTTTACTCCCGGTTGCGTATAGGTTTTCCGTGTGAGATAGCTCATGAACAGGTACTGTTCGAGTGGGAAGAACGCTTTCAAGATCTATTTTTTGAGAACGACGCAAAATCTGTGGCTGGAAATTCTTGGGTGTATCTGAGATATTTCCCTGTTCGACAAGGGAGCGTGAAGAAGGGTGTGATGTCTGCTCTGACGAGACTGGGGAATGCCTCCTGCCAACTGACGGCCGCGGCAAAATCGTAATTGGAGACGCTGGTGCTGTTGGCTTTTTGTTGGCCTTAATGCTGGCGCCATTGGCCTCCTTGTGTGGGTTTCGTTTCCGGCCAAATTCTGGAGTCTTCAATGGACCAGATACTGTGGCAGAAGTGAGGACCTCTTCTTCAGCCCTGTCAACCTTTACATTCGCTGCCGCCTTGGTACTCACAGCCGGGCGTTGCAAAATATGTATTGGGGCAGATTGTATTGGTTGAGCGGCTAGTTCTGCGGCAGGCTTTCCTGAAGGTTTATTCGCAGAGTTTTTGAGTAGAGCTAGAAGCTGGTCTTGGGGATGCAGTGCTGATTGATCAGTATTAGGTTGTGACAGGACTGCTGGTTTGGGTGTAGGCGACTGGCTTTTAAAAACGTTCAAAAGAGCCAGTGAATGACTTGTCAGCTTCGGAGGGGGTAGTTTGCTGGCTGGTGGTACTGTGGGGCCCTGGAATTGGGCCGTGTTCATCTGCTGTGCAAACTCAGGATCCCCAGTTCGCTGATAAGGTGCCACCGTATGCTGCTGTCCGGGGTTAGATGGCGCAGCAATTACTCGGTTGTGGTGTAAATGAGAGGGGTGATTTCCAGGAGGCAGCGGGTGTCCGTAAGTGGTGACATTCTGGTTTTCGGGTTGCCGTAGCTTGGCTGAGTATGGAACAGCATTGTTGAGTGAATGTGGAAAGTCGCCAACGTTTCGGATTGGGGTTGGTGGTATGTGCGGAGCTCCTTGTGGAGGTATATGACTCCCAGTAGGTAGCGGCTGATTAGGAATGCCGAGAGACTGTCGATAATCAGGTCCTGGGTGCGTGGGAGCGTTAGATTGCGGAATCGTTCCTAGCAGGTTTGATAGATGTCCAGATGCGCTCTGACTTGCAACTTCGTTAGAACCGCTCCGTAATAGCGATAGCAAAGCATTCGACTTTGATGGGTCGGCAAGTGCAGCCGGAGCCGCGGAGGGTATATTCGGCACCAAACCTCCTATGTTAAGAAGACGTTTCAGGTGTGACGAAACGTCTTCTGACGATGTGGCTTCCGGCAAGTCACTGAGAACAGCAGGCTGGATATGTGCATTCCTTGGAGTGAATCCATTGTTGGCAGACACGAATCCTTCATCCATGGATGTTTCACCTTCTGTGTAGTTGAGCGAAAGAGCCAGTACATTGTTTTTGGCTTCTAGTTTTCGTTGTTGAGCGATCCATTTTTTCAGAGGATGAAGAAATGGCGCCACCATGTAGAACTTGTTTGCATTGACGGCATCGTGCTGTGCTTGCTTATTCTTTTTGACGGTAGGAAGGTCAGATAGATTGACCCATTCAATCTTACTTATTTCTTTCCTCGTTTGAGGAGCAAACTGGGTATCCATAGGAACACCGCGAAAGACGTAAAGTTTCATATGCTGCTCCCGCATAGTGATTTCGATATGTTTCATGTGTTTGTCATCCTTGACGAGACCTGCTGCTTCCAAGTCATAGCCAGTCTCCTCAAAAACTTCTCTCACAGCACAATCCAGATCCTTTTCTTCCTTGTTGATTTTCCCTCGAGGAAAGCTCCAGCTAGCATTCTTTTTCCAACCTTTCACAAGCACCACTTTATCCATCGTTTCATTCAGCATGATAGCACCCCTCACAGGCACCCGAGTTTTGTATGCGAGAAACTCGGAAAACGCCGTCGTATGGTGATACTCTGACCATTGAGACATCAGCGGGCAGTGCTGGAAGATCCGCATGGCGAAGGCCTTGAGGGACAGGGAAGGCAAGGCCGGGTCGAGGGGCCGAATGAAGTCTTCGTAGAACCATTGTGCTTCTTCGACTTGAAAACAAATACGTTCGACAGATTCGAGCTCCTCTCGGGGAAGGTTGATAATGAAGCGGACACACAGGTCATCCAGCCCTATTGCGATACAAAAGAAGCTTGAGTTAGTCCAACAGCGTTCAGCCTAGTGTCTTTGATGCACTGCGAAACCCACAGTCTTCGAGATTTAGTCTTGTTTCTGTCATAGTGTTGACTATAATTGGGCATTTCAAAGCAGGAGAATAAGCGTCCGGCAGAGGATAGTCGGTTCGAGATCACAGGCAAGGCACACCAACGGCCAGTGCTGGATCGGGGAGCCTTGACCACGCTCTTTGTGGCAAAAGATTGGGCTAATCAAAATGATCCAGGCCTGTATCTGCCAATATATGGGAATATGTGAAAAAGGTGGACAAGCAGAATGGGAAATTGCGTAGCCTGACAGCAAAACGTGAGGGCGAAGAGTGGAATAAAGCACTGATGGGAAGAGGTGGTTGGCTGTGGGCCCAGCTATCAGCTAGATCAGGCTAGCGCCGAGTTGGGCAGCGGCGGTCATTCTGCACAGCCACAGCAGGGTCGTCCAATTGCGGGTCGCATGGATGGCGCGCCACTTCTGACTGCGCCCCTGTTGTGGCTGGACCACCCGACCAAGAAGCGGGTGGTCTGTGCGGGCGGAATGACGTGGGACGTGGGTGAAACAGCGCGCGGCAGGAAGACTTCATTATCCTGTTTGACGCCCAGTCCTGGCGCTGCTCTTCTTCTTTTTCTTCTTCTTCGTCCTCTCTGCCATTTTTATGAAATGAGTCTTGCTCTACTCGATATTTCCGGCTGTTAAATTGAGTAGTATTTAGTTCTATCTGTCCACCATCTCGTTTTTGTTCTCAGCCGAGGCCTTGCATATTTATTTACCCTGCGTCTCCGAGAGCTACTGCAGAGGAGTCATGGCTACACAATTGGCTTCCCTCGTAGGCAGGCGCATTTTGAAAGAAAACGTGAAGAACAAGTTCGGACAAGAGGTATCTTGACCATATATACAACATGTAATATTTACAGGCTTATATTGAAATACTCTAGGATCCGTACTTCGAAGTAGTTCCTGCCTCACGTCTTGGGCGAGCATTCGGCAAAAAAACCCAAAGACGCCGCAAGGCTATTCCCCCGGGGCTTTCTCCTCAAGATGCCAAGATCCTCAACCGTGTCAAACGCCGAGCTTACCAGCTCGATTATAGTCTTTTCAATCTGTGCGGTATTCGATTTGGCTGGGGAAGCGTTATCGGAATAATACCATTGTGAGTAACACAATTCTGAGTTCAGGATGGAAGCTAATTGTCGATTTCTAGTGCTGGAGATGGTATGGACGCTGCGTTGGCCATGATGGTAGCCAGGGAATGCCAAAAGGTTGAAGGGGGGCTTCCATCGAGGATCTACTATCAGATGATGATAAACATTGCCATTGACTTTTTCATCGGCCTGGTCCCATTCATCGGCGATCTTGCAGATGCCATCTATAAATGCAACACTCGCAATGCGGTACTCCTGGAAAAGTTTCTCCGAGAGAAGTCGATCAAAGCTGAAAAGTTGCGTGCCAAGAGAGAACACCGCGCACCCCAGAGTGAACGCCTTGTGGATCTGAGCATTCCAGAAGAGTTCGACAGGTATGAAGATGGTGCTCTGCCGGATCCTCCTGGCTATACGGAAAATCCTGTATTGGAACCGATCCCACAAGGCGGCACGGATGATTCTCGCGGCCCTACTAGACCAGAACATACCCCTACAGTCGGCCCCAGTCGGAAGGAATCACGTCGGTCAGGAGGGCGCAAGAAGAAGCAAAAGCAGAGGGACCTTGAAGCTGGAGTTGTTGATGACCGACGTTAGATAGCGTGCATAGCGGCCTGTTCATGATCTGATTATATAGAGTAATGTCAGGTGCATTAAGTATTGGAAACCGTATTCATGTCATCCCGTGATCGTAAACAGGCGTAACAGATTCGTTCTGCATTGTCTTCGCGTTCTGCAGATAAAGTATCATGTTGGAGAGAAGCAGCGCACAGCGAACACCGTGTGTCGCCAATGGCACGACGTTCGGGTTGGAGCTTATTAACAGTGCGAACTACATTAGCCATCACTCCAGGATATTTTTCTCCTTGGGTCGCAATGTATTGATTCATAAGAGCATCTATCGAGAGATCACGCGTGGACAAATTCTCTGATGTCTGTTTATCGGGAATGACAATACCCTGTAACTCGGGCGTATACTTGACATAGAGGTCCAGCTCCGATTTATAGAGCTCTCGAAGCGGGAAGCAAAATTCTAGGCCCCATGGCGTAGGACCATCGCAGACCTGCCATGTCAGAGAGCCGCCACGGCCCTTGGCTACATTTGCAAGGGTCTTAGCAGCCAGACGACTATCAGAGTCTCCCCATACAACGCCCTCACAACCATATTTCTTGGCACATGTGACAACTAGCCGGATTAATAGAAGGTTGTCGATGTCCGTTCTCGCTGTGGCAGTAGATATTGATTGCCGGAAAGAGTCAAGTCGTTCTTTCTCTGACTTGCTTTCATCATCCACAAACCCGAAATCGCGGAGGGTTGTTTTGATGTCTTCATCGATGCTGAGGATACTGTGAAGAGGAACCAAGGAGTATTCGTGGCCAGGATAATTTTCATTCACAGCGTCGAAATTTGCCTTGACTGGGGGCACATCGGTAAATACACTAGAAGGGTCAATCACCAGTACGTGGAGATCGAATCCAGCGCGGCCAATAAATGTAGATGATTGACTATCTCGCAATTTGTGTAGGAAATGTAAGAGAGCAGACGACGAGGTACCGAGGGAGAGGGCAACGAGTAATTTTGTGGGCGGTAGATCTTTCTGTGGTCGGAATTTCGTCATGCTTCGGTGGATCTTTGCACCTGCATATTTGAGGAAACATGGCCTGGCGTATTCTATCAATACCTCGCCATGCTTTTCATTGCTGTGGAACATCCCACTTACTGGCATAGAGGACGGCCGCGTATTGTGGCTGACGCCTCGGCGTCCTTGCAGCTGACACAGCTGTTGACGAATTCCTTTGCTGGCATGTTTACAGAATCTGCAATCAGAAACCGGGTCAGATCATTGCATAGAGTCACAATAATGGGAGCAAGAGTGGAGAAAAAAAAGAGAAAAAGTGATACTTGCCCGCATACCTCGAAGCGGAAAGGTGCACACGGTGCACCGCGGACGTGCGGGAGAGTCGGTCATTGGCCCACCTGCTACGCAACCTCCCGGAGATGCCAGCTCGCTCGCCAGCATCAGCTCCGTTCTATTATTGAACAGCTCTGCTTAAGTTTAGCCTTTCTCCTTCTATAACTGCTCACAAGGGATGCGATAGATTATTTTATACCTTACTTCATCACACCTACGCCGCTGGATTCTTTAACTTAATAAATTTCTCGCTCAATCGCCCTCGGCGCAATTGCCAGTCATTATGAAGGGCTGGTTACAGACACTGGGCTTGTCTGCGCTATTGGCAAGCGGGGTCATTGCAAATGAAGTTGAAATAGTCAGTCTAGAGGACCTTTCTTCTACAAGCCCATTTACTAATTGCTCTCTTGAATGTCTTAGAAGCAAGATGACGCTCATCGACAAAAATGTGCCGGGATGTACAGCCAGAAATCCTGGGGCGGCGACGTAGAACCATTCATTCTCACCAAATTCAATAAACTCGAAGAAACAACGGAGGACTCCTTAGTCAGTTTGGTTGTTTTCGAATGGGGTGATGAGCACTTGATAGGCCGCTCAGTCTCTGCTGGCGACGTAAGTTGGATTGAAGGCGTTTAGGTTGATGACTAACAAGCAGACAGGGTGTAGCAACTGTATGCTACCAAGAAAACATCGATGCTGGACTGTGTACACAGGAGGAGCTGGGCTCCTTTATCCTCGCCGAAAACGCCACCGAGGCCTCGAAATCCCCAATTTTATCGAAAGCCATCAACCTCAAAGATCCTGCCGCAATAAACTATCCAGTGAAGAAGACCGGGTTTTACTGCGTCAGCACTTTTGCTTATTCAGAGCACGACTATACAGGTGTCGTCGAGTTCCGAAATGCGTACGGCGAACTGCCTGCCGCCCAGATTCCGAAATTGCCCTTCTATGGAGGACTTACAATCGTATATGCAGTTATTGGAATGTTAGTTTTCCCATTTACTTTATATGTATGGCTCTGACAATTTTAAGTTTTTGGGCTTTCCTTTACGTTCAAAATCGGCACGACATTCGTGAGTATGAGTATAATTTATTTCTGATATATTCTAATTGTTTGCAGTACCTGTTCAGAACTATATTACAGCTATTTTGATTTTCCTTGTCGTTGAGGAAGCAATGACATGGATATTCTACGGTATGTGTGAATTTGAATTCAATTATAGTAACAATCAAGAAAGCTAAGTGAGGCATCTAGACTACCAAAATCGCCACGGTTCCAATGCATGGACCAAGGTCATGATGATTATAGTTGCAGTGCTTAATGCAGCTCGAAACTCATTTTCATTCTTCCTTTTGCTTATCGTCTGTATGGGCTACGGTGTCGTCAAGCCATCATTAGGACGGACAATGATTTGGGTCAGAATCCTCGCGATCACCCATTTCGTGTTCGGCGTCATCTACTCTGTTGCAAGTTTGTCCATTGCTCCCGACAGTGCTGGGCCTTTGGTATTGCTAGTGATCCTGCCACTTGCAGCAACTCTGACAGCGTTCTATGTCTGGACCTTGAACTCGCTAAACATCACGATGAAAGACTTGATTGATCGTAGACAGAAGACCAAAGCGATGATGTACAAGAAACTTTGGTGGTGCATTCTTGGTAGTATTGTTGTTATTTTTGGCTTTTTCTTCATCAACTCTTTTGCTTTTGCTGGACGAAGCGCAGCAAACTTTGTGCCGGATCACTGGAAGAGCAGATGGTTTGTCTTGGATGGTTGGTTGAACATTGTCTATCTTTTTGACATTGGCTTCATCGCATACTTGTGGCGACCAACCGCAAACAATCGCCGATTCGCCATGAGTGACGAGGTAAAAACTTCCTGCTGTCTCATAGAACACCTTCACTAACAAGCTCCTAGCTCGCGCAAGATGATGACGGCTTCGAAATCCGCTCACTCGCAAACTCACTGGATGAAGAAGATGCAGTTGGTCTAGACGATGACTTCGAGAATCACGGCCACGAGAGAGAACTATCACCTGTCCCACCAAAACCCGTCCAACCAGCACCACAACACCGCGAATCCCTTGATGGCGAGACCATTTTCGCAGTCGGCGAAGAAGACGGCGACAAATTCAGTGATGACGATGACGACGACACATTCCGCAAATCGACCGAGGAGCGAAGAGGACTTACTGGAGGAAAGAGTACATAAAGTGGTGCCTCTTTGATTCTATTACCTCGCATATTTTATTTTGTCACGTAGCTAACAGTAGGGAATTTTCCTTGGCGCCGCTTCTTTTCTGTATAATTAGCAATTAAGGGTATTAGTGGCATCCTCAAAACAGTTTACATGTAATCGATTGATGTCGGTGGTAATAATATAGGAGTATATGCTACCCCTCGAGCCCAAAAAAGAAATAATCGGAAGAGTGCTTTCTCCAAGCACGATAACGAAGTCACGTGGAGATAACGTTTCTCCGACTTGGGGACTCTGATTTAGCTTGGTGGTGATTAACGAAGACTTTGCTTCAGTTTACCTTCACTTTGGAAATAGCTACTTATATGAAAAGGAAGAAATGCAAGCGGCGAGATTCGCACTCGCGTCCCAGAGGGCCTCGGTTGTAATCATGATTATGTGATCATGTACACAAGCACTGGGCCTTATACACCCGGCCACAATTGCGGTCATATTGACTTACACTGCGGTTTCCATATCTAGGACATCCTAAACGCAGCTATTATGGTCAATTGTTGGTGGAGGAGCACCGTCATAACCCGCCATCTTCCTGGTCGTCCTCAATCACTTGAGACTTCTCTCTTTCTGTTTTCAAGTTACACCCGTGGTTTGATTTGACTCTACTGAATTTTTCATCTTGATGAATTGCAGCATTAGTATAAGGATGAATATTCTATTCAGTCTAATGAGGAACTTTTGGGTGTGGAATATTCAATATTATAATTTACATGTCTATTTTTTAATATTGAGTGATCGTGCATGTAATATGTAATTGGTTCCGCCACTGCAGCCCCGCCACGGCACAGTGAGTTCTCAATTAATCTCGGAGTGTTCTAAATAATCTTCAAACTACCACACACACATCTTTTCTTATTCTTCGGCAAACTCCCACTTGCGGGGCCTGGAAAAGAGAGATTGAAAGCAAACTAGCTGAATCAAGTCATTCGCAAAACCATTGACTGCTACAGGGCTTTCTACCCACTGACGGCATTGTCACGCGACGTAACTACCTGTCTGTATGCGCATAAGCCAGAGCAAGAACATTATGTGCAAATGATCGAGCCAATACACCAGATATCAAATGGAAAATCGACAACAAAAACAACCCTCCGACAAAAAACAACCCTCCGACAATGACACCACAGAAACGAGACATACAAGTATAACAACAAACCAAAACTCATACCTCGTCATCTCTTCCACGAACACCAATTCAGACGAGAAACCACCAACATGAAAGACACGATCACTGACATCTCCAGTGACGCGGCAGGCGGCGTTAGAGGAGACCCGTGCATCCTCTCATCCAAACTTATCCACCAATGTCGCCTATTACTCGCCGAACTCGACGTCTTCCAATCCGCAATCGCCTCGCGGTTCCGCAAACATCAGCAACAGCGACATCTCTCCGAAACGCGGACACTGAGGACAAATGTCTCCTCAGAGCTGAGAAAACTAGAAAAACTAGCTGCTGAAGCCAACACTATACAAGCAAGGAAACGCGCGTGTGTTGGAGAGAAGGGAGAGGAGGAAGGGGACGAATATGTGGAATTAAGTATGGAAGAAAGCCGGATTTTCCATGCACTTCGCTCGTCGAATCTGCCGTTTTACTACACGCTGTGGACGATTGCGAAACAGCATTGCAGAGGCGTGGTAGGATTCTCAAAGCGGTTTTACTGGGAAAGGGATAAGAGGCCAATGCATGAGAGAGAGAAGGAGGCAGTGGACGTTGATGGGAAGATGACGAAACGGAAGCTCGTCAATGAGGATAAAAAGAAGAGTGTGTTTGTGGACGTCGTGCATCAAGATGGAGAGGAATGGGTGAAGATCTCGACAATTACGGAAAATCGGCTTGTTATGGAAATGGCTGAGAAAGGGTGGGGGATGGATAGTGATGAGGAGGAGGGGGATGGTTCTTACGATTCACAGCAACGAACTGTTCTACGAAATAATGACTCTGAAGAAGATGACGATGATGATCAGATTGAATTAATTAAGGTGGCTAGTGATATAGTCAAGGCAGCACAGGCTTGTCGTGTGAGATACAAGAATCCACGTGTGCGTATCATCCTCTCGAGGCTTGAAGAAGGTAAGGTCCCTGAAATCGACCATGTCCTGGGGATAGTGCGAAGCTATGGCGTGACAGTGGAATTTGGTACGAACATACCCGACATCCTCAGCGACGAGGCGTTAGGTGACCGTGATCCAAATTCAATATCTGAGGATGATCTGCCACTCTCAACTTTGCTCCCAAACCCATTTGAGAAATTCACCTCTGTTGTTAATGTTGACTGCACTATTCTCCTCGCTGTGGTGTCGGACCTTTCTCATATACAACAAATCGAACCATCTCCCAGTCACCACGACGTCATTCGAAGGCAGATCGAGGTGGAAGAGGAAATATCTCTACTCACGGCAGAGCTATGGCCTGCAATGGCCGGTCATCATATTGTCTGCACAAAGGAAGCAGTGAATAGAATGAGAGAGATTGTTGATAGCGTTGGCACCGACACTGAGAAGAAGAGAGCTACTATTTTCCTGGGTGAAGGCGAATTTCAAGGACTTAGTAGAGAGGAACTTGTTGACCAGTTCCAAAAACTTTCAGATCATGCCGTTCCAAGAGAGTGGGCACTTCCCATAAAACCCGTGGAAGCTGGCAAGGAGATAGATGATGCTCGACAACAAAACAGATTACCACCTGTTGCTAGCCAAGTCATGGAAATTTTGAGTGACATCAATCGCAGCGTCTTCTTTTATGGCTGGGTTAGAAATATCGTCACAATAACGAGCAACAAGACCGTTGTCAAACAGATCGAAAACGTGATAGAAAGGAACCGAGGCGATGACAATAATCTGGAGGGCCCGATGGTTTGGATATGTGACACGGCTAGAAGTTTGATTGGCAAGGAAAGAAATCGAAAGCCATAAAACGTATTTGTTATCGTATTGTTACCGTATAGTGATAGAGATGTCCCTGGTGTGCATAAAAAGTAGCTAGGTTAGCGTGTAGAGATGCCGATAAATACATCGTAAGGTGATTTATTTGTCAGAAGGTTTGATTCCCTCATCAGGAAGCCAGAAAAAAATATCTTTATCCGCAGTTGCAAGCATGTTGTATCTGGGATTTAGCTCGATAATAGCGTTGCGACCTTTCGAGGGTATTTTGCCCATGGGTTGCAGGTAAGATCCTGAATCTGGAGTTTGGTGAGTGTCCCAAACAAGGACCTCGTTCTGTTCACCAGCCCCTCCAAGTACATATCGTCCATCCTGCGTAAAGCAAGCGTCGCCTTGGCCGAGTGGCCTTCCAGAACTGGAAACAGGAGCTGCTCTTCCGCTAGATCCCTTTCTACCCACTAAAAAGGCGTTCACATTTCCCTCAAATGCGTCTAGAACGAAATGTCCATGGTAATCAGTGCCAACGAGGAGACTTTTGCCATCGTTGGAAAACTCCAAGCGTGACCACAGCCTTCCTCGTGTCGACGGTGTGTATCGTTCTTCGTGGGGGGCCATATCGAATGTTGCAAAGGGAGCTCGGTCGTAATTACGAAAGTCGTACAGCAACACCGAAGATGTTGACTGAGAAGCAACAGCGATGACGCTTGCCGACGGGTCAAAAGCAACGAGATACGGTGTTGCCAATTGCAGCTTTCCCTGCACATTTCGGGATTTGAGATCCCAAAGTGAAATTGTATTATCCTTTGAGCTGGACACAAAAGCATCGCCACCGGGGGATAACGACAGCGATGTCACCTTGTCCGTGTGCCCAGTAAAATACCGAAGATAGCTCTCTTGGTGCAAATCTAGAAGACGAAGAGAATCTATATACAGTCAGCACCTACAGTACTCTGTCTCTACTTGCTATAGTGGCTATACCGTCTACTTTGGTGCTTGCGTGGAGTATCTGGCGCGAATGATGGGTGAAACGGGCTAGATGGACTCCATATTTCTTGCTGGGAACCACTTTCGTATTCTTGCCCTCAATGACGTCGAAAACTTGAATTGTCTCGTCTTCGCACGCCGCTACTACATATTCTCCTTTGTCGTCAAAGTCGAGGGAAGTAATGTGTGCATTGTCACGCTTGGAAAGTTTGAAGCGCTAGATGGATTCCAGGGTATGAGCACGCAGGCTAGTAACCCTCTGAAAGGAGCAGGCTCACCTTTGATGAACGGTATGTGAGAATGGTATCAGATACTTTCTGGGATGGTTGAGGAGTCGCCGAGCGAGGTACAGGAGGCGGTCCCAAAGGAGTGCCAACCTGGGGTGTGTCGGAGGCTGGCATGGTAGCTTTTTGGTCCTGCAGTTCTTGCTGTGTAACGTCCGCCATTGCTGAGAAAGGTTGGTGAGGAGCACTATCAATGGGTCGTCTGAGATGCGAGATTCTCTTATAGAGCAGCTGTGACACCAACCACCAGCTCCATTGGGTCTGTCAAGCTGAAAGGTGTCGGTGGTAAAGAAAAGGCACCGCGACAGGAACAAACAAAGATCAATCAGGCTGCAGGCGGCGGTTGGCGGCAGAATGAGTTAGCCCGCCACGACTGCCCGCGGAACTCTCAGGTAGCGAGCCGGTTGGCTGGCTCGACAAATCGGGGAATGACGGCGGGTATTTGACTGCTGCGTCTTGATCAGCCTGAACTGCCGGGATCGGATTCGTGAGCCGTTGTTAACAACGTATCCCAATCTCTTAGACCCTGGCGTTTGCTATTTGCTTTTCTTCCTTTCTTTGTTCGTACGCCTCCGTGCTCGATTCTTGGCTGATCTCGCCCACGTCGACTTTCTTGTGCTGCAGCGTCGAACCTCCCCTATCAGTCCGTCGCCTATACAATAATTTCACGTAAAGTTGTCTGCAGCCGACGCTGACTAGGCCTCGGCCTTTGTCGCAACCATGTCTACGACCACTGGGTATGCTTTTTTTGTTCAGGATAGAAATGGGAAATGGATGATCAAGTGCTGATTTATCGCTTAAAATTAGAGCGTTCATCGCCGGAGGTATTGCCGCCTGCGGAGCGGTTACAGTCACCCACAGTTTCGAGACCGTGAAGATCCGGTTCGTTTTTCAGGATGCACGGCATAGAGCATGCGCTGATCCACTCCTTCAAGGTTACAATTACAAGGAGAACTACAGTCTAGCGCCGTTAAGAAGTACAAGGGTGTTCTCCATGGCATCAAGGTCATTTTGCAGAATGAGGGTCCTAAAGGCCTGTTCCGCGGTATTGGCTCTGCTGTATGTCTCTTTCTTGCAGCATAACATTTCTTGCACCGTGATGCTTTCTTAAGATGACTAAAATCTCTTTGTCATAGTACATTTACCAAATTCTCCTGAATGGCTGCCGTCTCGGATTCTACGAACCCACCCGCACCGGTCTCACAAAAGCCCTATACGGCGATCCTAACATTCAGTCACTCGGAATCAACGTCTTTAGTGGTGCAAGCTCCGGCATTTTAGGTGCTGCAGCCGGGTCCCCGTTCTTCTTAGTGAAAACTCGATTGCAGTCATACTCTCCGTTCCTTCCAGTTGGAACCCAACATCAATATAAGAACGCATACGATGGGTTGCGACAAATTCATCGGAACGAGGGCATCAAAGGCCTTTACCGCGGCGTGGGCGCAGCAATGGTGCGGACTGGCTTTGGAAGCTCCGTTCAGCTTCCCACGTACTTCTTGGCTAAGAGGCGCCTGAAAAAACACTTGGGTATGGAAGAAGGTCCGGCTTTGCATCTGGCCAGCAGTACAGCATCTGGTTTCGTTGTGTGCTGTGTCATGCACCCGCCTGGTAAGCGGCTTTCACTGATTATTTATCGAAGCTGCTCGCTGATCAAGTTATAGACACGATCATGTCCCGCATGTACAACCAAACCGGTAATCTTTATAAGGGTGTTTGGGACTGCCTGTACAAAACTATTTCCACAGAGGGCCTTCTCGCTATTTATAAAGGGTATTTTGCTCATCTTGCTCGTATCTTACCTCATACGGTAGGTTTTACCTCTTTCTCATCTACTTTTAACATCTACTTTAAGAAAGGAATGCCAATGCTAACCTGACCATTGCAGATCTTGACTCTCAGTCTTGCGGAACAAACTAACAAACTTGTTCGCCGGCTCGAGGACCGCGTCTTGCCGGACTCACTACGAGCAAAACTATGATGCATGAAACAAAAAGCGAGGCCCCACTGCTCTGATACCAAGAGTAAATATCCCATTTCTTGCGAGTTTTTTTTGTCCTATTACATGACGGTCCAGTGGGAATTTCTTTTGTAAATAATACACCAGTGTCTATCTATAGAGAAACTTGCGTTAGAGAGTTTTGCACCGTCCGCCCTAAGACCGTGCTAACCAGGCTCAGACATTCGATGTCGCTCAATCGATATCATTATGTCTGTATGTGTTTATCATGTAAAATGAAAAATCTATTTAATCTGAATTGTAGAGTGTACGTATGGCCTGCCGTAATCTCCTGTGCGACGTTATGTCTGAGGGGCCAAATTCGATTGCCAGATCCACAGTAATGGCACGGCCGTGAGAAGCATACCTACCCCTCATTGATAGCTTCACTTGGCCAATCCAAAACAATCCAGTCGAGTCCCCCTTTCCAAAACAGCAAGGTGACCAGGCGGGCAGGCAAGCAAGGGCAAGGGACTGGAGATTCAACAGCTCTCCCACCAACCCAACACTGCCTTTCAGCCACACAAGTCTTCATTATCCAATATAACCCTTTCGGACTCGGCACATTCCTTGTACTGCCGTCTAGTTACCAGGCTTTTTTGATAGTAAGAGGGTAGTAGGAATTGGGACAAAAATGTGGAATGATCGAGGAATTCACATCTTGACAACTCTAATTAATTTCGAAATGTCGATCCTAGTTTGTCGTCTCCTGGCGAGTAAAAAGTATGTATGCTTTAATGTATTGATCAGAGCAATCAAACATGCACGCTCATTCACATACGCCCGTTCAACGACTCCATGAGCTGGTGGCAAGCAATGTTCTTTTCTCCTAGCAACAGCCATTTTTGTCTCTATCCAAGTAGCTTCCATGCTGTAGAGCTGATTGAGAGAGTTTTGGGTGACACTGACTATGTATCAATTCGGCTAATATTTCGTCCATTGATACCCTATTGCCATGAAAATCCAATATATCGACGCGTCGACCTATCAAACGCCGAGTTTCAATCTGATAACGCCAGGAGAGAGCGCAACCAAACCTAACAGAGGCATCCGGACTCGGAAGAGCTCGGCTAGGGTGGTCTTACTTTCTTGTGATTGACCGTGACTCAGCTTCTTGCTAGTCTCAGCTCCGTAAATCCGCTTGTTGTGGGCAGGCGTCTGTGGCCGCAGGACAAGCAAGGCTGGACGCGACGCGGTTCTTGTGGTCTCATTGGCTGCAGTCAATATTTCTGACCCCACATGACGTGAAGAAGGCACGCCAAGTCACGTGACACGTGACTTAGTGCCTCGCGCCTGCCTCGCGCATGCAAGTATTTCTGCGAGCTGTCGCCCATCTCAAGAACCTCTTCCCTCCCCCATCCCTCTCCGCCAGCTCAACCTTTGCCTGTCTGCGACTTGTTGTGCTCAATCACTCGTGTCTATACTCATTGCATTCTCCTCTTATCCATAATGACCACCCAACTCACTCCCTCCAAGCAGGTACGGAGTACCATCACGTCGTTCTACCTGGACGCGTCCAGATGCTAACCCGTTATTTTATTACAGGCTGCCACCTCTCTCGAGCAGTTCAAGATGAGCGACTCGCCAGTCAAGAAGCTAAACTTCGCACCGGCTGACAAGGAGAACACCGCTACTCCCCTCGACGCGTCCGTTGTCGAGCAGACCAAGCCTGCCATGGAGAAGCCTGCCGTGCAGGAAGCTCCCAAGGTAGCTTCTGGTATCAAGGAGACCGAGGCCCACGAGCCTCTCCTCCAGGAGAATCCTCACCGATTCGTCCTCTTCCCCATCAAGTATCACGAGGTGAGTGCCAATGTCGACGCGTCGCGCGTAAAGTGGTTTCTGCGCGTTGAATCGCAGTGAAACTGACGTGTTTGTTATAGATCTGGCAGATGTACAAGAAGGCCGAAGCCTCCTTCTGGACCGCCGAAGAAATTGATCTCTCGAAGGATTTGCACGACTGGAACAACCGTCTCAATGATGACGAGCGTTACTTTATCTCCCACGTCTTGGCTTTCTTTGCCGCGTCTGACGGCATCGTGAATGAAAACCTGGTTGAGCGCTTCAGCGGCGAGGTTCAGATTCCTGAAGCTCGCTGCTTCTATGGATTCCAGATCATGATGGAGAACATTCACTCCGAGACATACTCTTTGCTCATTGACACCTACATCAACGAGCCCAAGCAACGTACCTACCTGTTTGATGCTATTGATAACAGTGAGTTGATTGATGAATGCTGCTATTTGGGGTGGTTAAACTGATGGATATAGTTCCTTGCATTCGCAAGAAGGCTGACTGGGCTCTTCGCTGGATCTCCGACAGAGAATCCACATTCGCTCAGCGACTGGTTGCATTCGCTGCTGTTGAGGGTATTTTCTTCTCTGGCTCATTTGCGTCCATCTTCTGGCTGAAGAAGCGCGGCTTGATGCCTGGTCTTACTTTCTCCAACGAGTTAATTTCCCGTGACGAGGGTCTTCACACTGACTTTGCCTGCTTGCTCTTCTCTCACCTCAACGTTCGCCCAAGCCCTCAGGTGGTTGAGAATATCATTATCGATGCTGTTTCAATCGAGCAGGAGTTTCTGACGGACGCGCTTCCTTGCGCCCTGCTCGGCATGAACTCTAAGCTAATGTGCCAGTATATCGAGTTTGTTGCCGACCGTTTACTCGTTGCTCTCGGCAACAAGAAGTACTACAACTCCACCAACCCCTTTGACTTCATGGAGAACATTTCCCTTGCTGGCAAGACCAACTTCTTCGAGAAGCGTGTTGGTGACTACCAAAAGGCTGGTGTCATGAACAGCACCAAGAAAGACAAGGAAGCCGAAAAGAAAGAAGACAATGCTGGCGGTCTTAGCTTCGATGAAGACTTTTAGACCTGAAGCACTCTTTCTTGAAATTTTCTTACGGATATCAGCGGGCTGTACATGGCGTTGTCTCATTTTCTTTGTAAACGATTTGCTTTGCTTTTCTTATGTCATACCTCGATGAGCTCAATACACGGGTCCGGCGGCGTTAGTTAGGATTTTGTCTTGCATTTTATTATATGCCCGGTGGTTCTTGTGTGACTGTAATTAGCATTAATCCCAATGTGGATTTGGATATGTGAACCACGTGGACCATGTAGGGAATATCAATTGATAGTATATTACATCTATATACAGACATATTCGAAACCTCCACTCTTTTACTCTGTTTAATTAATTCTACCACGTCATGTCAAATCCCCCAGCCATCGGCCATTCTCTTCTCAGTGGGACTTGCTCCATTCATTATCCATCAATTGATGTGTTGAGCACATTCTGTGACTAGCACGGCGGACACGTGATTGCGACCTGACACACCGGTTTGAGTTAGCATCGTTCACACGCGTGGGAGATTGACTTGGTTGGTGAGCTGTGCTTCCGGCGCGTCGCATGGCTATGCACTATTATGAGCAGTCGCCAAAACTAACCACCCTGTCAACAGTCCGCGAGACGCTTGGCCATGCGGGAACTGTTCACGGGCAGGGGCAGAAACAAGTTCTAACATCCGAGTAGAAAGTCTTCATTTTACCTGTGTTACGGAATCTAATACCAGGAAAGACGTCGGTACGACACACGTCGCTAATATCATATGCCTAATTGATAAGCGTTTGACAACTGCCGACGAAAAGGAACTCCTACTGCCGGATTAGTTAACAGGCTAGCACATTATTATCTCAGCTCTAATTATCAAATATCTTCTTGAAATAAAAACGGAGTATTATGATGAGTACATGTTCCCTCTACATTCACCAGCCCTCTCAAAGGTTCAAACATGCGAGCCCATTCCTCAGATAACATCCAGTTTTCATATTGATATATCGCAGCGTCGAACTCTGGGTCTAGAAATAGCTCTCCTGATACCGTTGTATGCACAAACTCTTTGTTGGTTGGCCACTGAAATCGGATACATTGTATGTACAAGTGGGCGGAGTGTCGAATATCCTGGTCTGCTAAATCTGCGCAAGAACGAATCGTCAAGTAATCCCTCAATCTCGGCCAAGGGAGAAAATCAATAGACAATGGATGAATAATTGAATTCTGGATTTCTGTCGGGCAAAGCCACCCTGGAATATCCTGATAGGTTTGTTGTACAGGATAGAGACGCCACTGACAATAGTCAGCTCACTAGCTATCGAGAGAGAGAAGGGGATAATAATGATGATTGTGATGAAGCCTTACACGTAATAATCGGTACATTATCATACAGAATGCTAGAAGAGAATGAGCATTCGTGGGCCGGACCTGATAAAAGAATGATCCCAATATTTGGATCACCCGATTTTTGCTGGTGGCTGGTCGAAATATATCTATCAACGATGGAGTTCGCGGCAGATGTGTTATCCTTGAAAAATCCATACTGGTTGCAAGGAGGATGTGCGAATTATATAGGACTGAAAAGGTGGAATGCTCCAAGCACACGGATTGTATTTTATGATCGACGCCACACCGGCAATCAACTCGAAATAGTCCAGGCTTTGGGATTGGTGCCGGAAGATCCTGGGTCAGCTGTGGTGTGTTCCACATTGATAGGCTCGTAGATTCTCTAAAGTTGGCAGCGGCACAAAAGATTTGCTGGACACTGGAAGACTCGTCTCCGTCGGTATGCAGCACAGCATTTAGAATTCGTAGCTGACTATATGCTGACTCCCATAAATATTGAAGATTCTTTAAAGGGGTTTTCGCAAGCTCTCCGTGTACATCCTGACGTGTTTCGCAATCTTGTCGTTTGCATGATAATTGTAATTCCCTGAGACCGCGCTCCTTCAGGCAACCTTCATTCTCCATAGTTGGACTTCGACTGTTTCGTTCAACCTTAGAAGGCATCAGTACAGTGAAATCAGATATTATTACAAGAGGACCTACGATGCGTATTTAAGTGCCGACGCGGGGTCACTAGTACGATAAACTAATCTTGAATCGTGACATTTTATGGGGACAGTCCCAAATGCGGGGTAGATACAAACTATTCCATTATTCCATTTAGTACTAAACCTAAAGATCTGCTAACGTTTCTACACCTTAAAGAAATTGTGAATAATTTTGAATATTCAATTTGGTGGTTCAACCATTAGTGCTCGCTCTTTGGGCTTAGAAAATTAATTTCAACTTTCTGTCGTTGGATCTAAGTAATAGTCTATAGAGTTTAATAGGCTACTGGGAGTGCAGAAGCCATTTTGATCCGTGCTTCTGAAACTACAAATGAAACAAATCGTATCATCTAGTTATATTGAAAGAAATAAAGGGGGGGTTCGCCCCACTACATGTAGGCTAGAAGGTCGATCGGATCTAATGTACCGAGATAGTAAACCGGAGCAGAGCCCACAGTGGTATTCCAGGAACGCATCGAACGTTAAACTCAATAGATCTTGAACCCACTAACATACTATATCCTAGAATTTGTAATCCATTATAAGCGAATTTGGATGCGGGACTATTTCTGTACATAAAAAGACATCCAAACCCAGACTATAGCTCTATGTACAACAGTAAACGTTTCGATGTCAACTCTGTGGGTATCTAAAAGAGATCTTCACTAATCAAATAGCACATATCACTCAAACAGGAGCTTCAGCTCCTCAATCCGATCCTTCCTGCGATCATCCTCCGTGCCATCGCCGCCAACGCGTAGACCAAGTGAACCCGCGATATTCATTTTGCGTTCCTGGACGCGGAGCATGCGGACTTCAATTGAATCCTTGACTACGAACCGCGTCACAGAAACCTCTCGCAACTGGCCCATACGATGAACACGATCGATGGCTTGCGCCTCGACCGCAAAACTCCACCACGGATCCATCATGAATACATTATTGGCTGTTGTTAGATTCAATCCCACGCCACCGGCGCGAAGGCTGATGAGAAGGATGTTGTGAGTAGCCGGTGGGTTGGTGGGTTTCTTTGAATCCTCGAGACTAGCGATGTCGTCTTCTAGGTTCATTTCCTCTTCGTAAATTTCTGTGCGGTTGAACTGGCGGAGGACTTCTGCTCGAGCCTTTTGGGGCATTGAGCCGTCGAGTCGCAGGAAGGAGATACCGGCTTTGCTGAGCTGGGGGCCGATTAGGTCTAGGAAGGATGTGAATTGAGAGAAGACCACAGATTTCGTGTTTCGGGGTAGTTTTAAGAGGTGTGTGATCAACGCATGTATCTTTGCAGACGTGTGGGCAGAAGGCGACAAGGGGTATATGCGTCGCAACGATATCTTTGGCGTAGGTTCTGAGGAAATCGGTGGTGTACTGCTGACAATATGGTTTTCGTCTGGAGTACTATTGGGTGAATGATGACGAATGACTTCGAAGATATCCTGCCGCGTAACTGGGGCGCGACAGGAGAAACACCGTGGGAGCTCGCCCTTGTCAGTTTGATGTCGAATGTAATTCTCAAGGCACTTTTTGCAGGCGCTGTGCCAGCAGCCTGTAACCGCTGGTTCTATCAGAGGCTCCTCCGAGCAGATGGGACATTCCCCACTGGTATCACTTTGAATCTGTCGCAAAGCATGCGTCGTAAAACGCGCCATGGAGCCTTGTTCTCCATTCGCGTTAACTGAATTGGTTGCTTTTGTAAATTTATTAATTAACTCCTGCAAATCCATATCATCTTGATATTCATTAAGAAAATCCGCTGTTGCTGCCGCATCTTCTTCTTCAGCAACTATTGCCTTATTTCTAGTAAGAATTGGATGACAACAGGTTTGACGAAGCCGCAAGATTTGAGCGAATATGGTAGAGTAAGATTTCAGCAGAGTGCCAGCTTCGATGTTATCGTTAAAGGTTCTTTTCGCTCGGCAATAGATCAAGTCATAAATCTCCCGCTCCTCCTGCGAAAGCTCAATCTCTTCAATCTTGACGGTCCGGGGAGGAAGAGGAACCAATGCTTCACCCTCAGGTGTTTTCATTGTCTTAGTTCGACGTAAGACAAGAGGTTCGAGGACCGTTTGCACAACATTCAATGCACGTATGTAGTCTTTCGATTCGAATGGCACTGTAATGAAGGTCTTCCAGAAAGAAAAATTGCTCCACGGCTCGACCTTTAGAAAGCGGACCAGACTGAAAAGATCCTCAAGCCGATTAACGATAGGCGTACCAGTCAATACCCATCGATGAATAGTTTTGAGTTCGTAACATGCTCGTGCAGACTTGGAGCGTCTGTTCTTAATCAAATGGGCTTCGTCAAGGATGATTCTGAAGAATTCGAGAGCAAAGAGCCCCATATGGTTACGAGCATATTGTGGTTGGGCAGCGTAATTTCGAAATTCCGACAGGACAACACCGTAGCTGGTTACAATCACATTTGGAGCATTAGCTCCGTTTTGTCTTGAACAAACTGTTCTGAGGTCCATCGTTCTATCTGTGCCATAATAAACGAACGTTTTCAGCGTTCCAGGTGCAGATGCTTTTTGGGCCTCGCTTTCCCATTGCGCAAGAAGGGATGTCGGTGCCACTACAAGAGTTGTATAAGGAGCCGGAGTGACACCGCTAGACGTGGTGGAAATATGCTGTGGTTCAATAGTCGCCGTATAATTATCTGGGGTTATTCTGTTCGTATGGACTAGACTCATCATTTCAATGGTTTTCCCCAGTCCCATTTCATCTGCTAAAATACCTCCCAGGCAATGTTGCTTCTGGACGGGGAAGTCCAAACTGAGCTCCCCAGAATAAGGATTCACGTAAAAGAAATCTTGTTGCTCAACACACGGTAGAACTTTATCATCCACATCTTTCAATGGCCACTTGTACTGTTCCCATAGAGGATGCATTGATGATTGCCTACCAGATGTCGTATCTCTTTCCTTGGCAAGCATCCAGTGCAAAGCTTGTTTTTGATATTTTCGAAGGTTCATGGCAAATGTCTCTGCAGGTTGAGCTTCAGGCGTATTGAAATCAAAAGACTGGGCTTTTTTGTAGAGAGTATCGAGATGATCTTCTTCCAATTCGGCAGACTCTTCATCTGGCGAGGAATCCTCCATTTCAGTAGCTTCCCTTGGTTTGTCTTTCTTCTTTTCATGGACTTCAGAGATCTCTGCGGCACGAAGCAGCCCATCTTTCTTATGCTTTGCGGTCGTTTCTGTGGTGGATGTTGGTAGAAGGCCAATTTCATCAAAAACCTTGATTAAAGCAATTTGACGTAGTCGTAGATCGCGCTCTTCCGTGCTCTCCTGCTGCTCAAAGAAAGTAATTGACCTATTATCGTCCATATTTCGAAACGTGTCTGGCCTGAAAGCTTCGTTTTTGATGTAACAGTGTAACTGAAGGTAGATAGTATCGTTAACTCTCACACGGTCGGGGGCATAGACACAGACACCCTCGAAATCACAAATCTTTTGATCAATCAGTGTTGAGACCCATTCGGCGGTTTCCTGGGGAAGGCGGCCGATCTCTTCACCTCGTAAATTCACAAACCGAGTCAAAACATCCACTTTCTGGTTCGGAAGCAGCCTTCCCCCTCGTCCTATTTTTGTTGTTCGAAGCTTCGACCTTTCTATTCTAACCTTTTGGTTGTGACAAATTACATTCAGTCCACTTCTTGTAGCCCAGCCGCCTACGCCGAACGCCCCAATGTATCTTTGGCGAGGCATATGTTTAAGAATCACCTCGGCTCCTTCAGGTGGCGACCATTCCGGAAGACCATGAGTGGATGCAATTTCTGGTGACAGGAGGATTCGAGCGTTGCTCTCAGCCCTATTTGAGGACTCCCCCGGTTCGATCTGGTCTGGCTGGTCCGGCTTCGACGGAGGAACTTGTGGAGGGTTTGCGGGTATTGTTTTATAGGATCCGTCAAAATACATATTGATTGCCCTTTCCATATTATCCCCCGCAGCCCGTCGAATTTGTGTAATCGTTGTAAGTGGAACGTCTCCTCCTACAACACTGGAGAAGAGAGCAGAGTCGAAACTGTCTACTGTCTGATTTTCGGACTGAGCGCGAATATCTGCTTGCCAGGTATCATCAATAGTCTCTATTAGACAAGTTTGAGATGGAAGTGGGCGAATCGTCTGCTCTGATTGCGGTTCCGTTTCTGCCTGTCCAACGGTTTCTGTACTATGATGCCCGTCAACAAATGATTCCAAAGCCATATATGGTTGGGTTTTCGGTTGGTGTGCCTGGTTAGACGCGTCTTGTACGATGTAGCTGCTCTGTTCGGACTTTTGAGATTGGGGGGTCTGTTCTTCATCTTCGACGAAGAAGCGGCGCTTTTTCGCGGGGCGTTCATCGTGTTCCGTTCTGTCCTCATTATGAGGAGTGATCCCATGCCCCATTATCTGCGACGTCAGAGGCATAGTGTGCTGAAATAAAATGCAGGGTTGTAAAGTTGGAATGGCAGATTTCAAGTTAATTTACCTGGTTTGGGGAGACGCGCCGGGAACGCGAGACCCGCAAGGCTGGATGGACTAACGTTATTTGGAGAAAGTGGGGAAAATCATCAACACTTTATACTTGGATGATCATTAAATACCTTTCTTTTATACTCATTGGAAATGCCTTACGTCTTCTATAGTTTCCATTTTCAAGGGAAATTATGCAGGGCCACGTGAATTGCTGGTACTGCATGCAGATGATCTTATAGGGTCACTGAATGCATTAATACTTCTTGGGCAACAGAACAAAAGCCGATTACAAAAGCGGAGGGGAATTAAGAGACAAGCAAACATATGAGGTGTTTTGGATTATAATCTTATCTTAATAGACCGATCCACGTACAGACAATTGACCATTTTAGATTTTAAACATTTCAAACCAAAAGAAATGCACGCCTACTCAAATCCTATACCAAATATTTCGCCATGAGATCCTTTCGCAAAACCTAAACGATGTTCTCTTCTTCAATTTTCAGAAGTATTTCTGCCGCTGCCAGACGTTGATGTCGAGCTGGAGAAGAAATAGAAGGAGGCGTTTTTAGGGACATGCGGCTGGTTGAGGAGTTTCGAGGGAATATATTACTAGAGCAGACATTGCTTCCTTGCTCGGATAAATAGTATTCCAAGAAAAATGTTAAAATATCAAAAAATAATTAGGAATAGCAAATCAAATGTATAAAGTAATTGCTGTATTCTGATTGGCCTGTGTGCGCAGCTGTGGAGAAATGGGCGCTAGTCCCGATCTTCCACTCTTGCAGATAAAATAATCTCCAAATGACTTCACCAGATGGCAACGAGCAGTTGATAGCTAGTCTAGAATTGGGAATCTTTTATTACATTCAATTATAATAAGAGTAAGACAAATACTTTCTCTTCCAAATTCGTTGCTCCTATTCATTGCGACTACTAAGGCGGATTGCTGCCATGCAACATTGATCGAAGCTTCGTCTGGCGACAACATCAGCTCCATCAACAGGCCATCTCAAGCATGTCAGCAACGACGAAGGCCCTACCGGCTTGTCAGACACTGCGTCTGCAGTTTGTCAAGAAAACACCACAACAATGTCAACGACGAGCATTCTCGCGGTCCTATACACATCGTTCTGCAGCTTCAGATGCTGAGATTGATTCAGCACGACGATACTGCACAGATCTAGTTCGGTAATATTCCTACGATTCTAAATATATAATCTATCGCTGACAATTACCTAGAAAATATGACCGCTCTTCCTTCGTTCTTAGTACCTTCATCCCGCCGCAATCACAGACCTTTTATCTCGCCCTACAAGCGCTGAACATCTCCCTGTCAATGATCCCCGACACAACATCCACCTACACAATTGGCCTAATGCGCCTCCAATTCTGGCGTGACACGATCACTCGTACATTATCCGGGTCACCACCAAAGGAACCCGTCGCTGTGCTACTAGCAGCTGCCATCGACGACCTGCACACCCGCACAAAGGGCCAGGCACGGCTCAGCAAAGGCTGGTTTATCCGCATGATCAACGCGCGCGAACAATCATTAACAAATGCACCATTCACGAATTTATCCGCTCTCGAAACGTACGCAGAAAACACTTACTCCACGTTACTCTACCTGACCTTGTCATCCTTCCCCTTAACCTCGCTTACGGTCGACCATGTGGCGTCGCATATCGGCAAAGCGGCGGGAATATCAACAGTGCTGCGCGGATTACCGCTCGTTGCGTTTCCCCCGCCGCCCAGCCATCATGCGAACCAGACGGAGGCGTTGAGCGGGGGTCGAGGGCAGGGCGCGGTGACATTGCCGCTGGATATCATGGCGCAAGCAGGCGTCAAGGAAGAAGACATATACCGACAAGGCGCCGACGCTCCGGGGTTGAAAGATGCTGTGTTTATGGTTGCGACTCGCGCGAATGATCATTTGATTACGGCGCGGCAGATGCTCACGAATTTGCGAGAGGGGCAGGATGTTGGGCATGACTTTGAACATCAGGGCGAGGAAGGCCATGAGCATGCGAATCAGCATGAGAAACAGAACCAGCCGTCATATGAGACTCAGTTGAGAGAGGTGGAGAGAGGCTTTGGGGCTTTGATGCCTGCTATACCTACACAACTGTGGCTTGACAGGCTTGAAAAGCTTGATTTCGATATATTCAACCCTAAGCTTCTGCGATCGGACTGGAGACTTCCCTGGAAAGCGTATCTTGCGCACCGGAATAAGTCTTTTTAATGTCTAATTATTAGATATGTATAATATTGTATACAATGAATATATACACTTATCACGATATAAACGCTTATCATACAGAGTGACATGCCAATCTAAGCCATTCCACGCCGAGTAAACAGCCAATATCAATTAATACAGAGTCCAGAAAGTAATCAGTTAATCCCGCTTCTCTCTCCTTGCCTGCCTGTGCTTTCGCGAACTAATAAACAGTCTTTTCTGTGCAGTCTTGAAGAAGTACCGTCCGATCATATCACGCCTACAGCCATGAAGTTAGTTTTGTTACGAATACCATATCCCTATAATAGCTTACATTAGAAAAAAGGTGACTACTACCACAAACGGCACGGCTATCTGCCAGAAGTATCTAAATCAACGTCAGTAACAGAATCTTTTGAAAGTGAAATGGCAATGCATACGCATCACTGTGCTGCTGAACTCCTGTAAAACGCACAAAATTCATCCCAAAATATCCCTACTATGTATTAATTATAGTTCATGTCTTGTGGCTGAAATCGTACGTACCGTCAAGAATGTTAATGGAAGGAATAAAGCTGTTACCAAGCTCAGCTGTTTCATACTCTCGTTCTGATAGGCCCCTGTAAATACAACACAATATTAGACCGTTAAGTATACTCTTGCCAGTTCAATGCACCTACCGATTGTGTTGAATATCAGATCAATCATGTTATCCGCCGATCTCCTCATTTGATCGTAGCCCTCTGTCATCGTTATACAATGATCCAATACATCACCGAGGTAGGTATGGCACATAGCGCTAATCGTAACCGTCGAGCCACCAAGACTCTTCAAATTCGGGGTCGCCGTTCCAATATAAGCTGTATTCTCTCCAATAAACGATGTCGGATTAGACGACATCGGTTGACCAGGGATATAAGCCCCGACTCCAGGAGTCTGAACTGGCTGTGAGCGGTGGTCTCGTAGCGCATTTATGACCGCGACAACGGGCTGCATGGTATTGCGTAGTACTGAGATCTCAGACGTCAAGACATATAGACTCTTGGATTGATCTATACTGGGGTCAGTCAGAACCGCAACCTCCAGGTCTCCAATTGCGTCCTGGTAGGCTAAAGTCACGGGGATGGCGAGGTCGATAATAGCATCGAGAATTGCCTGTACGAGCATGCTGGCGTCGCAGGATTGTCGTAGTATTGTCTCTGGAGATTTCAGTCGCTTCACGATCGGCGCTTCTACATCACTAGCGCTTGCATCAAAGAAGGACAAAACGGTGTTATCGGCACCCAGGAAAATCGATACTTGCTCCAAGGTCACCCCCAAACCCTGAGAAGCCAGAACCGCATGGCGCTCCATGAATTCGATCCGCTCTTCATTCGGTCCGCCTCTGAACCGTTGCAGTGTGCGCGGCATGGGCGATTTCCCCGCGTGATCGTTTTGAAAGGAGTTGTATGACGAGGCCTTGCCAATGTCTTTATTTCTATTCTTCTCTGACGATTTATTATACCTCTTCTCCTTACCACTCACCCGCCAACTTCGCGGGAAGAGCAAATCTTGGAGCGCAGCTTTGATAACATGCCACTTCCTGCGCCGCACCGTGACCTGGGGGATAATATCATCCGAATCTGAGTCGGTATTATACTGCGAGTCCTTCTCCTCGTCATTCTCGTCACACTTGTGATCATCGTGCGAAAGCTTGATAAGCTTCTGCAACGACAATACAATATACGCATGATCCGAATACCAGTCCACCTTGGTCCTATTATGCGGATGCATCAAATCCTCAATCGCCAGCCTGTGCAAATTTTTATGACTTCCCAAACTCCGAATTACGTCCCAACTCAGCCCGTTGATGTTGATCCATCGGCATTGCACCCACGGCTCTTTTTCGCGCCGCAGGAACGGCTCCAGGGACTCGTTGTCGAGCACATACTGGCGCATTTCGAGTTGCGAGAAGTCGACGATAGTGATTTCGCATTGGCGGTGCAGGTCGATGGGGATATTATCCCATTCAGAGCCGGTGGGGGGTAAGGTTGTGTTAGGATCAATGCCGGGTTCGTTGCCAGCTTTCCAGTGCCGTTCGGGGCTCAATCCATCTCTGTAGTAGGAACGTAGAGTATTGGTGCGTTTTGAGCGCCGGCGGATTGTTGAGATGGAGTCGATTCGAGCTGGTGCTGAAAACGAGTCGGAGGGGAGAGGGGCGTCGTTGGTGGAGGGTCGCTCGAGCTGAGGCTGGGCCTCGATGTCGATGTGTGGCGGGACTGCTGTCGGTGATGAGGAACCGTCATTTGCATAATCGTGAGCGTCAACGCTCATTGTGAGTAGTATCTATCCCTGGATGCCTATGAAAGCCATCTACATGCATGCTGGAGTTAGAGGTACATTGATCACCAACTATGGTGATTGCCGACGTTAGTTTTGGCGGCGCAGGGACCTCGAAAGTATCGGTATTGATTGGCCCATATCGAAGGATAGTGCTAATGGTGTGATTGAACCTTGGTCAACTTGAAACAAGGCACAAGTCGCAGAGATAACCAAAGGCTAGAACTTGGCTCGGGCCGCATAACTTATCATTTCCCCGCAAATTCACTTTCAGATCTTGGCACATGAAGAGTGCTTAGTTCAACGATATAATTACCTCGCATTTTATTTCAATTATATTGGATATTAAATATGGTCAAATATATACATCAATACGAGCTGTAAAATACAGTCAGTGAGATAGTCCGCGCCTCAAACCAAGCCAGCCACCCAAAAAGCATCTCAACACCATCCCAATGCATACACACAGATTACAAGTCGAAAGCATACAGCATGCCACATAAATAAAAGAAGACATAGGAAAATGGTCAATATAGACATCCAGATGAAGAAAATAATATACAATGAATTAAGCAATTATCCCAACCCTCATTAGAGGGAATTTAAGCACGGGCAGACGTTCGGTGCTTCGTAGAGAACTTTGAGAATGGGACCGGGCTTTGTTTGTTGGTGTTGGGGTAGTTATTATGACCGTAACTGTTCCAGTCATCCAGCAGGAACGCTCGTTGAGGCTCGCCTGCCGGCTTGGATGTCAACGAGTTCGTGCGTGTGCGACTTACAGCAGGCTTGGATTTGGCGGAGTTGGCCATGCTCTCTTTGATGATTTCTTTCAGCTCTTTGTCATCACTGGTGATTTGAGCTTTGATAAAAGCGACATTGTCGCTGCTTTGTAGGGATGACATGACGGATTTCCGCGGTGTATAGGAATACTGATCGGGGGTTGGTGGCAAGAGCGGCTTGATCGAGGGGTCGAGGAAAGCTTGCTCTCCTTTTTGTAGTAATTGATTGATGTCTAGGCTCTCGCCATGTGGGATCTTGTGGGGATGAGACGGGGTTACACAGTCCATATCGACTTCTTTTCGGAGAACATGATCAATATCAACCGCTGAGAAAAAGGCGCATGATTGTGGAAGATCGTCAATACCGGCTTGCTGCGAGAACATAGCGCGCGTCCACACATTGGCAACCTGCAAGGCCATGGCAGCACGATACCTATCTTCTTCTTTCACCAGATAACGAATCTCGTCGTGCACGGTGATCGCAAGCCTGGCGTGAATGTTATATCGTCGGATGAGAAAGTCCATTGCCGTAATCAAGAGGTGTAGATAATCGACGCCCGAGGACTGAATAGCCCAGTTGATCCGCGATGTCATAAAGCTGCCTTTGTTGATGAAGCGACGCATGAGAGCTTCAGTGATTCCAGCACCCAAGGCTGGAGTACGCGGCCGTTCTTGCTCAGCAAATTCTTCCAATTTGTTGAAAACAAATGATTCTGTGCCTCCCCGCCAAAATGGCCCATCATTCAACATTTTGCGTGTCGTTCGAGTGCCTTTGGTCTCTTTGTAAAGCTTGGACGCAATCTGACTGGTCTCCTTCTCTGTGAGAGTTGGGTTGAATTGACGAAGTAGTGTGGCTGCAAACTTCAATCCAGCACCATAAATACGTCCATAGTTGAAAACCTTGGCGTCGTTTCTTGAAATTCCTAGAATTGACGCGGTTCGGGAGTGCAGGTCAGTCCCTGCAGCCTTGGAACCTTCCAGTGTCATAAACCCAATAGCATTACCACCGTGTAACTGGAATTGTGCATCGCCAACTAAACTGGCAATCCATAGTTCTTGAGAATCAACATCGGCACCAACAAACACATAGCCCGGAGGTGCTTGGATCATAGCTTTCAGCTCCGATCCTACACGATTAGGTTTGGCATTGCTAGCAGTAAGCCATGTATTTTCCACCGCTCGACGAGTTATAGTTCCCATTGGTATAACTTGAGGCAAAATAAAACCAAGTTTCCTGTCGTCTTGCTTAGATTTGGTTGAGTTGTCTTGGTAAACAACCATTTGGCTCGTGATCCGGTCCCGAGCACTAATCCAGTACGAGCACGATGCATTCATTTCTAAAGCTTCTTTGGCGAGGGCGTATTTTGAAGATAGTATGCCACGTTCAAAATACGTTAGATAGCCTTTGGCCAGTGGGTTGGCGCATCGGGCTTGCGGTCCGTCTTTGTGAGGGAGCTTGTAAAAAATATGTTTCCTATCATCTCGAAGTACTGGGTTTGATTCTTCTGCCATGTTGCACCGAGTGACTGGCTGGTTTTCATAACCAGGCGCTTCACTCAGTGGTACCCTGAAGGTCCAACCGTATTTGTCAGACCAGATCAATGGATGGCCATCCCAGGAGAGTTTGAGTAATGTCGGAGCAATGCGACTCCTGACTGTGAGATTTATGTCGGCTATGTTTGTGGGAAAGAGATCCTTGTACCACCTTGGCATGCCCGGTTTCTTCTGTCTGGCTGCTGGGCGTGGAGGATCCCCTTTCTTTTTGCCCTTCACCATTTTAACCTCCTGGCCGGACCAGTCCAGCTGCCGTAGCCAGGGGTCATTCTGGTAAATTTCTGGGTCACCCTTGACTTTCAAGGCTTCTTCACAAAGCTCAACCAGTCTCTTCTGAACATCGTCAAGACGTTGGTGGTAGGTACGCTCCGCACTTTCCAAATACCGTTCCCAAGATTCGTTGACCGGCAATATGACAGACGAAAGGTGGCGTAAAGCCCCAAAACTGACTGGGTGAGGGCACACTTCGAGAAAATTTGGAAAAACCTTCCTGTACACTCGGTGGGTGATGGCAACATCAGCCGCGCAATAGTCCAACAGTTCATCCAACCGCTGTACCAATTCCTCTTTCGTTGAGACGCCAAAATAATCTCTCTGGGATTTGTCGATAGTCACGTCGCAGTGGAATTTAGCAACATCTCGGAGTGAGTTGACTGAGCTTCTTCCAACCCATAACTCCTCCTCTTCATCAGTAAGCATTTTGTTATCAAGTAACGTAGCTAGCTCGACGGCATTGTTGTCGTTCGCAATCTTGTCTCTAAGATCTCTATTTTTTTGGTGTCGCATCCAGGTTGGCCGCTGCTGAGAACACATTCCATTGACGGCAACATGGAGCGACATTGTATCGATAAAGAAATTTCGAGACTGCGTCAGATTATACTCCTCTTGAATACGGGCCCGGTCGTAACCGATGTTATGTCCAACGATAATCCTAGGTTTCGACATATCGCCCAACGGAACCAAATGGCGATCATCTTCCGACTCTCCCAGAAGCCACGGAGACAGCCATGCGTACCAAGCAGTAGGACTCACAGCGCAAGCCATAACCGCAAAAGAGCTTTCCTTGTACAGAACCTCCGTATCAAACGTCAGCGCAGATTCATCAGGCGCATCCACGGGTTCCGACGATCCATCGCTGCTGTACTTAGTCCATCCGCTTCGTTTCACCCATTTCCGCGGCATATGGGGCATGTTTGCCATCGCGTATTCTTTGGCATTAGTCAAGTACGGTTCCGACGCATCCATGGCAAGCTTGTAGAAGTGTTCGTCCATTGTCTGGCCACTCAAGGGCGGCAGGTCGAATGCGATCGGCTCGGCAGCATCTTGCGATTTTCCCAACAAGTCATGTCGGGATAAATGGTCTTTGGACAGAGCAACAAGCTTTTCGTCGGGCGGTGTAGGTTTGTTGGTGAAAACTTGAGAGTGGATATAATCGCTCAATTGTTGTACGCCAATCTCATTGAATCGTGCAGATGAAGGTACTTCTTGCTATTAGCAGATGGAGACTTCCTAAACAAAATTCTATACATACCGAAAAGCGATTTATTTTGCTTCTGCTCCGTGGACTGAGCCGTCGAGAGTTGCGAGATAAAGGCAGCTGTAGGGCAAAATGGCTTCGGATGGAATGATCGTCGTACGTTTATGAGAGAAGCCCGCGCCACTCCCCTGAAGGAGGGAGTAGCCTGGGTAGAATAGTGTAACATTGAAAGCAAGCTCTCTCAACCCATGTTCGAATAAAAGTGTGCTATATTACACACGAGATGTTTTTGTTTGGCGTAGTAGAAAGGAGAGGAATGGCAGATATCAGCATTAACAACAACATTGATTTCGCGATGACCCTCACTCAAGCGGAAGCAGCCCGTGATGCCTCAGGCGCCTACTCTACACCGCCTACTATATGTAGATAAATGTCCAATTCTGCCAGACGTGTACCGCCTGCCTAACCAAGACTCTAAATTCTGCCAGGATCGATAAGATAGCCCGGCTCGCCTCCTCCACTTCAACTACTGCTTAGATGCAGATGCCCTCACCGTGCATGCCTCGCTAGCGGCTATTCACATGTAGAAGGTGTATTTGCTTTTGTTCCTGTCAGCTGACAAACTATTTACCTCCAAAATCTGACAATTCCTGATCTTCTTCCACCCCCCAACTCTCATTCCCCGGCACGTACCCAACATAACCCCTCACTCCTCATCAAAGCATGTCACGAAGGCCACCATCAACAGTCATCGATCTAACCTCTGGATCAAGACAAGCCCTCCAGCACCATCTCCATCGCCACAACTCTACCAATCACTACAACTTCGACCTTCAAGGCCCCTCCAATTCCCGTACCCAGCAAGACCAACAACTTCCTCCTCCTCCTCCTCCTCCTCCCCCTCGCGGCGTCAAACGACGACGCTTCAGCGATGAAACAATCGGTCTCTACACCACCCCAACTCCAGACGCCGAAGATGATATCGAAGCCGTCGATCTAACCGACGTCAACAACGATTCCGCGCTCGCCGAAGTCCTCTCCAAACAGCGCGAAGACGCCGTGAGAGCGCAACAAGCGACAGAGCACAAGGAGGGACGGACGACATTGAGCGCGACGAAGTGTGCGATATGTATGGATACGCCGACGGATGCGACGACCACGATATGCGGTATGCTTTTTCCCTAATATCTGTGTGGTGGATTGAATTAATTTATGAATTATCGGGCAGGCCATTTGTTCTGCCATAAATGCATCATCGATTCCCTCCGCTACGACGAAGAGCGATCTGAAGCGACTACGGGCAAGTCGAGTCGCGGGAAATGTCCGGCTTGTCGGAAACAGATTTCAAGGAGAGATGCGCCGGGGCCGAAACGGGATCTTATTCCGCTGCAGTTTAAGTTGAAGCGGCCATCATAAGAATGCAAGAGTACTTGCAGAATACTTGCACAAATAGAGCCACAGTACAGATGAAACGGCAGCATCAGTCGTACCTTTCCAGACATGCAGAGCTGCGTGACGGCTCCTCTGCTGTTCAAGATCTCTCCAATCAGTGGCGTTTCGTTCGATTATTGTTGGCGTGGTCACGAACAGATGGTGGTTCTGGATATAACATCTTGAATTCTCAATTTTCAGCGCACGATAACCAAACGCTAGTTGCGACTCGACTTGTAGTTTGGAACCGGCATGATGCTAGGAGTACTATCAGGGACTACAAATTTGTCTTTCATCTTTGCCATACTATACATATCTCGTTGTACATAGACTTAATTTATAATACCACATGAATCTCGATTATTGAAACTATCTCATTATCATACAATCAATACAGCCAAATCACTACCGATCCTTCCAACCACCTTCCAGAGTATTCCGTCGACTCACCCCACCACCCATCCCCCCTCGTATCATTGCATCCCCTTTCCTACCTAACACAACCTCCAGAGCCTGTATTAGTGCATTTGGGTCATATCGACTCCCAGCAGCCGTCTTCCCGTCCTCTAACACAACCTTGCGCCCGTAAAGACGGAGCGTTTCGATGCCCATGGCAGCGAGTCTATCGCGATCTACGACGGGGGTTTCTGGGCCCTCGAGATAAAGGATATGCGTGATATACGAAGTATAAGGCAGGGTTCTTCTTGCTGGCGGGGGTTCGACGATGTTTGGTATCGCAGACGCAGCTACGGTTGACAGTGTCGATGTGACTGTGTCTGTATGACGGCGTTGCTGTTGTTGTCCGCCTAGTGACCCCCTTCCACGGCTTTCTTCCCCTGCCCGGACAATGGCTTCGACGAAATCGACTGCCGTGAAGGGACACGATGATGGGCCGGTTTCCCGGTCCAGCGAGCCGTTTAGAATCAGGATTTTGTGCCGTGCGGGACTCATAGCGATTGCTTTTCCGACGCCACGGAGGACGAGTGAAGGAATTATAGATGTATATAATGAACCAATGCTGTATATAATGGCTTGACTGTCGTTAATGGCCTCTATGACTCTCGGGCTTGCAGGTGGACGGATTTCCTGGCCGTACGGGTTTATGTACCAAATACGAGATATGCGACTTGGTAAATCTTCAGTGTGGGTTTTGTTGAATGTGATATTCTTGTGTCTCAGACTTGGTAGTGATCCTGGAAGATGATCTTCGTCGTAAGCGACCGGGTACTGGGTATATAAATCGTCATCCTCTTCATCATCCCCATCTGCTAAAAGCAGACTGGGTCTTCTGTCCGACTGTGGCGAGCCTGGGATGTCACTTGGGTGCGAAATACTGTTCTGGCCGACAATGACAGTGCCGTCGTCGAGCGATGCGGAGATGTGATGTGAGAAATTGGAGTTGATAGCTGGTATCACCCGCACAAGATCCGAGGGCACTCCGCATATACTTCCTAGCAGGTAAATGGCGCTTTCAAAGCTGCCTGTAAAGAGCCGTGCCCCGGTTAGAAACAAGTTCCCGACACTTGCAGAACTAAAGTCAAATGTAGTTGATGGAAGCCGCGCTCTTTTCAAAATCTCAAGATTCAAATGGTTAAAAACAGACCGAATGAGCTCTTTCTTCGCTGGTGTAATGGTAGTCCACAGCGGCGATGTGCCATCGACAATAGACTGCCAGCTATTCCTAGCGGCTGCTGCATCTGCGTCTAGTCGGTGGTTAAAGAGGCTTTTGAGAGCCGCTCGCTCCGAGTTTGGTGCCGACTCTGGAATCAGGCGTACCAATCTACCTGGTTTTTTTAAGATTGTAGTCAAAGTCGAATGTTGGAGGGATGTACTTACTGCGGACATCGCCGATTCCAGGGCCACCAAAAATGCGTATCAGCTCTGAGGACGAGCCGCCATTGTCAGATATGGGGATGATGTAGCTCAGTAGGCACTGCTTGCTCGCACGCACAGCACTGAAAACATCCACCAGGCTATTGGCAGCGCTACCGCCAGATAATACCACAATACCGCGATTCGGCACAGTATCTGCCGAGTCTGTATCTGCAGTTCCTGCCATCTATATCACAAACGAATCTATAAGTTGCGAGAACGAATCCTCTAAAGATTGTAAGCAATTATATAACCGAATAAACCAGATAGGTAGAAGAGACAGATTAAAGAGTTGAAGGAAAGAAGCGAAGAGTGTAAGAAGAAGTGAACACATGGAAGGAAAGAACATATCAGGGTGGGTCTTCTCCGCCAAGCTTAAACGGCAGCAACAATGTTAGAGTCAGCCCTATAGATATAACTATCATCTACACATGCATACGTTGTAGAAATGACACCAGCCAGCAAATATCAAAAAGTTACCATTATACTCTAACAGGATAAACAATATGACTGGCTTCATAATCACTCGACATAAAGAATCTGAGGAATACAAGAAGGATCAATTGATATTGGGAGTCAACTCAATAGCATCGAAGATGAAATCTTACTTAACCAGCTCTCCAACGTTCAAAAAACAGCATTTATGAGCCTCATCTCATATATTTTGCTCTTACAACTAAATTCGAATATAGGTATAAACCAACATCGAAAAACAGAGACAGCAAAGAAGCTCGGACCCCACGCGCTAGTATACGAGGCCTCGTATTTACTATTGATCCTAGAGCCAAACTCAGCACATTAACTAGTAGCGAGCACTGCATCCTCTCCTATTCCAACCTCCAGTACCAGGTTGACGAACAGAGTCGCCGTGAACATGTCCAACTACGGCCCCATCACGAGTTCGGGCACTGTGACTTCATATCTCCCGCTGACCAGCGCATGGTCGGCGCCAGCCCAGTGCTCGTCCCTTTTTCTCAAGGCCGGCGACAACCTCTTCCTTAACTCCCCGCAATACGACCAGGTTGTGCCTGGAGCCCCAGAATGCAACCCCCCCGAGCTCTCTCCATGGTGGTACCAGAGCCTGGATACAGCCTCGCCGACAGCAACGCTGCTGGGAGGGTATGAGTTTGTGTGTCCGGCGGCGTATACCACTGTATTCTCATGGGTGACTGCCGAGACGACGACAATTGGCTGCTGTCCATCGTATGTGCAGCTTCTACACAGTACTCAATGTTGTTCTTATAGCTAACTCGGAATGAATAGTGCTTATAGTTATGCTGGTACATGGTGGAGAGCCGGCTTCCCTTCTCAATGCGAGTCCTCGATTCCCACCGGTACAATTACCTTCGTCCAACCCGGTTCAGGGACTGTCTACACAACCACAAGCGAATTTATATCAACTCCCTCGGTGGTATGGGGGGTGCAAGTCAATGGGTTTAAAATCCAGCCGCCGCAAACAAGCGCTGCTACTACTACGACGACGACGACGACGTCAGCAGGAGTATCGCAGTCTACGCAGACCAGTAGCACATCTTCAGCTACTTCTTCGTCGACATCCTCATCCTCTTCTAAGCTATCAACGGGGTCTATCGTTGGGATTGTCACGGGATCGGTAAGTGCAGTAGCGACTGTCCTGGGCTTGGTGTTTAGAGTGTATAAGTGGAAGCAGAAGCAGAGGCAGTCAACTCAGGAGAGAGGCCAAGATGGCATGACTGGTGTTTCTTTTGGGAAAGAGATGATGGGGAGGTTGTGCGCGAACTGTGGTACGACCACCACTACTCAATTCTGCACGAAATGTGGCGCACGAGCCTGACGATGCAATTGAGGGATTGCAAGACGCGTGTTGTTGCCTAAATTATGGGTTCGTGGGTTTTGGTCAGATTTTTTTCCATTTCTAAGTATATATTTCCTTGTGAATTGTTATTTTGTAAATATCTCGTGTAGTGAAGTAATTTCTCCGTCCTATAGGACAGCGACCACTACATATGTGCTCAACGTCTCAGAAATTGATATAGTGATGACATGTACATATGTATCAATTGATCAATTGATGTATTAATATAATGCGTTCATAATTGATATCAGGATTGACTGGTTTGTCTTTCACAATTAGATAACAATGAAACCGTTGCTCGCCTCGTAATATCCAGCCTGTAATTGTTCGAGTATATACGATATGGTGAGATTGAATATAATCAGCTCTTAGTGGACTCCTTCACCAACTCCACTGCACGCTTAGCCAATGCCTCCGTATCAGGAGGGAACCTGGCGCTGACATAGTTGTACTTTTCATCTTCCACCACAAACCTGAAATCATTAGCATATTAATATAATAATAAACGAAAGAACTCAGATATACTCACGGCCCAGGACCCAGGCTATTTTTATACTGTTGATCCGGATGATCCAATTGCTTCCTCACCTAACCCGATCAGCCACACCTCAAACTAAAGAACCAACGCGAATACCAACAATAGTCTCGACATTCTCCGTCCCCTTTCCATAAGTCTTATAATAATCACCGAGAAACGGCCTCGTCAGCCAGAAAATACCAGACTCCATCGCCCCAGGCAACGCCGTCGTCGTGACATCATGCAACACACTCTTCCCTTCCGTCTTCTCGGCCGCTGCAAGCGTCTGTACGCCGTGACAAATCGCCGCGACGGTCTTTGCGCCTGGCTTGCGTGTCTGAGGGAAGTACTCTGCGACATGTTTCTGCAGCGACGTCGAGTCTATTGTCTGGCGCACGGCCTTGTCGTGCCCTCCGGGAAAATACACTAGATCGTACGATGACAGGGAGAAATTGGGGTCGGACCATGAGAGGGGTTGCTGGATGGCTGGGTCTTGTAACATTTGGTTGTATTTGGTGATTGCGTCTTTATTTGCGCCCTGGCTGGGCCGTTAGTCGTTGATAAGGAATTTAAGGTGATGTAGCCTACGAGAAGTTTCCCTGATATCCCCGCGATCATGCGATTGTCGCACCGTGGCGAGTTGCCCTTCTCAGTCGCGAATTCGACGGCGAATCCAGCATCCTTGAAGACAGTATAGGCCACGGCAGTCTCTAGACGCGAGTCAGAGGGGACATCGATAGAGTATGGACTGCCTACCTGTCGGGTCATGGCCGTAGTCGGCCATTGGAATGAGAGCTCTTGGTGAGGTCATATTGCTGTTTGTAAGTGAAATGGAGAAATGAGGATGCTGACGGTAACTGAGTCACATGTAAGCACTACACAGTGTAGAAGTAGTGCACACAGGACTGAATGCTAAGTAAGGTCGGTAAATATTGATATTATATATTAATGCTATTATTGTTGAGTTTGTAACAATTACAAGTGTGCTGAGTGCTCTACTTGTACTGTAGTGGCGTCATGTATCTCTCACGTGTGCGGTGATCCTGCGGATTCAATCCCGATCTCCTCTCTATTATTCTCCACACAATATATCATCATCCAATTCCGCATTAATACTGTCAATCTCAGCTATTATTAAACAGTCATAATGCACCACAACTTACGATGTGCTGCAACTCTTATCAATGACGACTAAAGACCGCTAATAACGCAGCTTACCACCGGCCCCACCGGCGATGTCATTCGATCTTGCGTCCATCTTGTATTCTAAATGCAGCCGATTCCAGCCGCAGCGATCTCCATGATATCTGGGCTAGCTATAAACTCTGAATTTTATCATCGAAAGAAAGAAAAGAATTCGCGTCAACAATATTATTACCCTTCTAGACTTGATACACTGCTAATGCCGTGAGCGGGGTATATGCCTATTCGCCATCTAATTCCCCGCCGCAGTCCCCTTCTGCTGCTGAGAACAACCATCTTACAGACGAGACCATTCGACCGGGTCGCAGTCATGGGCGAAATGGCATGTCTCTTGCTCATCCAAACTAGATGAGGAGAAGCTAACTGGTGATAAGGATTTCAATGCTTCCTCCCATCCGCAGCACCCCAAGCGGCTCGTGTGTAGGTCTTCTCTCCTCCTACTTCAGAGAGCAATCTTTGTTATATATGAAAACTCACGCTGCCAGTTGCACCCGGCGATATAGCTGGTCCGCAGAACGACGAGCTAAAAGCCGCTGCCACCATTCGCAGCGCCGCAAGCCATCTCGCCGATGACATCGTCCGGTCAGATACCTCCACCCCAACCTCAGCGATGCAGGTGGAGCTTCTCTCACACCCTGCACGCGCACACCAATTCGTTATAAACCCACCGCTACATATCTCGCACCTCCATCCCACAAACCCGCTGCACCAATTCCACAAATGGTTCAAAGACCCACGCATCCCTCGCAGCTCGGCGCCAGAGACATGCACGCTGGCGACCGCATCCCTGCCATCCGGCCGCGTCAGTGCGCGCATGCTCTACTTCAAGGAACTGGACGAACGAGGATGGGTTATATACAGTAATTGGGGCAGCAAGGAGGGAAAAGGCGGACAGGTATTTGGCCCTGAGTACCGAGCCTCAGCCGACGGCTCGGTACCAGGTGATATCCATCAGTCGGCGGCCCTCAACCAGGGCAATCGATGGGCGGCATTGACGTTTCTGTGGGCGCTTGTGGAGCGGCAGGTGCGTATAGAAGGGGTCATCGAGCCGCTATCCCGCGAAGAAAGCGAGATGTATTGGCGGACAAGAGAGCGGAATAGCCAGATCGGCGCATGGGCGAGTTGGCAGAGCAAGGTGCTGTGGTCAGTCGGGCCAGAGGGTGTTGCGGACGATCTCGACGACGGACGAGCAGAGCTGGAACGGCGGGTTAAGGATACAGAAGCGAGGTTTGCGGATGTTAAGGATATCCCCCTGCCGCCTTTCTGGGGTGGCATTCGCCTTGTTCCTGAATCGGTCGAGTTCTGGCAGGGCCGCGCGGGGAGGTTGCATGATCGGTTTCGCTATGTACGAGAGGGGCAGACGGATCATACGGCAGAGGACTTTAAATGGCGTATAGAAAGGTTGTCGCCGTGATAGACCAGACCATTATATTCATTGTCAAGACTCAAAGCATGTAGATATAGTAAACCACAGCCCTCCACCTCCGCTGCCAAGACTGTTCTTCCTCATCATCGCATTACATTTGACTCTAAAATTCTAAGTTGGTTTATACTAAACATCATTTCCATTGAGAACTTTACCTAATGAAGATAATATATCGAACTTTTCCCAATAGGCTAAAGGTACTTCCACCTTAATAGCTCTAGTTAAGTTTGATATATGTATTCAGTTTGGCATAATACATTCTCAGAACATCGATGCTCATGTCCCGCTTCACTTTACCTCTAGTGAGGCTTTCAATCTCCGCTACCACCACATCAAAGGGAATGAAATACGAAAATCCATTGCTTTGAGAATTTGCAAAGAGTATGCCGACAACAACAAGATCTTCTGCAGAAAGTCGTCTTCCAAAAGTTCCAATGTGTTCAGGTAGTCATCAATGCCTCCCAGAAAACAAGGGCTGCCAATACTGCTCTCTTACTATATAGTTAGGGTTAGCATTGTCATTGGTCAGTTATAATACCGCTAGCTAATAGAGGACTAGCCATGACAATACCATACGCTGTATTCGTGGACTTACACCTGCCGTACTTAAAAGTTGCAACTATCAATGCCATAACTTAATAACCACACATGCTCTACAACCTACTCTTACACCACCATGCCCTCCTCCCTCTCCTTCAAAGCCACAAAATGGCTAACCCTCGCCCTCGCTAGCGGCGCCTTCGCCGCCTTAAACGGGCTATTCGCTAAACTGTCCGCCCTCCCTTCCCCAAGCTTCAGAGGTAGAAGGAAGAAAGCTAATATAATCTCAGAACAACAACAGCAGCAACCGGCTCCGCCGCTTCATCCCTCGCTAGCACCCTCAATCTTCCGGAAGGTCTCGTCGAGGGTGTCCTCCGCGCGGTACCTTCCTATACCCTAGCCAACTGAATGAATGGTTGCTGATTGTTTGGGTGGTAGATATGCTTCGGCCTGAACCTCCTCAGCAACTTGATCATGTGGGCGCTCTTCACAAGGGCGTTGACCGCCGCGCCGTCGACGACAAAAGTGTCGATTACGAATACCTCGGCGAATTTCTTGGTTACGGCAGTGCTCGGGATGATTGTGTTTGGGGAGAAAGTGAGTGGTTTGTGGTGGCTTGGGGCGGCGATGATGGGGGCAGGGTGTATACTTGTGGGAATGAGGGAGGAGAAGAAAGATGAGAGGCAGAATGGGGAGGATATTACGTTGAGTGAAGAGAGGGAGGGAGAGGGAGGGGGAGAAGGGGAAGAGGAGGGGGTGTATCATGATGAAGAGGAAGAGGAGGATGGAGAGGATGCTCCGCTGATGCCGCAGCGGGTTGATAGTAATAAATAGGGCCGCTCTAATTTAATAGCAACGTGTAAGATGTTAATATATACAACTAATGTTTCATTATGGAATATAAAGATCATCGGTCCTCTAATTCGACAAATGTGTCCTCTTCAGTGCCATCGAGAATTCCGTACTGGTGCTGACTGTCGTCAGTCTCTCTGGCCTGATCAGGTCGTTGCGCGCCATCAAGCCTGATACTTCGATCACGCACAATGCGCAATGATTTACCAATTCTCTGCATGAAAGCCCAGATTTTCTCTTCAACACTATTGCCCTGCTCTCGCTCATGGCTGCTGGCACTATGACCGTTGCCATTCGCAAAACCCGTCGTCTCCCCCGCGGTCGTGTTCTCTTGAGCCTCGACTTTGAATTGATACTTGAGACAATCCTTCACCGTCAACAGCCCCATTATCCGTCCACGCTGCTCAACCAGAATAACACGCGGGCCCATCTTCTTGAACAATTCCATTGCCGTTTCAAGCGGAAGTCGAGGGTGCACGGAGATCGGGGTGTGGTCGACGTACGGCGCAAAGTCGATGAATTTGGCCCCCGTGGTATTCTCTAGTTCGTCGAAGGTTTGAGGTATATCTTGGTCAAAGCGACCAGAGATGGACCGTCGACCGGACTCCATTCTGTTTGATGGTATGGCGTCTTGGGTAAATATACATCTTGCGTTGGGGGATAGGGGCGCGGTTCGTCGTGCTTTTTCGATGGCGTAGCGGAGTTCCGTACGGCCAATGTAGCCAACTAGAATCTTGCTGCTGCGGTCTTCGACGATGGGGAAGCCTTGGAATTTGTTGTCGCTTAGTAGATGTTCTGCTTCTCTGACAGGGAGGTCGGAAGCTGGGAGAGATAGGGGACTGCCCGTCATGACGCGCGAGACGGGGACGTTGAAAACATGGTCTTCTTTATTGTCCAAGAAGGGAAAGCCGTTGAACCAGATTGTTCGGTCTGCAATGCCTCCTTTTCCGAACCGGTCACTGACGGCTTTGGTAACGCCAACAACAATCTGATAAAGTTAGACGAATGCTATAAAAATATTGAGCGAAACCTACCATTGTTGGGAGAATGTATACCACAGCTCCAGTGAGCTCAAACATTATCACAACGATGGACACCGTAAGATGCATGATTCCACTAAGAGCTGCAGCAGCACCGAGGAAGGCATATGTTCCTGGCGTGATGCATGGCACATCCGGTTCGCACGCAGCAAAGAAGCCCGAATTGGGAAACGATTCGTGCAAAGCTTGAACAAGAATACCAACCATCCTCCCGAACGAAGCACCGACCGCCATTGAAGGAATAAAGATACCCGCTGGCACTTTGCATCCATAGGAGATGATGACCAAGATGACACGGAGGATTGTCGCAATAAGAAGAGAGAATATCATCGACCAGCGATTTTGTGCTCTAAAAGGAATTAGTACCAGTAAAGCTTTTATGCAAGGGAATCCTACTCGCAAATCCCTTTGTAGTTGTTATCCCCTTCACATTCTCGGAAAAGAACCTCCATCATCTGCGTCATGTTGATTCTCAGAAAAATATTTGGATAGCAGACCAGAGCTGTTACGCCAGCAAGAACAACGGCCTCTGTAACTGGATATAGCCCTAAGTACTTTTTTCGGAAAGCTTGGACTCGGAGATTCCATTTGATCACTAATGCGCCATACAAACCACCGAATATTCCAATAATAACAAAGAAGATCAATTCGAAAAAGTGCCATGTACGGTCGTATCTGACTTGGAACATGACCAACTGTCCAGTTCTGAAGGGGTTCATAGCCTACAACACAATTAATATTTCAATAAAATCAAGCTGGCTGATAAGATACTCACTGCTAACACGCCAGTGGCTACTAGAGCACAGAAGTAGCTTCGCCACAAAGTTTTTAATGGAAAGTAGGTCGACATTTCCTACACATATTAGAACATAATTTTGGCAGTTATATATAGAAGGTAGCATACCTCAAGAGAGAACAAGACGCCACCAATTGGACTCCCAAAAGCCACTGCTACACCCGTGCCAGCAGCGGCGGTTAAGATTTCTCTTGTCTTGGCCGCATTTCGTCGATACTTGTTGAAGAAGCGAGAAATAACATTGCCCGTGCACACCGCATAATGTACACTTGGTCCTTCTTTTCCAACAGACAGGCCTGAGCCAATTGAGAGCGGAAGACTAATTGACTTGATAAAAAGGGTTGTTGAGCCCAAAAAGCCCTTCATCACGAATCCCGCGAGAATGCATTTTATTTCTGAAATACCGGAGCCGGCCGCATATGGAGAGAATGACTTGACAAGGAAGGCCGATGTGAAAGCGAAGGCGATCTAATATCATTAGCTTAGTCTATTGAAATAGGAAGGATGCCAACAAACCGCAAATATAAAGTATACAATATAGTTGATAAATGGATTCGGTCCCCAACGGTGCCATTCTGGACACCCTGTTGAAAAGTCTAGTCAGTAAAATCCTAGAAACCACCACGGTTATCAACCACGCACCATTTTCAGCACCCCAGCAGCAGAACTGCTCATTGAGATAGAACGCAGTGGTGCAGTACCCAAGCTTTACATCCGATAGCCATTCAGTCACAATATTGAGAAATGCTGCGTTCAGCCCAATCGCTGCGCCGACCAGAGTCACGACGAGCCAAGCCTGGCCAGCATCATAGGATTCCCACAGTTTTCGTCGCCAGCCAAAAGTGCCTTCTCGATCCCAGAAGCCGCGCGCTTCTTGTCGGCGAGCTCGGCGACGTGCCTGCTCGTGAACGGCATCTTGAACCCAGTCGATGGTGGTGAAATCCTCGTAGCGCTTGATTTCGTTGATCTCGTCGGTTACGACAGGATGCGGATCGCTTGTGTCTGCGTTGTCGGCTCCCCGTCCACCCCCATTATCACCATGGTCGCCGTGGTCGGAAACGGAGAATCCGGACAGTCTCCGCGAGATCGGGCTGTAGGGGGTTCTCGCGGAGAGAAATGCTTGAGGCCGTGAGGAGCTTGACGATGCGCGAGATGCTGTCATATGTATAGCCTGGCGCAGACCCTTGGCATAGCGGTCTGCCAAGCGAGGACTAAACAGTGCCGCGGTACAGTTTCTTGCTTCTTTTGCTGGTTTAGACTAAGGGTTGACTATAAAGCGTATACGGTATGATCGGGCTGAATGAGTTCAATGTTGAGTGATGGTGCAATGACAGCAGGCCGTAGGTGTAGGTTAGTATGAGGAGTACTCGGCACAACTGGCATCCGATAAGATAAGCTGATGGCCCAACGTGAGAAGCTAACGGGTCACAACTAATATTAGTATTAATATCTAGCGACAAGTTTTCTTGAAGGGCCAATTTATGATTTGTGTAGTCAGAAAATATGGATACAATCAAATGTGCTATATTTCTTGCTTTGTATCATATGGCATCATGACAATGCCGCCGTCTCACCGTCAGGCTTGTAAAGGAAGAAAAATCTTCCATAAAATCTAATTATTATTTCAGCAAAATAATAGATAAAAACAAAATACCTAACCAACATTGACGTAATTGTGGTATATAAGGACCAACTGGCCAGTCACAAAGCTCTGGATATCTCGGGCAGGCCACACCAGACCAGACCCCGAAGTCACGTCTTTTCATCGTTCCGCCTAGTTACAACTCTGTCACGATAACAATTACTCGACACCCCTGCCTACCGAAAACATTGTACCGTCGAAAGCTGCGCCGTTTGAATATCGCTTTATACACCGTTCCTTTGCGATACGTTCCATCTCTTTCGCGTGACGCGTGACATCCGATAGCGCTTCGCCATGTCGTCAGACTACCAGGCAGCCCTCACAGAGGAAGCTACAGGACAGAGCATGCTTCCATGTATGACATATCATATCTCTCGCTAAAAATAAACTGGTCTAATGTTCCTTACAGTATCGCGGATAAAGAAGATCATCCAGCTGGACGAGGACATTGCGCAATGCTCACATAATGCTACGTTTCTGATCGCAATTGCTACAGTAAGCACATCACCGCTATATACTATATTTCTTCGGGGTATTAGAAGATACTAATTTGAATAGGAACTATTTATCCAATACCTGGCTGAACAAGGCTACAACGTCGTCAAATCCGAGCGCAAACCGCGCAAGACCATCCAATACAAAGATCTCGGTATGGAACTGCGCCAGGCTGAACGAGTCTGTGGTCATGACTAATGTAACATAATATCTTGCAGCAACGGCCGTTTCCCGAATCGATAATCTCGAGTTCCTCGCCGATGTGATACCCAAGACTACCACTTATAAACAATTCAAAGAAAAGAGAGCGCGCGAGATCACGCAGGATTTACCGATCATTGAAAAAGGCCAGACGACATTGAACGGCGCAGGGTCAGACGCGAATGGAGCGAAGAGCCTCCCAGCAGAGCAGACTGTCGCGCCGCCTCATGTCAACGGGAGCCAGGCGGTTGCTCCAGCCGAATCGCCCATGCCAACGGTGTCGATGATGATCGGGCGGACTGTGGAAACAGGGCCATCTGCGAATAGAGAGGTGGAAATGACGGGGTAGTCTTGTATCAAATATTGGGAATGATGGAGTCTTGTGTCAATTTGGTTTTGCATTGCAGGGGTGATCTTTTTATGAATTAGGCAAAGTATTTATTCATATATTTTCAGTTAAGAATATACTCTTATATTAAATCGTATTTATTTATCTATCAATATTAAATTAATATTAAATATTTATTTATTTTCAATACGAATTGAATTAATGAATGGCATTGACCAATCACGGGCGGCTGATTCATCCCGGCTGCTTTTCGGCCTGCAGCAAAGACCAGCTCGGAACAGACATTTGAACTTCACCTCCAAAATCCTCCTCCAGACTACACCCGTCTACCACCCCAACCCTCGCCCCCCTCCATCAACGTGCAATTGCCGCTCAATTGCTCTCTACCGGCCATGTCTCAACTCAGCTCTGCCTCGACGGCTCTGCTGCGCACCTGCGCTCGCCAGCAGCCCGCCACCGTCGCCCGATCCGCGCTTGCCGCTGCTCAGCAACAACGAGGTGCCGCCAATGCTGGAGCCAAGGCCTCCTTCGAGAGCCCCTTTGGTAGCACTGCGGAGGAATCGGGTGCGACTTTGAAGATTCCTAGCTTCAAGAAATACATGTCCAAGTCGTCGCCCTCGTCGAACAAGGTGTTCTCGTACTTTGTTGCCGGAACCATGGGTCTCGGGTCGGCTATTGGTGCGAAGGCTACTGTGCATGGTATGTTGCCTGTTATACTATGGTTACTATAAGAGGAATATGGATGTTTTTATGGCTATGGTCTCGGGGCTGGGGGTGTTTGATTGGGTTATGGAGAACGAGACAGCTAATGTATGACTGTCACCAGACTTCCTTACCAACATGTCCGCCTCTGCCGACGTTTTGGCCCAGGCCAAGGTTGAAATTGCTCTTGATGCCATCCCAGAGGGCAAGAATGTACGTTGGAGGACGCTTCTATATCATTGGGTGGAATATTAACGTGACGGGCAGGTTATTATCAAATGGCGCGGCAAGCCCGTTTTCATCCGCCACCGTACCGCAGAAGAAATCCAGGAGGCCAACGACACTGACTGGAAGTCTCTTCGGGATCCTCAGCCCGATGAGGATCGTGTACAGAAGCCTGAGTGGCTCATCATGCTTGGTACGCTCACTTCCTGGGCTTTTAGTCTTTTGCGTATATCGAACATACTAACGACTTCAGGCGTCTGCACTCACCTTGGTTGTGTCCCCATTGGCGAAGCCGGTGACTTTGGTGGCTGGTTCTGCCCTTGCCACGGTTCTCACTACGACATCTCCGGCCGTATTCGCAAGGGACCAGCACCATTGAACCTCGAGGTTCCCGCATATAACTTCCCATCTGAGGAGTCTCTTGTTATTGGTTAAGCGTACCAGAAAACGAAAACAATATTAAGAGAAAACCAAAAAGACAGGCCCATCATTCCCATGTTTCAATACTATCTATACCTTGTGTTATCGGTGTGACCGACTCATCCATCCATCAATCTTGATCCGAGGCAGAAAGTGCTTTTTTCTTGTTTCAAAAAGATATTATAGAGAAAGAGCGCCAGTGTACTATCTATCATGCTATTATTTCTGTTGGATCTTGTCAGAAGGACAAACAAGCCGCAAATACGCGCCAATTGGTTCTGTTGGTTATTGTTTTTCTTCTGTTTCTTTGATGTCATCAGTTGAACGAAGTAGAACCTTTCTTTTGTTTGTAAATGAATTTAACCCAATCACCTATAACCTACTATCTACATGATCTCTCCCTATTCCCTCCTAAATCAACATCCTACGGCGGCGTGATCTCAAAATCCACAACCTCCCTCATCCCCGTCCCCATCGCCGGCAACGTAACCTTCTCGCTCGTTCTCCCAATCTCCCGAAACCCGCTCTTCTGTAGCACCCTAACACTACCAACATTCTCCGCATCACACCGCGCAACAACTTTTCTAACAGCTGGCCTCAACTCCCAAAACTTCTCAATAAACACCCTCACAGCCTCAGTCGCGTATCCACGTCCCCACGCCGAAGGGTGGAATGTATAGCCTAGTTCGGCGACAGGAACGGGACGGTATACCCCTAACACGCCAATCATATCCCCTTCTTCTAGCCCTTTCTCTTTATTTTGGGTTGGATGTGTTTCTGGGCGGATAAAGACTGCGTAGTTCAAGCCCTCGGGGTTCAGGTCAGATTGGATGCCGCTCATCCACTGCTTGCTCTCCTCGAGCGTTTTGCAGAGACCGCGCGAGCTTTTCGGTCATTAATCACTACATGTACATCGTAGAAATTGAGGTTAGGTCGCTGGCGGGCTGTGTACTCACCTCCATCGAGTCGCGTCAGCATTGGACCAGATGCGGTGAAAGCCAGGGAGATGGGAATCGGAGATGGGAACGAGACGGAGGCGAGGGGATTCCATGGGTCAAACGCTTTGGACTGGATTTGACTTTGATAAGCGAGGTATAGAAGCAAACGAGTGAGTTTATCATTTATATGGGCTCAATCAATGTTGCGAATACATATTATTATATATAACGATAAAGATATAGCTGAGACATATGTTTTAGATTTAGCCAATCATAGGTCCAATCTTGTCGAGACTAGGAGTGAGATTGAGACGCCGACTGTCGTGATCTTTTCCGGCTGAGGAATATCCATTGGTTGTTGAATATTGCACGCTTGTGATTGGTAGAAACATGGTGATATTGGTTCTTTAGGGGTGAAGATTTGCTCTCCTACAATGCTGTTACCTATGTAGTTCCGACGCAAGAATATTGTTTGTGTGTACATATTGTTGGGATATTAATAATTGGGTAAGATTTAAGTGTTGATATAGTACTATAGTTAATAGGGTCAAATGACTATATGTACTTGACATTGATTATATTATTTTGTAGCTTAAGCATGCAGGCAGGCTGGATTTAGTTTACACCTAAAATGGTATATGAAGTGTGAATTAATCTAGATTATTGTCTAACTTGCTTCATTTCAAATACTTTCGGGGTAATACGTAGTACGTCTACTACTTACGGCCTTGGATAATAGCCTCTTCTGATTGGTCTGCCAGGCTCTAGATGCCCGAAAGAGGGAGAATGCCCCTCAAATGGCGGCGCTATGTAGAGCTCAGACAGCATGTTGTCATTGTGCACTTTCTGGTGTGTAGTAAAAGTCTTGGGGCGCCACCAAGTTGGAGTGGGGGATGAAAGTGAACTTGTGAGCCGTGTTCAATCCCCAGGTAACCCAAATGCTTTCAGCCTCATTCTTATTGCTCTACACAATCTGTGCCATGGAACATATTCAAGGGAGGTATGTGATAATAAAAGTACGCTTTGCTGCTAGGTACAAACTCATCCTAAACGGTATCTTGTTTGAGGTTGTACTTTACATGCACTTATTTCGGTTCATCTACAAGTGCCAAACATCTCGACAGCATGTACCATATCAGATGACAATATTCTACTATTCTACCAATGTAATTGAAGCCCAAATTATCTCTTTATATCATTTATTCTTTTATGCTGTTCTGTATGTCTGTCTTTATGTAACTTGTACATCAGTTGCCAAAAAACATCAATTCGACATTGAATATGCAGCGCACATGACAATGTATCCTGTCAGCCAACCGAAGAGATCACACTCCTCAGAAGAGAGTTGAGATGGGTCTAAAAAATAAGCATGGAAAGGAAAAAGCCGCCCTGAAAAAAGAAAATGCCAACCAACGCCGTCAACGCTTTGCTCAGGTATAATCGAAATATTGGTACAGTATATGAAATAAACTCCTTCCATCCTTCCAACGTAATCAAAGTTGGGGTTGCCCCTGTGCATGCAATGTGTTATTCTTCTTTTCTTCGCTCGAGGCCAGGCCTGCTAGACAGTAGTAGTAGGCTGATGAGAGCGGACAGGTGATTAAGAGGGTCCAGCCCTCGGGTATTTCCACGTAGATTAGAAAGTCGTAGTGAAATGAGATAGGAAATCTCGAGAGAGCGAAGAAAGAAAAAAATAGGGTTGAAGAGGTAGTTTGTGGATCAGGCGGTGACACCACCGATTAATTCCACAACCTTGCCGGAGACAGCCGATGGGTAGCCACGTGATACCATCTCCTGAACGACTTCTACAGCATTCGAGCGGCTTTCAGCAGCGATGAAGGCGCGGGTCATGGCTTCGTAGGTGCTTGGTTCGCGCTTGTCTGTGCCGATGCTATCGTAGATGCTGCGGGCCTTGAAAATGTTGCCTTCAGCGGCCCAGCCATTGATGAGTGTGTTAGCAATGTAGGGGGTCATCTCAACGCCTCGGTTTTCCATGTCTTGGACTATGGCACTGGTAGATGAAACTTGCTGATTGACGACCATGGATTCGAGGAGAGCCTGGTACAGACACGGCTGAACACGCACGTGGTTGTTTGAGATGACGCTGTCGAAGATGGCACGAGCACCGTCCATATCGCGGAGGACACAGCCTTTGGCGTGGATCAGTGAGGCGTAGTGAACGGCTTCAGGGCGCTGACCGGAGGCCTTGATAGTCTTAAGAACCTGCTCCGCAGCATCCATGTTAACTGGCTCCAAGGAGGCATGGGCGTCAATAAGCAGCTTGTACGTGTGCATTGTTGGCTCGATGTTCCGTGCGCGCATACGTTCGTAGTAAGCAAGGACTTTGCTACGATCGCGCTTAGTGTTGAGGAAATATTGGATCATCGAATTGTATGGAGCTGGGCGTGGTTTGTAGTTGGGCATGGATTCCATTTCGTCAAACATTTCCTCAGCAAAACGTTCGTCACTGACTCGGCAGAGAGCATTGACGACGGTCCCATAAGTTACACTGGTTGGGCGAACCCCATTGGCACGCATTTCCGCAAAGTAGAAGAGGCAGTCATCAATGCGACGGGCCTTTCCAAGCTTGCCGATCAAGGCGTTGTACAAGAAAGAAGTTGGCTCAACACCCTCTGCATTTGCACGGTGGAAGATCTTGACAGCTTCGGTTGCTTCATCGAAAGTTTTGGTGGATTCTTTCAATGTGGTAATGTAGAGACCGAATGTGTTAGCAGATGGGGCTGATCCAATATCCAACAATTCTTGATGATACTTGGCAGCTAGGTTGCGGTCGCCAAGCGTCAGGGATGCCGCGACCATGGCATCCAGAATTGAAACCCAGCCGTATCTAACAACACTGTATTGAGGCAAGAGAGGAACGTCGCTCCGAGCCATTGCTAGAATATCGCGAGTCAAGTCCGTACGACCGCCTTTCGCTGCAGCATTGATAAGCTTGGCATAAGTGATATAGCGTGGATGACGACCGAGACGACGGATGTTGCGCAGTTTAGTCAAAGCCCCGTTCAGCTGAGACATGCCTCGGCCGCTGGAAGATTCGAGCTCGTCCGCAATGATGGCAGAGCCCCGATAATCAGTCGAGTAAGCATAAGGATCGTAATTGTCTTCCACGCTAGTAGCTGAGGAATTCATCTGCGAAGCTTCGGATACCGATGTGTAGGGGCTGGATGATGGTAGTGATTGCTTGCTTGGACTGGGGGCGAAGTAATTTTGCCATCTGCGTACCAGCTCTGGTCGGCTGTCAGAAAGCTTCAGGATGGCCTGATCGACGAGTCGTGTGGTGAAGGCATCCATAGGGACTCCAGTGGACAAAACAACATCAACCATGTGGGCGAAGCGGACCAAATGAGGAGCGTCCAGAACACTACTGTTGACAATCATTCCGGATTGGACTTGAAGAGCGAGCGTAAGATCATCCACACTGAGCTGAGAAATACCCATTGGGCCGAGGCTAGCGACAGTATGTTCAGCAATGGGGGAAACCAAGCCACCATTCTCAACCATTGACCGGATGAGAGTAATAGCAGCGGAGGACGAGATGATCATGCCGGACTGCATGATGAGCACGCGACCAAGAAGGTCGATGGCTTCGTCAATTTCTTCTCGGACAGGAGCTTGAAGTAGCTGCTGAGCAGGGGCGTCATTCCGAATGCGGTTGAACATTTTGCGTGCTTCCATCAAACCCTCTTCAACATGGCCGCTCTTGAGGAGAGCAACGACGTACATGGTAGTCGGCTGGACTAAGTCCGAGGTTGCCTGATCTAGATTGGTCAGAGTAGCCCAGAATGCCCTTGCAGCCAAGACATTGCCTTGTCTAATGTGCAGCGCCAACATCGGAACAACGGAGCGAATGGCATCCGCTGACTCCGCAATCAGATGATCGTATGACTGAGATGCAACAGCCACATTGCCCGCGTCCGCGGCAGCGACGCAGATGTCTGCCATGGCTCGCTGGAAAGCAGCCCCCTGAAGCTGAGAAGTAGCTTGTTCAATTGCTTGCGCAAAATTTCCAGCATCGAGAGAGTCTTGGACAAGAGCGTTGCGGACAATAATTGACTCCACTGCCTCTAAACGAGACTCACGATCCTCCTTGGCATCTGCGAAAGAGCCGCGAATACGGTCAAGGAAACGCATACCGCCTTCCTTTTTGCCGCAAGATAAGTAGGCACCAACCAAGGCGGCATAGACATCACCATCGCGACGCTCTACAATGCTGAAGATACCCTTGTCATCAGCAACTGCCAGTTCACGGTATTCATTGTAGCACTCAACGGCGCTCTTCAAATCGCCAATACTGGCAAAGGCGCGGATCATCGACGGGAAGATGGCTGCATGAGGGACAAGCTTCTGAGATTCGATGTGAGCATAAATCCTAATCATGTCCTCAACATTTCCTTCCTCAGCACAGCTGGTGATGAGCGATTTGTAAACTTCAATCGGGAAAACCATTTCTTCATGGCGACTGACTGCAGCATCAAAAAGCTTGATGGCAATGCTCAGCGAGTGGTCTTCTGCTACTAGCTCCCTCTCCAATTCGCTCGAGCGAAACAGGAATTTGCCTGGTTCCTCCAAGCCGCCGAATCGTGTACGCTGCTGCTCCAGGGTTACCTTCGCGGCAGAAGTTTCGATAGCTCGCGAGACCAAAAGTGCAATTAATGTCTTGTATGTCTCTTTATTTGGCATCACACGTCGGCGAAGCATATCTGAGTAGACATCGAGGGCCTTGGGCACAGCCTGAGCTGAATCAGTATGTAACTTGATAGCAGCAACTAGCAATGCATTGTATGCCTCCACGGATGGAGTGAGGCCGTCTCTGATAAGATCCTCAAAAGCAGCCGGTATCTCCCCATATTTCTCTGCAATTGCCAGCTGGACTACCTTAGTGGAAGCAGAATGAGACTTCTCTGCGAGTGCGTCGACAGGCTGTTCCGCATCGCCATCTACAATGGCAGAATTCTCGTCGCGTGAAGCCTCCTGGGCACTTTCCTCCGCTTCGGCGTTCTCTTCTTGAATCTGAATCTCGCGTGCAACGGCTTCTTCAACCTTGGCACTCACGTCGACATTGACGGCAGCCTTTTTTAAATCACGTATGCCATCGTGTGCGAATTCATCGTCGTGCTGATCCTTAGTCTTGTCGGGTGTTTCATCCTTTGATTTCCAACCGATACGGCGCTTGAATTGGAATTGTCTCCAGTCACTGTCGTCGCCTGTTTGCTGGGCATGTTGCCAGGCGGCATAGTAGGCCGCTAAGCCGGAGTCGCCTGAGCCCGAGGTCGACTGGCTGGCCTTGGCACCGGCACCGGATGAGCTGGATGTGTTCTGGAAGGCATTCTGGAGTTGGGTGGTGCGAGAATATTTTAGGGAGTGGGTTGCAAGCTGGTTGAGCGAGGTGGAGGGAGTCGAGTAAGTGGATTGGGATGCGGCAACTACCGACTGAGCATAGCCATGGGTGAAGGCTTTTGCGAAGTTCTGGCGCGCGAGATGGGTGAATGGTTTAAAAACCATTTATCTGACCGGGGTCCTCTCCAGGTAGAAGAGGAGACTCTAGATACGGTTAGAAAATAAAGACGAGGATCATTGTGGTAGGAGAATTGTAGTGTAGTAACGTACCTTTGTGAGCAGGGACCAGGAACAATGCAGGTTCATTTGACGACTCGAATGCCGCCAAAGGAACGCGCCAGAAATGAAGAATGATTAAAATAAATAAAGGGTTGGTCACGAATATTGATTGAGTAGTGTGCAGTCCACAGAACCAGCCCGCGACCAAGAGAGGAGAGGGTCGATGAGAAAATTTGATGGTGGAATGGATGTGGATGATCGACCACGTATACACATTACACGCCTCCTGTAGAAGATAGAGGGGATGGGAATGAAAAAATGGAATTGCGAAAGAATGGCATGGGATGCAAAGAGTGTGCGAATGGTAGATGCCTGGCAGCCACAATAGCCTACTAATTTATTCGAGACTGGACGGAGATAGGGAAGCTCAGAGTCGGCGCTCGGGTATCAGTCCACAGTACACAGAGAGCGCGAAAGCTTCGAGAAGGAACAGGAAAGGCTGTGCTCCTCAGATGACCCGCGGTGGAGCCGCTAGGGGAAAGTAGGGAGAGCCCCGGAAGGGCTGCCTGCCTCCGACTGGCGGGCGCCCCGCGGTGCCAATAGGGAGTGGCTTAGGGGAGCCTGGAGGGACGCGAGAGGAATGATTAGGGGCCAATAGGGGCCAATAGGCACTACGGCGAGCTGTGAGTCACTCCTACATTAATCATCACTCCGGCTCTTTTTCTTCTGACACGTCGAGCCTCAGGCCCAGCTGCTACGTACGTCACCATCTTGGCGCGTCTCATTCATAATAATTCGCGCTCACATTGAATATTAACTGGGTGTTATTATGTGTTGATTGCCGCGATTGTTTGCTCAGCATGATCATGCCATGATGTCCTTGGATCATATTTTTGACCAAGCAGCATTATTGGCTGTTCCCAGTTGACGTATCAACTATCACCTATCAACTATCAATTATCAACTTGCGGCAGAACTCCTCAACCATGGCCGGCAGTGATGAGTAGCTATTATTGTGAGAAGAATATGAAGTAATAACAAGAACCGAGCCTTGGAGGAGAAGAAAGGCCTGAAATACTGAGAACATCTGATCTGGCCTGCTAGGGAAATCAAGATGCGGTGCCCAATTCGGCATGGCTCCGAGATCGACCAATGGGGGGCGGCTTCCCACCCCACCTTCCGCGATAAACATTGAAAACTGCTGGTGCTGCTTGCTCTTTCTGCATCAGCGCCGAGCTTGCATTTCGTTTAACCCACAACCTACACCCTACACCCTACACCCTACAGTATTCTAGTGACTGTATAAGCGAGTACAGTAGCAACCCATGGCTGTTCGGCCAGCCGCGACCACTGCCGTGTCGGCTCCAGGCAAGGTGCTTCTCACAGGAGGCTACCTGGTTCTGGATCGAAAGTACTCGGGCACCGTCTTTGCCCTCGATGCTCGCATCCATGCCATAGTGGAGCAGGTTCACCGTGACCGTCCCCCTACCCCTAGCGAGCCGCTTGCCCAGCCACCGGATACTGCGAAGGAGGCTGTGATCGAGGACGAAGAACAGGATAAAAAGGCCCTTGACGGCCCTCCAGAGGAAAGCGTGGTGGTCCGCTCGCCGCAGTTTCGAGATGCTGTTTGGGAATATGCTGTGCAGAGGTGCAAGGATGGAGGCGGGGTAAAGGTTTCACAGAGAAATGACGGGTGAGCTCCCTACCAGCCTGGCTACCGTGTGGATGAACAGGGAATATTCAGTGGTGATCTGTGCTAATTCGGACTAGACCAAAAAATCCATTCGTCGAGACCTCCTTAAACTATGCGTTGACATACATTGGCTACGTAGCCGACTCTCAAGACCTGGGCTCTCTCTCCGTTACGATCCTTGCGGATAATGACTACTACTCGGATACTGGGTTGGGGAACAATGTCGACGTTCGAGCCCGTGGCGGGTTCCGCGACTTTGGCGTTACTCTACAGGATGCCCACAAGACGGGGTTAGGCTCGTCGGCTGCCTTGGTGACTGCGCTAGTATCTGCCCTCGTTACACACCGCACGATGCACCCGGACGATCTGGTAGTTGCTCGCGAGAAACTACACAATCTAGCGCAGGCAGCACATTGCGCAGCCCAAGGCAAAGTGGGATCTGGATTCGATATCGGAGCCGCGGTCTTTGGGTCATGCTTCTACCGTCGCTTTTCCCCTTCAATTCTCGAGAAACTGGGAGAAATTGGCTCCCCGCGCTTTGAAGAAAGACTCTTTTCAACCGTCGAGGACCTAGACCCTACGCAGCCATGGGATACCGAATGCGCGGACGTCGGCATGAAACTGCCGCCTGGCATGCAGCTCCTGCTCTGTGATGTTGATTGCGGATCTCAGACGCCTTCAATGGTCAAGAAGGTGCTCGAATGGCGTAAGCAGAACCAAGACGAGGCAGACCAACTCTGGGATGATCTACAAGCGAACAACGAAAAACTGCGCCACGAACTTCGACGGCTCAGTCACGTCCGGATGAACCCAGGATACGAGGCAGGGATGGAGCCTGAACTTTACAGAAATGTGGGCATCCTGATGCAGCGATCCCGAAGCTATTTGCATGCAATGACGGAAAAATCAAAAGTACCAGTGGAGCCGCGCGTACAAACCGAACTACTAGATGCCGTCTTACAGGTGGAAGGTGTTATTGGCGGTGTAGTCCCGGGAGCTGGCGGTTACGACGCGGTTGCTGTGTTGATCCAGGACGATATTGACGTGGTTAAACGATTACAAGCGCTCTTTGAATCCTACCAAAGTAAAGTTGAAGACGATTTCGGTGGCAAGATCGAACGAGTGCGCATGTTGGGAGTCAGGCATGGATCAGAGGGCGTGAAGAATGAATTCCAAAGCCTAGGGCGGTACTTGACATGGCTGTGATGGAACCACCTGCCTGATGCGTCTCACCATCAGCCGGAGTTCGCCACTCGCCTTGCACTAAAATATTGCTAGATATGCATTTTAAGAACTTCATGACTGACGATGACATAATACAAATCAGGTGATTACTGATGAGATAAAGTCTCCACCTGAGGACGATTGCCTAAATTGCTTCAGCAAGAATAATGAAGCATGAATAGTTGAACATTGACTAGACTACAGTGCAGACACCGGCGGCGACTGCCGCTATGCTAACGCGATATTATTTGCCATTGCGTAATGGACTTGACAGCAGGCCAGTCCACATGTCACGTATCTCGAGGCCATTCTTATCCACCCAGCCCGTTCTTATTTCTCAGCAGCAGCGACAAGATCGAAAGATGCCGAGACGAAAAGCTTAATCGAGAGCACAGACATCGTCAAGCAATTTTAGGAACAAGTAACTAACATTTCAGTATTAACCATGGAAAAATTTGAATAGTAGAATAGTACTACCCTATACGTAGATACTAACTGAATTAATACCAATACCAAGCCTGATACTAAGCAATTAGGTGGCCTTGCTCGAGCCTCGCTGTGCAGTGCTGCGCAGATTAAATACCAACGAGCGGCCAATGACAGCCGACCGATCTGGCCAGGACTCAGACTCTCGCGTTGTCCTGCTCTCCTTCATCCTTCCATCCTTCCAGTCCTGCTTGATTTCTCCGCTATTATTATTTCCTCTCCAGCAACTACACTCGTTCCTCCAGCACTGCTCCAGAGCTTTTGGCATATATCACGCGTATTCATTGCCAATCGTCCCACTTGCCCTGCGGCCGGCCCAGTGGGTGCAGAACGGGTGCAGAACTGTCTCGATCATTGGTATTATTGGGTCTCGGCACCGCACCGTTGCCTCTGTACCGCAGCCTCTAGCAGCGAGCACCCCGGATTATTCGCCGCCCTGCTAGCTATCTATTGTCTATTACATTGTTACTATTCTTACCACCTCCATCCTCTTCTCCGCTCGCTCGCGTACCCGTCAATTCGACGGCCGTACCCTGAAGTTTTCACTGGCATCTTTTAAATGAAATAAGGGCGGGCTGAGCGATCACGATGGCATCAACCGAGAACGTGCCACCCGCGGCTCCTGACGCTCCCGAGCCTAGCGAATCAGCAGCAGCAGCTACAACAGCGGCAGACAAGTCCTCTCAATCGCACAACGATGAGAGCGCAGTCGAGGATGCCTCTGTGCAGAACACCAGCGCCGACCACCCCGACTCTCTCCCGCCCAAGCCAACCTCTGCCGAAGCGATGGGTGACAATGCCACCGCGCCAGAACCCGAACCAGCTCCAGAACCGGCAGCTGAACCAAAGACCGGCGAGGAGCCCGCTGCAGTGGCCGTCACAGAAGGCGAGACGACTGACCAGTCCGGCAAGGAGGAAGACAAGAGCGACGGCGGGCCAGAACTCGCGATCACGTTATTGTTGACCACGGGCGCTCGGCATCCATTCAAGATCGATGGGAAGTATTTACGGCGCCGCAGTGTGAATGTGGAGAATGATGATCCGTTCAATCTAAGCGTGTATACGCTGAAGGAGTTGATATGGCGAGAGTGGCGGCCAGGTAGGTTGTCTAAATTGCACTGTATGTGTGCATGAACACTGATGATGAGATTGTCAGAATGGGAACCGCGGCCGACGTCGCCGAGCTATATTAGGCTGATATCGTTTGGAAAGTTGTTGGATGATAAGTCGCCGCTGACAGGTTAGTTTTTTCTCTTTTATTTTTTAAACAGTTGTGATAGCATAGGCTAACCCCTGCAGAATCGAGTTTGACTACCGATACCCCCAATGTCATCCATATGACCGTCAAGCCGCAGGAAGTCGCGGACGAGGAAGACACCAAAGGCGGCAAGTCATACTCGGGTCGAGACCGGGATGCATCAGAACGGAGCCCGAGTTGTCGCTGCGTTATCTTATGATAGCATCACATCACTGGATACTGATACTCATTCACTTTGACAAGAACACCTCTCCTTAAGCACCCTACCTCCCTCGTCTTGTTTCATTCTATCCATGATATACCCTTGTCTTTTTCTTACAATTTCAACAACGTTCATCACACATCCCCGCATCACTTTGTCGAGAATGGACCATTGACCATTCTCCTCTCTCGTCTGTCATGTTACTGTCCTTCATTTGGTGTAAGGTAAATCGGCGTTATATCCATTCTTATTCACTATCATATGGTTTTCTCCTTTTGACAGGGTTACTTATATCGTTCATCTGGTCATGACAGTTACATTTTCTAGTTATATATCAATTGATTAAGATGATTATTACATAACTAGTGATTATATGATGGGCTCGTTACTAGGTTATTTCCAGTTGCACATATCGACGCTTTGGTTGGGATATATTTATATACGAATGATTCTATAGCTAGTTCACGTATTGTATGGATGAGCATTGAATTATTGTGGTATTGAATTGTTGTGTGGTCTTCGTAGTATACACCTGAATTCTTAATCTTCAACTGATCACGCAGATACATGAGTAAGAATTGAAAGAACAATGTCTCGAACCGAATAGTCTAGCCCATTCATCCTCACATTCCAGTTCCTACCCTACCAATCCATCTTCAACCTCTTCTCCATCTCATCATGGAACGCTGGTGGTTCACGGAACTCATCATCTACAACAATTAGCGCCTCCCCTCCCAAAAAAAAGGAAAAGAAGAAAGACATACTATGAAACACATCCTCCCAGCTCACTTCCGCATCCCGTCCACCCAACGCCAAAATATCCTGATGCACATTCCCTCTCGGCCCTCCCAGCGCCAGCGGCACAAAACTCGAGTCTTGGACAATCTTCATCTCCATGCCGCGACGAATCGGCTCCGCCATGCCGTACGCACGCCTCAGGGACTCCATTTTCAGTGCTTCTTGTGTGCTGCGCCATGCTAGTAGGCGGGCTTCGAGAGGGTGCGCGGAGGTGGGGATTGTGCTGGCGTTGAGTGAGGGCGAACCCCGTGGTGCTTGCGCCGTGAGGTTGTTGCGTAGGGTGTCTGGTAGACCGGGTGCCGATGGGGCTCCTTTACTGGGATGGGGCGCCTGGAGGCCATTGTGGTGCCGGCCGACGGTGTTGTCGGTGTGGGTGGCGTGAGAGGTTGCGGGGGCGATGCGGAGGGACTGAGGTGAGTTCAGTGATGGTCGTTTGGAGAGAAGAGATAGGTTGGACTTACCATCGTGAACGATTAGGACGATGATTAGGACTAGGACGCTGGTATGGTGAGGGGTTATGGGTTGCAGCAGAATATGTAGATCTCGGTATGACAGCCTAGATATGGAGATCTCAGATATGCTCCTGAGAAGAGAAGATGGTGAGAGAGTATGGATTTGCTTGGAGGTGATAGAGCTATGGAGGCGAGCTCAGGCAGACGTTACCCGCGCGTCAAGCTCGCCCGGCACTCCGCAGCCACCTACTGCGCAGCATGCCACGTGACTCCTGCCGAGCTAAATACTATCGGAACTAGAAACATAATTTTGATCAACCACGCCTCTCCTCTCGAGCGAATTGAATTGACTTGCCGCCAAACATGTCGGCAACAATCTGCTCGCGGGGTTCTATCCGCAATGTCACACACATGCTTCAATCAATGACCGTACACGCCAAACAATCAACCCCATCCTCGCTCCGACATTTCCATTTCTCCTCTACTCGATTCACTCCCATCCTCCATCCTACACTATCCAGAGCAACACCACCACGCCTACCACACCTACCACGCCACACCCGCTTATTCTCCGCAACATCCTCCTCCCAAGCAACATACAACCAAGTCCGGCGCGGCTGCCGCAAAGAACAACGCGCGCGCCGGCGCCGCTCGCCCGCGCTCTCCAACCGGCCCGAACTAAAAGGAGTCTGTCTTAAGACTGGAATCACGAAGCCGAAAAAACCGAACTCGGGGGAACGCAAAACAGCGAGGATTAGATTGAGTAGTGGGCGTGTGGTGACGGCGTATATCCCCGGTGAAGGGCATAATGTGCAGCAGCATAGTGTGGTGATGGTACGTGGGGGAAGAGCGCAGGATTGTCCTGGTGTTAAGTATCATCTTGTTAGAGGGGCGTTGGATTTGGTAAGTTTATCGATTATACAAGAATTGGATGGTGTGATGGGTGAGGCTAATGAGTGTGTAGGGAGGTGTTGCGAATCGGTTGACGAGTCGGTCCAAGTATGGTACGAAGAAGCCAAAGGCGGACTGAGGGTTAATAGGGAGATAGATGTTATTTTGTTGTATTATAGTGCATTAGTTTGTTTCGATTGCATTTGTTTATTTGGGAAGGTCTCTGAGTTATATTCCTAACGCTTTTAACATTGAATTTCAGACCCAGGATAAACATGTAACGCCAAACCCCTTTCAAACAATCCTATCCTTCTGTAGAAATGTACGAGACAATTGATAGTCCACGTGAACCACATATTAGTAGATACAAATACATATATATCCCCGCAAGAACCAATTCAAACGCCTCAGAACAACCATAAGTATATCACTCGTTTCAAAGACAATGAGTAGGTGATATGTGATAATGACTTTTTCGTTTTCTGAACGTGCAAAATAAATAATGGAGGTATCCTACTTTCTCTCGCGAAGGCGAAAGTCTGTTAAAGAGAAAATCCCAGTTGATACGTGCTGGGTTAGCCGTTGCTGTCGTCTACGAATCCCGTACGCAGCGGCGAGTACGATTGTAACGACCAATACTGAATAACCCACAATCTTCAAGGCGTCGGCTAGTCACTCTTCCTTTTCGTAGCCTTCTGGTTTGGGAATATTATTAATCTGGAAATAGCGAGATGTGCCTACCAGGGTTAGCGTTAGCTATGCTTGTGAACAAATTTACCACGGCAGTCTTACAAGAGTAGCCTTTCCAGTCAAAGTTGTCGGAAGGATTGCAGTGACATTTTAGGTCAAGTCGGGTCTGTTCACCAGTCGGGCAGTGGGTGAATGGCACATGATAGTACGCGATTTCGTTGAAGAAGTGGATTTCTTCTTTTTTCAAAAGAAGACCCGCAGCGATCGAATGGACTGGCGCGTCACCCCATCGCTCATAGAAGAACCCGCCATCTTTATCGAGGGAAGTGAAGTAATCGATATAAGCATCGGATCGCAGCCATTCCAGACTACCGACCTCGAAGTTGGACCACTAGAAGGGATAGTAAGCACACCAAATCATCAGCTAGAAAATGAAATACTCACGAAATGGCACTTGTTGTACGTCTTTCCGCCGTCGTCGCTAAGGAACCCCATCGAGTTATCTTCGGCGATATGTTGGGGATTAGCCGAGGCGAACTTCTGGACACTGTCCCAGAGAGTCGGAATGGTCTCGAAGTATTCGTACAAGCTGAGCACAAAGCTGTACTTTTTGTTGTTCTCCTTCATGTATCGGAACGGATCAAACGAGATGTCGCAGAACAATTGAATGCTGGGCTCAACACGCCAGTAGTACTCGTAGTTGAGCATCAACTCATGGCGGAAAAAGAAACCGGACTCGTAGCGGCACATGTGTCGGTAGCTCTCAGAGTCTCCGTAGATGATTTTGCGCTCCTTCATGTCCTCGCGCACTTTCTTGGCCTTGTTTTGATCAATCCACTCGGGATACGACCAATGGTCCTTCGGGATCAGTCCATAATGGGTCTTTCCAGACACCAAAGAAGTCGTGATCTTCTTGAAAGTGTCGTCAAACGGTTGGTCGTTCAAGAAAACCCAGTCGTAGTGGTGGTTGCGATTGAAGCGATCCTCTACCTGCCGGATCGACTTGGCGATCTCCCAAATATCATTATTTCGGGCAAGCGTCACAAAAGTCGCATTGATACGGTCGCCAGAAGGCGTCAACTCCGGGGGCCGGGAGACGACTGGACTTTGGTGCGAGGTATCGATTGGCTTCGATTCCGTGGATTCCGTGGATTGTTTTCCCTTGTTGAGGAGAAGCGCAGATTCGTATTTCTCAGGCAGAGGCAGCGACGATCGTGAAATGAAGCCTATAATTGCCAGTCCCTGAAAACGGAAGTTATTAGCCTGGTAGTATACCAAAACAGAATAAGCGGCTCACAAAGACAGCAAACAGCAGATAACGAATATATCGACCGGAACTCGAAGACATGGTGAAAGCGATTCCAGGCGAACAGCGAGGTAGGCAGCAGTCAATTTAGAAAAACATCCAATGTTGCGTGCCTCTATAGTTTATGATGTGGCAACCATGTATCGCCGTGATAGAAGATGCGATGAAGATTAAACGAGCGACTGTTGGAGGCTAGACTTTGATAGCAGATGGTCCTTTGTAATGGAATTCTTCGTAGTCTTGTCCTGTGCTCTGGTGGACGATCGTCGACAGGTTGGTGAAACGAAAGACCGTCAGACAGACAATCAGGAAACAACGATGTTGGAGCCACCAAGGCAGTGGCAGCTGTTGGCGTTCAAGAAATCAAAGCAAGAAGAATTTGAATTTCATCGGGACTGTTGGTGATTACATGCGTGGCCGCGGCTGAAGTGTAAAGTCCCCGTGCTAATAAATATTAAGATAGGTGTTAGGTATACGATGTACTAGCAGGCGGCCCACGTAATCGCCACGAGGCCGCATGCAGTAAGTAGCTGAAACACGCTACATGCCTTTGTTTCCAGCCGCTCTGAAAACACCTGACGATTGGGTTCAATCAAAGTAATAATAATCATCATCATTGATGGCATATTCTATATTCTATATTCTATTATTTTATATTATTCTGCTTTCATTACAGTACTGTCTTTGCACAGCTATTCATGTATAAATAGAGAGAGCCTCAAAGCCTAATGTTAAAGCATTAGGAACGTGATACTGCAATTATACTAATACTAAAGATTTGTTTACTGGCACGTGAGGTTAACAGTTTACCTTAGTATTAACATGTTAAATGTGTTAATCTGTTAATTATAAACAAGTGAGGAGAGTATAGGGTGCACACTTCCGCGTTGCTGCGTTGCTGCCTCAGGCATCCTGAAACACAGGCCACAGTGAAAAGCCCGTCGCGGATACCTGCTCAGACCTGCAGCATATTATTGCGATAACTCCACACTAACTGCCACGCCACCCCTCACCCTCACGGCGCTGGCCTCGGTGCTCTTCCTCGCACCACTTCCGACTGATTCTGTCTCGCCTTGTGTGCAAAAGCTTCTGACGATGTCATTCTTCGGTTTTGATACGTCTCTTCCACGAGATCGCCAGGCTGGCCAACAGGCTCGAGGTATCTTTGAAAATCCAGATCCGTTTGCCGAAGTCGCCCGTGCTCAGGCTCAGGGTCTGCACGACGCAGATGACGATGCGTGAGTTGTCCTATCTAGAGAGGTGTATTAAAGTGTTCGCTTTCTGAGACTGGTGGCCAGAATTGACTTCGAGGATACCTACGATGGGTTGGGTGACCAGCTGGACGATGACCAAGATGAGTTCAACGATGATACCTTCGGCGGCGGTAACAACACCGTGGGAAAGGATTTTGATTTCTTCGGAACGACCGCGCAGGTTTCTGATGCGATTAACGAAGAGCAAATTCGCTATACTCTGCAGCACCCTAAACCATCCGCCCCGCTGTCCCCTGGCGCTGGCCAACGGCAAGCGCCTGCAGTAGCATCTATTCCTCGGCTACCAAAAAAGTCTGGGTATGAGAGATACCAAGACTCCGAGTTTATTCCGGAGATAGCAGCCAAATCGAGCGTATGGGGAACAACTGCGCAAAAGAAGCACGTGGCCGAGCCTGCGCCTGTTGCTTCTATGCCAGCCGCGTCGCGAAAGATGATGAGTTTGGAGGAAGTTGAAGCTCAAATGCGACACCAACCGCAGCAATTTCCTCACGCTACACTCCCAATAGCTCCCCATCCCGATGTAGTTCAAGGAGTACCCCGTGGCCAGAAACTACCGCCTTTCCCTGAAGGGTTCCCCCCCCTTCCACCCGGGGAGTTGATGGCCTTGGAGCAGCAAGCTTTAGCCCTGGGAATAAGCCCAATCCAGCTACTGCAGAGACTACAACAGATGCCCCCGAACAAATGTTCCACGGGCCTCCTCCCGGACATCCATCAGCACCTTTGCAGCCATTGCCCCGACAGCCACCTGCCGCTCCCCAGCAACAGCGCCAACCTCCACCGACACACAGGCAGCAGCAGCATGCCCCTTCAACCTCACAGGGCGCACCAGTTATCACTGATCCGCAGCAGCTGATGAACATGTCAGAGGAACAGCGTGTGAATTATTTAATGGAAGACGCAAAACGTGCCAAGCGCAATCACAAGATTTTCCTTCTTTCCCGTGGCAATGGGTTGATGACACCCCAGGACAAGAACTTCATCACTCGAATCCAGTTGCAGCAGCTCGTAGCTGCTACTGGGAATGTAAATGATACTGATTCTGAGTCATTATTGTCAGAGGACTTTTATTATCAAGTCTATAGTCAGATACGCGGTGCTCCACGTCAACATCCACGCCAGCCTCTAGGCCATTTCGCACAAACATATCTTTTCCAAACTGGAAATCGCACAGGTGGTCATGGCCGTCGACAATATCAGAATGCGGATAACCATATGCAGCGTATGCAACAGCAGGTACAACGAGCTGTTGAGGCGGCCAAGGCAAAGCCGAAAAACAAGCAGCTCATCATTGAGGGAAGTTTGGGAAAAATATCATTTAGCAACGCCAAGACGCCGAAACCATTGCTGAATATAAAGAAGCCAGAGGGCTCCGACGGGCTCAAGCCTAAACGAGCAACGGCAGACCTCAGCGCCATTGACAGGAAGTCCGTTCTGAACAACATCGAGAGTGTTTACACAATTTTAATGCAGATGGAAGACCTCGAGCGAACAATGCCCCCGCCCCCAGAGGAAGGTGACGCTGAGTCCATTGAGAAACACTTGGAATGGAGACAAAAAATGCAAGCTCTGAACCAAGAGCTCTGGCAAGACATGAAGGTTCTTGAACCTATTGTACCAGGTTCTACGGTACCGCATCCCTTTATTGCTTTCTTGTCTTATCCGAAGGGCAAGAAGGCCATTCCCCGTCTTTTCCGTCAAATTGATCAGGAACAACGTGTCACTGTATTGACTATGATTGTTGTTAACCTCGATACTCTTGATGTGGTCCGCAAAGGTCAATTAAACACTGGAGAGACCCAGCTACCGGCAGCGGCTCGGGAAGATATTGAACTATTTTCTCAGACTGTCATGCCAAGCTTACTTGGTTATGTCAATGAGGCGCCGTTTAACATCATTATTGGCCTCTTAGGTTTAGTGCTTGCTCAAACGCATGTTCTTTTTGTGGCTAAAACCAGGGTTGGTTTGGGTATCATGACCATGCTCCTCAGTCGCGCAGAAATCGTCAAGGAGGCAGGTCAAGCTGATGAGCATGACTGGCAACAATGGATTGAAAAGTTCAACCAATTATTTGACTCTTTGGAACCAGGATTGACCCATATTTTTCCGGGTTCCATCAATACTGGAGACGATATGTATGTCTGGCAATTCTTGGCGGCGGTGGGCATCGGAGCAAGCCCAGACCAACAGCAACGGCTTGTGATAGCTGTTAAGTAAGTTTTTCTCTTCGTTTTTATTCTTTTGCTACGTAGCTAATGCTTTACGTAGGGACCGTGTCATGGAAACCGTTGCCCAGAGTAAGACTCTCCCGGCTGATATGGCGAGTCAACGGTTGAGCAACGTCAACCTTTTTATGCGAGCTATTGGCCTCGATGTAGAGCTTCTTGGTTGATGTTGCTATTTAATCTCATGTTTCATCTTTTTTATTCACCGAAAGAAGCCCCAATATTTTTCAAAAACCACATCGGATGACGACGTTGGATGAATGCTAGTATTACTAGCGAAGTGATGAATGTGGAATTGAATGAAGATGAATCGCCTTGACAGGCTGCACAATTATGGCCGTATCTGTTTGGGGATTCGGCCGATGACTATGGTGCCACTATCCATGTACCATACAACAGAGCTTTCAAACCTAGATCTATGCGCAGCCTAGCGGACATTTATTGACAGAGGTTTGATGAGATATATGGAGGAGGTTTTGCAGTTGCGCCGAACTACTATAAAAAGCTCTCTCATACTGCTCTTACTGTGACTCGACTATGTCGATTATATGCATAAAACCGGCGGTCAGACGCTTGTTTTATCAAGATTCTGTTGGAAAAGAAGACAACAAATAATACATTCAATACCACACATGGAGATCATAAAGTAGTAGCAGATTGTTTAATGTAAACCTAAGAACTATCAAAGAGATACTCTATAATGGCCACTAATTACCTCTATATTGAAACAGATTATCGTCTCCAATTGTGTGATGGTCTCAGTAAATTAGCCCCAAGTTTACTGGTACAAAACCAGCCACGCCTCACACTGTGTGCAATCTCAATGGCAAAATATTTCCCTGCATCCACTTGGTGCCTCCAGTGGCATCCACCATCGGCTGATCGTCATGAGGTCTTGTCAAGTCGGGAGTTTCAAAGCGCCTCGTGTTGCCGATCTTGCTTGAATCGAGATGCACGAGAGGGATAATCCAGGACAGCTCATTGTCGTTCAGTATGAAGTGTGCTGTCCGCTGTTTGTGCGAGGAGGGGATCCGTCGCTACATATCAGATGTGCTCTGTGCGACTTTTGCATCAATAAGAAGCCAGTTCTCGGTGCAATAATACTAAGATCCATAACATTTCGACTAATTCCTGGCACGTCATTATTCTGTTCGCTGTCAGCGTCTGTGCCGCGCCGTGTAAACTTTAGCGCTGTCATTTTCACCGATATTTAATATTTGCCCCGCCATATCGATGCGATACCAGTCCGCTGCTGCTGCCCCGCTCCATTTATTATTATTATCATCACTATTGTTGCGGTCTGCTCCATCCTCAATTTCTCCAGTCCACCCCCTTGCTTCAGCTTCTACGTTTCTTTAGAATTACCGCCGAGATCAATTCGCAAAAATGTCTGTTGGATCAGTTCTCGTTACTGGGTAAGTTGTATATGTTGAATAACTCCCGCCGCCACTCACCTCCTGACTCGACAACAGAGGAACAGGCTACATCGGGTCCTTCACGACCCTCGCCCTGCTCGAAGCTGGCTACAAGGTCGTCATTGCCGACAACCTCTACAATTCCTCGGCCGAGGTCATCAACCGCATTGAATTGATCTCCGGCAAGAGGCCCGAGTTGTTCCAGGTCGACATCACCGACCCTACCTCCTTCGACAAGGTCTTCGCTGCGCACCCCGACATCGACAGCGTCATCCATTTCGCGGCTCTCAAGGTAGACCCAAATCAATTCCTCACTATATAGTTTACACTAAACCATTGCGCTTCTTATAGGCTGTCGGTGAGTCCGGCGAGAAGCCCCTCGACTACTACCACGTCAATGTCTACGGCTCCATCAACCTGCTGCGCTCGATGCAGAAGCACAATGTCTACAACATCGTCTTCTCCAGCTCTGCGACCGTCTATGGCGATGCCACTCGCGTCCCCAATATGATCCCCATCCCAGAGGAGTGCCCTCTTGGTCCCACCAACCCCTACGGAAACACCAAATTCGCCGTTGAGACTGCCATTACAGACTTCATCAACGCCCAGCGGAATAACCTTACTAAGGCTGGCAACACTGCCGAGGCCGAGAAATGGAACGGTGCCTTGCTCCGCTACTTCAACCCCGCTGGTGCCCACCCAAGTGGTATCATGGGCGAGGACCCCCAGGGTGTTCCCTACAACTTGCTTCCTCTTTTGGCTCAGGTTGCCACTGGCAAGCGCGAGAAGCTTTTGGTCTTTGGTGATGGTGAGAATTAAAAGATTAAAAGAAAAGGAAATGGTTCACTGCTAATTAATTTCCAGACTATGCTTCGCATGATGGTACTGCCATCCGTGACTACATCCACATCTTGGACTTGGCCCAGGGCCACTTGCTAGCCCTCAACTATCTGCGCTCCAACCACCCCGGTGTTCGCGCCTGGAACTTGGGAACTGGTCGCGGAAGCACTGTGTACGAGATGATCAAGGCATTCTCGCGCGCCGTTGGCCGCGACTTGCCCTATGAAGTTGCTCCTCGCCGTGCCGGTGACGTTCTTGATCTCACATCTAACCCGGCCCGTGCTGGCAAGGAGCTTGGCTGGAAGACCGAGCGCACTCTTGAGCAGGCCTGCGAGGACCTTTGGCTGTGGACCAAGAACAACCCTCAAGGCTACCGCCAGCAACCCCCTGCCGAGCTGCTTGCTGCTTTGAAGAAATAAGTCCCTTGCCTTGGTATATGTGAGAAGTACTGTAAATATCCATGCAATATGCAGTACAAACAGATTAATGATGCAGTAAAAGAATTTTATCTATAGATAGACCGAATGAAACCCACTGTTCTGATAATTTAGTTCTAATTTAGCTGTGCTATAACCCATATGCGATGCTTTGATTCGGATGCTTTAATTTTGAGTGTTATTGGCCTTCCTGTTCCTTCTCGACCCAGGTGTCTGTGCCTTTGTAACATTGGACGACGATGCTGAGGAGTCCCCAGCACCCACGCCTGGATTTGAAGCCTCTTGTTTTTTCTTGGCCTCGTCTTCCTTTTTCGCCAACGCCCGTTTTGTCGCCGCTTCTTTTTCCTTTGCTTGAATCTGCTGTTCGCTGAATTCCCAGAGCTGTTTGGCAACTTTTTCGTCCTTGACTTCCTTACGCATGTAGTCGACTTCGCGACACTCTTTGACTAGCCATCCACCTATCCCATCGACTCTACCGAATTTCCCATCCATAGCTGCATACAGGAAACTCTGTGCTCCTTGTTGCGAGGACTTCAGGATGAGCCACCATACTGGCCATGTGACAAGATAAACTAAAAGACCCCAGAGAGTCCCTCCCGTAATCCAGCGTCGCGTGCCTGGCGTACGGCTGAAGCCAGGGTCGACGATGATAACACGGGCATTCATAGGCTGCAGATCTGGTCGTTTGTACGAAGAAAGATGTTTCTGGAAAGCCTGTGCGAATACCATCAACGAGAGCTTTGTCATGCCGTATATGCTCGACGCATTCTTTGCCTTCTGAACCGAACTGCCTTTTTTTGCTTTCTTTGTCGTCGACCGGCTCGTCGATTTCGTGTCTGGTAATGCCCCCTCTGTCCGCTGCAAATCTATCGTGCCGCCCATATAACTCGAGCAAGTACTGAAAATAATCCGGACGTCTCTATCAAACGGCTGCGCCTTGATGGCCGGACTTAGGATGCTGAGGAGATGGAAATTGGCTAGGTAATTCACCTGCCACTCCTCATCCAGCCCATCGGGCGTCAGCCGCTGTGGGCCGCGTGTTGGTGTGAGGGTATTGGCGCAGAGAATGATCATATCGAGACGTCGCGGTGGTGCATTGTCGACCCATTTCGTTGCGAACGTTCGGATTGAGTGGAGAGATGTTAGGTCAACTTGTTCGGCGTAGATAAGTTCGTTATTGGTCGATTCGCGCAAGTCCTCGATGTACTCGACTAGGAACACGTCGGAAGGTGCGTGTTGTGTGAGAAGGATGATCTGGGCACCCCGCGAGGCAAGGTCGTGCACGATTGCGGCTCCGATTCCAGATGTTCCACCCTGTGAAAGTCCGCTGTTAGTCATTTTCTATATTTACTTTTGCTGTGTTGCAGAGGGCGTACCGTCACCATAACCACCTTCGAGTGCATCAATCGTTCGGAGGTGTTGCGAGCTCCGCTGAAGAAGTACTTCAGCAGAGCCACCGTGCCGACGACCAGCGCGACCTTGATGACTGTCCATGCGTAGGGGATTGCTGACAGTCCTTCGGTCACGCCATGTGATATAATGGGAATCGGCATTGTGATGTTTGCGCCATGTCAATAGTTGTAGCTTACTATGAGACTCGGGCGATGATGCAAGGCCGAATACATGTTTGTATTGTTTGCATCATCCACGATGTAGAATAGCCAAGCCATCTCCAACTTTCTTATACTTGGCTGATACTCAGATATTTACACAATTCATCTCGGCCGTAAAGAAAATGGGCTACTCAAAATTGACGTTCTAGCTTCCCTCTTGACATATCAATACGATGGATGAGAGTTTGAGACGAGTTTCCAGTTCTATGCTTGCGAGTTTTCGTATTCCTTCTTATGTACCGTTTTCAACGATTTCAATTTTCAAGTTTCAGCCAATCTTCCCTTGACATTGGAGGCGTGCTATATGAGAAAGCAATCCCATGCGGCGAGAATTCATCATTCAACTTATCCAAACGGTCCCAAGGATAGCTGTCCCTGGTTGCGGAATTCGGCTCAGGAATAAAACGAATTCTGATTTCTTTCAGTGACGCTCGTTTAGCCACTGCTGCTTCCGCGAATGTTCGAAGCCATGCTGCCTCTCTTTCTCCAAACTCGGACCATTCTTCGGGGTATCCATCATAATTAGCAAAACACCATCTGAAAATCTTTAAACGTGGTCCTAGGAGTAATTCTGCAGCGTTATCATGAGAACCCGAGTTTTCATCCAATTGACGTTTCAATTGATATTTCGACAAGGTCAAGCTTTCCAAGGCTTCGAATTCTGACAAATCACATAGCTCCCCCAAGCCATGAAATACCAAATTACCTATATCTAGCACCTTGAGACTTTTCCTGTGCTTAAAGAGCATCGTCCGAAGCACCATAAGATTAAGTTCAGGTACAACTTCCTGGAAACTCCGAATAACGCATTCGGAGAGAGCGTCTGGCCAGGCTAGAAGCTTCCCTATAGCTTCAGAAGTGCCTTGGTAGCCACCCAGGTGTAGATTTGTGAAGGTTGCTGCCTGGATACCCTAATAATCCATTCCATCAGCGATCAACCCATAACAAAGCCAAAGGAAGATGCCAAGTTCCATAAAGGTGTCAGGGATGAGTAGCTATTTACCCCTAATATATGAAATGGGGAGTCCCTTCGTGAAGTGATGCCAAAGGCCTTTAAATACTTAAGCGTGGGTACCTGTAGCCCCATCATGATATCGGCCAGTTCTAAACCGAATTTTGATTGTCTACGCAACTCCACCTCTTCAAGACGTGGCATGTGTTTCGTGCAGCTCCGTATGAGATTCCAGGTATCCGTCTTATCATCTGGGCCAAACCCTCCAGAGACGTACAGCGATTTAACGTTTGACAGAAAAGGTATGATCTGCTCAACAAAGTAGAAATCATCTTCGGGTTCCGAAGTCCTTGTGTCAATCTTGAAAATCCTCAACTCATGGCAGTAACGGCCAAGTGAGGGGTCTTCCTGGAATGTACGAAGCAGCTTCCTCACTGAGATGCTTTTGAATTTGGTACTCAAACGATCGATTCGTATGGTGTGGTAGCTAAAGGGTATGATGATGCGACTAAAACGTCTGCATGTATATGCAACAGCTGGAATTTTAGCGGTTATATAAGAAACATATCGATATTGCCATTCGTCAGTGTCATTAACAATAACAAGCTCGAGTATCCTGCTTAGCAGTTCGTCTGGCAGGCTAAAGATAAACGGCGCACGAGGGATGCCGTCGCTGGGATCTTGATCGATAGGACTGGAGATATCTCTGGGAGGCTATTTTATCAAAATTAGGCCTTGGTCAGATCTTGAATTGGCTTGGTGGGAGTTATGAGGGTCTGACAATTGTCCATCTGACTTCCATTGCTTCTACCGTGCCTGTGTAACAGGGCGATGTTAGTTACTTTTCAAATTATGGCGATAACATTATGAGTCATAATGTCCTCTTCCTAATTACCAGAACAGAGAGTAATTCTTTTATAAGTGTTTTCTATTATGTTGTCTTCATTGAAGTTCACACTGTGTTTTTTTGTAGTGTCATTTTCAATTAGGTCGTCTTTAGTACTTTACGCTTTACCGTACATGGAAAGGGGCTTATATAGATCCACGAATGATAAGCCTCAACTAAGTGTAGTGGGTGGTTACTCTTAGTATGTCAAGCTCAAAATGAATAGAGTCATGAATCAGTTAAATTATCCGGTTCTCGCCGCTGGATACTAGATATAATACTCTCAGTTGTGTGTGAGACGCATATAAATTATTCTTTAACAACTCGATCATAGTTATCTTAGTTTATTGGTAATTATGAAGGCGAGAAGAATCTTCTCAAATGTCCTTCTGTAGGGAATTTCTATATGCTGGGTAGTAGTATATGATACATAAGTGTGCTTTCAACGATTTGGCTCGAAAGGCCGTCGAATTCAGGCGCTATCCTCAACAAACCCGATTTGATCAAGTGCTGAATCCTTATTGATCATGGAAATGAAAAGTCCGTAAGGAAGGAATGTGTTACAAAGCCAACTAAGAGTAGAAGCCTGCCCGCGTCGAATAAAAGGGCCGCTCCCATTGAGGACGTCGTCGACTACGTTCTTGGCTGCCACGCTGATATTCTGTTTGTTGGGATGTACCATAGTCTTTTTGTGGCGATCTATGACTGCCGTTATTTTTCGGTAATACGAATTTAGGGGCAGCTCAAGGTCTGCAATATTAGCAGGGTCGTTTCCGCTTGTCTGGACACCGCCAAGAATAACTGTGACGACTCGCACGCCTAGAGGTGCCATCTCGAGGCGCAACGTCTCGGAAATCCTTGTTTCAGCACTCCTTGAGCTGCTATATACACCTGTATCGGAGTAAGCATCAAGGTCTGGGGAGAGATTAGAGTCAGGACGCACCCGCCCATGCAAAGACCATTTCGCTAGACACTGAGCTGATATTGCACATGATCCCTTTGGCCTTAATGAGTAGTGGTGCAAACGCCTGCGCCATGGCAATAATGCTCCAGACATTTGCGTCGTATACCTTCTTGGCATAATCGAGGGACGCGTCTAGAAGTGGCACTATGGCATTAACGCCGGCATTATTAACGAGGATGTCGAGTGTCCCTCCTGTGCGTTTCGTAATAGTATCGGCACATTGACGAATAGACTCGACTGATGTGACTTCAAGCTCGACGATTTCTATGCCATCAATTTCACTCAAAGATCCAGCTTTAGCCTTGTTGCGTAGTGTTGCGAAGACCCGGAAGCCTTTCGAACGGTAGACCTTAGCCATTTCGGCCCCCAGCCCTCCATGGCTGCAACCGGTGATCAAAACCGTTTTAGTCATTCCAACGCTTGATGATGGTATGAAAAATTGATCGTATATAAATACGTAGTTGGGGGCATGGCAGGAGACCCATGCAAGGCTTCATTTATACATGACACAGAAGGTCACTTTGATTGGAATAAACGGATTCCGGACACTCAAATCCGTAAGGAGATTGTGATGGAACATAACAACTCGTATTCCATCCTCGGTCAACAAATCAAAACTGCTAGACAGTACCGTATTAGAAAATGTTTACTCCATAGCAGATAATTTTGTCGCCAATTCTTCTGTTGGTTCTCCGAATAGGAGTGGCTGTACGGTATACGGACGAAATTCCGGTGGGAGTCCCTCCGCTTCCTCCGCTCCAGCGACTCGACTTTGTACAAGTGCTCATAAACTGAAAAGCTGGGTCAGCCAGCAAATAGTCATACCTCCAAACATAGGAATTATTTTTTTCACAAGTAAGCCACATTCCGAGCTCATTCCTAGCGGCTCGCCTCTGGGGGAGGATGTTATCTCCCCTGAATTCAAGTGAATACCGGCGCAACCGACGAATTGAAATCACAGTTCTCTAGTCTTGCTAGTCTCTTTGACTGGACGCTGGCACCGACTTAGCCACGTAAACGAGAAGAACCAATCTGCGCCGGGAATTCATATTACCAATCTTGATAAGTAATTTCGATTGAGTTCTCATAGAGGTTTATATAAGTGTGCGTTCTGTTTCCAAGATGGAAGCGGAGCACATTTTTATGTAGTGACCGTGCCAAATACAAGTTGACTCATTTTGCTCCTTATATACAATCGGCGATTATATCATCAAAATGCGACTAGACAATGAATGGGACAATATAGTTGAGAAAGCATTGAGGAAATGGAATGTACCGGGTACTGCGATAGCGGTTGTTCATGGCGGGGAATCTTGCGTCAAGGTAAGCATCTTGAATCATGTTTTCTGCCCATTATTGACAGGACCACGAAGGCCTATGGCCTGGCCGAACTACCAGCTAGGAAGCTAGAAACAAACTCAATATTCCCGACGATGAGTACAAATAAAGCCTTCCTAGCTGCTGCAACAGCGCTGGTGATAGATGATACCAAGGCAAGTGAACAACCATTAACATGGGACACACCAATTTCATCTGTAATCCCGGATGATTTCGGTCCTTCGGATATTACCTTTGAAGACGCTTTATCGCATCGGTCTGGGCAGCCAGGACACGAGCCCAAACTGAGTCTGGCATCCCGCGATGAAGATCTTCAGAATCTAGTGCGCTCTATGCGCCACCTCTCACCAGCCTACCCATTGCGGACGACGTGGGAGTATAACACTTTCATGTATATGGTTGTGAGTCATGCACTAGTGCAGAAGATGGGCGAGAGCCTGGAATCTTTCCTCCAGCGACGTATATGGCTTCCTTTGGGTATGGGTGATACATACTTTAGCACGCAGAAAGTTCGAAAGATGCCCGGGATTCAAGAAAGGCTAGTTAAGGGTTACGAATGGGTTTCTGAGGCGAAGAAATACAAATTATATGAACCGATCAACTACCAACCCTTGGAAGGCGTAGGTTCAATGGCCAGCACCGTGCTTGACTACGAGAAATGGATCAAAGCTTTACTGACGAAATCGACGCCTCTGTCTGCCGAGAGCTATGAGGCGTTATTCCATCCTCGCTCAATTCTTTCAAAACCAGACAGTGTGTCAGCTTCTTTGAACTGTGCTCATCTTTATGCTCTTGGTTGGTTTGTGGATAATTATCAAGGATACCCGTTCTATTGGCATACTGGTGGTTGGCCAGGCGTCTCAATTCTTCTTGGCCTGATTCCAGATAAGCAGTTCGGCTTCGTCATGATGTCTAATTCCCGTTATGCTGGAAGAGAGCTACAAATCGATTTGTATCATTGTCTTATAAACCGCTGTCTCAACTTACCTATACCTCAATCTATAATTGATAATGGCGAACAAGGCCCCTCTGGTACTGTCGGACTTCAAAAACCCGAAACATCAATAGAGGCGACCGCGCGACTCTTTTCGAAACATGCTGGTACCTCAACGGCACCCATTTTACCGCTTTCAAGCTACGTCGGTACGTACATCAATAAGGGATATGGGTCGATAACCATTAATTTAGACAAGAGCAACGGGTCCTTGCACGCAGATCTCTTAGATCGGGTGACGCCATCTAGAATGGACCTAGAGCATGTTACGAGGAATTACTTTCTAGCAAAAATTTACGAGCCAGGTTGGGATAGTGCTGGGATTGAGTATTACGTCACCGAATTTCGTATTTCGTCGAATGACAAGGTAGATAAGGTCGGGTTCAATTTTGAGCCCGCCCTGGGTGAAGGGGAGTTGATTTGGTTTACTCTTGCTTGATCGCAAACGGCCACCGCGTCTTAAAATAGTCTAATATCATTCATTAATCCTCCTCAAAGCTTGTTACAAAGCATTTTCCAAAAGTGGAAACTTCCAACGTGTAGCCCTAACCCTAAAGTGTTCAGTAGGCGATCTGCTGATAGAGATTGAATGTGTCAGTGACACTGACTGAACAAGAGGGGGAGGGATAATAATTGATACACCGCTTCTTTGCTTTGTCGTTGCCTGAAAGCACCCGCCCATCTCCATTGAGCGGGTTTACATGTCTGGTATGAATTTCAAAATTTATCATCTATGATCATACTTTCAAGGGTTTTTGTGTGGAGATTCGATTTATTGTAGCTTATTTCTAGGTTCTGCACACGAAACAGCTGTTTGGTGGTATGAGAATAGCCCCGTTAAAAGAACGTTAAAACTCGAGCCCCGAAAGTTGCATTAAGCTCATTTTTATTATATGTGAGATGTTTAGATCCATCGATTCATTAAAAAAGGTACAAAAGTAGATATAAATTGCTTGTACTCCGTATTCACGCCCGGCCCTCTAGAGGGTCTTGATTATGACTGCTGCAATAATTCTAGTCTCGATTCATCTGCTTCAACCCATTTCCTCCATTCTTGCCATTCACTATAATCGGCGGCTGCTGTTAGGCCTTGGTATCGTATAGCTTTGAAATCGGAAACTTCCTCCCATGGTTTTCGATTATTAGTAGGCCCGCTAGTACTGCCTCCGCGAAGAATTCTTTTTGCTACGCTCCCACTGCCAGCACCATCCCAGCCAGCTTTGCGCATCAAGCTCTCTACGGTTTCCTCTTTTGACCACCCTTGCTCGGGTGCGACATCTGGAAGGTATGTGGAGCCATATCGTCGGTTTCTGTAAATGAAGGAAATTCGGAGGCCATGTATTCCTAGCTCCCAATCCAAAGCGTCCGTGCATGGCTCAAAATTGCCAAGTAGAGTCAGAAAACATGACAGGGAAGGTAGCTGTGACGAAGGGATTGGGGAGAAACGTATATCATCAAATGCGCTGAAATCTATATTAGTCCTCATGTTATAGCTTTTTAGGTAGATCAAGTTCGGTATGTTTCATATCATAGAAATTTGAAATGTGCGTCCAGAGAGGAAACTTACGAAATGCGTGCATAGGTTTTGAGGACGTGCGAGAGCTTTTGTGCTTCAAACGTGCCAACACAACCACGAAGGGATTTGTGACCATGTCTGGAAATTAAATTCCACGTTACAAATACTGGATAGGATTCCTCTGAGAGTTCGCTTCGATTTGGGTCTAAAGATTCATCTGGTGTGGTTAAATTGGTTGAATTTGACAGCGCTGAGCGAGATGAAGTGGCCGATAAGGTTGTCGTACTGGACGAGTCTGATGGCTCATCATGTTGGAGACGTGATATATAAGGTGGCTTTGCAGCCTGTTCAGTTACTTCTTCCTCTTTTTCGCCGGCGATGCTAGAAAACCGGCCCTGTCAGTTCAATTCAATAAAAATCACGTCAAAACAATCGGGAAGGATTTGAGGTAAACCCACGCCTTGTCTCCCACGGCGGCCAGTTTCTTAGATTGACTAAATTGCCAATAAGAATTCTCTATGGCAGCAAGGCTAGGAGGTTCCTCATGTTTAAACGAAGCAGCCAAGCTTTCAAAGCAATAGAAGCAATGTGCGGGAGATGCCATGGTGTAACCTGAGATGGAAAAAGAAGGCGTAACAGCTATAGAGTCTATGATCTATCACACAGGTAATAATTCTGAGAGCAGGCGAAGGCTGACTCTGTACTAGATCTGTCGTGGAAGTCGAAGGTACAAACACTACACAAAGGGAACTTCAACAAAGAGATCACAGGATGTCGATGGTAAGCAATGCGGGGGTACCGATAATTCATTGTTAACGGATTGGTTAGAGCTGCTCAACGCCCGGCCCCATGCTGGGCCTAGCTCCCGTGCGAGTCCGATTTTATTGTCACATCTTTGGCCAATAACAGCTGCAATCACATACATAATAATAACAACTAGACGAATCTGGCTAGATCGGTAAATTAAGTTTTGTGAAGTCGACCACGAAATACCACTACTCCAAAAAGGGGTTATTCTTAGTGGGTAGGTAGTTATAAGAAGGGTATTTTTGCAGGCTGAACGTGAATTATCACTAATTATCATAATTATTATACCGAGCTTTTCCTTTTGTTAATTTTTTTTCCAGGTGGGAAGGGGTTTGTTTTTCCTTAGTTGTGGGTGCCCGACAAATACTCAAGTTTTTGTGACAGTTTAACTTTTGTATAGCTATCAACCATACGAAAAGCATACAAATATACATATTGTCGCTATTCTCGGTTATTCCTTCTTTAAAAGCACCCTCTAATGGAAGAAAAGAGGACAGTTTAAGTTCAAAAAAAGCATTCAAAGAAGCAGATAGAAACTATCAAGGTATTTTCACCTGGCTAAGATCGGGATATGCTGGCATACAGTTCTCAGGTAACGGCCCCGCTTCAGAAAAGCCTGTCCTTCGCGTTAGATGCAAAATTGCCCCAGGTGAAAAGCGGGAAATTCTGGTAAACATGGTGAAGGCTTCGCTTCGGCGTCCCTTTGTCTTTTTATTTACCGAGTCGGTCGTATTTTTCTTCTCATTGTGGGCTGCATTCAATTGGTATGTTCTCTAGTCCAGGAAGATGTTGCTGCACGTCGCAAGACATGGAGCTCGATGCCTGAGTGCCGCCTTTTCTTGAGTTGTCTCGAAAGTAACTTACTTCTAATCGGCCTCTTCCTGTGTGGATGGTTATCTCAGTTCTAGGTTCATTGGATTGTACCAGCTATCACCATCCAAATATCAACCACGGGTATCTTCTCGATCTATCTTGCGTTTTCAATTATCTGGCAGATTTTTACCACCGTTACGCAAGTTCTGACCTTGCAGTGCAAAGCTTCTGTCGTAATAACTGTTCAATAATTTGCCGTTTGATCCCGCCGCAAGTCAGTTGGGTGGTATCGGTGCAGCCTTGACTCTAGAACCATGACTGCTGGTGTTTATTGGACCAAATATTCGAGGACGAAACAAATTGGCAGCGAAAATTATGAAGTGATTGATATGTCGTATTCTGATGGGTTGGTCGGTGGAGAAATGGCACGAAATTCGAGTGGAAATAAAACTCAAAGTGGATGGTTTATGTTACATAGATGCAGGATAGATAGAGCAAATAAAGAGAGTACAATAGACTAATTAGACAAAATTTGCTTCAAAATATCAAACGAACGAGGCTAGGTATCAAGGCTAGGTTTCGCCAAAGTGGAAAAATATACGGAGGTGAGTGATATGGAGTGTTAGTGGTGGAACCAGCCGCGACAGCAGAGGATATTACAGGTAGCTTAACTAGCTGCGCGGGGTTACGTTAGCAGGACCTATGCTGTGTGCTTGTAGAGAGCATAACTTGACTTCGTGCAGAAGTGGTGATCCTCAAGTTGGCTGGCCAAGCTTTATCAACAATATACCAAGAATTGTAATTCCAATGCTCTCCGGACCCCTTCTACCCTCCTAGCTTCTCCTCCATACCCAGGTTCGACCATTCTATATCCTATCTTATTTTCCATTCTCCTCTAGTCAGCAAAAATGGAGCCGGATAGTGTAACCAGCCACTCGCGAAAGCCTCTTATCATACCTTTACCAGGGGAACTACCTGATGTTAAGCGCGATGCAGCAAAGGCATTCGCAGTCTTACAAGCTGGAGGAGTTATCATTACACCCACAGACGTTGGATATGGCATGATGGCGGCCAGCGTGGAAGGCATTGAGCGCGCGTTCACAGCCAAAAATCGCAAAGTTGGCCATTCCCTAGGAATTATCGGTACTTACGCCTTACATAAAAAACTGCATAATCTTCCGCCGGAGAAATATAACGTCACCCGTACATTATCTGAAGAAATGGGGATCACCATTGCTGTCGTCGCAAAAATGAAGGAGGGGACTAAGGAATTGCTGCCCAGTGTGGAAAAGGTCACGAAGAATGGCACGCTGGGTATCGCAATATCTGAGGGACCATTTCAACGAGAACTTGGAAGACTGAATGATGAAAATGGTCAAATCATGATTGGCAGCAGTGCGAACTTGACGGGCCAAGGGCAGAAGTTCCAAATCAAAGATATTGAACCCGAGGTCATCGAAGCCGCTGATCTGATTGTCGATTATGGGAGGCAAAAGTGGCATTTGTATGGGCGGGCTGGCACCACGATAGATTTGGACAACGAGCGCGTGCTACGCATTGGGGTCAACTACGAAGTCATCCGCGAAAAGCTAATTGACTGGTTTGGATGGTCCCTACCCGAAGATCCCGAGTTCAGTAAAGAAGGACTGAAACGTGTTGGCGTCTCGATCAAGTTGGATCCGGATATTTGACTCATATTATTTGCTTCATTTTCTTTATGGAATACTTGTGATTGCTCAACCAAGTCGTTGCCACTCAAAGAACGTGTCAAAAATGGATGATTCGGCTTTAAAATGCAATATAAAAGACGAATCAGTTCAATGATATAAAATTCGATTCCAAAATCAGTTTTGATATCACGTCATGTGCCAGCCAGCATTTGCCCTTAAAGAACGAACCGAACCGTCAAGTAGCAGATACGATTCCCAAACAGTGTCTTCCAGATTCCCAAAGTCTGGCCGGTGTCTGACCTATTGCCTTGTAAAATACGTTATGTGGCTAAAATGTACTTATAGCTGCTAGTGGCTTCTCAATTAAATGAAGTCTAAGAACCTATGGGCTTGTTTGATCTATATGGTAACTAGAGAGAAAATGCGTATCTTAAAGATAATCATCGCTATGTCCATTCATCTCAGTTTCTGGGATTCTTTCAAACCTATAAAAACATCCGTACACGTCGTCATTGAAATGCGGAGATTGAAATAGCAACATAGGCTTTTCCAATACTTTCCTCCAGCCATTAGGAACTGGGAATCTTTGAATGGCATGAGTACTGTTGTATAACGCGCCTCCACCAGTCCGCTGCTCAAAGGCACGGATGTGCTCAGCTGGGGTAGCATCAGCTTCGAAGGAAACAGATTTCTTTGCTAACATAAACATGCGTGATAAAACCGCTGTGAGCATGACAGGAGATAGGTACTGGAAGCCGTTGAAGCAGGCAATATGATCGTATGAGTCGGATGTCATAATGAACTCCTCCATGGGGGCTATATATATTGGTTGACGATAGTAGGTCTGGATACGCTTTGATGACGCCATCCTGGGTGAGATATCAACTCCTGTCACTACGGAAGAATACCCTCTCTCGCTGATTGCCTGACCCAGAAAGCCAGATCCACAAGCTAGATCAAGGACTGTCCCGGACCAATCGAAATCGTGAGTTACAGAGCCACGCATCATTTTAACTGTTGGTGTCTCCCAGATTTTGTCGTATGTGGAAGAGAATGTATCGAAGAAGGAGCTTACGCTCTTGTGTGATTTTGCGGCGGCCCTCGTCTGGATCAGTTTCGTCGTCAGGAGCATATCGAAGAGAGCAGCATGGCCACCCGGGTATGTCTTCATGACCATTTTGTCGCTTGTATATGCTCCTTTAGGGTAGAAGAGCGTAGGAAAGATATTCATTTCCAGCACATATACTTTTCCTGTTGCAGAGTCGACTCTCATATCAGCTCTTCCCCATCCGCCGCCGTTGGTCATTCCCATGACTTTGAAACAATGCTGGGCGGCCTCTCGGATGCGACTTCTCCGTGGCTCATCCTTAACAATCTTTGTTTTTATTATGCCCTTTCCAATCGCATGAAACTTATTATCAAAGGTGAGAAATGCCGCTTCTTTTGGTGTGTCTTTCGGAAAAATATACTCGACCGGCTCCAATGCGACGACTGCATGGCCCATTTCGACGACAACAGCACTGACCTCAGGACCAATGATATAATCCTGAACTATGATCTCGGCGTCTGGGGTGTGTTCCTTCACGACAGCAACACGGCTCGCAACCTCATCGGCACTGGAGCAGATGGAATCATAGCTTAGTTCAAGCGAGTTTGCTGCATCTCCGAGCTTAACAATTTTGGGGTATCGGCCTGGTTCGTTTCCAGGAACTGAAAGCCCTTCTGCCACGGCCTTCGCGTAGAATTCTTGCTTGTTATAGTGAAGACGCATCGCTTCGGCTTTGTTGGTGAGAATAGTTACGCCTTTTGTTTCAAGATAAAAGGCAGCATCCACTCCGGCGACATTATCTCTTGGTCCTCCCCACTGGTAGTTGCCACCATATTAATATTTATCCATTCTCAAGATCGGCCTATGTGCATCCTAATGCTCACACAAATACTAGGTCACATACCAGGCAACTGAAGTAGATGTCAAAGTTCTCATCGCACATCCGATCAATATCTTCCTTTTCGTGATCCTTACGGACGAATCTATGCTCGAACTGGTGTATCTCGGGACTAACATAGCGACTCGGATCGCACAACGGATCGTACTATTAGTGCAAGATGAAAATTGGTTAGTAACAATTCTTCTGCTTGTGTCTGGATAACTGAGATCAATTATGATATATTCACCTTTTCTGTCGGGTGATTTGATCCCTCGAATGAGGACTGGACAATACAAATTCTCATATTGCTGGATATTGATTGACTTGAATGGGTGAAGCTGGATTATCATACAAAGTCGCGGATAGCAACATTTTCAAGTGCATATGTAATGACCTTGCTTATCAGAAATTATAACATGAACGCGCCCTAAGCGTAACGGCGTTGTTTAACAAATTCCAAATTACGATCAACAAACTCCCGTTACGCCAACCCTGCTGACTCGCCGGCGAATATTCGCTTATTATTTCGATGGAGAGCTGAGATATGACGAATCCTCTGGTAATTTTCTTACAAATAAGCTGAAATGACTTATGGATGTAATAGACTAATAGTAATAAGTTAATAACTAATTAGTAGGCCGACACCAAAGGTGAAATCAAAGTTCCACGTCGACTACGCTAATGCAACTACATGGCTTCCCCGTACCGAAGTTAGTTGGTGATACACTTTGCCCAGGCTACCAAGTTAGATTTCTAGAGTCAATTAGTATCCTGGTGCACTTTCAATACCCATCTCACCTTTAGCGTCGGGGCATATATACCTAAAAAGTTCGGTATTGTACATTAAATTATACGCACACGAACTATATATGTCATAAGCACTATCTTAGTAGAAGCTTACTGTTTACTACTAGTCATAATGCTATGTTGTTAGCCGTACCTATGTACGGGATCGTTAGTGATTCTAGTTACAATGTTACATATGCTCTTGGAGAAAGTGAAAACAATATCCATCGATCCTGCAGGCTTCAGCTAATTACGCCACTAAGGACTGATTAAGCTAGACTCGATTATTCTTTGGTTAGAGTGGTTATGGAATAACGATCATCATAATACAAGGCTACCTAGCTAGCATTCCTGTGTCTCAAAAACCCCGTGGTAATCGCCAATGATAATACTTCCGCAGCTGTTGGTGTTGGTCTATCTATTTAAGACCAGGATCTAGGATCCCGATCACCCGGGACGTGAAGAATATGCTCCGAATTCTTCGCCTTGACGCTCCTACTTTTGTTTCAAATTAGTTTAACCTTATCTATGGCAGTTCTGATGTTCAGAATAGCTTGATGTTTATATCAGTAAGAATGACTTGTTTTGATTTATTCCTCTTAGTTCTTATCAGTGGTTGGGCCGTTATCTCAAAACAGCAGGAGCCATACCGGCAGATATCCAGTGGGTAAGCACTAATATTGGTTGCATTTGTCTATTGCACCATTCATGAAACCGGCATGATATTTACTGAAATTTACGCCGCCAGCTTTGTGGAATGACGCTTGTATGTACTCCAAACACATGGTAATAAACATGTTCACGGGACCATGTCAAAGATCATTAACACCTCCCCTCTTCCTCGGGTCGTCGTTACGCTTTGTACAAACACTGCACGAGCCGGCACCGACAAGAGTCACTTTACTAGGGGCCCACCTATGATGCATATAATATTAATAATGCACCAATAAGACTATTCATTCCATATCTCTTCTCGTTGGTAAGCATTGCCACCAATATTCCATACTGCACGCGCCATTCTTCAGGCAGGCTCGTCGAGGTGGGAACCGGCGGGGGCTCAGTAGTGAATTCAGAAGGCTTCCCAATAGAGAATGGTGGGAGTAACAGAACTTCCGTTACTCCTACAGCTGTTCAAATTAACATACGCACATACGTTTGATAGCCAAGATGGCATCACCGGGCGAGAAAAAATTTCTTGTGTCTGATATTCACAACGATACCGACACAAATGAAGTCGCCGACAGTAGGACCGACTCCTTCGATGACCGAGACCGACAGCATCATATCTACAACCCCAGTCATACTCGATGGGTCTCTAAACTATCAAATTCCCGATTCGGGGCTGTCCTATTCTCTGCCCATTTCTGCTACCTCACTGTCATATTATTCCTCACAATTCTAAACATACTCCTTCTCATTAATACACATAGTGCATCCAACTCAAAACATGGCAATCCACAGCCTGTACCGTCCCCGGACCTTCCCCCGTTATGCGGCACATCTCCGGAAGAAGCCCGTGCTTTAGGATGCGAATTTGACGTATATGTGAACGGATGGCTTCCAGCAGCATGCTATGACCGCTCAGTCGCCTCGAATTCTGAGTCTAACTCCAGCATTTTCTACCCTCTAGCAGCGGGACAAACCACCTTTCCAATCTACTGGGACGAAAACTTCACTCAGCCGGCCACCCTTGAAGATGTTGAGAAAGCCGCATTTGAGAACGGCGAGGATGGCCTCGACGTGCAGTTTCATACCACCTACGGATATCACCGAGCACATTGTCTGCATTTATGGAGACTGGCTGCCAGTGCATTGGAGCGTGCCAGCAAAGGGGAGCGAGGAGTTGGCGTTTTTTACAAGGTGGCTAGCTATACACACGCCGAGCATTGCAATACCATTATATTAGAAGGGGACAATAGAGACCCGAATAAAAAAGATGTCATAACACCTGGGACTGCGCGATGTGTCGGCCTGGACGACTTGTGGAATGAGTCGTATGGTTGGGCTGGCAGATGGAAGGAGATTTCTGGGTAATGATAGCACGTGAAATCGGTTAACAGCGAAGAAATTGTATGATATTGTGTCTATTAATGATAATATATTCTGTTTGTCAAGTATTGTCTGAGAGATTATTATTGTTATAATCATTTCAAGAAGTCAATAAATGGCTCATTTCGCGTATTGTGCTCCCAATCAGAAATTTAATCAATGGGGTCCAAATCCATATGTGGATTAGATCGAAAAATACCAAAATACGTGACACCCCCAATGCTAGTTTTATAGCAATTAGCAAATATGGCACTTTACTCTCTAACCATTAAGGAGTGTTCTTGGCATTCAGCTAAAACGGCTGGTAATATTGTATAATTGTTACTTTGTATAGCTATCTCCTGCAAAGAAGTGTCTCCGACAATCTCCGATTCTTCGATGCCACTGCCATCACAACAAACCAAGATATTAGTGTAGATGGCGACCGACAAGCCGGATTCCTGCCCCTCAAATGCTGATAATGTCTTTGGTCCTCTCATTATCTCATCATGTCGTGGTGGGCTGGATTTCACCCTTCTCTTCGAGGAGGCTATCCTGTCGATGATACCAGCGGCAGCCTTTCTCATTGGAGCTACTTTCCAGGGCTTATATTTAATTCGACAGCAGAAGAAAACAGTTCCCTGCAGCAGTGAAAGGGTTTTGAAATATAGTAAAATAGTATTGTTGATCCCTCCTCTCGTCACTTTTAATTTGACTACTCAATTATACTAGATAAGGCAAAAGCTAAGTGTTGACAGGTGATTACCCTTAGTTTAACTGCCTTACAACTGATCAGTTTATTATCATGGTCTTCATCTAAGAACTTCCCGACTCAGCTTTCGGCTCTAGCCGCACTGCTCTCATTGATCAGCTTTCTCGCGCTGACAGTTCTTTCTGCTATTCAGCACGATCGTGGCGTAAATCCATCAACATTGATTAGTGTCTATCTTCTGGTATCCATATCATGTGACATGCCTCAACTCAGAACATTATGGATGCGCCACGGCTATGGCTTAGTCTTTCTTGTGCGTACGGCCAGTCTAGTGCTGAAGACTCTTAGTCTTGGACTAGAGTCAATGAATAAGAGCGATTATCTTAAAAGTGCCTACCAGAATCTTTCACCAGAGGCCTTAGGGGGTTTAATTAGTCGCAGTTTGTTCTGGTGGTTAAACCCTATCCTGTACCATGGCTACAAGAATATCCTGGAGATCGAGCAACTGCCGCCGCTAGATGTGAAACTATCTGCTGTGCGTCTTCAAGCAGATTTGGTAAATTTCTGGTCTAGCTGGCCCAAGTCAGGCAGTCACCCCCTGCTCTTTGCTACATTAACCTGCTTCCGGAGACCCCTCCTCGAAGTTATTCCTCCCCGGATATTTTCAATAGCCTGCAAGTTTTTGCAACCTGTTTTGATTAGAAAAGCTGTTTCGTTAATGGGAGAACCTGAGAGTAGGGAGAAACAAGTCAAAGGTCTTGTTCTGATTGGACTAGCAGCGTTTCTGTACATTGGTATTGCTGTGGGGACCGCAACATACAAACACAAGATATACCGAAGCCTTGTCACCATACGGGGTGGCTTGATCGGTTTGATATACAATGCAACACTGTCACTGGATACCTTTGTGGCTCGTGATACTGTTGCTATTACCTTGATGACTGCCGACGTTGATAGAATCATGGCGGGAATTGAAATGCTTGATGTTGTATGGGCAACGCCGATTGAGGTAACCCTGGCGGTATTGATGCTTATACAGCAAGTTGGTTGGGCTTGCCTTGCTCCACTTTTCATATCGATGGCCTGTACTTGTGCAACCATTTATGTCGGAAAACTAGCAACGAATGCCCAAAAAACCTGGCTTGATTCTATCCAGCAGCGTGTCTCTGCAACGGCAGCGCTCTTGGTCAATATGAAGCCGATTAAAATGACTGGTCTCATAGAGCCTTTAGCCATGGACCTCCAAAACCGTCGTATCAATGAAATCAAAGTTTCAAAATCATATAGAAAGGTGGATGCAGCTCAGCAGGCCATTGGGAACACATCGCTGGTTATAACGCCGGTAGTGACTTTTTTGGCATACGTTGTTCAGTCACATGCAGCTAACAACGGGCCTCTTGACTCAAAAACGGCTTTTACCTCACTTTCTCTTATTGCCTTGCTGAGTTATCCAATTGTATATTTTGTATTCGCCGTCCCCCGCTTCACAGGATCGATAGGGTGTTATGACCGAATCCAGGCATATGTTTGCGACACAGCGCAAGACACAAGGCTCACAAAATTTAGCTCAAAGGACTCTCACCAGCCTGAGACAAACATAGAAGGTCCTATTTCTGACGTGGTTTCTGAAGATGAGACAGAAAATATCGAGCTCGAGTCTCTACTTCCAAAGAACGATGCTCACAACCGTCCTAGGGCCTTGTCCCAATTTCACGAAGAATCTGAATATAGCTGGCCGGATAATCCCAATCGGCAAGAAAACTCTTCTAAGCTACCCAATCCGACTGATGGTACCTCTTTGGTGCAGATCGAGCATATGAATTTCTATTACGGAGATAAAACGCAGGTTTTACGCGACATAACTATTACTATAACGAAAGGAGAGCTTGTTCTACTCACTGGCCCCGTGGGAAGCGGAAAAACGTCTCTGCTGCTTGCCCTCCTCGGGGAGCTGAATGGTAGAAATGGTTTGGAATATCGGCAATCCTCCCTTTCAATCGGCTTCTGTGCTCAAGAGCCCTGGGTTCCAAACTTTTCTATTCGAGACATAATTGTAGGTATCTCTTCATTCAATGATCTATGGTTTACACAAGTTGTGTCAATTTGTGCTTTAGATAAGGATATATCCTGTTTACCCGACAAAGAGCACACAGTCGTCGGAAGTAATGGAGCAAGCTTGAGCGGAGGCCAGAAGCAGAGACTTTGCCTAGCGAGGGCACTCTATTCACGCAAAGAACTCTTGTTTCTTGATGATGTGTTCAGTGGACTTGATGTGCCAACAGAGCAGGCTATAATCCATAACGTATTCGGTCAAAATGGCTTTTGTAAAACGTATGGAATTACGGTTGCGCTTGCTACTCATGCTGGTGAGCAACTGTTTTCCTCTTTTGCTGTAGAAGGCGAAGGCTAACATATGTCTAGTGAAATATTACCAGTATTTCGATCGAAAATTTGTTTTGCAATTAGGAGGCACCATTTCTGAGGAGAAATCCGACAAAGACATTGCTTTTAATAGTGAGGATAATACCTCAGTTGAATCAGATGTACTTCTCGATTCCTTGACAACAAACAACAACGTATCTATGAAGCCAAACCAATCTCAGCCTACTAAAAGCTCAGAAATGAGACATGGAGATCTTAGCCTCTACGTTTATTATTTCAAAATGATGGGTTGGGGGATCACCGCTTTAATCATATCCTCCTCTGCCACCTTTGTGTTCTGCTATAAATTCCCTGATATTTGGCTAAAATGGTGGACTGAGTCTGAGAGTCAAAGTCCAGGCAAGCATACCAAGATGTATCTCTTTATATACGGCATACTCCCCATTATCGCTATTCCTGCCTTAATGGTCTTCGAATGGTCTCTAAAAATTGTCGCGGTTCCACGCACTGCATCCAAACTTCACAAGACACTTTTATCAACAGTGGTCATGGCTCCGTACAATTTTTTTGTTTCAATCGACCCGGGAAATATTCTCAATTACTTTAGTGAGGACCTCTCCATTATCGATATGCAATTAACACTTGCCCTAGCGAAAGTCATCGACGGCGTGTTCACAGTTATTGCCGAGACTATACTCATCGCCTTCGCATCCGCTTGGACAACACTTCTCTTTCCACCACTTGTAGGAGTGCTATATATCCTACAAAAGTTTTATTTGCGAACGTCACAACAAATGCGTCTGCTAGAGATTGAAGGCAGGGCGCCTCTCCACTCGCATTTTCTCGAAACTTTGCAAGGACTGACAACTATCCGCGCATTTGCATGGCAGTATCAGTGGGACGAGAGACAGCGATATCTACTAGATCAATCACAAAAACCACTATATATAATGTATTGTATCCAGCGTTGGTTGAATCTTATCCTGGATCTCATCGTTGCTAGCTTTGGTGTTGTAGTGATGTCACTGGCAACGCAGCTTCCTCGATCGTCCACCGAAGGGGCTATCGGCGTATCACTAGTCAATATTCTGACATTCAGTGCCACACTAACGTATATGATTCAGGCATGGGCGCAATTGGAGACTTCTAAGGGTGCCGTGCAAAGAATACGTGACTTCGCTGACCGAACTGCTTCTGAACATCAGCTGGCTGAAAATCAGAGACCACCCCCGGGATGGATCTCCAAAGGATTTGTCAGTTTTGAAGGACTATCTGCATCATATAGGTAAGAGTTTTTCCTTTTTATCAACCTCTCGAATGAAAACTAACTGTTCAGCATGGGGTCTGATCCTGTCCTACGAGACGTCACGGTCAGAATCTCCGCAGGCCAGAAAGTCGGTATCTGCGGCCGAACAGGGAGGCAAGTACAATACAATGTGTATTATAACAAATCCAAGCTAAGAGAACACAGTGGGAAAAGCACCATGCTCCTTTCCATTCTTCGTCTGACGGAGGTCCTTTCTGGAAGTATTTCAATAGACAACTTTGACCTCTCACGTATACCACGAGACATGATTCGAAAATCGATAACGGTCATCCCTCAGGACCCCGTCATCTTTCATGGTAGCATCCGATTTAACCTTGATCCGGAATATAAGCATTCAGATGAAAGCATCCGCCAGATTCTTCGTCGAGTTGGACTGCAGGAAACGGCGGGTGCAGATTTCGAGGCTGATATGATGCAGTCCACATCCGCAGCTCTTTCACGCGGTGAGTTACAGTTATTCTGTTTGGCGCGAGCACTTCTACAGCATGGTGATTCGCGTCTTGTCGTGATGGACGAAATTAGCGCGAATGTGGACACTAAAACTGAAGAGCAAATTATGCAAATTGTCAAGGAAACCTTTACAGATGCGACTGTAATTGCCGTTGCGCATCGTTTAAAAACAATCCGTGACTCAGATCTCATTTTAGTCATGGACGAAGGAAGGCTAGTGGAAGCTGGAAATACAAATAACTTGCTGAATGATCCAAATTCGAGATTTACACAGTTGTGGAATAGTATGGAGACTACAGGTAGTTAATCAATTAGGGTAGCCCTTTGTCATGATTAGGGGTTTATATAATGATAGTGTACTAATTAATTAACAAATAATTAAGACTAAATCGATAATTAAAGTTAAATTTCAATTTCACGATACTACATTTTTTTACATTTTTCATGGTCAATTAGTGTGATTGCAATCACTTTCTGTTTACTGCTGAGACGTATTCATTATGAAGCCCAATTTCAATATTGGGCTGGCAGCACGTCATAGGTAATGCCTCTAAGTTTGCAGCCTTTGGATTACTGTCCCACCAATCCAACTTGTTGATTCCACTGGTGTGTCAGTCCTAGAATTTGGTATAATGTAGAAGTCATTCATCCTTTGTTTTTGTTACAGCTAGGCTCCTCTACTTTCCATATCTAGTCAGGCATACCTCCACCACTATGGAAAACTATAATGCAAAACTTGTGGAAGTCATAGCACTGGAGAATAGACGTTTCTAGGGGCAATTAGACTTGTAATAAATGACGAAGGCACGGCAACCGGAGCACAACATTAGGTGTTAGGTTCCTAAAAAAGCCTAAATAAAACTTCATATTGTCACGCATCTGGCTTTCGAGACCTGGATTCCGATGCTCCAATGCTCGATTCCGAAAGTACATCCATACTCGGCTCCGCTGGGAAATTCATCACTCATATTGCAGCTTTAAAACTCGTTGAGCAAGGCGCTATTACACTCGACGAGCCCATTTTCAGACATCTCCTGGAGCTGGAATCTCTTCCTTTGATCACACTCGGCAGTGGCAATGAGCAGTTTAGCTTTAGCCCTGTCACTAAGAAAATTACTCTTCGCCACTTACTTTCGCATACCAGTGGCTTAGCTAGCGACAGAAACCCTCCTATAAGCGAATATCTCTCTTCTGATGTTTCAAAAATTCGAATCGAGCCGGATACTCCCCCAATTGTAAAACGCTTCTCTATGCCTCTCATTTTCGAGCCTGGAGAAGGTATTGCATATGACCATAGCACCTACTGGACACAGTTACCTGTATACCGTCTCGGGGAAAACTCTTCAACAGATATATTCAGGAGCATATTGTTGACCGTATCGGCATGACTTCATCAACGTACCAGGTGAATGAGCGTACCAATATCTACAACAGGCGATTAAGAATGGTCGAAAGACAAAATGAGAATTTTGTCCCGCTGACGGTGCGGGACATGGCCTGCTCTGCAGTACCACTGACATGGGAATCATCTTAAGTGCCCTTGTTGCTTCATCATCCCAGCTACTGAGTCCCAGATCCGTGTAGCTGCTATTCACAGGGTAACTTGTACTATCGAGTCTCGCTTGTACGGACCTGCGTGGAAATGACGATAACTATGCCTTCTGTGCAGCAAGGATAGGTTGCGACGGCAATTGGAGTCTCGCTGCACTTTTGGCAGAGGAAGTTCTCCCTATCTCACAAACGCCGAAGGGGACCGTGACTTGGAAGGGAATGCCGAATGTGCTCTGGGCAATGGACCGTGAAGAGAACTGGGAAGATAGCAAACGGACTTGCCCTCATGTTTATGAAAGATGCGTGGAATAAATTTACTACATGAGATATGACAAGCTGTACGTAACCGACTTATTCCAGATGTCCAATTTTTGTTTCTTATCAACTCAGCTTTGATTTTCCAAGATGTGATACAAAACCTCCCCAGCCTGCCGACTTAGTGTTTGCGTACGAAGCGTATCCAACAGAGCGGGACAGCCCTGCTTGGAGAGCCAATTTTCTTGATAAGTACCTTCCGACGAATATGACACGATATATCTCAAATGGAGCAGGAGTATCGAGTATAAGCGAGAATTTGGGATTTTACTTTAGCGGAATGCGAGCTGCAGATTGGGGACCGATATTCGCTGGCGATGGATCAGCAAATACTTTAGCAGACACCTTGATAACTGTTAATATGACCATTTCAGGGCAAGAATCATGGTCTAATGACACTATACCGCCAAATATTCCAGCCCGAGTAAATGCAGAACTCGCCTGGCTTCGGGTAGGAGAACAGGGGGTTCTCATTGCTATTGGTGGGGTTGTAAACTTAGTATTTCTTACTGTTACCCAAACTCTGAACAGTTCTCAAATTGCCAATAGCGTAGGTCTATATCACATCTTTTGACGGCCACTAATACTAGTTTTAGGAACAAATCAGTCCAAGATTTATGGAGACTGTTTCCATATATGATGTCGCAAACCAGCATCGAAGGGACGCCGGAGACCTGGATTCGCTTCTGCCTAAAAAGTACGTAATTTAGGGCTAGAATGGTAAAGTACTCGAACGTGTGATAGGTCTTTGTTTTTTATTCACAATCCAGCTTCCCTAGCAAGAAATTCTAAGCCTTGACTGACATTCTTTTTGAAGTAATCCTCTTCGGGGCTTGTATAAAGCATATCGAACATATGATCAGCTCCCTGTATACGCAGAATCTGAGTCTTCACACCAAGTCCCTTCAGTTCTTCATAAGCTCGCTCACTAATACTCAGCGGGGTCACTGTATCATCCGTGCCATGTATGAACATTGCAGGCGGAAAGGTTCCCGAAAATCTACTTTTTGGGTCAACTCGATCAAAATCACCATCTTTGACAACTAGTTCTAGGTGTCTCCCTGATTTAAAAGCGTTTGACAGCCAGGCGTCTCGTGGTGGCAGGTCAGGCGTACCAAATACTGGTGTTGCGGTAGATATTTGGGGACCAGAGTAAATCTGCTCAGTAAGAGACTCAGGATAGTATGGAGCACTGAGAAAAAGAGCTGATTGGGACGGCTCGTGCCAACAAGAATCTCTAAAGTATTTCCCTCCGTAAAAGTCAAGGGTAGCAATGACAGATGTTGACGATCCGGCCTGGTCATTATATTAGCCAAACAATCCAAGATGTCCCCAGAACAATCCGCTGTTGCTTTCTTCCGGTATACATACTAGAAGTAGGGCCAAAGTGGCACCACACGAGTGGCCCATTGTCACTATACGACTTTGATCTACCGGCAGCCCATTTTTCTCATCGTGTAAAACATCACCAAGAGAGCTCTCAACCCATCTGAGACAGTCCTTCGCATCTGTTACAGGACCCTCAAAAACTGATATCTGAGGGCAGAGTCTGAAATTCGGGACAACGACAACAAAACCGAGTCGGACGAGTTCTTCTATCTGAATGCGAGGAATGATCGATTTGGAGCCTTGAACAAACCCGCCACCATGAAATATCATGACTTGTATGGCAATTCTGTTAGCAATCTAGAAACTAAAACTATTATAATAGAATTTATATTGGTTCCTCACCAATTGGATGCCCAGTAGAACTCGAATCTTGAGGTGTGCTTGCATTCCAATGAACGTCAAGCAGAATGTCTTCTCCTTCATTTCCCTGTTTGTAGGCATACTCTTTCGACTCCATATCGTGTTATAATAGCAGAAAAAAGAGTTGAATTTATCGTCAAATGTCTTATTAAATATATAAAATGTAAGATAGTGTTGCTGACATTATCGAATACTCCTGGAGAACGATATATGCATATATTTTCGTAGACCAAGAAATTTCAATACTTCGACGTGACCACATGACGCTGGCATTTTTATAGTCGGCTAGTGTCTCGCAAGGCTGCTAGTTTCTGGCTTAGTCTCTGCATAAATTCGGCCGCTTTACAGTTCATCGGGCCTTCTGTTAAATAGGCCCACTTTTATCAAAGGCTCCTGTTTTATTTATTTCCTTTCTTATGTGTAGGTTATAGGTCCTTCATCTTTCAATTATTCGGATATTTGATACCTTTTATCTCAGACATAAAAGTCTCGGCATAAGTATAGGTCGCCTATTGGTGAAACATTAAAGTAAAGGCTTCTTAGTTTAAAGTGGAATTCACTAATCCAAGAATTACATTGTAATTGCAATGTTTCAGCTATAAAAGCTATTTTGAGTGGAAGAAATTTTGATGTGTAGCTGTCCCTACGCAGCTATCTGCTCGATAGCTTGAGATACTGTATGACCACTCCAGGCATCGACCCTCTCCTTATCACTAGATTCATAGACAGCGTGAGCTAAATCTGTGAGGAGAGCGACATGAGAGTCCGAGGCTGCTATGCAACTTTCAATCCAACTGACAATTGCAGCCCGGGTGATAAGTGTCGTGCCACCGTTGACTTGAGTAGCTCGGAACAGTAGGTGCAATATCTTGTTCTTTAAAGGACTTTTCAATGTTGAAGTGTTATAGAGCGATAGGATATGTTCAAATACATTTGCCCGGCGATAGATATCCAAGTCCTATACGGATCAGTGGAATGCCTTTGAATATCATCATCAGAAATCTGCTTACCTGTGATGTTCGAAGGCCTTCGACAAGCAAGTCTAAAAGCCATGTTACTTCTTCGGTGTAGCCATCATCATTCTCGGGTTCATGAAGTATGATTTTATCAATCCAATAGGATGGTATCTTTTCAATTTCCCACGCCGGTTGTTTCTGTAGATATTTATTGACTTTGCCGTACATCTTGTGTAGTGGGTCGGTTAAAACAGTCAAGCAGCTAGCGCTTAGTTCACCAGCAATATAAGGAAGAGGGGTCTCAAATCCTAATTTGTTGACGGTTTCGCGTATTTCTCCGACGAGAAGGTAGATCGATCGCCATTCAGCGTATTTTGAATTCTAACGTCATTAGTATTTAAGTAGATGATATGAAATTTTCAATACTTCGTACCTCCAATTTCGCCATCAGACGCGTGAGAGCTGCAAATGATTGTCGCCTAATCTCTTCGTATTTAGAGCACAAGCAGAGCATGAGATCTTTGATGCGGCCTTGTTCAATAGCGGCGTCTATTTCTTCATTTTCCCATCTGTACAACTCTGTGTGGCTCTTGCTTTCAACCGGAAGGGGCCCAAACAGATCGAGAAGTTCAATCGATGGCTTAAGGTGACTTTGCGGTTGCTTATCAAGTTCAACATCAAGCATTTCCAGGTCCTCGGTTTCCATTTGATCGCTATCTTTAGACGCCTTTTTGAAAATGGATTTCGTTTTCTTGGTTTCGGAAATCTCGTATAGATTGTCACGTACTGCCTTCAAGGCCTTTTTGTCTTCTCCAGCTAACTTCAAATGTCGAAGGAATGAGGCCAGCCACGACGCCACAGATTCTTCTTTCGATGAATCCTTACTCTTAAGTATAAAGGGCCATTGCTCATTCACTGTGGCAACTAAGAAACTCAAAGGCTCTTCACGGCCGTCAAGCAAGGATGTGATGAGATCCTCATAGTGAACTGGTTTTTTGGCAGTACGGCATAAGCAATTATCAAGAAAGTGCAGCTGTGGAAGTAAAGCTTCTGAAGCGGCCTCTCTCAAGCTCAGTATTAATGCATCAAATGAAGCATTCGAATCTATCAAAATTGAGTGCTCCGCTAAAACTGATCTTAGCAACACATGTATCTGCTTCATGAAGTTGATATCGGAAGTGGTAATCAGCACTTTTAAGATGCATGTAAAAGCAGAGAACTGGAAAGATGCTTTTTCACGGGATTAGTCCAATGTCAATAATAAAAGGTTGATTGTCGCTTACCTGGTTGTTGCCACCACCGCATGGACGCCGAACGATGAGCAATATGCAAGGTATTTTGTAATAAGCTCAACGCTGCTTTTGAATCTTCCTCTGAAAGCTCAGAATCCTCCAACTGTCTCAAAATATCCACCATGACCATGATGACGTCGAAATTTTCTTCGCATGCAACTGCTGGAATGACATCATGATACATGAAAAGCAACTCCATGACTGCTTCCTGCTGCTGAATGTCTTCTTTTGAAGTTCGCTTGAAAATGAGAATAACATCTTTGATCGAAGGACAACGATCACAGAAATCTATCACCAATTTTTCTGATGCTTGATCCCAGAAGGGCTGAGAGTGACCATGATCACCCTTAAAAATTTTTAAGACAGCACGGAGCTTGCGGAAAGAAGCTGTCAAAATCCGAATAGCAAACAACGTGACAATCGGGTCCGTATTTTGATTGAGACACCTTGTCAATGTCTTTTGGTTTAGCGGACGGGGTAATATGCTTTCGATGACAATGGAAACAGGCGGCGGCAGTGCTGTCTTCTCCCCTTTCCAACCACAGTTAGCAAGAGCTGGGAGCTGGACCGCCGAGAATAAAAACGCCGATTCACCAAGCCATGTCGGCGTAGCCTTGGGTTCGGCAGTAAACATTACTCTTTTAGCAAAGAAGTCAGCGACTAGCTCAGGTGCAGACTTGAACACTTCCAGCAAAAGTTCTGTTTGTAGTGTATCAGAGTCTGGGCGTAATACCCGAATGAGGGCGGATAAGGTCCCATTGCGCACTGGAACAGATTCTGTGAATTTCTGTAGATGGAAGGGTGCATCTAAACCTAAATCAATGGAGTCTTGGTCTTCCATTATCGGAAGATTAGAATCGCTCGATGGTGGATACCAGCCGTTCTGCGGAAGAACGACTCCCATTTCAGGGATTGTGCAAACCTGTAATAAAAGTTTATGTATTTCATTGGGAATTGAAATTTCCGAGTCTTCGGCGCTGGAGTCTTTATCATATCCATAGAGAGTGACCAGGCGCTCCAGGTTCCATTTATTGAAAAACCTTGACTTGGTGACTCGAGCAATAGAGGAGTCATGAGCAACGTCCCGATCGATAGATTTAATGATATCAATCACAAGTTCACGAGAGTCACGACGAATGAATTCCAGAAAAGCTCTGATAACTTTGTGCTGTTCGATAAAATCACTTTTCGCAGGGCCCTGCAGAAACCTTAGATTGGCTAACACATAGCGCTGAGCATTTCGTCGGAGAGTCGATTTTCTCTTGGAATCCGTGGAGTTTTCTTCAAGTTGGGACTTATTTGGCGTCAGAAACTGTTCCAGTCGTTTGTAGGTAATATCTCGCTTGGCGTAGACTAGACGGGCTACTGCACCACCATCGAAGCTGACAATCTCCGTGAGCAGACGGATGCAGGGGGACAACAAATGCTCTTTTGCTTTTGGCGCAGTAAGATGACGGTTGAACACGCGCAATTGTTCTTTTTGTAGAAGACTTTTACATAAAGCAATGCCAAACTCTCTAAACTCCAGCTGAGTAGAGACGGTCTTCAAAAACTGTGCCAACACTGAAGGGACAAGCACAAGAATATTTTCGTGATTATTACTCTCTGCAAGATTCCAGGTTTGAATTAGATCCGGAAAACAGACAGCATCTTCGCTCTTGGGCATCTGCGAATCGCAATAAGCTTTGAGGATCTGAAATTTCGGAGCCTTTTCAGCGTCAGATTCTGACTGGTCTATCGATGTCAAAAACTCTTTGAATGAGGCGACCCCTATGAAGTGTTAGTTGTGAACATAAATCTAATCTCTGAATAAGTGAGAATGGAAGGATAATCACCCTGGTGAGCATTATGTGAGGTTTGCTGAGGATACAGCAAGTCATGAAGCTGCTTGTGAGATGATATTTGCACGCTACCAGTCTTGGTGGGCGCAGAAGATCCATCCAAAGATATTTTACGCCTCTTATGCCTATGATCTTGAGAAGATGAAGGCGCCATTTTTGTGACTGAAATGTCGTACTGGCTTACTTCTTCAAATGACGATCGATGTTGTTCAATGTTTGGTGATGCAGGGAAGGCTCCGCCATCAAGATTTTTATAGCAGTGATATGATTGGCTGGGATAATTTGACTCCACCAATCAAATGGTTTATCGATAAGTCGATCATATTTTTCTATCTTGAAAATTGATTGCATGAATAATTTTCCTATTAAGACTTTTAAGACCGCAGGTTTACATCTCATTGAATTATAAAATGTGCCTGACGTAAATGTTCCATGTCCAGATGTAATATAGAAATGTTCAAGAAGCAGATACGAAGTTAGCCTACGGTTCGTTTCAACCACACTTATCAATATTTTTTTCAAGGATTTTGAGATGTATGTAAACAAAATCGGTTTATTCGTAAATATATGGGTATATAATACACAAGATTTACAACTATCCCCATGTGCCTCCACCTCCACCACGGCCTTGCCGTCTCTGCGCAGAGAGACGCCAATCATCTTCACCTGCAAAGCGGTTGTGCAGGGGCTGGATGCGTTCGGCTTTCTTTCTCTTGGAAAGTCGATCAGTCGGGGCGACCTTGAAAAAGGTTGGAGCTGCTTCAACAAGCCACTAGAAAAATAAGCGTCAGAAGACTATGCCAAAAAAATTGATTAAAAAAGGGATAGACGTACCTTCGGTTCAATTGCCGTTGTACAATGCATGTATTCCTTCGTTGTCAGAACCAGTGTGTGGAAGATTACATGCTCGGCAGGCTTGCCGAATAAGGCGGAGTTTGGATGCAGGTATACCGGGGTGCCTTCAATGAGGGTTTTATAACCTTCTTGAGGATCCTTGCGGGCAGCATTGCGGAAGAAGCCAGTACACAATGCCTGCCGAACTTTAGTCGTGTTTCGTCCACAGGAGATTACTTGGTGGTGATATCGATCCATAATGTTTACAAGCTGTTTTCGGACATCTTGAGCGCGACGCATCTGTCGAGCTTGGATAAAGTTCTCAAAACACCAGGCATTGTTGAAATTGGAATGCTTCCAGGAGTTGTAGACATTTAAGAATGTGAGATGGTCACCGTGAGGATCATGAAATTTTGCTTTCTTTTGGTCTGCCACCTGCTGCTTTTCTTTGGGGCGGTAGAAGATAGACTGGGCGGAGACAGATAGCATAGCGACAATAGTAAGCACTTCGTCGGAACATCCCATGTCAACCGACGCGATAAGAACTTTAGCCAGAGCAGGTTCCATAGGAAAGTCGGCCATTTTACGACCCAAGCGAGTCAACAAACCTTCATCATCTAGGGCAGACAACGCGTACAGCTCTTCCAGGGCAGTAAGCATAGTATTGGTAGGCGGTGGGTCCATGAAATCGAAGTGCAAAAGATCGTTGATTCCCATGGCCTTGAGCATCAGGATAGTGTGAGACAGATTCTGGCGCTGAATATCAGGAATAGATGTTGGGAGCATTTCGGATTGATAAGCTGCTTCTGTGTATAGACGGAAGCATTTGCCAGGACCAGTGCGGCCTGCACGGCCGGCTCGTTGTTTGGCTTGTGCTTGTGAGATTGGCGTAACGACGAGCGAGTCCATACCAAGCTTCGGATCATATGCATTCTGCTTCACAAAGCCGGGATCGATAACGTAATAGATATTGTCGATTGTAATAGAGGTTTCTGCAATATTCGTTGCAATAACAACCTTCCGTCCACCAGGTGGCGCTGGCTCGAAGATTTTACTCTGCATTTCACTTGGCAACGCAGAATACACGGGAAGAATAACAAGCTCAGGAACACTGGGGCCTAGAGCCTTCATCCGTTCATAAATAATTTCACAGCTTGTATCGATCTCTTCCTGGCCCGTTAAAAAGAGGAGGATGTCGCCATTCGGTTCAGTCAGATGGATTTGCATGACAGTTACCAATGCAGCATCGAGATAATCAGATTCCGGCTCTTTGGAGTACATGATTTCTACTGGGTAAGTTCGACCAGGAATTGAGAAAATTGGGCAGCCATTGAAATATTCTGAGAATTTTTCGGCATCCAGAGTCGCTGACGTGACGATCAGCTTCAAATCTGGGCGTCGCTTGAGCGTTTTCTTCAATAAGCCGAACAAGACATCAGTCGCGATAGTACGCTCATGGGCCTCGTCTAACATAATGACAGAGTATCTCTTGAGATTTGGATCGAGCAGAATCTCTCTTTGCAACATTCCGTCTGTCATGTACTTTATTTTCGTCTCTGGGCTAGTGCAGTCCTCGAAGCGAATTGTATAGCCAACTTCAGCACCAAGCCGACAACCAACTTCTTCTGCCACACGTTTTGCAACTGACATGGCAGCCACACGACGTGGTTGAGTGCAGCCAATCATGCCATTATTTGCATATCCAGCCTCGGCCAAAAACTGTGTTACTTGTGTTGTTTTTCCAGAACCAGTGTCGCCTACAACAATCATAAGCTGATTGTCTCGCACAGCGTCGAGCAATTGTTTTCGGAATTTGTAGACTGGCAAGCTCTCTCTTTGCTGTTTGATAGTCATATTCGTACGTTTACCGTAAGAAACATCCTTGCTCTGAGTAGCTCGCTTCCATTCAGGCACCGCATCATCAGCCTTAGGAGCTGGTGCACTCCGCAAATCCGAGGCAAATTTTCTTTGCTCAGGGTTAGCCATAGGATCCTGCCACTGTGCATTTAAATCAACGTCAGCTGCCTGTTCGGCCGCACGATCCTGTGCTTCCTGTTGCCGTAATTCTCGCCTTTCTTTGGCCAGGTTCGTACCAGCCATGGCTGCACGATTGAGAGATCCATCAGGCGCCTTGACAACCCTAATAGGGGAAAGCTCCAAGGATTGCTTAGTTTGACCAGCAAGGAATGGCGGTTCTTCGTCGCGGACTTCAATATCTATATCAACTTCTTCTTCAAACTCGCCATCGCCGGCCAAAGTAGCATGATACTCCTCGTCGATGTCTGGATAGTCAGCGGCCGAAACAGCCCCAGAAGCAATAAGCTGCTTAATCTCCCATCTTTCTGGTGAAGTCAAACGCTTCCTATTTCTCCTCTGCTTACCATCCAAATCTCCTTCAATAACGGGTACATCCGAACTCAGGTTACCATAGCGATCTTCTGAGGTAGACCCGGATAAAATTTCCATGTTGGCGCCTGAAGCAAGTCGTTTCTGCGGTATCAGGTCACGACCGGTAACTTGGTCGACTTCTTTCATGGACAACCCAATCCGAGAACCTTGTATGCTGATGACCTTGACTTTCACGGGTTGCCCTCGTGAAACAAGGTCTGAAGGATGATTGACTCGCGCTCCTTCTTGCATAGCCGACACATGTACAAGCCCATCCACCTTTCCCCGCACACCTTGTAGGTTGACAAATGCGCCAAAATCCTTGACACCTGTAACTCGACCATCGTATGTTTTATAGAGAACAGGCTGGTCATCAAGCTCGGGAGTTGGTGGCCGCCGAAAATGGTCGTCGTCATCATCGCGTCTGGAACGGCGGTCGTAGCCATTGCGATGGCTACCGTTTCTATCGGAATGTTTATTGTACCGCTCGCCATCATCTCCACGGGTTTTGTGTCGCCCATGATGTTCACGGCCGTGCGATCGAGAGCGCGACCGGTATTTGTCTTTGCGTCGTCTGTTGGAACCTGCTTCGTATTCTCCATAATCTGGACTCCGGCTGCGTTTTCGACTACTCCTTTCATTGCCGTCTTCCCGTGCCTTGCCTGCAAGGCCTTCTAGCATCGCAAAAGTATCGTCCATCGCACTGGCAGGCGCATCATGCTCGTCGACTTTGTTCGGACTCAGCGGTCTATCGTCTTCCCATGTCTGCTCTTTATCCGGAACAGCAAGTCCTTTGAATATGCGAGCTTTCCTTTCGATTGCGCCTAGCGCATCCATATCATCATCTTCTTGGGTATCTGCATGATCGGCCTCCTTCTTGGCTTTATATTTCGGGTGCATCGTTAAAACAAGGCGATCGATACTTTCGATTAAACTGGGCGGAAAGTCCGCACCCATTTCCTCGAGAACATTTTTAAAGGTCGCGAAGGAATCACTTTGCGTGTGCTGGTCAATCACAAACTCTGCCAATGTCTTGTCGTTGATACCAAGATGGTTCTGGAGTTCGGATGTCACTCGCGACACAAGCGAGAATAACTCCAACGACTGAAGATCATCCATGGTTGCGCGTCGAATGAAAGAAAACCACCGATGTGGTGGTGAGGCCTGAGTAAAGAAGACCTTGAATTTTGGTTGTTGATCCCTTAACCTTAAGCATAGTAAGTGAGGTGGCGGAAAAATTATTGAGGCGAGATTCCGAGAAGCTTAAAGTTCCTCGCCGCCACCGATAAGATAAGGCACATATGCTAACAGTCTCGCCGCCTTGAGAGTGACAAGCACTGTTCGCGTCCCCTCATCAACCTGCCAACAATGTCCAGCCCCGTGTATGACGATGAGGATTATGTTGTACCTCTAGAGGATCAGCGAGTATTCGGGGCTGGTATCAAGAGAAAGCGGGTGCCTTTCGTGCGAGCATCTGATGACCTGCAAACGACTTTCGCCAAAGACACCACCGAACCCTCCGCCACTGTCGCCGATAAATATTTCGCTATTGTGATGTCAAAAAAGCGAAGGAAGGAGGAAGAACGGTTAGAGAAACAGCGAAACGACGATAACATTATAACCGCAGAGGAGCTTGCTTCTGCGCCTGCCACATCAACAACACTTCCAGCTGCTAACACTCAACAACAGCTGTTGCATACTGAGGATACAACACCTTCAGCGCACATCACTTCATGCGAAATATGTAGTCTCCCAATAGCGAAAGACTCGGCAGGCGAAAAATATTTCGAGAATGAGACAGAACTTCCTTCAAAACCACCGAACACACCCCACGAAGCATCAATCGCCCACCAAGTATGCTTAGAACACTCACACCCTCCATCTCATCTAGACCGCACCAGTCGTGGGTTTCGCTATCTGGCTTCCTATGGCTGGGATCCTGACAATCGTATTGGACTTGGTATGGCAGGACGCACGGGTATTCGTGAGCCTATCAAAACAAAGGCAAAAAACGATACCATTGGATTGGGCTTGAACGTTGATGAAAGCACAACCGCGGCGAAAAAGAAGTTACGGCAGCAGCATCAGGAGCAACATCAGAAGCTCAATGCGAAACAGGTACGTAATGGCCAGATAGCAGACAGGAAGAAAGGTGATAAACTCCGCGAGTTGTTTTACGGAAGCGATGATATACAACGATACTTAGGCGAAACTTGAGAAAAAATTTTATAAATATTGAAAATGATGAATCATTGAATGATAAACCTTCCTATAAGTAAAGCTTCCATTTAGATGTTGTACATCTTTGGGAAATGCGTCTTCAAAGGTTGTACTGTGGCTTAATGTGCGGAGGATTTGGGATGGTATTCATAAATTTCCCTTTTCTCCACTATTATAATCGACTTGGTAAAATCAATTCCAACCCCCCCGAGGATGACAAGGCACATGGTATCAGTAAAAGCATCAAGTGAAAGTATCGCGCCTTAGATGTAGAAACATAGTTATATGAAGCAGAAACAACCCGCGAAAAATGCTCGAGGGAAGAACGACAATGCAAACCGTATATATGGATGGTGTCGTGGAATTCGTATACAGTATCATCGGAAGAAATGATGTTTCTTCTTCTCCTTTTCTTTTTTGGCCGGTTTGCCTCCGGATGGTGTTCCATTTGACGGTGCTTGCGGTGGCTGATTTCCTTTCAGAGACATGTTGGCCATGGCAGCAGTCGGGGGAGCTTGAGGCTTGACGGATTTCTGTTGTGGCGGTGGAGTGTCTTTCTCGAAGAGATGTGCTGGTGCTTTTTGTCGAGGCCGCTCAGCTGGAATATCCAACCGTCTCTTGTCTGTATTGAGGTCACCAAGTTGGCGGAGAAACATAGCTGGAGAAAGCATATGCGAGGATGCCAGAAACACATCTTTAGCCGATGCTTGTGTAATCTCGTAACATGCTCGTGCTTCAGCGAAGCTAGCTCCGCCAGCCATGAAGACAAGGATTCTTTGACGAGGTTGGTCACCGGATGATCTAGTGCGAGCCCAGGTTGGCTTCGCACTTCGCAGGGAGGACTGCGATATTTGATCCTGCATACCACCCTCCCCGTCTGTATGGGGACGAGTGAATGGAAAGATTGTGGGATCAAGAGTGCCTTTTATTTGTTCCTCAAGCATTAATTTCACATTCGGTTCAAAACGCGAAAGGCTGACTTCCTGTTGTTGTGCAGCAGTAGGGGACTTTCGTTGAAAGATTGGCTGGTTCGCCGGTTTGTTGTCTTTTAGTGGCTTTTCAACTCTTGCGCCGAGTAGGTCTAGGTTATAAACAACCTCCCCATCCTGAGGCGGAAGCTTAGCATGAGCCAAAAGCTTTCGAATATCGCCCCCCAGCAAGCCGTCTCGATATATCAAGTACATTAAGATAAGTCGCAATCGATCCGGAGGAATGATAGATTCATCATCTAAGAGACGGACTAGTTGAATAGCTAGATTTTTGGGCTTTTTATAGTCCTCATCAAGGCCGGTAGATAAACTCTGCAATAAGGTCAGTATATTTACATGAATCTTCTATATTAACAGAACATACCTGCTCTACAGAACTTGTCTCCAGCAAATTGTGCTCTTGGAAGAGCTTCATACACTCCTGTGCCATATTCAAATGGAGGGTGTATGCATTCTTCCCTGCTTGGAAATCTGACAAACCAGCCAACATGTCTTTGATCGTATTGACGCTGACCTTAGACGAGTCCTCACTAGAAGAGTAGACAGACACATCAGTAAATCATCTTCGTTCAGCAAAAACAAGACCCACCTCTCAGCATAATGTGGATTCGCCGCTCTGAACTTTGTAAAGTCCTCGGCCAGCCTTTCCAGCACGTCTTTCATATGAAGGTGTCTATAGTCGACCCAAATGCGATCATGATCGGTGATCTCCATATCCTTGACTTCTTCATTTGCAGCACCCTCGTTGATTACCGTTTTATATGTTACTTTATCACCATCCTTTATCGGAAGTAGATCATGGGCCATTGCTTGGTACGTAAACTCATGGAGCAATGGAGAAAATAAATCCATCGATCGGTCGACAATGAGAAGAACGCCCCTAGGGCGCGGGCTCTGCGGTGGAAAATCTCGGTTAAACTGAGCATATCGGTCTAGCTCATCTTGAACAAACCGAGCCAAGTGAGAACACAAGACGCTGGCCTCGTGTGTAGGTGTTCGTGGCCGATAATACCGAATTATAGGATATTCGCCCAAAACAACACAAAGGGAAACAATCTGGACAATGGTTAGAAGGCTTCACTAGCCCCAGTATACGAAAACACGGTCTTTACCTTTCTAGACAGTCCTTCTAAATGTTCTCGTATCAGGTTATTGCAGGCAGGATGAAATAGTACAGGAAAGCTCCAAGGATCGCGGAAAGTAACCACTTGCGATTCTCGAGGATAAAAATCGACATTCAAGGTCCGCGTAGACACAATCAAGTCGCGAGCAATTTGAGAACGGTCTAACCTGGATCGTTGTTGTTGGTCCAAGACTTGAAAAGGTAAGTAGGAAGGCAAAATGTATGCAAAAGAAAGATTCCTCACTTGCTGTCCATACCACAAAGAACCTGCGATAACGTTGTCTCTCTAGGTCTGCCATGAGACAATCCAATATATGGGGTAGAGCCGACAGAATGTACAACGCATCCATGTCCTTGTTAGACGGCCGGCGATGCTCGATCTGCTCGATATCTTCGCGCCTTGCTTAGTCCATGCGCACTTACAATCTGGTTCGGATCATCTTACTCGTCACATTGTTGTTCAGAATATCATCTTCGTTCACCGAATTATCCAACAATTTCCGGCTATTCTCATCCACCACAAGGATTTTCCACTGGGAAGGTTGTTAGCGCTGTTTGAGAGGGGTACCTGGAATGGAGGCATCAGCGTACGTCGTTTCCACCAGCATGGCGAATAGCATCCAGAATAACTAATCACACCAGGTTAGCAGCTTGAAAGCATTGAACATGGGGTCGACTCTATCCAAAGAAGCTGGCAACCTACTGTCTCGTTGAATGTTGATTAATGAAGGAGCCATTTTACAAGGACTCAGCCTGAGCAAGCATTGAGGGATAGGCCGATGCAGCTCACGGCGATGACTCAAGATTGCAGTGTCAGATCTGCGAGTGACGAATACTTGGGAAGGACCAGGAGAAAGAGGGGAGCGTTAATGGTATTATTATTGGCGTGGTGAGGGACCAGTTGTGACCTGATACAGTTCCCCACCATGCAAAGGAGGAATAAGTCTACAGTGATATGCATGCGCTAGACGCATCTAGGCTTAGCGGCCCCGCAGCTGTGGCGGCGGCGGAAAAAATTGCAGCCTCAGAAACCAGGCATCTACATCTAGCTGTTTTGGATTATTTTTGCCCTCCAGTCTGTCCCTTCGCAACCCAACGCCTTGCGCTTCACATATAATACAAAGATTTATCTGTATGCGACCGCTATCACGTCAATGTCCACTGGGATTAGACTTGGGTATGAAGGCGAGGACTACTCAAGCCTGGCAATGCCTTTTTTGTTCCATCAGACCTCGCCTTACTACGCTCTCGACATTAAGGGAATTTACAGCGGCATCACAGTTGGCAAGGAAGCCAGGTGGCGGGAGTAAAGGGGTATTCTCTATTGAAAAGACCTTTAGCCAGTCTCATGCTCTAACCAATACTCCATAGTCAAAGTCCCAATCTAGTAGCCGTGGATCGCCAATTATCTATCGAAGAAATGACCAAAACTTCGCCGCTGTCGTAAGGCACGCCTTGGAAGAACACAGACGAGATCTTGATCCTTTTCATCCTACCTCCAAAACCTGGGATGCATTCTCTCGCAGAATAAGCCAGGCTGTGATACTAGAAGACGGCTTTGATGTCCCTAAAAAGGGCAACCTACTAGCACTCAAACATTCGCTATGGGACGCATATCGGGCACGTGGCGCGACGGGGGTTAGGAGTGAAATAATATCTTTGCAAAGAAACGAGGAATTTGCAAAGAAGTATGGAGATCCTAATATCGATGAACAAAAGAAGCTCGCGGATCTTCGTTACCCAGCTGAGTGGTATCCGCACGCCCGTGCTAAACGGCGGACAATTCACTTGCATGTTGGTCCAACAAACTCCGGAAAGACGTACCAAGCTTTGAAGAGACTGGAAGGAGCACAGAAAGGTTTCTATGCTGGTCCGTTGCGATTGCTCGCTCAAGAAGTCTACTCCCGCTTTACGGCGCAAGGTATACCCTGCGGGTTAATCACTGGAGACGAAGTACGTATTCCAGACGCATCGCCTCGCATTCTTAGCAATACTGTGGAAATGGTCAGTCTAAACAAGGATTTCGAAGTGGGTGTCATCGATGAGATCCAAATGATCGCCGACCCAGATCGCGGGTGGGCTTGGACACGAGCGTTCATGGGTTCCAGGGTTCGAGAACTGCATCTCTGCGGTGAATTGCGCGTGGTGCCTTTGATTAAGGAACTCGTTGCCCTGACTGGAGATGTCCTAGAGATTCATCAGTATCAGCGACTGAATCCTCTAAAAGCTGAACAAACCAGCCTTCAGAATGACCTTCGGAGACTACAGAAGGGGGATTGTCTGGTTGTATTCTCCAGAATAGGCATTCACGCTTTTAAAAACCAAATCGAGAAAGCTACGGGTAGGCGAGCTGCCATAGTTTATGGCGGACTCCCGGCCGAAATTCGCACTCAGCAGGCCAATTTATTCAATGACCCGGACAATGATTACGATTTCCTTGTTGCCAGTGACGCAATTGGCATGGGTCTCAATCTGTAAGCTTTGAGATCCAGAAGACTTTTGTCTCGATTACTAACTCCCTCTTCAGAAAATGTAGACGCATCATATTTCATACTCTGGTCAAAGGAAGGAAAAACGGTCTACATCGACTCACCATACCTGAAATTAAACAAATTGGGGGTCGCGCGGGTCGATATCGCGCAGCGAACGAGAAAGAAGTGCCGAAACAGTCAGCTGAACCTAATGTGGGATTAGTAACTTCGCTTGAAGACGTTGATCTTCCATATATTCGGCAAGCGCTGGAATTCGAGCCTCCTCCCATCAAAACGGCAGGTGTCTTTCCTGGTGACACCGTGTTTCAACTCATTTCAGGATATTTTCCCTCTGATGTCTCATTCAAATTTCTCGTCAATCGTGTCCTTGCAGTCTGCCAGGTTCATCCATTATTCTTCCTGTGCAGAGGCCAGGCTCAACTAGAAAGCGCCGGAGTCATCGACAGCAGCCATGAACTCACTATCGATGACCGACTTGTTTTCATGGCTTCACCTCTCTACGACCGCGACCCAATCCTAGTGAATGTTGCTAAAGCATTCATCAGGTGTGTCGCTACGAATACCAGCGGGCGCTTGTTGGACATTCCCGAGCTTCATCTAGAAATCCTCGAGGCCCCTGTATCTGGCGACAAGGATTACATGACTGAACTAGAAAGTTTACACAAGTCGCTTATCTTGTATTTGTGGCTGAGCTATCGTATGGGAGGAGTGTTCACGGACCGAACTCTTGCTACTCATGTGAAGACAATGGTTGAGGAACGAATGATGAGGGCGCTATCAGAGTTCTCGGTCAACAAAAAGCTACGGATTGCAGCGTCTATCAAGCAGAGGATCATCATGGAACAGCAGTATAGCGAGGAGCAACGCTTGCTCGCGGAGGCTGGCACTACTAAGACTAGCAACCCAACCGGTGATGCGTTCGACCTGCCTGTGTCAGAAAATACTTTGTCCGAGGGCGAAGCGCAAAATACTCGAGACGCCAGTAATACGGCATAATTGGGAAACCTGACTACATTTCTCTACTTATCTTAATATTGTATATTGGACGGTTTATTCCTGGCTTGACAGGAGATAGCGGCCTGTAGATAGCGATATATATAAATATGTACTATTAATGTAAAATTATTCACAATAATATCAATTTGATCTACAGCTATTCGTTGTACACGCACATGCATATGGCGGGTCGTGGTTGTTTGTCGCAGGCGAGGTGACAAGATAATGCGTGACAACAAGACGACGTTCTTCCCCTTTAGGCAGCCCACCCAAAAAAAGTCCACATCAGACCCGCCTGATCATCTGCGGGAGTCAACCACCCCCCATCCAAACCTCTCCCTCGACATGAACAGAACCTTCAGAATCTCTCCCCCGGCTCCCTCCATCACTGTGCTTTAAACACTACTCCTTCCGATGCTCAAACCAAGATTTTAATCGAATTGGCTCGAAATCTTTCTTCGTTCGCGCCCCGCGCAACGTGCATTGACCACTTTTCGCACCTCGATAGCACTCCATTGACGATCACTCCTTATCCTGCACCCAGCCTTGCCACAACTCCTGTGTTAATCTTCCCTGAGCAGTTCGCATTCAGAAAAAACAAGGGTGCTGCTGTTCCACTACTTCGTTTGTGCATGGGGCTATCTCCCTTCCGTTGACCTATCTCGTTTCTACCCAACCGCTCGCCGTTCTCCTCTTACCATGAGAATTCTCTAACCGCCGCTACTATATAACTTTGACCTACCTGTCTCTCCCCATGGCACGCCGCTATGAGATTGAAGAGCTCTTGTGGCTGCGCAATTCGCCCCTTGTCACAAAGCCCGATAAATTGCCTCCAGCGGAGGAATGGATGGGGTTAGTTGGAGGATCCAGGCCTCGACATACGCAGAATAACTGATATTGACTATTCTAGACCTATCCCAGACCCAGCAACACGACGACCAACAAACGGCCGAGATCAGGCCCAGAATGAAAACTCAACCAGAAGACCAAGTCTATTCGAAACGCCACGACATATCTCCAGAAACTCAAATTCAGGTATGTGGCCTCTTATCAGAATCGTCTCCCAGAAACCATCTAACGCTGCCTGTTTCTCAGAGGACATAGTCTTAGGACCCCCCAAAACCGCATTTTCCTCGGCGACGCGAATGTTTGGAAAAGGGTCAATTGATGCGACTGATCGAACCCAACGCTTCAATGACTCAGATGAAGCAAAAAACGATCGCTTCAATTTCAGAGACAAATTCTTGAAGGACAGAGAAGGAACAGACCGCGAACTTGACAGACGCGAAAACAAGTACGGAGGGCCTCATAGCCGTCGAAATGAGAGAGAGGATTGGAATGCCGGGCGGCCACGTCGTACATTTAACCAAGACGAGCAGGACCAGAAGCCTAAGCGCAATGGTGACGCCGGCCGGTGGGATGGACGAGACAAACCTGATGAGTTGGTTTTGGGGCGGAAAGATAAGGATGGACGCTTTGCCGGGCGAGAAGGTCTCCCTAGAGGGAGACACGAGAAAAGCTGGTTTCGTGACGAAAATGCGCCTGAAACTGGCGAGCTAGAGGATGAAAAACCATTCATGCGAAGCCGAGAATGGCGACGTGATCGGCAGACCACTGAACGAGACTGGAATAAAGGTGCCAGATTTGATCAGGATCCGGAATGGATGGATTCTACAGACCGTGATGAGCCCAAACAAACCCAAACACATACACAAGAGGACTTTCAACGATGGAAAGAAAGAATGAAAGCCGGCTCCGCGCCACCGGTTCCATTAGAAGAGAAGACTGGAATTGCTCTTGAGGAAGTTGCTCCTGAGGATCAGAAGACGGAAGCGAGTCGTCTGGATGGCGAATTGTTCGCTGCGAATAAGCACCACCTGCCCATGGACACGGGTTTCGAAAAATTTTTTGGCCTGTTAGGTGACGCAAAACATACACCCCAGGAGGTTGCGACAACCGGGCCCGGGGAATCTATCAAGACAGACCCAGGCTCGTCAAAAGCCTCAAAATCATCCAGATTCGCTACCCTTTTTAGTCCACCTCCCGAGAGCTCAGTCAAACAGCCTGAACCTATTGCACTCGAGAAAACTCAACCCGATCGTCCAGTATCCACCGACGCCGACCAGGAGGGCTTTCAGCGCATCCTTCAAATGCTTGGAGGCAGAAAATCTCGCAACAGCACTCCTCAGATGGACAGTACTCAATCGTCTCGGCCACCATCCTACGCACATCCTGACAACCGGCCAACACCCCCCCCGGGCCTATCATCCCCATCTAGGGACACATTAAACCAGCAGCAACACGAGTTCATGGCAGCCCAAGAAGGTGTGGCTCCACGTGCTCTTCATCCCCCTCCTGGGATGGAAGCCATGCTTCCAAATCGGGATCCACAGACAATGTTCCGCGACCGCGACAACCTCCTACGTTTAATGCAACAAGTCAAAGTATCACCTACACCAGGACAACACGGAAACCCGGGGCTTCCATCGGGGCTGCCGGCGGGACTGTCATCTCAAGGCGGCCCTACTCCTGGTATTCTGAATGTTCCCGATCTACTTTCGCGACCGCAGGGTATGCAAAAAGTGCCTCGCAATCAACCCTTCCTAGACGACCCTGCTATTGCCAACATGCAGCGAACCGAAGTTGAATTGCACGAGCCATCAAGGCGACCAGTCAACGGTCTTCCAGTGGGATATTTCGACGAAATTCCATACCCCGGCGCTCCACAGGGTGGACAGGGCTCTACACGACCAGCTGCTGGTGGCAGAGGACCTCCTCCCATGGGACTCCAACGACCTCCTGGATTCGAGCAGATGCCACCACCACCACCTCCTCCTCCGGGCTGGGCAGGCCAACTCCCCCCTCAACAACCGACTCCAAATAGAGGCATGAACCCGAACTTTCTCAACGGGCCAATGCCTCCTCATATGCATGGAAATATGCCACCACCACCACCTCACAACGAGCGCCCGCCCTTCCTTCGAGGCATCAGCGGCAACGCATCCGGGAACACCTTCGGCCCTCCTCCCGGTATGATGCCTCCCCCAGGCTACGGTCCTCCCCCCCCATCTGGATTTCCGCCAATGCCTCCTCATAACCCCGAGGCCATGCTAAACATCAGCCAACACCAACAACAACAAGGGGCAGGATCTTCTGGACCGCCGCCATCCTCACGACATCTCCTGGACATGTTCGCCCAAGCCAATGGCGGCGATGCCCGAGGCGCAATGCTCGGCGGTCCCGGTCTATATCGCTAATTCGTCTACTCAACAATCAGTACATTAATCCCACTCCAACACATTCATCCACATCCATCCTACATCCTTCTCATTTGCTGCTATCAAACTACTTTTTTTGGTTTATGACTACGACGATATTCCTCATTGTGCAACTACGTACGTATTCACGCCTGTAATTTTGCTCGATACGGTAACAGTTTACTCCCTATTCTTTGCTTTACTTTTTTCCCGTTTGTTATGATTTCCCTATTACTCTTCGTACAACGAATGAGATGCGATGTCCTGGATGGATGAATTGTTGGAGGAAAGCGAGTGGATGGATGGATGGCCAGAAGAATTGGTAAGAGAGCTTGAATGGAAGGAAAAAAGCAAGTACTAGCTAGTTAGGTTGGACACGGCGAATCAATCTGTTATGTCTCGCTGATATCGATGTGTCGAGATGTCATTCTTCATGTTACTAGTCAATATCTTAGACGTGCTGAATAAAGCTAAATAGTTACTTGCTACATTCCTACACTTATCATCATCACACACATGTAATAGAAGTAATAGACAACCAGGCCGTAGCCTTCATTCAATCCTAGCCTACCCTATCCAACCAAAACATCATTGTGCGAGCCTCCCTAGATACCAACGATAAAGATAACAACTTTTTCAATCGATCCACTGAGTACATAAACGGACTGTCTAGTCAGATAGATAAAAACCGATACAAACTGACAGACATACAGATCGCTAGCGGGTCGTAACTCGTCATAAAACATGCTGGATATAGCATAACATAGCATAGCATACAGTACACACGGCTTGCGTGATGCCGAATAATAATACAGAAAGAAAAAAAAATATATCAAAACGAGGATTGGGTCCGAGATCACGCGGTAGAGACTGTTTTCAGCTCGACTTCAGGGAATACGCAACAGAGGGTTATGGAGGATATAGATATGGATATGGAGGATATGGATATGGTAGATGGTGGGGGGGTTAGGGGAGGTCGTTCCATACCGCGCTCAGCCAGCCTGCTGGATACCCGATTTCGGAATCGGACAAGGAGCGCCAGTGCTCATAGCTGCCGCCGTCGAGGAAGGCGACTAGGTCATCGCCGCCGAGGCTGGTGGACCACAGGTTGTGGTAGTCGGCTACGTCCGGCGCGGGGTGCGGTGTTCCACCGCCGTAGGTAACCGATCCCGGGGGTGGGAGCATGGGGAAGGAGTGAGCGTTGGCGTTGATGGGGGGAAGAGACTGGGAGTAGGAGGGGGGAGGGCCTTGCTGGTGTGATGTGACCCAAGAGTTCAGAGGCTGAAGACGGTTTGGCGCGTAGAGTGGTTGGCTGGGCGGTGCAGAGCTGTAGGCTGCGGGGGATGTGAGGGAGGGATAGCTGGGTGATGTGGTGGAGGAGATGGAGTTGTGGTGTTGGAGCGATGGGAGGGAGTATGGTGATTGCGGTTGGAGGGACCGCTGGAGCGAAGGGAGGCTTGGACGACGGCCGTTGTCGGGAGGAGGAGGGGGTAGGTTTGCGGTGTTGGAGGAGCTGTTTATGGGTACCCAAGATTCGCGTCGTTGTTGGGCCACGCCGTCGATTTGGGAGTCGCCGGATTCACTCTTAACGGCGTTGCTGCCGTTGTCGCTCAGGGCGACGCCGCGCTCTGACATGGGGATTGCTTGTGCGGCATCATCTTCCTCTGGGGATGCTGCCTCGGGAATTCGATCATCAATGTCGCCGAATTCAAGGAAGATTTTCTCAAGAAGCTTGAACTCCTCGACGCCTCCGCCTGGCCCACCTTCACGAACGAGCCGTGATCCATTGGAGGCATCAACGCCATCTATGCCGCGTGAGTGCGATTTGAAGTCTTTCTTGACTTTGATGTAATAGCTATGCAGCCGATTCAAAGTGCGGAACCACCCTGTAGCCAGTTTCAATCGAGGGCGCATATCACGTAGAATATTCAATGCACGCTGCGTCAGTACCTGCGGTTGGGTAATGGTTGCAGCCGAGGGAGGTGAGAGCGAGCGTTTGCTTGATAAGTATCCATCGATATCCAGGTGGCTGAAATGAGCGGCGTAAACTCCCATGAATGCTGCATTGTAAATAGCGAATCCAACTAGCGGGGTCTCGAGAACATGTTTATCTTGGCAAGCCATCACCAGATCCAGCATTTGCCTGGCTGCTCGGAACAATTCTCTTGTACTATCACGCCAGAATCCTTCAGGTACCGCATACTTTTCTCGAGGAAAAGTTGGTTCATCTAGCGGGCCAACTGGTTCGTTGCATCGAAGGGGGAGGAATGGGAGATAGGCTCGATGCAGAACAATCAAAGACAGGAAATACACAACATGCATGACCATGTAAGACGGCAAAAAAGGTGTTATTTGCATGGTATACTTGTCGTTGTTCCGCTGGGAATACTGGATTTTTTTGGGTAAACTGTCTTGAAACTCGGCCAGGTTGGTCCGTAGCTGGGAAAAGCGCGACTCTGACTGCCATGGTCCGTAAGACTCGTTTCTAGAGTAGTTAGCATCTGTCCAATTTGCAGAAATTGAAATACATAAGCTTACCGTCGACCTCCAGCACATGCCCATTTAGCGATACTGCCCCAGATTCTAATGATCCGAATAACACGACTCGAGACCGCTTCTTCTGCGCCAACTTCCCAGCGATCAATCTCATGATCACCAGAATCATTACGAGTCGCGACAGGTGACCATGCTTTCGTATCCGTCGACCCATTGCGAAGCTTCTCATCCGTATTATAAGAAAAGCTTTGGCGCAGGCTGGGAATCTGCACGCCAGGGCCATCAATACTAGAAGGGCGGCGAGCTGGGCTATCACACAGACGGGACGTTCTGACCCGTTCACCTTCGAGCGCATTGTCGCTGGGCAGTTGGATAGCTAGCTCACGAACTTTGAGCATCCGCGGTCGATGCTTTCCGCTACTGAGACATCGATCCATGATAAAACAAGCCCAGAAAGTTCTTCTCTTCGTTTCCTGGGCAATCACGGCGTCTGGGCTGAGATCTGCCTCGAGTTTGAGTGCCGATGGCCGAGTCACAGCATACTCGTTTTCTAGATCGTACGAAAGACCCATAGCTTGCGACAGTCGAATGGCTATGCCTACATACACCCAGGCGCTTTTTCCACGGCACATGCCCCATTCGTGCAAGGCAAGCATCAATAATGCCTGGACCCGAGTCAAGTCGGGTAGGGCGAAACCCAGGCCATCGGACCCGGCGAGACGATGCCGTAGGGCAGCAGCATAGAACTCGGACGCCGCGGACGGGTTGGGCTTGGTCGCGGCAGGAGAGTGATACGACACTAGCGAGGGATGAAAGCGTGCCGTCAGCGCCAGCACACCCAGGAGAATCAACGGCGATATCTCCGGCTTGGGCACGGGGCTTTGCGAGGCGTTTTCGGCAGCGGACTGGCCATCCTGGAGCGAAGCAGCGAGTTGGCCGACTTGCTTGCGAAATGTGATGGGGTCAATGAACGGCAGAAAAGCGGCGAAGTGAGACTGAAAGCGATCCGACAAAGTCTCCCACACCTTGGGGGTCAAGATGGGCGAGTCGAGCACGTCGGCGTTTGCTTTCGCGGCATCCTTAGCGGCAGAACCCGACGGGCCGACGACTTTTCTCGGTCGTGACCTCTTGGGATTGTCCCAGTCGACGGCGCGGTCGTCGCCGTCTAGAGTGGCAGCGAGGTCTCGCTTAGATGACGCGCCGCCAATGGCAGGGGCAGGATATACACACTCGCGACCGGTGGATTCGCAGGCTCGACAGGTGGTGTCAATGCCTGCATTGACGCACTTGATTTTGCTTCGGCGGCACCGAGAGCAGGCAATGCTGGACCGCATCTCAGGAAGTTGAACAGTGCTCCTGGTGTCGTTTCCTGGAGTAGCGAGACATTCACGGGGTAAAGAGGGAGGGGGGAGGGGGGCGGTTTTCGCGAAGGCGGGTGGTTTTCCCTTCAGCAAAGCAGCGGAGGGAGCAGAAACCTGGGGTGGATCCGGGGAAGCATCAGGCAGATGCGTCTGGCGGGCGGGACAGGCACGACAGGGAGCACAGCACAGCGTAGTGTCGCGTTCGAGAGATGTAGGAGCGCAGTGGCTGGGTCGAATTGAGCGGATGTTGCGTGCTGGGAAGAGGGGGGAGGGGGGAGGAGGAGGAGAGAAGGCGAGAAAGACACGCAGGCTGGGGAAGGATTCCCCAACCGGGGCGGACAGGTGTGCCCGACTTGCCGGGACCGCATAAGAATGGGGGAGGCTGCCCCGGGCGGTACCGGTAGCCACGCTACAGCGTTCGGCTGCAGCAGTCGGGGAGCAGTCGGTTGCCGACTGTCTATTTTCTATTTGCCTATTTACTACGTATTTTACTCTTGCGTCAGTTTCTGGAAACAGGTTCCCGCTGGCCTGGAGGCTGGAGGGCTGCTGGCACTGTAACCGCAATGGATCGGCAAGCCGGTATACTCACACTCGTAGTACTGCCTCCTGCTCCTATTGCAGCAGCCAACTAGGCTGGGTGTCAACCCAGGTGTGTATTATTCACAGTGACATGGACTGCGCTCTCCAATAATAATTAATGAGAAGGCGCTAGGGCAGAATGTTACTCAGGCGGCCACGGCTAAATTAATCAAGGCCAGAATGGATCAACCTCTCGGCCCAGCAGCGTCGGGATCGGGTTCACCCACGGGTTGTTGTCATTGGCCACGTGATTAGTGTTTTGCATATACCATTGAAGAGGAATCTTTATACAATATAATACGGAGTACAATATAACACCATATGATATACGTGGGTATGAACGCATTTATGCATATATGTACTTAGGAGGCATCCATTAAGCCGTAACTGAGTAATTCTCCTCGTGGCTGACATTAATTTATGCGCCGGCTGCCATTGGGCGGCGTAGTCCTGCTTCAGCACAACCCAGCACAGTAAATAAACGTAACATAACATAACATATAACATTACAATAGATACGCATTTATTATACCGAATACAATATATTCTGTCATCGATAAATGGACAAATACATAGAAGCATCGGAGTGACCTAATGAATGTATTGAGAGAGTAACACACAGACACGAGTCAGGCAACACGCGAGCCGAGGCCGGCAGCCAATGGCAGCACTCCGGGGGAGGCTAAACCCCACACTGCTGGAGTCTGGGGCATTTGCTGCTCCCACGGCACATTACTACACTACTGCTATTACTACGTGCCTCCGAGAGACGACCGAACTTCTGTTACCGTTATGATTGTTATTATTGTTATTATATTTATATTTACATATATATATATATATAAAACTGTCCTTATGCCCAACGACTATCATAACACCTCCCAATGCATACCGTCTGCATAATAATCCAACACACAAAACTAACTCTGTTGTCTGGTCTGTCAGCGTGCGACGATACCGACGAACCGAGGCCACACCGGCTTCCGACCCTCGTCAGGTCCAGTCTTGGAAGAAGGGAAGGGGCGGCCTGTGCAGCCAATCGCAGAGAGTCGAGTTGGTGTGGTTGCGTTGGCCTGGCCCTGACAAACCCAATTTCGTGAGTGTTCCCGGCCGTCCCATCCACATCCCTCCGACAAAGCTTCTCCGAGCACCTTCCGAAAGTACTACATACTGGTACTACTGGGCTGCTAGGGTACTAGTAAGTCTACTAGTCTACTACAGTAGCCCTTCACTGCTTGGAAGCTGGTGCCGATGCATCGTGCCTAGCGAGGGAACCCGACCTCTCCGCACTCCATAAGTCGCTAAGACGGTGCTTCCCAAGCATCACGACGGAGGCGTCCCCCACAAGCGTACTCCACAAGCACGCTAATAAAAACATTCGTAACCATTATGGATAAATAGTCATCAATTAATACGAACGCCTTTAGTGACAGATGTAAGGTGGCCGATTCTTCTTTCTTCTTCCTTTTACCCGTTTTGCCTATTTTTGCTTTTTTCCGGTCTCGTTTCTTTTTCTCTTGTAAAACGTATGGTTGATAAGTCTGGTCTGCTCGGGCCGCGGAACTTAAATGTTTCCAGCCTTTCGGCCGACGGAACAGCTTGTGATTGTCTTCCGATCACTAGAATCACGTGTCTACAGGGAGCCCTATTGATCGTCTTATTAGAGTATAGAATAAATAATTATTTTGTATCTTATTAAGATAATACAGTAAGTACATCAGAAGAAATAGGAACATCAAAGAATGGTAAGATATGGTAAGATAAGGAAACAAACAACTGCCGGTGGTGAAAGGGGTATCATTCTCAGCAGAAAAATGTCTATAAAACAAAAATATGAAAGAGAAACCTCAAATTTTGGGAGATTAAGAATCGTAGAACCTGTGAGAAGGGTTAGCAGACGTCCATAGCAGATACGGACAGACTTACCACGCGGCAATCGCGATAATGATGTACAGCGTCATCAACAAAACACCTTCCAGCCAGTGCGACTTGCCGTCTGCGATGAGATAGTTGACCTAGAATGGTGAGAAAAACAATAAAATTTGGAGGCTAGTGAAAATGCTTACTAAAAGAACCGACACAAACAAGACCGTCACTTGGAATCCGTCGCCAAAGTCGAGAGTCTAATCATGTTAGTCTACACCCACGACTAAATATAAGCAAGCATACCATATCATCGTTTCCAATAATCCAGCCAATCACCACGATCAGGGGAAGCACCAGGAGCGCAATCTGCATGCTCGAACCTACCGCCACTCCGATCGCGAGATCCATCTTATCCTTGCAGGCCACCGTCACTGCAGTCGCGTGCTCTGCAGCATTACCGACAATAGGAAGCAAGATCAACCCGACAAATGTCTTCGAAATGCCGCTGTTTCCCGATGTGATGGCATCGATAGCATCCACCATATACTCTGCGCACAGCGCCACAAATACAGTCGATATGACCAGTGTGAGAATGGCCACGTAAAAATGAAGTTGTGGCTCCTCTGGTTGGTCTTCCCTCCCTTCTTCCTCATCTTTATGCATCTCAGGCGAGGTGCTTTGGCCAGCTAGGCTCGCGCCCAATTGTCCCATCGCAGCCAGTCCCTTGTGAGTGTCGCCATCGGACCGAGTCGACTTCTTTCGCTTCTCTGTTTTCTCGCTAGGCTTGTTGTAAATTTCCGAATGGCTTTTCAGCTGGAAGAATAGATACGCCCCATAAACCAAAAGCAAGATAACGCTAGTACCTTGAAGTCTACTGTTAGCATACAGGTCTCTTCATAAGAAGATTAAGATCAAATTACCTCGAGATAGTTCATCGGTGTGACTGGCACCACCTGTCCAACAATCTTTTGTTAGTTTCCTCAAAACACATCTTGATCACGCTCGCATACCTGCAGCCCATTTACGGAATGCCGTCGGGATGATCAGACTGGAGACCGCGAGTGCCAACAAACTAGCTGCGGTCTGCGCAACAACTTCATTGAAGTTCTGAGTGATACGATTGAGACCACCGAAGAAGAAGCACATGCCCATGACTAGAAGCAAATTCGAAAGCATACTGCCAACCAGAGACGTCTGAACAATTGTGACTTCGCCCTTGACGAGGGCAATGATGGCGACAATCAACTCAACGGCGTTACCAAAAGTCGCATTCAAAAGACCACCGAGTGTCTCGCCAGTCCTAGTATGTTTAGTAAATCGAAGGGGATCGGGTTTTATTCATATCAGCTTACCGTATAGCAATTTCCTCCGTTGCATAACTGAGCATTGCGGCGAGAGGGCTAATTATTATCAGTTTTGATCCCCGCGGTAGTGACAATGATGAATCTCACATGATAGCAATAAAGTTGACAACAAAGACAGCAGTTTTGTTGACACCGACATAATTAATAGCAACTGGTCAAGAGTCAGCCAGGTCGGGAAGAAACACAACCACACTAGCATACTTCCGGCAGGCACACAAACCAACAAGAGGTTGATCCATGAATTGAAGATAGTAGCCCTCAGCTGGCTAGCGACAGTGAAATGGGGCTTCTGCACGTCGTCCTCCTCCGGTATGGGTTCTCTTTCAGATTTGAACAGGCCACGAATCTTTCTACGCCTGGGTTTTGTCTCCTCCTCTAGGCCGCGCGAGGTGTTGATAGGTCCCTGGCTGCTGGCGGGTGCCGAGTTTTCTTCCCATACTGGTCCGTCCCCAAGTTGTGCTAGCTCTGTACCTCCTGAAGCAGGTGGCCATGTGTCCGGGTGCCCTAAACGATGATGATCTTCATTCAGTTCCTGGCGGCCCTGGTGTTCTGTCCGTATGTAGGTATTACCTGTTGTAGCGCGACGTTGAAATGAACCCTCTTCCAGTTGGCGCGTGGTGTTCTCTGAAGCTCTCTTGTTGGCGCGAAACTTCTTAAACGGGTTGTGGCTAGCGGCCTGTTCTCCTTCTTCATCATACCAGGCCGAATGGCGTGCCCATGAGCGGTACCTATCTAGATCACACGTTCAATGACTATACCAAGGTCGCATGAAGGTGGCACAACTTACGCATCTTGCACCAGGTCGGGTGGCTGCGTATTGACAAATTTACGCTGGGTATCTCATCAGCTCTCGTTCTTGACAACATGCAATCCAGATATTCTCACATACAGCTCTTCGATGCGTCAACAGGGTTGTAAACAGTGGTCGCAAGTCGCAGTTCTTTGAGGAAATCAATGGGAGGGGGTGGTGAAAGAAAACAATGGTGAGTCTGCGATGGCAACAGAACAGCGGCGACAGTGTCAATATTTGGGTGAAAGAATGTAGTCAGCAGCGCGAACCACAGCAAGTCGCCGGCGTGATAATTAATTAATTAATTAATGACGATCAACCTGTCACATTAGCGGGAGTCGAGCGATGACCGACCAGCAAATAAGTCATTGACCAGATTGATCGACTGGTATCGGAGCCCGTATTTTGGTCGCTCTGACATGCCCAGTTTCAAGGCCCAAAATTCAATCGGCTCCCTCCTTCCTTGTTGACTGCATGCCCTTCCCTGCCTTGAATCATCATCTGCGACGAGGCCCGCTGCCAAGAGTGCACAGCCACGGGCGGACCCAAGGTTTGCTATATCAGGCCTAGCGCTGGCTAAGCCCGGGGAGCACCGCGAATGGCCTGTGCCTATCGCGCTGGTTATTGTGAAAGTTACCGTCGGCAGCCTATTGGGGCTCAGGAACCCGAGTGCTTAGCCCTGTCTATCCGCGAATCGCCTACATGGCGGTGGGTCCGCCTCCTTATCTGATTCGCTCAAATAGAGCTACCGCGGAGCTTTGCAATTGCCAGTCACCCGGGTTTGTGGCTGGGACTGTGATGTTGGGTGTTGTGCAATAGGGAATTCCTGCTCTATGAGGTATTATTTTTCTCTTTCTTCGAATCCAGCTTTGTCTGACGCTGCTACGTGTCGCCGGTCACGTCCGACCATAATCCAACAGACTGGTCCAATAGCAACGGGTATCTTCTTTCAGGATCGGAAATGCAGGGTCCACCGGCCACAAAATCAAGAGCTATTTTCTTGGCGTTTCATCCCTGAGCGTTGCCGCCCGCTTCATGAATATTGTTGAGGACGAACACATTTCAACTTTTCTTTATGATGGTCTTCGACGTTGTGGTTTGCTGGATAGTCAGTCGTCTGAGCGATTGCACTCTGTGACACTTTGCCATTGTCAGCCTTGCGACAATCCGCAACAAGCATGCGGATAAGCTTTCTGCGCTGTCTTGTGCTGACCTGGTCACTCTTGGCATTGTTCTACCGAAATGGAATACGCACTGTGGCGCGGTAGTCTTAATCTTAACTTGTATATTACGTGATGTCCTAAGCCCATCGAGGGCATGATAGCGAGGTGCATAGTTTGAACTTTGAAAACTTGAAGAATATTATTTACATGGCTGTTGACTGGCTGAATCGGTTCTTGTACAGCCTCCCAAATAATTACGTATCGTATCACCCTTGACTCTCGTGATGACGTACGAGGATCGGTCGAAATGTGGCGTATCCACTGACCTCACATATTTAGCGCCTGTCAGAGCTGCCAGGCTGTCACAACCGACCTCAGCCTCGATAATAATTATAATCCTGAATATGCCAAAGCTCCAGACTAACCACGTACTTAGGCAGCAAAAAGCTTCCCGACGAGGCGGTCTGGGTCTGGTGACCATGCAACGTCGATCTCTCCCACCGCCTCTCCGCAAACACAAGCATGCGTCTGGCATCTGCAAGGCATGCTTGCATGCTTGCAGATGGAACAATCAGGGAAGTGGTACAATGTAGTGCAAGTCATTGAATGGATCATTTGAAACTCGGATTCAGTGTCATCCGTGGCCTTGTGCTCTGAGATTCTGATGTATCAGTCCTGATACTATTAATAACAGTGATAAATCTCTCCAACTCTTTTCTGCCTCCTGCGAGGCCATACATTATTTATTGTTTTATCTTGACAATGAGATTTTTGAGACGCTGTTAATTATCATCTAAAACGTTTAGAAGAGAAACAATTTGAAGACAACATTTAAAAAGAACATTCCCTCGACTCAAATACCATATCAATTGATATTATCAATCTGGTAAATATTCAATCTACAAATGGATCTAGGTAGTTAAACTGCTTCAATATAATCAAACCCCAATATTGATGGCTGTACATCGACCTATTGATGATAGGATGATAATCCATATTTTCGTGGAGACGAATCAAGCGATAACCGTTTTTTTGCAACTATTGATAGGTGAAGACATATTTTGGCATTCCTACTTTATCAGTCGGCGACCAGGCGAATTATCGAATACGGGGTAATTGCAATTTCTGTCAACTAGTAAATCTAACAGCTCTCTATGAAGATAAGACATCGTCACTCAGCCAATTTATAAGAATCATCGTAAATTTTTTGAAAAGTAAGTGGGTTGAGTTACATATTTATCATCGTCTTTGCGGCTTACACACGTCAATAGCAAAAACGGCCCCACAGTCCACGCGCGATATAGTCTCACTCTAACCGATATAAGAAAATGCCCCAGGCTTCAGATCTTATAATGGTATAGGCCACTAATAGATCGCCGTTTTTGATTCGCGCACTCCTGATCTAAGCATGCTAAACGTGCATTTGCTTGTTTGCTGATACGTATATCTCATAGATTCCGGAGATTTGCCTTCCTTTTTAGGATACTGCCCCAGATATTCCGGAATCTCTAACTGATACTTATTGCTTATTTTTTCTGGTCGATATTAAGGTCCACGGGTCCCTGATCGACCTGATGGCGTCGGAGAATCGTGTATTTAGCAGGCCATGCCCGCTACTGAGATATAATTTTATTTTCTTCTTTCTATAATAGACAGGCGCTAGGTATTTTATATCCTCCGAATATAAACGCCCAAGTCACAACTATGGCGCTCCGCAACGCAATCACTCTCGCCTCCTTCGTCCTGGCAGCAGGTGTCGCAGCTCAATCCGCTGATCCTGGACTCGGCGTCAATTCACATGCACAGGGTGCAACAGAAGAGGTCACACCCGGAGCTGGGCCAAACGGGTAAGCATTCAACCCTCGTAACACTACGGCGAGAACAACAAACTCATATCACCATACAGCTCCGAAGACTGGCTGAACACTGGAATCAACGACGGCGGCTGGAACCCCCCTTTCATGGCTCTTGATGATCTTATTCTTGTCGACCTGCAAACTTACTACAGCGGAGTTGGCCAGGCTTGCCAGCAATACGACCAGTACTTCCAGAGCGCCGGCAAGCAGTACAATGTTAGCCCAGTTATCCTGGCTATCATTGCCATGCAAGAGTCTTCCTGCAATGCCAATGCAGGCGGTCCGACCCCCGGTCTGATGCAGGTGTCCTGTGACAATTACCCGAACGGTGTTTGCACAGACAGCATTCAAGACAATGTCGATGCTGGAACCAACTACCTCGTCAGCCAGATCAACTCTTCCAACGGCAATGCGGTCCAAGCCTTTGGTTCCTACAACGGATGGTTCACTGCCGGCAACGGATTGAACAATAACAAGGGCTTAACTGCTGACTACCCCTGTTCTTCTGAAGGCCAGTCAAATGGCGAGCCTCAGAACCTTGATTACATTCAGCAGATTTTCAATGGCTGGATGCTTGGATTGGATGTCTATGGCGATGACAGCTGGATCGGTACGTACAAGTGTGCTGGATCCTGCAATGGAAACAACCAATGCTAGATCACAACATAGCAAAGCCTGTGATGAATTGTTGCGGAATGGTGCAGGGAGCATGATCATTTATGTGACACATAATTAGATCATTGTTTGTATATCATAATAAACATGACTTCATATATTGCACCTGTAAAAACGTAGGCCGGAAAGAAGATTAGAGTCCATTGAAGGAAATGATTGGTTTAGCCATGAAATCACATGACTGCCCCACCGCCTTCCTATTCCAGAAGTAGCATCCTCAAATCGATAAGTTAACTTCATGTTTATCAGCCACGCGTTATCAAAATGACATCCATGTATACATCAGATCTGCACGACTTTTTCACTTGATGGCCCAAACATAGAATTCTATTCAAGAGGATGCTGCCGCGGCGTGCACCCTCCAAGGGGTCACACCTCCGTCAAGTCAGTGCGGCTAGTCTGGAAAGCAACTCGCCCATTCCATCGCCGCCAGCAGCGACAACAGCAGGAGCAGCCGCAGTCAAGCTAGACAGCATGCTATCCGGAGGCCCTTATCGCCAGACTGCCACTCTTTGGATCCACGATGAAGCTTTTTCGAAAGATGAATTCCTGTTCAATAGCTGGGCATTCCCGGATTCTGGAATCAGTCCTGGTGATATTATTGAGATTGCATCTGTTGATTACAACTCTCTCCATCCGTCAGAAATTGGGTCAAGGAAACTGCTTAATGAGAGTATTATCGAAAATGATGGGAATGCTAATCTGGGTCTTCACCCAAAGTTTTCGTCGCGGACTCAGAGCCGATGTCTCTTTGTAGTAAAGCCTATGCCTCAAGAGATCAGGCAGCGACACCCAAAATTGGAGATATCAGTAACGCGCTCCGTTGCTAACATATTTGGCTTCAAGAATGGCTGCCATGTTATTATTTCTCAGGTTGACCGTTCACAATGCTCGGCATCTCATGTTGACATATCATTTCGCGATCAATATCTCGTGCGGGCTGATATGTGGAGATTAGTTACATCAGAGCTGGTCAACAAGACCATCTACAAGGGACAAAAAATCCTGTTCATGGGGAGTGTCAGAGCAACAGTGAAAAACATCTTTATTGGCGGCAAAAAAGCGCTGTCTGGATACTTTGCTCCCACCACGATCCCTGTTTTCCGAAGCGAGGCTGCTAGATATGTTCTATTCATTCAGATGAGCAAGGAAATGTGGGATTTTGATGCCGAAGGAACTGGCGATATCTTATTCAGCAGGGTCATCAATGGATTTTTACCCGAGCTTTTCAAACGCTGGGCGAATATTGACGCAAAACACTTGGTGACTATTGTACTCTTCACCCGAGTTGAGTATGATATGCCGACGGAGAAGGGAATGGAGCATCTGAAAAGCTTGTCTGATTCCAATCATTTTCCTACGCGAGATTTTTACCGCGTTGTTGTCAACGATATAGCCAGCGGGCATTGGACGGCAATCCTGGACGAATTGAAGAGAAACTTCCGCACCTTTTTGAGAGATGTCTCAATTCAAAAATTTAGCGGTACTGCTGACTCCACCAATGAAGGACAGCCACTGGCGATATCAGGTAGGCCTACAGCCGCAATACGAGGCAACATTCTTGAGGCTATTCATCTGGCCACATCACATCTGTCGTACGAGCACATTGATCGTGACATGTCGCGAACCGGCCATTCGATTGTTGTGATTACTCCGGGGTCAGGGCTTTTTGAGGTTTCTTACGAATCTCTGGCTGCGACTACAGATGCTGTTACTAGTATTGGAATTGCTATTGATCTCGTCAGCTTGAGTCCAATGCCGCTTCATTCTGTTCCGCTATTCAAGTACAGAAATCCCCACGGAAAGCTCAATGGCTTGAGAACTACAGGAGCCCGTGGTATGGGATCTTTGGATACTCGGTCCTCAAACTCTAGTTTCGCGGGCAAATCTCCGCCATTCTCTCTCAAAACTACGCAGATAAGTGCATTCGCAAGACCCATGTCGCGAGATACACCCCCACCACATTCAAAACAATGGAACTATGGAATTCCCCATTGGTTAGATATCTCGTTCTGGAATCCTGCTACTTATAAAGAGGACCGACGAATCACAAAAAATGACATGAATGCACCGATCCCATTTACCGTCAACAAAAAATCTCGATCATTTGTACCACGGGTGCGACTGTACGAGATTCAGATGATGGGTGTTATGGAAAGCGAGCAATCCAATATCTCAATACCTTATCTGTCGGAAAAGAATTTCGGCTTTCAGAGGACTGACACCACAATCTCAGATGTGTCTTCAAAAGCACTCTTACCCCATGCTGACAACAATTCCCTTTCCCCAGTGTCATCATATAAGGCTCAACTTAGTGACAGCCTCAGACCCGAAGGATTCCTCTCAAGCTTTACAAATCATCGAAACATGATGATAAGTAGTCCAGCAACTCAACAGAAGAAAGGAAGCAATTGGATGGACGAGTACGATGACAATGTCTTTGTTCCTTTCCCCCGGAAGCGCTACGTTCGCAAATCTGCAAAGGCTAAACGCCTTATGGAATCTGAAAATACGGGGTCTCGAGCACAAGACCGTTTTTCTACACGATCAATTTCAAGCTCTAAGGGGCATGAAGAGCATGAGCTAGAACGAACAGTATCCGGGCAATCAATTCCCCGCACAAAGGAAATCAAATCATCCTCAAAGCATACTAATTCGACACAAGATCACCCACCTATAAAGTCAGCAATAAAATCTGGCAGAACTCCAAGAATCTCGCGCTCAATCAGCTTTGCTCTCCGTGGACTTGGCATAGCTCCTCCAAGGGCTCAGCCGAGCACTGAAATAAATGTGGAACACGCTCAAGGGCGTGCCACGCCAGCTCGAACACCGACTACTACCGATCCAATAGTCGACTTTGAAAGTCCTAAAAGGCCCTCAACTTCGACGACGGACGAGAGTTCTTCGGTTCGTAGCATTCCTCAGTCCCCCCATCTTTCACCCACGCCGACGAAATCTGTAGAGAGTGTGGAAATAGCTCAACCTCGGCCAATATTACAGCCACGGCCCATTTCTCAGTCTCGTCCCATATCAATCAAAAGCATGAAAAAGAGGTTGCTCAGCGACTCTGGAACGGATCGCAATGGCGGAGAGACTACCATGCCCACAGCTGTAGAGCGGCCTACGACAGCGAGTATACATGGAGCTACTCAAGGACCATTTCCCATGACAAGGAACTATAAAAAGCACGAGCCAGTGGGAGCTCGGGATGCACCTACGGTCAGTTCCTCGCCAGGTAGAACACTTGCTCCTTGGGTAAGGTCAATTAATCCATCCAATGCTCCAAAGGTTTCTCTTAGAGATGCAAGTTGGTTTGGTCGTTGGCAACATGCATACCCACGCCCGCCAAATGTTGCTGTTGTTAAGTGGAAAAGCTTAAAGACTCCCGCGATTCTGCCATTGACTACAGAGGAGTTTCCTTCTTCAAAAGAACTGGCCGCAAATTATCTCCAAACCCCATATCGAGTATTTCCCAACGAAGATCACGACGGAAATGATATGCCCAGAGCTCAGGAAACGATATTACGTGAGATGGTTGCTTTGAGACTTTCCCATGGCTTTCAAATTGTAATTGGGGGCGCTGTGGCAGAAGCTACTGGTCAGCCATTTCTCGAATTTCTGAATGTCTTCGACACGAAATGTCTTGGAAAAGATGATACCACCATCATTCTTTCCAAAGGAAATATAATTCACAGGCTATCGTGTGTTGCTGGTGGAGAAATTGAAGTTACGAGATTCACCCGTCTGTCAGGTATTTCAGACGTTGACAAAAGCGACTCACCCACCTACACCTTGGCAATTCGAACAATTCTGGCCAAGACATACGATTTGAGCGACGTAAAGCTTATTTCATCCGCTGAAGAGTATAATTGGAACTATGCCGACAATTATATCGCTGGCCACAGAGATCATTTGATAGATCCAACGCGACAGTTGAGGTTCTGGCGGATTCGCTTTGTGCTCATTCCCATGCACCTCCCACCTAATGCGAGACGTCACATACAACCCTTCAGTGAAGACAACGAGGAAGAAATTCATTTGCTAGGCATCAGCCAGTTAACCAGCCTGTGGCAGCGCAATAAGTATATTCCGCCGGACGAGAAACGCTTTCAGTCTTCTGGCCGCAAACAAAAGGATCAAAATCCGTTGAATATTCTATATCAAACTCAAGATCCCTCCGAAATCGTTGGGGCTGAGTTTAATAGGTTGCTATTAACTGATCCCCAACTCGACAACCCGCCTGCCCAACTGCTTCCAGATTCAGAATTACTCGAAAGATCTGATTTTGGCCCCTCTTCTCTCATGGAATTGGCGCATATTATCCAAGGTGAAAAGGGTGTGCGTTTGATGGATCGGAGATGGCATCTACGGTTGCATTATAGTTGTCTTATTGGCTCGGAGTTCACGACATGGCTTGTGCAAACCTTCCGGGATATAGACAGTCGAGACGAGGCCGTGAAGTTCGGAAATGAGCTCATGAAGCTTGGTTTATTCATTCATGTTGAGAGAAGGCATAACTTTAGAGACGGTAACTATTTCTATCAAATTGCCTCGCAATACCGGATTCCGCGCCCAGAATCAAAGAGCGGGTGGTTTCCAGGCCTCTCGTCCAAGTCAGACAACTCCGTCCCTGCTACACCAGTGAACGACGCTATTAAAGAATCACCTAATATAGAGAGAGTCAGATCGGAGAGCTCTGAGACCCTCACGTCTATGATGGAGACGCCTTCAAAAACGAAAAACAAAGTGACCATCATGCTCTCCAAGACGATGAAATACGACGTTGATCCACGCAAGCGCTCTAGCCGGCCCGAAGTCATCGATCTCCATTACGACAGAATACACAACCCAGAGAACTGTTTCCACATAGAACTAAGCTGGATGAGTGCCACTGCCAAATTAGTTGAAGACGCAGTCGCATCGTGGGGTTCCACAGCTGAAAAATACGGATTGAAACTCGTTCAAGTGCCCATCGCAGAGGCGGCAGCGACAGTCAAAGTACAAACATTCAGAAAATTCTATCGCGTGAAACTAAGCGTCGTACCCCCATCACCACCAGTCTCTCTTCCATTTGGCGCTACATCCTTTTCACAACAGGGCAAGCCAGACAGGCATTTCTTCCAGAAAGCCATCCTTCGAAAATTCGACTTCGTCTTGGACTTTGAATCAGCCTCTTCTTTCCCACCGGACGTGGAAGTCTACTACTCGTGGGGAAAGCCAGACTATCAATACCCACAATACATCCACCGATCAGGCTGTCTCCTCGCCCAGATCTCCGACGAAGGCGACCTTATATTCCTCGCCAACCGTTTATTCAGCACTAAGAGCGCAGCGGGTCGAGATACTAGCCATCACAAATTCGACCGCAGCGAGCGCAGCGACTTCCACCGTGCTCGGGCAAACACATACACCTACGACCCCATGTTCTCACCCCGTCTGTCCCCAATCATCCGCCCCATCGCCGGAGGCGTTGGCGGTAGTGGCGGTGTTGGTGGTATAGGAGACTCGCTACCACCCATACACAACATCCCCGCTCTAACCCTCAACTCATCACCGACCTCCTCCCTCGACGCCGCGAATCTCTACAAAACGCCCGAACAGCTGAAAACCCAAGTCGAGGAATTCTGCAACGACCCAATTCGTCTCCAGCACTTTTATACGGAGGAACAACACGTCATCCGTCCAGTGTCAACGCGCATGGGGCCAACTACCGTGCTACCACCGCCCTCTGCATCAACTTCAAGCTCCGCAATGGACGCCTCAATACCATCGTTAGAGCTTCCGGCGAGTCTAGTCGGTCCGCATATTCCGCCGCCAGCGGCAGATTCGGAGATTGAGGGTTCAAAGTCGCTGGTGGGGATGTCATCTGCTGAGCAGCATAGCAGACCGGTGTCATCATCGGTTGGGGAGGAGAAGGAAGAGGGGAGTCAAGCTGATAATCGGAGCCCGAGTGTGAAGAGCGGGGGGCTGAATCCCGTGAAGTGATCTACTAATGCATACATATACATATATTCTAAGTGTCTTCTGGAAATGGGAAATAAAAAAACACTGATACCCGATTCTTCTTTTTGTTGTTCAAAACCTCGATGATTGGCAGGATTGTTATTTGCTGTTGTAGTTTCTGTCCTCAATCTATGTACTATTATACAAGCACTTGGCAAATCCACAACTCGATGCATTTTACAATTTTACTTATTGGTATATGAAGCCTCCTAGTAGGAATAGGGTAATATTGTGATCCATTCTGCTACCTGCATAAACGTAGTGTAGTGATCGATCAAGTGTGCGCCTAGAGACAAGATGCAACGCTTCCGAAAACAACGAAAAGGCCGTTAAAAGTGTAATCATAAACACTCAATTATTAGCTTCAGATGTCCATCCAGGACAAAGAGAATAATAGAGGTATATCGGGTTACATAACGAAACATTAAAAGAATAATAATGCGCTGAAAAGTTGACAAGAGAGATGAAATATAAGGCACATGACAAGCAGACAATATTAAAAAATTGTAGGAACTCAAACACACTTGGGTATCTTGTTGACGACGGCCGTTCACGCAACTAAAAGCAGGTAGAAAAGAATAAAGGAAGACATAAAGATGGCTGGAACTAATATCGAGAGAGAAACAACAAGAATAAAGAAGATTAGAAATAGAAGAAATGAGGAACGAAAAGGAGGCCGTTATCTTGTAAAGTGGCAACAATCGAAATTGCGATTTTAAAGAGCCTCTTCAATGTCGAGGAGCCACTTACGCACGCCTTCACGTAGAGTGTTTTCCTGACGAATTGGCTGTCGTTTTCCATTCTTGTCTGTAGAATCAATACCGAAATCAACGTCACCCTCTTCGCGACAGTGTTCTTCGGCAACATTTCGGGCAACCTCCTCCAAGGCTCCGAGAACAGTCTTGCGACACTCGCTTCTTGGAACTTCAACGATATGTGGAGTGTCATCAGTGGGTCGCTCATCGAGACGTATAGTCCTGTGCGGTGACGGAGCCCTGGAATGCGCCAAAGACGACTGGCCGCTTTGTATCAAAACTCGCTCAATGGCGTCGACTAGGGTTCCGTCAACGTCCATGACCGGCTCGTCAACGAACTTGGTTTCGATTTCTTCAGGGTCAAAGGTTTCGGCTAGTGTTGCTACGGAGTCCTTTCGTGAACGTCCATTATTGAAGAAACCAGTCAGAGGATTGGTGGAAGGGGTGTCTACTACCTGTCGGGATGTAGCACCGACAGCAGGACTTGGAGGATTCGCCAATCCGTTGGCACTGATCTTTCGCAGGAGACGAATACGCTTGACTGTACAAGTGCGCGTATCGGCGATTAACGTGCTGGCAACTTCCACCCATCGATCCGTTACGCTGGCAATTTCCGCGTCATGGCCAGGAACAGGAATGTGTTGGAAAGATTCAGCGAGCATAGCCCGCTTGACATCCGCTTCAATGCCGTGGTACGGCCGAACTGCTTGGAGTATGAAATCTTCATGAATACTCTTCAGCCATCCGCTAACATTCAAGGCTGGGCTGTCATTATCTTTTAGACTAGAATTGATATTGGAGAAACTACTCTGCATTGAGCCTCCAGCATCCATACTTGTGATCGAAGTTCTCGCTTTTTTGGGGGACGCCAATGTGGAATCATTGGATGACGACAAAGATAAGAAGCCCCGCAAGGGAAGGTCAACATCCACCACACCATCATCGCCTCGTACCGAGAGCCTCAAGGGAGAGTCTTTGACTTGATCAGTAGGAGCGAATTCTGATTCGTCTTGATCGATGATGTTCTTAGCGGTTGCTGAGGAGTGAGCAATAGATATGGTATCGGTAGAAGGGGCACTTTGAGCACCCTTTGGTGATGTGTTAATAGTCAGTGGGGTTTTCGTGCCCTCGGCGTTGTTATCTTCTGATTGGGCATCATTTTCTGGCGTCTGTGTCATTGAAGGCCGACGGGAAGACGGGTCACCGTCGCTTCCTCTCGAGGAATCTGGTCGTCCTGACCAAAGCCCAGACCAGATATTGCCTACCCACTTGCTACCACCAGTCGAGGTACTTCCGTCAGAGTTGTTGGTTTCGCTCCGGCGTAAATTCTGTAAAAGCTTTGCGGATGCATAACTGTCACTACCATCAACTCCAGTCCGATCAGAGTCATCGCGCAATTGGCGTCGTCGAGACGCGAAGTGAGGTACAGGAATGGCGGAGCTGTTTGTCGTGGTAGATGTGGTAGCTCGTGTGCGAGCCTCCGTCGCATGAATTGGCAGATTAGCCGTCCTGATCGATCGAGCATCGGAGTCCCTTCGATGACTTGATAATGGCGGGTCAATTGGGAAAGAGGTTTCCACTTCATCGGTGTTCTTGTGAGCAGTTTCTCCAGACGATACGCTGACAGACCTCTGAGGAACCTCAGGTTCTTCGGTATGGAGCTTTTGTGCTCGAGCCCTTCGATTTATTTTGCGACGAAGTGATTCCTGTCGAAGGAGAGGAAAAGTTGGCGGACTCTGGGAAAGTGGGCGGGTGGATGCAGATGTCCCTGGGCGCATAGGTGAATTGACGTAGTCGAAACGATGTTTCGCGGGTAGGAAAGCAGATAAAATAAAGACCAAACGTCTTGCTACCATCTTGTTTTCGGAAACAATGACAGTGCGATGAGCGATTGTGGGCTCGAAGTCCTGTTGCGTCTTTTGTTGAAAGTGGTAGCGTTTGCGGTACCAATCAGGACCCAAGCTACTAAGCCAGTCTGTATGGTTCCCTAGAAAAGCTGTGATAAGCACGAGAAAGAATAGGCCATGCTCTTTATCTGCCATTAGCCGTGCGATCCATCTTGCCTCCTCGCGCCAAACACCCCACCGGCTTTGTCCAAGAACGACCCGTGGTATGCGTAAAGCGGCTGAGATTCGCTGGGCATTCAGGAGTAACTCCTCCTTGAGTCTACTGTTGTACGCAAGGACATTTGGTCGGAGTTGGATTATTGTCTGGTTAGTCCTCTGCATGTTTGGCATCTTCAGAGGTTTCGGGGTATTGGGCTTTGGCCCATGGGATACCTGAGCATCAACCTTTTTTAGGAGAGTTAAGATCTCTCGCCCGGCTAGATTTTCCAGATATGTCAAAGTTCTAGTAATCACGTCCCAGTGATCGACAAGTAAATCAATCCTGTCGTCTAGGCTTGTCTGTGAATAGTTATCGTCAAAGAATGCGCTAGTCCAATGCGGGTCTGAGTCTAAAGAGAAAGACATCTGCTTCGATCCATCGGGTCCGTGCGTGCTTGGTCTTGACATCGGTCGGGTGTTGTTGCGTGACGCTATTGGGATTTGTATCGTAATGGCGACTGCATACATGGGAGTTTTCTTTTCCTTGATTTTGCGACGCTTGGTTATGTCAGGGAAAGGGTACCCGTTGTCTGACATCATATCCGGAGGTAAAGAGTTAGACACCTCTGGAGAATCCCCCGTTGAATCTCGTGATTCCGGTAAATTGACACTGAACATTCGCGTAATGAGAATGGTGACTTTCGATGACGGCTTGCTGTCCTGCGGCCGATCAAGAAAGTAACCGCCGGATGACTGAGTACTAGAATATGTCCTGGCGAGGGCGCTTCGCGGCGTTTGTCGACCAGCCAAGGCATCGATTTCACGAGGAGCAGGTGATGTTGCCATTGTACCCCCGAAATCAGAGTCCGTGGACAGAATGTGCATTTTAGTTGATGATCCCTTGTAGCTAAAAGCGCTGCTCCCGAATATGCAATTTAGCAAGCCCGAATCACTAGACTCTGGAGATGTACGATTATGATAGGGCTCAAAAGCACCTTCACCTGGAGACGTCATTGAGCTGATAGAATTGCGACACCGAGCACGACCAAACGCTCCAGATGGGACTTGGGGGATTTTCCTGGCGTTGGCGGCTTGCGACATCAAGCCCCCTTCAGTCTGTGAGGGCTGGCTTGTTTGTAACGATCCTCTCCGAGAAGTAGTATGAGACAGACTCGAGGTGCGCGAATGCCTCCCTGTTGGCGACTCAAAGACTTGAGGATCCAAACCCAAGCCATGAGTGGACGAGGGGTCAGAATTTCCCTTGGAGTCGAGCAGTATACACGGCTCATCTCGATCACCGATGGCATTCTGCGCGATAATGATTCTAAAGTCTTTGATGACATCCAGCTCTAGTCCTCCACGATCATCGTAGCCACCAGCGCTCGCGGCATTGGGTGAATTGAAACTCGTTTGAAAGGCATGGGCGGAGTTGGAGGAGCGGTGGAGGAGGCGAGGATCAGGGAAGAGAAGACCAGAGGTATGCTCCTCTTCGGTGACAGACTCCAGGACGGTCGAATTCCGTGGTGCGTAGACGCTTGGGCTGAAGGTGCTGAGCAAGCGACCCAACATGGTGGCGATCTTGCTTTGACGGAGGGGCGACGGGTATAGTTGGGTACGATGGTTAGAGGGCGAGCGCTTTATTCTTCTTCTTCTCGTGAAAGCTCCATTGTCAGAGGGCGTGTGAGATCAAGGCTAGCCCCTCCTTTCACGACGGTGGCTCTGCTGGATGCCAATAACGGCGGCCCGGTTAATGGGAATATAATTTGAGAACAAAGCCCGACGTTGGGGGCACGAAGGCGATGATGAATGTCGATTCTGGATAGGGGCGCCAATGGAGCGAGAGGCGAGCAGCGAGGCAGCAGCGAACAGGAGGAGGAGAATTGCAATGATTAATGGTCACGACAGCATTGGGATGTTGCTACGAAGGGCGAGCGGAGCAGAGGAAGCAGCCTGGGCCGGAATCTGGAAGGGCGGTGAGGCCGCGAACTAATTAGGAAAGCAACCATGCGGGCAGCTCCGCCGATGGCTAACCTGTCCGCCGTGATTGGCTTTTTTTCTACTTCGACTTTTTCTACCTTTGCTGACTCGACTTCTACGGAGTCTATTCAATAAAGAAATCGAGGAAACCCTTCTCGCTGCTATGCTCGTCTCTGGACGGACGGTTGACTGAAACCACATCCATTCCCCAGCATTTGCCACCCTTTGCCGAAACGCCAGATGGAGACCTGCACATGCCGATACCCGACGTGATAAGATAGCCCAGCACGGTATGTAAGCCTAAGCTAGAGCGCTTACAGCAAGGACTGGCTGCAGCGTGCAGCGGGCTAAATCTGCACGCCGCCCGAGGCGGCGATCCAGGCCCGTGCGAGGCCTTTCTTTCTATGCAATTATACTAGTTACCGTACGACTGAATGTAGACGCGACATCTGCATGTACACTACTACATGGCTGATATTCTATAACAAGCCCCTAGTTTGGATTGTCATGATGGCATTAGTTTATTCTACATGTAGACCAGCATACAGCCAGCACCATCGGCCCTAAACTCCGTAATTCCAACTTTTCCAGTCCTGGAATACATGATATCATGCCTTTTTCGTTTTGCTCTTCACGCGCGCTAGAAGTTTCTGGATGTCTTCGTCTTGTGCAGACTCATCGCGCTTAGAAGTGCCCTTCTTCCGCTTCTTGGACTCCTCGACAGGTCCGTCATCATTCGCGTCGTCGCGTATCCGGCGGCGTTTGCGGCTCTCCTCAAGAAGCGCCTTCATACCCGAAGTAGCCTTGAATTTCGGATTCGTAGGGTCGATCGCGAACTCATGACTATCATACAGATTGGTGAATCGAGGATCGGTGGTATCCATCTGAAAGTCGTCCGCGCCAGCTGCTTGCTCGTCTGTCTGCTTGTTCTTGCCTTTCTTTCCCTTTTTACGCGCCCTTTTCTCTGCCTTTTCAATCTCGTTCATATCAAAGTGCTTCATTCCCGTGGATGTATCATCTACCATCAGAAGCTCAAGTTCAGCACGCTTAGAAGCTGCCGCAGCTTCTTCGGCCGCTTTTTCTTCACGTTTCTTGCGTCGCTCCTCTTTGCCACGGTTTTTTGTCACTTTAGCCTCTGGCTCGTTGAAGAAAGGATCTTCGAAACCGAGTTCTTCCTCAGCTGCATCATCTTGCTGAGCCTTGTCACCATCAGCATCATCATCCTCAGCCTTCTCAGCCCTCTTAGCTGCTTTGAATTTCTCCTTTCTTCGTTGCTTTCGCTCTCTTTGCTTGCGAATATAACGTTCCACTGTGGTTTCTTCAACGATTGGCTCATTCTCAAAGACGGATTCTCGAGTCGGTTCACCGGCTAAGCCCGATGTGAACGTAATCTCCATATCACCCACAGGTTCTTTCTCTTTTTTCGATGATGATCGAGTAGGTTCATCTTTTAAACCGAGTAAAGAACGCATTCGCTGTCTTTCCGTCTCCTTCTTTGACATTTTCGAATCCGATCCGCCTGTAACGGTGGTATCAACTACTTCAACTCCTTCCTCCTCGTCATCGGAGCTGTCACTAGCCAGGTAGGCTTTCAGGTCATTCTCCTCAATTTCTTTCCGACCACCTCTGAACGCTTTGGCTTGTGCTTCCTTCCGGGCCTTGTCCTCGGTATCCCACGTAAGCTTAACCTTGCTATGTTGAAGAGCGTCCGTCACAAACTCTGTAGGTCTGTACCCGTCAGGTATGCGCTGGCATTGCTCCCTCGGCTTGTCATCTGAGAAGTCAGTGTCGTCAGGAACAAATCGGAGATCGAAGAAATTAGCGCTGGAGAGGTATTCCGTGCCATCAATAGAGTCGTAGACTTGCTTCGCAGTCGCTTTAGATGAAAACTCAATAATTGCGTAGTAATACCGCAACCGTTCAAGCTGATATTTTCGTAATTGGGTTGTATTAAATTCCTCGCCTTGGTCTTCCTTCAGAATAGACTTTTTGATATCTTCTTCCTCTTCGGAATCTTCAAGTTCCTCCTCGTCATCATCTAGATTGTCCTCGTCATGTTTGGATGATGCGAAAATTTCTTTGGGGGGTCCTTCTACTTCTTCTCTTTCCAATCTCTCTTTCCCAAATTCACTGGGATATATCGACACTTGCGAGATACGACCACTAGTCGCAAAACTCGAGAAGACAGCCATGAGATCCTCAGCGCGTATATTGTCCCAGTCAAGATTCACTACCGCAAGACGATTTGTCACTTCACCGAGGGGGACATCAGATTGACTTTTAGCCGGGAATTCGGCATCACCGGCACGATTCTCGTGCCCGTCTTCTTCCTCCTCATCATCCTCCTCACTTGATGATTCCTCAGACGACGACGATTCAGAAAACCCTCCATCGCGCGCTGGATCATATGGCTTTTTGTCCGCCCTTTCCAATTCTTTCAGAACTTCATCGTCATCATCAACACTGACATCATCGGCATCTTCATCTTCATCCTCATCCTCATCCTCAAAGCGATAAAATCGTTCGAGCTTTTTCTTAGTGTCATCATGTGCTAGCTTTCGTCCGTAGCGATCTACAGCGGCATTTCTGGAAAATTCCTGGTCGTGCAGCATGTGCGTAAACCGCTTGTCGAGTTTGACATGGGTATGGCGTTTGCTGGGTAGACGATAGCGAGGGTCGCTTTGGATATTAGCAAAACGTTGATCGGCTGCATAAAGTTGAAAATGTTAGTGCTATCAAAAAGGAAGAGTTTTTGATGTATTCCCATGATTGTGGAAATAAAAATATGTACGGTGCGATTCAAGAGCAAGGGAAATGGGATAGACTTACAAATGGTTGTCGCATCATCTTTGGCTTTGCTGCTGGCTTTTCCCTTCTTGCGGGTAGGGTCCGCCATGTTCAATTGAAATGCGAGTAATACAACCTGTAAATCAAAGTCACAAAGTTATATCGATTTACGCTCACTGAGAGAAAAGTGCGGACGGTGAGTCTGTGGTTGGAGAATAAGTATGCTGAATTATTTAATACTGCCGTTGGTTGAGCGGAGGATATTTTTTTGAGCATGGTCCGTGCGTCTATTTCCGAGCTATCGGTATTAACACTCGACCAGCGTATAGTTTCACGGCGTATTGATTGAGACTGGTTTGTCTGAGGATTATTAAATAGCACGAAGACCACATGTCCAATTGTTCGTATAAAATGACAACTAACTACAAGCTATGCTATCTGTTTGAAAGTCCAATCTGGAGCCAGATAAATGCAAAATAGACGATCCTCACCAATTCTGGGAGGATCTAAGCCCAGATATCAACATCTGCTGGGCATGCAAGTGATGATACAAATGATTTGCCTGCTGATAGAATATATCAGCAGCCCAGGTATCTATTCTCAAGCCATCGAGGCTCATCCTCGTCTACTATGCGCCCAACAACGACTTTCACTTCAGGATATACAGCCGTCAGCCGTTGCAACCCACATTTCCCGGCAGCGCAAGTCACAAAGACTATCTTGTGCTCATCAACACCATGATCAATAAGGACGCGGACTGCCATTAGCGCTGCCCCTCCACTAGCCATCTGTGGATCTAGAAGCATCACGGTGGAATGAGTTTCGATTCCTAGTGGGAGTTTGAGATAATGGAGCTCTGGTTCCGAGGCTAGAGGGCTAGTTTGGATGAGAATTCTGCCTGTAATGCAGTCTGGTAGCGTTCGCTTCAATGCAGTCTCCATGCAAGATCCGCCTCTCAGAATGGCGACGGCAGAGACGGTGCCCAAAGGATGTATGCCATGATATCGTTGTTTGCTAGGTGTCTCAACAGCAGCAGGGACATATTCGGTACAGTCCAGAGCCCTATAAACGCAAGTCAACGTGTTGTCCAATACAGATGTAATGTTAAATTACCTCTCGATAAGCAATGAGGCTAATCGGTCAAAGTAGAACACGAAGTCGACCTGTTCAGTAGCAGGATCCTGCAAGATCGTGTGCATGCCTTTGAATTGGGGTGTTGGTTTCATGATGATGACGTTATCAGAAAGAATCTCCTCTGCAGCAAGTGCACGCAATTTTTCAAGATCTGCTTTATGTTTCTCTGATTTTTCTTGGAGTCGCCGTCTAATGTGTTCCACTACCATGGCTTCATTTCGTCAGCGCGGCTGAATACGTCTAAGTCGGCCTATCAAGGTCATACTAATGGCTGTTTTGTTTTCAATTCCTCGGGGAATAATGATGTCTAACCCACTATAAGTTATAGTGTAAGGAGCAGGGACCGCAGAAACAAACCTGAAACATGTCGTTGCGGTTCAACATATTGGGTGTATGACGGCTTGACATAGGTAAACCACTGTTTGATGATTCCTTCAACGTCTCGGCCTCGCTCTCGTACATCGCGTAAAACTTCGTATAATTAGATTATTATTCCAAACACGGACTTGTCATGGTCGGCCTACTTCTTCGGCCAAGGCATACATCCATATCAGCTTCTACAAAGATCTATAGCAATGTTAGCATATTTCAAGAGCTAAACAAGGGGAACAAAATAGTTATCTCCTGCAGCATACCTTTGCGTCAAGAAGATCTAAGATTCTAGGATCATGAAGAGCCAGGATTCCTTCTAAAATCAATACGCGGGGTGAATAAAGAGGAGTCGTTTCCTTCTGGCGCTGATGCTCCTTGAATGAATAGATTGGGATGTTTGCCTTCTTTCTTAAAATAGGAAACATTGTATGTTAGTTGCTGTTGAGGAAGCATCAAGCTTTGGGAGCCTTGAAGACTAAGCTCACCCGAGTTTCAAGTCCTGTAGACTCTGGACTAGAGCATCGAAATCAATCGAGTCGGGACAATCAAAATCGTACTCATTTCTATGGGCCTTTTCATGTTGCTCCGGATTCAAACTTTTGTAAAACGAATCCTACACCCCAGTTATGATCAGAGCTAATCATGAATTGTTTTCTGAGGTAGGGTTTACCATCACAAGAATGACCACCCACGGGAGATTCAGAGACTTGATAATCTCCATTGCCACAGAAGTCTTGCCAGAGCCGGAGCTCCCTGCAATACCAATAATGCTGAGATCTTCCCATGGCGGAGAATAACCCTGTTTCAGATTGGTGGCGGTTGAATAGATCGGGGGAAGGGACTCCATGGCGGTTTCTGTGAAATAGCAGCAGCAATGTTACCAAATTGGGAACTAGGCTAGACGGCAATGATGTCCATATACACCTTACACATTGCCAGCAGCACAAGCCTGCACTAAACCTGCCGTCGAATCATGACAAAACATGCAGGAATGTTCTGCATAACCGATTTTTTAACGTTAGTGTTGCTCGCGTGCAAGGCCATTCCCGCGATAAGCTGTAAGGCGCCTTTCCCAGAACGGTAAGGCTACGGTGTGGCGCCACACAGGTTTCTTGGCACCAGGTAACTACGGCGGACAAGTCATTAATGGGTCTCTAACGATATCATTTCACTTTTTACATTCGACTATATCCAGGCTGTTGTCGGCATTAAGTTTGTATACTCCATATAAATTGGGAAGTCGGCTCATAATGCTCTGGCAGCAATATCCTGTGTAGTTGCACGGCCAGGTGGGTCTCATCTGACAAGTCCAATTGATACTGATACTGATTCTATTGTATTATCTCAAACATTCTGAATATATTGAAAGTAATAGTCAACTATATTCCTGAATCATATACAGGGCATTCAGCTAGACAAGGACGTTCAGCCACATGCAGGGTATGTATGTACTGCGCCGCATTACTATTGGTGATAGTAATTAGATACAGCCTAAGGATGGGAACTCACGTGACAGGGCCGGAACGGGGTCTCGGGCCGACTTGAGCGCCGGCTCTAGCGCCAACCAGCTTTTCCTTACCAGCCTCTCGCTTGGCCTTCTCTCTCTTCTTTTTCCTCTTCACAGGTCTCTCTTACGAAGTCCCCAATGGCTTCTGTCTCGACGGCTCGACAGAAGCTCGACAGACAGCCACACTATCATTGCAGAACCTACCAGTAGGCTGAGAAATGTTATGATAGCCATGGCCTCTACCAATGTGGTAGGCACCCCGCCGTACGCGCCGGAGCTCGCCGTCCTAACGTACTCAGATGTCTCCTACATCCTCCTCCACAACGCCAACATGGCACCAGTTTGAACGAAGGGTCGACGAGGTGAAAGCATCGAAAGCGTGAGTTGTCAGACGTCTTTTCCTAATCGCCTCGCCGTTCATGATGTGTCAAACACAAGTTGGGAATCTCTCCAAAAAGATATCTTGAGGAAACTATGTTAACTTGAAAATCTGACTTGGCGTTAATTATTGCCTTTTGTCACTTGATTTTTGTTTTGATCGACATTCTAACTGATGATTCCGGTAGTGATATCAATTGCTTGGTCATGGACTACCTCGTCACCAACGGTTATCCGGCAGCGGCAAAGAGATTCGCCGTCGAGGCTAATATTCAGCCGAAGGCCGATATTGGGTCCATCGAGGAACGCGTAGAGATCCGCAGTGCTATTCACTCGGGCGATATCCAAACCGCTATTGAGAAGATCAACGAACTAAACCCCCAGGTATGACATACCCTGCCTAGCTTTTCCTTCTTTTTACCCATCGTATCTTGCTATGATTATACCAGTTTCATGCACCACTCATAATATACCCTCTTTTGGGTGTTGATGATAAAAACTCATCTTCAGTCCTCAGTATGAGCAACATATTGTCTCGATTTTCTTGACAGCCTCACTTTTCATCTTGCACCTGACTCTCTGTTGCATCAGCAGCTAACATGATCTCCCATGTTACAGATATTAGATGAAGACCCGTCTCTTCACTTCTCCCTGCTCAGGTTACAACTTGTTGAACTGATCCGTAAATGTACATCTACTCCTAACGGAGATATTACTCCCGCGCTGGACTTTGCCACATCTCGGCTTGCACCGCGAGCGCCTACCAATCCTCAATTTCTTGAAGATTTAGAGCGAACCTTAGCCCTTCTCATCTTTCCGGCGGAGAACTTGACTGTTCCGTTGGCCAATCTTCTTCATCCCGACTTACGCAAAGATATTGCCACAAGGGTCAATGAAGCCATTCTAGAAAGCCAGGGAGCTCGTAAAGAGGCCCGGCTGCGCAATTTGGTAAAACTACGCGCTTGGGCGGAGCAAAAGGCCCGAGACACTAAGCAGGCAATTCCCGATCATCTTGATATCGGACTGCACAGTGATAAGTCGACAGCCAATGCTCAACACCGCCCCAGTCAAAACGGCAGTTCAGATGATGCCGTCATGGCCAACGATGGATCCATCGACCCCATGATTGCGTAAACTTCTATTTATCTAGTCCTCAGTGCGCTGGTTGACCGGGAAGTTATCTCCCATGACAAACAAGCCACCAACAGCTTTGCGATGTTTATACGGAGTGCTTGTCCTATTTGCTTGTTTTGTTAGCATGGCGTTGGGGATTCGGTATATGTAATCGTTGGTATTTGTTGCATTTGCACTATACCAGGTACAATTTCCATTTGTAGAAATGACAATATAAGTGGTCTATATATCTTCATTCTCTACCTCGTTCAATCTATCAAATGATTTGATTTATACTTGACGCCACCGAATTTAAAGATCATACTAGGAACGAATCGATACGAGCGATCATGGAGGAATTAAAATATTCTTTAACAATTCGATGCATCAATGCAAAACGCCAAATTACTGAAAAGTAAACCTCCAACTATTCACATCCAAGACTAGCAAATCTTTCATAGATTGTATCCGTTGCAAAAATATTAAAATCGTATATACAGATAGGCTCAAAAACTCATGATATCTGAAAATCATGTTAGCATTGGCCTCAAGGTCCAGGTAAGTGGTTTATAAGTTAAAAAGAAGAACATACCTCTGCCAAAAAAGGCCCTCTTTGTCCAGTCCATTGCCAGTAAGATACGTGTGCGCAGGCTGACACTTTGCGAAAAGTAGATACTGCGCCAAAGGTACACGGCTAGAAGGCCACCGCTGTAGTTGACGCCGTTGAAGTCGAAGATGGCTGCGTTTCCAATATAGGCCAAGCTGCCCAAGTGCTTGTATTTGAAGGCTTTGTAAACTGCCTCGTCAAGGTCACCGTAATCAATCTCGTTGGCTTTCATTCCCGGCAGGGTCTTGGAAATCTGGTTGAATTTGCGACCGAGATACTCACCCTGTTGATTGGCGCGTTGCGCTGTAGCGGGAAGTGAGGTGAGTTTAGAGTCGATTTGCAGTAATAGTTCGTGTAATTCGTTAAAGTCGAGGGTTCCAGAATGATCCTTGTCGTATTCCTGGAACAATCGATCCAAGCGTCGAAGATGGTTTGCAGCTTGGGGGAATCGCTTCTTCACCCGCTCTGCTACATCTCGCCATTCACTAAATGTCAGGTGTACCTTTTCAGGGTCTTTGCCTTTCTCCCAGGCGATGGTGCGTAGGAAAGTAATCATGTGCGCAGCCACGTTGTTCTGAACGGTGGAGCAATCGCCAATAGCGTAGATATCGCCCATAGGTGCTCCAATCAATCGCAAGTGAGAATCTGTTTCTAATGCATGTTTGTTGTTTTGTGTTTCGATTTTCTTGGCGATTTTTTGTGCAAATGGGGTTTGCGCTTTTTGCGAAACAGCCACATTTAGTTGTTGTCACGAGAATGGGTAATAATAATACATGTACTTACAGACTCCAGTTGACCACAGGCAAAATCCTGTCGGTATCTCTTTCGTCACGGTCACGCCATCCTCCACCTGTGTAAACAGGATCTTGTCTGACTTTACCTCCTTGACTCTTGAATTGGTTAAAACTTCCACTTGGTCGTGAGCAAAACGTGCCTGTTCAAAGTTAGAACTGATCATCGACCCAATTTCCAAGCGGTATTACCTCTGCATATTTTGAAAGGGCCTCATCGTAGGTGTTCAGAATGTGACCCCGGCTCTGAATGAGATGCACAGAAATTTCATTCCGTAAAATCTTCGGGAAATTTACTCTTAAATCTTCATTGAGAAGATCATATAGTTCGGCTGCAAACTCCACGCCCGTTGGACCGCCGCCACAGATGACGAAAGAAAGCAATCGCTTGCGTTCCTCATCCGACGTCGTGGGCAAGCATGCGAGCTCCATATTTTCCGTCACTTTGTTCTTAATCTGTCGCGCATCGTCTATTGTTTTCAAAAAATTGCAATGCTCAAGTCCCTTAACGCCGTGCGGATTTGTAGTCGATCCTGAGGTTTTCAATTTAGTAAACAGATTTATGTTAACAGTCATGATGACATACCAACAGCGATGACAAGCTTGTCATAGGGCAAATAGAAGTGCTGGCGCTTTCCGTTCGCGTCTAGTTGCGAAACTTCTACTAATTTTGAGGAAAAGTCGATATCCTCCGCCTCAGCCTTCAAGAAGTGGCCGCGCACGCGGTGAACGATGCGTCGTATGGGTTCGACAAGAGACTTTAAGCTCAGTGTACCAACAGTCGCAGATGGAAGCATTGGCGTAAAAAGGAAGTAGTTGACAGGCGAAACCACCGTGACGTGATAGTCTCCAGGTTTCAAGGTCTTCAGCAGAGCGACACTACCCCAACCAGTGCCCAGGATAACCAGCTTTGGCTTGTCGCGCTGTTCCTGCATGTTCTCACAATCTTCATCGTCCACCAGTATCTCCGCAATCGGCAAGTTCTTAGGACCTCCGCGCTTAGGATTCAATGCCAATTCTGACACAGGGATATCTTCCATGCTGGGATCTTCGCGATATGTTGTCGCATCATAGATGAAGACGCCTGCGACCACGGCACCACCGCCGACAATAATAAGCCCACAGTATGCAAACAAATGATACAGTACTCTTAACACCGGGCGGCGCCATATACTCTTCTTCTCATCTGACATGTAGCGGACGCCTTGGCTAGCAGGACAGAGCGGCTTTTGGGCCGCTTGGCGTAAACGAGAGACGGGCTGCACATGGTAAATGGATATAGGTCGGCATCCAGACGGTCTGGCAGGCAAGAAGAATCGTTGCCTACTCAAAGGACGAGAAAGCGACGAGGCATTCTGGAAGACGGGAAGCCCGGCAAGCCGCCTGGCCACGGCCGTCTGCATGACTGGGAGATAGATGCAATTGAAAATGCTATAGGCGAAAGCGAAGAAACTTTTAGTAGCGCAATGCAACCATTATCGAACGATTGACAAGAAAAAAGCTTCAAACTGGCAGATGAGAGTAGAGAGAGAAGTGAAAAACAATGTGAAACAGAGCGCAATGATGTAGGGTGCCGTAGCATTAATCTAACTTCACCGGGTGACGATAAGCGGTGATAGGTTCGCCGCGGACGTCATCGATGCCTGAGGTGCGTTTCGGTCGGGAATCGGCAGTGGCGGTGGGACCTCGCGCCACGTGACTGCCGATTCTCCGAGATGCATCATGCATCTATTAATATCTCTATGCTAATTCTGCTCCTTGCATGACAACATCCTGGCTCTTCTGCTGTACTGCAGCAGACAATAGCCCGCAGCTTTGACATTCGGCCGAGTTAGAGATGACTCTATCCCCATTCTCCATGCAGCACGGAACATACATTTAGGGCTATCTAACATGACTCACGAAGTTACCAACATCTTTGCAGTCAAGGATCTTGAAAACAGCCATGTTTTCTTCGTATTCTCTGGACGACAGGACTTGTGGGGCATACCACATCTCGAAATTGAATTCAAAGAAGTCTAGGTTAGGCTGTGAACGATGCAAATCTCGTCACGTCAAAGTGAGCCATGTACTGTTCCCGACTTAGATAATACACAATACTAAGGAGATTTGAAATAGTGCGATGAGGCCAAGCCTCTATGTAAAAACTGCAAGCGACATGGGACGCCATGCCATTATCGTGGAGCACAACCCAGAAGACAGCCTAGAATAGCGACATCTGTTTCGCTATGCTCTGGTGAGACCATTAACGATGGAGCCTGCCATGAGGCTTACGGTGGCTTATCCAAACTCAACATGGACTTAGATGACGACCCGCCAGAGTCGAAAGAGCGACGGCTACTAGAGGCTGGCCTCATGTGTCAGTATGTTTCCAAGACAGGCGGTACGCTAGGCATTGATGATTTCTCTCGATCGGTTTTCTCAGACGCTGTTCCTGAGATGTGTTTGCGGAATGAGGCTATGATTTACGCTATGTATTCCCTTGCAGCCCTTGATAAAGAACGTTGCAGCCAAGAGAAAACTCATATTCCCTTGCATACTCCGCAAAAATACCTTTCAATGGCACTACGTTATCATCAAACTGACCTCGGAAATATTAACTCTGCAAACATTGATGCAATTTGCGTGACATCTTGTATGTTACGAATTTATGCTTTTGCCTTGCTTCAAAACCGATCACTTCAGCCCTATACTCCACCAATCGAATGGCTTACGGTCACTGGATCTTCAAGCGCTGTCTTTCAAGAGGCGTATCGGATTATGGAGAATAAACCAAATTCAATTGCACTACAATTTATTGAGCACGCAATGATATCCCTAGCCAATGAGGATAGTGTGAAAGAGCAGGACAGTCTTTGGTATCTGTTACAAAGAAATCCTGAAGACAGAGATATGGAACCATGGGATGTGGAAGTACAGAAGGCGTACGAGTGGGCTATCTACTACCTCGGCAGCCTAAGAGCCGCGGTCAAAGGTGGCATGGATGAAGGGAAGATAGGCAGAAGAATGATCATCTTCCCTATGTTGATGAACGAGCGGCTTATGGAATTGATGCTTCAAGGTCAACCGAGGTCTCTGGCTATACTTGCACACTACTTTGCCTTTTGGATCTTCTTTGAGCACATCTGGTGGGTTGGGGCAAGGGGAGTCCAGGAGGTACGCGCTATTGCTGGTAATTTGACTGGGAAATGGAGACACTTGATAGAATGGCCCTTACAGGTACTTGAGCAATGGGAGAGTGGTCGGCTTCCCCGTCTCCACGAAACTGTGGTCTGATTGAAGCCGTATAGATGGAGCTGCTTACTGTCTCCATTGAACGACTTGTTTTTATTTAGTCTTTATTCCTTTGGCTCATTACATGTCAATCATTATTGATAGACAGCTTAGTCAAGCGAAGGATGATGTGCCATAACTCATTGCTACTTGTTATCCCCTACAATCGACCAGTAAGCTATTGACCATTTTCGAATTGCTGATACACCCCTCAGGACTATTATTGTCTTCATGTTGAGTTTGGAATATCAAAATCAAAATCAAAACCAGAGAGAGAAATTTTGGTAATGGCCAATACCTAACTTCTATACCCTAGGATCGCGCTATGGGCAACTGTTAGAAAATTACCACAAGAGCCCAATTGTCATTAGACAATGAAGAAACAAAGCAAGTTTTGGAGCCGGTGTGTTTACCATGTGAGTTATCCTAACTGGGCAATCGTGTTCGCATCTTCCAAGAAAGGCTAGCGCAATTCCAATTCCCAATCAGGCAATCGTTTTCGGGTCTCGCAGAGGAAACAGACCGCGTTCCCTTGTATTGAAATATTTCCTAACAGTAACTCCAATGAAATAAACTTTAATATCGCGCGGGGGGTTGTAATAATTATACTCTGACATATATAAAAGGTCATTGCATGTAGTGTTGTTCAAGTTGGTTCATTTTTCCTTGATCTTTTCCTACGTTCATACATTTATACACCGCTGAACATCTCCAACATGCCATCCCTAATAAACTACCTCTTCCCTCGTAACCCATCATTCACCTTTGAAGCACTCAGGGCAATTGGCTATGCCAGTTTTGGCGCTGCAGACGTCGCCGAAGTCCTATCTATATGCTCTCGCATACCATCGGGCGATGAAAGTGGCTGGCTCCAAGAATGGCGAAAGGCAGCAGATCGAGCTGTCACCAACGCGCAAAATAGTTTAGCCAAAGGAAACACATCTGGCGCTCGAGATGCGTTCTTGCGTGCATCCAACTACTACCGTACCGCCGAATTTTACCGCCGCGAAAACCCATTTGATGACGATGTATCAAAGGAGCTAGCAGAACTCAGCTCGGCGATGTTTTTCGCTGGCGCAGAACTTATGCCATGGACCCTTGAGAAGGTGAATATTCCGTATCAAACCACGACACTTCCGGGTATTTTCATCCGACCCAAAGCCAAATCTTCTAGGCCGGCAGCGACTGTGATAGTCAATGGGGGTTATGATTCAACTAAGGAGGAGGTTGGATTATCGTGCGCTGCGTCAATGCTCGAGCTTGGATTTAACGTACTTTGCTTTGATGGGCCAGGGCAGGGAGACGCTCTCCGGCAACAGAAGTTAGTCTTTCGGTATGATTGGGAGAAAGTTGTCACCCCAGTCATCGACTACGTTATCACACATCCGGATGTAGATCAAAGCAAAATCGTTCTGTATGGCATGAGCATGGGAGGTTATCTGGTGGCGAGAGCAGCTGCCTTTGAGCACCGTGCAGCAGCCATTGTCCTGAATGATGGCGTGTATGACTTTGGCAGCGCATTTCGCCGCGAATCACCTGCCCTCGCAAAGCTTCTGATTCGTTATGGGTGGGACACCACTGTGAACAGGTTCTTGGAGCTCAAAATGAGATGGAATACGGGGATCAAGTGGGCTGTGCTGAATGGCAAATGGGTGTTTGGAGTTTCCTCTGGGGTTGACATGATGCGCAAAACGGACGAGTACACTCTCGAAGGCATCGTGGAAAATATCAAGACACCAGTGCTTGTATTAGATGCGCCGGACGATCATTTCCTGGCAGGCCAACCGGAAGAACTGTACAAAAGACTGAAGTGTGAGAAAACATTTGTTCAGCTGACAAGAGAAGAGGGAGCGAGTTTGCATTGCCATTGTGGCTCGTTTGCAAGGCTTAGCCAAGTAATCTGTGATTATTTGATGGAGCGTCTATTTCAATCTTAGACAAACGTCATTTATTAAACGATTAACGTCTATCTAGAATCTACGTATACCAATATCATAGTTGATTTAAAATTGGATTTACCCTTTGGCTATTATACTTAATTGTATATCAATTACAAGTATAATTTTCAACTTCAAATGTTGTGTTTAACCTAAACGGTTCTCGAACGTTATATGTATATATGTACATATGTAAATTGTGGCGTTCCGGATGCATCAATTGATAAATTCTACATGTATGTTGAAGGTATATAGATGAAACATTTGATATCAAATCTACCAATGGACAGCTATACGATCTTGTGATACCAAATTTAGCATAAGAATGGATCATCAATGTTTCAAAACCCGTAGAATAGTGTAATATTGACCCTGCCCCAATACATGTTGACGAGTAGCTTTTTGCGCTGCTTTCTGTGACCTTTATTATATAATAGAATATAAACGCTCAATGCAAATACTTCCACTCGTTGCGTGGAATAGAAATAGTCGAATATACACACAAGAAAGAAAACTAAACCAGGCTCGATGAAACCCATAGTCTTTCGCCTTCACGCGAATAACGCCTCGCTATCAGAAATTGAAATGTTATAGAAGAAGGTAAGCAAGTGGGAAACCGGTTATGGGCTCAATCAAAAAGCACGACATCTTCAGGCTCGGAGCTATTTCGTTTCTTGCCAGCATTATTTCGATTCTTGCTCTTGGGACGCTTCGGGGGAATGCCTCCAGAATGCGAGCTCTTTCGCTTCATGGGCTTGTTGCCGTTGACGGCGGGAATATCATCATCAAGACCATCATCCAGGCTATCCGCATCAGCATCATCATCACCAGCAACCTTTAGCTCGTCATCAATGGAGAGCAGCGTAGCGAACGTGCGGCATTTCACTAGCATGTTTTCTTCACTGTCAAGACAGGTCATGTTCTTCGAGATGGCCTCCCAGAAGCGATCACCATTTACCCCATGAGCTTTAACCGGGGCCTTGTTGAGTTCTTTAGTATTGCCCTTGGGTTCCTTCTCCCTGACAGGTGAGTTGATACCGTATTGCCTCCTCAAATGTGAGCGCGCTTCCCACAACATCGATAAAATAGCAGCGGCAGTAGTGAGGTGTCGCAGAACACGGGGACTGACAACATGCGAGGGATTGTTATCGGGTTGGTTGTTAAGCATAAATTGGTCCGGGTCGCCTTCCGGCTTGATGGGTTCGAGTTGAGGAGGAAATATCTCAGACTCGATGGCGTGGGCAACGATTGTGCCTGTAGCAGAAACAATTTTTTCCATGCATGCAATAGTCGGCAGTAATTCAGCGATTTGTGCAAATTCAAAGAACGCTAGATTCTGACACAAAAATCTTGCGAGAAGTAGATGATCCGGCGGATTCCCAGTCGTATCAAGTTTTTTAGGCTCAAAGTTGACCTTTGAGCACAGATTGAAAAGAAATTTCTTCTGATATTTGCTATTGCTGATTTTGACAATCTCGAAAAGCGGAGCAAGTTTTGCGATATAAGGGCGTACCAACGCTCCATTAGAGTCACCTACAACATCCCTTTGGTAAATAAAAGCATCTTGGACTGCTCGCATGTACTCGCGTTCAAACATGGATTCGTATTGTTGATGGAGCATTTTGTGCGTTTCAAAAGCAACCTTTGCGATGGCGGGGATATTTGAAGTTTCTAACGAAACCAAAACACCTGCACATTCTTTCGGATGGACTAAGCCCTGGCGGTTGATGCTTGCAATGAGTTCGATAGCAGTCAATGAGTACGAATCTTGTCTGGACTGAGCTATTCGTATCATGTCTTTGAGGAAGTGCTGGGCAATTAATGCTGCAGCACCGTCATTATCGCTGGCTTTCAAAGATCCACCTAGTCTGGTAGTTGCTTCGGGATCAGAAGAGTCAGTCTGTGGCTGGACAAGCTTTTCTGATTTACCCTCATGAATAGCAAAGAAATCAGAAAATGCCCGAAGAATAATGTTGTGTAGACTGGCATTGTCTTCTTGAAATACAGACGAAATTGCTCGTCTAGGTTCTTCTCGGCTGAACTGTGCAGGCCATGATTGGCAGATAGACCCAAGACTCTCTAGAGCCATCGTTCTTAGTTCTAGCGGTTGGTTCTGAGGAATGAAGGGTAAAAGGAAGTCAACAAGCAGGCCCGCTACAGAGCCCCCTTTCCACGTAGGAAACGACTTTTTGAAGTGTGGTTCGAACTTTTCAAGGTCACAGTGTCTTCCCACACAACCAGCAATGCGCACATAGCTGCGAGCCCGGTTTAGCAGATCTTTCTTACTGCTTTCCATGAGATCAACCCCTTTGGCTTGGCCAATGCCTTTCAATACAGAAATTGTGAGCTTAACCAATCTGTCTGGGTTTTGAAGTACACCATTGATAGTCCAGAGGCACGCCATAACTTCATTCAACTCAGATCGAGCCAGTTTTGCGACGCTCTTGAAAAGGTCATTTTGGACCTCTTTGAGAAAAGAATTGTGCGCAGAAGATATGTAAGGAAGAACACAACGGTAAATGACAACCACCGACCGAAAGACAAATAGGTCATCCGCAGTGATCAAGTTTCCGATATATGGGTGTAGAGCTTGGAGCTGTTCAGTGACAAAAAGTTTGGAATTAGCTTTCGCAAAAACCGTGATAGTCTGAAGAAGAGCCTGGTGGCCATCTTTTTCAGATGAGGCAGAGTCGTCAACAACTCTCTCAAACATGTTAGCTACCATTGCTTTACAAACCTTGAAATTTGAACTGGGGGTTTTGGTAGTCTCCGATATCATCTTTCTCAAAAAAGACCCTAACTTGTCTGCGGCATTTTCACTCCTCTGGACCAGGTTTACAATGAGAGAGACCTGGTCTGCTAATGCCATTTTGGCTTTTGGTGCATCCTGCAGGCTGTCAATCGTGGAGAAGAAAGGTGCAAACAAGAGTTCCTCAATAGTCTGCCGCGCTTGGCTAGCAACGCCTTCTTCGAAGTCACTGGTTCTTTGGAGCAGGTTGTCAAGAATGGCCAGTTTCAGCTCTTGGCGCATCGTCTTGAGAAATATGTCTTTAGAGAGTGTGATGCAACGCTTCCGAACGCCAGCTGTGGCATCACTGGCGCAGGCAAGAATAGCTCGACACCCCTCTTCCTCGAGACCTGGCTTCAAAACAATGCACTTAGCGATTAAAGAGAGAGCGGAGTCGCGAACCATAGGAGACGCGTCTGTAGCACATCTTAAAATTACCCGCATCACAGAAGAGTCTCGATCAAGAAGGCTCGGGTCCTTCTCGAGCATTGTTATGACACTTTTCAAGCTACGACTCCTGACTTTCGCTTGGTCACTCGTGATAGAATTTAATAGGACTTTCAAAATTGTATCAAAGGCTTTAGAGAATCCCATGTTGAGAACCGTCAAAATGTATGCAAACTTTCCATGCGCAGTAGAAACATTATTATAGTGACTGTAAGCTAGTTAGTACGTTTTGCTATGCATGTGTTGCGACAAAAGTTGAATCAAATACCTATTTGTTTCCAACCACTTTGAATCCGACAGCAGCCGTGGAAGCAGAGATAACAGGTTGCTAACTCGCCGATCTTGACCGGCCGTGTCTCTATCACCAGAATCGTAATATGCAGATACTACTGTTTTCGCCCACTGAACTACATAGTAGCCTCGAGCACTGGCCAGCTGCCAATTGTCTAGGTCCCGGTCTTGAAGGTACTCTAATGCGATGCGATACGGCCCGTCTACAGCAACCAAATCTTGTACATGCAAGGCATGCCTGGAATACTCGTCATAGAGTTGTCGAAGGTACTCAGTGATACTATTACCTCCATCCTCCATAGAAGGCATCAAATGCTGGGCAGAGGCCGTAAGATCCGAAATACCAGAACCCATCCAGCCAAGTAATTCAAGAGCCATGTTTTTCGCAGTCGCGGGGCTTTTGTCAAGCTCAGCAATGCCAACCATGTGTGATGCAAGAATACGTAGAAGTAACTCCGCGGCAGGCCAATCTGTTGATCCCAAGACGCTGATCAAATCTTCTGTGAACAAATCAAGAATGTTTCGATAGGGCTGATCTCCACTCTTTGTTGATGTCATTGCTCGTTGCACAATGAATTTAACAATATATTGAGCGCTGCGAACAGAATTGTCATAGAGTTTGTTTGCCCGGCTTGCAAGTCGTTCCAAGGACGCCTTGGGCGCATATCTATCATCGTCATCATCAGACTCGCTCTCATCGTCCTCTTCATTGGTAGAGTCATCATCGTCATTCGCATGAGGAACGCGACGTTGACGTTTGGATTTAAGTCTTTTAGATTGTCGGACGTCCATAGCTGTAGTTTGCACTAGTTGTATAACTAGAGCAGTAAGCAATTGAATATTCTTGCCGTCAATGAGTTTGAATTGTCTAGCATTTTGGCGTGTGGATGGTAATTTCTCAAGTGACACCAAAATCTCATCGAGAATGAATGGACGTTGATCTGGATAGCGAGAAAATATCTTAGCTAAGACGTCCATGGCTGCACGACGCACAGATTCGAATTTTTGATAGCCGACAGCGGATTCCTTGTCATTGTGTGCGTTCTCGACAAAAATCAGTTTAGTTGCAAGAAACTCTGTCGATGTAATGGTTCCCTCGGAAACATCAATTCGTGAAAGGAAATTCGCCAACGACGCGAGAAGCTTCCTCGCCTGATAGAGCAAACCTCCAATCATCCTTTTCTCGCGGCTGACCAGCTCAAAAAGCTTTGATTCCGTACCAGACGGTCGGGATTCCACAGCAGGAATAATGCAGTGGTCGAAAACATTTGTTAAAACGATGGGCACTGCCTGTACTAAATCCTCGGGGCATAAATCTTTCTCGCTCCGCCGTCCCGACATTGTCTGAAGAAGTGTTCCAATGGCGAGCATAGTATTATATATGTCCTCGAGTTTTTGAAGCCATGTTTGCGCCTCGGAGTCATTCGATGCATCTTCTAGCTTTAGGTCCAGGCCTTGTGCAGATATTATAGGTTCCTCACACATTTTTTGGACACGGGTAATGTACTCGGAGGGAATATCATGCAACCTTCCAAAGCCTACAACCCTCTGCAGGGACTTCTGAAGTCTAGAGTGGCTCTCTGGGCCAAGGATAGGCCGGCGCACTTCCAAGACCTTCGCAACTCTGAACATAGCATTTGATTCCTGGGTCACTGCGACAGAAGAGGTATCGGGCTCGAGTCTGTCTTCTGTTTCAAAAACTTCGTGCAAAAGATCCTGTAGTTTCAATAAAGCCACATCTGCTTCCTCCTTCTGAGCTTTGAGCCGCAAGGCAGTTGCTGAAGTCTCGTATTCGGCATTCAGCTTTCGTCGCTTGGCGGTACCTTGATCCTCGCCCAGGTGATAGCTCTTTGACGGATCGAGCGGTGGAACGACGACAGCAGGCCGTAGAAATTGCTTCTGACCTTTCATGGTGGGTGTCGATCCTGGGGGCATGGCAGAGGCTCGCTGTGAGGCCTGGACGTTGTGGAGGAAGGAACCGCCGGGGAGCTGCGCAGCCGATAAAGGGGGGTCTGTAGTTTCCATCAGCATTTCCTCACGTTAACACTCACGCAACTCTTACAGGCAAAGGCTATATTGGCTGCGTCTAGCATCATGTTGGCAAATGGGCTCAGTTTCTTGGTCATTCCTGATCGGGTCTGGTTTTGCGACGAAGTGCCAGGCTGGCTTAGACCTGGAGGCAACTTGAACTTGCTATACGCAAATGACGGTTACATTAGCAATGCACTGCATGTTCTATGCTGAGTGAACGTACAATTCTGACAGCTTGTCTGCATTCAGATGTTCGTTTAACAGCTCTTTCCGAACCGCCGCCAACCGGGCCGAGCTGTTTGATCCTGAACGAGTCTCATTGTCCAGATCTTTTATTATTTTACGAGCGGTCGATCGAGAGTACGCGGGGAAGTTTGCTGAGGCTTGTCCGCCAACGTCGGGCTGTGTGATGGAGTCTTCCTTTCATCAGTGACAGTTTGGTGACGACACAGTGAGAGGGGGGGATACCTAGGCCAAAAACCGGCGCGCTGGTCATTGGCGAATACTGCAAAGCTTCGTCTACCTGCAAGGGCCGTCTATGCCGCTGTCCAATCCCGTTTGAAAATCCATTTTGAGCCCCGGGGTCATGACCTTGGGGCTGTCCCACGCCATTGTTGATGACTACCTGTATGGTTGGCCGGCGGTGGTCCATGGCGTCTTGCTCCTCCCAACGGCCGGAATTGCTAGCTTATCGAGTCATGAATTTGCGGTACCGGCAGGCACATGGTTTTTAAAATGAGTGAAACAGAAGAGAGCCACGGCCATCAATGAGACTGTCAGTGATATGTCGCTCCTCACTTCAACTTGGGATGTTCCGTGAAGCAGTTGCCGCACGTTAAGCGCGCAAGCCTCTGCTATTTGCCGCCGTTACAGGCTGTTCTCCACCGCCATCGACGCTAGTCCTGCAGCCAGTCAAATCTTTCATAAGTACAATGCTTCAAGGATAATTTTACAGCCCAACAAGACGCCTTGCGACCCCATTTTTCCCTTTTCTCAGCCTTCATCTTTCCGTCTTTGCGCTACGACGATGTCTGCCATTGGCTCTCTGATTTTCTGCACAGACTGCGGCAACTTGCTGCAGGAAAGCACTGGTTCTCCTGATGCGATACTGGTCTGCGAAGTTTGCGGCGCAAAAAATAGAGGTGCAAGGCGCTCCAAATAACCTGAAGGATGAGAATATGAGATTAACGATATCCTAGATATTCTCCCTCAAACTATCATCTCAGAGTCCAAACCTAACGCCTTTCCTTCTGCTCTGAGAGCAAAGCGATCTGCCGTGCAGACATTGACCGCCGAGGACAGAACAGTCGAGGCTGTCACCCAAAAGACGTGCGACAAATGTGGCCGGAAAGAAATGTTCTTCACCACTGCCCAGTTACGAAGTGCCGATGAGGGTACTACAGTTTTTTACCGATGTGTTTGTGGTTTTAAGTATGTGTGTCTGAACATTTTTGTGAACCGTTCTAACTTTCATTGCGCCTTTAGGGAAACTGTTAATAACTAGTACATTTATTTGTTGACAACGATAATGAGACACGATTTGGATGATTCAGCAATAAAAGTCTATATTTTATTTTCAAGAAGATTGGCCTGAAGTTGCAGCAACGCCTGTCTCGGGTAATAAAGCGTATTCCTTCTCGCCGTTTTTCTCAAACTCAGCCATGTCGAGAGCCACAATAATACTATCTCTCACCACTTTCTCTGGGTCGTTCAAAAACTTTTTCAATGTTTCCTCAACACCGTCCTCATCTCCAAGGCTTCCGAGAGCCTCGGCTGCTTCATGTCTCACCATGCCCATCTCGTTTAGGTCGCTTAACGTGGCTGTGAGACTCGGGATTGAAGCTGGGTGACAAAGCTGGCCGAATACAAATGCGATTTCATGGCGGAATAGTGCAGATGGATCCTTGAATCCACTCGACAAAGCATGAACGGCCGGTACAGCAGTTGGCAAGTCTGGGGGCGATGCAAGATCTCTCAAGGCAAACATGGCACGATATCTTTGAAATAGAGGGAGTTCGATATTAAGCAATATTGATTCTAATTCTGGAATGGAGATTTCCTTCGTAGACTGTGGGAGAGGCGGCGCCGGATCGATAGATGCAAAGTCACTATAGCAATTCATATATGAGTACAATAGCACGAATAAATACATTCAGCATTAATCTTACCTGGGCTTGAGTTTCTCCTGTTTGCTTTCTCGCGACGCTTCCCACAGGATCCTCTCAACTGCAATGTCGCATGTCTCTCGCACCACATCTACTTCGCTTTGATCGTCCCTCAGGGCTTTTAGAATCTCCAAACTCTCTGCGTAACCCAATGCACCGAGGGCTTCCGCGGCTTCATGTCTACACATTGCATCCTCGTGACGATCTTCGAGAACATGTGTCAGATACGGAACCGCATCCGGGTTCCTAGATTGCCCTAGACAATACGCAAGCTCGTGTTTGAGAAGTTCGGACGGAGACGCAAATGCAGCTGCTATCGCTTCAATCGCGGGGAGTGTTTGGTCGGTTGGAGGGTGCAGGCACGCAACATGTTTGAGCGAGAACAAGGCGCGAAATCTCCGTGCGAGAGATTCGTTCTCGGACGTGAGGACTTTGCGCAACTTGGCGATCGTGTCGTCTGTGACTTCGGCCATTGTTGATTTGTGTTATAAATATATGGGAGGAGAATTACTAAAGCAAATATTCAGGGCGGAATAGTATGGTTTTTATTAAACGAGAGTAGAAGACTTTGTGGCATGAACCAAGATTTTGGAGATGGGACTTTTTTTTGCCTGTTAATCAATCTTATCACTGATTAAAAATTGTACCGCGGGGCGGCGGGGGGATTCCGCTCGTCACATTAGAGATCTACTCAATACATTGCTTGCTTTGCTTCCGTCGTCTTTCATTACTAACTAAAAATACCTTGAATCCAGACATGACTCATCAATCTAATAGAAATATCATTAATCTACCCAATAGTATCTGAGGTTGAAGAATTGATCACCAAATGCCAGAGACAGAGCCATCTAGCTTAATGCTCAACAAGTCTCGAGTTGTTTCACTCTGTTTCGGCCCCTATCACTTGTGGCACCACAGTCCTCTAAGCTCATGAGGCTTCAGGATATGTATTATCTAGTTTGAATCTAACAGAAACCGCATACAACTGGCTGCTGAGCAGTGCTTGATTGCGGAATGGAATGATGTTTCATGCAGTGGTGAGTATATGGAGACAACCACACATGCTACCTGAACTGCTTCTCTTTACTTTGACTGAGGTAACTTCCAAATTAATATTGGAAGTCACCTAGCGCCGAAACCTATAAAATAAACTATTGTCTTTCCATTCATCGGGATTTGATATCTCGCAGCATGTTATCAGGGAGAGAGGGCAGCCGCCAAGGTCCCGTAGGACAGGGTGTATGGACTTACGGACAGTAACCTGATTCGAAAGGTGAAACTAAAGATTAACCCAACATTTAAATGGAATTGTTTCAGGTGTACCACTAGTGTGTATACGGATAGGCCGGACGTCGAAGAATCTATATTTCCAAGTCAGGGGCGTATTTTCTACGAGGACATTGAGGACACACTGGTTTCAATACAAACATTGAATAATTACGGAAAACACCCGGTGCTACATAAGCTAAATACACTCCCCAGTGACGTGTATTGACTAAACAGTCTTTTTGAACAAGTCGGGCCTAGCCATTTATTTCTTCTATCGCGATGGCAATCAGATTGGTCAAGTACGTGCATAGGCTTTGACAGAAAACTGAAAGTTTTTAACCTGCAAGTGTGATACATGTGTCGTCTCGGATCAAAGCTAAATGCAGACTGGTTTCAAGGTTAGTAGTTGTGCTTCAGTCCCAACCATGCGGGGCTGTAAATTCTGGATATCGGTTGTGCCACCTTGCTCCAAACTCGGTTGGTGTGATCAGGACAGATGCTAATCTAAGTTTATTTGTTGTTCATCCTCATTTATTGGGCTTCTCTCCGATCTCGTAATATTAGACCTTGCAATAAGTAAATCATCGATAAATGGTACATATGTATTCTTGACACTATAGATGTGCAGGAACATGCCCGCCTCAATAATCTTGAATTAATCACCTTAACATCGAGCCTAAGCTTGCCATGGGTAATGATACCTGCTTATAAGTCGTGTAGATAACAAAGATACAACAGAATTCATCCAAATAATGACGTTGCTGGATTGGACGGATAAGAATTATGATACGAAAAACTCAAGAAACTCCATTAAAAAGTCGATATATCTTATGTACACCATGACCAACAGGTCGTCTATTTTGTCCTGATGTGTTTGAGTTTCTTAGGCTCATGGTTGAAGTTATTGGCGTAGGCCTTTGGCACAAATTTGCGCTCGTTGGGTTCCTGAACGAAGTACTCGTAACCCTGCTTCTGAGCGAAAAGAATAGCATCCTCCTTGCTCTTGAAAGTCAGGTTAGTTCCCTGCATGGCATCAGCAGAGGACTGCCAGCCCATAAGCGGGTTTTCCCATCGATGGCCCTTTTGCAGAATATCCCAATCCATGCGCCAATGATGACTGTGCCACGTTCCAGATTGAGTCGCAGGTTTGGTGGGTTTGTAGATTCTGTCACGTAATTAGAACAAGTCGCCAATTTGGAGTTGCTAGTCAAACATACCTCACAGTTCGTGCCTGCAGGTCAGTAGGGGCTCCAGACAGAACTGCGGCAGCCACGACGTCTCCTGGCTCACTTCCGTCCATAACCCGCTTCGGCACGGGAGAAAAGGAACTAGAGAATGAGAATAATTAGACATGCTGGCAACCAGAAAGAGAGTACCCACGAGGTGGCATGATCGATAGTCGCATTGTAATCTGGCTGGTGACGAGCCATTGCCTCTCCAGGCCCCTCCTTGCGAATCAGAGAGCTATCTTTGGGAGGAGTCGTCGGGGCGTCGGATGGGCTTGTTTTCACAGGCGGGTTGGTGGCATTGGAGACAAAGCGAGCGCCTATAGGGCCAGCGGCTCTGCCTGCTCGAAGGCAAGCAATGCCCTGAGCTATGCCTTGCGCTCTGATGATTGGCATTGCGATATTGGGGAGGGTGCACCAGTTGTATGAACGGGCGGAGGTTACTTCATTTGCTTTGACGGCGAGGGTCGACTTCCGGCCCTTGTGGCTGGTGTGGTTTACATAAGCGTGGCTGAGGATTCCGGAACGCCAGACGTCGGAAGAACTTCACTCTCTTCTTCACCCGCTTTTCAAGTTTCTTGATTCGAAGTCACCCGCTGAATTAAGGTATTTGTTTTACATCTTACTCTTTGACTCTCTTGTTTTAATTGACTGCAATATTCTAACCTGCGTTAGACCTGCCAAAATGAGCTACATCACTCGCCGGGCCCTGTCCACCCTGATCCCACCCAAGGTATGATTACCGAGGAACACCCCGAAGTGTTCACTACGTGTTGCTAACTGTCAATTAGATTGCATCTCCTAACGTGAGTCTTCTATCATCCGATTCCTCCAACATATTTCCCGTTGCATCCTGCTGCAATGCTCCTATTCAATTGTCACATCAGAACAAAACGGACATATATTGAAGCCGCATACTGTGAAGATGGAGTTATCAGTTTATTGACAACCTACTAGGCAATTGGTGCTGCTCAAGATGCTGCTCGCATGGAACGTGTAGTCAGCTTCTACGCCCGCCTCCCCCGCGGCTCCGCTCCTGAGCCTAAGCCCACTGGCCTCCTCGAGCGTTATCAAGCGCGCTACTTCAACGGAAAGAACGCATCGGCCATGCGTAAGCATTTGGATATTTTCTTTGTATCTATTTGATTGTGATAGGCTAACGATTTTTACGACGCAAACAGCATTTGTGCACGTCATTGGAACCCTCTTGGTTTTGGGCTACAGCATGGAATACTACTTCCACCTGCGTATGTTGCCCGCACCTCATTTTGCACATCTTTATAGCACTTGCTGACAGTTTTCCATGGACAGGCCACCACAAGAACCACCCTCACTAAATGACTGTTGGTGGGGAGTTTCCTTTGTGAAGAAATGGTGGTGGGAAGCGGGCTGTACATATATTTGTGACAACAATTTATGGTCTAAAAGAGACCCAGCTGGTCCGCGTCTACTCATGTAGCTAGAATATCAGTCAAGACAGATGCAACTTGCTCTATTTCTTTTGTTCAAATCATTGATGTTGACAAACTGAGCGGCTTTCGCTTGTTGTAGAAGCTAACCTACACCTGTAAAAGACCGGATAGTTTCGATTAAATGCTTACATTAAGCAGCTAATATATTCAATCTTGAGCAACTATATATGACATTACGAGGCAAAACAGTGGCGATAATCCCCTTTGTCCCTAGCCGCCAGCGGTTTGACAGCAGAGTAGGTTAATGCCGGTCCCGACCGCCTTTCAGCCTTGCAAGTCATGCTGTCTTGCCTGGCCGCTAACTGAAAGCGGCTACCAGGTTGGCTTCAACCCCGATTTCGTACTGCTTTCCCCGTAACTGTTCCATCATCGCTATACGCGACGACGATTCATCGCACCAAGGGGTTTAAGCTCAAGGCAACTGCCCGTTTACCTGCCCACGCTTTTGATGGTGCCGGACCCTGCCGAACTTTTCCTTTGATTTGGCGGATTGGTCCCTTTGTTTCGCGTCATCAGGTGCTTGACCTTAACCTCCAGGCTCCGCCTTCGGCCCACTACAACACCGTGGCAGTCTTCAATACTTGATGTACGTGTCTCACATTTAAAGCGAGAATATCTCTGTTCTTTGCAGCTCTCGTCACTTATCTACTGAGTGTCTATGTTAAATCCGGAGGACCTTTCCGCTAACCTATCAAATTCTGGCTTTTAGCATCGCATGTTGGCATGGCAGAGCAGATCAGTCACGATGTGGTAAACCAAACCCGGTCGGGCGGCGAGTCTTCGTCATCCGACGTTCCTGTGGGCAATCTCGACAAGAATTCTGCTGAAGGGGACGTGGGGAGGATTACCTATAACCAACTTGACACACGAGGCGAGTCATCATCTGTCGAACAGTCACTGGACGATAAGAGAACCATGGACATAAACGATGTGGAAAAATTTGCCGGTGGAGAGAACGGGGTGAGTATTTACAGACTGGTGAGCGGAGAAAAATGCTGAAATCTTGCAGGATGTTGGCAGACAGGGACCAAACTCCGTGGCCACTCGAGCCCTAGAATTAAACGGTGTTGCATCTCTATCAGACGGCGGTGAGGACGGTGGTTCGCTTGGTGGCTCGGATACGGATACTAGTCGTACGGACAGTCGTCATGCTCGAACGGGATCTGTGAAAAAGCCGACAGCTTTTAAGCCTGTATCATTCGCGAAGTTTTCAGTACCCAAAGCCCCGGGATCTTCAACAACCCCGAAACCTGGTGAAAAACGTACTTTCTACCCATTCCCTTTAATTAAACCTAACTAATGATTATAGCGATTCTGTCTGCGGCTCAGACTACTGTTTCTCCGCAACCGACTTCACGACCGCGTTTAGTTGCAAAGACTACAAGTGGACTAGGGTTGACATCTAAACCCACTGCTTCTGGCTTAAAAGTTACTTCAAGTGGACCGGATCCCAGCCAGGTTTGGAACAAAAACAGACGTAAGCACCAAGCCAATCTAGACTCGATGAAAGATGCTAATTTCCAACCGCAGCTGCCCAGCCCCCGCCTACGAAGCATCTCACCGACGAAGAACTCAAGCAGCAATACGGTATCCATATGACCTCAAGAATACAAGAGGACGGTAATGGGACGGAAGCAAAATGGGCAGATATTGACGATGACGAAGACGACTGGGCACCAGAGACTATCGAATGGAATGATGGAACAAAGATTCAACTTACCCACACGGAAAATATCCCACCACCTGGCCAGGATGCGGCACCATACGACAAAGGCAAAGAACTTTCACGTCCACCAGAAACACTATCGACGCGGGAGAGCGCTCGAATGCTCCTATCGAAACCATCCACCACGGTTGGACCGAACGCCACCGTTCTCCGTTTGGGGGCTAACGCAGAGAGGCAGCAACAGCAAGCCAAAGCTGCTATTGCCTCCAGATCTGGTGCCGATAAACAAATTTTGACCTCCAAAAGCCTGGCGCCTGTGCCTTCTAAATCTCCCTGGGCCCCTTTACCTCCTGTGGACAAGATTTATCCTGTGAATCCTCCAGTTCAAACTATCGAGAATCAATATGTGTCTCGTGTGCCAACTAGGGATCAATCAGCCCAAGATAACTCAACTGTCCCAATACATACGCGCGAGATAGCAGCTGACGATTTCAATCGGTCTTGGAGGGATGAGCAGTTAAACGCCCCCCGCGAACTTTACAATTCTCATTCTGGCAGATACGAACCAGTTCCAGAAAACCGAAAAGGCTCCATCCGCCATGATTCTCATATGCGTCCCCCAGCTGTCCTACAACGACCGGGTGGCAACGAATTTGGTGGTCCCGCGGAGCCATCTGCAGCATTTCAGACACATAGGACTAGCCATCAAGAGGTCGGTCACTGGCCCCGTCGGCGTGCCTCGTCAAATGTTAGCGGTGGTAGTGGTAGCTATGGGCGCCGAATGTCGTTTGGACGACCTGATGGCCCTGTGAAATCCCACGAAACTCGGCGAGGGTCTCAAGTAAATGGATCGTTTGAAAATGCTATCTCGCCAACTGAAGCACCTCATATCAAAGATATGGGCCCACAAGACCGTTCACCAAGTCAGCATTCCGTCGCTACTTCTTGGCAATCTCGAGCACCGAACAACGCTGCTTATGCGCCTCCTAATTCTCATTCCGGAGTTTCACAATTACCAGAAAATGCACCAACCCCGGAAGTGCCGCAGGATTCAAGCGAGGATGTTATAAGTATGCAACAACGTATCATGAAAGAAAAGAGGATGGAAGCTCGGCAGAGAAGAATCGAACAAGAACAGAAAGAGGAAGCAGAGCGCAGAGAACGCATTCGTTTGAAATTACAAGCATTAGGGCCTGCACCCGAAAAAGAAAAACTGAAAGCCGAAGAGCAATCAGTCAAAACCTCGCCTAAAGATTCAACTTCGTTACCGAATACACATCCAATAATACAATCTCCGCCGAAACCTCCAGTGCCGGAACCTACCGGAGAACCCCAGCAATATGGAATGATGAAAGTTCATCCTCCGGAACCTGTCAAGAAAATTATTCCTTCCAATGAACGTATTCCTAAGAAACCTTTGGAAACTTCCGTGCCTAACCGTCGTGCCGTATCCCCAGCTCGAGAGATGAAGGCAGAGCCCGCCCAACCTAATGGCATTTCACAAAGCGAAGAATCTTATCAAAGTCAAAAGCAGACCCAAAACATCGAAAGCTCGGTATCTGAGGAGAGAGATTCCCAGTGGAGAGGCAATATCAACTCCAATACATATTCGCCATGGAGCTCTGGAGCCAAGCTTAGCAATCACCCGTCTCCGAGCTCCAACCCGTGGAAACCTCTTAGCAGCGATAAGACTCTTGGTAATGGAACCTTCGATCGCAACTTAGCGAGCTTCTCTCCAAGAGAACTGTCTCTTCGCGGTCCTGTCGGCTTAGCTGAACCAACCTCTATCGGCCCCTTGTCAGGGAATATGGACAAGATTAACGGGTCACAGCCGTTTCCTGGTCCCAGACTTGGACAGGATAGTCAACCCCCTCTAGCGTCTCTTACACAAACAGACAAACGCCATCCTCAGTATGAACCATTCCACGCAATCGCAAGGCCACGACCGATCGGACCACCAAACACTCAGCCCCCACAATGGCATTCTGAGACCCGTCGCAGTGTTCAACCAGCTACCACAGCTTGGAACAATTTCCATGCAGTCGCAGCGAAACAAGAGGTTGAAGATCAACAAAAATTCCAACGGGAGCTTGAAACTATACGCGACGAACCTGCCGCATCGCTTAATGTGAACTTCTCTGAGACATGGCGTCAAGTTCGTCCTGGTGATGTCGCCGGCCAGAGGCAGGTTGTCAGTGTAGTGAAGTCGAACGAACCATCAGGGCCCTTGCAAACCCTCCACGGTTTTGATACTCCCATGGACGGTCTTCCATTTACTGAGGCTCAATCACGTCCTTTCAGTAATGTCACTGGTCGATCTCGTTTCTTCCCTACCATGACAGATACGTCTAAAAGTACCTTCGCTGTTGATGATGGACGGCCTCTCAGCCCGTCGCCTCCGCCTCCCGAGGAACACTCTAGCCACCCTGCATATGGTGGTAGTACTCACCGTCCTTTGGTGAATTTGCCTATCCCCAAGCCTGTGGTCAAGCTGCCTCCAAAAGCTATTGCACCGCCCCCAAACCCACCAACTTTTGCTTCCATGGCAGCAGTTCAACCACGGCTTCCCCACCACTCATTGGTTGCCACATCTTGGCAAGACCGTATCAATGGTCTTTTAGGAAAGAGTGCGGTATCAGAAAAGAGGAATACACTAGCAGTTGCTTCTGCAACTCGTGAACCGCTTGATGTTCAATCGCACCCGTCTTCTGCAGCTGTTTCACTCCCGCAAGTAAAAGAAGTCGACATACGCGACGCTGGCAGGGTCACTACTAAAGAAGTTGAGGACGAAGAAGCCATTTTCGAGGACCGCGAAGCCGGATCATTGCCTGTTGTTCGTGTGCCTATTATGGCGCCCCCCAATGCATGGCAAGCTCTTCCTGCACATCCACGGTTACGCCCAAAGGTCCTTAAGCCAATGCAGGTTCACACTATTGAGCCTTATTGCTTGGATTTACCAGAAAAGGATGGTTCTGGAAGCTGGCAGATACTTATACACATTCCAGGGTCTTCAAACGTCATATCAGTTCCTTTCTCAAAGAAACTGGGAGTCCCTTCGCAACGGCAAAAGGGAACCTCAAATTTCCGTTCTCGCAAACATCCCAGACCGAGAGATGTTTCCGTTAAGTCAAATGTAGCCCAGGGTGGCAAGAGACAAACCTCATCTGCAAATACTACCAAGGAAAATGCAACGCCAAGTCGGAGCTCCCACAATTAGGTATTAGGGGATGCTTCTTCTTTTTGTGCGTGGGAAATTTCAATGCATGAGGATACCTAAGAAAACAATAGCCCACAGTGTTTTGTTTTTGGAGTCACGGAAATTGAGACAAGGCTATTAAATATTTGTTTCGCCTATGCAAATCCGGAAGTCGTTCCTCTACCAATGATGCATCTTCTTCAGCCATGACGCTATTTATCCCGATTCATACCACCCTCCGTGTTACCTCTGTTCTTGCCACCAGGCAACAATTCTTTTGAAACCCCCTCCTAATCAACCATTGACCGTACTTTTCTTCGCCCCTCCTATAGTCGATAACTTGACCCGATTAGTTGTGACACATTTCGGCTCAGGTGTTAGCTTAGTTATTATTCTCGTTTTCATTTTTCACGTTTCTCCTTCATGTCTTAACTTATATTTACATGCTCCATGGTTGTTCCGGATGATCACGGCATGCGATGCTTTGCTTTGCAGTTCGGTGCCACATGCATGTGTGCTGTGCATACTATGTAACTTACAAATATGAGATACACACTCGCTCTGATCTAACGAATGGATTGATCATGAGAGAACCCATCAATGATCTGCTAGATCAGAACGGAATGCATTGGAAACAAGCTTTCAGCGTAACTCATTGCTTAATATCTACTGAATTGCTTTCTTGAATCAAATTACAATAGGCTATGTAAGAATATGTATAAACTCCCCTCACAAAAGACCCCACCACCCAATACATGTAGAAACACCCACAGATCACCAAGCTCACCGATATGCACAACCCAACGCAATAATCACAATTGAATTCGGTGCAAGGCGATTACCAATTCCAGGTCCTGCTGGAAGCGGTAAACACGGGAGGCTTCCACTGAAGTCGAGCGGGATCAATTTTCTTCACGCCCTTGAGCCGTTCCTTTTCTAATCGTTTATTATGTTGCTCAATCACTGCGTCAGGAAGAACGATAATCCAATTTCCTTTCTGCAACGCCGTTAGCTTACAATCCACACAGCAGCTACACATTATCGCGGGGGAGAAGAACTTACGTGATACCGTAACATGTTGAGAACAAGCAGAGTCTCATGCACGTCCTTCTCCGTCATAGCTGTCAAAGTCGCCAACTCGAATTCGCTGATCGATTCACGACCAGGTTCGAGTAATAGCTCCACAAGAATCTCCCGCCAATACTGACGGTAACTCAGGAGACCAAGATCGCTGAGAGGCTTTTCCGGGGATCCAAGTTTGCCCTCACGTTTGCTGAGTTCGTAGCTGAATTGGATCAGAAGACGACCAAAGCCTCGGCGCTGGTATTGTGGTAGAGTCAAAATACAGGCTAAGTTATACCCTTCTGCAGAATCCTTTTCCTTGGAAAAATACCCGGTGAGATGGCAGCCTGTTTCATCTCGGGTGCACATGCAGTAAAATAGGAAGGGGTCGACGTCGTAGTATAAAGTCTTGTGGTCGAGAAACAATTTGCTCAGTAAGCAGAGGTTTCGACACCATGTACGCTGTCGTCGCCCGTCTACTTCGAAAAATGATATGTGGTCGTCACGGTAAATCTCGTTGCCTGGTGGGTGGACGAGTGTGCATTTTGATCGATGTCGTTCGAATGCCCGGTTATTGTCGAAGTAGCTCAAGCAAAACTCATCTATGTAGACGAGGTCGACATCCTGAAATGATTCCGGGTATGGAGAAAAGTACCATGGCTCCATTTCATGCTTCCCCATTTGAAGCCGCGTCAAGTTGCGAACGCGATGGATCTCCGTTGGATTTTGGGTCATACTTCCACTTGTGCGGAGCTTCTCAATCTCTTCTTCGCGAGTCATGTCACCAAGCATTTTTTCTTCGGATTCGCCTTTCCCGTCAGCAAAGCTGGCATCGGCCATGTCAACATCGTCAACGTCCCCCTTTGGCGTGCCGTCTGTCGACACGGGCTCTGAGCCGGTGATTGATACGCTGAGAGAGGTTTCTTCGCGATTCTCTTTCCCACCAGCTTTGGATGGACGCGGAGCCTTGCTAACGTTGGTGTTCTTACCAGTGAGCAAGTCTGGTGTCGCAGATACATCGCGACTATCCGTCGTGGCACGTTTCTGGCTGACATTTTTGCTTGGAGCTTTCTGGGCCGCTGCACTGGTAGTCTTTTTCTTTTCTGGCTTATCTGGAGCAGGCCATTCGACTTCTTGACTTAGGTCAATCCGACTTGACGCAACCCACTCTAAAAGAGACTTTAGACACTATTGCGAAACGCTGGGTTTTAAAAGATGCTTACCATCAAGTCGCTTGTTGAAGTCGACATAATGTACGCTAAGCACATATTAGCAACTCATTTCCCACCATACATGGAAGAAGAAATTACTTACTAGAAATACAGAGCATCCTTCCTCTGTCTCATCGAAAGAATTTCCGCTTTCCTGTCTTGTCCATCCTGATTGAAATTGTCAATCGGTACGTTCAATCTCGGTATCATCACGTGACTTATAACAAATTCCATCGCGATGCATTTCTGAGCTCACCTTTTCAACCATAGCCTTCACACCGATCCTATAGCAAAAGTAAGTACATGCGACCGTCAAAAGTGCCCCTCGAACACGTCTCTAGAACATGTTCTAGAATTTTATCGACTTACCTGAGAGTATTGAGGGTGGCGAACCCTTTCTCGACTGGATCCGGTGTCCCGGCATCCTCGCGCGTCACCATGTCGCTCGAAATTTGTTGTTTTTACTCCTTGCGAATATATTAGATATTAAGTCGTGATTTAATGAAGAAGTTTGATGGGTTTGATGGTTTCGTGATGGATTAGCGGCTTTGTGAGATGATGGGAGAATCAATGCAAGCTGGTAAAATTATGCTGGTGCTGACCATTCATGGGTCGTTATTCAATCGCCTCCCGCATTCAGCCACTTAGCCTGCCCTATATGGTAATACACATTCGTTATGGCGGTTATATTTTAGAGATTGCTCATTCTCATCTTTTCTTTCTTTTCTTTTTCTAATTTAGAATCAGGTTCAAATTCAATTGATTAATAATTTGCTCGAAAGACGACAAAATCGTCGAATCTACTAAGCTTCCTTAATTTGCAGCTGGGCTCCCGGATGCAGTCTAGAGAGAATTAGATACTGTACAAACATAGGCCAAAAGAGTAAATTTTAATAATATAAAGCGATGATCAAAGCCTTAGTGCCAACCGTTCACCGCGCCTGCAGCAAGCTCTTCGAGTTCCTCCTTCCGAGCTTTGTATAACTCCTGAGCTTCGCGCTCCCTGCGGGTGACCAAAGAGACTTCATCACGCAAACTCTCGAGTCTATCGCGCAGGGCTGCTTCCTCGCCGATTTGCAGTGTGCGGAAGGTATCGAGATCGAAATTGGCCTTCTCAAGAGCTGATGCTGCTTCTACAATCTTGCCTCGAAGCGTCTTCGCGCGGGCTTGATATCCGCCAAAATGTAATGCAAGCTTCTTTTCCAGTTTATTGCCTTGTTCTGCGGTGGCCATGAGTGAGTTCTGGACGTTGTCAAATGCGCTAATCATAGTTTGCTCTTGTTTGAAAACGTCGCTCTCCTCGTCGTAAATATTAAGACCAGGAAGGGAGGACTCATGCGCCGAGGTCCAAGACGCATCGAAATCGGTCTGCCACTGTGACTTGAGCTCTTCGGAAGCAACCTCGTTTAAAATTTCCTGGCGTGCGGATTCAAGCCATTTGTCGTCAATTTTTTCGAATTTCGGTGCCTTGCCTTGAATCTTAGCGCCTGCTGAGGGATGCTTTCTAGCGTCATGAGCAATGAGAACAGCAGCTTCTCGCGCAATCAGGCCTTCGATAGGGTCCGTGATATGTGAGGCTCGCTCCAGAAGCGCACTAATGTCAAGGACACTAGGCCGTGGCAAGGATCGCTGATAGACCTGCGTTTGACGTTTAAACTCGGCTTCAGCTTGTTTCTTGCGAATCAACTCCTCCCGGCGATCACGCTCTTCAGCGTCTTCCTCCGGCGCATAACCACCTTCCGTTGGCTCCTGGGTTTCTGATGGAAGTTCCTCAAGTTCCCATTCGGTCTCTTTTGGTTTTGGAAGCGAGGCAAGTTTTCCGCGAAGCTGTTGCCGTATGAAATTTTCGCGCATTTTAACTTCGCGTGGAGTGCTGCCGATAATTTGCCCTCCATCAACTTCATTATTGAGAGAGAAATTATCTCTTGGTGTTCGCAAGGGAGTTGCTCCAGGACCAACACCGCCTCGCATAGGCGTGGCACCAATCCCATTTGCTCCCTGGCGGAATGGCGTTGCCATAGGGTTCGGCGTTACAATCTCCTGTCGGCGAGGCGCGATTCCATCGAAACCAGTGGAGCTTCCGCCTTCATGGAGCGGTGTGTTCTCACCACCCAAAAGGGACGATTGTGTTTCTGTCAATGCTCTAATATTGCGGATTTCGTTGGCAATGTGGTCTTCTTGTGGAGGGGCCCTTGGTGTACGGATGGGTGTGCCTCCAACCATAGCAGAGTAATTTCCAATTAATCCTCGGGGGCCATCTTCGTCACCTGCAATCTTCGTGGCTTTATCCCCTGCCAAACCCATCTTGATAATATCATCAAGCTCATTCTCGCTAACTTGAGGTGCCGGGAGATTAAGAGCGCGGCGTTTGCTCAACTGCTCAGCTTCTCGGATCTTCTGCATTCGACCAGCCTTGGCCGCTGCTGCGGATGTAGACTGTCCCTTGTCGCCTTTCTGTTTCTTGCGCTCTGTTTCTTCATCCTGATCGCCTTTGCGCTTGTTTGCAAGTTGTTGCTTCCGAGGATCGAACATCTCACGCTGTCTCTCATTTCTAGACTGCTCTTCAATGGTATCGTAGAAGCCGGGTGCTGGTGCTTTCTCGAAGGGAATATCGGCATTGTAATCCATCTGACCCTTCTTGGTGGTGACAACCTTAATGTTAATCCCAGCATTTTTGAGTTCTCGACGCTTTTGTAGCACGGCAAGTCTGCGGGACTCTTCTAGTTGTCGTTCTCGAGCCTTTCTCTTAGCCTTTTTACCCTGAGTATTCGCCAAACGCGCACGAGCTTCACTGAGCATTTCCTTTTCATCTTCATCCAGATCTATGGTATCGGGGCGAGCAGGTTTAGACTCCGGGTCCGGGTCAAGTTCACCTGGTCTAGAGGTTATTAGATAGGAGACCAATAGAAAACTGAGAGTATACATACCTTAATCGCCTAACATCGTCTGCACTAGGCGCCTGCGCCTCACCTCCAGGACCACCCAGTCCCAGTTCATCATTTTCACGAGCTTCGGCTTCATCCAGCAGTTTTTGGTATCGTTCCAAGCATTGCGTTGCGGTTCTCCCAACAATTGGTGCGATCGTGCGCCATTGCGTTGGCATTAACTTGGCAAGATGCAGCAATTTTTCATCCTCCTCTCGCGACCACTCGATCTTGCGAATACCCGGATCTAGCCATTCTACCCATCGCGCTTTGCACTGTTTCGGAGTCTTGCGCGCAAGAAGCGACGAGACACGGGCCCACTGGTTAAGTCCATACTTCGATACCTGGAAAAGAAATCAGTACCATGTCTCGGCCGGCAATAGACTACAGGGAGGAAAGACATACTGCTGCACGAAGTACTTCATCCTCGATATTGGTCCTGCAAAATGTTAGAATAAGAGTAGATAAATAATGTCTCATGTTCAAGTCCTTACCAAACGCCTCCTTTGACGACGGGCATGGCACCGACTCAGCAAATAGGCCGCTTCCTCCTGATAAATCAACTGGTTATAGAGTGACTCCAAAATCGACAAGGCCTGAAATATGAAGCGTTGTGGCGATAATCAGCCTGTCAAGTAACGGGTGGCTGAATGTGATGATTTTGAAGACGCTGAACAAGGTCTGAAGACGGCGGATGCGACTGGCAGAAAATGATGCCGCGCGGCAGATGAAGGCGCTTAGCACACTGCAGACAGCCAGTAGTAAGCAGAGCTACCCCGCGATTGCCGCGAGTCTCGGTAGGCGGGTAATCATGGCAAAAAAAAATTACCGTCCTACACAAAGATAGCGATAGATAACACCAAAAAGACGAGCAGCACGTTGTCACAATGTCGAAGGTGGCAGAGCAACCCCAGCAGTACAAGCAACCCTCGAGGAAGGGCAAAAAGGCGTGGCGGAAAAATGTCGACCTTTCAGAGGTCAACGAAGGCCTCAGAGTAGTTCGTGAGGAAGAAATTAAAGGGTAAGGGCGCTGGGCATTTGCTGTTCGATTTTTCCATTGGTTAATTGTATCTTCTACAGTGGTGTTATCGCTGAGAAGCCCTCGGAAGAGCTTTTCACTTTGGATACGACAGGTGATGTGGAAATTGAAAAGGTACATCGCAAACAGCGTAAACCACTCAAGGCCGACGAAATTCTTGCACAACGCTCAGCGATCCCCGCCATTGACAGCCGCAAAAGAGCGAACCCGAGAGTCACAGATGGAGTAATTGAGCCGAAGACGAAAAAGCAGAAGAGTGACTGGGTTAGCAACAAGGAATGGACCAGGTTGAAGCAAGTTGCGAGAGAGAACAAACCGACCGCTAAGCAAGACGGCGAAACACTTCGTGATCCATGGGGAGATTCAGTAGATGTTTCAAAGATACAAGACCCGAGTTTCAATTTCTTGCCTAAACCAAAGTCCAAGGTTACCCCCGTGACATTGAAAACGGCTCCTATATCTCTTGCGGTCAACGGAAAACAGATCCCTCTGTTAGAAAGCCTCAAGGGGGAACGAGTTACAACCCTTCATTTGAAGAATGGGATAGTCTCCTGACTGCGGAAGGGAAGAAAGAAGTCGAAGCCGAAAAGAAACGGGTCGAAGAAGCTCAAAAAGAAGCCGAACGACAACGTCTAATTGCCGAAGGGGCGAACGATGACGGCGAAGTGAAGTCAGACGATGAAAGTGCTTGGGAAGGATTTGAAAGCGAGTACGAAAAACCAGAGTGGCTGAATAAGAAACGGCCGGAACGAAAGACACAGTCGCAACGAAACAAGATTAAAAGACGGAAGGATGCCGAGAGGAAAGCGAAGTGGGAGGCCAAGATGAGGCAAAAAGAGGAGCAGGCTCTACAAATAAAAAGCATTGCTCAACTCGTTGATGAGCAAGAAGCAGCTAGCAAGCAAATGCAGTCAGTCAGTGATTCATCTGATGAAGGTGATGATACTGTTCTTCGCCGACGTCCTTTAGGGGGCAAGAATTTGTAAGTGTGCCGGCTGGATACTTATATGTACAATACTAATGGTTGTTCAGTGCACCGGAGAAGCCCCTTGAAGTGGTGCTTCCTGACGAGTTGCAAGATTCATTGCGGCTTTTGAAGCCAGAGGGAAATCTGCTGGACGATCGCTTTAGGACTCTCATTGTCCAAGGCAAACTCGAGTCTCGTAAACCAGTGACTCAGCCGAAGAAGGCTAAACGGAAAGCTACTGAAAAGTGGGCGTACAAAGACTTTCAAATTCCCGGTCTCTAATCGGACTGTATCCGTGGAATAGAAACGTAGAAACGAAGTAGAGTAGGTCGTCCGGTATTTACATTTACCTCTGACTACAACTCATATCTTTATTGCATCTTCGTTGAAAATAGTGTTTGATATTGGCGTTCTAGTTTGATTTCGGCGTTCACTTTCCTGTACAGAGGCATTACTCTTGATATCCAAGAAAATAAAAGAACGTGTTGTACTTAAATATGCTACCACCTATGCATTTATTATCAAATTAAAGATCGATATAAATACAAAGCATCTCAAAAATGAAATAGAATAAAATCTGATAAGACCAAATTATGGGGAATTTGTATTGTTTGCATCCCTTATCGCCCCACTTCTTCGGGTGGGAAAATTGATTTCCGTAGAGAAAGCCTAGACAAATATTTTCTTCTCGCGATATGTTTGACTATAGCATGGAGCAAAACTATGTTTGCTCGTGACAATTGAAAGGACAATGGAGCTAAAAGATTTATCAAACAATTGGAAAAGGCTCCAAGCAAGTTTAAAGAAGGACACCTCTGCGACGAGACGCAAAACCGAAAGCCAACCGCAGAATGGTCTGAAGAGGAAAAGGACCGATATTAGCATTGATAAGAAAGTCGACCGGCCCCGAAAGTTTCTCAAGCCTAGAAGGATGACTGAAGTTGTGGAAGGAGAGGAGGCTTTATCACGGCGAAACTCAACGTCCTCAAATAAGGCACAGCTTCGAGACGAGCACATTAACGAAGGGCTATCAGAGAGGTAAATTATCCATGCTCTCTCTCGGCCTCATTTTATCTAACTCAACCAGTGCTGAGATAGGGAAATATGTCGCGATTGACTGTGAAATGGTCGGTGTTGGACCCAACCCCGACAAGGAATCTGCACTGGCACGTGTCAGTATCGTGAATTGGAATGGAGACCAAGTCTACGACTCGTTCGTCAAGCCTAAAGAGAAAGTCACGGATTGGAGGACATACGTTAGTGGGATTGCGCCCAAACACATGATTTCAGCCCGGTCATTTGAGGAGGTCCAGAAGGACATTGCGCAGATTCTAGATGGAACGGTTCTCGTCGGACATGCATTGCGCAACGATCTAGAGGCTTTGATTCTCAGCCATCCGAAGCGCGATATCCGTGACACAAGCAAGTACCCACCCTACCGAAAACTTGCCGGAGGAGGGTCACCGTCGCTGAAGTTGCTGTCGGCGCAACTGCTTGGGTTGAAGATACAGGAAGGGGCGCATTCAAGTGTTGAAGACGCAAGAGCTACCATGCTGCTTTTTCGCAGAGAAAAGGAAGGCTTTGATCGGGAGCATGCGAAGAAATGGCCCGTGCGTGTTGTTCCTGTTATCATGGAGGGGGATGATGCTGCCAAGGCAAAGAAGAAAAAGAAGACGAAGAAGAGTCGCAAGAGGTGATGAGTTTTTCTCAAAATGATTTGTGCATAGCAGTGATACCATCTTCCATATTCTATTTCGTGCATAGCGGACCATAGCTTTTACTGAGATGAATTTACCTTATTCTGGCTAACTATTATTTATTTCTTTTAATATGGGTTTGTAGATTGCTGTCCAATATTTAGAATATATATCAATTGATATACTAGGTGGTGACAGTTATTCAGCTTAGCCAAATCTCCAACACAATTAATAGAAGCAAATTAACCCATTGAAGAAAGGGGCATTCCTTGATATCAATCAATCAAAGTAAAATGTCACCAGAGAAGAATTTTAAAACTTGATGCCGTGATGGATCTACAACTTTTGAAGCTCTCATTGAATCTGACCGCCAATTAAACGCGTCGTCGCGTTCCGCAACTTTACCTCTTCAACAACAACCTTCAAACCACCACGACAGATCAATTGATACAGCCAAGCGATCCTTTCTTATATTCTCGACAACCAATAAACCGCATAGTCCTCAATTCAAAATGCTAGCTCTCGGATCCTCTCAAAAATCCTCAGACGTTTTCGCCAACGGCAGCACACCAAACGTGCTGCCCTGCAAAATCCATCACGACGGCTCTGTGGACATTTCGCAGCGGTACTGGAAACCAGTAGAGAGCGAGAATGGTGTGTCCAAGAAAAATCTATATCTATTATTCCTTGAGATTCTAATAATGATGGGCAGATGACAGTCATACCGCGTATTTCCGTGGCCGGAAACTACGTGGTCGAACGGTCCAACTTCCAGAAGGTTATCAAGGTATAGTTGGCCTTTTTTTTTGTACTTGCAAATGCTAATACATTTTCTTCGGTTTTGTTTTCAGGAGTTGTTGCAGTTCCAAGCGATCGGGTGCTTCCTGCCACGAAAAAAGACGTCGAAGGTGAAGACACAGTGGCTAGTGAGCCAGTCAAGGTCCTGGAAACTCAGTCGACCTTTGACGAGTTTATTGTTTGGGGGCATGAGACATTGCCAGCCGCGGACGATGCGTTTGTGAAAGGTGTGGAAGAGTGGGTTAAATTCGCAGAAGTTGTATGTCTCTAATCTTGTCCTCTTCCCAGCTTTTCATTAACCATAAGTCTACTCTAGATGCACGATACATCCGAGAGACCCGCTGAAAAGGGAAAATGACCATTCGACTAGCTATATGTTCAGGTTTAACAGCGGGTGTCCTTGATTACTGAGGACAGTCCCATAGCGAGCCGAAAAGGCATCACTTGGATCCAATTAAAGGGATCACAGAGAGCTATTCGGTATCTTATAGGCTCATTAAACTACAGGTGGTGTCTGGCGTAGTGGAAGCGTTAGTCAGGACATTCCTCCTGTGGTGGCCACCCGATGGTAGTACAATTTACATCGTGAATAAGGAAGTTCCGTGCAGAATCGGGTATAGATGCTTGCAGTCATCTTCTAAACCCTACCTGTGTCAATTGATGTATGCTATCGTTGAACTTTAAAAGACAGAACGAATCTTTGCAAGCACTTGTGAGGTTTAGCATCGAGTGAAACTGTGTGGAATATTTGTGACTTCACAGACAGATGGCACATTAATAGACAAGACCATCTTAGACATTACATCTACATAAAATCTTACAGCTTCAACTATTACGTCGCCAATCGTCTTGAAATGGTGGCTTCTCTTGTATAGATAGAATAAGGTGAGCCAATCATCGATAAAGCCAGACCGCCCCGCATCGACAAACAATGACAAACAAGCTTGATAGCTTGATCAAGGCAACCGTTTCCCTCTTGCACAACACCAGGCCTGATTCAATAGTAGGTGAACTACCATATTCGTTGGTACATTCTGTCATTGCGGGACGTTCATCACCATGGGGGACAAATCCTCTGCGGAATCGCTCATTCCACGGTTTCAAATCGAGAAATTGCTCAATCAAGGTACGATCATTCAATACCACACAGATATCTCCCCCCAATCCTCTAAGACTATTTGTATGAGCTGACGGAAGTCAGATCAAAATGACCGCCGCATCGCATTACTAGGCCACATTGATGGCAAACAAGGCATCTTAATCGCCGAGCGCGCGGCATTCGCAACCGAGAGCGTGGAAGCGCTGTGGGCATTTCATGCAAGCCTCGCTCGAGTGCAAAACCTAGGCAATAATGATATCTACAAATGGTACATGGCCTCATCATCCCCACCAGACCAGAGCAACAGTCCCCCCGATCTTAAATTGAATCTGATTTGGCCATGCACGGAACAACATATCAAGAAGTATTCCGCTCAACGAGTGCGGATGGTGACGGAGACTCCACAGATCTACAAAGACTACATCCGGCCATTCATGCAGCAGAAGCGCGAGCAAGGAAGATTGAACTGGGTATTTAACATCCTTGAGGGCCGCACAGAGCAAGAAGACGTGATTCTACGAGACACAGAGCATGGCCCTGAAGACGGGTTCTTGGTGCTCCCGGATCTCAACTGGGATCGCAAGACTATTGGATCGCTGCATCTGCTGGCGCTGGTTGAGCGACGCGATATATGGTCGCTGCGTGATTTGAAGAAGAAGCATGTCCCCTGGCTCAAATATCTACAGCAGAGACTGCTCGAGGCGACGGTCAAGATCTACCCGGACCTCGAACAGGATCAACTCAAGTTGTATGTGCACTACCAGCCGACGTACTATCATTTCCACGTTCATATTGTCAACGTCATGCTGGAGGCGGGCGCGACACAGTCCGTTGGGAAGGCGTTTGGCCTGGAGAATATCATCGGGCAGTTGGAAGCGATCGCTGGGGATGACGAGTCGGGTATGGCAGATCTCAGCATGTCGTACTACCTGGGAGAAGAGAGTGAATTGTGGATGACTGTGTATGGGCCGCTGAAAAGGGGCGAGGCACCAAGGGTGTGAGCCATAGAGATCGAGATAGAATAAATACATGAAATATATATTTATCGATAAGTGGGATCCCCGCACGTTTGTGGCGTTTGCACCAGCCGCCTTGAACATTTCCCCGCAATCAACACCAACATATCAACCACATCCTGGGTTCTTGTTTTCCTTCTGACCAAATATATTATCAGCACCTAAAAAATGGAGAATCCAGATGCCCCAAACACAAGCAAGGCCTTTGTGCCCTTAGGTCGGAGCCCACCACCTACACGCCTTCCCGTAAGACCTCCAAACTAACCGCAGCCTCCTACAGAAAACAACCCTGAAGTGATGTCCCATCTGGTGCATCAGCTCGGCCTCCCAGAAACATTTGGATTCACCGACGTATTCTCCATTGACGAACCCGACCTCCTCGCCTTCGTGCCTCGCCCCGCAAACGCCCTGCTCCTTGTCTTCCCCGTCTCAGAGGCCTACGAAGCCTCACGAATCGCCGAAGATGGGCCCTTATCCGAATACAACGGCTCTGGGCCCCACGAGCCGGTGATGTGGTTCAAACAAACCATCCGCAATGCATGCGGGCTGATCGGGTTGCTGCATGCCGTTAGCAACGGCGAGGTCCGATCAAACGTCATCCCAGGCTCTGATCTGGACAATCTGCTCCGCGAGGCCGAGAAGCTGAAACCGGTGGAGCGTGCGGACTTGCTGTACGAGAGCAAAGCGCTGGAATCGGCGCATGCTGATGCCGCGAAGCTGGGTGATACGGCTGCACCGCAGGCTGAGGATAATGTCGACTTGCATTTCGTGGCCTTTGTCAAGGGGAAGGATGGGAGGTTATGGGAGCTGGATGGGAGACGGAAAGGACCCCTGGAGAGGACTCGGTTGGCGGATGATGAGGATGTGCTTAGTGAGAAGGCGCTGGAGTTGGGTCCGAGACGATTTCTTAAGAAGGAGGCTGAAGGTGGTAAGGGGGATTTGAGGTTTAGTCTGGTCAGTCTGGGCCCGGTGTTTGATTGATCGACAAGATTGTTTTTGACTGGGGCGGATACTTTGTGAGAGTGCTCTACATACTATGGCGTTTAAGGAGTATCTAATAACGGAAAATTGTCTGTTGAAATTCAAATATCCAACCACCATTGGCCAGCATTAAATCGAAGCACATCATTTCCACAAGAATACCACCCACTAGTCAAATTCCGAGCAAAAACTTCCAGAGCCATGTACTCGTTCGTTCCAAAATACAAACTCTCAAACAGCTCTTTCAAATTCGGCTTCCTTGAGTGTATATCTGGCACAGCTATAATGAGCCTTTTTAATATTTCGCCGTTTCCAACCGTATCTTTCACTTTTCGTGTCCCAATAAGAAGAACTTCGTATGGTTTTCTCCATAATCCGTTCAAAGGCACCACAGGCTCGCCATGCTCTGTAACTTTGAGCCATATCCATTCTTCACTTACTTCTAGGTCTGCAAGTTCAAAAGCTTCGTACACAGATTGGCGGGATTTGGCGTTATTAGTAGTCCATATTGCTACGAACGCTTTTTCTTCGCTGGTGAGATGGGCGCGGATAATTTCTATCATAATCGATACAAGAGTGTCCATTTCCAGGTACCTATGAGTATGGTACTGCGAAGACCGCCGAACAGAACGGTTCGGCCAGGGAGGGTCAAGTAGGATGATATTGAACTTTAACATTTTGGAAATGTTTGGTATGATGTGAATATTTAGTGATTTGGTGATAGAAGGAGCTGATAAAGTGTTGAGGACAAATGATGATTTGGGTGGAATCGTATATTTCGTAACAGCCTCGTCGGGGTTGCTATCTTTCGTGTCTTTGACTTGTATGACGACTGGTTCAAGAGACGGGTTCCTGACCTCTGCGCCCCGAAGATCCGAATAACCAGAAAACTCATTAATGCTTGATGCTGATAATATTATCGGCGGCCCACAGTTATTATCGACAGACAAATCTTGTCCCTCAATTTTAAACTTTCGCTTCTTTTTGTGTATATCGACTGACTCATCTGGGCCTACTCGGTCGTCTCTTTCACTCGCACCATCTTGTAGAATTACCCTGGGATAACACCAGATATCGGATAATCCACGTTGTCCCTGGAGTGCCCAAAAAGAAAATTTCACAAAGTAATCAGTCTTTTCAAGAAAGCTTTTCTCCGAATCGGGAATCCGTTCCAGCACCCGAGCTCGAGCAGCGTCGGTTTTTGGCTCTGGTGAAGATGGATAGGGTGATTTTAATGCTGTTGAATAGAGTAATTTGCTCTGTTTTTTGGCGAAATTATTGGGTAAAGTCTGAGCTAGTTGTATGGAAGTGGGAATATCAACTATGAATATTGTTTCTTGAGGGTTTTGGTAAATTATGGCGGTTTGATGGGACTTGTCGCGGCTGGACGAAGCAGCGTCATTTTTCTTCGACATTGACTTTAAATAATACAGGAGGATACCAGTATTGTTACGGTATTACCAAAAATGGAACCCGCAACTCGAATATCATAGCTCAAAGTAGATAGGTTGAAAACTGGCGATAAACCGAAAGTGACTTTGGATGAAAAGTAGACAAGCGCATCTTAGCGAATAGTTATAGATAAAAGCTCTCCGCTAACCTTAATCGGAAACCACCTCTTCAATTTCAATTGATCGCAACGACTGCAGTAATTATTGGAGAGGAACAGGCCAAAGATTTATTTACGTGTTGACAGATTACGTACATGTATTTGGCTTTTCAATTATGCAGATATTGTCAATATCCCGCCCCATGCAATTGACCGCGTTAATATATCATCAATACGTCAACTGGTATGTGCGTGCCAAGCCTAAACATGCCACTGGGAGCAGTTTTAGGTCTTTGGCTTAAAACCCTGTCGATCGACTAAAGAACTTTAACTCAATGTTGTATTGTGATTCCTACATATGTACTCTCGGTGCACTTTACACCGAATAAGTACGAGAAGGTTCTATTTTGACTAGTAGCGAATTATCTAGAAGTCACACACCACAATTACATGTACGTCCCCCCCGGATTTTCAGATTAAATCTGCGTGCCAGGCGGGGTTGCTAGCATTTAACTAATATTTTGCGTTATTGGGTAATGCCCGCAAAAGTGTTGGGTTTGACAATTATCAAGCATTCATATATGGGCTTTCCTGGTGTGGACGTCTATTAGGGTTGAGCCTCCCTGATGGTACACCACAATTACGTGGAAGTCAATTAAAAAGGTATATAAGGTGGCACAAATAATTAGTTCGAATAATGCTAAGCCAAGATTAGGATTATTAAGGTGCGAGTCTATTAATTCAACTTTACACTTACCAAGGCGTGCTTGGGGGCAGAAGCCAGTGCTACGGCGGAGTATATAATAGCTAGAATAATACTGCGGGCCCTGTGCAGTGCTTATTTCTGCCCCCGCATGGCTTCGTACACTTAAAACGCCAGGCAGATCTTACCTATTGTCGGGCTAATCAGCGTTGCAACGATTGGAAACTCAAAATAGCTTCTCGCCCGAATCAATTTCATAAGGCCTTCTCGTGGAAAGATTGAGCCGATGACCGAGATCAGGCCAAAAATAACATTGGTCACTTCGACGCTGACATGGAAATAGAGCATTATATTGACGCGATGACCCAGCTGGCACGAGGCGTGTTTATCCTCTCCTTTTATGAAATTATGCATTTTGGGTAGCGCTGTCGAGTGATATCAATTATCAATTAATTGCTCTCCACCATGAAGCTGTGTTATCTCAAGGCAGCTGTTCTACTGCTAAACCAGGGGCATCTGGTAGTCGCTGCAATACCCTCCAACAAGACCTCGTGGCAGCAATACGTGGTCGCTCCCCAGAATCGAAAGATAGTGCCATCTTCCATTCTTTCACAATCCGGCAACGTCTCGAATGCAGACGCCCTTGTTTCTGGAAACGGAGTGACGCGACTGAGCCGTGCGGATGTCCAGACCACGTTCCCCTCCTGGCCATCGGGGACAACTGCAAATGCCTCGTCGGAAGCAGCACCGAATACTGACAATGGTGTGCCCCGAACGTACTACGCCAGTAATGCCATTGATGGTAATCTGACTACCTTCTGGAATGACAATACGCCTGCCCAATACCCTGATACTCTGACCATCACGAGCCCGACCCAAGTAACTCTAGACGGCGTGACGCTGGAGAGCAGTACAGATGGCGTCCCAGTCGATTTCATCATCGAGACATGGGATGGCTCAAACTGGACCGAGGCTGGCTCAATCACTGGCAACAACGCTACCCGATGCAGAGTGCCCTTTAGCCAGAACATTACGACCAACCAGGTCCGGTTGACGGTTACCCAAGACCAGGCGGGTTCAAAGGGGGAATACACGCGAGTCACGGAGCTCTGGCCAGCATTGGTCGCTGACGATTCTGCAGTTCCCGAAATAGTGCTAGACTTTGGCAAGAACGTGGTGGGCTTCCTTCAGATCGACTTTGCAAGTGGATCAAACAATGCCCCTGGTATTCAACTTGCGTTTTCCGAGACTCTTCAATATCTCACCAGCGTGTCTGACTTCTCTCGATCGGACAATGGGGACACAATTACGCCTGGCACTGATCAAATCGCCGTTCCTGCCGCGCCTCTAAACTGGACTGACACTTATGGCTGCACATACAACGGCAACCAAGTCTGTGCAGACGGCATACATGGATTTAGATATCTGAAAATCAGTCTCAATGCCTTATCCTCCGACGCACCATATACCAGCCCCTCAGGCTTCGTCGACATCAATTCAGTGTCTCTAAATTTCACCGCCTACCTAGGCACCTTGTCCAGCTACAGCGGCTGGTTCGAATGTTCAGACCAACAACTAAACGAATTCTGGTATGATGCCGCATACACCAACGAAATGGTCATCGACACTTTTCTCGCCGACACAGTCGATCCCAGAAACTCCGCAAGTCCAAGCCTTCTTGGGAAACAGGTCATTTTCGATGGAGCGAAACGAGATCGGGATCCTTACGTAGGCGACATTGCTGTCTCCGGACGAACAGCCTATCTGACGCACCAAGACGCGAGCAATGCGATGCTGAACGTCCTTGCCGATCTCGCCGAGCACCAGTCCAGCAACGGCTGGATTCCTCCGGCGAGTATCAACAACTATACTCTCCCCTTATTCGACTACCCCTTTTGGTGGGTGACCAGCACCTGGGACTACATCCTCTATACTGGAGACATCGCACAGGTCACCTCTTATTATCCCAACCTGCAAAGCGTGCTGGATACCTGGGCGCCATCCGTAACCGACAACACGACCGGTCTCCTCAGCAAGCCCAGCTCATACGGCGACTACGCCTTCCTATCCAGGTCTGGAATCGTCACATACTACAACACCCTATACGTTCTCGCCCTCTCGAGCGCAGCCAATCTCGCAAATGCACTCAACCAATCAAGCGATGCATCCCGCTGGCAGCAACGCGCCGACGCAGTCTCGCAAGCCATCAACGAAAACCTCTGGGACTCCGCCTCCGGCGCGTACCTCGACGACTCGACCGTCTCAACCCGCCACGGGCAAGACGGGAATGGCATCGCAGTGCTTTCCGGCGTCGCCAACAACACCCGCGCCCAATCCGCACTCGATTATCTGGCGAATAAAACCGCCTTGGCGTATGGAAACGCTTTTATGGATGATGACTCTCTAGTATCCGACGGCTCGTCGCGAGTGTATGCCTTTACATCTTACTTCGACATCCAGGCGCGCTTCCTCACCGGAAACGCGGATTCAGCGTTAGACGAGATCCGGCGGTTGTATGGATGGATGGCGCAGTCTGATCCGGGGGTTACGTTTTGGGAGGGCATTGGGGCGAACGGGTCAGCGTACGAGGGCGCGTTTACGTCCAAGGCGCACGGCTGGTCGACGGGGGTACTTCCGGCGCTGACGAATTATGTTCTTGGTCTGATGCCCACGGGCCCAGGATATCAGCATTTCTCAATTGCGCCGTCGTTCCCGAAGGATGTCAGCTGGGCGAGGGGGCAGGAGGCTACGCGGTATGGAGTGGTGTATGTTGAATGGAGTATGGAGAATGGCACGGCGACGGTTTCGTTTACGGCACCGAATGGGACTGTGGCGGATGTCACGGTTCCGAAAGGGAGCGAGGTCGTGCTGGATGGGACGGTTGTGTGGTCGGTTGATAATCAGACTGTGTCTGGTGTGCCGGTGCAGGAGAATGCAGACTCGATTACGGTCAGTGATGTGTCGTCGGGTCAGCATACGGTGGTGTCGGAGTGATGGTTGACAAGTAAAAAGATCAATTAATGTAAAATATTGATATTGATATTGACAAGTACGTTTATGTTTCTACGTCTCAATAGCATTTGGAATGTCCGTGACAATACATGTACCAATATTGAATCAATCAATATTAATACAATTGCTGAAAAGTAGTACCATAAATCAGGTTGATGGTTAAAAAGCACTCATAATTATCCACGCAAGATACTGCATGAATCATTTAAATTTTAGAACAACACGAGTTGACAACCAACTCAAGAATGATACACAAGAAATGGCAAATAAGATAGGACAGACATGCCCTTAATGTAAGACACCTGAAATTTGGCGAATGATTCTCAAGTTCATTCATATTGGACTCCATAACAACACATCATACCTTGCCTCCCATAATACGATCCAGCGCCAGTGGGGTTCTAGGCCGTCATACAAAATGTTTTGCATACATAGATGGTCGCTTTTATCAAAAAAATTTTATACAACAAATCTTGAAAAAAGAGAAAAGGAATATTTCTCAAATCCAAATCCAAATCACTCACTCAGCGCTTGGGATTTGTTAGAACATGGCTCATGGCTAAGGAAGCAAATGAGAACTTACGCGACCACGTCGACCAGCCACCGCCTGGTTGGGTACGGCCTGTGCCTGTGGATAGTATTGAGGTGAATATTGGTACATTTGAGCAGGGTTAAGAACTGGGCTGAACTGTGGAGGTGCAAAGGCAGTTTGGTTAAGCATAGCATTTGGCCCTCCTGCGGCAGTCTGTTGGCCGCGGAAGTTGTCCACACCGCCAGCATAGCCTTGATAGGTATTTCCACCCAACGTGTTTGGGTATATTCCTGTCTGGGGCACGCTACGCGCTTGGAGATAGGCTTGGTATTGCAAATGCTGTGCCGTTAACGGTAACGCACCCTCCTGGCCAAAACCAGGAGCATTGACACCTGGAAGGTTGTTCATGCCATTAGCCGCACTGAGTCCGGCGAGTCCATTGGCGGCATATTCGTAAGGCTGCTCGGAAGTACGTCCAACATAGTTTGCGCCGTCGATACTCGAGGCTCCCGAGAATTGGTTGCTAAACTGTCTCTCAGCAGACTGGCTATGATAGTTGGAGCTGGCTTGACGTGAAGTTGGACGGTGCTGTTTATCGCCATTTGACCCATGACCAGCGCTTCCATCTCTTCCAGAGTGATGGTCACGAGAGCTTCCCCGAGAGGATAACCCAACTTCGTCCATGAGACGTTTATAACCCTGGCTCGGAGTCGCTTTCAATTTGGTCAGAACTTTGGAAACATTCTTGACGACCTCGGAACGCATCGATTCGTCAAAGAATGGAGTTGTGAGGACTTTGAAGATCAAGGTAGCCCCTGAAGTGGGATCACTGAGTATATTCTCCAACACCTCATCGCCGGGACTGAAAAATAGCGCCTTGAGAACGATTTCTCGAGCCTCAGGTTCATTTCGTTGGTTAATGACCTTCAAAACGGTCAAATAAGCAACCTTATGGGTACAAAGATGAGCTAAATGAGGCACAAGTCGTGGGGCGAGAACAGTCCTCCGGCGTGGAAAGGTGCATGTGTCAAGGAACCAAGTGAGGAGTAGAGCTCCGTTAGCATTTGTGGCTAGCTGAACGCTGTGTAGTGCAATGGCAGCCGCCAACATTCGTTGTTGATCTTTCGTAGCATGATGGCTTTCCAAGCAAGCACGCATAGCCCGGGCACCGAAACGTCCTTGAGAAACTTCCCACATTCTACTGAGCATAGTTTCGAAGATGAAGTCGTTATGTGGGCTACCAAATCGTAAGCAGCACTGAAGCACATAATTGCCATATTGATCGAGGAACAAGGGGATAGTATAAGGTCGCAAGCTTTCTACAATCATCTGCATTTGACTTGGCGACTTCGTCACATCTATGATTTTCTGAGCAGCCCATGTACCGTTTTTGTGAACGCCAATTTCAGCAAGGTGGGGGCAGATTTGAGCTAGCATTTGCTCTTTCGTCTGCTCAGAACAAAATTCAAACAATTTCTGAACGACTGTGTTGCCAAGGTAGTCAGATGAAAGCTCTGCTATCTCTGGAAGCATACCGCTTGCGGTCTCCTCGATTTCCTGGACTGAACAGAGCCCATTGTCAATCCTCTTCCGGATGTCTCGAAGTTTGGGTGCATCATGCATCCTTGTGGCATTTGGCTCAGGGACTGCGGGAATTTCGTCTTCAAAGGATTGGAAAGATATCGCTCGTTGCACGCTGGAGGTGATGTTGTGTATCTCATCATCCGATGCACCAAACTCCTGCACAATCTCTGCCATCTCGGGTTGTAGTTCGGCTAGGGGAGGGACCTGTGGAGTGTTTGCGCCGAGTCTATCAGAACTAGGTACATCATGTTCTCCTAAGGCGGCGCTTGGGTCAGGCGTGGGAGAAGGTTGTGTGCCGTTGGCCCCAGGTGTCCCGGTAGCCGAAGCACCTGGGACTTTTGCAAACCCAATTCGGACTGGCCCAGCACCGGGAAATATTTCCTTGCCATTGAGAAGATTCTTAGCCTGCATAGCACTATCAAGGCGCTCAAAATTGACGAAACCACAATTTTTATGAGTCAGGACTCGTGTAGAGTCAATCTTTCCGTACATGCTGAAGATTGCCTCCAAAGACGTGACAGTAGTTGACACTGGTATGCTACCGATCCAGAGAGCTCGAGTAGGACCTTCGATACTGCTTTCATCAGCCATGTCTGCAGGGGCCCTGACACCTAAGTTTGCGCTACCAGCACCACTCAGGTGCATCAATTGAACTGCTTCCGAAAGTTCGTCGAACTCTCCTCCTTCTGCGATACGCAAATCCGCGGCGCTGATGCTATTCTCCAACCGAGAAGGGGTGGCAAGATAGCTACGGATTGAAGAGCGCTGCGGTGGAGTATCAAGAACGCCAGCAGTTCGAGCACGGGGACGACTTGCAGAAGCATGGTTGGCGAATGCTTGAACGGCGAGATTGTGCTGATGGATCTGAGCCTGGGTAGCAGCAAGCTGAGCAGCAGTTGCAGCGACGGATGGCGTCAAGGTGCCCGAAGGAACCTGCGGATATGATGCACCGTATTCCTCATCATCCTCAGCATACTTCTCTTTCGCATTGACCGAATAAGACCTGAACCGGTTGTTGTTTTTCATCATAGCAAGTTCTGCAAGAAGTGGCGGCAGGGCAGAAGATTGCTGCTGCTGTTGTTGGAGGAGAGCCTCAACTGAAGATGGCCCATAGGATGATCCGGGTTGTTGTGGAGTCTCTGCCAATCCTAGATAATCGAGTGTCTTCACATCGGTGTCGGCAAGACCACCTCCTGAGAAATTGGACTGAGTAGGCGAGGTTGGGCCTTCCGAAGACCGAATACTAGCCAACGTTGTCGCACGCTCACGCCCCGAAGACCAATTGGTTGAGAACAGTGACCCACCAAAGGGAGACGAGCCCAAGTAACTATTCGTACGCTGCGGCATTGAACCAGCTCGCAGACGAGACAGAACCGCTGGGTTACTTCCTACACCAACGCTCGTTGTTGGAGCGCTCGCGTCAATGCCGGACAAACCCGGTGGGCGGAAAGGGCTAACGGACGGCGTTGGTCTGGATGATTTGGACAAAAGAGACTGTTGTTGAGAGCTTCCGTTGTACGTACCAACAGCTGGGAAGCGAGAGGGGACAGTGCCGGCTCGCGCTCTCCGGCCGGGACTGTTCATTGACGATTCCGGTGGAGGTATAAGATCAGGAAACCCATCTTGACTTGGCGACTCAGGGATATTCTCGCGAAGTGGAGTTGAATGACCGCTCGTTGGTGGGCCCCAGATACTTGGAGAGACGCCTTCCTGTGCCTGGATTTCACGGGCTCTGGGATTTAAAAGAGTAAGTGGAGCGTTCAATGTAACACCCAGGGGATTATTTCTTACCGTTTCGAAAAGAGGCGAGCGCCGAGCTCATGAGATGGGGATCCAGCCCCTAAACGCGCATTTCCAATCGATCCCGAGGAACCTCCCAGTCCATTTGAGGTGCCGAAAGGAGATTTCACTAGATTAGCTGTCAACTCGTTTGGCGAGTTGCTTCCCGTCGATGTTCCCGACATGGACTGAGAGACGGGGATGTAGTTCAGATTGGGATGGCCATCCGGCCGTGCAACGGGGACCATTATAGATTATAGTCTCAGAAAAACGAAACAAGAATTAGAGGGCTTGGTAGGGAGCCCAATAGTAGAATATAAAACCGAATTTTCCTCTTCAAGAGTACACGTTATCGAGTCCGCTGGAGCTCAATAGAGCGTCGACGAGTCTGCTAGGCGAAGACGGGAGCCGCGGCGAAGCCCATAAGGGGGATTCAAACGATCTTGAGAATTTTTATGGTAAAGATTCGAGCAGACGCAAAAGCTCGCCAATGACGCAGTGGCGGTTTCCCGGTCCAGGAAACTAAAACCGTGTCGCGACGAAAGTGATAAGTGTCCTCGATAATTGCAGCCAATCCTGGACTTGTTACAATGACAAGTCAATTTCTCGCTTCCAAACCAACAGTCACGGGGTCCGCTTGGTAATGGCAAATAGACACTGGCAGATTACGCGAAGCCTCAGCTAAGCCTTCCCACAATAGATTATTCGCATTAAAGGTGTATGAAGAATATTGGACCAAGAGGTTCCAGACGGCAGAAAACCAATCGTCGTCGAGACAACGCCGTCGAGAAAGAGCTGAGAAGGAGCGTTCTTTGCGTTGGGTCTGCAAGGATCGTACGGGGGTAGCCGGACAGGGTCGAATTGATTTATGGGGGGACTGACGGGAGGGTTGGGAAGAAGGACAAGCGACAGAAATTGGACGAAAGGAAGTGAAGAGAAAGGTATTAATAGATAATATTATCAAAACCTTGGCTGAAGGGGGATGGTGGAGGGAAGAGGAATGTGACAGCGTGTGGTGAGGATAAGGATGCGGATAAGGGCTAGAGAAGAAGGAGAGACCAGCAGTGCTTCCTTCTAGTCTTGCCGTCGCATCGAGCCTCGATTGGCAACGGCGGCAATGGCAGTCGTGGTGGCAGGCGACGCGCTAGGCCTAGGAGGGGTTAGCGCTCCCTGGCTGGCCGGGATGCGGGATGCGTGCTGAGTTTTAAATACCAAGTATCAAACATCACATAATATTAATACTACGTATTTATTGCATTGCTATAACCGGTGCCGGAGCCATCCGCTTCTCATCTGCCGGTATGGACGCGCGAGAGACGACATAGACTGAGAACTGTGGATGAGCTACCGCTGGGGATTATCGGGTTTGCCCCTAATTCGAAACGGGCTGTTATGCACTACTACTAGGTAAAGATCGAGTTGGGGGAAGCATGTGGGTTACGATCTGACATCACAGTTGTTTCTCGTCAGGAGGATTGTGTGGATGTTACCTCGTAGAATACTACGAGAAACAATACGAACAATCACGCGGAGCGATGCTTGTTGGCAACGTAGTGGCATATGCGCCTTTAGCCAAGAGCAACATGCGTGCGAAGCAGTAGATGAAACTGCAGCGCCATTTATTTATAAGGGACGACTCAGATGAGTGAGGCTGTAGTTTTATCTGTCCGCTCGGCGCTTGATGACGGCAATCATTGTTTCATCGAGTTGCCGATCATCCTGGAGACGCTCGATTCCGATGGAATCATGAAAAAGCTTAATGCTTTCTTCGAATAGTCTTGGGAGGATCGCAGGGACATGATGGAGTCTACTCCCATAGCGAGGAAATACCGAAACCACCCATGCAGTCACTAAGCAAGGGGAGCTGACCCATCAGACCCTGGTCCTTCATAGTGGCTAGCAAGCCTCGCACCACCCGCCGTCATTGTTGTTATTATTATTATCTCCTGCAAGGGCAGCCTCGTCCACAGGAAGCCTCCGAGGAATCCGAAACGTAATTCCGAAGCAGGGGCGGCAGTTCGTACTTGGAGGAGGTTCGAGGGCCAACCCCAGAGTGCCATTCTGCCAAGAGTGTCTCACGATGCGTGCATACCAATTGACGTGCTGCGAGTCCACGCAATGACGCGGGCTAGACTCCAGCCAGAAAGCGCCCCACATTCACGAGTGTTCTGCAGATGTCACGATTCAGGAACGGGTTGTCAATCAGGCCTGGCCAGTTAGTAGACTAGAGGACGAGGTGGACAAACCATGGATTGCCACAGGGAGATCAGACATGTCGAGTCACAGTAATATTTAATTAATAATAACGACCATGTGGCAGGCGCCACGTAATTTACAGTAAGAGCAGTTTGTGTTGATGTAACGCATGCAATCTTCATACGGACTAGCGCTTCTTCACGGATAAACTGGTCACGTGACAAATGAGCGTCACCGGCGCGATATGCCACCCCAGCCACGCAGCCACACCGGAGCTATCTAAATCCGCCGCCGCGTGTTGCCATTCAGATTTCGGTATTGCAATGCCTAGTTGCCTCGCACATAGTGCTATAGATAATGGACTAACTGCCCCGTCCAGTTAGCGCTGCTCTTCAACGCCCCGAGAACGCGAAATAACACGGCCGCTATTAATACCATCGTCGCGCATTGAACATGGCTGCCGTTGACTCTGATCATGCTCTCACGGGCGACGAGACTTCCGATGACGAGGTCGTCGAGTCTTTGATTGCTGGCCGCGAAAAGCGCAGCACCGCCGGCAGAAACATGTCCTCGCTTCTGGATGCTGCCGCCGATGATGATCTCACGTTGCTGTTCGCGGAAGACGAGAACGACAATGAATTTGACGAGGTTGAAGGTGCTGAAGGGGAGGCGGAAGAGATGTCATCTTCTGAGGACGAAGATGACCAAGGTCCCAATACTGCTGATGACGATTTGGAAGGCGAAAAGGAGCTGGAGAAGCAGGCAAAGGCAGATCGAAAGAAACGCAAGGCTCAAGAATCGCTAAGGCTCACTGCGTTGCGAAAGAAGGTCAAAATCGATCCCACCATTGCGTCTAGTGTGCCGTCCGCCGTGTCTCGGCCCAAAAAGAAATCTGAACGAATATCATGGCTACCTACACCCGAAGAAGGTCCCGTGCGATCGTCCTCTCGTCGACAGACTATGCAAAATAAGGAAATGACACATGCGAGGCTGAAGGATAGTGAACAAAGACGTATCAAGCTTATAGCAACGATGGAGCAGGCTGCTAAGAGGAAAGAACGCATGAAGCCTAAAGTGATGACGCAGGAGGAACGTCTAGCAGAGGCAGAAAAGATTGAACGCATGAACAGTAAGAGTCTCAATCGCTGGGAGGAGATGGAAAAGAAGAAGGCAGAGGAACGGAAGGCCAAGCTAGAAGCTCTTCAAAACCGTCGTTTGGAGGGGCCTGTCATGTCTTGGTGGAGTGGTGTCGCCAAATGGGTTAATGGGAAGCTAGTACGCGTGGGAAATGTCGAAGTGAAGCCAAAATCCGATAAAGAGGAGACAGAAAAGAAGAAGAAGACGAAAGACGCGGCAAATCAGGATGCATCAAAGACAGATAAGAAAGCAGAACAGACTACGGATAATCCAGCTGTTGAGGGTATAGCGTTACAACCTCCTGCGGTCAATGGCATTGAAAATGTGCCAAAGGCCGGAGCAGATGCCGTGCTGGAACCAAATTCAAATGGAAAAGGGTCGGGTAGTAATGGTTTTCTGGACGGTATCCACAACTATGTATCCCTTCCAGCATCGCCTGCCCCTGAGAAGGTACCAGAGCTGAACGCAGAAACCGCCGACCTAACGAGTTCAAAACCGGAAAAGTCAACACTAATAACTGATCAGCAGAGCGGAGCGGAGGAGCTTGTAAATGAAGGCTTAAACAAGAAAGGTTCTGCTGCTGAAAACGTAACCTCAAAGCCGGATGAGTCGGTTCTGGCTACTGAAAATAGTCAAGCTCAGGATCAGCCGGAAAACAAATCATCAGAACCAAAAACTGTTACTTCCGAGGCCCAGTCCTCTCCTAAGCCTGAAGGAACAGGCAGTACCTCTCAAGAATTGCAAGATCGGGCACCGAGAAACCCTCAACCAGAGTCAAAGTCTGCCGATACCGCAGCCGAAGGAAGAAATCAGACGCCTCAAGAGGAAACAGAGCCAACTTCCAACACGCTTCCTACCGCAGAAAACAAAATAGTAGAGGAAGCACAAGAGGTTACCTCTAGTGAAACAAAACCAGTTGGGTCTGCTGGTTCTGCTGAACCCGCAATGGAGACAACTACTTCGACCGACTCTGTACAACAGCCGGCAATCGCCCCTTCATTAAACGTGGCTACTATTGAAGCATCAGAAATGGAAATTGATCAACCATTACTCTCTACTGATCCAACGCCAGAGCATGAGTCCAACCTACCGCCGCAGCCGGAAGTGATTGAACATACTGGCAGGAATTTATTAGTATTGGAGAACTTTGACAATGCGACCACCCAAAGTCGCCAGTATAGTATTTACTTCAATTCGAAGAAACCTCCACGTCTCGCCAGTAAGGCTTCTCTCCTATCTGCTTTTGTACCATTCCGAGCTAACAACTCCAGAAATTTCTTCCCACCTTTGCCCAATCACCTCGCAACCTTCGCGGTATCGTGATTGTGAAACTGGACTACCATTCGCAAGCGCTCTCGCCTATCGCGAAATACGTAACTTGACCGAGCAAAAGTACATCTGGAGCGCTATGCTCGGTTGTTATATTGGACCCCCAACTGTAGCCGCGAAAGGCGTTCCTGAGCAATTTCTGACCGGAGTTAAGCCGGAAAAGAAGGACCAAGATAATAACGAGCAAACCACTCGTGCTGGCAAGGAAAATGAGAATTCGGGTGTGGCTGTTGTTGCGGATGGTGAGCCCATGGATGTTGACAAGAGTTGAGCTGAGCATCTCATTGCGTGTTCGGCGCATTTGTGGCGTTTATACTAGTTTGATACCCTTGGAACGTATATTATTTGCACCTCTAGATTTCTTCTTTTCTTCTACTGAGATGAATGAAATTTAACGATCGTCACTCTAACCTTGACATTTCTTATACTTGAGATCACTACGTATGTACAAAACATTTCTCGACGTGGAAATTTCTAACATTGGCACCTTGAGGTTCTAGAATCAATCCTAAAATAAACAATCCTAGATTACGCAGGAATTTCATATATCATGCAATACAATGTAATCTCCAGTTCAGACGGCTGTATTTTCCGCGCCTCCAGGAACAGTCGAGATTGAAATTAGGTGTTGTTAAGTAGGGCTTCAAGATCAGCCTTAACTCGCTCGGGAACACTCTGTAGACTACAAAATTCATGTAAAGCTACATTCATTTCACCAGTTATCTTCATCTCCGAGCGCAAAAGACGAAAAACAGGAATGGCGGACAACGCCGAGTTTTTTGAGGCGCAAATCAAAGAGGAGCCGGTTTCAAACATTGTATACGTTTTGATTTCATCAAGAATTTCTTCTAAGTCTCATGGTATTTGAGATTCACAGTCATTTGTCAGACCGGAGTACTACAACCAAACACCAACCAAGGTCTTTAGACTCCCAATTTGGACCCACCAAAAACCTGCTTATGAAACTTTTGGGTCATATGTCTTGCTAACTTCCATCAATCTCGTTTTCACTTCAGGACCATAAGACTCGATTGGATACTGCCAACGAATCGCATAATTCAAATACTTGTAGCGGACAACCAGTCATCCATAGCCGCAACTTCGTCCATGGTACTGTTCACTTCTTGAGTCTAATCATCTAGCAATTGGTTATAGTCATGTGAGGACCAGTAATTTGAAACCAGCACGAGAACAAGATCCTTTGCGGGAGATGATCCTGCTGTGAAGCCGAAACTGTTTGGTTCCGCGGGATCTGGAATTGGAAGGATGGATTACGGTAGTCAGATTTGAGACATTTTGCAGACTAGATGAATACTGGTAGATGGCTTGCTTCCATATTTTATACACCTTATGTAGAATCGTAGGCGAGATTTTGAATGTTGTTGTGGCATATATGGCACTATGTGGAAGGATGTATGTTACTGCAATTGGTGTATCATATGTAACATAGTATTCTTTTAAATTTGGTTGTGGACCTAACACATAAATTTATAATGGGAAAATACTCCAAGTTCGCAGTTATTAGTCAATTTAAAACGAAAGAAGCCCTAGAAGGCGACGAAAAGCGCGGCAGATATTCATCAAAAAGGCCTTCAAATGATGTCGTTCAGCCAGCTGCAAGGATCTACCACGTCATGACAAATGTTCTCGAATAAGACAACTAGATTTGACATCATTCAAACAAAAATCCCACGTCACCATTCAGTCAGTTTGTTTAATTAACCTTCTTCAACAGAACCCGTGTCGAATCGTAAGGGAAGGTAAATGTTTCCCACATGAACTTGACTCGGCCTTTGGATTCGAGGAAAATATCGTATTCGGAAACGAGACGTGCAATAACAATTTTAAGAACTAGCGTGGCATGAAATCGTCCTGGACTAATAAATGCAATCTGTCAGTTAAGCCGTCCTATCCATCGAGGAAAAACTTACCAAGCAAGCGAACCGAACCCCCAGGTTGGGAAGTGCTCAGACACATCCGAAAATTTAGTACCTCTCATTGGGGAAGGGCCTGTTACAAATCGTTCGCCGTCCCATTTCTCAGGATTAACATAGACGTTCTTGTCGTTCAGGATATCTATCGCTGAAACGCACGCTGTTGTTCCTTTCTTTAGAAAGTAGTCACCACGTTTAAATTGATAGTCATCGAGAGCTTTTCGACGAATTGCATCTTTTCCTTGGTCAGGAAAAGAAATTAGGAACCGGACGCCAAGGCACTCACGTGTATCCAAGGGATTCATTCGAACACTCTCTTTAATGAAGCTGTCTAAATAAGGAAGTCTGTCGAGGGATTCGTAGTTCGATTCGGAAATATTGCCGATTTCCTCACGCAGTCTGAGCTGCCATTCAGGTCGTTGGGCCAGTTCAAGGAGGATGAAATCCAAGTTCATCCAAGGTTGGTGCGAGGCTGCAAACCAGACTCCGAGAAGTGCCTGTGAGGTGATATCCGTGGTCCAGTACTCGGGACTACCTTCTTGTTCCTGAATGATCTCTATCATATTATGAAGAATGGTACGCTAGTAAAGTTAGTTATTGCTTTCGGATATTTTTTTGACCAAGGACTCACATCTTTGACGTCTTTGGATTCTCCATAGTCAGAACGCATAAGGTGTTTGAAACGATTTTGAAGTAAGTGCATTGCCCGGCCATTCTTGGTAATAATCTTGTGAATAAGCCTACTCAATGTTAGTAGCAATGATATAAAACAACGATAAATAGCATACCCGGAGAAAATAGCTGGGAAGACTTGAAAAGCTGCTAAGCACTTTACAAGATCTGCTGAATAGGTAAGAAGGGCATCTGCAAACTCCTGGTCGGCCGCTGTTTTGGTCAGCTTGACGTTTCACATGAATAAAAGCCTTACTTACAAGCCTTATCACCGAAGAAAATGAGAGCCATCAGTTTTGATGATATTGTCCGGACACTTGGTGCAAGGGCAATAGAAACAGGTCCTGCATATGTTAGAATATCCAATATTTATCTGATCTGACTTGAACCAACCATCAGACTTGACAATTCCTTTTTGTAACTGCTGGTCTAACACAGTTTCTAGTCGCTTCTGTAAGTAAGGGTAGAGAGCTGCGAGATTCGATGGGCCACGGTTCTGGAGGAGGCGACTATAAAGCCGAGTACGGAGGACATTGACCTCATTGTGGGTGATTCCATTCATGGTAAGCTTGAAACCAAACATCTGTGTAAATATATGAGTAAGTCGTATTCAAAAAGAGTATGGAACGATATTGAAAACGTACATCCGCATATACAGCACGCTGAGAAAGGCTGTTGGCCTCGCTGAGTTCGGTCATCTCCTTCCTGCTAGGATTGATGATGATCGGTTTCACAGAGCCCCAAGGATTGTAGTATTTGCCATTAGACTAGATACGTCAGCTAGAGACTATAGAATAAACTGGGATAGTAACCTACAAAGTCATTGCATATCGCGGTGACATTTCGGTACGCTTTCCGTCCCCAATTAAAGAAACCTATGTCCTATCAGCAATAGTTAGCTGCCAATAGCGTAGATAAAAATAAAATGGAAGAACAAACATTGGTGAAGAAAACAATCTCTGAAATGATCAGCATCGTGGCAGCAATACCGAAGGCTAGAGTATAAAACGAGTCGATCACCATGTTTTTCTGAAGTTATTGGCTTGGTAAAAGAAGATCTTGGGTTTATGGCAGAAAGTTTAAGGGGTTGACTTCCACACAGAAATAAACACAGGTCAAGACTATTAGAAAATCTACTCATATGTGATTACAAATATTTCAGGGCCGTTCAAGACACAAGAAAGTCGGAACAGACCTCGAATACCTACAAACGTTATCTTCTCAAACAGGCACCGCGAGTCTTGGTTGAATAAAGACCCCAACTCTCTGTAAAATCCCTCGATAAAAAACGGTTTCGGTAATTTTCGGAAAAGTCTCTGGCTTGGGAGGAGAGATCAGCAGGAGACTTTATTCTGGAGCTTCTTGAAACGGGACCAGCACGCCAACAAAGCCAAAAAAAAAAGTCTTAGATAAAATATGGCGTTTAGGAGGCAAATCATTGCATGTCAAACATTTATCGGATGCCAGTACAATTGTTTTTACTAAATCTTGAAGCGTCCAATGAGAAATTGTTTTACATGGTCTTACCTATATTGACGTTTGGCCATTGATTAGTTAGAGCTGAACAATCAAACGATAAGTCAAACGGAAGTCAAAGACAAATAATATGTTTCTTAATTATGCTGAAACCTTTGTTCATATCTATTATTATCCCCGACGTTTTACCCATTAAATTATCCAGTCGAGCTCGATAGTACATACTCGAAGACGGTAAACATTTTCAAACATTATCCACACAAAGCCGCCATGCCCAGTTCATACGTAACTAGAGATATTTATTCAGTTTCACTCATTCATGAGCACAAAAGGAGTGGTTTATAGTGAATTCTCCTAATTCTTTCCTGTACCTCCATAACATTGAAGTTTTAAAGAATGACTCGTTCTATGTTCAAAGTTCTCAATACAATATATTCCCTCACTTGTCTCTATGTAGAAGAATCTTCGACTGTATTCTACAAGGTAAATAACTTAATCTTCCTCAAATCTTGACTTTATCCTGATCTCACTCAACTGTCAAAGATAATCAAGGCCCGAAGAAGACGTAGGCACAACCTGAATATCCTGTGTAAACATGTGTTTCACTCGAATCTCATCCTCCAACGCCATACCATGACACTCTGAGCTCGCACTATGCATGATGTTACTCTAGATGTAAACAGTCTGGAGAGGATTTGTAAAGGTTGGGAACGTTGCCATAGTTCCTCGAGGCATCATCGCGACGTAATTATACATGACTGTGGCGTTGATTTCTGTATTTAAAGCAAGATCGAAAAGAACTTTGCATTTCGATACCATAGTATCGAAGAAGCTGTTTTGTTGCTAGTACGGAGGCGTTACTGATCCCCCCACGCATCTCTGCAAGTGCTAGAAGTAGCACACGCATGGTGTAATATGTAAAGTCATCTCGGTGTTACAGGAGTACTATTTTGTCAAGAATACTCAGACTATATGTGATACACGATCTAGTCATGAATACGAGTCAGTATGATCGAATCAGCATCCTGCTATTGTTTTTTCTTACAAAGACCCAATGGAAACCTCCCAGTTCCTCATCCTCGACGAACCCGAATATACAATCCCAAATATTGGAAGTAGAAAAATTATGATACCCAAGGCCAGACCTCCAATAGCAATAGGTAAGGCGATGGTAAGGGATTCATCATATCGGGGGTTCTGGAATGATTCTTTCTAGGTTTTCGTTTACTCTCAGAGTTGTGGAATAAAGAGTAGCAGCGGTCACACTCAGGTAAATACCCCAATTTAAGGTACAGCATATCCATATTGTGTACCTGATGCGAGGGACAGAGCGGAAAATGCTTCGATACATGATGAGCATGACTGTTTTGCAGAGGCCTCATATAAGTACCGCTCTCCAGTTGGTGAAGAAACATATCTGATTTTAGAAATGGAGAATTAGAAATGTCCAACTTAAAATAAGATAAGAACATAAAATAATGAAAGTATCATTCATGATTTCATCATCAGAAAGATGCCCAATATGAACTTCAATAAACTCTCTGGTCACGGCTAATCAATCAGGTAAACAATTAGCCACGCAAAACTGATGTTGAAGAATACAAACACGTACCGAGTATGCATACCAAGTAATACCCATACGTGAAAACCTGTCAGACCAACCACGTTAATTTCTACAGCATGCATCATTCAAAAAAAGATATAAATCGTACGTCAGCTGTCAATGCCACCCCTGAAACTGGCAATTAGTCTGAATAGTATTATATTAACCCGATAAGGATCCAACACTTACAATATTTTAGTTGAATCTGTTTAGCAATTACTAGCCTAGTATGGAGCCTACAGACGACAAACGCGGTCATAATGGCAACCAGGATATCCCCCGAAGTGATTAGAATATGCCCTTCCGACGGAGAAGGCTTTCCTAAATAGGAAGTTCTCAGAGCAGAATTCGCTCCGAGGAAAGACACAGCTGAAAAGGCGTTCCAGAGATCTATATGATCTAAGGAATACTTATAACGATAATCATCCGTGTCATCCTGCGCTGGTCGAGTCAGGGCATTATATATGGGAATGGAAATAACTCGCTTACAATCACAGTCACATATTATCGGCAACAGACGTCAAAATAAATGCATCCAACTGCACCTACTGTGTGACTCGAGACCGTTGTGCGATCAACATTGAGTGTTGATGTTTGCTATGGCAGTTCACTTTCCAACCACCATGTAACATAGAAAGTTGAGAGTGACATCGGAGGGAATTATATATAAGTTCAAATTCATAAATTAGCCAAGAAATACCGTGCTAACAGCAGAATTTTTAGCGTGATGTATAATATCCGCCGTGTATCAAAGCTAATACACATCAGAGGCAATATCCCTCCATTGATACGCTTAGAAGCAACCTAACAAGACAAAATACTTACATGGAGTAGCACCGACTCCAGGAAAACATAGAAGTGTAAAGGTTCCAGTTAGTGTGCTATGACAGTATAGCCGAGCGCCTCAGGCGCCTACGGTTGGAGCTGGTGTTGGACACGTGCTCCTACAATCGATCAAATGCTTCAAGAATCAAGATAGCCTCATTTATTTTTTTCTAGTTTATGCACGTGTTCTTAATAACATAAAATCTTTGGTTATTTCCTTCCCAAGGCATGTTGAAGTCACCGGCTGTTGGGCTAAAGCAAACCTACTCTGCAGTCCTCGAGGAGATGACGAGAAAAGTACTCTGATTGCCCACAGGTTATCAGCTTGTCCGCTCCGAATTTCTCATTTTTGGTGATGATTGTCAAGTCCGAGAATCTAGACGAGTTATAGCAACTAGTTTTATTAGTGCAGGCAGTACTACAATCCTTGACCTCTCAGAACTTTTGGATACTTCTAATGAGACCGTCTTCATTTTGAGAATCTTCTGGCGTGGCTTCCATTGCGTCACTCATCTTTTTATAGTTTTGCAGCTTCTGGCGTACTAGAAGGCAATGAACGAGCTTTTGACTTAGAGCATGTGCAAAGAAAGAGTGAATTGAGGGATAGTCAGGAGGGAGGGAACTCAGTTGTAAACAGTCAACAGGGCGTTTGCACTCGCGTAATGCGGATTTCCATCTTTTCGTACTCCGCCTTTATCCTGTATTTTCTCCATTTACTCATCACCGGGGATGATATAATGCTGTACTTTTGGATAGCTCTATAGATAATTTTTTCGAACATGTTTGCCATCATATGCTTTTTCCCAAGGCACTTGATCACGTGGGAGCAACCGCTCTCTGTAGAATATTGAGGTTGGTGAATCCTTTCTACTACTCACTCATAAAGTACACTAACTCATTCAATTCCTCCAAAACATATTATTGAAGATATTTACATGCAATTTCATCACCAAATCTGCCCCATTTACCCACAGAATAGTCGATAGTTCGTATCTACACCTCAGTACACTAAATCAGGACATACAAACAAAGAGAGAGTTTTACACATGACCGGGTACCTTGGGCAAAGATACATACGGACACCATATTCTAATGAGAGTTATACTGCGTAGCTATGTGGACATTCGAAGGGTATTGTAAATAGGACCCTTCTTGGCATAGGAAGGTGTTTGCTAAAAGATCAGGAATATCCAAATGATACTACAAGATCTTGCAAGGGTCAGGGTATACGCGTATGCAGCCAAATATAGAAATCGTTCCCTTCGACCGTGCAAGGTAAGTTATTGACACCGGCATTCCAAGGTACATGCATACGAAACAGGTAGTAGCGTACCAATGGCCCTGCCACAGCAGACGTGTCATGTCATTCATACCAAATTCAAAAAAGTGGGCTTGGTGGATTGTTGAAGTAATCGATTAGTATGCAGTGCAGACATGACATCATGTATGCCTTCCGCAAGCGTGCCTATTCAAATGTTTACGGTATGAAGATTATATGAGGTATTAACAGGATCAACAGGAGGAGGCCATTGAAACATATGAACTGTGCAACGCCCCGAATCATGCTGCGTGATCTGTCGGGCTACTTATCGCGAGGAGTGGTACACGCATCATCGAGTGTCAAGCAGCGGGCCGGCCGGGAACCAGTTTTTTATTTGTTATTTTTATTTTATTTTTATTTCATGTGGATATCCATATCCATATCCATTAATATTATCCAAGTGACTGTAGAGAGGATGCCTGATTGGCCGGGCAGCCAAGGTCTAGACCGACGGGATGTCCAGAAGCGGATTCCCTTTATATATCCCAATTCCTCTTTTCCCATTATTCTCTCAATGAATATATATATGTGCCTAATAATAAATATTATATACTTGTACGTAACATATTATCTAATTTATATCCAACCATCCTGGCATCTCTGCGAGAGGGAGCCAGAACGTGGTCGGGCAGATCAATGGGGGACTAGCCAACTATACAGGTCTAATATTGATAGGCACCATCGATTCTAGATTTCTAGTGGGCGTCGGCGCAGACAATCGCAGCTCGCCATCGACGCTCGTGCTGATAAGCTCGGCATAGTTTTTATCTTTTACTGTAGCCGCCGTAAGAGCGTCCTAGTCTCTACGATCAGTATCTAGTATCTCGTGGGAGTGATGGAGATTATTTAAAGCGATCGTCATCCCCGCTTCAACCTGAGCGAATATTATCATTGTTATTCTGGTCCGCCCTGTGAAACCGTGAAGTCTACAGTGACACGCTGCCATTGGCCGCGCCCTGACGAAACTGGCCACGACACGTCTGTGTCTTATCCCTGAGACGAGAACCTTTGGGGCGGTGCGGTGGACCAGCGAGTGTTCTCGACTCGTCGATCTTCTGACGTGACTGTCGCGATTTTTTCATGGTATGATTCAAACATTATTGCTGCAATACGCAATAAATCTGCTGTTGACGAATTTTGATTTTAATTTTATTTTAATTTTTTCTATTTTGTCTTATTTATAACTCTCGCCCCTTGCAAATTATTATTATTTACCCTTTACTGGGAACATTCCTCACCGCTCCTGCTATCGTCGCTATCTAGTTAATTTCATTTAGTCTTATTGACTGTGATAAGCTCTGAGTCACCGCCAGAATTGCAACCGTGTACCTGCAGCTGCTTTGTCGCGCTCTGTAACCTGGCCTTTGTCTGTGCAACGGGCATAGCGAAATTCGCTCAATTTACCTGTCATCTCTCCTATCCTACCTATCCTGGCCTGTCCCTGCGGCCACCCGGAAATTCTTTAAAAAAAAAAAAAGAAAGGGAGAGCAGGGAGAAAAGGAATAACCTGCTTATCTGAGGGTCCCCAGTGGGGCTTATCAGCAATCATGCAGCAGCATCGCCGACAAAACCCTCATAGTAGGGGCCAGTATAATAGCACCACCTCACCGCCATCCAGGTCGACTGTTTCCACTGCTGCTAAACCCGCGTCCAATGCCAAAAAAGGACCGTCTGTAAGGTCACAACGGCCTGTCCTCTACCACCGCAAGAGCGCTTCCGCCCAGCTGCCGCTTCACCCTCACTCTCACCACCCTCATAATCATCACAGCCATAATCACAATCACAGTCACCATCACAAGTCGTCGCTTCCCAAACTGCTCGGCCCCGGTTCTGGCCCTGCCAACTGGACCGGCCAGCACGACGACGACAAGCCTGAAATGGCCACCAGCTTCTTGCAGTACTGGTATGTGCTTATCATGTTCATCATTCCAGGCCGGCATATAGCATGCTCGCCTCATTTTGATATCTATTGCACGCTAGGTCTCACATACCACGTTGCACCGCATTGCTGTACAATGCTTGTTTTGTTTACTCATGAAACCACTCGTCGTATTATCCTTGCTTGTTCTCGGCTGACACCTGATATCTAGTGCCATGTGTGAGAAGCAGATCACCGTGCCCTGCAACTCTGTCTTATATTGCAGCGAGAGGTACACCCATCCCATTCCAACCAGTCCAAATGTTTTATATCACACGTACTAATAATTGTATAGCTGCCGCCGCAAAGACTCCCGCAAACCACTCTCCGCCTCCTCCTATACCTACACCACTTTGCCCTCCTCCACACCCCCCGACTCTCCACCCATGTCCCCGCGAGCCATCGTCACTCCCCTGACTCCCACAGGATCCTCTCTCCCCGCCAGCCTCTCCAGGATACCCTCAGACCTGCACGACGCCAAGTCAGATCTGGACCCGACGGAATGGAAGCCCGTGATAGGTACGACTAACTCGTCGACGTCGCTCTCAGACGCATGGACCTACCTGTCGCAGTTCCATCGTGACGAGTCGTGGGCGACGCTGCAGCAGCGCCGCTCGCTCGCGCACACCCACCGCAGTAGCGCCAGTCTGTCGATGCTCGGCATGGCGCCGCCGTCGCTCATAAACACGCCTAGCACTGTCGCCTCGTCCGCGACCAGCTCGTCGTCCTCCGACTACATCGGCGCGTACTACGCGCACGAGCTTTCTGGAGGTGCTGGCGCAACCCGGCCTCTGCCACCCCGCCACAACCCTTCCTTCTCAGGTGCAACCAAGGGCGTCGAGCTCGTCGTGCCGCACATTGTGACCGCTGCTCCTGCGGTCCCGCTAGCTCTAGGCTCCTCGCTTGAGCACGACGCTGATGCCGGCGTGTGGCTGAAGCCGCATCGTCGACGGTCGCTAAAGCCAGCGACGCCGTCGTCGATTGCAAGCGGTGTTGCTCATTAAGAAGTGAGCCCGCGAGCTTCGATTTATTCAAATTCCTTTGGAGTCTGGTTGATTATTTATAATAAAGAATTTAAGTGGTTTCTGGCGGCATAGACTAGCGATATGCATGTTTTGGGGAATAATAATCTAGCATATCTACTTCTAAGCTCTGATTTAAGCTGATTTGTTAGTATACACGGTATTGATATGAATACATGAAGACATGTCAATAATCTCAGAAACTCTGATAGACTAAGCAACGGTTAAATAGGGTGAATTTAAATGCATTCTAACTGAACTAGCGGGCTAGGTAGGTATCTGTACTAATGAGATACGCAGCAGAATAACCACATGAATGTAGAGTAGATGTAGATATAGATGTCGATAGAGGAGACGTCTAAGGAGTGCATCGCCCTGTGAACCGCGGATACAAGCAGCACTCACGAACAGTGTACCTACCGCAAACCCACGCCAGGAAACGCTCTAGACCCAGACCATATCCGCCGTGGGGGGAGGTTCCGTACCTATCCTCGTTAGTTTCACATTTCATATCTTGGGAAAGAAAAACTTACTTGCGCTGGTCGGTGTACCAGTAGTATGGGCTCGGATCCATGCCCTCCCGCTTATAAGCCGCGAGAAGCTCATCATAATCATCAATACGGCAGCTACCGCCTACAATCTCACCTACACCGGGCATCAACACGTCCACACTCTCAGTGACGCGCGGATCTTCTGGGTCCTTTTTCATGTAGAACGCCTTGATCTCGGCGGGAAAGTGTGTGAGGAAGATCGGCTGGTTGATGATATCGGTCATTTTGCGCTCGGCGGCTTCGGCAATGTCGTCGCCGAATTGATGCGGTTGTCCGTCTTCGTTGGGGATGTCGTGTTCGCGCAGCCAGTCGATGGCGTCCGAGTACCGCATGCGCTTGAATGGTCGTTGCGGGATCTGGAAGGTCGGGTTGAGTTGTTTGATGAGCTGCGCCGTGACAGGGTCGGCCAGGAGTAGTTCGAGGACCCTGGAGATGACTTCTTCGAGGTGGTCGAGTAGGTCGGTGAAGGTGATGAAGTCGAGCTCGGCTTCGATGTGCGTATATTCGGAGAGATGGCGACGGGTCAGTGACTTTTCGGCCCGGAAGGATGGGCAGATGCAGAAGACGTCGCCGAGGGAGGCAATGCAGGTCTCGAGGTATAGCTGTGAGGACTGCGTGAGGTAGGCTGGCTCGCCGTAGTAGTCGAACGAGAACAGCGTGCTGCCGCCCTCGACCTGCGTCTGCACCATCGACGGCGGCGTCACCTCGAGCATTTTGGTTTCTTCGAATGTGCGCCGGAATGCACGCAGCGTTGCCCCGCGCACCTTCATCACCGCCGATGAGTTCTCGCCACGGAGCACAAGGTGGCGGTTATCGTATAGCGTCTGCGGATCGTGGTTGGCCGATACGCGGTGCGTGATGGTTTCCTTGTCACCGGCTGCCTTGCCGATGACGGTGTAGAAATCTGCGTGGAGCTCCCGGTCATTGGGCGCGTGTTGCTTAGGAGGCACCGCGCACATTTCTCCGTGAATCGCAATCGACGTCTCCAACGTCAATGTCAGTGCGTCGTACGTCTTGACCAAGTCGCCCGTCAGGACACACTGCAGGAGTCCGTAGCCATCCGAGAGCGTAATAAAGATGACATCCTTTTGAGATCGTAGGCGGTGAATGCGTCCGAGAACACGCACTCGAGTGCCTGGCTCGCCTGACTCTGGTGCACGCAGCTTGACGATAGCGGGATCTGTCACGTCGAGACGGATACGCACTGGTTTGGGCAGGGACGAGTCTTCCTTGATAACGACCTTTTTGGCCTCTTCCAGCACTGCCTGGCGCTTGTCTGCCTCTTCCTTTTCGCGGAAAGCAAGCTCATGTGCCTTTGCGGCTTTCCTCTTGGCGCCTTCAAAGAGCTTGAGTGTCTTCTTCATGCCAGAAGCTGACGGGGCTTTCCATTCCAATCGCGACGCTTCGTCCTTGCCCTCTTCAACCGGCCCCGTCACGGATTTGCGTGTGAGGTATTGGATTCCTTCTGTGGTTGGATCATACTGCAGCATCGCGTGCAGAAGAGTCTTGAAGGGGGCGGCCTCAGTGCCGCTGGCCGAAGCGTCGTCGTGGCCGACGTCCTCGTCGATGTAGATTTTTTTCTCGGTCGCCATGATTGTCTCGATTTATGCTACTAAACTATTAGTCACCTGGTGTTGTTCAATGGTTTCGTCTTCTGGGTTTAAGGCTGTTATATGCACGGGGCTGTGGACGACGGTCATGAATGACTCACTGATATCTTAGCCAGGCCGAGGAATCCACCGATACTACCTAGCAATCTTCGCCGCCACGTCCAGGTCAGCAAGGCAGTGCGCAGGCAGGAATAGAAACGAGGGTCGAGCTCACCACAGATGGATAGAGGAATTGCACGACAGCGGAGGGGTAGGTATTCACGAATGTCTGGGGGATTTTTTTCCCACAGACCACTGCCGCCGCCCGCGCGAATGAGGGGCTGCTATCAGTCCTTATCTTTGATGCCTCAGGCAGCTTTACATTGATCTACTTCACCCTACCAATCAAACAATTCTTGCACGACCTAGAATCAGACTGCAATAAATCTGAATAATGAACGCTCATAAGTTCATGGGGACAGTTACTAAGCTACGATTACCTTTTCTTAATGAATTGGCAATTGTCCCATTTTAGCTGCCATAAAACCTAAACGAGGTCAGATCGAAAATCACGTCCAATTGAGATTTGCCAACATCCGTAACACCATATATCTCGATTCTCTATCTATCTGCCGTCATCGATCATCGATTGTAGAGTAGTAGTACCATATCAGATATCTAACTGTCAACTCTGTGCTAGACTAGTAGTCGTAGTGTACTCACGTGGACAATGCTCTGATTGGCTGTGTGCGTGTGTGGATTCCACGAGGATAGAAGTGTATTATTATCTACGAGTCGACATGGCTTAAAATGGATAGAGAAGTCTGGTTTCAATTTCTCCAAGAAAAAGCCTGAATAACAGGCTAGCTCTTCACCAGTGTTTCGCGATTCTTTATTACTAGGCGGGCGTTTCGTGTGAATGACTTAAAGAGTCAACGTAGTAGTAGGCGGTCACGTTTCAAGTCTGAAGTCATCGCAAGTCTCAGATGAAAATCAAGTGATTAGCATAAGCATAAGCGTAGCAACGGTGAATTTATATTAATGCAATACCCGATGATCAACGGCCCACTGGACGGATCGATCAGGTTGCGTTTAGTGACTTGGTATTACTCGCGGTAACTAGCGAGCTTAGTCAGGGGTATTCTCCACCCTGGCTGAGAACAGTCTGAAGAATTGAGGAGACTAATATTGAGAGGCTGTCAAGCCTGTTATTGATACGTTGGATTGGATGATTTTCGCCGTTGAATGAGAACGTCAGTAGATAGGCTTGTAATTTGCCAGGGGCCATCGTTGAGTATCAGCCATCTTGGTCAATAATACTACGGAATATCGTCATAATAATAAAGATTAATCATTATTATGACAGTAATTTAGATCAAATAGACACTCTGGCAGGGACCGGAGCCGGCCAATCGAATACCTCTACTCCTCTCTCAACCACGTTTCGAGGCAACGGCCAACAGACCTCGCGCGTCTCATTGGCCGCGGGAGTGGGACTCCGGGATCAACAATTGGAAAGGCGTCAAGGAACACCCTGACGGCGATGCCGGTCCCTGCAGCAGCGACCAATCAGGGATCGAGAAACCGAGTACCTTACCGTCAACAAGACTCCTATTCAGATGGCGTCAATGGAATTATATAAAGCAAATAGAATCGCACAGCGTTTGGCAGGTGCGGACAAATCTGTAGCACGCCGTGATTGGCCCGCGCCAACGAGAACTGCCAGGGGTCGACGCCAATTGGACGAACCGGTGGAGCCGTCCCCATCATCCAAACAAGGCGCATCAGCCCTGCCCCTGTGCCATCATCCATTATTGCATTGAACACTCACGTCGTATTCTTGAATCTTTTTCATTACTACATTATGGATCACCCGTCTTATTCCCATCTAACTGGCCATGCATTATAAATACTAATTGTACCGTTGGCTCCCTCTGTTACAGATAGATCGTAACAGGCTATGTTAGAGTTGGACTGATGAATCATGACCAGAAGGATAGCTGGACCAGATTCTCGCAGTGTACATATATTCTATAAACAAACCCAATAATAATATTATTAAGATGCAATAATAGCCTCTGTGATAATGGCCTCAGTGATAGTATTAGGAGCATAATCAATGCGCTCGTGACTAGGACTAGCGGAAAGGGGATCCTCCGGCTGGCGACCTGGGTAGCCCCTTCCCTCCCGCTTCTCTTGCTTTGGGCTGCCCTCTACATACCTTTCTCCCCTTCCTTACTTCTCCACGTTCTTTTGCTCTCGCCCAGCTATTACTGTCGAGCAATAATTCTTTTTCTTTTCTCTTCCATTTTATATTTAGCTTCCCACTGCTACGCTCGCTCTACAATTGTCTTCTGAGGAGGACTCCTATCTTTTTCTTCACTCTCTTTTTTTAATCCTTTTTTTGGCTTCTGTGCCGCCCTCTCTCACTCCCAAACGCCTGTCTTTCTTTTGCTATTCGGTGATCGCTTGCCTGTTAATATTAAAATCATTAATTCCTTCGCTGTCGGGCCTTCCTTGTCGTGCGCACTTCTCCCTCGCTCCTTTGGACTTGACTTGGACTACTTACCACGGATATTTGTTCAGCACACAATTGCTCTGCAACCACACATATTTGGTATCTTCATCTATAATTGCCTACCTGCTAGAACTCCTCGTTGTCAAAATTGTCTTGATAGAGGTACCGACGACCGCGTTCAGAGATCGATCCAGTTTTGATCGAGAGTGGAAGTGTGGTGGTGTTGACATTTTGCTGTTTTGATCCTGTCCTTCCATCCGAAGTCCAAAATCATCCTTCCTAGTGTGAGTGCGTCCGGTGATAGCATCCCGGGCCTCGTCTCATCGCCAAAACGGCCGTGCTCTCGTCCAATCTCCAGGACAGCCTTGTCCTCCCACCGCACATGCTCGCCATGCAAAGCGCGGACTCGAAAAACTCGCGTTTAGGATTACCAGGATCGAAATTGTCCGGATTACACCCCGATCATACCGGTTTCTCGCACGGCGCCTTCAATTCCAATAATCCTTCGATGCAGCAGAGCTTTGGAAATCGCGATTCGCGACGGGCTAATGTCCCTTCTATCAACACTGGTTCCGCGGTACACAACGGTAACGACCTCGGTGCGTCAGGCTTCGACATGAACGTCACACCCCTTCTCCCATCCCAGCTTTTGCTGGGCAGCCCCTTCCAGCCTGGAACCCCTTCCGCATTTGCGTCTCCCCAATTTGCCAGTTTCGGTGGCTTCCCCCAAACAAACTCCGTTCATAACCAAGGTGCTCAGCACCAACTCGGCAGCCCAACCCAGGCACAGCAGAACGCGCTATCTCCCCAGCTTTTCCCTGGACTGGTATCTGCAGACGGTTTCGCTAGCTCGCAGCTTTTGGGAGGTCCTCAATCGCCAATTGGTGGCTTCCCTGGCTTGGGAAATGCCGCGTTTGGCGCTTCCACTGCCACCGTTCCTGGAATGATCTCTGGCACTAGTCGCACTGTGTATCTTGGAAATATCCCGGCAGAAACATCAGCAGAGGAAATTCTCAACCATGTTCGCAGCGGACAAATCGAGTCGGTCCGTTTGTTGCCAGACAAAAACTGCGCTTTCATCTCGTTCCTGGACAGCAGCTCTGCTACTCATTTTCACTCGGATGCCATTTTGAAGAAATTAGCCATCAAGGGAAACGACGTCAAAATCGGCTGGGGTAAGCCTTCCCAGGTTCCAACATCAGTCGCTGTCGCCGTCCAACAGTCAGGCGCGTCTCGGAATGTTTATTTGGGCAGCTTACCTGAAGATATTACCGAAGACGAGCTGCGGGAGGATCTCGGAAAGTTCGGGCCTATTGATACCGTGAAGATTGTGAAGGAAAAGGCTATCGGATTCGTGCACTTCTTATCTATCAGCAATGCCATTAAGGCTGTCGCCCAACTCCCTCAGGAACAAAAATGGCAAGCCCCTCGTCGAGTTTTCTACGGCAAAGATCGCTGCGCCTATGTATCGAAGACTCAGCAGCAGAATGCTGCTCAGTACTTGGGAATTGCCCCAGGATATGCCCACGTTCTCAATAGTGCGGACCGTGATTTGATCTCGAACGCTCTTGCTCAACAGTCCGTTGCTGCCGCGGCTGTCGCGACAACGGCTGGTGGTGTCAACAATCTTGGAAACCGAACTATCTATCTTGGTAATATTCACCCCGAAACTACTATCGAAGAAATTTGCAACGTTGTTCGAGGTGGACTCTTACACCATATTCGTTATATTCCCGACAAGCACATCTGCTTTGTCACGTTCATCGACCCAACATCTGCTGCTTCATTCTATGCTCTTAGCAACCTTCAAGGCCTGATGATCCACAACCGACGATTGAAGATTGGTTGGGGCAAGCATTCTGGCGCCCTACCTCCGGCCATTGCTCTTGCTGTCAGTGGAGGAGCTTCTCGTAATGTGTATATTGGTAATCTTGATGAATCCTGGACTGAGGAGCGTCTTCGTCAAGACTTTTCTGAATACGGGGAAATAGAGCTTGTCAACACTCTGAGAGAGAAGAGCTGCGCTTTTGTCAACTTCACCAATATCGCTAATGCGATCAAGGCAATCGAAGGCATGCGCGGCCGTGATGAATACAAGCGCTTCAAGATCAACTTCGGCAAAGACAGATGTGGTAACCCTCCACGACAAATGAACAATAATGGCAATCAGCAACAGAACAACCGCAATGGTGTCGAAGAGCAGCAGGCTCCGTCTCCTCTGAACGGCTTCCAACAGAATCTCAGCCAAGGTGGCTCGCAGTCGAGCCCAACCAGACCTGCCCTGTCACCTGCTCCAGGATCGACAGGGTCGCAAAATGGGCAGCAGAACCGTCATCCTCTTCAAAATGTGTCATCGCCTTCGTCGATTTTGAATGCTGGAGGTAGTAATCCGCTGACGATGTACCTAAATCAAGTTTCTGCCCAACAGGCTCAGGACCAGGAGAATCGCTTGACGGATCCTATCACGTTAGCGACTCTGCAGCAACAGCAAAACCAAGCACTCGCCAATCAACAGGCCGCTCTATACAGTGGTGCTGCTTCCAACGAAATGAGTAACGGAAGCGTTGCGGAGCCCTCTCTACACCAACAAAAGCCGTCCAACGGCTTCCTTAATGTCTCTAATGGCCATCCAGGTCCTTCTCATGGCTCTGCCAACAGTCTCAGCGTGCCACGAGCTCAACACTCCCGTGCTGTCAGCTTGCCGTCCTTCTCTCAAGAACCGTTTGGGCCGACCCAAAGTCACTCGAACCACGGTCGCTCTGGGCTGTCTCATCAACCTCAAGGAAGCTTTTCCAGCTTCGGTTCGGCACTAGGTGGTCTGAACCATAGCGGGTTTGGACTTGCAATTCAAAATGAGTCTTCTCTTCCGGGCTGGGCTGAAGAGGAGATTGGCGCGAAGTAAAACCGCCGATTTAATTATACTTAATATAATTTCATCCATGGTGGCGCGTTTATATTCAACATCTATGTGTTTCATCTAATTGGACTTCATTTCTACCCGCCATGTCTGCTTCATGTATTCGTTCAATTTTCTACTGCATTGTCCAAATGATTTCAATTCCACGCCAAAATGGACCTTATTCCATTCTTAATATCTGTTTCTGAATCACCCATGTATTGCTAGCTGGCTACGAGAGTTTGACTTGTGTTGTTTGCACATGTCTTGAGACGTGGAGACCCTCGACTGGTTTGGGCTCCGTTCTGTTCTATTCTTGGCCTTGTTTCAGTTTTTTCTTCTTTTTTCTTTTTCCTCTCTTCATTATCTTCTTTTCTTTTATTTTTCCTTCTTGTTTTGTGATGCCACCCTTACACACTTTAATATTGAGCTACGGAACCTCTCTGCTCGCCCAAGACGGCGCGAGTTATATTGAAATAATGAGAAGGTCGGGAAAAGGTTGGAAAATAGGGGAGGTAGAATTGGTGCTACCGAGCACAATATCCAGTAAAGCAATGAATCAGTGCGTATAGTCTTGCATGCTTTTCCTCGTAAATAAAAAAAAAAGATCGATTGATATCTCTCTCCGTGCGGGTAGCGTTCTGCGGCCTGGTTGGCCAGCAGTCAGTGTGGATCTCCACCACGTTCCATAAACTTGCCGCATAATAAATAGTTACATCTTTCTTCATTAAACTATAACCCCGCCGCAACCCATCACCAACATCATTCGAACTTTGAAGCTGCTACCTAGCTAGTAATCTTGCAGCTGCAGATATGGCTCTTCCACCAGAGCAATTCCACATAAAACGGCGACGAGAAGAAGAACCGGTGGAAACCCTCTGTAAGTACTGTTTTCCCCGCCTTCATGCTAAGTATAATATGAAAAATATTTTCTTTTAAAAAAGAATGGCTTTGTTTCGTTTCTAATTCTCGATCACAGATATCCAGTCTGAGCTGCACCAGAAAAAGCGTCGTTTCACAGACTTCATCTTCCAGCGAGTGCAAGTTGGTACCGATGCTGTTGCCACTGCTGAAGACGCTGCTCCACCAAGCCCGTCCACCTTGTCTACTCCGGGACAAGGCCGTGTGCGAAGCCCCAGATCTGTAAGCACGTCCTTTTTCCCGAAAAGGGTTTCGAATCGTAATGAAGCTGCTGCTGGCAGTGGCAGTGGCATTCCCACCGTCAGAGCCACATCTCCCGGCGCAGAGTTTCGTGAAGAACGTGCGCTTGCTGCAGCCCGGCGGCAGCAGGAGGATGCCAGGAGCAAGAGACTTACAGAGTCTATTGATATGCTCCAGCAACAAGAAAAACAAATACCAATCGAAAGCACCCCCAGCAAGTCATTACCTACGACCCAATCATCATCGCAGAAAAGCCTGGCATCTCCATCATTCCCAACCTCGCTTCGCCGATTCCACATCTCTCGACCAAACACACCTGCCAATCCACTCCGAACTGCAACTGGCAGTGGAATTGCGAAGAGCAACACTTCGGCGCGCGCGCGTGCCGTGCTGGTCGAGAAACTCACACAACCGCCTTCGCTGCGGGGAGCATCGATTCTCGAAACACTTCAGAGGGCCGAGAAACCAGCTGAAGAGATCGACACCGTCGTTCAATCCCAGCTTCAGGTTCGAGAAGAAGAAGCCCATCGTCCTCGAAAACGGCCCGTCGTTAACGCTGCCGAGAAGAAATGGAGAGAGCAGCAGAAAGACTCTATCTCGGCTGCAAAGCAGCATCTGGCCAGTACCACCGTCGAGTCTGCGGATTACCTCGATAAGCTAGCCAAGGATCTCGAAAAGGTGATGCTAGACATCGATGCGGAGGAAACCCAAATGGATTTTACTCCTTCGCCTCAGCAGCCCACCAAGACAGTTGCGGTTTCACCGCTCGTCAAACAATCCCATCTGCTGCAGAAATACAAACCACGGCATCACCCAAGTCCTCGAAAGGCGCCAGTGCCAGCGCCTGTGGTGGTGGTGGAGGACGAAGAGATGGATGGGGAGTATGTCTATGATACTTATATCCGCGTTCCAGTCCGTCCTCCGACGGACATGGACGGACTAACCGACCCCCTAACTGACGCCATGCCATCGACCCCGCACGGAATCGATCCAACCCGCAAGGACGTCGGTGTAGTCGTAATCACGGAGGAGGATGAAAAGCTGTGGGAGGATTTTCTCGAAAACGAAGACGAGGAGGGCGAGAACTGGGATGGAGAGGACGTCGATTCGAACGGTAAGTCGTGAACCTCCTCTATTCCTTTCTTCCTGTTTTAAGTGAGAATGTGTAATAACCTTTACCAGCCGAAGATAATCCAGCAAACGACTATCCAGACGAGGATCTTTCGTCGGCCGACGAGCAGAACGATCCGTCTGCTATCTACCGTCGGTATCGGTATGGCGGGTCTGATGATGAGGAGTTTGATGTGAATCGGTATGATGAGGACGAGCAGGCGAGTGATGAGGAGCATGACTATGGTTACGGGACTGGGGTGATGGATGATGAGAAGACTCTCGGTCGAGCTCGTCGTTTGCAGGGGTTGTATAATCGGCAGCATCGTATTGAGGGGTTGTCGGGTGAGGATGATGAGGAGTAGGGTGTAACTCGGTGGAGTTGAGATTTCTGACACATAGCTACGCTTAGTATGAGATCAACGTAAAAGGAAAAGCGGTGGAGAATTGAAGAATTTCTAGGGAAATGATCGTTTTTTCTTGTATTTTCTAATTACTAAAGAATTCCGCTGGGACGAACAACGGTGTGGTAGGAAAAGCTCTGGTGGACAAGAAGTGAAATGTATCAGAAATGATATAAGAAGAAACCCCTCCAACACATAAAGGGGAGATTGTAGGCCGCTGTCCTTCAGCTCATTGACAGAGAAGCGAATTACACCCGACAACGACAGATAAGCACAACAACAGCAGCAGCAATGATAAAAAAAAAGCAAAAGAAAACAAAAAGTAAAGTACCACCGAGCCGGCTATGAGCAATGCAGTAGCGACAGATAGCCTCCCCAGAGATATCAATTATCAAATGACGGCAAAAAATCAAATAGCCACACAAAGGTGAACGTTAACACATTGAGATGAAAATAGAGGGATGCAGGTAAACGCTCATGATGTGGATGGATGTGCTTGTGACTTGGTCTTGGTCACTGTGTGACCAACAATTAGACCCAGGCAAGGCAAGCAAAGCGACGCAAAATTAAAAGCACAGCAAGAATTTGATAGTGTGAATTTCCACCTCCTTCGCAGGAGACAAGGGCTGGGTTTATAAACAGTGTACCAGCCGTTGGGGGGTTTTTTTTTGGAAAAGTTGGAGAATAATTAATGGGCATCTTCTTCCTGACTCTCGGTTTCGTCTGAATAGGAGCCGGGCGAGTATGGATCTGGGCTCGATGCCTCCGAGGAAGATCGGCTGTAAGACGTTCGCTGGTCGTCACCACGCCCGACAGGAGTTGCCTTGGGTCCTACTTGAAGCCCAGGAACAGCGTGGTCGGCATTCATCCACGGATACCAGACATTACACCATTCGATAACCCCGTACTTTGGTAGTCGTTCAGCACGCGGCCGTCGACTGCCCACAAGCTGGTCGTCCTTCAGTCGTCGCTGTTCTCGTACAGTGGGACATCTTTTTGAATTGATAAAGCGGTAGAACTTGCATTGAATTCCCTGGACATTTCGACCTTGCGTGGGGAATTGCCGATTAAAGGCGTCTGCACATTCCTTCCAGTCCTCCTCAAGATCAATACGGTGGTACCAAATGAAGTACATCTCTTCCTCCATGTACTTGGGCCGAGGAGCCCTTCGACGATCCCTCCTGACGGTTGTTGTGCTTGGAGCATTCTCAAACCGCTCATAACGATAGTCCACTGAGCTTTTGTCCAAGCTTGATTTCCGTTTCGGAGTTAGCTTATTGTCTGGATGCAGTGGTTGTGGTGACTGGTGGCTCTGGAGTGGATTGTCATACTGAAGTGAGAACTGGATGTCTGTTGATAGAGCCTCTGGTTCTGGTTTGTGTTGTGGCGGGTTCAGCAATGCGCTGATAGACATTGGTGTCTTTGCTGTCATCATGGTCGTGTTCATGTAGATACTGTATACCCAAATACTGTATCCTGAGATAAATTGCGTAAGGATGAAGGACAACGGGAAATTCTCCGGCTATATCGACACTCCTACTCCTAGAAATGGTATAAATACCTGGGATGAATAAAGGTATGAGATGGCCAAGTCCCTCGTACGAGCAGAAAGAGATCTCTTTTTCAATATGAACGCTGAGCGACAGGACTAGGCAAACTAGAGGCAGACCAAATAAGCGCCTGATGGAAGAAGAATAAGCTTCGGTGATATCGGGGAAGGTCAAACAAAGACAAAGACGGCTTATTTAAAATGCGGGATGAGAAGCCCGACCGAATAATGGACCAGGTCGCTTGAGATTTGCGGCCTGTTGTTCACTCTACGAGTAGATAGGGTGGGGAAAGAACGAGAAATGTCGGCCAAATAAAGGGACAAATATTCATGCGGCGCATCATTCTCTTCTGCACACGATATACCCTGCATATTGGACTAGATCGGTCTCTGATAGGCCCTGCATGACTGCGCCGCAGATGCTAGAGCGAATGCATTGATGCAATAATAAAAAGCGACCAGGCCTAGGGTCTCCATTCCAGGGTCACCACAACGGGCGTCAGTGTCAAAAATGGGTCGAAGATAGGTGATCACCTAATCACCTCTGGACCGTTCGATACCTCGATTTTAGGACCGATAATAGGTACGAGGCAGCAATCATCACCTTGTCTCTAGGGCCCGTACTACTCGGCTTTCGGAGGGGTAGCGACGGCCGAAGTCGTTGATTAGGCGAGGCTGATATTTCCCCTTGAAGGCGCGAGTGGGCTCAAGTGTCCCCTGTTGCTCCTCCGAATCACAGCCTACCACCGGATGCGGTAAAAAAAAGAGGTGGGAAAGCGGCACAGAGCAATGATGACGGGCCAAGTGCAGCACAATATGCATCTATTGAAACGTTTTCACGTTGGCTCTTCGTCCTTTCTGAGGGCCGGGCGTCGGCTGGAAAACATGAGGGGAGGCACCAGCGAATGGCGACACCACGGCAGAGGGCCAACATCAGCAGGACAGGACCATTGGATGCCGGCGAAGGCCAAGTAGCACCAGGATTTTAGGTTACCGGTCTGTCGGGACGCTCTGGCGAATAGGAATAATAGGCACACCTGCCTGGCGCAAACGCAGAATTGAGGGTGATGAGACTAGGCAATAGACCAGGCCGACGCCCCTCTGCCGCGCGACAAACTCGACAAGCCCAAGGTCAGGTTGTCAGGCCAGTCCCGGCAGGGATTTGCCAGCACATCATTGCATGGTTGCAGAAAGACTGGCGTGTGCGTGTCTGTCTGGGACTCCATGATCCATATCCATTATGCCCATGCCTATGCCCTGCCCCCATGACAAGTATTGTGCATGCCTTGCCGGCCGCATTTGGGCCAGCAGCCGCGGCATTTTTGATTAGCTACCATGCTGCAACTGCTGTTATTATTAACCATGGTCTTGGTACAGAAGCGTGGTAGTGCGTGGCCGTGGGAGTGGCAGTGGGAGGACTGCGCCGCCTCGCTTCCATAGCCCGGCAATGACGGAGACGCGCTAGAAGGACGACGAGCACTTAGCGCGTTGCTGGCCGGAGAACTCTCTTTGTCTGGCAGCGGAGACTAAACAAACTAGAGAGCACAGGCGATGTGACTTACTTCAACAGGCACTGGCACGTACGACATGGTGCCGATAGCGATGCGCACTGGCAGTACCCACCGCGCCGCAATCCACGTCGAAGTAACAAGCAATTAGCAGCAAGTTACAGCAAGTTACAACAGCCCAGCCGATGTGGATCATCGTCATCGCATATTTTCTGGAAGCCACCAATGACAGACGCAGCGAGCTCTACCAGTCACCGACGATTCCAATTTCACACGAAGCGAGCGAACGAGGGTCGGGGGCCGGCCGATCGTCCCTTTTTTTTTTTTGTTTTTTTTTTTTCTTTCTTCGTTTTCCATTACTTTCGGTTGTCTCCCGGGCCTGTTGACGTTTGTTTCTCCAGCGTGGGGGAGCGTAATTGCAACGGCAGTGGTAATGGTAATATAATAATATAGCAGAAGAATGCGAGTCGTGAAGAAACGGCGCAATGCCGATCGTGACCCTGATCCTTAGCAGAAGTAAAGGTCAAAGTCAAAGTTGCTTGGGAGGTCGAGCGACATAGGGCAAGGGCAAGCAAGGCAAGAGCGGCTGGGGAAGCCACCACCCGCGACGCCCTCGGCTCTTGCCGAGATGCTGAAGTCTAATGGATCGCACCTGCCTGTCTGCCATAGACCTTCGTGCTATATACTGTACTACGCAGTTATATCTATCGCTGCGATTACCCACCAACCTCTCCTCTCTCTACACTGCTCATCAGCCGCAGTCGGACAACCGCCCGGCTCTGCATCAACAGCCGACAGGATCGCCATCCAACAAAGAGCTCCACTATTGTCAGAAACTCTCAGTCGAGAAACCTGCGTGCCGATGATCTGCCTCATCTGCCCGTAGCGCCAGCTCTACAACAGGAGTCAAGTGCGGCTTGGCTCATGATTCGTGCACACTCTGCGGCGGAGCAAGCGTGCTCCGTCTTCCGCTCCGTTTCCGTGCGGAAATAGCTCCGCCATGTCTTAGGCGAACTCTATTGTGCCCCGTTTGACAGATTGCCGCGCTGCCCCGATAGGGATAGGCGATGGGGAGCCAGGAGCCTATGGAGAAACATATGGGCCCAGGAGAGACCTCAGTAGACCATGACCTGCCCTCAACCTTCCTCAAACTTGGGCCTTGGGGCATGACGATTCTGATGGGGATCCTCTGCCTCTGCTCCCATTTGCCTGGTTAATCCTTTCTTTCTTCTGCCCCGGCCACGCCCGGTCAATAATCAGCCGCCAGCCGCCACCTCGGAGAGTTTTCTTGTCTCCTCCCTGCGCAAATGTCTATTTCTTTGTTCTGCCCGTTGCCACGCCGCATGCCACCGCGGTCAGGTGACCTCGATTTTCGTTTATCAGCCCCTTCGATTCGTCCTTGCATTCGAGATGGTAATCAGAAAACGGCCCGGCGTGGTTCGTTCCTGTTGTCGTCCGAATGTTGGATGGCGGCAAAGCAGAGATCCACTGGGCGTCTCGGGCGCTGTCACACTCCGGTCCATTGAGAGGTCGTCTAAACGTGGAACATCAGTGATAACAGTCGTGATTATTATACGCTGCTATACCTGTTCACTGCTGTCTTTCTTTATTTTGTTCTATTGCGCCGAGCTTTCAACGCCCGCGCCGATCCTGCATCCTCTCATGGGAGTACTATGTCATTGCTACAAACAGGACCTTACGACCACTAACGTATTTCTTGATACGGAATAGCCACTATCACGCCTAAGCATGGGTCCCACCAATTAACTTGCCGGCGTTGTCGCTAAGGAAGTGGTCCTGTGTAGTGTCGACTAGCCTGCATGCAGTTGATGTGATGACCTTTCCGGATCTGGTTATAGTCGAGGATTGCCTGTCGACCAAAAGGCCGATCCGCCGAGCGAATTACTACCAAACGTTAGTAGAAGGAATGGTAGCAACAGTGGCCTCCTCCTACGTATTATTTATTGATTTCTTTGGCTTGTTTCTGAGTGGTTTCTTACTGCGAACAGGTTTATCTCGAAAATCGAAGTAGACGATGATTTAGCCAACACTATTGATCACTACCACTAGCTCTAGCATAGAGAAACATCGGACTTCCGAGCAAGATTCACCATTAATCATTCAGAGGCAACACCGTAACATGAGCAGTATATTATTAGAAATCAGCCCTGCATGCGCAGCCTGCTTTTCTCCCGCGGAGTCTGTCTGTGATCCTTGTCTCTGTCTATAGCGGATAACATGTGGATGTCTGGAAGCCGCGCCGCATTTTTCTCTGCGCCTGCACGATGATCGTCAAGTTACAGCACAGAAAGCTTTGTGTCGCTGGAGTTAGCGCTAGGGCCCTTGGCCGTGCAATTCTTCAGCAATGAGCATGGCTCTGAATCATCTCGTCCCCTCCTCTGCCCCCCCCCTCTGTAATCTTCATCATCTTCCCTCGCCGTATACTTTAAACGCACATTAACTTTTGTCTTTTCAGCTCTCATTTCATACGCATAGTTTGCGTTTCTTGGGGCTCCAACACCATCTTCTGAACCCACGCCTCTTTGTCAAGAGATACATCGGCCTTTTTTTTCACAGCCGAAATTAGAGACTAGGATGAGTGGGATACTTTTAGTGGCGCAGACTGATTACGGTCATTACCGCGGCTATGACCACTGGACAAACGTCTCTCCCCTCAAGCAATTTAATTCGTTTCGTCAGCGCCGCAAAAAAGAGGGAAGTTGATTGGCGGCACGTAGGTGACTTAGTAGTCGGCCGAAGGACATCCAGCCAATATACGTGTAGTGGCCTCCATATTGTGATGCACTTGGCTGAATAGGGAAGTATGACATGACTGGTCATTTGCGTTTTTTTTTTCCCGAGTCAGTCCAGATGCCCAACCCCAGAAGTTGCATGCATACGCCAATATCTGATAGAAATAAAACAGCTGTACAGGGTAGTGAGGTAAAAAGAACATCCTAGCATCGTGACATCGGTCCTTGTTCTCTATCGGTGAAAGGCGTGAGCGACAGTGCCGCATTTTCAAAGAGCCAATCTCGTGGGATGCCACACCACACATTGCGAGAATTTTAATTTAAATGATTGCACCATAGAAAGAAAAGCCGCGTCTCAGCTTCTCAATAATAGATTGGATGAAGTAATCAGAAATCAACATGTGGCAATTCGGTCGGACCACTCCAACAATCAGCTAACCGGCACCCTGATAAATCTACGAATGACACGAAGATACGCACCTGCTTTTTGTTGGTTACACCCCGACTGCTCGAGCATGTAGTAGGGTGTGGTCCATTCTTGATATTTGTTTAAGCTCGAAAGCTTATACAGAACCTATCAATCCCCCCTGGCGATTATCAGCTGCTCATTTCGCTACGGTTGCAATGCCCAATTCTGGTGATAGCATCCCATGAGCAGGCAACTATATGCCCTGTTCTAGCCGATTCAAGTAGTTACTGTGCCAACATTTTCCAAAAGACAATATGGAGTATCGACTGAGACAAAGTTGCAGCCTAATTCTTTGTTAATGGTTTTGAAACTAGTATCCAGCACACTAACCCTTGCAGTCCCAAGACGATACATGATTTCCAGGGGATAGTTTATGGTTCCATCGCAAATCAATCAAGACTCGACGTCGAGGCGTCGCACGTATGTCGATGGCAATAGTTACGGGGAAATCGAGGATTACTGCCGTCCACTGTCTCTTTGAGGGCTAAAAAAAGACGAACAAAGAAACTCAAAACGATACTGCCGTTCTCGGCTGCCGGGCATGTCAGACTTGCGGGTCAAAGTAGGTCTGGGTAATATTCACCTTTTATCCTTTTAAAGGTGTGATTTTGAATGCCCTTTTTTGGAATTGACTTTTTCACAGCTAACTTCTGCTGTGAAGAGTACGTCGGTCACATCAGTAGATCATGCCTTGATAGATCTCCGGCGTTGCTTGTTTCCGACTAAGTATACTATGTTTGCACATCAAATCTATCAGACCACTCCGATGCTCCAGCAATCCTGATTCTTTCATGACGTAAGCAGAGGCAAATCATTGCTAACACGGTGATTTATACTTACAATACCACACGCATCTGGTAAGAAGGTGCGAGGAGGACAAGTTTAGTAACGGTCATATTCCTTCTCTTTCATTCACCTAAAAAACAAGAAATAACAAGATTCAATCATTTCCTTCATATCAAGCAGACTCGGCAAAGTCAAAGTCCAGTTATCAACATGCTTTGAGGTCTTTGCCGATGTAAAAGTGGGTAGTAGAATGACGAATTACTTCCGCATTCAGCCCTTTGTCATTCCTCATTTTACCCTTTTTGCTGAGGAGACTCCTTGTTTAGGTAAATGCAAATATATATTTATAGGAAATTCACACAATGACATGTCTCGCGATGGGGGTGGGAAAACTAAATGATGAAGCCAACCATGCGAGATTTCAAACGCTTAGTTGTAGAACTAAACCGCCTAACAGCTATCACCATTCCCAAACAAACGATTTTTATCAAAAACGAGATAAAAACATAACATATCCGGAAATCTATCGAAAACGCTAGTTGGCCGAGGAACGTGGATACTCGGTGCAAAATCAATCAAGTTGAGATTTATACCATACCTTGACTACCTGCACAGCGACTCGCATCATGCATACTATTTCGATCATCACTTCTTTTTAAGCCGAACCACTTACAAATAAAAAGAAAAAAAGGAAACAATCGATTCGTCGGGCAAATGATAGCGTCAGGACAATTGAACAGCGAGTAACAAAGAATGTCCAGGGAAAAATGTACACGTCACTTTTTTTGCTGGGTTTGGGCTATGCCGGGCGTCCATCAGCGAGTTGTTCTTCAGCAGTCACTTATTAGTCAGGTGCTGGTAACTGTTAATAGTTAATATTGTTAATATTTGGTGCTCTTTCGTTCTTCATAGGTCTAACAAAAGGATTCGTACATGGCTGGGGACTGGTGTTGGGGTTGAAGGTGTAGAATTTGCTGTGTTAGGTCTACTAGTTGAGATAGTATGTGCAATTATTAAGCCTTGCATTGAATGATATTCTTGGCTCAGAAGATTGGAGGCTTCATTTAGATTCCACAAATATCTAATGCTAACAAGTATATCGAATTCGATGTCTTGTATCTGTGAGATTCCACTCGCACCAATTAATACTCTAAGTTGATAATATCAATTGATATGGATTACAAAATATCGAATAGAGAATATGAGCAATCATTGAGAAGATTTACCCTCAAATGCGTTCCTGGCTCCATCAGTTCTGCATTTGGTTGTTGCATTTGACTTATATATAGTTTATTTTCAGCATCAATTGATATTTTATACAAATGATCTAATGCTATCTCAACATTAAATCTCCTAGTTAACTTCAACATTGATTATTATTTTACCTCCCTTTTCAAAACAGCTATTTAAGTTAATTTAGAGTTGTTTCACAAACAAATTGCGTAGTTTGTTCATGGATGCTAGCAGAAGTGGTCATTTCAATATCATATATATGATATTCCTCTACCAACATTGAAGATATTTCCAGATATCATATGTACATAGACTTGTAAAGACCTGGTTTTATGTATTTCACCCATCCCCAGTCGAGGTAGACATAAATTAGCTTTGAATTCTGCAATGTTTATTTCTTGGACGTGGTGATCTTGTGGTAGACTACGCTATTCAATTTGTATATGGTTCTTAACAACTTACACCTCATTATGCCATGAAGCAAATTATTCGCTAGTTACCAAATTTTTCCTGCTTACCTTGAGCGTGGAGTTAGAAAATACGGAACATGTGGTTCTAAATCGCATGTGTGTAGTCAATAATCACCTACAAAACTCTACACGAGAAGTTAACACATACATGTAAAAGTAAGAATCAACCGTTACAAGTACAATGGGTTGCAAATCTATAATTTTGTATCCATGAGATCTTTTACAGTTTATTATTAGTTTATTACTCATTTCATATTTCTAGGATACATATGTTTCTCGTCCAATGGGTTTCATTTACATATTTATAACTCACCAAATAAGAATAATAAAGTTCAATATTAGCAGCCCGTCATCTTAGTCATGTTTACATGAATATATGCCTCAAAATATAAAAAAATATGGGCTATAACAATATTGAATATCAATGTATTCGCCTCTTTCACATGATCTTACACACATACTCAGTTACGCTGTGATATTGTGGAGTATTACAAATGTTCAAACTAGATTATTTTGCAGTACTCTACCAATTTATATAATGCTTCAAGAGATACCTTGCCTCAAGAAATGCACATAATATTCATCTGATAGTATATAGCACGTTTACTCAAGGGGTACAGTCTACACATAGAAACAGCTCCAGTGACCATATTTTGAGAGAATGCGTCTTTACTCGGAGGAAAGTATTTTGGCATGCTTTCCGAGTGTTGAGAACAGCAGGACCTTATATAAATGTATAACTGCATAGCCTTGTCTCAGAACTAATATAAAAATCGAAACAAGTATACCTGCATCATATCTCGCTTTCTAATACCGGTGCCCAATGCTTTGCGGAATTAAAATACTTTAGGACAAGTAAATCAAATATAAATGTACTTACAGGTGTTAGTCATATGTAACTTTTGCCCTGATATCTATATTACTATTGTGAAACGCCTACTCTAAACCAAAATGTCATAGAAGTATACCAAAACTGAGTACACTCTTGAACTGATATTGCACTACTGTTGAGCTTACAGCCCATTGGCTAAACAGGCCAAGATCCTTAATACGGGATTATATAGGATTCTTCAGGAGTATACCATATATGTATGGCTATGAAAGGTAAAGAAGATTGGCAATCTTTATATAGCAATGATTCAATGTTTCTTTTTGAGGATCTTGTATACATTATATATTTAAGACAAAAGTCTAATTCTTCGTTCGAAACCTATGTGATAAGAGCTAGGTAGGAAGATGTAGACCCGTTGTCACGGTTATTATACCATGCATATAGTTACCCACGTCCTCTCATCAGCAGGAACACAGACCTAGAGAAATCGTACACGAATACGTAGGTTCTACACACGTAGATTACAACCGAGGCAACTAAATCGAAGAGGAAGGTAGGAAGTAATTATTATCATTAGTCGTTCATATACACCATCTATGCAGGTCGCTAAAACGCTATACAAAAAGCCAAAGATATACCGATCTACAGATCAGGGCTGTATCCAGTCCTTGGAATCAGGGTCACGCGGCACATTGATAGGCTCCCAACCATCTTCACCCTCCTTGCGATCGCTGATCAGGACAAACAGGTCTCGACGGGCACAGAAGCTGCCGGGAGGAGCGATACGCTTCTGGCTAGTCCAATAACCCCCGTCTGTATGGCTGGTATTAGCCTTCCACACTCGCTGCTCGACTGTCTTGCCGGCAATGTCTGTGCGACGCGAGTTGTGCGCTGGATGGCCGGATACTGTGTTAGCTATCCAGTTCGGTATCGTGAACAGCCTTTCAAAACGCCGTACGAAGCCGAGCCAAGTGAATGCAGTGTAATCGTATGATACTCGGATATACGGGTTCATATACACCCCTGTATCTATGATGTCGTCTATATTGGAGTAAGGTTCTTGGATGTCTGCGTGGATCAGACAGCTCTCGGATGCTTCCCAGTACATATCCGAGATTGCTCGGAAACGCAAAGGCTTGCCATTATTTTTGGCCTTTCGCCATTCAGGCGATGTATATATTCGGCGGTCCGCGAGACCGCTGTGCAGGAAGGGAAGACGGGTTTCATCTTCGGTGATTGTTTTCTTGGGCTGCTGCAAGTATTTCGCGTCAAATGCAGTGATGCCGCCCCAGCAGCTGCGGACGCGTACGGCGTCCTTTTCGTCTAGCACATCCCGGCGACTGGTTGCGTGGCCAGCTGAAGTAAACCATGGGAAGAAAGGCACTCCAATTGGGTATCCGTGGGAGTCTCGCACGGCAAAGGAGTCGTAGAATTTCAGCAAATTGCCAAAATCCACCGCGCATGCGGCGCGGTAGTGAGGCCGGCCATCCAGACCTGTGTTCGTCGAGAACAGCAGCTGCACGGCGTCTATCGGGTTGAAATAAACATCATTCAGATATAGTACCCGGTCGAATTTCATATCCAGCTCGCCGTCTAGCGGCTGCAGGACTTTGTTCCGCAGCTCGGCCAGATATGGAATGCGCCTCTTTCGCACCGAGCCGTCGCCGAGCGTCACCTCCGGGGTGTCGGTGAAGTCATAGTGGCGTTCAAACACCACCGAACTGTTGCATTTGACCTGCTTGTCAAACTCCCACAGCGCATGCTCGGCCTCGTAGCCGCTATCGTTTTCGTAGATGCTCAGATACGTGTTGTCCTCGCCCAGCAGGTCAATCAGCTCTAGCACCGCCTGCCCCCATTTCCCGCGAGCCAAGGAGCCGCCCTTGTCGTAGAGATTGATGGCGATGAACACCTTTTCATTGTGCGGATTCCCTCGCCCAGGCGCCTGCGACTGCTGGATTGCGTGCTGTAAGGTTCTGTAATGCGGCGGAGGTCGCGAGTAGGAAGGGCGGAAGAGGAAGGTGAAGACGATCAAAGCGGCCACAAACCCTAATAGCACGTGCAGGTAATATCCTACACGGCGCAGCGACAGATAACGTAGTCGTAGGGGTACGGACGATATGAAGCGCGAGACGAGAGGGTCACGTTCGCGGTACAGCAGGAAATAGGGCTTATTGCCGTAGCCTAGGAGCTCTGATTCCGCAGCGTAGTCGGCATCGTCGATGTCGAAGCTCTCGCGAAACTCGTACGATGAGCGCACGCTGCTGCTGCTATCGTAGAACTCGTCGGGAGGAAGCAATAGGTTCGACATTGCGTACAGGTGCTAGATGATGCATATATACCATGTCCCAGTCTGTCGCAGGACAGCCACAGTAGAACGAGACTGCGAACACATGTACTTACTACTTGGTATTCGTGGGAAGTTGTATGTCTAGGTGGGCGAGCAGGAGCAGTGCCGAGCTATTTAAAAAATTATTTAAATAACACATAATAAATCATATTGGGATAAGAGGCTGGGGACCCCATTCCAGCGATCAGCATCAGCCTTGCGTAATTGTGCTCCATCCTGTGGCGAACGCGCCTATCAGGACTCAGGCAACAGCGTTTTGTCCTGCTATTAATATTAAGGAGTTCATACGTACACCCAACATTACTGCGTACACCCGAGCTAATGTTTTTAAGTAAAGCGTGTAATCAACCTTTCTAATAATATACTAGTAGTATTGATCGTTTCTTCAAATAGTGAAAATTTTCGACCCTTTCACCGTTCCTTGCCAATACAAACAAATCGCCCCTTTCACCCCCAAATATTGATATAGAGGTAAATTTGGCGTTAGATAGAAAGCATACAATACCAACGATTTCAGAATCGCTCAATACTAGAAAAATACCAGGCGAATTCGAATTAATAAGGTCCTACTTTGACCAGGCTTCCACCGCGCTAAGAAATATATTCTATAATGTTATTAATAGCCTACCCTGGCAGCTAGTTGCAATATTAGGGTCCTGACATACTCAATCTCAGGAAGGTATCAATATAGATAGAGGCTTTGGAACCCCTAGATATACTTTGATATAGAAGTAAGACTGAGGACGAGGTTTAGCCGGTTATCTAGAACACCATAAAAGTGAATTTTATTATATTTTATTAGGCAAATACGACTTTAAATTAAGAATTGATATGTATACCCAATCTAGTTTATTATATTAATTTGGCGGTGAATTTAATCTTCTGTAAGTTTACTACGTATACCTCAAATCGGTTTAACTGGTCAAAAATCGCTTCAAAACCGAGGGCTCGAAAATGTTCACTCTTTGAAGAACCGATCAATACTACTAGTAATTTATTAGAAAGACTGATTACACGCCTTACTCAAAAACAATTAGCTCGGGTGTACGCAGGAAAAATCGGGGTGCACGTATCAACTCCCTAATATTGTTATTTCTTGTGCAAACGTGCTTGGCTGCTTCTTCGGACTGTTCTCCTGAGGAGTGGGTATTAGTTAGCATATACTGCATTAACTAACTTAGTTAGTGTATGTCAGCCCACACCGAGTAAATCGACAGCCGACCCGCGAACGGCCTCTAGCTGCGCCCAAATAACCCCGGCGATCGTCTCCCACAGGGGCCTATCATGCAGCGGCTTAGGGGCCACGGGGATGAGATTCTCGGTGACTATGCTGCTACTGCCAACTACCGGCTAGTCGAGCCTTGAATTGCAATTTGCTACTGGCTGCTTCAGGCTTGGCTGCCAGCGCAAGCACAGGTAAATCGTATTATTAGAAACTGCTGCGTCGTTCTGCTAACCCAACATCCTCCCCGTCTGAGCCTCCTCAGCCGGCCCCAGATCCACATTCATTCGCGCCTACCAACGACTACTGTTTAGTGCCTTTCCTGAAACCGCGTGCCTGGAGAATCTGGAAAGCTATTCGTACTCATCAAAATGGACACCGGAATGTCGGGGCCGATTTCCGGCATGTCATAAACGTGTGTACTTCACAAGTTCGCGTTTGATCCGCTCATAGCGAAAAAGAACACGCGTTGGAATGTCGCTGGAATACCAGGGTTCGTAACGGGCCGAGAGATGTGGCATCTGTCAACTGGCCACAGGGATATACGTACCTCAATTGATTACAAGTCCTGATAGTGCGTGAACAGCTCGGTGGCTCTGGATGACTAACCGAGCTCAGCGGTTGACAGGAAAAATAGAACAGTTCACATGTCATATATGGTGTATGACATACGATTCCTAATTCACGTGACCGGGTTCTTAGGCGTACGTCAGGCATCCTTTATATAAGCTACAAGACAATGCACCAAGCTTACAAAGCGTTTCTCTACGCGCATCTACGCTCCTTTTAGTTGATAAGCTTCCTACATTGATACCCATTACGAGCTTATGACTTTTAGATGCGCAGGTTTTATCGTATTGGAGGTTTGGATAGATCTATTAATATTGTAATAGAATATACCAAACAGGATACGGCGTGCTTTTAATGCCTTATTCTGATTGATACCTACAAACTACATCAATGTATGTATTGCAAACACGGACAAATTCATGTATCCGCTGCCAAGATGCAGGACAGACTGCAAATGACGGTATCCGCGCGAGATATCTGTCCCAAATACCCATGTACATCGTCGCGACGGCACATAAGGTAGAATATATCTCATATCTCGCTCTTCTACAGTAATCCAACAGTCAACAGCCGATAAACGTCAGTCCTGTTACCCACATGTTGTTCGGCTCCCCAGGATATTACCCCGCATTCACTGGTGGAAGAATGTGAAAGACTCCCCAAAGGGCAAGCATGCATGTGAGGTATCGGGTGTAGTAGGAAGTGATGGATACAAGGTTCCGGTTGTTCTCTTTGCATTGCATGAGCGGCGCCATCGGCTATGTACCGATGACGCTGGATAGAGAACTGACTCTCAATTAATTAATAGAGAGGATAATGTTTGCTTGCACCACCTATCTACTCCTACCAACCTACCAAATAGACCCATTGAATAGACGCAGACAGAGAGACAGCATTTGAAGATATCTACTGAATATTACTGTTGAATCCGAGTATATCTATCAGAATACAATGTCCCCGTTTACATTTGCCAATTCCTCGCAGTCCGTGCCGGGCGAGATCGAGCTTGCCGTGAGCTTCACTATCAAAGCTGACCCGTCGACCGATGTCTGGGAGAAACCGCCGTCCACACGCAGCTTCAACGCACCGATTTTATATAGATCCATGCCCCTGCGAGCATTCAAGCGGGCGCGCGTGTCAGTCATGGCGGCATGGGAGACGCTCTATGACCAAGGCGGATTGATCTTGGTGATTCATCAGACGGACGGCGAGAGGAAGTGGATCAAGGCGGGCATCGAGTATGTCCAAGGCAAGGCGCGACTCAGTGTGGTCGCGAAGGACCGGTGGTCGGACTGGAGTCTTGTCTCGATTCCATCGGGAGGCAGTACGGCGACAATCGAGATGGTCAGGGAGGAGGACGGTTCGCTGTGGGTGTACTGGATCGAGGGCGTCCAAAGGGTTCCGCTGAGAGAGGTCACGTGGGCGTTCGAGCAGGCGGACAGCGCGCACTGCTGGATCGGCACTTTCGCAGCCAGGCCGTCGTCACCTGCAGACGGCGGCCGGCTGGCAGTTGACTTTTGTCACCTGGTGGTGGATGCGGAGTGATTGGACGTGTATAGTGTAGCTGTGTTATGTTTAACATGACAAGGGTTAAGGAGTAAGCGCAATTTTATATCACTTGATGACTCAAGGCAGTGAGCAGACTGAGGCATCTGTGAGTCTGCAGAAGCAGAATCATGCAACTCATGATCTCACCACGTACTGTAGGAGAAAGAAACGAGATATCTCTAGTAGCTATCCGTATAAAACATTATTGCTATGCCCTTGTCGGAATAGGGTGATGCCGGGTCACGAGGCGGGCAGGTGACCTGGCAATGCTCTAACCTGTTCTGGCATCAAGTTCCACCGCTCTTTGTGGGTCCCATCCAGAGAAACTAGCCAATAAGATGACTCTCTGCCAGGCAAAGGCAAGAGTGACCGCTCCCGGTCCTCTCCCTCTTGCCTGCTGTGACGCTCTCCAGACAACTCAGGCATCATTTCTGTGCTGTGGCTGCAGGTCCTCCTCTTCTTGTTGCTGTCAGATCTTTATCGACGGCGCATAATAGGTCATTTGGACTCAGCCGTGCTCGAGTCCCGTTGTACGACACCTCCATCAGTCCCGCCGCCCAATCTTATCTGATCGGATAAGCCAAGACCAAAGGAAGGCTGAGAAAGCGTCATCTCCTAGCCGCATCGCTTCGTCTGTCTACGAGTCGCCTATTCGCTGCCAGCCCAGGCACTCATCGGTGAGACTGACCAGTGATCGCCTCGCTTCCGTGCTAGCACGACTTGTTCGTTTAGCTGCCTGCAGCCTGCAGGCTATCTGCAGCGCGTTATCCGCCATCCGGTGTCGTCTCACCTCTGACTTGTCCAAAATCCCGCCCTCAGGCACTGTCGATGTCGACCTTATAAAACCCATGCCTAGCCTGCCGGCAGTAACATATTTTCCTTCGATCACGCACAGCCGACTCCCCCATATATATGGACTCTTTTCGACCGACCTTCGATGCACGAATTGAGACTTGACTACCCCGCTGCTTCGCTAAGATTGCTCTGTGGTGGCCGGTATGACACTGCTGGACCCAACGACAAGCAGCAAATCGTATGGGACGGTAAATATTGCCCATCAGATGGGGGATCGAGAAAATGACCGCTTGCTTCTACCTCAATCGGTCTACGAACCGGATGACGGTGATGCCATCACCGAAGAGGCCGCTTCCGAAACCGAGCTCCAAGATGGAGTTCGCATGATTGAGGCCATTAACCTTACCTGGACAGTTCGGTCCTTGGCCATTGCATACATAGGGTGCGTGCAGAACACGAGAGCTTGAATGTTGATGAATGGTACTGACGTAATCTCTGCAGGATCTTTCTCATGGCCTTTTGTACTTCTCTTGAAGGCCAGACCATATCCTCACTGGCCGTCTATGCGACGAGTTCGTTCAGCAAGCATTCTTTGATATCGACAGTTTTGGTGGTGCAGAATGTAGTTAATGGTAAGATACACTGACGCTAGGCCATTGGGCTGATTTGCTGACTGGTACCAGCCGTGATCAAACCTCCCATGGCCAAAGTGGCCAATGTCTTCGGCCGCTTCGAAGCATTCTGTATCAGTATAACGGTATATGTGCTTGGGTACATTCAGATGGCGGCTTCCAACAATGTCCAGACCTATGCGTCCGCCCAGATCTTCTATTCTGCCGGATCCACCGGACTTCAGATTCTCCAGCAAGTTTTCATCGCAGATAGCAGTGACCTCATGAATCGGGCCCTGTTTTCTATTCTACCGGCGCTGCCTTTCCTAGTGACCGTCTGGATCGGGCCGATAATTGCCAGTGCCATTCTCCAGCGAACTTCGTGGCGATGGGGTTACGGGATGTGGGCGATTCTTCTTCCAGCTGCTTTTCTTCCCTTGGCGCTGTCGTTGCTATTCCATCAACGCAAAGCGAAAAGACTGCGACTGATAAAACCAAGGACTCGCAAGCATCGCAAGCTCGTCGATGTCTTGATTTCCACTTGGCATGAATTGGACGTGTTCGGGTTGATTCTTCTCTCCGCAGCTTTGTCACTCCTGTTGATTCCGCTTACCCTAGCCGCCAATTCACCGAACGGCTGGCAGAATGACGGGATTGTGGTTATGATGGTTATTGGAAGTCTTTGCCTCATTGCCTTTCCCGCCTGGGAGTCTTCAAAACGGTTCGCTCCTAAGCCTCTGCTTTCGCTGCATCTTCTTACTGAAAGGACTGCATTGGCCGGCTGTGCGCTGGCTTTCTTTTATTTCAGTAGGCTTTCTATCTTTTCTTTTATTCAATGGCTAATTATAGACAGTGGCCTTTTACTTTTCAGTTCAACCGTACTTGTATTCTTACTTGCTAGTTGTTCAAGATTACGAAGTCGCTGCTGCTGGCCGCGTTACACAGACATTTGCCTTTACCTCAACCATTGCTGCTTTTGGTGCCTCTCTCCTCATTAAGTATACGCGTCGTTATAGGATTTTTGTTGTCATTGGCGGCGTTATCTACATATCCGGTTTACTTGCGATGTTGCTCTACCGTCAAGAGGGTAGCTCGGCGGTTAAGATTTTGGGGACACAGATTTTGGTCGGTTTTGGAGGAGGCTTGATAAATGTTCCAGTACAGCTTGGCGTGCAAGCATCGGCTGACCACCAAGAGGTAGCTGGTGCAACCGCAATGTTTCTTACTGCTCTCGAAATGGGTGGTGCAGTTGGGGCGGCTATTTCAGGAGCTGTTTGGACGAGAAAGATACCACAGAAGTTAGCGGAGTACTTGCCACCGGAGAGCCAGGGCGACGCGGCGGAAATCTTTGGCAAATTGACCAAAGCTCGATCGTATCCCATGGGCTCGCCGACACGACTTGCCATCAACCAAGCTTATCAGGAGACGATGAACAATCTTCTGTGGCTCGCGATTCTAGTATCATTGCCTATCATCCCGTTGAGTTTGGCGATGAGAAACTACAGGCTCGACCAGGTAAAGAGACGAGGTGCTCGATCTGACTGATGCTAACAAGAGTGGAAGGGAGTGCCAAAAAAGCGACGATCTTCCGCACACCACGAAGACACACCACCAGCACGGCAATCTTCAGATCACACTGAATGATGTGCTGTAAAATTATTTTACATGATACTATTTCTAGCCGCGTATAGATAGATTTTAGGGCTACTATGATTACGACGTGACGACTGCATCTTGCATTACACTGGCGATCCGACGGACGGTAGATAGGGTCAAACAATTGCATTTCGGCTTAGATTTCTTTTATTCTGAGTGTAAACGTAGAGCTAGTTACAACCACGAGATACCAAATACAAAGCCAACTCAACACTTTTTTGGTTGTTGATTATCAGTCTGGTCGCCAAGCTAGTATCTAACTACCCAAAACGGAATGGCTATACTCTGACTCGCGAGTACCATAGAACGGAGTCATACGTTGGACAGTGGTGGATTCGAGATTGTGCTGAAACAGCGCCCGCACGGCCGATAGGGGAGACCATTATTTGGACCAGCAGCAACCCAATCGCAATTTCTCGAGTCCGGCTGTCACATTGTCACATTTGACGGCACACGGCAGCGCAGCAGACACAGCATATGTATGGTAGCGTCAGCTGGCCGAGGCACGAGGCGATCATCAATCGGTGTGAAGAAACTTTATACTGCTAGAATAGAAAACATTCAAAAGAATACCGATGATACCATCGCTCCTGGTATGAAATAATAATATGCGAATATGACATGTTCTAAAAGGCGGTCTGTGCTATTGGTACATTTTTCTTCTTCTTGCTAAATGAATTTTTGAAAAATCCTAGTCTTGTTCACTATTGACACTTGGCCGACTTAGTCTGATTAGTCTAGACAGGAGCGGGCCGTCTGATGTCCTGCACGGGAGGGAGGCCCCGTCCGCCTCTTATTCCCTTGTGTGATATAAATATAGGGTGTTTTGACTGGCAGGCTTATTATTGTTGTTGTTATTGCTATTGTTATTATTATAAGTATGGAATGAATATGAGTTTTTATAGTCGTGTTTGGACATTTGAAACGGTTGCTGGTACTGACAACTAACTAACAAATAATAATACTCGACCTGTTTGTCTGCTAGCTCGAGGAGCCTAGTGAAGTATTAGAGTCTTTCTGACAAATCAATCCTTGTCGAAAAGGGAAAGGGAAAGGAGAGGCAGGAGAAAAGAAAGGATGGAAGAATGACACCACATGGCTTTGTTACACGTGCTGACTGTGATATTGGATGTTTATCATTATTTATTGATATGAAGGGTGTTGCTTTCTTTTATCTCCCTATTTGGTGAGTAATGGGGTTTTGTTCTTTGAGTATGTTCACTAGGCTGCATATTTTCTCATACTTAGACTATGTTACAGTCATTTTGGAAATATGAGTATGATATTAACAATTATACAAATGAAATACTGAACATAAACCGTATAGCTTCTGATTACTTTCTGTGAAAAGATGAGAACTGTCTCGACCCCCACTTGATCCGCTCTGGACCTGTAATTCATTCTGCCTCCTTTGGCCGTACTAGTTGTCACCATACCGTAATTTATTCTTTCCCTGGGCTGGTCTACCAATGGGCTGAGACATAAATTACGAGTTCTGTATTGTATGGTATGCCAGATGCGAACATGACCAGGCCAGACCCTTCGCCATCACTCTAGCCCACCCACTCACTCTCTCATACCACCAAATCTTAACTATTATTATCAGCACTCACGACATCTCACGACGCGACCAGCCTGCTCGTGGTTGTCATCAGCTTTCTCATTAATAGCAGGCAGAGTAGAGGATTGTCAGGGCTTCTGCTTATCATCTCCTAGATAGGCCCGATTCAGCCTGAACTGGTTCTTATCTGCATCACAGTATGTCTAATTCATCTCTAACTTTTCTTTTTTCCCTTCCAAATAGCCCGCAATGATCTGCGCAGAAAAGAAAAAAGAAAGACAGAAGAAAAAACAATGACAATATCATTATCCCACAAATGTGGAAGATGAGACGCGATGTAATAATACTAAGGACGCTCAGATAAGCTAACCGCGCAGGTGCCTTAGGCTCATACTGACTTTACCCCTTCTTGCAGCTGCCGACGTCTTACCTGCAGCTTTCTTATCCATCATCAATCAACACCAATTTTGTCGACCAGCCTGTCCATACTCTGATCCGGTTTATCCCCCTCCTCCGCTCATCTCCTCGCCTCCACGCTCCAGCAGGCAGCCTGCTCCAGCCCGAGGCAAAGAGGCTCTCGTGCGCTTCTCTTCTTCCTGTCTGCCGCCAACCCCACAAAACCGCTGTTGTATCAGTCACACCTCCCCTATCTGACTCGTCGCCAACAACCCGAATCGCTTTAGAGACTGTCACTGCTCGCAATTCCGCCGCTTCACTCGTGAATTAGATCGTCTAGCCTTGCATTCCACCGAGTGTAGTTTTTCTCCATCCACGTCCATCCTAGCACTCGCTTCGAGAGGGAAAGCCGGGACACAATGGTTGTCGCTACTATCAAGTGCGTATCTACCCCTCACTCCCTGCGACCTGCTTCAGCACTGCCCCATGGCAAGGATTAGCCTTGCACGAATTGAAATTCGTAATTCAATCCAAAACTGACGCTGCTGGCATTTATAGATGTGTTGTTGTTGGTGATGGTGCAGTCGGAAAGACATGTCTATTGATCTCCTACACGACAAATAAATTCCCCTCAGAATACGTGCCTACTGTTTTTGACAACTATGCTGTGACTGTGATGTGAGTGAATAACTAGCGACTACTTATTATTGGATGCGATCAGTCGTCAACATTAAGCTTATTCACACACATGCTAATCATCTGATGTGAATCAGGATTGGCGACGAGCCCTACACTTTAGGCCTTTTTGATACCGCTGGACAGGAAGATTACGACCGCTTGCGTCCTCTTTCATACCCCCAGACCGATGTTTTCTTGGTTTGCTTTTCCGTGACATCACCTGCTTCGTTTGAAAACGTACGGGAAAAGTGGTTCCCTGAAGTCCACCACCACTGCCCTGGCGTCCCATGCCTCATCGTCGGTACTCAGACGGATCTTCGTGATGACCCCGCCGTCCGGGAGAAACTGTCTAAGCAAAAGATGCAACCCGTTCGCAAGGAGGATGGCGATCGCATGGCAAAGGAGTTGGGCGCAGTCAAATATGTCGAATGCTCTGCTTTGACGCAGTACAAGCTCAAGGATGTTTTCGATGAGGTACGCTCTAATAAAACTCTCCCCTTATCTAAAGTTCAGGGTTTTGATTAACTCGGATTAGGCCATCGTCGCCGCCCTAGAGCCTGCCCCCAAGAAGAGGCCCAAGTGTGTTCTTCTGTAAAAAGTGAAATACAGCTACGAGTTCAACTATCCGGTCAGTCTGATACGCAACGTCGCTACGTTAATTCTTTGCTGAGATGTGTCTTTGCTACGTTAGATATGGTGAGAAATGAAAATATCTTCAAGTGCAACTCGTGTTTTCTCGATCTATTTCACCTCTACATGGCAACCTACCCCAACCCCTGTGGTTGTCAATGCAAGCTTGCTTCGACTAAGAATGCACTGCCTAGGCTGCCATTCTTTCTTTCACTGCCCTTCCCCGACTTTCGAAACGACCCGATTTTTTATGAAGAAATTCATTAGTTTCCATGTTTCATATCCGTCTTGACTGGCATTCCCCTTTCTCAATCCCGCCGATATCTTCCACATCACTTCTTTCGTCCCACAAACTTCCACGATCCCCTAGCCACTCATCGGGTTGTCTTTTCATTTTTTCCTTCGGCGTTTTTTTTTTTTTTCCTTTCTAGTGCAAGGCGTCCCTACCTCTTTTTTTTCTAGCCGGTTGTGAACATTGTCCTCATTTCCTGACCAGCACATGCGAAATCTTACATTTCTCATGTGTTGTATTTCTTCTACCGAGTAAACAACTGCTCATAGCATATGCTTTTGCCTGATCCCTGTCATAAACTCCTCACGGCGATATGGTATCCAATACAATGCCGGCAAATCAGCTGTAAATGGCATGCAAGCTCGAGATAAAGAAGGCTCTTTCCCCCGGTATTTCGTCTTTGTCCCTGTTGTCCTTCTGTCTCCGAACTGGAATGAAACCACACAGCTTCTTGAAAATACTAGTAGATAAGACCAGCTTGAATTGAATAAAGAGGATTTTTTGAACTCTCTTTCTTTTTTTTTCCTATTCACTTTTCCACTCACCTGTCATGCCATCAATCGATGCTACACTTCGTTATGTTGAGGGTGATCATCATCTCATCAGTCATGTCAAATCATGTCATTTGAAGAAATTCGTCAACTATATGCAATCCAACCCACCCCTTATCATCTAATCCAACACTTAACTCGCTATAACCCAGCCTACAGTTCATCCTTACCGCTCGCCGCCTTGAAAGCCTCCCCATCCTTCTTCCCATACCAGCCACCAAGCTCCGCCGCCGCACCGCTCTTCACCATGCTCGTGATAATCTCAAACGCGACTTGCGCGGCGGCGAGCGCTGTCGTCTCTCCGACATTGTCGTAACTAGGACTAACCTCGACGATATCCGCGCCTACCAAATTCAATTTCTCGATCCCACGCAGAATCCGGATCATTTCGCGCGTCGTCCATCCACCTGGCTCCGGCGTGCCGGTGCCTGGTGCGGTGCCGGGGTCGAGAACGTCGATGTCGACGGATAAGTACACTGGCTGCTCTGGATCGAGTCCGATACGGTTAATAATCGATTCTACGACACCGGCGGGTCCGATGTCGTCGATGTCGTCTGCGTGGATCCGCATGAATCCTTGCTCCGGCCCCGGGTTCGTGTAATCTCCATCATCAACACCCGTCAACCGCGTCCGGATGCCCGCATGCGCCGAGGTGGTGTTGGAAATGAGACCCTCGGTGCTGGCGATGTGGAAGAAACTGCCGTGATTGAAACGCGATTGCTCGGAGAGCCAGTACGAGGCGTAGCGTACAGGGTTCCAGGTGTCGAGATGGGCGTCGAAGTGCAGGACTGTGATGGGCTTCTGATAGATCTGGTAGAGGGCACGAAGTGCCGGGAGAGCAACGCTGTGGTCTCCGCCCAGAGTGACCAGCTTGGGTTTCCCCGCTGATATGCCCTTGCTGCCGAACTTGGATGCTGCGGATGTCTTTGCCCGCCGCGTGCCGAGTTCGAGGAATGCCTCGTACATTTGTCGCTCCGCTAGTGCATTGTCGAATGGAGTGATGGGGATGTCGCCGCAGTCGCGGAGCGTGGCCCATGATAAGTACGGGTTGATGGCTGCGCGGGCATTGTAGCTTGTCCCCGGGAGTTGGCGCCCGCTGGCAGCGCGGATGGCGCGAGGGCCGAAGCGAGCTCCTATATTAGTATTAGCAGGTGCAAGATAGCATGAGTAGGGCAGGCATCTACGTACCAGGCCTGTAGCTCACAGCGGTATCAAAAGGCGCCCCAATAATGGCAATATCATACTGCTCATCCGGCTCAAGCAGACATTTGACAGCTTTCATATGGGCAAAGGTCGAGATACCAGAAAACCCCCACTAGGAGTCATAGATATCAACATGATTGTTCTAAAAAGGTTGCAGAATAGAGAGACTAGTTTGATAAGAAGACTAACCTCTTGCTCCCATTTCTTCAAAAGCTCCTCCCTCTTGTCCTCTGGCACAATCTCATCGGTATCGTCATGATGATGAGAGTGGCCCAGGACTGAATTGCTCAAAGCCAGCAGTCCCAGCAAGAACGCCTTTTTGAAGCCAGACATCGTCGTACGATAGATATCTATCCTATAATCCTCGTGTCCCGATGGCGATGGATAGCCAGTCAATTCACAATATACTAGTACAAAGAAAGAAGAAAGACCATCAGCACCGCAGGGTTTTAATCCTAGAAAACCCGAGACTTTAACGAGTACTAACTGCCTGCGACATCTCAAGAGGAACGATAACCAGCGTAGACTTAAAGAGTATTTGCGACGCCATCGATTGGCCGGTATGCATCGAGTTTCCCAATCCGTCCAGAGCTCCGCTTTTCGGGTCCACGCCGGCTGTTGATTGGCTGGGACCTCCGTTAGGATTAGCTATCGCTCTCCACGCAGTGCATCACATTACGATTAATTATATTTGATTACAATCTTGCAATTGACTGACTCGTCCATAACCCATTCCTCTTCATCGGAACTGCCGTGCGGGGAACCCCTCACGCTGTTGTACCAACCAGCTGTTAGGTCGCACCCGGCAGAACGAGCGTATCAAAGGCGGGCGGAGTGGCCGCATCGTGCAGACTTTCCCTTCTCGACCAGCTCCAAGCCCATCCCCAAATCAAAAACCAGAAATCCTTCTGCGTCTGAGTCGCCACCACCAGCCCGACCAATCGTCGCATATCCTTGACTTATCGACCTTTCCCCCTCTTTGGTCGAGGGATTTGTTATAGTCCACAAGCTTATCGTAACTGATAATAATATCGGTGGATTTGTACAGCTTCGATATTGCCGAAGTCTTGCCTAAAGAAGAAGGAACTGGCGGTTTAATTCGGCTAGCTAGATACAGTAGCTTATGTATGCGGACTCTTGCGTACTACGTTGTTGTGTTCGAAGCATATTATTATTCGAATTCGCCGAGGTTATTATTGTTTCTAGCTAGACTACTAGACGCATGATGCCATGCGGAGGGTGGTTGTTACTGGATTGGGCGCAGTGACGCCTCTTGGTGTAGGTGAGTATACAATTATAATATTGATGAATTATTTTATTTTGATATACGGATATATTGATTCGTCCTTGTATACTTATCATATGCCTAGGTATCCGCCATACTTGGTCTCGTTTACTAGACGGCCACTGCGGAATCGTCAATGTTGCAGACCGTCACCCACGATTTGCCGAAATTCCATCGCAGATCGCTGCAGTTGTCCCATCTGGCGTTCGCAAAGATGGAGGGTGGAAGCCGTCGGAATGGCTAAGTCGGGATGTTTGTCTTGACTCAACTTCGCTGATGAAAGATGAGTTATGAAATCTAATATAAATGTATAGGACGAGCGTAAAATGGCTAAATTCACCCAATTCGCCTTGGCTGCCACCCAGGAAGCCCTCGATGATGCTGGCTGGAGACCGCTATCCCATGAACAGCGGGAGGCAACGGTATGTCATTACCAATCCTACTTCAAAGAAACAAGCTGATGAGAGAAGGGTGTCTGTTTGGGCTCCGGGATTGGGAACTTTGAAGAAATCTACGATACTGTTGTGGCGTATGAACACAATGTGAGATGATAAACGATATGTTCTGTTTGTATTCGAAACTAAATTCCATATAAAGGGATACAAGAAAATCTCGCCTTTGTTTGTCCCCAAACTGCTCATAAATCTTGGCGCAGGACATATTTCCATGAAATTCGGTTTCACGGTGTGTAAACTGTTTTCTGTTTTCTGATTTATTGTACAGCGTGGTTGACTGTTTCAGGGCCCTAATCATGCCGCAACGACAGCGTGTACCACGGGTGCCCACTCCGTAGGAGACGCTGCTCGTTTTATTGCTTTTGGCGATGCAGATGTCATGGTAGCCGGCGGCGCTGAGTCTTGTATCCATCCTCTAGCACTAGGAGGCTTTGCGCGCGCGAGAAGCCTTTCTACTGGCTACAACGACAATCCCACAAAATCATCAAGACCATTTGATGCCGATCGCCAAGGTTTCGTTGTGGGAGAAGGAGCTGCAGTCATGATTCTTGAGGTATGTTGCATATGCCTCCCTTTCTATTGCAGATATATCTAACTACAGCTAAGGAACTCGAACACGCCAAGACACGCGGTGCTCGTATATATGCTGAAGTAAAAGGCTACGGCACATCTGGAGATGCATATCACTTAACAGCGCCCAAAGAGAACGGTGAAGGGGCTCTAGCTGCCATGAGAAAGGCGCTGAAGAACGCCAAAATGCCGCCTTCGGCAGTCGATTATATCAATGCGCACGCGACTTCAACGGTAGTAGGGGATGCTGCTGAGAATGCAGCTATAAAGACATTACTACTCGGTCCTGAGGGGAAGTCAGATGCTGGGGAAATCAATGTGAGCAGTACTAAAGGTGCGATTGGCCACTTGTTGGGTGGTGCAGGGGCCATTGAGGCTATCTTTGCGGTTTTGGCTATTCACGAGGTATGAACAAGCATCATTTCGTACATTTTTTCTGAGGCGGAATTGACATGAGATTGATTACTAGAATATCATGCCCCCCACTATCAACCTCGACAATAAGGCGCCCGAATTCAACTGCAACTATGCCGCCAACGCGGCGCAAGAGCGAAATATAGCCGTCGCCTTGACAAACAGTTTCGGATTTGGCGGGACGAACAGCACGATCTGTTTTGCAAGATACCAATAGACTGTAATTTTATCGTGTATAATCTATGTATATTAGTGAAGTGAGAAATAAAATAAAAGAACGTCATGTATTTTCCATTTGATATGTACCAGTATTCAGCACGTGACCCCACCTCTAAACCAGCCCAAGGCGGCGATCAGATGAGGCGCCAAGGCATCACGCAACTCCGCCCCCAGAATCAGGATCAGGCGCCTCATCGACACCACCAACCTCACTTTATCGGCACCGTCGAGTTCATACTAAGAACTATTACTGCGGTAGTGCCGAAGTATTCCTTGTGTATATCGATCGCCTTCGTGCGATCATGACGACGAACGGAGCTGCAGGACGAGGTACGTTTCACATCTGGACTTGGGCATAACTACAGAATAATTGACCCGTTGACATCTTCCACCAGCTTCGTCCGTCGCGTCCAATTCCAGCAACCTGGTTGACGCGTCTGGCTACAAGTTCTCTGAAAAGGACACCAAACCAGGCAAGATCAAGCTGAAGAAGCAGGCCTCTGGAAAGGCCGCCAAGCCCGGCAACAAGTCCGAGCCGCAAGGTATTCGCCCCTCTGATACTACGTATTCGGACAATACAGACTTGCGCTTCGTGCAGAACGTATGGTTGACGAGTTTATAATTTATGCAGGTAACGATGCCGATGCTCCCGGATCGCCCGATGGCACCCCCGTCTTACCAGAAATGGATGCGAAGACAATGACAGCCTTCCCATCCGGCAAACCGCGAGAGGATGAGCTAGAAACCGTGATTTGCAAGCATTGCAAACGGCCGCAGTTAAAACAGACTGCGGCGGAACACATCCGTGGTTGTCTCAAGGCCAAGCAGGAGAAAGCGAGGAAGAAGAAAGAGGCTCGCGACGCAAAAAATCAAGCCAAGGTTGCAGACAAGGACGTGGATGATAAGGATGACGATAAAGACGATGATGGTGTTAGCGGGCAGAAGAGCGCGAAGAAGAGTGCCGTCAAGGGTATGGCGGACGACGGGCCGAAGAAGGGCAAGAAACGGAAGGCGGACGCCGAAGATGAGAAGGATAAGGAGCCGAAAAAGAAGAAGAAGAAGGAAGAACCCAAGCCGAAAGTTCCCAAGCCAAAAGGTCCCGTCGATGTTGAGAAGCAGTGTGGTGTGCCGCTGCCGAATGGTGCTCAGTGTGCAAGATCGCTTACTTGCAAGAGTCATTCTATGGGCGCAAAGCGTGCTGTACCTGGACGTTCACTCCCGTACGATATGCTCCTGCAAGCTTATCAGAAAAAGAACCAGGCTCGTCAGCAAAGTCAGTGTTCCACTTACCGTCCTTTATATATACGTGTGTAAATGCTAACAGGTCTACAGAAGCTGCAATCGATGCCAATGCTCCTTTGCAGGATGAGCTCGAAAACAACGGTCCTGTTGACTCTGACGAGGAGCGGGATTCTGTCATGGCTGCAATTGCGCGTTCACATCCAACGCCACTTGTGACCCATACTCTGGTGCCGATGCGTAAAAAGTACCATTATGTACGCATGAAAGAGATGCTCTCCAATGTTCTTGGGGGTGTTGGAGGTGGTAGTCTCTTTTCCACCAACCAAACTAATGGTGATTCTAGAGGGTTTTTCCAAATGGAAAGTCCTACTGTGACGACAGCAACAGTATTGCCAGATACTTCGGACGATCCATCGAAGAAATCAACCAATGCGCAAGCAGCGGCAAATCGTTCTTCGAATACAGCTCCCACGAAGACAGCTGTTGCAGCTACCTCATAGGGAAAGCACCGTTTTTTTGTTTTGGTCTGGCTATTGTTGTTATTTATGGTATGACTGGTTTTTTATGATGGGAGTTACGGATGGTTGGGAGTGACTTGGAAATATTATTAAGTGATACCCCTGTGACAGATTATACATGCGCCGCTATACACTACTTGAGGAGATTGTTTCCACGGGCTGGGGGTTATATATAGCTTTGTCATTTTTGATGGATGTACATATTTCATTGGATATCTACACCAGTTGACCTTTTGCAGCCACATCCCCACACTCCTTCCAGATGTCGTTGTAATAGGTGATTATTTACTCACAATATTCTCTAAATTCTACCTCATAAGCGTGCAATTTGCTGGCATCCCTAATGCATGTAACGTTGAATGAAGCTTCATAGATGACATAGTACGCGCACGTGCCACTTTCTGCCTGAGGCAACATAGAATTGTGGAAGCCGCTTCTCTTGTTTCGCCATATCATGCCACCGTGATCTCTCATTATATCTACTCAAAACAAGTATTTGCATGAAATTATAATATCATCTGACAATTTTAGCTTTATTTCAACCTCATTCTCTGCTACAGCCTACTTCCGCCGGCGGACAACGGAAAGCTACTACCCCTTCTCTAAACCAGCCGAATCGGACCGACTTCGAAGAACACGAACCGAACAATAACCAGGGAAGGGGAGAGAGAGAAGATCACAAAATATCCTCGAAAATGGGTCACAGCGTCCCCGACCTCGATGCGATTGGCATCAAGGCCGATCCGGATCTCACAGAACAGTTTCGGCGCGAAGTCGCAGATCTACTGAAACGCAACAACCCCAACTTCCCCGGCGCACAACCGGTCTCGTTTGCGGCAAAACACCTCCTAGAATTACAAAAGGAAGACTATTTCGTCTGCGAAAAGACAGATGGAATCCGTTGCTTGATGTACTTTGCGCATGGAGACCCCCAAACTAACCCGGAAATTCACTATTTGATTGATCGCAAGAACGATTATCGGTTTGTGCCCGGACTGCATTTTCCACTGCCGGATGATGAGACCTTTCAGTCTTTTCATGTGGAAACGCTTGTGGATGGGGAGCTGGTTAATGATACATATGAGGATGGGTCCACGCAGTTGAAATATTTGGTGTTCGATTGTATGGTGCTCGATGGGGTGAGCATGATGCACCGAACACTCGACAAACGACTGGCTTATTTTAAAGAAAAAGTCCTCAAGCCTTACAATGCGCTATACAAACGCTTCCCTGAGGAGAAGCAGCACCGCCCATTCGCCGTTGAAGACAAGTCCATACAGTTCAGCTACGGCATCGAGATGATGTTTCGCGAAATCATCCCTAAAGTCAAGAAAATCCACGGCAACGACGGCCTGATTTTCACCTGTCGAAGCACGCCCTACAAAATCGGCACAGATGAGCATATCCTGAAATGGAAACCGCCTGCTGAGAACACCATTGATTTTCGAATGCGCCTTGAATTCCCGCTTCTAGAACCAGATACAGATGACGAGGCAGACGGAATCGTCGAACCATATTATGATTATGATGCAATGCCTACTTTCCACCTTTTTGTTCTGTACAATAGCGGCGACTACCGCCTCTTCGGCGAAATGTTCGTTCTGCAGTCTGAATGGGAGTCTCTGAAAGCACTACAAGTGCCGCTAGACGATACGATAGTCGAATGTTACCAAGACAACAAGGGTCGCTGGCGCTATATGCGTTTTCGAGATGATAAGAAGGATGCGAATCATATTACGACGGTGGAAAAGGTCCTAGAATCGATTCAAGACGGAGTCACTGAGGAAGACCTTATTCGGGCCGCGCCTGCTATCAAAACGGCGTGGAAGAAACGTCAAGCACTTGAGCAAAGTAGTGCTAATGAAAGAAGACACAATCAACCTCCTCCAGGGGTACCAAATGGGAACGGCGTGAAGAGGAAGTTTGAAGAATAACGATCTCCTTTCTTTCATTATTTGGCTCCTTGGCTAAAATGTATTATGTGCGACTGGATGGTGTTTTGGGATTCAAAGAGTGCGACGGCGCTGGCATAAAAGGGGTTATTGCTTGTTTTTTGATTTTATTTCTGCCACAATCAATACAAATAAAGTTCGGTAAATACCAAAGTGCTGGTTACATGCCAACGGGATTTACTTTGTGTGACTTAATGTACTCGTGTACGTTGACTACTACAATTTCTACATAATTCAATAAAAATTAATGCTTTGAATAACCTTAACAAAAGTACACACTGGGACCGCTGGTATATCCAAACATACATGATAACATGACTATGCCCTGAGAAAAACGCCGGTTCAAATAGTAATCCCATATTTACTAAAGCCTTTATAAACATCAAGCAGACCGAGGGAAACACTTAATACTCAAAATCATCATCGACGCCCTTTTTACCGGCATTCTCCTTCACAATAGCTTCTTGTTTGCGATACATTTCAGCCACAGCACGGGTCGTTGTGGCTTCTTCGGGCTTTTTGTCGTCGCGGGCTTTGATATAGCGAGGGAATCGCAAGGATATCCCCTTCCCACCACCAGTCGTACCTACTACTTCATCGGCAGCAGCTTTGTATCGGGGACTGAGGGTCAGATCGGCGGCTTTGACTTCCCATACAAGACGTGGTTCGAACCAAACGTCTGGTTGGTCCTTGGGAACGCTTGAATGGTCGTAGAACGGTTTGGGGCGGTCGATGGCCAGCGGAGAAAGTTCTTTATGAAGTTCTTCCAACACGGCTTCAGAGAAACCGGTACCAATATTACAGACCGTTTCAAAGGTCTGCTTCGTGGTATTGTAAGCCGCGAGAAGGAAAGCGCCATATACCGATGTACGTTTTCCACGCCCAAAATAGGCACCTAGAACAACGAGATCGAGAGAGTCCCCAAGACCAGCGAGGTAGTCCTTTTTCACCTGAACGACATTGTTAGACCGGAAAAACAAAATTAAACTATGCATTGAACCATGTACCTTGAGCCAATTTCGACTTCGCTTACTGGGTTCGTAGCCGCTTTCCTCAGTATCTAGCATTTTCACCATCAAACCCTCACATGATGCTTTGACACTTTCCTCCAGTAGGTGTTGGATTTCCTCCAGGTCGTTGGTGTTTCCATGTTGAGCGAAAGCAAACTCTCCTTCAATGGGGTTGAAAGAATCATGTAGGAGCTGACGCCGTTCTCGAAGGCTTTTCTTGACCGTTGGATCGCCATTTAGGAAAAGGAGGTCAAAGGCAAAGACACAAACTTTGACTTTAACATCTTCAGCTTTGACATCCTTTCTTTTACGAGTCATTAACTGCTGAAACGGAAGCACCTTCTTGGTTTCCAAATCCCAGGCCACGGTTTCGCAGTCAAGGACGAAGCTTGAAACTCCAGGTTTGATCCATCTATCCAGCTTGGCGAGAATATCCGGATACTTTTTGGACAGGTCTTCGGAATTCCGAGAGAAAATCGAACTCAGGCCCTTTGCATCTTTCTGCAATGTTGTCGTAGCATTAGGATATTGGTGTATCGAATCAGGGGCAACGTAATGGATTTGAGCACGTTCGCCATCATACTTGTACTCGCAGGTAAAGTCCTTGCCTTCAAAGCGATCAAGTACCTCAGTTATAGACTTAGTTGGCTTAGCCAACATCGGCTTTAGAGGAACACCAGGTTGCAATTTGCAAACATTGGCAAGGTTGAAGATCCCATGCTCTAGCATAGCAGGAATAATAACTTCGTAAGCCGGTAGTTCACTATAAGTCTGTTTGAGCACAGCTTCACCGTCTGCTAATCGGTCGGCGCTTGGAGCCTTATCACCGTTGAGAGCAGCTTCGTAAGCAACTACTGCATGTGCAAGAGCAACCAGTACTGTCTTCTCAGCTAGCCCTAACCTCAGTTTTCCTTCCAGGAATCTGATAAGGAATTTCGCTTCGCTGGGTCCTCCTTTATCTTTGGTGATGTCAACTCCCTTGCTACCCTTGCCAGCAGTTGCCGCATCGGCAGCAGACAGAAGTTTCTTGATACCAGAAATCTTTTTATCTTGGGATCCATGGCCTTGGACTTTTGCTATTGACAGGAGACCTTCGTGTACTCCTCTCACAGTCAATGGTTTTGGTTTAAACATTGTAGGTTGGTTCGACCTGCTCTTAGCAGCGACCAAGCCTAGGTCGCCAATTTCATGTTGATCGGCTTTGATAACCGCCAAACTTCGCCCGGTAGTTTCTCCAATAGCCTTCATGATCAAAGATTCTCCAATTCCGAGCTCAATACCAGCATAATCAGCGGCCAGTTTGTTGATCATCAATTGGACTGTTGGTAAGAGATCTCCTGGTGTAAGCCGAAGAACTTGGTTTAGAAAAAGAGACGCATGTGCTGAGATAACAAGACGTTTTGTGGTCATCTCGATGAGGGAGAACGTTGTACATAAAGCAGCATATGGAACAGGTTCTCCAGCCTTCCAATCGGGATAAGGATCAATACCGGTGCTTCCAAGTGTAGCTTGAACCTTTTCGATCTCTTTCTTCTTGACCTCCGGCTTCTCGTCCTCATCATCACTCGCTGATAACTCCTCGGCAGGTTCGGACTTGTCTTCTTCGGTTGGTGTCACTTCACCGGAAGCTTTCTTTACAACTTCGGGGGAAGAGACAATTTCTTCCGCTTTCTCCTTCTTTGGCTTTTTGTTTTTAGCATCTTTTGCGGCTTTCCTTCGTCGTTTGGTAGCAGGTTGCACATCTGAATCTGAGTTTGCATCGGCTTCCACACTCTGTTCCCTCTTTACTCCCTTGGCGGGCAGGACTGAGACGTCATCTTTGAACTTGGCATCTCCATTTGCAGTACGGTCGACATCAACTTCATTCTCTTCTAATGCAGTCTCAGTCTTCTCCGATGTGGATACATCCTTTTGTTTATTGCCGTCGGAGAAGGATAATGTTGTTTGACGCTTGGGCGCATCCTTGGATCCTTGGGTGGCTCCAGAACCGAAGAACTTCCTATTAATATCACCATATATCAGTTTGAGGTGTAAATAGGTTTGCTTGTAACGTCATTGCAGCGCACCCAATTGTGGTTTGCGAATCTCTAACGCACCCCAACGTAGACTGCTTAGCAGCTTTTTTCTCTGGCATTGCGGTTATAGATCGTCTCGAGAACCACCACGAACCGATGACAATATATCGAGACTGGGGTCGGAATGATGAGGCGATTGCCTTGGTCGTGTCTGAACGGTGCGGTCTATGAGCGATAATGCTGGAAAAGTTGACGAGAAGGCAGTATCTATCAGTGATGTGGGTAGAAATCCGGGGCCAATGCAACAAAGGAAGTCGCAACGATGACATAGAATATAAGCGAATACCAGATCAAACGCGAAACGGTCCCGGCCCTTCTTTCAAATGAAGAACGCCGCCTTTGATGCAGCGCTGGACTGAGGCAGAAATGCTGTCCGCGATGGGAGACGCGTGACGCGTTAATTGGTATTGGGTCACGTGAAGAGCCGTCTGAAATATGAAAGGGCATCAGATACTGGCAATATCACAATATAAAGAATATCGAGACTGTGCGATGGTTGTTTAAAAGCTTCGAAAAATGAATACTCTGTAATTAATACAATTATCCACCGTATTTGATAGTGTTTCTTGAAGGAAACGAAGGCGGTCGGCGATACCAACACCCTGCGCTTTCACCGCCTTTATATACAGGCAGAAAATGTTCCGGTCATTTTTACTGCATCGTTCGCAAACACAGCTTGTCCCGGTGTTTCCATCAAGATGGAAAACATTTGAAGCCTTTCTGCATATATGAGAACACAGTATATACATGGAGACTCAGAGACAGGAGACTTTTTCTAAGGCATGTCCATCCCTCAACGTAGATATCTTCATTGAGAATTAGCTGATTGTTCAAGCTCCGCCCCGCATGCGTTGCACTCAGCTCAACAGCTCTCGAGTTTCGCACTCATCATGGCAATCCGGCTGAGGTTCAGAGAACCCTAAATGATTTATACTCTGTCCTTGAGCCTCTGGGGGCTAAAGAAGCTCTTGACGCCAAGCTCGCTGAATATGTCTTCTTCCCCCTCTCCCAAGTCTTCAACGAAACCCAAACTCTTCCTCAGCGCTGTTTAGAGGCCGCAGTAAAGTGTGTTACGGTTCTCGTTGCGAAAGGATGGCGACATTCCTTAGCCCCACAAATGGGCAAGCAACTGCTTATCCTCTTGACTATGCTTGTTGGAGGAACGCCTGCCCAAAACCGGGAGCAGGCGGGCTCAAAAGCCGAGTCGGAAGAGCTTTCATCAGCATGCTTCGACTGCATGAATGCTGTTTTTCGAGTGCTTGACGGCCCAGTTGCTGAACAGCTTATATTTAATGAAATCGGAACTGCTACTATCCTCGATCAGACCATTTATCTTCTCTTGGAAGGTATTACGGATGGACCTTCTAACACAGTGCAAATAGCAGCTATGTCGGCCTTGCATTCTCTTTGCGCTCGAGTAACAGATAGAGTGGTGCTGGCAAGCGTTATGCCTCGTGTGGTATCAACTCTCACCAAGATTTTGAAGCCGACCACAAAGTCTAGGAGGGGCTTCAGGCTCTTAGAGGCATCATTGCGATTGCTAACAGAACTATTACGCACGGTGCTCAATGATAAGGCAGTGTATACAAGACAACCAAAACCAGAAAAGTCCCAATCAAGTGATAGAATAGTCCTCGATGAGTCATGGCTCAAAGCAACGACCGGTCAAATCAAGCTTGCACTCGCAAATGTGATTCAGATAAGGCGCCATGAACGGGACGAAGTGCAAAAAGCACTACTTGAACTCTGTCTGACAGTAATCGAACAATGCTCAAAGTCTTTAAAAGATTCCTCTCCGTTGCTTATTGAGACGGTTGTGATCCTCTCAGATGTCGACGCCAATCATGTCCAAAACGACGCATATTCTGCTCTTCTGCGAATCTGTACCGAGAAAGCCGAAGTCGTGGCAATTCTCAAGGATCTCCTTCAGACCTGGACCATGTCTTTTCAGCGAACAATGCAGGGCAATGATGAAACTGCCAAGAATAGAGCTATCAAACAGATATCTACTGCCTTTCAGGTCCTTTCACATGTCCAAGCAAGCTCTAGGATACTAGAAAACAATCTTGCATCTGGACTTTGCGATAGTGTTGAAACAATGGTCCAGTCTGCAAAGTCAGTGCCACAGCCTGTGAATTTTACAGTTGGTGGAAACATGGAACTTGCTGTCGTAGAACGACAAAGCGCTTTGCAGTCTTTTCCTCCAGTTCTTCTCGACCATCGCAGTCAGCAGCAGACATTGACAAACTTGACATCTATGATTGCAAAAATTAATGGGACACAGTCTAGTGAAACGATAACAAGGCTGACTATGAATCGCATCCACCAAGCTTCGGGGGACACCATTATTGCACCTTTCTGGCTAGCTTTGCAATTCCTCAAGCCTGAAAAGAGAGAAAGTTTTGAAGATTTTCTCTCATTTGACAATTCCACATCACTTTTGTCCCGTGTCACTATGGTTGAAGAATTATACTCAATCGCGTTGTCGGTTTTAAACGAACCACCCACGACTGATTTGAGAGACTGGCGTGTTTCTGCACTAGCATTGGAAGCAGTTGCCTTGCAAGCGCAGGAGCTAGGGGTTGAATTCCGATCAGAACTTATAGAAGCTCTATACCCTGTTTTACAATTCCTTGCATCGAGCAATTCCAACCTACAAAACCACGCCATGACATGTCTGAACATAATCACCAAATCTTGCAGCTATTCTGATACACGCACAATGCTAATCGAAAATGTGGACTACCTTATCAATTCCGTGGGATTGAAACTCAACACATTCGACATCTCCCCGTATCCGCCACAGGTACTGCTGATGATGGTGAAGCTGACTGGGGCTGGTCTCATTCCGTATCTCGATGACCTTGTCGATTCAATATTCGGTATAGTAGATATGTACCACGGCTACCCTAAGCTTGTGGAACTGCTCTACTCGACTCTTGCTGCGATTGTCGAAGAGGGTATTAAAGAACCTAGTCTATTGGCGATTACTCAAGCCGGAGAGGAGCATACGGTCAATCATCGGAAGAAGGGTTACGAGCCTATATCTGTGTCTCAACTAGTTCAAGCCCTCGCGCACAGAAAAGAACGGCGTAAACGCATCCATGATATGGACATTCAAACCGACCAAGAACACTCATCACACCCTAGCCGCCCTTGGACACGGGAACTTGATGGCCCTCCGCTTCCTGAAGAAGATGAAAGCGCCATTGAAGAATACATCAACCCGGAAGACGAATCGCATGAGCCTCTACCCCCTCCAAAGGAGCCCGACGACGCCGAGAAACCCCTTAGCAAACCACACACCCTTCTCCTCCACATCATCAAATCTATCCCCCCGCACCTTTCCTCACCATCCCCATTCCTGCGTCGCTCACTCCTGGTCCTCCTCACTCAAGCACTACCCGTCTTATCTAAGAATGAAACATCCTTCTTACCTCTAATCAACGAGATCTGGCCATCTGTGAGCGCACGAATCGCATCTACATCATCCACAGTACTAGATCTCACAACCCCTCCAACTTCAACCGATATAATCTCACGAACAGACTTGAAACGACAGGATGAAGAGGACATCAAAGAGGAAACCTTCGTCACCAGCGCAGCCTGTTCCGCCGTGGCCAGTTTCTGCGAGCACGCTGGCGACTTCATGGCATCACGCGTGGAAGCCGAATATCCACGATGGCGTCGGCTGTATCTCAGCGTATGGTCCAAAGTACGCGGCGATGCAGAGAAAACTCATCAAAGACGGCGTCAAGCGCCAAAAAAGTCACCACCTACCACCACCACTACTACCACGCAGCTCATCCTAGCAAACCCTGATCTCACTCTCTCCACCTCTACATCCCGTTCCTTCACACCGCACCATACGCTTTGGCGCGCGCTACTCGGGCTGTTCATCAACGTGCTCGCACACGTGCGTCTGCCATTGTCGGTCGGCGATGAAATCTGTGAGTTTATTGGGTTGTGGATTGTAATGTATGCCGGACCGGGGTACTACGCTTACTACTACTCGTCGCAAAAGACGTCTTTGCCCAAGGAGGATGCGCAAGTTGTTGAAGACGCGATGCGGGCGATGGAGGCGTGGAATCGGGATCTGACCTGGTATATATTTCAACGGGAGTGTGCAATGCAGAAGGGAGATGTAAGGAGATTGCCGGAAGAACTGGAGAAGTTTAATTCTATTCGTGGGTTGGGGGAGGCGTGTAAGTTTGTTTCGTTGGGGTTTGCGTGATTGGTGTCTTACGAGTTACGTGTACATATTGCACATAAATGCAAAAGAGTGGAGGTTCATATTGCTAGCTATTGCATAAGCTTGTAAAGAGCGGAGTTAAGTAGTAGTCAAGTACCGAGAATAAAAACGACTCAAAGGATGATACATCCAAGTTGAAGGATAATCAAGGCAATTATCTCAACAGCACTCCGAAAAAACAGTAACGCATCAGAAAGGTTGATAAAAAAAAGTATTCACGGCAAAGGATCGATAGCCGTTCAATCCTCATCTTCATCGCTCTCCTCATCGCTATCAGCGGTCTCGAGCCAGGTAAGGAACTGCTCAGCCGCTTTACGGACCTTCTTGCTTGTAGAGAGATCGACGTACTTCTTGCTGGCCTTGCTGCCCCAGGCTTTGAGCACTTCCTCAGAAACAAGATCATTCTGGTAGTAGCCGAGTAGGACGGCAGGAACCTGAGGAATAAGCTCCGGGTTTTCCTTGCCGAGGAAACGTTCGGTGCCACCCAGGAAAGCCTTCTCATGTCTTTCAGAAGTAATCAATTTTTTGAGCATGGCGGCGCGAGCAGGAATCTGCTTGACAATTTTTTCATCGAAGATAGTTTGAGCAAGCACAGTCAAGGTCTTGTGCTTGGTTTCGATGCCAAATTCCTTTGCCTTCATGTAGATGTCGACATCACTGACCCCGGACACACCACCGTCAGTCTCCTTAGCAGTCTTGATGATCCAGCTTCCCAATTGGTCGTAGGCAGTGGCACCGCCCTCCTCGTCATCGTCATCTCCACCATCCAGGACCAAGGTTCGCTTGAGATCCTCGGGAAGATCCTTAGCACGAGCCTTGACAGCTTCTTCGGAGACGTCGACAGACCATTGAACTTCTTCATCCTCGACGCCGTTACCGTTGATTTCCTTGGCAGCGGTGGTGATGCTACGAGTGAATTCATCATCACTGCCGGCTGCAAGTTCGAAATCACCATTCTCATCACCGTTGTCAGAAATGTTACTGTCTCCCGGGCTGCCATTCTTTTCTCCATTTGTTTCGTCTTTCTCCTTCTTTTTCTCGCGACGAGCCTTCTTGTCCTTTTTGCCACCCTTAGCAGGTCCCTGTCTCAAAATGAAGGTGCTCAATTTGAGACGAGGGTCGACCTCACAACGCTGACCACAAGCCTTGCAGTCCAAAAGAATACGATTGTCTCTGAGGTTGACAACTGTCTCAGGGTTTTTACACTTCTTGCAAAGAACGAATTTGTCAATGAAACCGTCGAGGTAGTCTTGAAGTTTGGGAGCATCATGGGCACCATTAATGATCCAACGATCATCGGTTGGCTTGGCGTTGGCTTGGGCACCCAGTTCAAATCCGAAATACTTGATAACGTACTCTGGAGGACGGGCCAAAGCCTGCGCAACGTTGTTCAAGTTGACGATGACAGTCTTGATACCATTGCCCTTGCCCTCAATTTTGGACTGGAGCTTTTCCATCTTGTAACGGTAGAAGGGATCGGCGACATCCCGGCGAACGTTGACAGTAGACATAGTGACGGTATTTTGGTTGTGTTCTTTCAAGAAGCTAAAATAGGAGGAGGGTGCGAAACGCGGACGACAGGAAACTCAACGGTAGGCTTGCCGTAGAAAGTATACATGCGGCGAGAGGTGTCTCGTAAAGTCGAGAAGAATCTTGTAGAGATGGACGTCGAATGTTTCAACGATTACGACGGAGAGGCAGCCCAGTGGGGTTCAACCACAGGATCTTGAGTGTATACTACACGGTTTTCGCACGAAGCGAAAGTTATGCAGCTTAAGCGGCAAATGGTGATCGAAATCGTTGACGCGGGGCGAATACATGAACAGATTCTCAGGTACGATCTGCAAGTGTTCGCAAGCGAGAATGTTGTAATAAACCAAGGAGGACGGACTCTTTGGTGGAGGGGGGAATCGGCGGCTTGTAATTTGAAGCCAACGTCGATTCGAGCGCGTTGTGTTGGCTGGATGGAATTTGCCGAGGATGGATGGCAACGGATTGTGAGTGTTTTCAATTGTGTGGTTTGGGTTAAAATGCTGGTTGGAGGCAATAGAGTCGACTGTGTCCAGCGACGGGGGTCAGTGTGGATGGATGCAAGAAGAAAGAGGGAAGGAGGAAGGAGGAAGAGCGAGGGCGAAAGAAATTGTGACCGTCAGTCACTAATTCAGACTAGCAGGCTTAACCCAGGCAGCGAAGCCGGCCTAAAGCCGAGCGTCCGCCGTCCAGTCAGCGCCGTGGGTTACGTTGGTTACTCCGTGGAACGCGGCTAGCCGGGTTGGGCGGCAGCCTGTGCGAAAATCTCTGCAGGCACGGCGTAATTACGGTACCGTTACGAGCACGACATGCAATAATTACGCCCACTATAATCTATTGCATATATTCAAGAAAATATTAATGGGCCTCGCGAATCGGATCGCTCTGGGGGGAAGGCCAATGTATCGTAATTCGCAGTATATTATTAATATTTAATATTTAATCTTGTGATGAGTTTGCTTTGTACTACCACTAAATAGTAAATAAATTACAGTTGATTCACGTGATCAGGTGGCTCCATCGATCCAAAGAGGAAGGAGGTGCCTGTGCCCCTCCAGAACCTCAATATTCAGGCATCAAGCACACTGCTTATTGCTAGTACTGTATTTAATGATTGTCTGTAATCCAGGTAAGAGCATTCATCTTTCATTTGTCTCGACAGGTTCCTTTTCTCTTTTTGGCTGGTCATCGAAGCTGTGTGCATAGGGTTATGAGGGGCCATTGCGCCGTGGCTGCAACACGCTTGAAATCCAGGGTTACGCAGGCTGTTTGTATCTTTTGCTAAAACTACGTTGTTGCTTAATGACCTGTCTAGCAAACGCATCCATTGACCCACCCATTGGCCAGTTGATACCGCGACCATCAGACCATCATGGTCGTCAATCTCTCTCTCTACCTAGTAACAGACTCGACTCCCGCCATACTGGGGAGCCGAGATCTTTGCCACGTTGTCGAAGAAGCTCTGAAAGGAGGCATGTTCATTTTCACGGCACGTGCAATTGCATATGATTAACATTCCGTCAGGTGTCACGATCGTTCAATACAGAGACAAGACGAGTGATACTGGGGTTCTGATTGAAATAGCCAAAAAGCTCCACAATATTACAAGGAAATACAATGTCCCTCTGATTATCAACGACCGCGTTGATGTGGCTCTCGCATCTGGAGCAGAGGGTGTGCATCTGGGCCAAGATGACATGGGTATGCCTGCTTGTAAACCCGGAGACCTTATACTTACCACTACTATAGACATTCGCGCCGCCAAGGAGATCCTGGGCAATGATAAAATCATTGGTATCAGTGCCTCATGCGTTGAAGATGCCGTAAAGGCTGTGCAAGAAGGAGCTGACTACCTGGGCATTGGTACAGTGTTTGCAACCCCAACGTGAGCAAAACCCACGTCTTTACTGTGCATACACGTATGCTGAGGAGAATTAGAAAAACAAACACCAAATCAATTATTGGGACAGCCGGTGTTAAAACCATTCTTGACACCTTGAGCCGCCTCGATCGCCAGGTCGCCACAGTTGCTATCGGTGGTATAAACACGACTAATGTACACCGCGTGATCTATCAATCCGCCGCTCCAGCAAAAAGCCTAGACGGAGTAGCTATCGTCAGTGCAATCGTAGCTGCCGAAAACCCCAAGGCTGTGGCAGAAAAGCTCAATGGACTAATTGCCACTCCTCCTTCCTTTGCGATGAAACCTTTGGCTCCAAGGAATAATGAGGTGGAGGCTCTTCTTGCAGACGTCCCAAAAGTTGTGCAACAGGTGGTGACCGTGCATCCTCTTGTCCACAACATGATAAATTACGTTGTGGCAAACTTTGCTGCTAATGTTGCACTGGCTGCGTAGGTTGAGATACTTCATGCTTCCCTAATACTTACTGACTATTCATAGTGGTATCTCTCCAATCATGTCTCAGTATGGAGACGAAGCCAAAGATCTTTCTGTACACAATGGCGCCTTAGTTATAAACATGGGCACTCTAACTAGCTCAAGCATCTCCGAGTACCTCAAGGCAATCTCTGCATACAACAGTAACGGTAACCCTGTCGTGTTCGATCCTGTTGGCGCCGGTGCCACGCACATTCGTCGGGATGCTGTCAAGACTTTGTTGGCCGGTGGATATTTCAGCCTTATCAAAGGCAACGAGCGTGAAATCAAGGAAGTCTTTCAACGTTCTGGTGGCGAGAGTCAGCGTGGCGTTGACAGCGGGCCTAGCACTATAAGTGACAATGCAAAGGCAACTCTAGTTAGAGATCTAGCGCGTAGAGAGAGTATGTTTTGTTTTGTTTTTAAGTTTTTGGTCCGATGTAACTGACATTCCCAGGGAATCTCGTCCTTCTAACTGGGCCAGTCGACTATCTGAGTGACGGCAATCGAGTCATTACCATTGCCAACGGCCATGAACTCCTTGGCCGAGCAACTGGAGTAAGAGCTTGCCTTAACGATGCACAGTAACACCCACTGACAAGATTAACAGACTGGCTGTGCTGTGGGCACTATTACGGGCGCATACTTGGTTGCCTCTTCCTCCGATGACAAACTCCTTGCTGTTCTCGCTGGTCTCTTGATGTATGAAATCGCAGCCGAGAATGCAGCGGCTGACAAAGACCGTGTTCGTGGACCTGGGACATTCCTTCCGGTTTTCCTTGATGAGATCTATGCCATCTGGGAGAAATCCTCAAAGGGCGATCACTCTTGGTTCACCGGCCGTGCCAAGATTCAAAGCATTAATGTTTAAATGTAAGATAGTGTACATGGCGAGTCCTGTATATTGAATTCCTGTCGCACTTGGAAAAAGGCCCATATCAAGAAGTCCAGAAGTCCTCCAAGACAACCAACTACCCAACCTTACAAATTACAAAGCGCCTTCAAAGCCTCTCTAGTATCATCCTTGGTCTCTTTAACCAACGAATTCACCGCCTTAAACCCCTCATTCTTCGAATCCTGCAGAATTTCAAAAATAATACTCTCACTCGTCGTCACCGTAACCCCTATATCCCTTAACCTCGCCAACGCAACACCCCTCTCCTCGGCATTCACACTACTCACTCCATCCGCAAGCACATAAACCCTATGGCCCCTCTCCAACAAATCCAGCGCCGTCTGCGTGATGCAGATATGCGTTTCGATGCCAACGAGAATCGCATCAACTTTGCTCCCCGAGGTTGTATTGTTGTTGTTTTGTAAGGATGTCAGAACTTCAGGCGTGATCATGCTAAATAACGTTTTGTCTACATCTGCAATAACGTTGTTGCTAGAGAGATAGGGCTGCAACTCCGAGACGGTGTCGCCCAGTCGCGTCCGGTTTTGGGTCGTCACATAGACGGGGATTTTCAGTGGGCTACTGGCTTTGAGTAGTTTTTGGGATGTTGATACCCTTGACAAATCAGTAACCCAAAACAAGGGAAGAGGAAAGGAAGGGGGTTAGGTACACTTTGGAAAATTCATAGATATGATCACGGAATTTCTCTTGGATGTCGCATATGCTATGAAGGATTTGTTAGATTGGAATGAGTGATAAGGTATAGATGGGTCGGGGAGTACAATAATGCTGGGTTCCCTGGAGCAATTGATTAGCGTGGATCGGGGTTCACTTGGCTGTACGTACGTATTCGGGTGGCTCTAGCTGCTAGTGCTGCCATGATTGATTCAATTAATCAATTCTGGACAGCAGATGCAATGAGGTTCATATTATGTGGAAGTGTCAGTTGAAGATAGTCGTCGCTGTTGGAGAGATGGGGATGCGGGGTATCCGGCCGCCCGTGAGACAGCATGCGGGGATAACCGGAAGCAACTACACACCAATAGATATTAAAAATTACTAAAAATTCGTTGAATATAATAAATTAGTCAGTTTTCTTTTTTGAATTTTACATCGGCCCATATTTATTTTCAAACCTTCCTATTCCTGGAGGATATACTAATATAGGAATTCTAATAAATGATCATAATAATATTAATTACTGTTCATCATTTTAGGTATGGTAGCTGGGACGACAAGTCCCTGGCAGACTTGGGCTCCATTTTTTTGTGTGGGAAGGGGAAGAGGCTGTCCAAAACAAAGAAAGCCTCCGTTTCTCTCTTCATTATAGGCATCATATGCTATCATCAAGAGTCCCAAAGAGTCCCGAGGACTCCATCAGACATCATGGAAGAGTGCTCCCAAGGAAATGGTAGAGGGTAAGTCTGTGTTATGACCGGCATGTAGTGGAAATAAACGGTGTGTGGGGCACATGCCTAGGGGTGCCTAGCCATCTTGGGCAACTAAGGGGTCATCACAAAGACCATAGAAAAGATTGCTGCGAAATTCATCAACTGAAGTCGAATCAACAGCCGCGCCATCTCCTATAATCAAAGAAGTTTCTCCATGGCCCAGCAGAGCAGAAAAATATGACTTAAGAGCTTCTTATTCGTCAATTTTTCTGATTGGCTTCCCAATTCAGTAACTTTCAATTCAAAGAAAAGGGGTCTGTGGCTTCAAATGCAGAGGCGAAGGGATTGAAGGCTGTAGCGATTACAATGAATTCAACTCTTGCTGCTGAGGATAATCTATACGTGGAGCCGGTATGGGCGTAGTTGTATTCGGCAAAAGCACTGACGATTCATATGGCGCCGGAGTCGGATCATCAATCGTGCCATTCCAGCAGTAACGCTGGAAACACCGACTACAAGCCCCCGGGACCGGGGTGTCATTCCTATCAAACGAGCGGCTGAGAATCGCACAGCCGACACAGGTCGTCCAGTCGGAATCCACGGTACCGTTAGCCTGGGTGACGGCGTTATAGCCATTCGTAATCATGGCGTCGCGAGCGGAGTAGTAGAGGCTGGTCGAATATTGGGACACCTTGGACATGTACGTGATAGGGTGGTTAGACAAATGGACGGCCAATGGAGCTGGTGTGGTAAGGTTGGAGCTGTTGTAGCCTAGAAAGAGGGACCGGCGTTCAGACCCAGGTTTATGATGATGGAGACGTCTGGAATTGAGGGTAGGAGAGGTTTTCCAGGTCAAGAAGGGTGCGTTTATAGGGTTCGACGATGCCTGCGCCGTTAGGTCAAAGGTAATCGGTGGTCATGATGGAGTCGACGGCGAAAATCACGTCCACGTTGCGTTTTCGCTGGATCAGTGGGTTAAATGGGGTGTTGGCGCCACCTTTGCCGCCGTCTACAACAGTCAGTCGCGTCTCATGCGCAAAGGGCGATGAGTCCGGATTTTACTGGTAGAAGGGATTAGGGTTATAGGCTGCAGATCCAGCTAATGTCTTGTTGGTTGAGCTAAGAGCACTAGTAATTTCTTGGCTAGCGAATTGAAGCAATTCCCTTGACTGCGTCTCATAGACCGGGATGCTAGCTAGTTGAACATTGATCATGTCAACCTGTCATCCGTGCTCCAGATATCACTGGATGAGACAGTGATAAAGCCAGATTATCAAAGCCACGCACGCAGGTTTCATTCTCCGGTATTATGCCATTGACAAATCAAGCACCCAAATATTCTAATGGCGCAAATCCATAGATAGAATCATCGTAAGTGCCAAACTCCGAAGGTGAAACCTCGCAGAGAGGCTCTGACAGGGTTGGGTCCTCAAGGACTTTGTTAAAAGACTGGCCACCAAGAACTACCAGCGGCAGTGGTATCTCAGCATTTTGGAAGGCTTGGGTCATTGCAATGGAAGACTAGGTGAAATCAACTCCACCATGGCTAGTATTGAAAAAATAACAGCGTTGCAACCGACCCCTACAAAGCTTAGTTAGTATAGTTTCGTGTTTTCGGAAGAGCAATTATGGTTACCAAAGGTCAGGCTCACTAATCACAAAGCCAGCCGCCCTTTTCCCCTTGACTTGAGGTGTGATATTACCCCAAAACTCGGTGGGTTGCATGGTGGTTGGACCCTGAAAAAAGGGCTTGGACACACTCCATCAAGTACTTACAGGGCAAGAGGCTCAAGGCGAGCGACCCAATCAGTGCAGTTACTTCCGTGATTCGCACAGTTCAATTGATTAGCAAGAATGCTGTTAAAGTGATGGATCCCAATCTATTGATTATCTCAAATTTCTCTGGGGATTGTCTCGCTATTTATGTCTGCGAAATACCCTTACTACCGACGGTAGGGGACTCTACCTATGGACCAGATCAGCATGTCAATTACCAAGTTTGATTATATTCATTTGAATCGTCATCGTATTGAGTCCAGTGACAGGATTGGGTACATATCGCTCATTGGTGATATTGCAGAGGCTACACTTTTATAAACCGGAGTCCACTAAGCACGATTGAGTAGCCGGATTGGAACTAGACTTGAAGAGTGCGATCGAATGAAGGGCTGTATCCATTATTAGATCCTTTTGAGTTGGCGAGGCACTCTAGAGAGCCGTAGCCGAGAAGCACCCGCGGCATGATGATAAAGTACTAAGCCATATTGGGTAATCACTTTGCAGCCAAGATTTGCGCTGGTATCCAGCCATGTAACTAGTCAGTTCATATATAATTATAAATTACTTAGGGATTCTTACCTCCCTTTATTTATCTCTCTACTAGTTGCCATCTAGACGCGTTACTAATCCCTGAGGCCTGTTGTCCGTCAGTCCGGCTGAGTTGGTTTAGATTCTGTTAGGTTCTGTAATATACAAGCCAGAAAATCGCTGTGTAAAATTCAAATAGAATCCTAAGGCATTTCTCTGCACCCTTTTTTAGATTAAATTGCAAAAGTCCACAACTTACTATTCATGGTTGCTGTTAATTCATAACTAGTCGTTGAAAATATGGTAACTAAACGCAATTAGGGGGCCGAACCTTACAAAATTATATACTACTTGAGACTTCAAACGCTACAAATATTGATTTAGTGTGACTCCATTGCGTGACAATTACCCCTAGCATTTTGTATATAAATATGACTAGATGGCCATATAGTTAGAAAGTCAGGCTTGTAACTCTGTGTCAATTGCAACTTACTGTGTCCTCATATCACCGCTTAATAAACCACCACTTCCGCACCAAGTTCGACAGTTGTTGGTGTTTAATCTCCTTTATCCAGAGAAGACTACTCGCTGGATCAATAATTAATATATTCTTCTTTCAACCCTGTCTTGAATAGGCAAGGCGTTCATACTTTCTTTCAGGGCTAAGAAAACCGAAGAGTCGGGTATAACTGTTAAATAACAAGGGCTATCAATGGGAAGATCATGTAATGCTGAGTAGCTGAAATCATTCCAAGCATAGTACGTCTCAACAAAATCCAGTTTTCTTAACATAAGCTTTCAAAGTGATCAAAATGGGTGGTCTGAATGGATCATTCGATAACCTCCCACAAGGTAGTGATAGCCTCGACTACGATGTGCTCATTATCGGGGAAGGCCTGGTGGGAATCTACACCTTAATGCCCATGAGTAAGCTGGGACTTCGCGCCAGAGTCATCGAACGAGGGTCGGGAGTGGGAGGTGTCTGGTTCCGGAATCGCTATCCCGGATGCCTCCTTATCCGGTGCTTCGCTAACCAAAGACCAGTCAAAGTGAACCCACGGTATACATTAGCACCACTATCAGCGCTCCTCCACCAACGATGGATGACAACTAGCTAGTAAAGCGATGGTTTTCGGGGAGTCAATAAGCCGAGCGTATCAAGAATTGACCAATGCTACATCCAGCCCGGTTATGAAATGATGATATCCGAGCTGTTCGCATAACCTGGGGCTTATGCGGGGCAAAAAGTCTCGTGTAAACACGTCGATATGCAATCTTAGGGGTGATGTTGGCGGGGTTGAGTGGAGTTGTACGGGGATATGATCAGCTTCACGGAACTTGAAGCATCCGAGAATTATTCATAGGAGATTGGCAACAGTATATAAAACCCCTGCTCTTCGGTGTTTAAGGGAGAACTAAAGACTATACACCCCTCATCCACAATACTCGTATTACTATCGAATTCACCATGTCTGCTGGAGGCGCCGCAAACGGAGTTATCTTCCTACGTCCCCAGGAGGGCAAGAAGGACGAGGTATGTGTTCCTTGCCTCCATTAGGGATGAATACTATGCTAATTTATCCCTATAGCTTGAGCAATTCCTCATTAAAAACCTCAAAGACATCCGGGAGAATGTTGCAGGGGTTCTCATTGCATTCTATTTCTGGTCGGACGAGAAGCAAGAGTTTGTCGTTGTGGAAAGGTGTGTCACAGCAGTCACTATACTATGAAGGCCACACTGACCATTATCCAGTTTCAAATCCACCCAAGCCATGTTCGAATACGGCAACAGCCAGTACCACGAGGGAATGGTGGCTAAGGTTATTGAATTGGGGGTGACTCCGTTCCAGGCATTTACGGATCAGAGTAATTCTCAGGAGCTTAAGGACTTCCGGACTACGGGCCAAGCTACTCATTTTGATGTCTGAGCTTAACTGCAGCGATGTATTACTCCACATTAGCAAGATGAACCTAGATTTACCATAATTTGATATGAAACAATGGATCTTTGATAGCGATGAAGCTTGAAATTGTGTTGCATTTTGCCTTGTAAAGTCTATTCTGGAGCAAAAGTTGTTGGGTAAGCGTGGCTCACAACCCCACACGCCTCTTTCTCGCTCGAGCTCTCCCCATTGGAAATCCTTGATTAGGGTGCGGGGTAACCTTTTGTCGAGACGTTGTGCCCATAAATTGGAGACCCCTCATGGCGGCAGTTCTGGGGCGTTCCAGCCAGGCCGACAGTATTGGCAAACGCCGAAGAATTTCGGCTTTGCCCACCTACTTTCCGAAAATTAGGCGGCTAGTTTGATAGCCCTTTGGAGCGCCTAGGGCACGCGGTTACCCCAAGATCTTGGCCTGTGGAGCAGCTGACTGCCAGTAGATTTGAGCCTTGGAGTGGGTAGCAATTCGGGGTGTCCCCATAGTATCGCTTATATTGACTTGCGATATTGATTCTATTCTCTTTATGAAACCTTAATTCCCTGTCACTCTTGTTATCACAACCTACGAGACCCCCGGATTTCACAATACTGGTAATGAATACTGACCCTTTACACACCTCATCGGGTACGATGTATTGATGGCTTGGTCGTAATGCCAAAGTAACGCACGTGATCCCGCAGCAGAATTGAACCCCATATATGTATGCACTTATCATCCCTATGTACAAAACCAGTGAAAGTTGTAATTCTGTCTTGGCCGCATATCGTCTCAAGAGTCAATCAATACCTTTATAGAGATCAAACCGCAAGAGAATTCCACAAAAGCCTTAGAAAATATCACTATACTCTAGACCTATAGAAAAGAAAGGGAGACTCGTAATTAAGAACTCTATCTATGTCTCCCTCGTCATTACTGCAGTATCGAACACTAGCCTAGTCTTTCACCGAAGTTAGTTATTCATTCATCGGTTTTTGTTTTTCGTTTCATGGCGCAGTAGCTCTGAACCTCTGAGCCTCCGAGCAAGATGGAGACCTTATTCATCATTATCAGGCTTGTTTGGGCCGAATAAACGAGCCCAGATTCAGGGTAACAAAAAATGTCATCGGCTATTCCTCGCTGTAAAAGACGGTAATGGAGCTATCATTCTTGCAGCTGCTGTTGTATCTAATACGCATTTACCGAGATCTGATTATTTCTAATCTCATAAGGGCTTGCAACGAGAAAGCCGAAAACTTTCCTATATTACCGGTGAACGTTTGGCGAGACTGTGGTGAAATATTAAACACTCTCGTCTGCCCGTTCCTCAGATCATCATTTGAAACAAATTCAAACCCTTTATTCCCGGGAAGCTATTCGCAATGGCTTTGAGTAAATCCGAAGAAAGCGTTGCAGTCGAACTTGAAAACGTACCTACAGACTCTATTGCGATTACCGATGACGACTATCGCCTCAAGATCCACACGAAACTAGCCATCATCGCGCTGGCTATCGCTTATACTTGCTCATCTGTTGCTAGTATTGGGCCTGGAACTACGATATCTCAAGTTACCAGCGACCTTGGAGACCAGAAAGTGCAGTCCTGGATCGCTAATGTCATTCTTTTGCCACAAGTTGGGTTCCATCCAGTCTGGGTAAGAACTAGCTGAACGTCTTGAATGGAGCTATAGCTAAGCATATGCTAGGGCCAACTGTCCGATCGGTTTGGAAAGAAATGGTTTATCGTCGCTGGATGCGCCTTTGGGATTATCGGAAGCGTTGTTGCCGGTAGCGCTACCAAAACTACAGTTGTCATCGGCGCACAGGCTTTAAATGGGCTAGGGTGCAGTCTTGTTGTAAGGACGGCTTATTCCTACCTGATATGCACTTCTTGAATCCTGACCTCGGCGATATAGCTCCTTGGAATCCCAGCAGGCCTTGAGATCACCCCTGCTAAGTATCGAGCTTACACCATGGCGGTTATGATCATAATTAATAATGTGCTAGTTATCGCTACACAGTTGTCAGGTATGACATAACGAGACATAAGAGCAGAAGTGCCTACTAACGAAATACTATATAGCGGGCGCTTTTGCAAATATGCCACCTGATGGCTGGCGCTGGGTGTACCACTACAGTACTATTTTTTGGGGCTTGGGTGGTCTAGGAGCGGCTTTTTTCTACCATCCGCCGCCCACTCGGCTCCGGAGAGAGAGTACAGTAGCTGACGAATTTAGATCAATTGATTTTGCAGGAATAGCACTTCTTCTTTCCGGAGTAGTGCTTCTGGTCACTGCTCTTACTTGGGGTGGCAACTCGTACCCATGGAAAAGTGTTCAGGTCTTGCCTACTCTGATTATAGGCTCTGCTCTTCTAATTGCGTTCTGTTTATGGGGTATGTTCATCCCCTGGCCATTCTACCTATCTTTATTTATGAAGGATACAGAGGCATTCGGCACTCGGCATGGGATAATTGATAGCCGGTTTCTTGAGACGCGAAATTTTCTCCTTCTCCTTGCCACTGTGTTCGTGGATGGAGCCCTTCTCTATGGTATTAGCACATACTTCCCTATTGAAGTTAATGCTATTTTTTCCGACAATCCGTTTCAAACGAATATCAATTTGGTGATTACGTGTTCCTTACTTTTGTCTTTTGAACAAATTACTTATGATCTTATAGCTTCCATATACGTTACCACTCATGCTAGGTTGTATCGTACCTGCATATATACTAGCGGGAAAAGGCCATTACAGAACCTATTTGACCGGCTCACTCGTAGTGATCTCAATCTTCTGTGGCCTGCTAACTTTAGTTACCCCATCAAGACATGCGATGGCTCTTGTCTTTCTTGGAATTATCGGATTCGGAAGTGGTGGCCCTTCAATGCTCCCAGTGGTACTAGTATCGTACTCGGTACCTGAGTTCCTACTGTAAGATATAGGGAATTGTGTGCTATGGGATAGTGAATGCTGACATGGTTGCTGAATTGCAGGGGGACTGCTTCGACTGTTATGACATCGACTAGAGCGCTGGGAGGGATTATTGGGATAACAATATTCACCGCCATCTATTCTAATGCACTCTCAAGTATGATCCAACTTGCTAGGACAGTCTGAACTGTTCATTATATTAGCTACATGACTGACTGATTCAGCAAAACTTCCTACTGCTGTTGCGGAAGCGGCTATTGAGGCTGGCTTGCCAAATTCGTCGCTTGCCGAGTTCTTACCAGCATTTTTAGAGAAGGATGCGAACCTTTTGACATCCATCAGTGGAGTGACAACACAAGTATTAGTTGCTTGCACAAACGCTGCCAAATCTGCCTCAGCAGTTTCGTTTCAAAATGTATGGTTCGTTAATATGGCATTCGGTTTGCTGGCCGCGATACGTAAGTTAAATGGAGATCTGCGTTTTCACTCATTCAGCTAATTGTATTGACGCTAGTGAGCATGTTTCTCCTGTCTGTGAAACACCGTATGACAAATCATATTGAGAGTGCTTTAGAACCTGGGAAACTGCGCGACGCGCAGTTTCAGATTTCCGCTGACGTCGCCGACAAGCCAGTTACTGTGGTCAGGCCTAGTAGTGAGCGTAGTATGGTCTAAGGGGTGCACACCACACCACAATACACTGAACTCACTGAACTATTATCACTAAGCGGAAACAGAATCATTGTATTCCTTAACTAGTGATGTGATCATTATTTCCATTCAATAGCCTGGTTCCTGTCTGTCAGATAAGGTCTGCCAATCCTTCCTAGGATCGAAATATTAGGGATATTCTCCGAACACAAACTCTGTATTATGCCTTCCGTCAGTAGTGAGCTGCCGGAAGTCTTTGGTGCAAGACACGGAGCAATTCCTGAATAGTAGCGCCGTAACCCAGGACCAGTTTCTCCTGTTAGTATTGTGCCCGCCGTCAGTGGTGGCAACCATGTTTCTAGACTTGTCAAGGACCACACTTTCCAGAATTGTGGTGGTCTTCGCGGCGGCTGTATCATTCTTTCTAAAGGTCAATGTTAAGAACCATTTCATGGTTACAAGTCTTATATCCATGGCCAAAAGCCGTACACTCATTGAATCATGAGATTTATGCCTAATTTAGACCGCTAGCATTCAATATTCATCCCCTCGTGGTAATGAGCCAGGTTGGATTTAGTTCGTTGGATTAACAACGCGACTGGATCACTATCCACAAATTAGGGTCTGATCCAGGCCTTGGTCACCACATTAAAGTCTTCTGTGAGCATCAAAGGTAAAGCCTACCAAATTTGATGAGTGGTATTCAGGGTTTATTCCGTCGCTTGTGGATATGCCCGTAAATCAATTACGGATTTATTTTACTGAGGTTGACATTAAGCCGAATATAAGATCGCAGAGACTTATCGAATCAGGGTCACGGTTTAATTTCAATCACTTATCCGATTTTAGAATACCTAACTTTGCTATTGATACAACTTTCTTGCCACCTTCCATTTTGACCACGTCGTTATAATTCAGCGTGCTTAAAATACTCAGATCCATCGAGCTTCCCGATTTTCACGAAGCGAGCCTTTTCTACCTTTGGCGGCATAAAACTATATGTAATATTTATTAAAGATATAATTTTCTGTGAAGAGCTCCGTGTTCTGTATATCTATGTGATGTGAGCGAGACTTCATCCATCTATGTAATTAATCTTGCCTGTGGCTCCGGAATCATTTATTGAGTAGCTGTATCTTGTTGGCAGTCTCTTGATGTTGATTCGGAGGGGCTGGGAGAAATATAAATTATTGGATGATTGAGCTATGCTGGGTAGCCTGAAAAATACGCTATATCTCGATGTTGTTAATTTGAGGTCTTTATGTGTTGGAAAAAATCTACCGTAAAATAACTTTATTGGTTAGATATGGTTGTGTTTGATGTGGTCCGTGCCAAATTGTGGTGAACCTGGGACAAGGCTGACATTTTTGTAGACATCTAGAAGGGGAAATTTAGCGTTGAAGTTGCCTAATATTAGCCAATTATGCTCTATAAATCTCTCCTAGCTGATGTGTTGATTGCCTTATAGGGTCTGGTTAGGTGGTCCTTTTATGTCTGCTTTATTTCGATTTAGTTATTAAATAGCTGACTATACTGGCCTTTTGGGTATCTTTGCTAATGCCTAGTGATGGATCCAGGGTGGCTTATAAGGTCATATTAGGCATCAACTTTCAATTATTTAGACTATACTTAATGGGTATACAGTTCCCACGTAGGGAGATGAGGACATAATCTGTGTAGTACTTTGTAAGGCTGCAGGGGAGATAGAAGTGAAATTATCGCTTTCAATAGTTGATAACTATATAATTTCAATGCCAAATTTTAACTTATAATAATCAAATATTAATGGATTAATATTTTAATAGTTTCCGTGGAGAGTGCAAGTACGCCTCGTGCGCTTTTATTGACACTGTAGACCCCATAGGGATAGTCTGGAACGGGTAGTCCGTGGGATTTATTTCGTTTCCCAAAGTAACTGGGCTGTTCATCAACCTCCAAGTTTGAGAAAGGGATGATCCATCAGTTCGCGAGCTGTCTTCCTTTTCTCCGGGAGCCAGGTGAGCATTTGTCCAACGAAAGATAAAAATGCCTCTCTTTCCTTCTCTTCTAAGAATGGGATTGTGTCCTCTAAGCTTCGAGACGGGATCAACTCATTATAGAAGAGTTCATCTTGAATATAGTCAGTGTGCTAGATATTGACATACGAGATATTTATTAACTTACCTTTCGCGTTAAAAAAAGGACTATTGAAGTATTCTTGAGCATTATCACACAGTTTACCAGTGTCATTCGGGACAGACTGGGGCCAGTTATACTCTGACATGGCCTTTAATTTCGCGAGCAATACCTGAGGAGGAAAGCCGAGTAGAGCAATCATTTCCGCAAGGTGTGATTTTGCGTCGTGCTGGCCATTTGTATCATGTACCTGCTGAAATAACTCCTTGCTTCCAAGGATATTCCACAACTTGCCGAACAGAATTATTAGCATTAAGCCCAAGTTATCAATTGTAACCAAAAGAAAGTGGAAGGATATCCTATTATTTGTACCTTTACCTCCAGAAAACAGTTACAGGGGTCTTACCAGCACACCAAAGTTCCAAATATCTGCCTTAAAATCCCAACCGCACCCAAGGATTACCTCTGGAGTAGCCAGTCAAGAAAAAAAAGAAAAGAGAGAATAGAAGAGAAAGCCTAAAATCTACTTAATTAATAGATAAATAATTCTCAATTGTTTAATAGCAATTCTCTTACCTTTAGCTTAAAAGGTCTATATTCTGAGTAAAGAATATATATAACATTAAAGAAATCTAATATCATCATTTATGCTTCATTAATAGTCATTAAGAAGAATAGGCCACATATAAATCTTCCTAAACCAGAAAGAAAACATAGGAAATGAGAGCTAATAAGTACTGAGATCAGTAAGAACTATAGCATTGAGTATTCAAAACGTAGCATATCATACTAAGAAACAGACAAGAAGAAAGCAGAAGTAAAAAATATGTCTGTTATTCAGGAACATACTCGTGATTTATATACCTAATGCACAGTAAAGCGCAGCTATTAAAGTGGCGAGGGACACTGCTAAACCATATTTGGTAATCTGAGTACTGCCATAGCCCTGGGTTAGATGATATCAGATAATTCTTTTTCCCGCGTTAATGCGTGGTTGGCGGGATGCGGATTTCGGCGGCCGCTCACTGGCACAACGTATACTATATAATATAAGCAGAACAACTTAACACTATTCTCAGATAATAAATATTAAAATGAAATAATCTAAACTATCAGCTATATATTATGGAGGATTTCTAGAAGGTAATTCATTGATTTCCATTCACTAGGTAGACTGTGTTAATAGATATTAATGAAGGTTGCGTTTTATGACTAGAAGTCCGTCCTTATTCTTTATTGATTTAGATTATGATGATGGAAGAGAGGGTTTATCTATCTCTTATTATATAGACTAAGGAAATGATAATGGAATGGAATAAGCACTGTAATCTGATAAAAACAATTCCTCAAATGTTTATTATACTTCGTCAAGTTTCTAATTGCTACAGTATTTATCAAAACAACGATTTACCTTTTTGGGTGTAGAGGAGCAAAATGCTAAATTTTGACTAGAGGAACATATTCTGGGATAGTTCCAACATTGGTTAATCAAGCCCTGGTGGCATTTAATCGGGGAAGAAGTAGCGAAGCTGAGGGTTTTGCAATGTAATGAGTGAGTCTGAACGGTGGGGGCTAAGGCTGCACAAAATCCTTTACAAAAATAAAAAACAAAAATAAAAGCAATCATGCCTCAAGTTTGGGCCTGTGTGAAGGGCCACCCAGAGCATACAAAGCGCAATCACTGAGTGTCTCGGGGCACATCATGCACCTCGTGAGTGATCCGGAAGCCCGCGGCCGATTGGGCTGAGCGCGTGAGCGACGCACATTGCATTGGCATAGGCAGTCAGCCATACAACTACAAAGACAAAGAAGTATAGCAATTCCATTATTGCATTGTATCAACCGTTAATGTACAATCATGAAGCGAAGCAGATCCGCCCAGGTCGACGGGGTTCTCGCAGAAACGAAAAAATAGTGAACTAGCAATGTTGCCACGTTAGCTACGTCCAAGGCCAGGGCCAAAAAAACTATAATATGTGCTACCTGAGCTGTTTAAGATGGATTGAGCCAGCCGAATGCTGATGCCCCCCCAATCGGGTTGCTGGCTCGATTCTTGTTTGCCGGCCACGAGCCATCTCCTGACTTGAAGCTGGTGCTTCGGCTTGGTGTTGGATGGACGAGGTCAGGGCCGCCGCTGGTTGTAGATGGAGTCACTGCCGTGCTGGTCTCGTGCGCAATGGCTGTGTCGGTGGTGGTGACGGTAGATGATATTGAAGGGCCGCGAGAAGACGACGAGCGAGACGGTCGTAAAACTTTCATGGCGCGACCTCGTGTTGCTTTCGCCATGCCAAGTGAGCTTCCATCTGCTCGTGTCTCGCGTCGCCAGGAGCCCCAGACTCCACCGATATCGCCTTTTGCGGCAGAATTGGAGTACTCTGACTGATCGGTTGGAGGTTTTGGTTCTTTCGCGGCTTGTGAATCGGGTTCGGGCTGTCCATATCCTGTTGTGGCAAGCGGCTTCTGACTGGCCTCACCAGCGGTTTCTTCGACTCTTGGTGATCCAGAGTTGGCTTCTTGTGATTGTGAAAGAAGCCCTTCTATGACACCCAAACCACGTTTACTGATACTCGCTTGGGAGTCAGACTCCGGGTCATTAGGCAGTTTTGAGTAGTCCTCATGGGAGATATCTGAGCGTGTGGACAACGACTTGAACACCATGTCGTTTTCAGGTCGAACCAAAGGGACGGAAACCTTGTTTCTATCGTCATCCATCATGATGATCTTATCTTGTGAGAAAAGAATGTCGGCATTATGAGAACGGAGAACATCGCTTCCCATGAATATCTGAAGGCTTTTGTCATCAGGGTCCGTATCACGCACCGCAAACCTGATTGTCACAGAAGGAAGCTGAGGTGTTGGACTGCCGGCACGAGATGAAGACTGATGTATGCTCGCTTCTGGAAGGTAGAGTGGCAGTTTGATGAAGCGAAATCCATTTTCAACCGTGACCTGGTCTTCATAGCCGAGTTTTTCAACTAAACTATAACCAAGGAAGGATGTATACGAGCCAGAACAAACAGCAGCGTAGAGTAAAGTCTCATTGGAGAAATTGGTTGTCAGCCAGCATCGTATGATACACGGCACAGGTCCTAGCAGAAACAGTCCTGGAGGAGGCAGGATAGAACTCGCAGGAGACCCGCCACTAGAGCCAAGAAGTCGCGCAGCATCTGTACCCATGCTACTTGTTCGAGCTGAATGATGTGAATGCCCAGAAGAGCTTTGACGACCATCGGATCGGTGGGAGAGAGATCGCTCGATGAGCGGATGGCTGCTCATCCCACTTCCTGTGCGAAGTGGGAGCTCAGTTGCTGAGCGATTCACCTGATCATAATAGCCGTGTATTGCGCTTTCGTCAAACCTGACACTATTCGCTCTGGACGCACCGCGTCTTGGCTCCTCTTCGTTCTCTAAATTCATATTACCGACGATGCTGTGATGATGGCCTTGGTCGAATCCTTTGAAGGTGTCAACGGCTGGGGTATAAGATGGTTCTATGATCGAGCAGCAGTTAGTACTTCGGACAGAACGTTTCGTGAATTCCAATTTCACCTGTCAAAGAGCCACTTATTGCGCTCGGAAATTGCGATAACGGGCCCCAAACGCTCTTCAACCTCATGTCATCCTCCCTCCGTCGTTCCAACCTTGCAATCCGCTCGCCGTGTTCAAGCTGGGTAGAGTATAGATCCTTGACCTCCTCAAACACACGCCAGATATCTTCACGAGACGCAAAAGGGTATTGCGCATCCATCCCAACGGACTGGATGAGGTTGAATATGAATCGAAGGAGTCGTATTTGCGATGAAAAACGCTCGTCTCTCTCCCCCAAATCTGCAACCAATACGGGTCAGGAGTTTCTTAGTCGTGGTGTTGACTCCTCACACCCTCCTCCCTCCAGAGCTTAGAGACGGCCAGAAGGCCGTCTTCCAGTCTATCTTATCGCTCCTTGTTCAAGATCGTATAGGCTATCAATAATTTGTTGGTATAATAGACAAATGTCAATCTGCTCTCTCCGACGGCTGCCGATCGAAACGAGTGCTCAGGTATTCGTTGCGTCGGAGAGATCTCACGGTAGGCGTATAGATAGAACCTTTCTTCGAGAGCTGGAGGACTTCTGGATAGTCAAAGGCGCGTCAGAGGGGGCCTTTGATTAAGCGATCTGAAAGTCTCTCCAGGTGGCTTTATTCTAGATTGTGTTGGATCGCACCGAATGATCGAATGGCTGGTGCGGGACACGGGGTGTGGGTGTGGCAATCAACGGTTGCAGCTTGCAGGGTATCGTTTGCTAGCTGGAGAAAGGATTCTTCGAGAGCGATGACACAGGTGGTACAGCACAGTACAGGACCGTTAGCAAACCAGGTTGTGGCCAGGTCAAATCGAAGCGTGAGGCGCACAGGTTGCTGAGAAACTGGGGAGAAAGAAGAGGGGACGGGCAACCCGCCGGTCCAGTGCTAATCCCTTATCCGGCTTTCTCAATGCGGCCTGGTCTCGCGTCTCTATCTATATTTGTTTACTCTTAATATTTAATTATTATTCACCACAGCTATCTACACAGCTTCTTTGTTCATAATATGGCAGATATCTCATTCATGGTAAATCTAAAAAAAATATTCGCTAACTGCCTAATGTAGGTAATATTTCTGAAAAATGGATAGAAAATCTATCGATCTATTGCAAGTCTACTTGGGAGCTACCTCCCATGGTGGGAAGATCATAGGAAGCTTCTCGGGGTCTTCTTCTGGCCAGGTGGCCCGGAGCACGTTCATGACTTCGTCGAACATGATCTTATACCCGCTGCTGGTGAAATGTAATCCTGTTCATACCGGTATATGTTAGCAAGCTTCACCCAAACTAAGCACTCTAGTCTGAGAACGCACCATCCGACAACAGACTCGCCAGGCGCTCATTCACAGGAGACTCCTTTGAACCAGCCAGAGGCTGACCAGGCTTCCACTGGGCCGCGTTCATGAACGCGGCCCATAAATCGGCGACAGGAATGCCAAGTGACTTTGCGACATCGCGGCATGCATCCGCGTACATCTTGGTGGTCTTCGCAGTGCGTCTAGGAGGCCCCACAATCCCTTTCTTGAAATCGGTAATTTCTAGCTGATACTCATTAATGGGCGGTGGTGTGATGACGATGATCTTGGGGTTTTGTGCTTTTGTTAGTGGATGCTCCAAAAGGGCCTTAAGGTTCTGCTTGTATTGATCCAGCGGTACATGCTGTATAGAATGCGGCAAGGCGGCATCATTGGCGCCGAAGAAGACAGTCTAGATCCAGTTATTTTATATAAAATGTAATAAAAAGAAGGCAGGCGAGATACGTACCATAAGTCGAATTCGAGCTTTCTGCGGCGGTGGAAAGATCTTTGGAAATATCACCATTGCATTGGCGGTATTATACCCACTGCCAGCCAGGCAATCTAATCATCAGCAGTGGGCTCATAGCTTGTGCCAGTCTCGGAATCTCACCTGAGCCCTCGATTTATTACATCAAGCCGTCGGACATATGCTGCAAGCCCTGGCTTAGCCTGGCACGTAAACAATACATCAAGCAGAACCGCACATACCATGTTGTAGAGCAGCGCCAAACCCAAAGCCGAGCTGCGGATCGTACGAGGCCTGGGTGATTGAGTCGCCGAAGAGAAAAAATTGATCATACTCATTAAAGTGGTCGGGCACGCCGGTTCCGTAACTCATCGTAAAATCTGTGCCAGTGGACATTGGTAGGGAATATACAGCATGAGAAGAAAAAATTGAGTTGGAAAATTGCTGGTTTTTGACTATCCCAAACTGAAACAAATCTCTAACTGAACCAGATCGACGTATCTGGGATTCGTCTGGTGTAATCGTCTGGTGTGAACGGCTGGACTGACCGTGACCGGGGTCTAAGCTGCAGCAGCCAGGATGGCTGGATTCGGCGCACAATAATATTATTAAATAGTTAACTAGCGATCAACAGCAGAACCCCAGTAAGACATTGCCCGGGAAAATATCTGGTCAATTGTGGCACAATATCCCGGGCCGCTTTTCAACTGGTTCAACGGTCAACCAACTGCGGAATTTGTTCCATGACCCGACTGGTGGAATTTCTGCCTGCGCATTTCTCTAAAATAGGGGAAACGGCGCTCTTGACGTATGTTTGGTCAGATTCTCAACATACGCCAAAGCTTATCGATGTTTAAATTCTGCTTAATTATTATTATGCTGCAGGTATGTTGTTATTGTTCGCTTTTCTTACATACTCGTAGGAGATGTTGATATTACATAGCCACGATTTGAATAATCGTCGATACATGCATATAAACTAAAAATGACTTCAATTTATGCAGGGCCTAGCTATTGATTGATGCATATGTATTATTACATATTTACTTTATAGATCTCTATTTCAATGCCGTTAGCATAGTCGCTCTTGGACAGCAGAGTACTGATAGTATAGTATACAGACTTCAAATGTTCCTACCGAGCAAAAACAGACAAAGAAATATCAACCATAGTCCCCGGCGATTTACTGTCTGTATCTAAATGGTCTGTTTTATCACATGCAGTTCAAATGTTTCAAATTCTAAAGTAGGCCGGCTTAAAAAGTAATGAAAAATTACTAGTATGTATTACTTACGCTTATCTGACGATCTTCGGTCAAAATATCATTCGCCTTAGGCAGGCCCTAAGTGCTTTTGGCGCTAATGGATGCATTGGAGACAAAGAAATAATATCGAAGGAGGCGCCAACTCAACCATTATTGGGCCATGACATACAGCATACATACAAGTATGTCTTTTACCTCGGCGCCCGTGCGATAAGGCGATGGTGATTCAGGAGGTGGTTGCAACGCTACATATAATAAAATCTTGAACGACACACTCCGATGCTATGATGATGGCCATTCATTGAGTTCCTATAGAGCATAGAGAAATGGCAATATGGCAATAGAGCTGCGTTTTCTTCGCCAGTTAGCCACAAAATGCTCGCGACCACGGTGGATCGTCGCCTTTATCTTTTCATTTTTGCTCCTTACGTTTTACCAATTCCTACCTTCAATATTACCCACAGGATTGTCCCCATATCAGCAACTAAATGAAACCAGCTTTGGGCAGCGGGGGCTACTGGCTCAGGCGTTATACCAGCAACTACGTCAAGCGGAAGGTTCACCGTTGCAGATGACACAGAGGAAACATAAGGCTGCGGAAAAATTAGCAAAGCATCTTTTTCCCTTCATCCAGAGTCCAGATGGCTCTTCTCGTGATGATGACACACCCTTGTGGTCACTTCGGTCAACTTTTAGTTTGCATTCGAAAGGTATTGTTATTCCGGCTGGCAAGAAGAACTTGGTGTTTGCCCGCCAATCAATCCTAGCCCTTCGAGATGTTCTCAACGTCACCTTACCTATTGCTGTCGCCTATGCCGGAGATGAAGATCTTTCGCCCGACCAACAGAATTCACTTCTGGGTTTGCGACCGAATGTAGAAATGCTTGACGTCCTCACTGTGCTGTCAGACGAGTATATGAACTTAGGATCTGGATCCTGGTCAGTCAAGCCCTTTGCGGCGCTGGCTAGCCGCTTTGAGCAGGTGATTCTCATTGATGCCGATATTGTATTTGTGCAGTCCCCTGAGATCCTTTTTGACGACCTGGGGTTTCAAGAGACTGGTGCACTGTTCTTCTATGACCGGCAGTTCGAAAGGGAGCCGGGTAATCGGCGACAGAGATTCCTTGAACAGGAAACAAAAGATATAGATCTTTTAGAGTCCTGCTGCCAGAATATCTTGAAAAACGGATATACGGAAGAGCAAGACTCTGGCGTCGTTGTGCTGGACAAGAGAAGGCTGCAGGTCCTTATCGGGCTGATGCATACCTGCTGGCAGAACTCCTCGCCTGTCCGTGACAAGGTCACATACGATATATTCTATGGCGACAAGGAGACTTTCTGGATGGGAATGGCCTTGACTCAGACGCCGTACACTTTTTATAAGAATTCAGCTGGCATAGTAGGTGAACTCCGGGAGAGAGAGGGCAAGATGCATATTTGTGGGAATACCATCTCGCATTATTCCGATGCAGACCACAGGCTCATATGGTACAATGGTAGTTTACTACGAAACAAGTACATAAGCCTCTACATATACATGGTCCCTCAGTATCAGATTCTTGGTGGGCAGTGCCACTGGATGGGAAATGCTGAAGGAGATTTGAAAAGGTGCTGTTCGGATGCAGAGATACTCGCATTGACTGATTCGGAGCGTAGTGTTCTGGAGAAAAGCGTCGAGATAGCCAAGAATCTAGATGGCCACAAATGACATGTGGATGTTGTTGTTCAACAATAATAACAAATAGTATTAATAAGGTGTTGGTGCAAGATGAGGCCATCTTGTTTGCGTCCGTGTTTGTGTCAGCACACTATCGTGAGATTCTGAATACGAACATAACCGCTCTTGAAGGTCACCAGGTTCGAATATTCTACTTTTGCTGTTAGGTGATTTACGTTTTTAACTTTGGGATTTTATTGATTCAACAATGATTTCTTCATTAACAATAACCAGTATGTTATGTTCAATTTCAGTGGTAATGACAGAAATATCAGAAAAGAACACGCCCCTGAAATGTGTGTGTACTGGTGGAAGAAACAATGTCACATAAACGGCCCTCATATCTTCTGATACCTATTCATTAACCTCATTTCTCAGCGCATCGGCCATGGACTTGGACTTGAATCCAAACATTTTTACTTTAGCTACTGGCCTCGGAATCTTCAGATCTGCGGGCTGTAATGTGGAAGAGGGCAATGGCATCCTATTAAATCAAGCGAGAAGCGCTTGCGTTTACCAGTATTTAGTTGATTATTGGCGCTGTAATGAAAGCTAATTCAGTTGCGCAGCCTTTGGAATTTACTAGCATTTATTTCGCACGACAGAAATAAACTAACCATATATCATCTCAGAGCTTAAAGCGTATCAGGAAAGCAGCAATGCCGAAGTTACTATTCGACTTCCTAGTGTGTTGACAGACATGGTCTCTAATTACATCGACAAATGTTATTCCAGTAGAAAACTGACATATATAAAAGCTCTGCGTATCCAAAAACCAGAAAAGGCCTGTATGATGCCAATTCTAGCTCACAGCACCACCGGAGCAAATGCAGCTGGAAACTTCCCATTGAAGAGAAGTGATAGGTAGTTTACTTCGATACAGGGGTTTAGGCAGGCTCCAACACCGTGGGAACGGAAGCGTTGAAGACACTGACACTAATTATTTTGTTAGACTATGATAATTCGTCTTATATGAAACGGGGAATGAACCCCTACCACTTAGCGGCTCCACAGATCTCAAATGAGTCGCCAGGACAGGGAGAGCTACAGGAGCTGTCCTGAACTGGTAGTGCTTTGGTACTGAAAGACATTCCACATGCGCAGTAACTTCAGAAAAAGTTGGGTCAGTCTCCACACAATTTGATACTTTAGAATTTTTGCAACCAGAACTGGGCTCTTTAAAATACTTTTCTTGGACCCCGAGTAATTACAACCCAGTCGCCAGCATTTGATTACGCATAAATGAGGATAATTGGATGAGTGAATGTTAAGAGGAGCAGGAACTAACAATGTGCTCTGCGGAGACTCGAAAAATCCTAGATATTCATAGGCTGTATTGTTGGTGAGATGCACTGGAAAAGTATCTATCAGGGCCATTTGACTGCTCAGAGTAAAGTTGAAGGTGTTCTGAGAGTCATAATCCAAGGAGAGTGTATAGTCACCGGAATACACATATCGATTACCACTGGCGTCTGTCCTAGCAATTTCATCGAGAGTAAGGGATAGAGGCAACTTCTGTGTGGAACCAACTGCCACATTGTGCATTTTGCTGTATGAAGCCAGGTTTGGATAAGGGGTTCGTCCTGCATTTTTGGTTGAAATAAAGAGGAGGCCAACGTAATATGAAGTGCGTTTGCCCTTTCCTCCAACGTTTTTGACATCGACAGTTCCATTAACGAATGGTAAAAGATATACCCGATACGGCCTTTGTGAAGGCCATTTCAGTAATTCCTGGCGTGATGGCTGTTATTGAGTGCCATGTGTGCTGTATAAACGAAAGGGAGATCGTTGTGTCTCCTTTTTCAATTTGCTGGGAAACTTTGACCAGTAACGCGAGCACGGAATTTAGTCACCAAACCGTTTTGCGGGGTAGTGTTGTGAAAATGCTACAGAAATGCGGAGTAGAGTCATTCACAAATAGACTTTTCTACTATTTCTACGTACCACGTGCCAAATATCTTCTGAAGACGGAATCATTGATAACTAACAACCCGCATCTGAATAGAGGAAAGGTGAACCACTATTTGTATTTACTACCCCATACTTTGAGTCTCCTGATTAAACATACATTTAGCCTAATCACCCACAAAATTTCCAGATCTAGTCCTAAAATGTCAAATTAATAAACTTTAATTGGCGCTAAAAGTACAGACTAATAATGTTTCTGTACTGTCTAACACCAAAATTGGCATGTAATTGCAGTATTTGTATATTGGCCGAAAATAATCCCTAGTCCAAACCTACTGCGTTGCTAAGCCTTGGTGCTTCCCGCATTAATGGGGAAGCCAAGACTTAATACCGTTGCCAACGCGAAGGCGTTCTGCTATCCCCGCGACTAAGTGGGTTGGTTCGCCCTTGCGGGTGCTTGTCGCCGGGACTCCATACTTTGAACAGAGTCAATGAAAGTCTATTCTATATTTTTTGCACTATACGAACGGAAGCAGGTACACTGCCAGCCCACGAGAACTCCTCATGCTTATGAAAAGTTTCCGCGAGTATGGAGCTCATGGTGATCGGGACTCGTTCCTCTGTGTTCCGAGCATTCTTTTTCCTTCCAGGCGTAATACTTGCTTACACTAATGCAAAAGCGCGGGTGTAACCCTGGAACCATTCAACCAATAAATTAGCTCGGGATGAATGCACATTAGGCATATCGCTATTCAGGCTAAATAACCGAGTTGCAAGCTCTCACCACTATGAGTGGCTGCCCAGGCTCTTTGACAGTTTCAACACGATTAGTCTTCATGTCTTTTGCTAAATCCCCAATGGTCTTGAGGTTTTGGCCCACAACTAAGGAAAGTGGACCATTAACTTGTTTAGAATCCGGGAAAATTCCCCGGCTGGTATGACACCTTCATATAGTATAAATACAATGGTGTCGGTCGTCTGAGACATGAAAGTGTTGTGTTGCATATTAACCGCAATTCATTCATCCTACTGTTCTCTAATGTGTGCATCTCATCTAGTTACTCACAGATAATAGACTAGGAATTGATACGCACGAAAGGCTATCCGTCATTATGCCGGTCGCCATTGCTTCTCAGGCCCATGATGCCGCCCTCAAGCGTCGTTTGGCGCTTGCTAGCTCGACTGGGCCAATGGCTGCCTTCCAAAACCTCCGTGTTGTGGGTATTTGCCTGTTTGCGTGTATTGGCGGATTGTTGTACGGTTACAACCAGGGTGTTTTCAGCGGTAGGCGATTTGTACCTCGTGTATATTGTTATTTAGTCTCAAAACCGATAACTGATGTGCCACAATAATAGGTGTCTTGACCATGACCTCTTTTGGCAACCACATGGGTGACTACATCCAAAACTCAACCAAAAAGGGTTGGCTTACCTCCATCCTGGAATTGGGTGCTTGGTTTGGTACTCTTTATTCTGGTTTCGTTGCAGAATCCTTTAGCCGAAAGTACGCGATTTTGTTCAGCACCGGTATCTTTATTTTGGGTGTTGTTATTCAGTGTACTGGTGTTACTTCGGCAGGGGCAAACTCAATTTTGGCTGGACGATTCATTGTTGGTATGGGAGTTGGAGCGTTGTCGTAAGTTTCCTCTTTTGATTGTTTTCATGGACCGCGGAGTTGTTTCAAAGTAGTAACTGAAAAATTAGAATGATTGTGCCAATGTGTAAGATTTTCCAGACTTGTCTTCCTGCCATCTCTCTCCTCTAACAGTGATAATAGATAACGCTGAGTGCGCTCCTCCTGAAATTCGAGGTCTTCTCATCTCTCTTCAACAATTGTCAATTGAATTTGGTATTCTCATTTCCTTCTGGATTGACTACGGAACCAACTACATTGGCGGTACTGGAGAAACTCAGAGTGACGCAGCTTGGCTCGTCCCTCTCTGCCTCCAACTTGTCCCTGCAGTCATCCTTTTTGTCGGAATGATCTTCATGCCTTTCTCCCCCCGATGGCTTGTGCACCATGATCGTGAAGAAGAGGCCCGTCGCGTTATTAGAACGCTTCGTGGTAACGTCCCGAATGCTGATGAAGTCGTTGAGCTTGAATTCCTTGAAATCAAGGCTCAGTCTTTGTTCGAAAAGCGATCTACGGCCGAGAAATTCCCTCACTTGGCAGAACCAACTGTTTGGAACAATTTGAAATTGCAGTTTGTTGCTATTGGTTCTCTATTTACTTCTATGCCTATGTTTAAGCGAGTCATAGTCTCTACAGTGACCATGTTCTTCCAGCAGTGGACCGGTATTAATGCCGTGTTGTACTATGCTCCTACTATCTTCAATGATTTGGGCTTGTCTGGTAATACCACCTCTCTATTGGCCACTGGTGTCGTTGGTATTGGTATGTATCTCTTGTCAATCTTTCGTTGTGTGTGATTCAACACCCTAACGCTGAACGTGTAGTCATGTTCCTCACCACAATTCCGGTAATGTTCTACATTGACCGATTCGGACGTAAACCAATCCTCATCTCCGGTGCCTTGGCAATGGGTTTCAACCATTTGGTCATTGCAGTTATCTTCGCACGGGATTCAAACAATTGGCCAGACTATCGCGCTGCAGGTTGGGCCGCTATCGTCATGGTCTGGCTCTTCGCTGGTAATTTTGGTTGGTCTTGGGGTCCATGTGCCTGGATTGTTGTTGCCGAAGTTTGGCCACTCAGTGCTCGACCATATGGTATCGCCTTGGGTGCTAGCTCTAACTGGATGAACAACTTTATCGTCGGTCAAGTCACTCCGGATATGATTACTCATTTGAAGTACGGTACTTTTATCTTCTTCGGCGTTATGATCATCCTGGGCGCGGGTTTCGTTTATTTCTTTGTGCCTGAGACGAAGCAGTTAACTCTCGAGGAGATGGATGTTATCTTTGGTAGCCAGGGTTTTGCTGCTGCGGATCAGGAGAGACTTGATCAGATCTATCGTGAGTTGGGATTGACTGACCGCATCAGTGATACCGAGGCAGTTGAGGTGAAGGAGCACGACATCAAGGCCGAGTAAACATTTATTCACGAAGTGTTCATCTTTGAAGCCTATACTTTATTATATTCATGAACAATGTCTTGAGACCTTGTCTGTACTAGGTTCGACGGGAGTGAAATCCATTCCACACGTTTTGTGCGTGCGCCCCATACAAATCGCTGGCGGAGGCCGCAGAGACCTGTCTCAATATTTCACACTTTTTGTCTATACAGTATTTTTTTTTACATCTTACTACAAGTATTCGCCAGTGAGTCACACGGTTTCTCTAGGTGATCAATAATAAATCCTACCTAGTGCTACCCAACATGGATTTACATCCATATAAACCCAAAAATAAATTTCATAAAAAGTTAAATATAAATAAATTTTATTAAAATCTTATCTTTCCTTTCTATCCAAAATATGTAAATGGGTGAAAGTTTGGCCTTTTGATTTTAGGGTTGGGGTTATTTTTTCACTAGTAAAATTTAGGGTAAATAATGTGGCGCCTAGTTAAAGAAAAGTATATATTGCCTAATTAGGGTTTGAGCCAGATTATAATTAAACTGAGAACCCATTATAATTAGACTCGCAGGCTAGTCACCTGCCTTGGGATTGGCGTATTATGCAGCATTTATCGAGTGATAACTTTATTACAATAAACGTCTGTAATGTAGAGGATTGCAGAATGTCGTAGACCATAACCTATCCCCATACCTACACGCCAGGGAGCAATGTATTCATCCAATCCAGTCATCTCTTGTCCACACGTTGCCTCTGCTCCCTCGATGGACTCCATTGACACACAATATAGATCGACAAGACCTTTGTGAACGTTGCCCCGCTTCCTGGACCCCCGTCTTGAACCTTTTGCATATAATCGTATGTAGGTATGATTTCATTCCTGTGTTGCTCAGTACGGTTCCTGTGCAAGGCTGGGAACGGTGGAAGGCGCGAGCCCTTCCGAAAGAGCAACTACAAGAGCCGCATTATACAAAGCAGTAAACCAATGAATGCGTACATCTGATATAGCCCGCAAGAAGGGTATGTGCTCCTACCACTAATTTACAATTGCGAGACATAGCTTTCCGTATTTCTGTTCGTGTGATCTCCCGCCACATCTGTCAACTCAGACTCAGCTGACGGCGAGACACTGTTGAGATCACGATCCGTTGGAAAGCAGAGTATCCAATTATGAGAGAAGATCCGATCATCGCCTGAAAGTGGAATAATAATATTGGGGCACAAAGAAGGGTATCATTCCGCAACGGATTGGATTGGTCGTTTGTTGCGGTTGCATAATGCTTCATGACTGTGCTCAGGCTCCTGAGGACAGCTCCATACCAGCGATAGGCGTCCTTTTGAATGAGGCTGTTATCAGTTAGCCTGCTGTAATACAATAACGCCAAAGCGCGAATGCAATGCACGGTAGGCGTTGCAGTATGGCATGACACTACAAGTGATGGGAGTTCTGCCATCCAAAACGGGGAATTCGTATTGCTTCGTCGAGGCCAGTAGGACTGTACGTAAGTTGACACAAACAACAGCTCCAACGCGGACCCAGATAGGATGCGATCTGTCTGGGTGAGTCCAGAGGGTGGATCAGAAAGTGGACACTGTGGCTGGTCAATTTAGGGGGTTTTTAGGGTTATAACGAAGAAGGCGCTTGTTCTGGCACCATGGACAATGCTGTCCCGAACGCTGGCATTAAGAATATGTGGGAAATGAAAGATCACACTAAAGTTGACTCGTATTATGGTAAAGGCTGAAATATTTGTTTTTACTAGCATGTGACCCTTTGTATTTCTAGAAATTCCGTTCGTACGTCCCATTAACTTATTACCTAGGTGGTGCCTCCCCCGTACATATTTTCTTATATTCATTTCAAGCTCAAGCCTTACCCCACAGCCCCTGAGGAGTCCAGTGCTTACCTAAAAAGGCGACAACCCCTCCGAACAAGCACACGGCGCCTGCATACATGGCTGCTTGGAAAAAACCTCCATAATCATCGACCAGAACGCCATCCAGGGGAGGGCCAATGAGTCCGCCAAGCGCCCCGATGGCCATCCCCATTCCCGCGTAGGTGCCCACGTCTCGCGGGTCGGGAGCACAGACGGTGAAGGCCACCGACGCCCCCGAGATAATAGTCCCGGATGTGAAACCGAAGACAATGGAATAGACGATCAGGGCCGCGTTCGACCTGGCTTCGTTCATACAGAAGGTGACGACCCCCGTGGCAATAGCCCCAGCGGCGTATACGTTCAGTTTTCCAACTCGGTCCGCCATTATGCCCGGAATGATACGGCCGAACGTCGAGGAGGCGTTAAGAATGGCGGAAAGGTAGCCAGATAGCGTGGGGTTCATGCCTCGCAGGGTGGCGTACGTGGGAACAAAGAAGAGTGGCATGAACATGCCCATGAAAGTGAAGAACATGGAGACAGTTAGAATAATCAGTCTCATGTCTTTGAAGGCTGCAGAGATCCAGAAAGAACGAGCTCGCGGTCGCAGGCGGGCTTTCACGACGAAACTTGCGAAGCCGAGGAGGGGAAGGATCAGAAAGCCAATCACACGAATACTCCACCCAAAGCCCAGATTGGTGCTGTTCAACATTTTGGACAAGGCCATGGGGATAACGATCCCGCCCACCGATGAACCTGAGACCGCGACGCCGATGGCCGCGGCCCGTTTCTTGTCGAAGTACTGCGAGAGCGCAGCCATGGAGGGGAACTGTAGAAGGCCCATCAACGGGCCCATAAAGACGGCCTGACAGAGCATTATTTGCCAGTACGTCTTACACAGACTCAGCAGCATCATAGCTACGATGTAAAGGACGGCTGACGGGCGGAGGATCTACTTGTAATTAGCATACGTAAGTACGTCCTAACACGACTACCCATGAGGCATACCTTTGCACCAAATCGATCAAACAAGGGTCCTCCAACCATGCCGGAGAAAAACTGCAAGAAAGCTGATAGCGACCCGATCCAAGCAACGTCATCAGCCGACTTTCCCAGAAGTTGATGCGTCATGTAGTAGTCCGCCAGGGGACCAAACGAGTTGGAAAAGCCCAGGCAGCTGAAGAAGATGCAGAAACTGCCTGCAACAACAAGCCAGGCCTCGAGGCCACCGTCAGGTACTGTATCGTCATCGAAATTTTCATCTTCGGCATGAGCCAGAGGGATCTTCGCTTCTTGACCTAGATCTGAGTCATCGACAATCGGTCTCTCGTCCTGCAACAGTTCGCTTGGGCTTGTCTTGCTATGTATTTCAGAGTCTGCCATCCTGTTGGAAGCTGCATAGGGTGAGGACAGAAAAGTATGAATGACTGCTGAATCTAAAATCAAACCCCATAGCGACATTAAAAGAGGTAAATATAAGGAGCTGTCCAAATCGGGGGAAGACCTCGGGGCCGTCATCGGATTTAATCTCGGGGCCGTCAATATGGCGGGAAATGGCACGCAACAGATGCTACATGCGCAGTAACCCCAAGTCAACTACTAAATAATGATAATTACAGTACATGGACAGCGCATACATATATCTCAAAGATTTATCAGAAATATAAGCAAAGCGAGATCAGTACAATTTACTGGACTAACATTATATTATATTTATCTTTATACATTCCTGCTTTTATAAAGCTTCTTTTATGTTAAACCATAATAGAATCTATATTTGAACCCATATTTGCCTCGTTCCGTTACAGATGGGAAGGATTAAAATATTTCTTATTTGTTCAGTGGGAAGTTTTAGTGATTTAATAAATCTATATTTATATTAGTAGTTATGTGATGGAATGTAGCACTTTATAACTGACATGGAAGTGCATTTGCACACAACACTACAAGTTGTAGCTTCTGGCGCGCCAACCCCCTCATTTATAAATTACTAACCCACGCAATAGGCTGGTTTGCTGAATCGGGCGTGATTCTGATCCTTGCGAGCTCATAGCCCACGGGGGTTATTTTCACAATGCTACACTCTCATCCCAAGGCCTAGCCCCTCCTAGCCCCAATGCCTACCTAACCCCTTTTTACTCGCCGCTAGATACCTATATACACGCAAGATAGGCCCTAACGAACAAAGCGGAAAACTCGGGGTGAAATTCGTTCTAATACTTCTACTGACAGACTATGATTAGATTCAAGTCGAATAAGATCTTGCAGAAATGGTGTCCGGCTTTACTGGGATTAAAGTGGTCATAAATCTGCGTACGAGGACATAATAACCTACTCCATAACAAAATAAAATACAATATAATATCTAAGTATTCTTTGACGCCCCAGGCGCTTTTCACAGACCCCTCGTTTCAGTGCTATTTAATATATTGTCCTCATTCCAGTATCAAAGTATTGACCCCGGCCCTGCTCACAAATAACGCCTACAATGGAGAGAAAGCCTTCCCAAATCATCCAGAAGAGGATAATGTATTGCGGCCGCTGCTGGAGGAGTCCCTTCAGCTGGAACGAGCAGTCCAGCTCCAGTATGCCCAAGCGAACCCTGAGTTGATTTAAGTCCTAAACCCTACCAACGCGCACACTGGCGGCCTGCCTGAGGATTGACCCCTCGGAAGGCTTTGAGACTACAGTGTCCCTAAACGATATCTCCTTGCCTCTAGATTCTGGGATACTAGATACTGATAAGGCCTAATGAAAGTCTTTAAACAGCTGTCTAGATATAAAACTTTGATCAGCTAATTTGTAGCTAGATAATAGAAGAATAAGGGGCAAGGATAACCTATAGTTCAGACATTAAAACGTGTCGCTTTTTAGAACTCACTGTACATAACCCAACCTATGCATTCCTAACAATAAAAAGAACACACTCCGAGCCATATATTCCCCGAAATTCCGCTACCTAAATAAACCCACCCTTAATCAAGACATTAATACTTGCTATATTCGTCTTCCTTGCAATCGCAATCGTCTCTTTCGTGGTAGTTTATGCTATCGGAACAAGAGCCGTCTCATCAGTCTCTAACCACATACTCACTAACCTATGCACCGCCTCAGTCGCATATCCCTTCCCCCAAAAGTCTGGGTGAAAGGTGTACCCTTGTTCCCATCTGAGATGGTCTGCGCGTTTGGTACGCTCAAGTTCCACATATAAGGACCCAACGATACAGCCTATAAATAGAATCAGTATGTCTATATAGGCGCGGAAATAGAAATAGAGCAATCTTAGGCCACATTATCTTACCCTTACTCTCTTTATCAGGTAGTGATACATTATCCGCAAGTATGTCCCTCACCGCTTACGCAATCTTTAGATTTGATGGTGAGAACTTCCAAACCCATTGTCTAGTATCTGAGATATTTGTATCAGGGACGTTTTTGATACTATTCAGAATATTTCGTAATATTTTTTTAAACTCCAATCGTTTCAAATACATCCAACTTTCATGGGAAATTAATAATACGTACCTCTCCTTCCTAGCATCTTCCCGACACCGGATATCATACATGCTCTCCACATCGCTGCCAACTACTGGACGAAGTTCTAGACACATAGTTGGTGTGGAAAACTGGAGGGATCGGCTCCATGGTGAAAGGATATAATAAGATGAAATAACGTGATAATGACTGAAATCAAAATTATCATATGTTTAAAGGATATGAAATTACCGTACAGTATATACAAGAAATTGCTAAGTTACGTATAAAATAAGTCATACCTCGACATGTGTAGCCAGTAACAACTAAGTCCGTGGTGTTTTAACTATGAGATATGAAATAATAAAATGTTATTAATATAATATTAATTAATTTTGTATATAGTTATTATTGTGGATTAAAAATTGAGATTTGAAATTGATATGGAGCGTGTATTCGGAAGTGGTGGATTACGTTAGGGACATTGGGAGCAATAGTGCTGAATAGAATAATATAAAACAATTAATAAAAGGATTATAACCAAGCATTTAGATTTAGTCCTAATAAGTTATAATAATATAGATGAAAACTAAAATATAATATTCTATAGGAAGATATGTTCATCTACTGTATGCTAGATCCTTGGTGGGCAGTACCACCGGATAGCAGACGCTGATGCAAACTTAGAATGCTGCTGTTCTTGATGCTGAGATACTCATATTGACTGATTCAGAGCATGGTGTTCTTAAGAGAAGTGTCGACATAGCGAGGGAATCTAGATGGCTAACAACAGGATATTGTTTTGCTTTTTCGGCTGTCATCACGTGAGACCAAGGCGACTTTGAGGACACCACATGTCTGAAACGTGGCTGCCTGTGGAGATGCATATCCAAAGATTCCAAACCAATACAAATGTTAATGCAATACGGAGAATAATATCAAGTTAACTGTGTAATCTTCTTATTAGCTTTATCCCGGGCTGGGTGGCTCCACCAGGCATGTGACTGCAATATTAATAATGGCCCATAGCATCATCGTCCTAAGCTCCTTCCGTGATTCAGTGCAGGCTAACACCAACCGTCCCGGGCGAGGACTGCCCACGCCTTCATAGTATCATATCAATTGATATCATTATATATATATTGTTCATATCGTGTTTGTTTTCCATGGTTATCCCTCTAGCGCCATTCTGCTCGATCTAGGTGCAGTGTCTCCTTACTGCGCAAGTTCCCAGGAGGACCTTGCAAGCACAACAACAGAGAGGGTGTTACCCCTCAACAAAGACTGAGACCCTTCTTAGCAGTGTAAAGAGAATACTCCGGCGGTGATAGGTAAGCCAACCCCGACATTCTGCATTCTGCTGCCATATGGCAAGATTCCTCAGGTTCAGGTGACCGGGTGATCATTCCGATGTCCATCCTCGTGCCGGCTCTGCCCCCCGTGGACATTACTGGTGTGCCTACGAGTCATGGGGTTTCGGCCCTTACTACATGCGATATATAGATTCGAATGCCCGCTTACATTTCTTGTAGCCCCAGGTTCATCCGCAAAAAGGCCACAACCGCGACATGGCTCGCTCAGTCCACGCCGTCTTGTCGTCTTCGTACGATGACGATGACGACGATGACTATGCCCCGTACCCGGCACCGATAACAGCTCCGGTTTCTCCCACGTATCGACGACGTAGAGCATCAGCCCGCGAAACTGATAGCTTGCTCGATAACGACCCACTCCACTACCGAAGATCGACTTACGGGACCTCGAGGCCGGAAACGTTCTTCAGGTACAATACAACAAGTACCCTCCGTCGGTCTCAACACCACAGCCGCGTCGGCTCACAGAACACTCGTTTTGTGCCTGCTCTAAACAGGCAGGAGAGTGATGCAAATGATATCAACAAGGATGGCTTCATGGGTTCATCGTTCCTAGACGAGCGTCTATGGTACGATCAGTTCACGTCAATAGACTGGGTCCATGATAGTATCAAAGACGGAATCCGTCTGCGGCAACTGAGAAGCCGCAAGGACTTCCGGGGCCGTGTTCTTGCCCTATTAGATGGCGCTCAGGGCTGGGTGTTGGTAGCTTTGATCGGCTGTATCACCGCCGCTATCGCTTATTTCGTCGACGTGGCCGACAAAAGTGTTTTTGACCTCAAAGAAGGTGTCTGCACTGGCTCATGGTTATCGAGCCGGAAAACATGCTGCTCTGGTGAGGGTTTCTGTGATGAATGGCGTTCGTGGTCTCAAATACTAGGATTGTCTCGTGTCGATAATGAACAGGTTGACTTGGTCCTGTATGTCCTTTGGGCTGTGGCGATGGCTGTGGTTTCCTGTATCTTAACTATGTTCACAAAGACGGTTGTTCCTTCAACCATCTCCCTGTCTACATTGGACGAGAATCTAGGGGCCGAAAGTGAGCCAGGACCTGCCAGCCCAAGTGGGTACTATACGAAACTGCGAAGCAACCCGGCCATGGTCTACTACTCGGCTGCAGGTAGTGGTGTGGCGGAGGTGAAGGTCATCCTAAGTGGTTTTGTGTTACACGGTTACCTCGGTCTAAAAACACTTATCTTCAAAACTCTTGCCCTAGTCCTATCGATCTCATCTGGAATGAGCTTGGGAAAGGAAGGCCCTTATGTGCATATTGCTACCTGCGTTGGTAACATTTGCAGTCGAATGTTCACGAAATATCGAACAAACGATGCCAAACGCCGTGAAGTCTTGGGGGCTTCGGCCGCTAGCGGCGTGGCCGTGGCATTCGGCGCTCCTATCGGTGGTGTTCTTTTTGGATTGGAAGAAGTCAGGTAAACAACGACATTCAACTTGTAGTATCATATTATTAACAGCTAGCCAGTTACTATTTCCCGCCAAAAACCCTTTTTAGAACTTTTTTCTGCTGCATTGTAAGTGACTTTTTCATATTCATGTTTTCAAGCTAATTTCATTCAAAGGCCGCCACTTTATCCTTGAAATTTCTGAACCCCTACGGCACAGGAAAAATTGTACCATTTGAAGTGCGATACGTTTCTGACTGGGAAATTTTTGAAATGGGTCTTTTTATTCTTCTTGGTGTTTTAGGAGGCGTCGCCGGCGCATTGTTTATCAAAGGAACTGGTATGTGGGCGAGATCATTTCGTCGGATATCAATTATCAAAAGGTGGCCTATTCTGGAAGTCGCTTTAGTGGCTTTTATTACCGGCATAATTAGCTTTTGGAATCGGTATACAAAATTGGGAGTGGCCGAACTCTTGGAGGAACTCACAGTACCTTGTGACCCTACTGGTGTAACAAAAACGGGTCTCTGCCCTGAGAAGGATGAGATCCTGGGAGTCGTGAAGTATTTGCTTTGGGCATTCGTGATCAAGGGATTTTTAACAACAATCACTTTCGGTTTGAAAGTGCCTGCTGGCATTTATGTTCCATCCATGGTTGTAGGCGGTCTCATGGGACGGATGGTTGGCCATCTGACCCAGTACTTCGTGGTTACATATCCGGATTTCTTTCTCTTTGCAAACTGTCCGGCCGAGCCAGGAGTTGAGTCCTGCGTTACTCCAGGTGTCTATGCCATGATTGCAGCAGGAGCTACTATGTGTGGTGTCACGCGACTATCCATTACCCTGGCAGTCATCTTGTTTGAACTAACTGGCAGCTTGAACCATGTGTTGCCATTCTCTGTTGCCATCCTCTGCGCTAAGTGGACTGCCGATGCGATCGAACCTCGCAGCATTTATGTAAGTGAAGATTAAATTGTAAATGGTCAGAGAGATCTAACATTGCAATACAGGATCTCCTTACGGATATGAACGACTATCCGTTCCTTGATAATAAAGGCCACCCTGTGAGCGACCAAACTCTGGGCGATCTTAGCAGATCTACAGGAAAACATCGTATTATCGATATATCTCGATCTCCTCTTGTCAAGGCCAAAGATTTGCGAGGAAAGCTTGACTACCTCCTTATGGCCGGTGAACTGGATAGCGCGTTGCCGATTGTGCGGGACACAATTCTAGTCGGCTTGATTCCGATTACGGATCTCGAGTTTGCACTGGATAAACTTGATGACGAAGATACAGAGTATTGCATCATGTCTCATGATTCAACTTGGACAGACAATAGCAGTGAGCATGAAGAGGGTGCCGAGGTGGTGCATGATTTCACTATCTACATCGACCCAGTAAGTTTAGGCTTTATATATAATGTATTTATGCTAATGGAAACCCCTAGTCTCCTGTGGCACTCGATGTCCATTCCCCCTTGGACCTGGTCTATCAATGCTTCGTCAAGCTGGGGCTACGTTATATCTGTGTCCTCGGTAACGGCAAGTTCCAGGGCTTGGTTCACAAGAAACAATTCGTCAAACATATGAGAGAGCTAGACAAGATCTAGTGGATTTGCATAGCATATATATTGCATCTTTTTATTATTTGTTCGCATGAAGCGATGGCGTTGGATTATCACACCCTTTTGAGAATTTGCATATATAGCCTGATTGTTCGCTGGGTATATTGGTTGATTATTGCGTTTCTTCTGCCTACTCTACTTAGACCAATGTACATTTCAATCAAGACTGTCTTTCATAACCAACCACCCTAATAGAGACCTCACTGTCCTCTAACCACTCCGAAGAAACCTCCTCCCCAACCCATTGTGATACTTCAGCAGCGCTCGCCTCTCGCCATTTATTATCATTACTCAAATCGTCATCCGTAAGCGGGAAAAACGTGTCACAATCAAACCCACCCTCCCCAGACTCCGGCCCTTTCTTAACCCTCGTCATCAAAATCCTCAACTTCTCTCCAAATGCTCCCTGCTCCGCTGACAATCTCAGAGCAGAGGCATATATCTCCCCTCCCCCAATCACAAAAACACTACCTACATCCGCCCTCCGCGCGAGCGTAGCAAGCGCATCATCCAAACTATTCGCTACGACCGCACCACGCCTCGTCCGACCACCCCGTTCTTTCTCCGCATCCTTTTCTCTCTGCCTCTCCAAATCCCCCTCAATCTCCTCCCTCACACCACCCACCGTATCCCGCGTAATGACCACATTCAAGCGATCCTTTAGCGGCCGCAGACTCTTCGGTAGCGAGTAATACGTCTTCCGACCCATGACAATCGCATTCAATGCCCCTGCCCCCGTTGTCTCTGTACCAGTGGGAAGACGCGTTGAGACGCGCGCAAAAAAGTTCATGTCGGATTTTATGCGTGGCCAGGGGAGCGTCCCGTTCTTTCCTATTCCGAGGAGTGTCTCCCCTTGCGGGGAGGGTTTGATGGGCGTTGTGGCGACGATTAGAGTGATGGGGTTGCGCATTGTGGTTGGTGCTGCGCCGGGTTGAGACATTTCGTGGGGGCTAAGGGGTGAGGGAAGAGATAATGGACTATTTGTCGCTTCTCTTTTTTCTTTCTTTTTTTTTGATTGTTTGCTGGAGGAGGTTGGATTGATGTGTTGTGTTGCTTTTGCCGGTTTCGGGAGCCTCCTCAATGAACGTGTTCCTAGTATTGGACTAGAAAAGCGCGTCGATGGTTGATGTAGCGTATTAATGGCGAGTTAGATATTTGTTTGCATAAGTATCGTTATAAATGTATGTTCTGTATATTAGAGGTCGTGTCTGTCCGAAGAGAAATTCACGAGACGCGAGGAGGGAAAGGATATGCGATAAGATAAAGACTTTCCTTGGATCTAGAACTACGGTACCTGGCCATTTAGTCATACTTGAACGTGCACCCTTCAAAAGTAGAGCATCTACAAATCGCATTCATGCTCAATAGTATATTTGATCACACATCACACTCAATCTATCCATCCATCATAACGCCGATGTACCCATACACAGACACCCAAACGCCTTCCCCCGCTATGTATATCACTAACATTAATCCAAATACCAACCAAACCCATCAATCAGAACCATTATTTCGTATTCACGTTTGACCCATTCATAAGCGCCTCTTGGATCGCCTCTTGAACCGCATGGGCGTTTTCTTCAAGCTCTTTGTTCCTTTTCAGGTCATGTTCATCTTCGCCGACGGTGTGGAGTTTCTCGAATAACCATACTTCTTTCATGAAGCGTGTGAGTGAGAGGATGTCTTCCGCCGCGCGGGTCTGTAGGCAGCAGTATGAGCATTACACACGCACGCACACACACATATATATATATAGTCGGGTTCGTGGGGAGAAGACTACTTACAAGAGCCGCAGCCTCGACGTTGAGGTTATACGTGCCGACAGCAGTGTATGTGTTATCAGGGGTGTCAACCTAATTGGCGACGAAACTATATGTAAATAACAATATAATTCATATCAAGAGGAATATATGTACGAACCCTTGCAGGGGCAATGATGTTTTCGAAACGCTGGAGGAGTTGCGTGACATTCGTATTAATGCGGTCTGCAATGCCGCCCGATATAATTAGCTTCTTGTTCTGGGGTTTGGGAAGATGAAATGTGTGGCTTGGTCGCACTGTGTAGAGCTTTGCTTGTAGCTTGTGAATCCATGTTTACATGGATTTGAAATGGGTCCTTGGAGGGATATGTATTGAATAGTTGAAGCCGAGGATTCGGCGTAATATTGATGGTGGGCCGATTATATTGCCAACTTAATTTGGAGCGGTGGGTGAGGCGGTGGGGATTTGAATAAGTGCCAGCTATAGATTAAATGCTGCTGCATTTGGACTTGAATTCTTGTTTACGATTGGGTTGGATTTACAGCAAGAGCTAGTATATTATATTCATTTGTGTGAAATATCTAATTTGTAGGATATGCTAAGAAAACGCCAAACTCCACCACAGCGCTGGAAATGTCTATCGTACATATTTTGACTAGAACACGGTTAATCAGAGGGTAATAATAATGCTAATTCGTAGGTAGTACATACCATAAATCGTTTGTGGAAGTCAGAACGCAGGAGATCCTATGTGATTTTAGTATATTGTCAATTATGATGAGCAGCCGAACCTACGTTGACGAATTCTGGGCCCTTTTTGGTTTCAGTACCACGAGCTTGGTTCTTGAAGACGACATCATCATCCCATCGCCGTTTCATGTTGAAATCTTGTGGGTTCAACAGCGGGTTGCCGCGTGCAATATCGAATTCCCGCTGTTCTTGCTCTTGGGCTTGTCGCTCGAGCTCCTGGATCGATTGTTAGTAAATCTCAAATCTCAAGTTGGCTTAGTTTCTCGAGAATTACCTCTTTTTCTTTTTGTTCCTGCCTCTCCTTTTTGATCTTCTCGAGTTCTCGCATTAGCTCTGCAGCTTCATCTTCGTCATCACTAGACTCCCTGTCAACTCGACCATCATGACAAATTTCGTGCATATGACAAACCTCTCTTCCTCGCTACTCTCACTATCTGACCCCACAGAATCCGCATCTATATCGCGAGTCTCTTCTAAAATCCGTCGCCGTTTGGCTTCCAGGTCTTCTTCGTCCAGATTCTCCTGCACGTTCTCTTCGAGATCTCGCTTACGGTTGGAAACAGGCTGCGCCGAGGATTCTTCGCTGACACCATTCTTCTTTGCAAAATGTGCGGCTTCAGCTGCCAATAGCTCTGCTCTCATATCCCGTGGTTGATCTGCATCGCCGCCTTGGCCTGGTTGGCTGGAAGTCGGTCAGTTGTAGCTGCTTTCGTGTGTACACTGCCTTACATACCGGACTTTAAGGTGCATATAAGCTGGGAGAAGGCGTTGGTGATAGGCTGGACCCCGGAGAGCCTCTTTACCCTGGGCCTATGCTTTGGTCAGTCGCAAATGGTATCGCAGATATGAGATTTGACGTACCGGGTCGAATGTAGGGCGATGTGCTGCGAGATGTTAGCAAAAATAATTAGACACAAGAGAATTAGACAAGCCTTACCTGTAGTCATATTGAAAATGCGAATTTACAGCTTTCTTTCAGTTGCGAAGTTGTCAATGTGGCATATGTGATAGACGGCGTGCGGAATGAAGAGGTGGGCAGTTGACCGCCTTCAGATGATTGGCCACCACGCAAGGAACGTCGAGATCTGCCGCCAAAAGTTCTTCGGAGCTCTTTTGGAGACGAAACATCAACTACTGAGTGCTGACAGATTGACAGTCTTTTTGTTTTTTGTTTTTCATTTAATGTCCTCTTGTTCTACTGCGCCATGTCAAAAGAGACTGCACTGTCAATTGCTGAGCGCGACTTCATCCACGAAGCCCTGCTTCAGAATGTCCGTTTAGACGGGCGAGACGCTGATTCTTTCCGCCCTCTATCCGTGTCGTTTGGAGATGAGTATGGACACGTCAAGGTTAGGCTGGGACAGACGAGGTTGGCAATGACGATCTGATTATTCTGCTCCATGCTAAGCAGTCTGTTTTGATAGTTTGGTTGTGCGCATATCCGCTGAAGTTGCGCAACCCCGCGATGACCGGCAAGCTGATGGCATCTTCCTGATCGCCCTAGAACTTACGACCATGGGCTCACCCGCGTGGGAAAATCTACGGTATTATAACTATTACAGTACCCTCTAAAGTGCTGGCTAATGATGTCAAGGCAAACTGACCTTGAGACTTACGTATCGCGTGTCCTCGATCGCGTAATCCGTCACTCTAATGCCCTTGACACGGAGTCTTTATGCATCCTCAAAGGAAAAAGCTGCTGGCATATCCGTGCCGATGTCCATGTGACCGAATTTGACGGCAATCTCATAGACAGTGCCTGCATTGGTATAATGGCGGGCTTGCAGCATTTCCGTCGCCCAGATATCGAGGTGAAAGAGGGCCAGGTTACAGTGTTCAGTCTCGACGAGCGAGTGCCGGTGCCGCTGAACATCACACACAAACCGCTTTCAGTTACATTCCAGACATTCCACGAGGGAAAGGTTCTGATTTTAGATGCTACCCGCAAAGAGGAGCAGGCATCCGAAGGAGATTTGATCATTGCACTGAACAATTCGGGGGAAACATGCGCTCTCTACAAATCTGCAGGAAGTCCTGTCAGTGCCATTGACGTTATCAACAAGACCGGTCTCGCGTTGCAGAAGGTGCGAGAGATCAACGCAGTAATTAGCAAACATCTCGAAGCCGACCTGGCAAGGCGCGCAAAACAAAACCGTGCGGTCGAAGCCAGTGCCGAAAACGACAGAGAGGGATGAGATGAAACGCTTGCATGGTAACAATAAAGTAGAATTCCGTACCAGACCTGCATCGTATCTCAGGCCACCGACCAGCCAGAGCCAAAGCTTACATTTGCACAGCCGGCGGTTCGTATTCATAATTAGGTGTCTTGTGGCGGGCCCCTGTTTTGAAGCGGTTTCACGGTTGCCTGGACGGTGGACCACCATCATTACTTCTCCCATGGCGGTGCAACCGATCAACCCTTGGGAGTAGATGGAGCGGCCCTTGAATGCGCATGAACAGGGAAATTAGCTGTCAAACAGAACATCGATTGATCGGTGCATTGGGTGTTGGGCTGCTGGAGAATAGAAACAACAATAGTTAATTAACAATAATGATTATATAGTCCGAGCCAAACATGATACGCGCCGAAAATAGGATGTTCGCGAATAATAATAGCCCGTAGGGAGCATTCGTAGGGAAGCGTGGCTTAGGCTCACCTGCCGCCCGTGCCTCGCCTGATTGGCGCCCCAGGCAAGACATCGACCCAGCCCAGCTCTAGCACTGCTAGTAGTACGTACTAACTGCGAACTGCCTTCTGTATCGCCTCGGAGCTGACATTTTACTGCCACCGCAGAGAAAAGGCAAGAAATTATCAACAGTGCCTGTAGACTCCCAAGTCACCGCGCGAGGCCGTTGCTGAAGACAATTATCCCCTTCGCATCCGCGTGTCTATCCCTCCGTCGCAACAAACACACCCGTCGCCATCCCTCACCGTGCCGGCCAATGCTTCAGGGGTTTCTTCGTTGACGCATCTCCCCCACCACTACATCCCTGAGGAGGGTGTTTACCCGCCCTGTATACGATGGCCAGCGGTAGGCCTCCTGGACGAAGCCATCCGTCCGCTGGCCGCGATGGCGACTTGCTGCAGCTCGATGAGCATGGCGGCCAATCCGTGTACAACAGCGGCCAGCGCCCCCCGGTGAACGACGACCACCTGTTGGAGCAGTACAACATCGACGATTCCGATCAACCGCGCCCGTCTGTTTCCTACGATGATTTCGTTGGAGCCAGAAATGCCGCTGCTGGTGGTGCGCATGGCGATTCAAACCGGCACCTGGATTCCTCCGCGAGCAACCCATACCTTGGCGCGCCTGCACACCGGACATACTCGCAGACATCCGACCTGGACAACTTCCAACGCTATTCCGATGTCGATGACTACGAAGATGGACACATGCATGGATACTACAATGATATGGACGATGAGCATCTGCCATCGGGCAGGGTGCGACAGCAACATGAGCGCAATAGTATTTTGGGGCTGGGCGGTGGACTGATGGGCAAAGCGAAGAACATGCTCGGCATGGGTTCGGAGTACTCAGAGATGGATCTACCACTGACAGAAGCTGGAGCTAGGAGGTCACAACTCGGCGATGATGCCAGTTCTGCAAAACCGAAAAAGAAAGGCTTCAGCTCTTCAAGCTTCAAATTCGGTAGGAGGAAGGTCGATCCAGCGTCTTTGGGGCCCCGGAATATTTTGCTCAACAATGCACCTGCCAATTCTGCCCAGAAATATGTCGACAACCATATCTCGACCGCCAAATACAACATTATCACCTTCATCCCCAAATTCCTCTACGAACAGTTTTCCAAATATGCCAACTTATTCTTCTTGTTTACCGCCGCCCTACAACAGATTCCTAACGTCACGCCTACGAACAGATACACAACCATTGTCCCGCTAGGTATTGTCCTATTGGTCTCCGCCATTAAAGAGCTGGTTGAAGATTATAAACGAAGATCCTCGGATAATTTACTGAATACAGCCGGAGCCCTCGTTTTGAAAGGGTCTCAATTTCAAGAGACCAAATGGCTAGACGTTGCTGTGGGCGACATTGTCCGCGTTGAGTCTGAAGACCCCTTTCCTGCGGATCTGGTTTTGTTAGCTAGTTCTGAACCCGAAGGTCTTTGCTATATTGAAACCGCCAACCTGGATGGTGAGACCAATTTGAAGATAAAACAGGCCATTCCAGAAACAGCCCACCTTGTCAACCCTAGCGACCTAAGCCGATTGAGTGGACGTCTACGATCAGAACAACCGAATAGCAGTCTCTATACCTACGAAGCCACATTGACGATGCATGCTGGAGGAGGGGAAAAGGAGCTGCCTATTTCACCGGAACAACTTCTTCTTCGTGGCGCAACTCTCCGCAACACTCCTTGGATTCACGGAATTGTTGTTTTCACCGGCCACGAGACGAAATTAATGCGAAACGCCACAGCCACCCCTATCAAGAGAACTGCGGTCGAGCGTACCGTGAATCTGCAAATTTTGATGCTGGTTGCAATTCTTATCGGTTTGAGTGTTATCACCTCGGTAGGTGATCTAATCATGCGCAAAACGTCGAGCAGCAAGCTGGCCTATCTGGGCTACGGTGACTACCAGGTTGCCAAGCAATTTTTCATGGACATTGCTACCAACTGGGTTTTGTTTTCCAATCTGGTGCCAATCTCACTCTTCGTCACAATTGAAATCGTCAAATACTTCCAGGCTTTCCTGATCAATTCCGATTTGGACATGTACTATGACAAAACCGATACGCCAGCCACCTGCCGTACCTCATCTCTCGTTGAAGAACTTGGGCAGATCGAATATATCTTTTCTGACAAGACGGGCACTTTAACCTGCAATATAATGGAGTTTAAACAGTGTTCAATCGGCGGAATTCAATACGCCGGTGAGGTTCCGGAGGACCGGAGGGCGACGATGGATGAAGAAGGAGGCATCTACGACTACAAGCAACTTCAAGAAAATTTACAGACTCACCCGAGCTCAGCAGCTATCCACCATTTCCTCACGCTGCTTGCTACATGCCATACAGTGATTCCCGAAAAGAGAGATGATAAACCTGGTGAGATTAAGTATCAAGCTGCGTCTCCTGATGAGGGGGCATTGGTTGAAGGTGCTGTGACTCTTGGATACAAGTTTACAAACAGAAAGCCTCGGACTGTGCAGATCACGGTGGGTGGACAGGAATACGAATATGAACTCTTGGCTGTGTGTGAATTCAACTCGACTAGGAAACGAATGTCGACTATTTACCGATGCCCGGATGGCAAGGTCAGAGTTTACTGCAAAGGTGCCGATACAGTTATCTTGGAGCGCTTACATCCGGATAACCCAACCGTGGAGGTGACGTTACAACATTTGGAAGAATATGCTTCTGAAGGATTGCGAACGTTGTGTTTGGCCATGCGAGAAGTTCCAGAGGAGGAATACCAACAATGGATTCAAATCCATGAAAAAGCCGCCACCACGGTTAGCGGTAACCGTCAAGATGAGCTGGATAAGGCTTCTGAACTTATCGAAAAAGACTTTTACCTTCTCGGAGCGACTGCTATCGAGGATAGGCTGCAAGACGGTGTTCCTGACACCATCCACACCCTTCAGCAAGCCGGTATAAAGGTTTGGGTGTTGACTGGTGATAGACAAGAAACCGCTATCAACATTGGGATGTCCTGCAAGCTTATCTCTGAAGATATGTCATTACTCATTGTTAACCAAGAAAATTCCGCGGCTACGCGGGAAGATATTTCCAAGAAACTTCAAGCAGTGCAGAGTCAACTTGCTTCTGGAGGCGAGATCGAGCCACTTGCACTAATCATTGATGGAAAATCATTGACTTTTGCATTGGAGAAGGATATGGAGAAAATGTTTTTGGACCTCGCAATCTTATGCAAAGCAGTTGTTTGCTGGTAAGTTACCCTCATCTAGTCTTGCAGAATGCGACTTAACCGGTTTTAGTCGTGTCTCGCCTCTTCAAAAAGCACTTGTTGTCAAACTTGTCAAGCGTCATTTGAAATCCCTCCTTCTGGCTATTGGCGATGGTGCCAACGACGTGTCCATGATCCAAGCGGCCCATGTCGGCGTTGGTATCAGTGGTGTCGAAGGACTTCAAGCCGCACGTGCTGCCGACGTTTCGATTGCGCAGTTCCGCTTCCTGCGTAAACTTCTTCTTGTTCACGGTTCCTGGGCATACCAGCGTATTAGTCGAGTCATCTTGTTCTCGTTCTACAAAAATATTGCGTTGAACATGACTCAATTCTGGGTAAGTCTGATGGCTTCGTTTTATGATAGTATGCTAACAAACCACAGTATGCCTTCCAAAACGCTTTCTCTGGAGAGGTCATTTACGAATCATGGACGTTATCTTTCTACAACGTCATTTTCACCGTCTTCCCCCCATTCGTCCTCGGTATTGTGGATCAATTTATCTCGGCTCGGTTGTTGGATCGCTATCCACAGCTCTATCAACTCGGCCAAAAAGGTGTATTTTTCAAGTTTTCAAACTTTTGGTCTTGGATTCTCAATGGCTTCTACCACTCCCTCCTTGCCTATATTATCGGCGAGGGCGTTTTCTACAACGACCTCAAGGAGCAGAATGGCATGGCTACAGGCCACTGGGTTTGGGGAACTTCCATGTACACGGCGGTTCTCGTCACGGTTCTTGGAAAGGCATCTCTCATCACGAACATCTGGACCAAGTACCACGTCATGGCTATTCCTGGATCTCTCCTTCTGTGGTTGATATTCCTTCCCGCATATGGTTACGCAGCGCCTGCGATCGGATTTTCACGGGAATACCAAGGTATTATCCCAGTCGTTTTCTCAATACCCCAATTCTATTTGATGGCCTTGCTCTTGCCTGCCGTATGCTTGATTCGTGACTTTGCATGGAAATATGCGAAACGAATGTACATGCCGCAGGCCTACCACCACGTCCAAGAAATCCAAAAGTACAACGTGCAGGACTACCGGCCAAGAATGGAACAATTCCAAAAAGCCATCCGCAAAGTCCGCCAGGTGCAACGTATGCGCAAACAGCGTGGTTATGCCTTTAGCCAAGCTGACGAAGGTGGACAACAAATGAGAATTGTGAATGCTTATGATACGACCAAAAGTCGTGGCCGATATGGTGAGATGGGTAGCTCACGGCCACTGCAATGACCTGTTTTTTTTCTTCTTCTCGACTTGCTTACATGCTGTTGTGTGTGTTTTTATTCGCTGTGTGCGTGTCATTGGAGGACAGCGCTTGGAAATATCTCATCCTCTTGTAATTTTTGAGAAAGCCTCTATTCTTTTCATCCTATTGTGTATTCATTAGCCCTTTAGCATTATAGCGATTGGTGAGGACAATATATATACCTTTCAGTTGACGTTTGAGTCTTTCGATATAAGATAACAATATGCACGAATAGAGTTGGATAATTGTCGGCCCGAGACGAGCATGCGGGGATGACGTGACATCAGCAGTAATAGTTCGCTGTAGGCGGGGTCTATAATATTACTTTATCGTACTTTATCGACGACACTTCGACAATAATGATTTATTTCATTGACCTAATCTGATTATGGGCAGTTAAACTAATATCAACGGTCGATGCATGAGTCTGGATAGCACCTGCTATTGCTCCTACCATTACCATGGAGGACATGCAACTCCCCATGTTGACTACACAATTGATATACTAATCAACGATGCATTATATCTCGACCTATATATATAGCCATGCAAATGCGCCAACATCGATATAACCACATCTAGTATATAATATACCCGAACAGATGGCGGTATCAACTACCAGAGCACTAACATCCTCACCCATCGCGACAACCCCGCTGCCTCTTTTTGCAAACTGTCCACCAATTTTTGTTCTCCCCACTCGCCTTGACCTGGAAACCCTTCATTCTATTGAAGAAGAGCTCACCAGGCATGCAGCCTCTCTGACATATGACATTTCCGAGGCTAGAATCGTGCTCGGCACAATTGTGCAGCGAAAGCGGGCAGCTCTAGAGTTAAGGACGAGGGGTGTTTGGACCGAGGAAGTTTTGCCAGTGCCAGTGGCTACGGTAAAGGAGGCCGGTGAGCCCCCTTTGAAGAGGCGTCGAATAGGGCTAGATTTTAAAGAGGCTGGTCAGGAGATTTTGGACTTGAGGACGGAGTCTGAGTCGGAGCGTGGGTCTCCGAAAGAGAAGCTGCGAAGGCTGTCGCGGTCGTCTAAAAGTACGGAAACAGATGATGGGCAGGAACCCATTTTCCAGGAACAAAAAAATACAGATTTGTTTCAGGAAGGACATATCAAAGTCCTCAAACTGGAATGGGTAGCTCAATCCATCAAAGCAGGAAAAGCTCTTCCACTTGATCCATTTGTTATCTACCATGGCAAAATCACCGCTCGACCCGAAGATCTTCAAACGTCGAAAGCGAAGCTAAAAACGACAACGTCAACACTCCATCAATCAGAGAGCATCATCACGCGCGCAATCCAAGATGCAGCCTCCCAGCCGGCAGCAGTTCCGAATCCGTATAGCTCAAAATTTGGACCCAGAAGATCAAAACAGCCGCAAGGGTCTCAAGCAAGCCAATCCCATCCTCCTCCGACATTGTATCGCCAAACAACCTCAGAGCATGACCAGAGCATTCCCATCCCCCCTGCCCCGGAATGGGTGAAAGACGGTGTACTGTATGCCTGCATGCATTCTGCGCCTTCGCACCCACCAAATGAGCAGTTTATTAATCAATTGGTGAAGATCCGCACTGTGCGCGAGCTTACCCTAGATCAGATCGGGGTGCGTGCCTATAGTACTTCGATTGCAGCGATAGCTGCTTATCCATATGAAATCCGTAGTCCAGTGGAGATCCTATCCCTCCCCGGCTGCGATGCCAAAATTGCCAACCTTTTTATGGAATATAGGAATAATGCTGATGGGACGCTTGAGGCAGCCGCAGTCCTTGATAAAGACCCAGCGATCAGTATCATCTACCAGTTTTATAGAATATGGGGCGTCGGCGCCAAAACGGCGAGGGAGTTTTACTATCAACGCCAGTGGCGTGACCTGGAGGATCTCATTGAACATGGCTGGAACAGTCTTTCTCGCGTCCAGCAGATTGGGTTGAAATTCTATGACGAATTTCTCGCTGGCATTCCTCGCTCCGAAGTCACTGATATTGCGAAAATTATTCATAAGCATGCACATCTCGTTCGACCAGGTTGTGACTATGACGGTCAGGGGATTGAATGTATCGTCGTCGGTGGTTATCGTCGTGGCAAGGAAGTCTCCGGAGATATTGATCTGTTGCTCAGTCATCGCGATGAGCGGGTTACCAAGAATCTCATCATAGATATTGTCAGCAGTCTCGAGAACGAGGGCTGGATCACCCATACCCTGGTTCTCCACATGACAACGTCTAGCCGAGAGCAACAAACTCTTCCATTCCGCGGCGATCCTGGCGCCCATCATTTCGATAGCCTTGACAAAGCGCTCGTTGTATGGCAAGACCCATATTTCGATGACAAGTCTGTGACCAACACTGCAGAAAACCCCGTCGAGGATACAGAGCAGGCGAAGCGTCGCAGAAACCCGAATCCGCATCGGCGTGTCGATATCATTATTTCCCCGTGGCGCACAGTTGGTTGTGCGGTGTTGGGGTGGTCAGGCGACACCACTTTTGAGCGGGATTTGCGGAGGTATGCCAAAAAGGCTCATGGATGGAAATTCGACTCGAGTGGAGTGAGGGAAAGGACGAGTGGAGGTAATGTGATTGATTTGGAGAAGGGTGGAACGACGTGGGAAGAAAGGGAGAGGTTGGTTATGGAAGGGTTGGGTGTAGGCTGGAGGCCGGCAAGTGAGAGGTGTACGAGATGAATGTCTATAGCGGATCGATGGTGTATAAGTTGATTATGCTGGCATTTTTGATTACTTCACACTAGGCTATTATCCATTAATAATTTGAAGCTTCCAAAAATTTATCACTGATGTATGTAGTCCGCCTCTAAAAACTACTCTATATAGTAAAATATCATCGCTGTCTCGAATTACGCTTGTCATCCTTCGAATAATATGCAAGTGAGCCATTCAGTTAACCTCGTCATGCAGACGAGTAGAAGCAACGGAACTTCCACCTTTCCCCATCTCAACACGCGGAGCAGCGTGCGTGCGACCTACAGAATCACCCTCTATAATCACCTCAGCAATCACATCCCCATTATCCTCCGAATTCAAAGCATCATCTCGGAAACCTTCCTCATCACCTACCCGTCCCTTTCTACGTCGCCCAACCCATCTCCTCCAGGGCTTATAGCACACGACACTCAACGTCCCGAAAACCACAAAGCAGCCACAAATACCACCTCCGATAACATCATAATAGTCACCCGCAGTTTCAACGCCATCCCAAAACGGACCCGAAACATCGGCAACATTTAGGACAAGAGTGAGGATTTGTATTACACCGATCACGATTGCGACTATGACTGTAAGGGAGGTTAGAACGATGGAGAAATAGAGGAAGGCGATGGGGTCGCGAGGGTTTTGGGAGTTTTGGTCGTTTTGTTCAACAACTGCGTCGGACTCGTGGAGGGTTTCAATGACGGCAGGTTGAGTGTCTGGTTTGGGGGGTAGAAAGTTGGTTGCTGGTTGAATGTAAAGTGATAGCATTAGAGCGCCGTCGGCTGTGTCGATAAGACACATTCCGGCTGTTCCCTGTGTCAGCTTTGCCCAGCAAATAGATCAGATTCAACAAACGCTTACCGGTGAAGAGAATAGGGAAGATTAATATCACCCAGATATCAGTGCCACGAGCAGCTTGGATAGAGGAAATGCCCAATAAGGCAATCTCGGAAGATGTATCAAACCCTAATCCAAACAAAACCCCAAGTGGATACATTTTCCATGGTCTAGCGTTGTCAGTATATGTTCAGAATCTATTTTCTTTTTGTTTTTTTCCATCCAGAAAGTGTTACCATACCTATCAATAAGTTTGAACATCTTCTTGAGTACCGAGAACAAGATACCGCCCCCTTCGATTTTCCATACATCTGACGTTTCTCCTTCATTAAGATTGAGCAATTTGCGCATTTGCTGGATGAGTTTGTACAAAATGTACATGTTCATGATTCCGAGGAGAATGAGGAATGAAGCGCTAACTGATGTGCCGATAATGCCGCCTATTTTACTGAAGCTGCCAAATCGACTTGACACCGCAGCGGCAGTGGCAGCAACCACAAGGGAGGTAATAATGACGATTCTAATTTTGTCTTGTTAGACGCATAATTGGATGAAGAGCAGTAAAGAGAATATATCTTACGTAGAATGTCCTAGCGAGAAAAAGGTTCCAACGGTGACTGGTGACTGGCCTGTAGCTAGGAGTCGTCTAGTCATCAAATCAATGGCCTATATTCACAGGAGTCAGAATATGTAGAAGAGGGCGGTGTTAAACATTGCTGAGGCCATACAGATATGTGGTCCGCATCTAAGGCGTGCCGCAGACCTAATGAATATGAAATTGCAGCGGTAGATATCAATGAACTGAGCTTTTAATTAGAACTTTGAAGTTCTCTTTTTCGTTTTCAGAAATACTGGCTGACAGGTAAGATTCACTCACGGGTAAAAATGCTAGTATTAAGTCAGTTTTAATTCTCATATACCGATCTGCAAAGTGACCAGAAAATAGCATTGAGACGTAACTCACCAATACGATACCACAAACAGCCCACACAAACAAATTAATCAGGGCAATCAACCCGATTATTCCAATTGCTGGTAGCGGAATCTTCTTTATCCCTGGTATTCGGCCATGTGTAGTCTCAGCTCGATGGAGGAGCTTCTTCTTGACCGATATCCTTCCTTGCTCGGTTCGGATATTACCCATTGGTTCATCATCAATTAGGATCAAAGAATTGCGATGGTTCTGGTTTTGGATCTGCATTTTGTTTTCTCTAATCGAGATCAAGTTAATCTCCTGTGACTTTCTTTCCTCGAATTGTCTGTCGGCTGCAGGGATGCCCTGGCAAGGGACTAGCAGTTGTTCCGTCACACAATGCAAGCTGCGAGTGACCGTATTTCCAGAAGAAAGAAAAATAGAAAAAAGATAGGAAATGAGTAGGTTTTTTAATCAGGTTTTAGGGCGGCACTCTACTTGGCAGTGCTTGCTGCGGTGGAATTGACGGCGGAAGTGGGGAGCCAGACCCAGAGGTGAGACTCCACAAGGTACCAGTTAGTAGCAACAATAAATTCAATGCAATGTAGCTGAGAGAGAATCAAGTGAGTAAGAATATTAGAACATGCAGTAGAAATTAAATATTGACGAATTCCTACATGTGTAAATAGCAGAATATGGCGCCGGCTGCGTCTCACAGATCTAATCAACTGATATGTCAAGCCCTAAAGGCGCCGTTGGATGCATATCTTATCGCACAACTCTCACTGGCCACGCCGCTCCCTAGCATGACTAACGGAGATTGAGTAATGATATGATTCATCACACTACAATGGCATTCTTTTCCTCCATCATTTTTCTCCTTTTCTGTCGTGCCTCATCGAATTTTATCATGTTCCAAATTGATTTCCACGTCACTGGTGGGTTTCTGTTGAGAAGAGAGCGCCAGAAAACCACAATGATAAGCGTCGATGGGATCGTTACGACCCAGTATATCCATAGTTGCTTGGACGCTTGGAGCTGATCTTCTCCAAACTGGAAGAATGTTGTGTTAAAGATAGCCTGTGGTTGGAGAAAAACAGTTAAAGGTATATCTACCAAGAATTTCGAGACTAGCACTTACAGAGATGAAGGTCGCGGGCAAGAAAATCATTGTCAAGAATGCAATGGACTTCATCACTCTATTGTCTTGCTGTACGATTCGATTATACGCCTAAATAATAGTGAACAACGCGGAAGGGAAAATATTGTCAAACAAAGAATATGAGACCTACCACCGTGATTTCACTTTTCAACCTCGAATAGTTGGATATTGACCGCTCTTTCAGACTTTTCAGCATCTGGATTTGAAAGTCCAGGTATTCATTGACTTGCTCGCAATACTCTGCCGCGAGTGGGATAGGCAATCTCGCGTGAACCTTCTTTTGCTGTTCCAAAAGCTTTTCGAAAGTTTGGATAGTCACATGCAGGACTTCTGAAACATGAATCGAGTGTCGCGAAATTTCATGCATCGCCTCGAAATCAGGTCCCGCTGTTGGCCGTCGCTATTCAAAGTTGATTAGAGCGATTAAATGCTATTACATCGCATGTAAGAATGCCGCAGCTGACCTTTTCGATTTCTCGGATTGGATCCCTGATAGCCCAGACCGACTCATCGTTCAGCCGTACGATTTGGTCCATCAAAGGTAGATGCATTGCGAACGGGTCCCTGGAATCAGGAGCCTTGTTCTGTAGGGCATCCTGCATGTGACGTGGAAAATCGTCTGGTGTGTCGATACAAAGAATTCTTCGCTGACCGTTAAAGTCCCAGCGGCTTACGATTGTCATCTCATACCATTTGTAGTCTTTGCCATTCGGTAACGGTTCATCTAGAATCATCTTCACAAGACAGCGGAACCAAGTGCCTTCACAGATGAGTGTTCATTTTTAGAAGATAAGGAGAAAGGAACTTACTGTAGCTTCGCAGCTTATCTTCCTCATTGTAATAGACCTTGGAACCGCAGTATCCATTGATCTCATGGCACATTCTTGAAGCGAGTATATCCGGAGCATTGAACTTTCTCAAGATTGCAATCCTTTCTTCCTCGTTAACGGGGTATCTTTTGACTGGTACAAATCTGCAATTGGCTTAGCATGTCTAAATCGTATGCTTTATTCCAAAGTGATCGCTCACATATAGGAACATTCCGGAAAGTTGGACGGCTATACAAGTCAAAATCAGCCCTTCAAAACCGCGAGAGCGGGATGCTCACATCCAAGTCATATATCGTGTCTTGCAGCCATGCTTCTGAAGCTATGTATCCGCGTATTAGCAGCCTTGTCCCGTGTTAAGCAGTAGTACCGTCCACTCACGCTCATCATAATACAGAATATTTACAGCAGGTGGTTTCAATCCCATGATATCAATATATATATCGGTATATATCGATAATTTTCCAACAACTGGGTAGAATATATAGGATAAATCAAGAACAAGTCTTGAAAATTTCGGGAGCAACGAGGTTGGGGACACGGCCGGTTTGGCGTCGATTCGCATGCATGATGGTGCGCCGTCACTCACTAAAGCCTCTTTCCCCCACTCCCCGCTTGTCTGTCGCACAGGATGACACTTGTGCGATCGAAATACTCAAGGCTGGCTGGTCATTTTTAATATTCTTTATTTTTGAGCTGTAATATTTCCTATTAGAGTTGTCAGGAGTAAGTGCCAGCGCTTGGGCTAAGCGGAAACATCCGTTGTTTACCCTTACCAATAAATACTACGGATGGTTAAAGAGCCTCACAAGTGGGTTTGACTTTCGCATAAATTAGCCCAAATATTATTGATTGTACAAATAAAAAAATTCCAAAACGGAGAATAGGATTCTAGCTTTATTTACTATTAGGGTATCTTTACAGCACAAGTTGGTATAGTCTAGATCGATTTAGAAATCAGAGATAAATGTTTATTTAATTACGTAGGTATTCAATGTTCAATGTTGATGTCAAGATTAGATATATTCAAATGCTTGATATGCATATGCTAGTTTGCTAACAGAGTATATATACAAAAGAGAAGCAACCAAGGCTAGTATGTAAATGTATTCGCTCAAATGGTTCTTTTATGTCATCAAAGCCGTAGCTGCATACTGGAATTACTCGTCGTTTGCCATGGTAAACCATGTTGAGCTAGGCAATTCCTTTCTTGCAGTCTGACGTGCCATCTGCTTAATATAATAAGCAATCAGGGTCTCAGAATATTATGTAGCGCTATGGCTAGATTCTAATCCCTCTTGACAAAGCGACGGCTTTCTCTCTATGGAGATGAGCTGCGCTCGATGTCGTGCATTCCGATATGCACATTTTATTGTTGAAGTAGTTCCCGCTTATTATAATGACTTCAACCGAAGACTGGTACAGCTGATGGAGTTGGCACCCACATTGTGATGGTGGGCTTGTTCTGGTAGAATTCAGGTCCGATGAGAATGTTCCACTCATTTCGTGTGATCGGGGTCACGTCGGAAGCGGATATTGGGGTCTTTGGCCCGCGTTTTGGTGTGCCAGCGCGAGATGGAACACGAGTGGGAACATTTCGTGATGAAGCCATTCCAGGTCGGCGAGCTCGGGGCCCGACTCGCATGACTGGCGATCTCCGTGCAGCCTCTCGTCGGACGGGGGCGGCTGTTGGAACTGCTTTAGGTTTGGGGATGACAATTCCATCTTGACCATAGCGGGCCTTGTATGCGGTGGCAACTTTTGTAAGCAGATCGTCGGTGACTGACAAATGCTCGTAAACTCGGTGGAAGAAGCCGAGGCTGAATGGGCGACCTTGGCAGTTGGTAACGGTTTTGTGAAGCAGGTGTACGCAGGATGAGATGTATTTCTCCTCGTTAACTGTGTTCTTCTTGGTCTGTTGAGTATTGGCGAGAACACAAAGACGGCGTTTGAGTGTGTAGATGCGGTCGACGTTGAGGAGAGTAAGGCCTTCTTGGCTGAAAAGGATATCGTTCTGTCTGATTGATTGTTCGACGAGGTACTCGTTTTTCAATCGTAGTGAGAGGTGTTCATTCAATGCGTCTGTCCAGCATTGGCCGAGAGAGAATTTTTTGGCACCTTTCTCGACGATCTTGTAGAAGATCTTCCATGAGGGCAGATCGAGCTTGGTCACTGGGATGATGATCAGGTCGGCAGGCTGGCCGGTTGGGACGGGTTGTCCGCGTCCAACGAGTAATGTGACGTGCAATGACTTTTGTTGGAGCTTCTGAGAAATGTATTCCAGAGCTGGTAGTGTTGATGGTGTCAGGGCGTCGGAGTCAAAGTTGAAGTCGGGGCTCAGTGGAGGAGAGATCATGTCGGATGTGATAGTTCGGGGGAATTTGGTCCCGTGCCAATGGAAAGAGGAAGTCGAAGGACAACCATTGTGACTGTTTATGTTCTCCTGAACGTGTATGTATGGAGATTTAATGGAGTGGGAGGAGGTGGATGGTCTAGAGTAAGGAGAGAGAGTCTGCATGAGCTGGGGGTGACCCCCGGCTTGATATAGACGGACTGCATCTTTCTCCTCCTGAGAAGGTTTGTTATGTCTATAGATAGCTCCAATTCACCCCCTCTTTTACCCGCGTCCAGATGCAAGCTAGCCCTTAGCTCTAAAGGTTGACAGTGTCCTGATTGCCAATGAAATTATTAGTGCAATCGGCTGCGTGACATCAATTAACCTGCATTATGCTAAAGTTGCAAATTTGGAGGGGAAAGTACCATTTCTGGTTAGCCTGCTGAGTTTACTTCTAAAAATGACAGCAAATTAATTAGGCTTGACTTATCCTAGCACTATCATTGGCTGAAAGCATAATTTGGCGTTCTTGGCACAGCATCTAAAAATAAACTTGACCGCTGTAAATCTACAATATTGGCCAATTAGAGCGTATTATGTGTGCTATCACACTGTCACCTGCATGTGCCTTCGCTACAAATGTGATAAACCTGCATCCAGATAGGTAAAAATAGCATCCGTTAATCTTAACTAAACTCGGTTAACTTTGACATTGTAGGCTGCAATTAGCTAGCATTTCACCTGAATGTGTCCTGATTTAGACAATATTGATATGATAAGGCCTTAAATTAGCAACATTCGCCTCTTGGCGTTATCTCCTGCAGCATACATGATGCTCTATTGTTCTTTAGGGTGGTTCTTTTCGAGAAGCATATATATCAGATCAACTCCGCATCCAATTCAAAAAATTCCATGCTTACAACATCAATCAAGTCTTGTTAATTGTGGTTAATAGCTAACTTGCCAGCATCTCAGGCCTCTCTTGGCAGTGCATGTTCACCTACACCTTCGAAGAAAAAAAATGACTCAAGTCATGCCTCCACCATGAACTATTGATTTTATAGCGCTTCATTTTGTAATTGTAGTGGCCTGCGGATTTTGGAGGCTTTCTCGGTCGGGCATTGCTCAAATTCATTATCTCACGGTGACCCAGATTTCGGCAGCCAAAAGCGTTCTCAGCCCAATGAATAACATGCAAATATCGCTCTGGTTTTCGGAAAAACAACAGGTTGCCAATAATTGGCATGCATGACAACATGGCTTTGCTGACCGAGTCGTTCTCTCGTAGTGTATTTCCTGACTAGGTAAGTCTATTGACAAAGGAGTGGTCTCGCTGGTTGAGATCGCACAAGACGACACACGGGGAACCAACATCGTGCATATGGACCCTTTTTAGATTATCAATAGTCAAAAACCAGCAATAAAAAATAAATCAAACCGTCGTCTAGATCTGAATGCTGATTCACTATCAATTAGGCCATAGCGAGCGGGGTATGTGCCACGGCGGCTATGCGGTCAATCAAATGAAGCCACTAATCACCGCATGTTATTAGCCATATTACCACTAGCAAATTTTGTTATTAATCTCAAGTACTAGAGCCAATAGAGCTTTCATCTTTCGGGAGGGCTGCCAACACCGCAGGCCATCGGAAAGTTAGTTAACTGTTGTCAATAACAAGGCTGACCACCTCCTCATATCGAATATCAAATCTGAGCAGAGAAATTGACGCCACATGGTGACGCTAAGGATATAGGGAGGGTTGGTTTGATGAATGATTACCAACATTTCCTCCTCAGCTCAGGTATATGCTTACGAAAAAAAAGATAACGCGGAGTTAGGTTGCGTATGTACTTTTGTTGGCATTCATGCAGGTTGGAACTCTCACTATAGGCTCTTGTAAATCATCCGTTAACAGTAGACACCAATCAGATAAGGAGAAGAAACCATCCGTATTTCCTAGGCTAAATTAGGCCGACTACGTTTTAGCCTTGCGACTTATACCAGGTCTAATCCTCAAAACTCTGCAAGCCTCATTTTGTGAACGATTAGGTATTCGAAGCCATGAGTAAGAAGAGGCTCGATCATAGTGCATATACGGTGAGTTGGGTTACCACCCTCCACCGCGAGTTGGTCGCTTCACGATTATTACTGGATGAGGAGCATGAAGATCTCTTCACCAATGCCCAAGATCCAAACTCCTATATTCTTGGAGAGATTGGTGTCCACAATATAGTTTCTGTCTTTCCTGGAGAAGGACAATCTGGAGTAGTACCAGCTGCCCATATCGTCGCTCATATGGTCCACGCCTCTCCCAATATACAATTTGGACTGTTGATCGGAATTGGCGTGGTTGCTCCCAGAACTCCAGACCTTGAGAATTCATACCACGATATACGACTCGGGACGTCGTTGTGAGTTGTCCTTATAAAATAAAGATAAGAACATTCTTGATAAGACTCTTGCTAGAAAATATACCAACAGACGAGGCAGGTGGAATGGTGCACTATGATAAAGGACATTTTGAAGAAAGTGGCTGTAATGCCAACTCTCACGTAAATAAGCCACCGGATTTCCTACTCAAAAGGTTCAAAAACTGCACACGGACCATGCTCTTGGTATGGGTAAGATGAATGAATACATCAGCAGAGTACAGGAACTTGGGACCCGAATACCAGCCCTGAGAGAGTATTCTTTTCTTTAAAGAGCTTATGATAAGCTCTTTAAAGCTAGCACTTTTCATATTGGGAAGGACAATTGCTCTATGTGTGATTCTCAAGCATTGGAAAAACGTATTGATCGAGATGAACCAACCGTTCATTACGGGTTGATGGCCTCCGGAAGCCAGGTCATAGCATCGGCAAAGCGTCGTGACGAACTACGGGACAAGAGAAATATCTTATGTTTCGAAACGGAAGTAGCGGGGCTGATAAATTATTTCCCCTGTATTGCTATTATAGGTATCTCTAACTAACCTGATAGCCATAAGAATGATAGATGGCAATCTTATGCGGCTGTTACGGCTGCTGCGTATGCCAAAGACTTGCTCCGCATAATTTTGGCGCAGAATATTGAAAACATGAACAGTGCGATCACTGTAATTCAGAAATGTGAGATCATCATTTATTTTATTAAAGCAGCCATGTTCACTTTGGTTCTTATAAGTTTATACTGACATTGTCGTATAGTCACTGAGTTGGTGTGGCCAGCATAGAGACTAAGATATCTAGCATAAGAAATACATTTGACGAAAGTAAGAAAGTTGCAACCCTAAACATTTTCCTCCGTCAGGCTATGTTAATGAATCAAGGACCATGTTCACAAGCGGAAGGAAAGAACAGGAGGCTGGTTCTTGACCTAGAGTGAGTTCAAATACCACATGGGCCAATTGAACAAAACTTGACACTCTTATTGCCATTGGATTCCTGGCGGTGGGAAGACTATCCTTGTGTCGATAGCAGTTGACCACCTTCAAAGCTTACAGCTACACGACCCGAGTAACGGTATAGCTCATCCATACAGTTTCGACAGACAAGATACACAGACCCTATTCGATTTAATCCCTTCTCTTGTGAAGCAGCTTGTACGGCAGAGTTCAGCAATGAAGGCATATATGTAGTTTTCAAGGGGAAGTTGGTATTGTATTTCATGTTAAAGCATCGTTCTAGCTTACTGACAATTCAGTTCCAACTACACTAAGAAAATCTAGAAGCTGTTTTCAGAGAGATAGACAATTTACGAACTCTTTCCCAAAATAATCAACAAAAGTTGTCTCCCTCACAGTTATCCTCCTCGTTAGGCTCAAAGCCATACTCATTGTCCACTAGAACTCTACATAGCCCTAATGCTGAAAGAAGCCCACAGGTCAATTGAATCCCATTTCCATATACGCATTTCCTTGACGGATACAGGCTTCGGATGCTATATAGTCCACTAAATATGCAAATTGGCGAGATCAGGCAATTGGTCTGTTTGCTTCTTAACCCATAGCTTATCCTTATTCTTAGTCACAACGTCAGCCCAATGCTTCACACAGCGGTAAACCGCCTTCAGTTCCTTTTGTTCAACTTCAAAGAACTCCTTGTGCTCTTTTTTACATGGGCACTTTAAAGGTGACCGATAAGCCCAGTTTTTGAGGGTTGCGTGAACCAGCTCCTCAACCTTGTATGACAGCTCAATCGGTCCTATGTCTGGAAACGCCTCGAGACGCTTGTATTTATGGTATTTGCACTCAGAAGAGAGCCTTGTGATCCGTGCTGAAACGTCAATAGAACTCCCGACCTTGAGAATAATTCTATCTGTATCGATATTCTCGTCTGCGGATGCACTAGAATGTCGCTCTCTGCCTGGAATCGCATGGAGGATGTAGACATAAGCACGCCTCTCATCCTTTCTCAGCCGCGCTTCCAAGGCCAGTGTGATGTATTCATGCACCGATGGATGAATAGCACGAGGCATGAATTGATTAAGTTGTCTGAGAACTGGGTCACGAGGACCATAGCTGATCGCACTCTGGGCGGTGTTCACTCGCTTTAACTTCAATGGCTTGTCTCCAGAGTGATCATAGTCATCTCGAACGTGCAAGTCCTTTAACAAACTACCGAGTTCTCCAATGCTGCTACGCGCAACCGAAGTAGGCGGTGTTGAGCAGCGTCCAGGAGTGTAATTGTGTATATTGCGTACTGGAGTAGACACCACCGAGTCGTCTTCGTCACAGCTTTCTGGCTCCCCTTGCGACTTCCCCATATTGTAGTGCTGAGTACATAGTGTACCCTTTGTGCTCTTTCTACTGCATTGTTTCTCTTCTTTCTGGCGAGTGATGATGTAGGTACATTTCTGTGTGTTAGTCGCCATTTGCAGTGAATGAGATGGTATAAAAAGGCAATTAAGAACTCAAGTATTCCACGTTCCGACAGAGATTGGAGGTACTTCAGATTTTTATCTATTCAATATGCTTGGCTACGGTACCATTCCTAATAAAAGGGAAAATGCGGCGCAGACAGTACAAAAGAGGGGGGGCTGAATCTAACACCCTGAGGCTTCAGCTGATCAATATCCCTGCACACGCCAATAATCAATAACCAATCGAAATAAAAATAACTCTTACAGAAAAAGGAAAGCTTTGCTTTAGGCGACTATTGATTTGATTTGTAACCCTGCAGGAATTCGCATATGCTAACATGTTGTGTTGTTTCCATCACGTTTTCTAATGCTACATAAGCGCAGACAAGTGACACTCACAAACGGGGAAATTGAGCTCTAATTCAGCGACAATTCCACAATAACTAAATCCAAGCCACATGTAGCATACAGCCTCGTCAGTGCAGTTACATGTCATTACTAAGGCGTCCCGCTGTTAATATAGACCAATTGGTGTAGCTTCATATACATGTATGTATAAACTGTCTTCACAAAAAAATAATAAAAAAGGTAACTACATAAGATAGATACTATACATCTGAATTAACCTGATTTTGACCTGCCGCAGCACCGGCCGTAGAAGTACCTACACGTCCATTCCTACCACTACTCCCTCTATCCTCCCCCCCTCGCATATTCCTCATATCTCTCTTCCACGCCAACACTACCATCTTAATTTCCAGCAACTCCTTATTCAGCTTATGATTCTGATTCTGCAGCATGGTAATCTTCTTATTCTCGCTCTTCAACCAACCAATGCGGGAATGCAAATCCGAAATATCAACCTCCAGCCCCGTCTGTGCAATCCTGTTCTGCTCGAGGACGCGCCGCAAAATCTCGACGCTCACCTCACTGTAATCGCGAAGGAAGTTACTAGTTTCCTCTCTTTGGTCGGATAGAAGTGTGTCGGCATGCTGCACCATCGGCGCGAGAACGACTTCCTTCAGGTCCGCGTAATTCCCGCTTTCATTGTCGAAGATCTCGCGCACGGCAGAGATGAAGCTTGGCATAGACCAGTGGACATTCGCCCATTTAGCGAAGCGGCCGCGGGCGATGTTTTTGAGCGGGTAGATTAGGTATTTGTCAGCAATGGCGTAGACGTAGAGAGACCGAGGGGGGTGGGGGGACGTAGAAGGGGTTGAGGAGGATGACCCGGGTTTGTTGGGTGGTTTCGTTGGTGATGTCGATGTATGAAGGCGGAAGGGTCGGCTATGTTTGCTTTCGCTTGATGTGGTTACTTTTGTCTCGTATTTGAGGCTGTGTGGGCGGTAGTAGAGACAATGGAAGTCCCAGTCTTCCGAGTCGTCGTATCGATGTGTGTAGAGATATTTGATCATACGCTCGACTATCTCGGGGTCATCGTCGACTAATGTCATTGATTGCGTCGTTGCTTCCTACAAGTTCCTGTTAGACTATCATTATACAAATCGAGGAGCCCACTTACAATAAACTTCCCCCGACAAGCGGCCTCAAATATAGTCGACTGCGGACATATCACGGCTCGATGAACATGGAATTCTCGCTCAAACCCCTTTACTTTGATTGTGAAATCCGAGTATTTTCCTGTCTTATACATATCCCATATCATCGAGCGGAAAAAGTGCGATCCATCGTTCACAGTTGGTAGGAGATAGTCTCGGCACCGATGTGAGCCTTCTGGTATGTAGACTCTAGATGTTGTGCTCAAAGCGCTATCTTTGATAGACATGCTTCTAGGTCCTTAAATGATAGGTGTTGCTTTAGACTTAATCACTTCATGCACAATCAAATCAATGATTAGCAAGATGTTGCATCACTTTTAATCGACGTTGAGCTCGGAGAGTTAGGTTTAGGATAAAACTCGACAGCTGAAGATGGAAAAGCAACTCCGACGCTGAGGTTCGAGGTAGTACTGGCCATAGTCATATGCGTCAGTATAATGGAATAGTCCGCATATGGCGAAGTGGATTTGACAGAAAAGCTGGGGATGTGTTAAGAGTGTGATGCGCCTTCGCCCGTCATCGCCGGAAACGGATGCCGTCCGTAACCCTAACCTACAACAGCCACCAACGATTCGTGATACAATAATAGCATATATGATATTTTAAAATTATAGTGCATCTACTTGACACTGAAGATTATCGACGTAGGCCGTACAGGTGTTACTAACAACGCATCGGACATATCGTCCAATCCAGACCAACCAAGTTGTTTTCAAAATGCCACCCAAACGCCAGAAGTATGATCGCAAATTAGACTAAAATCATCAAACCATAATTCAAATAACTTCTATTATTTGATGAATCGCAAATGGTCGTATTGACTACCATAGGCCTCCACCTTCATCTTTGTACTCGTTGTCTTCAACTGCGGAGAAATAGTCGTAGTCATCTTTCGAGTCATCCGCCACGATTTCATTAACTCTGAAGAAAGCAGGGTCGAATGCGTTATCCGCCGAATCTGCTTCTGAACTTCCATAATCGTCGAGATCTAGCTGCCAGTCAAGATCTTGCGTGCTATCCTCCCCCAAGGTGAAATGTCCGAATACAAGGATGGAATTGTACAGTTCCTTGCCGGTCGGTACTATGTTCTCAGGAGGCAGAAGGAAACCATACATTCCTGTATCTCGTAGCTTGATCTGATACGAATATTTCGCGTGGAGATGATGATAAAACCAATCTAGTGCGCTGCCGCCGGTACTTTCCACATCAGCCAAGAGGCGTTTGCCTTTGTTTTGTGACTTGTCCGACATTGCAACCCCTTCGCAGGCTGATCTGACCTTGTAGGATTCTCTGTTAGTCGTCCGAATCGCTTTAGCAAGTCCGAAAGCAAGCTCTTCAAGGTTTTCAAGGGTCGGTGGCACGGTCGAACACGAATACGAGTACGGGTAAAGAATTTGTTGAGAGTAGGAATGAAGATCGAGGAAGCCGACAAAATTGAGATTTCTATCTTGCGTTTGGTTGTACGCCCAGCTCGCGATGGATTTGGTTTCCACGCTGTCGAAAGGCCCATTGCCGGCGTAGCTTTCTGAGCAAGGGTTTGCACGAGTTCCCTCACCATCCCACTCAAAACCCCAGGAACGGTCAAGGTCAATTCCTGGACAAAAGTGAAGACCGGTTTGTTGTCTGTTTTTGCGCCATAGACGATCCATTTCCCAAGTGTAAATATATCCGTCGGGGTTAATAGTAGGAACAAATATCCAATCGAGCTCCTCTAATAGCCTTGTTATTGTGGGAGAATTACCATACTCGGTCATCAGTTTGAAAGCAATGTACGCAACTGTAGATGTACTGATCCATTCACGAGCGTGTGAACCTCCAATTACTAGCACAGTCTTCCGGGGCTCCTGGGCGGAACCAAGCGGGCGGACGCCGAGTCGAAAAGCAGGAATATCTCGCCCTTCGGCGGTAACACCGACATTTATCAGCTGCACATGAGATGGAAACATCGACTGCATGAGACGCATCCAGTGTAATATCACAGAAAACGGCTGGTAGTCACTGAAAAACAGATCCGTGGCGCTTGACGACCGAAAGAGAGAGTTGCGGTTGAGTTGGACAAAGTTGCGAGACGGATATGAAGCGTAGATCAAACCCGAGAGGTCTTCGATCAATAGAGTATGTTCATTTTGAAGCGATTGAGGAAGAAGGCCCAGCAACGACGGTATCTTATCAAATTCGATTCTGTTAGGCGCGAACTTGAGCGGACAAAACGGTAATACTCACGACTTCTTTTGCCAGTCGAATGTCGACAAACTCGTCTGTCGTATCCCAGACATCCAGAAAAAGAATATCAACCGCCTCTGATAGCGCCTCCACTTCATTAGGCTGCTGTAGCTTGAAGCGTAGGACTACGTCGCTGCTGTATCGACTCCATGCTTTGGTAGGCGGAAGCCGCGCACCGGCTTTGTTATAAGACTGCTTCTCTTTGGGGATTCCCCAGATCCGCTCAATCACAGAGTCCCTCAGTCTCGTCCACGGTCGCCAAGGGGCCTGTATCTGCTGGGTGAATTGAGCACGGTCTCGAGGCAATTGCTCTGACGGCGGTGGGATTGTAAAATCAGTGCCGGCGGGGACGGCAGACGCCTGGCCTACAAAGAGCAGGGCGCACAAGACCACGAATATCCAGTGCAGACGATACATGCTGCTGGTGTGGACGTGGCTGGATGAGTGCAAGCAAGCAATTGTCAGGATGCCATCCGGACTGGCAGGAATAACAATACGTAATATTACATCGAGATTCTCGACTTCGAGCGACGGCGAACCCACTGGCTCCACCGCCACTGCGCTAGGCCGCATCGGATATAGAGCGCAGGCAGTGACAATAACAGCGGGGACATATTATTATTATTTATTATTATTACAAGTCTTGGTATATTCTTGGGCACTCTTCTTCTGGTATCGTCTCTTGGCTGTTATAATGGCTGTTATTTACTGATATTGTTGAATTTCTACGCATGTAAGCCAGGTGCAGGAATTAGGATTAAATATATCTACATCTCCAACCTCGCGAGCCGAGACAACGGGTTGCATGTGTCAACAACAACAACATCGAAACAGGGTCTGCAAACCGGACCCAGTGCTGATGGATACGGTGGGTACAGGCGAGTCTCGATCTTTCCCAGTCTCTGTTACATGCATGCGTCGATGCACGGGGCGTCGTAGGTACCGGGTCAATTGCGAGAATGCGCATTCCTATTCTGCACAGCGCACAGCAGGGAGCATTGAAGATAAGAATATCCATACTCGATACGCTCCTGAAACAGCGAAGCAACTGGGTACTAGGCAATGTTAATCATCATCATCATCATCATTATTAGACACTCAAATGCTATATATGTACTTGCAGCGAGTGGTATCAATTGAAGCTCCGCAATGGCACAGGACAGACGATCGACAGAGTGAGCAAACCACTGATGCAATAATTAATAATGTCAAACACACATAACAACCGCCTCACCAGCATATTCAATAAAAAATAATAAATGACATGCTGACCACTGCCGCTGCACGTGAGACGAGGCCAGGTCTGGGCCCGGTCCTGCCTCCGGACGGTCCTTTCGCTTGGCGTGGAACCTGCCTCGTAATGCCAGAATTATAAGAATGCCTCTGCACGAATAATCATTCCTCGTCCATCTTCCTGTGTCTAACCCACTCTCATCCATCGCCCCTGATCCTGCTGATCGTTACTGCACTACTTCGCTATATACCATAAATAAAATACGGGAATTCCCACTAGCAGCATTGGTGCCGGAACCTCAGCACCGCCCATCCTGGTAGGATGACCTAATCTGTTACCACGCCGCCGTCAGACCGAGTTGACAGCTTTCCTTATCCATTCCGCTGCATCAACCCAATAATGTGCATCGTCTTCTCTGCGTGACTGTCGATTGATTGTGGAAAGATTGCTTATTGTCTTCTGCCCATAGACCTCCTCTCGCACCGCGCTACCGATCCTCGAACGTCGACGATTCAGGGGATAACCTCCTCCTGTACATCCTCCGATTGAGATTCGACTTTCAACTATCTCGTCTTAGCAATGCTTGAGAGTACCGTTCGAATAAGGCATAAATAACAGCCTCCTCGTTTACCTCCTCCCTTTCGACGGGTGTCGACTTCTTCTGTTCGAGCATGAGCCGATAGATTTCAATCCAACCGATCAAATCTTCGGATCTTGGTTGCGCCATGTATTGGAACCGCAACCGGCTTGCGCCTACAGACGCAAATAATAACACTGGGATGAAACGATACAGTTTCATGCTCCCAACATACACTCGTCATAGCGAACATGTTCCTCGGCCTGCGGCGTCGCCTACCCCAGTTGACCGCCGCCTTTCGGACTCGGGTCCGCGCCCCCCTATGGACGAGTCGCAACCAGATGGCGTCCATACATTGGGTCCAGAATCTCACAAAAATGAAAGTCTAAATGGGCATCACCATCTCGACGAATCTGGCGCTGTTAATCATGCCCAGAGTGGCTCGTCCGCAAAGAGAAATCGGTTTAGCATGCTGCGTTTCCGTCATGCCTCTGATCCTCAGCTTTCGGCAACCTACTCCCAGAGCGAGACAAGTATACCCCCGGTCCCCTCAATGCCTCCACGTAAGTTCATTGTGCTTAATTTTTTTTTAGTGTTTGGCTAATTGGTCGGGTTAAAGCTCCAACAATTATTACCACCGCCCCCACCACCTCTTCTAACCTAGATAAATCAGCTCGGAAAACCAAAACGAGGTTTCCATTGGTGAAGAAACTGTCAAAAGAAGCACTGAATCTCGGGAATATGAGCGGCTCAGGAAACGCCAAAGGCCCATACTCACACGCTCTTGGCGGCGTTCCTCCCATCCACTACGAAGAGCCGGGACGACTGTCTACTTCTTCATATCGAAGTGGGCCTACGCAACGACAATCAGAACATGACAATCGGCTTTCAGAGTCCTCTAGGTCTGAGTACAGCTCCGGTGACCGGGGTTCCGCGAGGAGCGAGGTTTCACACCCCAACAAGAAGTTCAGTATGTTACGTTTGAAACGAAGCCGCCGTCCGCTTTTCCCACTCCCTGTCAAGCTCCCTCCACCGGGCTCTGATCTGTCTGCTAGCGGCCGACAGTCTCCGATTTCCAATGGGGATAAGATGGATCTTTCTCAACCTGACGGAGACCAAATCTCTCCATTGCCATCCCCTACACATTCTTCTGTCAAACTATCGTCTCCAAAGGCAATAAGTGCGCCTCGGCTTTTCCGCAAGAATTCTACCACGTCGGCCGCTTCCGGGAAATCTGCATCGTCCGCCAAAGGCCGTGTGAGACGGGGACGATCTTCAACTTTAAATTCGCTTATTGACGCTGCTCGGAGTGAAGATGACCCACATAACTCATCATCGAATATACCATCAGGCCGCAATTCGACTTCTACAAATGGACGCAAGAGTTTTGGTGATATATTTAATCTAAGCAACAAGTTGCGACAGAACCCCGACCTATCGGCTGGTCGAGACGGCCGTGCGAGTCCGAAACCCCCAGGTACACCTGGCTCCGATTCTAAATACGCCTCCTTCGCAGCCTCACGCAGCATGTTGTCGTACCCAGACCGAGCGGAAGATGATACACCTGCCACGTACCTAGTTAAACTCCAGGAGACAGTCCCTAAGGGGTCAATTGCTACGATATTGTCCAAGTCAGACGATGATTTTTCAAAAGTTGCTTTGCGTAAATTCATGAGAACATTTTCTTTCTTTGGTGAACCGATTGATATGGCAATTCGCAAGCTATTGATGGAAGTCGAGCTACCAAAAGAAACCCAACAAATCGATCGGGTCCTGCAGGGATTTGCAGACCGTTATTACGAATGCAACCCGGGGATTTTTGCATCTACTGGTATGTGCTTACAATATTATTCATGGCCATTGCTAACTATGCTCTAGACCAAACTTACTTTATAGCTTTCTCTATTTTGATCCTTCACACAGACGTGTTCAACAAGAATAACAAGCGAAAGATGCAGAAACAAGACTATGTTAAGAACTCACGCGTAGACGGCATCTCGGAGGATATTCTCGAGTGTATATACGAGAACATATCTTATACCCCGTTCATTCACGTTGAAGATGAGCTAAATCTCAGCACACGACAGATGCCAAAGAGAAGGGCTCTTTTGAAAGTGGCTAGCTCGGACCATTTAGCACGGGGTTCAAACCAACCTGTGGATCCTTACGCTGTCATTTTGGATGGAGCCTTGGATAATCTACGCCCAAGTTTGAAAGAAGTTATGGATATCGACGACAGCTACAGCTTTCCCGGTGTGGATGGATTCAAAGAAATCGAGAGTTTACACCAAGCGTTCTCAAATTCTGCAATTCTTCAGATAGTTTCAGCTCGGTCACGACCTGATGCTTTCATGACATCTACAACCATCGAAAATCCGATCGATTCACACCCGGGCTTGGTCGACATCAAGGTTGTGAAGGTAGGCCTGCTTTGGCGTAAAGACCCAAAGAAAAAGAGGGCTCGCTCTCCTTGGCAGGAATGGGGTGCTCTTTTGACCTCATCGCAATTGTATTTCTTCCGCGATTTGTATTGGATCAAATCTCTTATGACCCAACAAGAGAACCAGCAAAAACGGACAGCTCGGACGCTATTGGTATTTAAACCACCGGTCACTGAATTCAAGCCAGACAGTATTATGTCAACTTCTGATGCAGTTGCCTTGATCGATTCCGCTTACAAAAAACATAAGCATGCCTTTCTTTTTGTTCGCCATAATGGTCTCGAGGAAGTATTTCTTGCAAACTCAGATGCCGATATGAATGATTGGCTTGGGAAGTTGAATTATGCAGCAACCTTTAAGACGACAGGCGTTCCATTGAAAAGTACGGTTGGAACTCATTATGAAGGTCGAAGGCATCAGAAAGTGACACGCATGGGCTCTATCTCCTCGGAGGAATCTCAGCCACAATCTCAGGCTCAAATGGATGTCCATTCTGCTAATAAATATTACGTCGACCCGCATCTTGTAGAGGAGATGTCAGCTGCTCGTCGGCAATTGATGGCCCAGAGGGTTATAGAAGCCGATGAAAAGCTGTCTGGTTGCCAGAAGCAGCTTGACGATCTTCTCAGGAACGCTAGGCATCTCCAGATTTTGACCCCTGTGAATGTCAGAGCCAGAGAAAACGTCATATTGGCTGCTGGACGAATGTCCGCCAAGCTTAAATGGGTACGCTACGATATCTGGCGAACCAAATGCTACAGACAACTACTGGCGCTGGACCTAGGCCTTGAAGAAAAGCCATCTAAAGATGCACAGAAACACACCTCATTCGCCACGGCTAAGACAAGCCAGGCTTCATTAGCGAGACTCGACTCTGTTCAAAGCTTCTCTACTGCTCATCAAAGCATCGACGGTACTTCCAATGGACCAACCTCCCAAAGCCCTCCTGACGAATTGACGAGCACGGGTCTACTTGCCTCTCGGCTATCATCGGATGGTCGTCGGCTAAGTTACACTCCGTCTGCTTTATCATCAGAAGTTCACGACGACAAACAGCAGAAAGTTGGAGAGGCATCTGAAAAAGCGACTACCCCTAGCGATGCTGGTCAAAGTAAGACAACAGAGTGTGAACAATCTGTGCTTAGCTCCGGCAGGGAAGGCGAAGCCGGCAGCCTTAGTTCTCCAAAGTTGAAACCCACAACGAGCATTCCGAATGTTGATGAAGGGGAAGAGCAAGTCCTTCGCGAAGCGGGACTTCTAGGTATTGATGGACCTACGGGACCCTCACAAACCTCCGCGTTGGTAGACGAAATAGAAAGCAACGAAAAGCCGACGGAAGAAAAGAATGATGCTAAATCTGGCGATCTTCGTGGCCGGAGCCGTCGAAGTCTACAGCGAACTCTGCGAGATTCTCATCGGCCGAGTCACCAACGTAGTAGGAAGGGACGAGAGTCGTCTTCTAGCCTCCCTATTGTTGATAGCACTGCTAGCGGGGAAGGTGAAGGGTTATCTAGGAAGGATACAAACTTCACTTTGCACGGAAAGAAAGCCTCTGTCATCACATTTGGCTCTGAATGGCAGAATATTTCTCCTGAAGAAAGACTGCAACTCCGTAAGTCGGCAGTGTCTGAGGAACTCAGAGCCTCGGAATCAGGTGGCGACGCGCATGAATCTACTCGGTCAGCATCCATTCACAGCGCTAGACCGCAGTCAATCCGGAGTGCTAGTACCGCGACTGCGAGAAGCTCTCGTTTGGTAGACAGTGTATCGGTAGCTGGCGATATCCCAGAAATTCCATCGTTAGATGTTTTGAAAAAGGAGCAAGCAGGTTCTTCTTCCACACAAAACAAAAGTAACGAGATCGTTACATCCACCACATCCACCAAAGTCAGCGACGTTATAAATGAAGATGTGAATGGCCGAGAAAATGGAGACTTTGTTGATCAAATATCTGTTCCAGAAGGTCCCAAACACAGCCCTCATGAACAAGCAGTTGGCGCATGATAATATCTACATTTCATTTTAGTTATTTCCTTGCTTTCTTCTTTGATACCCCTACATCCGATTCTGTTATTCGCCGCCAGATCTATTGTACGCCGAGCTTTGCGGTTTCATTTTCTTCGAGGTTAAATGTATTGTGTTCTATCAAAATCTGGAACACGACTTTGGGCACTATACGACTAGATTGTTTTTTATTATTTACGACCTGATTTCGTTTACAGAAGTAGTGTTGCGTTTTTCATTTCCCTGGAACGGGGGGTTTCTGTTTCTGAGCGAGAACAAGCATTGGCGGGAAGTAATTGCATCTTGCTGGGTTAAAAGCTTCTAGCAGCATTGAGAAACGAATTCTACCGAGTATGATTAAGATAGCTGTTACCGATAGTTACTCTGTGTGTATATCCCTAATCCCAAAAAGGCAATTTGAGGCAAGCTCCGCACGTCATTGAGCTTTGCCCCACAGCGCCGGCGTAGCTTAATCGATCGCCAACCATCTACAAATCACTCACCATCTCCAACATCTCGACCTAATGAAGACATTGGCCGTCTGTCAGAATCCGCGAAGATGGCCCATTCAAAACGCAACACCTCTCTCCCACATTTCACCTCCTACGAACGCTCACTCCTGCGTTCAACCTGGGGCACACAGCGCACCCGCCTATCGCGCGAATCCTTCCTTCCATTCGGATCATGCCAACTCTGCCTCCAACCCGCCCGAGCACCTGTAGTAGCCTGCGCCGCCAACGGCGATCTGTTCTGTCGCGAATGCGCCATCAGCGACCTGCTCGCGCAGCGCAAAGAAATCAAACGAGTCGAACGGGAGCGCGACGAGGCTAAGAAACGCCTTTCTGAGGACGACGCGCAGGCGCTTGAGCAGGCCAAGCTCAGGGAATTACATGAGTTCGAATTGATCAGTATGGGTATTGAGGGGTCGCATAAAAACAGTAAAAAGAGGAAAGTCCCGACAATGGAGGATGGCAGTAATAAGGAGGATGATAGTGGCAGCAGGGTGGACGCCGCTACGGAGGCCTTTCGACAGCGGGAAATCGAGGTCAATGGGAAGCGGCGAAAGGTGTTTGAGCTTGGTGAAGCGGAGATTGCGCGGTATGCGAAGTCGGAGCAGGAGAGGCTGAAGAGGGAGATTGAACGGGAAAAGGTATGAAATCTAGTTAATATGGATTTTTTTTCTTTGCTAAAAGGGATTGACGATTTGCTAGTCGGAGTCGAAATCTGCGCTACCGTCGTTTTGGGTTCCGTCGTTGACGCCAGGGACCAAGAGTGATGTTATGTCGAAACCAGTTAAACTGGCGCCGCTATGCCCCGGGTCGACGGAGGAGAATCGACATGAGTACTCGCTGAAAAGCTTGGTGGATGTGCACTTCACGGAAGAGAAGGCAGAGGAGTCTAGTTCAACGGCGCAGCGCGTATGTCCAAGTTGCAAGAAGGCGTTGACGAATGGGCTGAAAGCTATGTGTATGTGTGCCTATCCGGATCTGGCGAGAGGTTTGAGAAGAGACTAATGGAGAGTGTGTAGTGACGAAACCTTGTGGTCATGTTATATGTCTACCCTGTGTTACAAAGTTCATGGCCCCTGAGACGACTATAGACCCTCATGAGACAGATCAATCAGAGTCGGCTATAGGTCGTATTCTATGCTATGTTTGCGAGACGGATATTACGCCGTCTTCGAAGCATAAATCCAAACCAAAGGAGAAGGGGAAGGAGAAGGAAGAAAAGAGCAAAATCAAGCCAGGGCTCGTGGAGATTAGGTCGGAGGGCACGGGGTTTGCGAAAGGCGGCGATAATATGGCAAAAAAGCAGGGCGTGGCCTTTCAGTGCTAGGATTGGTCCCAGCCAATTGTTAGATTGTATGATAATCTGGCTACTATACAGAACGTGATGACACTATTCCCACCGCAACTATAAATGCTACTCTCATCGCTTGGGTGCAGGCAAGGACTTCTTCGAGTTGTTAAACTCTCGCACCACAACATCACAACGGACTTCTTGACATAAACGCCGGCGACGAGCAGCGTCCAGTTTCGTCGCGAATTCCAAACCGCTAGCCCGCTCAATAGCCTCGACAGGGACCTCGAAGTCCGTCAAGGGCTGTGTATTCGGAATCCGCGCATTCGGTAGCACAAACGCGCCTAGAGCGACCTTATCCGTCGCATTTGTACCGTGCTCAGCAAAGATGACCTTGTAGAAATGCGTGGGCACAGCGATGTTTGGTGGCTCGCCGATTACTTCGTACGACACGCGATATTTCCCGTCCGTATCCTTTTTGGGCAAGTACAATGGGCCTGTGACGATGCGAACTGATGGGTATTTCTTGGTCAGGTTGCGGCAGAATTCTTCAAAGTGTGACCAGTAATCCCGATTAAAGCCCTCGCCGACCTGCGGGCACATGTTGCTGAGCGAGAAGGTTGCGTCCATGGCGTCTTGGCTCCATTTGGCATCGGCCGCGGGTACCTGATGGCCCCGATCATAGCCTGAGCGGAAGTAGTCGGACAGCTTGCCTCTGAAAATGGTTGGGATTGTGGTGTCTTCGACAAAAGCGCTGTGCTTGCGGTCCGCGTTTTTGAGGGAGAGTGAATACGGGGTGATGTGTTCTGCAACCCAGGATGGGTTTCGCATCCGGCGGTCGTAGGCACCCGTCAGAGGTAGGGTATTGAGAGGGTCGCTGACAGGACCTGGAAATCCGTATTGTAGAAGACCTGAAGGATCGACGGGGGTGGCAGTGGAAGCTTTTGTCGCGAGGGACGGGCTGGGAGCGTGGATAGGCGGAGACACGGCTGGAGACGGAGCGACAGGAAGCGCAGGAGCAAGAGGAGGAGAGGCTTGCTGATCGCGAGGAGATCGAGCTGAATAGATCAGAGCTGTGACCCCAGCGCCCGTGGCGGCTCCAGCAGCTGCGAAGATGGCGAAGGTGGTTTTAGACATGGTGCTGTTTATCTGCTGGCTGTCTCTGCAAGCGCCGTGATTCGTCTAGTGCCGAAGAAGGCCAAGTGAGAGCAGCAGCCCAGCAAAGCCGTCGGAAGCGACTGTCTAAATACTTGCTCCCAGCTCGAAGACCTAGTGTGAGACTGATTGTGACGTTGTCTGCTGTGCTTCCATCGGGTCAAGTGGTTGAGTCGCGTGAAAATAATCACTTCCGCGGAGGAGGCGCTCTGGACCAATCACAGCGTGCATATAGAGGCTGACCCTCGATGCTTGCCTGTGATTAGTAGAATATCATTAAACAATATATTTTGCGAATTATCATAATAACTATTATTAATTATTATTGGGATGCCGTCTTGTAGCTCCCAAGTTTCCCTGTCAATATTCATATAGACAAGCAGAGGGCAAGATGCAAACACTGAGAGCTCTCCTCTGCCCTGGGCCAGTATATCCATGGCATCCACAACAACCAACGTCACGCAGATCACCTGAGACTCTATTGAGAATATTCCTAAAGCTTATCACTGTGATTGGATAGGGATTCCGTGCGATCCTTTGTGAGCGCCCTTGGTCAAGCAAGAATGCGGACCTTGGGGGAAAACTATGCTTAAGGAATAAGAACTAAAGAGTGGCGGTCAGGCTGATCATTTCTGCAGCAGTTTACAACCAATATCAACCAGACCATTACACAGGATCTTGACCCTGATTACCAACTTGCAGCACGCATCTTAAGATCTGCTGCTAATCATTATTATTGTTAACCCTTGGCACGGCAGTCAATAGGAGATACTAATTACTAATTACTACTATCCGGGGCTAGCGCGTCTGAATACTTCTATTACATCATCTCAACGCCGCATACATATCGCACCTTCAGTTCATCCATAGCTCCTTTCCCTTCACCACCACGTCAGCCGCCATGGGGCTCGATGAGAATGACACGCGGGGGTGGGTGATGAGTGGTGTCTCTGGTGCTGGTAGGCTCGGTCCTGTTCTCGCTTGTGCTATTCGCATGCTAACCAGCCATGCTTGAATCCAGCGTGTATCATCGGCGCCAGTATTATCTGTGTCGATGTAATCATGCGCTCGTGTTGCGGCATGAGGAAATTCGATATTACAACAAATTCAACCTTTTTATCATCATCTATGGGTCTGAGTGCTGGGGTAATGGTGAGTTTTGCGCAATTTGTGCAACTTCACAACGTGGCTCCCACTGAAACCGTCATGCTGTCCAGGTTTTCTCGTCGTTATATAGTATGCTGCCCACAGCAAAGCAATATCTATCTCGTTCTGGCCTATCTGGCTCTGCGGCAGCTTATGTCTTAATTGGCCTTTTTCTGGCCGGCGTTGTCGCCATCAGTGTGTTCTCAAACATCGTCCATCGCTATATACCGTCCCATATCGTCGACTGCAATCATACGCATGAACCAGTTGACGGCGATATCGAACATGGAGAAGGTGGAATTACACATTCACAACACTGGCACCAGAGTACCAACAATAAAACCCATGATGAAGAGGAGGACTCGGGCGAGAACAATGAGCGCAGTCCTCTCATCCGGAAGGCTTCTTCCCACCGGCACGCACAATCCGCTCCAGCGCTTCACTCGCGAGCCACCTGTCAGATCCCGCCATCGCTAATTGAAGTGTCAATGCGTCAACGCTTAGGACGTCAAGTTCACAAGTTCTTCCGTGGCACGAAAGAGGTTTGCGATGACAGCGGACCTTGCTATGGCTTTTCTCAAACTTGCGGGACGGAATGTCAGAAAGTAGTAGATGCGAGAAACGTCTCTGCGCTGGTAACCCCGACGAATCTCTCGAGTCATCAAAGAAGGGATCCTTCTTTAGCGACAAATCCAGATCAAAATACGGGAGAGAATGAGCCCGAAACTCCATTAACTGCACGACGTATTCCCTTGTTATACCAGGATATTGGCGAAGGTCATCGACCTGCCGACGAAGAACAAGCATCTGATTACTTCTCGCGGGACACGCATGAACAAACCCCACTGCAGGAAAATGGCGAGGAAGAAGAATGGACGGTCAATGGCAGTAATCCACTTGGCTCGGAAGACACATCGAAACCGTGGGGTCAGCATTCAACCCATTCTTCAGTGCAGCAACACCACCATCACGTCCCTCAGAATGCCTTTCTCTCGATTGGTCTGCAGACCTCGTTGGCGATTGCCCTACATAAACTCCCGGAAGGTTTCATTACCTACGCTACTAACCATGCAAGCCCAACACTGGGCTTGACAGTCTTCCTTGCTCTCTTCATTCACAATATTACAGACGGTTTCGCTCTAGCTTTACCCCTATACCTAGCAATCCGATCAAGAACAAAGGCTATTGTCTGGGCTAGCGTTTTAGGAGGAGTTAGTCAGCCAGCGGGCGCTGCACTGGCTGCTCTATGGATTTGGGCTACCACCCGAGGCAGAGACAATTCCGGCACTGAAGGAACATCTTGGGGTGTCTACGGCGGGATGTTTGCTGTGACAGCAGGGATCATGACCTCGGTAGGTCTCCAACTGTTCAGCGAAGGTCTGTGCCTAACGCACAACCGAAACATCTGCATTGGTTCGGCTATTGTTGGTATGGGGTTACTGGGCGTTAGTTTTGCATTGACGGCGTGAATAAAAGTTATGGACGACGCGTGGCGTTTGGGAACAGAATGTTATCCATACTAAGTAGGCGTAGTCTTATTTTATATTACTATATATTAGCTGATAATGTGATGAGGCTTATTTCTTGATAATCCACCGCATCCACGAGGACAGAATAACTATTGTCCGCATAGAAGTAGCTGCGTATGAGCATCTTTCTTAGTAATACAAGAAAGGTGAGGTTAAACCTTCGACCTGACAAGCTCCAAGACACAAAAGACATTTATATTCATATCAAGTGCCGCTTTTAGCTTGCGCCTCCTTCTCGCGCTTACGCGCAAGATACCGTTCGCGAGCGCTTTGAACATCCGAGTCCGTCTTGTGACTACGGTTCTTCTCAGCCAGCTGTTTCTGCCGTTCCTTTTCAGCTTCCTCTTCTTGCCTAGCACGTTCTTCAAGCTGAGCGGCAATCATCTCAGTTTGACGAGCACGCTGGGCGCCACGAGCCGCATAAACCTCGTTGGACGGACCACGGGCACCAGGCCGGACAGTAGACACAGCAGCTGGACCTGACGGTTTTGCTTTTGGTTTCGGAGCGACATTGAGGCCTGCGCTGAGCAGCTGGCGCTTGTCGACTACTTGCCCTTCGTCATTGACAACAACCTTGGCACCACGTGCATTCAATTCGGCCGCGATATCTGCTTCGGACTTTTCCTTCGTCACGCCTTCCGATACCTCTACCGGTGTTTCTCCCGCTGCAACTTTTTCGGCTGCCTCCTGCGCTGCTTTTACCGCCTCGCCATGACTCTCCTCGTCTCGAGCGAGCATTTCGCGATAGAAGCTCACCATCCCCGACCCGCCGTTCTTTTTTCGTCGCTCCTCTTCTTCCTGCTCTCTCTTTGCCTCTTCCTCCTCCATCCGCTTCACCTCATCTTGCTGCGCTCGGTATGCGGCCGTCACAAACTTCTCTTTATCTGCGTATTCATCTCCCTCGGCTTCCCGCTCCTTCGCTAACACCCTATCTCTAGCTCGTAATTGATCTCGTTTTCGCACCTCTGCACTGCGCAACAGCGCATCCATATACCTAGAGCTTTCCTGCTCGCCATTGTCCGTCTTCTTTGGCTTCTCGCGTTTTGCTTTTATGCTATCGTAAACAGCATCGTATGAGTATATAGAAGGGTCGAGTTCTTCAGCTTCTTTTGCGTGTTTTCGACTCGTATGTAATGCTGCAAGATTCACATAATCTTTATTTGTGTCCGTTGATTGCAAGCCGTATGTTTTTTTATTTGGCGCATCTACCTCACTCTGGGGTTTGTCCGCTTGTCCTTCATCATGCTCGTCGTCAAAGATACTACTCTTCAACGGCCTTACGCCGATCTTCTTGCTTGGAGGTTTCGCGCTTGATAGACCTGCTAGAAACGGTTTCTTGGGCTTTGTATCTGTCTCGACTGGGAGGCTTTCGTTTTTCCTGTCTAGTCCTCCCAGGGTTGTAATTTCGATTGCGCCATCTTGGTTTTCGGCGAGATTAGTTTCTCCCTCGTCTTCTGAGCCTGAGTCGCCGAATACTGGCTTTTTGCGCTTTTGTCCGGCTAATAGGTTGGGCTTGGCGGATGTGGGCTTCTTTGCATTCGGCAGGTTGAGACCGTAGGAGAATTTTGGAGGCATTATGTGAGGTATAGGAGTGGGCTGATATGTATTAGTTTATTGCATGTTTCGTTGATTTAAAGGAAGACGAAGACTAGAATTAAATAATTCGGGGAGATGATGATAATGTTGAATCTGATTTGTTGTAGTTGGAGATTGATTGCGGCGAGACGGGGTGGGAGGCAGATCACGTGCTGATATGGTAAATCAACACCACAATTCAAGACACCTTCAAAATCAAAGTTGAATATAGAACAATTAAACTACTATACGATTTATTTCATAGCCACTCTAAAATACACACCTGGAAGGCTTTATTGATGATTGTATTGATTTCAATCCACGTGACTCCCCGTATAGTTCGCGGATAAAGCTTAAATGCACTATCGTCAATCATCCATCGGCAACACCCTATACCCAGCATGTCGTACTACTTCACAATCCTCTCGCCAACCGACGTCCCGCTTTTTAGCTTGACATTCGGCACCTCCAAAGCCGGCGGAGATGGCATCGCGCGCTTCCGCTTCCCCGAATCCGCGCAGTACATGAATCAATTCGTCGTCCATGCCAGTCTCGACATCGTCGAGGAGGCGCAATGGACAAACGGGGCACTGTTAGTTCACCACCTTGTTCTTCTCGATGCTCCTACTAATAAGTGCGTTGTTTTTTATTAGCTATCTTAAACACATCGATACCTACCCCCCAACAGCATCCCACGTCTCCGCCTTCCTCACCCCCTCCGGCTCCCGCCTCATCCTCCTCCATCAACCCCCGCAACTCCAATCGTCAGGCGGCGTCACGGGGTCAACAGCGTCGCTAGCGACGGCGACGACCACATCGCGCGCATCTTCGAGTTCGATTGCCGCGAACCCGACATCGCCGCAGACAGAAGAGGCCATACGCCAGTTCATGAACGAGGTTTATGAGAATTGGGTCAAGACTGTTATGAGTCCGTTTTATAGGCAGGGTATGCAGATTACGAGTCCCGTGTTTAGGGCACGAGTCACTGCGGCAGGGAGGAAGTGGTTATGATGGGATTGAGACTGATGAGGATGGCTGGTTTTGTGTATATGTTTGTGAATTACTGATAGATTTAAGAGATACCCAATAAGTAAAGGAAATGAGCCACCATCCGAGCCTCTAGTCCTCGCGCTATCCCACTGTTGTAGTTTATCATTTACTGTTCTAAGTTCGTGATCCTAATTGAAAAAAGGAGGTTTATTAATGACAATAATGTTGCCAAGCTTGAAATAGCTCTTGTTCAATTGCCATAACATAGAATTGGTCCTGATATCAAAACAGTAACTAAAACGCGACCATTAGATGAAATTGCTGGCTTTCAAGTACTAAAATGGCACAAAAAATACTGGAAATGCTCAAAGCAGCCCGGAACGCCATACGTATACAACCTACATTTGGCCATCAAGCACTTAGCTGGCCACTGAGCTGAGGTGTCATTTTCTTGATCGCATTGGCCTTGAAATTTTCCACTGCACTGATAATATCATCCGCTTTCGCGACAGAACCGAATATTCCCCCTTCCATCTTCACCGAATCCAAGGTGCTAGTATGTAAAGAGGGATCGGTTGCGGCGCATACGTCTTCCAAGAGTACGCAATCAAAGCCTCGGTCGTTAGCCTCGCGCATGCTAGTGGATACGCAGACATCTGTGGTGACTCCTGCGAAAATGAGGTTTTTGATGCCTTTGTTCCGTAAAAGTAACTCGAAATCAGTGTAGGCAAAGGCGCCTCGACCAGGTTTGTCGATGATTGGCTCGCCAGGTATAGGACAAAGCTCATCGATTATATCATGTCCATGCTCGCCTCGGATTAATAGTCGACCGAGCGGCCCTTGTGAACCAATACCCAATGTTGACGAGTTATTGCGGGACCGGTAGTTTTCTCGACTGGATAGTGTCGATAGGTCCGGCCGGTGGCCTGGAAAGCATTAGCAAAAGAACATAGAAGACAACGGTTCTTGGTGTTACCTTCGCGAGTGTGGTAGACGGGAAATCCCGCAGTGCGAAAAGTATGCAATAAAAGCTGTAACTTAGGTATGATCTCACGCGAAGGAGATATATCATATCCTTGAAACTCTAAGTAGCCGCCCGGAGCGCAGACTAAATCATATATTAGCATATATTAGCAACTGTATTGAGCTGCAACTCACAGTCCTTTTGCATATCAATAATGACAAGCGCAGTGGTGAAAGGCGTTAAAGTAGCATCATGTGGCCAGTCGTAGGGCTGGGCAGAAACTTGCCCTTTCTTGACTCTATGTTGCGGGGTAGGCCGTGTACGTTCGATAACTGGACCGTGATTGTGTGCGGGATTCAGAACAGTGAGCGACCAGAAACCAGGGTTCCCAGCGGCAACAAGCATGAACGGGCAATCCATCAGACGCGATGTCCGCTTCCGCTTGCGCGTTTCTTCTGTCAGGCCATTGCGCGGGCGATATTGGCCCCCTCGATCACATCGAAGCCAGATTTTAGCGGTTCGCCCCGGTTTCTTGTCCGTGGGGGTACTTGAAGATTTGACAACGATGTTGTATCCATGTGCTTTACCATGGGCTTGTACAGAGGCCAACAGAGACGTTCTGCAACCTTGGTCAGCCTCTGTGAGTGACGAGCATATCAGACAAAGTAGTAGGCGGCTCACCTGTCAGGAAAAGTTCCTTCTGGTGGCGGTACCAATTCGATTGCCGAATCAGGGATATCTTGAAGGTCACTCGGCGCATCAAGATTCAAGTCCGAAGTATCAGCCATGGCGGGCGGACTTGGTTAGGTAGGTTGTTTGTCACTGAGAGCAAGACATCAAGTCAGCCTGCGTCCCGTACGGGGGCCGTCCTTTGCCCCGAAAATTCGCATGCCCAGCAGATCGAGTGTCAATCTTTTGAAGCGGATACATGTAAATAGATGTCTAGGGATCGGAGACAGGTGCGTGGAAGCAACAATATTGTTTTGATGCTGAATGGACGAAAGCTGTGCGTGGACATAGTGGACCAGCGGCGAATGACGTGGAGGACCACGAGCATTGAGCGGTCGCGATGCACTGGAAGGATAGCGACAGACAATAGCCACTTACCGGAAAGCTCGAGGGCTCATACGAATAGCAATGGCTAGAAGCGGCCAGATCGTCGGTATGGGACGCTGGCAATAATGATGCGCGTGGCCCTTTGCGACGCAGCAAGATTCAGAGGTCAGTTCGACTTAGCAATTGCATGTGCTTGGTGGAGAGCGCGGGCTAGGCGGCTTCGGGGCTAGCGGGCACCCCTCCCCTGACAACAACAACAACAGCAACAGGAGCAATCACGGGACAACCAGCCTTGGCGGTGAGCGTCCAGTCAACTCTATTCACCTCGACCTCCACCACAACTTTACAGCAACAACAACATCATCCCACGTCCTTTCCCCCCAGCGCGGGGGTTGCAGCAGTCGCATCGAAAGGTAAGTCTATTCGACCCTCACGGGCTGACTGCCCCGGCCGCGATTCGCCCCACGACAGACTACGACAGCGTCCTGAATCTCGACGGAGGGGGCAGAGCCCGAACATTATCAACAAGAACAACAACGACGACGACGACGACGACGACGACGACGACGACAATCATCGGCACAACTATCTATCGGATGCTCTAGATCCGTACCAGCCGACGTGCGCCTGGAATACACACAAAAGTAATCAACAGCTTGAATGCGCCGTGTCCTCGCCGATTCCTTATCTGAACGTCAACAATCCCCCCCACCGCTCAACAATGCCTGCCGCAGATCCCAACACAACGCCCTCTGCCCCGAAGACTAGCAGCTCCTTGGAGGAGGAGCTGTCCTATTATAAGTCGCAGTATGAACAATTAGAAGTCGAGCTTGCCGATTTCCAAACCTCCAGTCGTGAATTGGAGGCGGAGTTGGAGAAGGATATCGAAGCCTCCGAGAAACGGGAACGACATCTGAAAGAAAAGGCAGAAAGTTTGAGTTACGAAGTTGATGAGTGGAAGGTATGATTACAACTGCTCTATGTTCTTTTGTCTAGGCTGTGCGCTTATGTGATTATTCGATATCAGGCCAAATACAAGCAAGCAAAAACAGAAGCGAATTCCGTTCAAAACACCCTACAAAAAGAGATCACCACGCTACGAGACAGCAATCGCACTTTGCAACTGAAGCTCCGAGATATTGAAGTCGCAAACGATGACTATGAACGCCAGGCTCGTAATACCACCTCGTCGCTGGAGGATTTGGAGTCTAAATACAATGTCGCCATTGAGCGGGGAGTCCTCCTGGAAGAAGAGATCAAGAATGGAGAGCAGGAGCGAGAGGGCCTGCGAATCACGGCCCAACGTCTGCGTGACGAGCTGTCGGACTTGAAGATTGAAGCCGATATTATCAACAACAAACTTCGCAAAGCTGAGAGCGAACTCAGCCATCGCCGCAAGCCCGCCTTCTTGAATTCGTCTTCTGTAGCCAATAATCAATATAGCGAAGGTGCTGAACAATCGCCAGTCACAACTTCTTCTTCACCAACGATGACCACACCTCCTGCCAAATCCGTTTCGTCAGCAACATCGGAGGCCTTGACCCCTCCGTCTCCTACCGCTTCCGAGTCTTCTGTCAGCGTTCGCAAGGCAGGCGCCGAAGGTGGCGCCACCCGCAGTAGAATATCTGTTTCAAGCAGTGTACCTCGCCCGAGTTTTGGCAGACACACTCGCACCCCTTCAATTCCTTACGTAAATGGCTTTTCTACCCCGTCGATGTCTTCTGTTCGTACTGCGCCCCGACTTAGCGCTTCGCAATCTGGCATTCCCCGGTCCGGTTCATTATATCAAATTCGCGGTCTCATCGGCAAGATGCAAAAGCTGGAACAGCGAGTGCATTCTGCCCGCTCAAGACTTCCAGCTCCATCTGAGACCCCCAACGGCGCCTCGCCGCGTGCACCTTCGGCTTTGGATCAAAGCTCCATACCATCGTCGGTGACCGTCCGTAGGAGCTCTCGCAAGCGAACAAGCACCAGCAGTGTCAGCTCTTCAGCCTTGGATGGAGATAACACAACATCATCTTCATTTATTCATAATCGACAATCTTTTGGACGTTCAGTCGACAGCCGCCCAAGTAGTCGAACCAGCTACTCGAGTCGCAATTCCTTCGGTCTTGGGACCAGCATACCACAGGCGCGCCCTGATAGCAGACAAAGCCTGAACCGTGCTCGGACTCCTCTCGGACATTATTCGACGAACCCGACAACAGAAAGCCGGCGCCCGCGGTCTTCTTTGAGCTCATATTCACAAAGCCATGGCCCAGCCAAAGGTATGTCGTATATTGACGAAGATAGCGACATCACTACACCAACGCCCCAACGAGGTACTATAGAGAACGAGTCAGTCTTCCGTTCGTCTATACCCGGTCCAAGCAGCCTAAAGAAAAGACCCAGCGGTACAATGGCATATAGTGGTATACCAGGGTCTCGGCGAACAACCGCAGGGGCGGACGGCCAAAAGACAGACTTCCGAGCAAGTCAAGGGCCTAAAAGGAAACCCAGCGATCTCGGCGAAACCTATTAATATGATATTATATTTGTTGTCGCGGCATAGCTTTGCGTTGATATGCTTGCATAACTCAATACTTTATGGCCGATATATGTAACTCGGTTTTGACACATCTTGGAGGAGCTCTCATTTTATTAAAGGACGAACGACGTTTCTCGGTTTCGGCTGGGGTTTGTTTATTGCATGGCGCATAGGCGTCACAGAGTTATTGCAAGGTGGACAACGGCGCCTTTATTGATGTATTTTTTTTTTTTTTTTCGTTTTCATGCAGTTTCTGGACCTGCATCTGCATCCTATCTCTACTTTTTCGAGGGAGGAAAACCGTTGTCGACACCGCGACGTCCCATTGCTGTACACAGCCACCTTTCTTTAGTGTGACCTACCTACCTACTCTACATTTTGATACCTGTAATTAGTTTGACAGCCAACTTCTAGACAATACCCGAATGATAACCTTCTAAGCCAGTAATCCGATTGCCATACATACTTAAACTTAATACCACTAGATGAGCCAACCAATCGCATACCCATTACCGTCTGACTCGTCTATGTCGCTAGTCGAAGCCGGTGCCATTCCTAGCATTTCCAGCTACTTCGGCCGCAAATAGTCTAGTCTTACTTGTCCTTGATTATTATTATTATTATCATTATTCTTGATTCTTGATTCTTGATTATTGTCCGCCGGACAAATAACCCGGGGTAATGAACGCCTCGAGATGCAAACTCCGTGATATTACGTATTCCCTCTTTTTTTTTTTCATTGTTGGTAGAACATTAAACCCATGGCGCCAGTTCTGTGGTTGTTTGATTATTTTATTATTATGCTTGTTACAGATGTCTTGCTCCTACTTCAATTTATTCCAGTTTGACGTTTTAATGTTGCATAAGGAACGTTGAATCCGCAGTATATGGATATGGATAGGTGTGGGCATTTAATGACGTCAATGGAGGGGGCTAGGCGTTCATCCAAAGCAACAAGTGTCTGTTTTGTTGAAACTACTGCTTTAGGTTTCAAAGCTATACGCGGTACACGGAGTCACGGAGTATGCATGTGCACTCCGCGTGTAAGCAGGTGTAAGCACATGTCTATATTTAGAAGGGACCGGACTAAACAGTATTGCATGGTTATGAGAGATGATATGTATACAATCGATTTGTATTTAGTTGGTTTGTTGAGTATGCTAGGGGTCATACCTGGGACGTCGAGGGAGGTATGGATATAGAGAGAAGATGTACTCCGTAGTTATCTGAAAGAACATTGAAGACATGCCAGCCTAGATTTAGCAGTCGGGCTTGGACTCCGTCCCCGAATATAGCGCTTACGTCAGTACATGAGCTTAAGCGTCCAATCCTCGATATACTTATGACACATGTTGGTTTAGGTGGCGGTCAAACTGTCGACCGGCTCGTTTACGGGGGTATTTAATTAATTGGAGACCGGAGTCTTTTGATTTTTCAAATCTGCAAAAATGATTAAAAAGTTTAATGTTAATGCGTTGGATGAATTCCATACTCGAGAGTTAATTCTAACGGCGAGTATATTCGGCGAGTATTCGCGGGGAGAGGTTTAATTAAACACCACACAATTATTCACGGGAGGATAGTTCTTGTATAGCTGAAGAATGCGATGGAACAATCGTAGAACTGCCTACCAAAGTTTATTATGATCATCCTGCCGAGAATGACTACGCCGTAATTAAGCTAGTCCGCAGTCTACTACGTGATTTCGACCCTCGATTTTCTCACCCCGGACCGGACGGCATCTTAAGTGGTCGATTTGTCCCCGACTCGGGAATGTAACATTTCGCATGCGGTCGGGAGGCCGTCACCAATGAGGAAGAAACAAGTTGGGCCTTATCGATATGTCGATAAGCCGTCAGTGCCTAGCCTCGCAGTCCGATGGCATCATTATCTGATCCCGACACGGGTAGCGGACGATTTTTTGATTTTTTGATCTCTTGATCTCTTGATTTCTTGTGATGGGGGCTGATTGTGTTTTCCAAAAGGGGAATAAGGAACGTTCCCAATCGGTAGGCTGCGTTAGAAACCAGTAGTCCTGTACGGATTCGAAGAAAGGAGAATCTCCGGCGGCTGTTCTCGGAAGGTGGTAGATGGGTTGCGACTTGCGAGGCCCTGCGAGGCCCTTAACAGGTATGATAATGTCCATTATCAGCATAATTGAATAAGGCCAAGATTATCGCTGATCTCGTCGCTCGGTCTCCGTAGGGCCGGTTGGGACAGGCCCACTGGCCCCTGCACTGCAAGGGGCGTCCCCAATCAGGCATCGCGTGGCGGGACGAGCCTGGGCTAGAGCACATCACCACAGCGTTTTTTCTCGGTAGTTTGTGCGACGACGAAGACGACGGGCGATGGAACCCGGAGTTGCAGTTGTGTAGCTGATCCAGGGCGCAAACACCGTAGACGGCGGTTAGTACTGCGTGCTCAGCTGGCACTGTGGCCGTATTGGCAGTACTCGGTGATGCTAGGCCCATTAGTTAGGAAGAGTAAGGCTACCAGGCGTGGGAGAACTCCCACCAGTTCATAGAATAGACATAGAATTAGACATAGAAACGAGCGGAACCGTCTTTTTTGTTGAATCATCGACGCCGCTGGGCAGTTGGGAAGGACAGCGCGGTTGAAAGGGCAGCGCAGTCAACAAGTCAACAGTTGGGGCGTTTCGGGGTCCGCCAGACGCCATGCCCGGTGCAGCCTAGCGCCACGGCAGCTGCTGTCGTCGCTGCCCGGGCGCTCCTGCTAATCGGGCCAATCGCTCGGTGGAGCCTGAGGAATCAGGATTTTGGGTGCTGCTGCTGCAACCGCGCTCAGCTGCTCGCAGTAATCAGTAATCTTGGCTGTCGCGGTACGGGTACTTAGTGTTTACTACTATTTGCTAGGCACGGCTAGGTAGCTTGTAGATTATTATTATGCTCCCCAATGATATTTCCCGCCTTCCCCCCCACCCCTTCATCGCTCATCTTTTTCCTCGACACCTGCTGCAATTGCTCTACGTCTCTGCTCTTCTCTTCGCTTCACTTCCCTCCCTCAATCTTCTTATTCGATGTACACCTTGAAATAATAATAATAATTTTGTCTACTGCGCGAGGTGCGTTCTACTGCCTGTCTAACCTAGCTCCCATCGACCTCTTAAAGCTGTCCTGTGCAATCGCCCGGTGGTCCCTTGATTGTTCTGTTGAGGCGACACTTTCCTGCCTTCGTGTCATTCTCCAAGTTGGTATTACCCGGGGCTGACCTCACGCGGGGACTGTAGGTGCTGTCATCCGACCATCGTTGCTCTGCCTCTGCATTTTCCGCCCCATAATCAGCTTGCTCTGCGCTGTATAAAAGAGAAGTTGGATCGCCCGAACTCACGCCAAGTCTCGGATTCGTCCAAAACTGCTTGCATTTGGTTTCTGGTTGCATGAGAGGTTTGGCTACAAGAGTCAACATGTCTCCTACGAACGGAGTGAAGACCAATGGCCACGGCAACTCCTTTGCCGCAAAGCACAATATCCCCTCACATTTTATCGGCGGAAATCGGCTAGATCTAGCTCCTCCAAGCAAGGTCAAGGATTTCGTCGCGGCCCACGATGGCCACTCAGTTATCACATCGGTATGTTATCTGCGTCTACACCCATGGTAAGGTACTTGCAAACTAACTGTAAATAAAGGTGCTTATCGCCAACAACGGTATCGCCGCCGTCAAAGAGATCCGATCAGTAAGAAAATGGGCATATGAGGTTTTCGGCAATGAGCGCGCCATCCAGTTCACCGTCATGGCCACGCCGGAAGATTTACAAGCTAATGCCGACTATATTCGTATGGCGGATCAATATGTCGAAGTACCTGGAGGAACCAACAATAACAACTACGCTAACGTCGAATTGATTGTTGATATTGCCGAGCGAATGGACGTCCATGCTGTATGGGCCGGCTGGTAAGAAAGAGGAATCCCTTTGAGCTGTTGCTTCTGATTGCTAACTCATCATGCAGGGGTCACGCTTCAGAAAACCCAAAGCTTCCAGAAGCCTTGGCTGCTTCTCCCAAGAAGATCATCTTTATTGGTCCCCCAGGCTCTGCCATGCGATCTCTGGGAGATAAGATTTCGTCCACAATTGTTGCACAACACGCTAATGTGCCTTGCATTCCCTGGTCAGGAACCGGCGTTGACCAAGTCAGAGTCGATGAGCATGGAATTGTGACCGTGGATGACGATGTATATGACAAGGGTTGCACCCATTCTCCTGAGGAAGGTTTGGAGGCTGCACGGAAGATCGGCTTCCCTGTCATGGTCAAGGCTTCCGAAGGAGGTGGTGGTAAAGGTATCCGAAAGGTTGACCGGGAAGAAGACTTCGTCTCCCTATATAATGCCGCTGCTAGCGAGATCCCAGGTTCGCCGATTTTCATCATGAAGTTGGCCGGCAACGCTAGACATTTGGAAGTGCAGTTGCTGGCTGATCAGTATGGCAACAATATCTCTCTCTTTGGACGTGATTGCTCGGTCCAGAGACGTCACCAAAAGATTATCGAAGAGGCCCCAGCCACTATTGCGAAGCCCAACACTTTCCAAGCAATGGAGCGTGCTGCAGTCAGTCTGGGTAAATTGGTCGGTTATGTGTCTGCAGGAACTGTCGAATACCTCTACTCCCATGCCGACGATAAGTTCTACTTTTTAGAACTTAACCCACGTCTTCAGGTCGAGCACCCTACCACGGAGATGGTCACTGGTGTCAACCTCCCAGCTGCCCAGCTTCAAATTGCAATGGGTCTCCCCCTTCATCGTATTCGCGATATTCGTCTCCTATACGGCGTCGACCCTCACACCTCCTTTCCCATCGATTTCGACTTCTCAAATGAAGACAGCCACAAGGCTCAGCGCCGCCCTCAGTCCAAGGGACACTGCACTGCTTGCCGTATCACCTCCGAAGACCCTGGTGAGGGCTTCAAGCCGTCTAGTGGCACAATGCACGAACTTAACTTCCGCAGTTCTTCCAACGTTTGGGGTTACTTCTCTGTCGGAACCGCTGGTGGAATCCACAGTTTCTCCGACAGTCAATTCGGTCACATTTTCGCGTATGGTGAGAACCGTACCGCTTCTCGCAAGCACATGGTTGTTGCCCTGAAAGAACTCAGCATTCGTGGTGATTTCCGAACCACGGTTGAATACTTGATCAAATTGCTCGAAACACCCGCTTTTGAAGACAACACAATCACAACAGGTTGGCTTGATCAGCTGATTTCTAACAAGCTGACTGCCGAGCGTCCCGACCAGGTCGTTGCTATCATTTGTGGTGCAGTGACCAAAGCCCATTTGGCTAGCGAAGGCTGTATCGCCGAGTATCGTTCAAGCTTGGAACGCGGGCAGGTTCCGCCGAAGGAAGTTCTCAAGACAGTCTTCCTGGTGGATTTCATCTACGAGGGTTCCCGTTATAAATTTACCGCAACTCGGGCTAGTTCGGACAGTTACCATCTCTTCATTAATGGTTCCAAGTGCTCCGTCGGTGTGCGTGCTCTAGCTGACGGTGGTTTACTTGTCCTGATGAATGGCCGCAGCCACAACGTCTACTGGAAGGAAGAAGCTGCCGCTACTCGTTTGAGTGTGGATGGCAAGACTTGTCTCCTGGAGCAAGAAAATGATCCAACCCAATTGCGTACTCCCAGCCCTGGTAAATTGGTCAAATTCACCGTTGAGAACGGTGACCGTGTTAAGGCCGGCCAACATTTCGCAGAAGTTGAAGTCATGAAAATGTACATGCCTTTGATCGCTCAAGAGGACGGTACTGTCCAGTTCATCAAGCAGCCAGGAGCTACTCTAGAGGCCGGTGATATTCTCGGTATCCTGGCCTTGGACGACCCATCTCGTGTCAAACATGCCCAGCCCTTCACTGGACAACTTCCAGACTTGGGACCCCCTCAAATTGTTGGTAACAAGCCTCCTCAGAAATTCACACTCCTTCGCGGCATTCTGGAGAACATTCTCAAGGGCTACGACAACCAATTCCTTATGAAAGCTACCTTGAAAGAGTTGATTGCTGTTCTACGTGATCCCGAGCTTCCTTACGGCGAATGGAATGCTCAATTCGCTGCTCTTCACTCGCGTATGCCAGGAAAGCTCGGCTCTCAACTTTCACAAGTTGTTGAACGTGCCAGATCCCGACAAGCCGAGTTCCCAGCGAAGCAACTTCAAAAGACCCTCCTCAAGTTTATCGAGGACAACGTCAACCCAGCGGATGCGGACATCCTCAAGACTACATTGGGACCGATTGTTCACGTCATCGATCTCTACAAGGATGGCTTGAAAGTTCACGAATACGAGGTATTTATTGGCCTTTTGGAACAATACTACGACGTCGAAAGCAGATTTACTGGGCGCAACACTCGTGATGAAGAGGTTATCCTGAAGCTTCGTGACGAGAACAAAGAGGACATTTCGCTTGTTCTCCAAACTGTCTTGTCTCACACCAAGGTTGGCACCAAGAACAACCTGGTCCTCGCTATTCTAGACATTTATCGTCCCAACCAACCCCAGGCTGGCAATATCGGCAAATACTTCAAGCCAATTCTACGCAAGCTCACAGAATTGGAATCTCGTGCCGCCTCTAAGGTTACCCTCAAGGCTCGCGAGCTCCTTATCCAGGCTGCTCTGCCATCTCTGGAGGAGAGAGCTACACAAATGGAACATATCCTCCGCTCCTCTGTGTTGGAGTCTCGCTATGGTGAAGCTGGCTGGGATCACCGAGACCCTGAATATGGAGTCTTGAAGGAGGTGGTTGATTCCAAGTATACGGTCTTCGATGTTCTTCCCCAATTTTTCTCGCACTCTGATCACTGGGTCACACTTGCGGCACTTGAGGTATATATTCGCCGTGCTTACCGTGCTTATACCGTGAAGGACATACAATATCACACCGACGGTGAACAACCTTTTGTCTCTTGGGACTTTGCCTTGGGTAAGCTCGGTCAGGCGGATTTTGGTCTTCCAATCTCATCCTCTCACCCATCGACTCCTGGCACTCCCACTGCCGAAAGCTCAAATCCTTTACAGCGAATCAATTCCATCAGTGACATGTCTTATCTTGTTGATGCTGAGGCTAGTGACATCCCACGTAAGGGTGTCATCATTCCAGTTCAGTACTTGGAAGAAGTTGATGAGCAATTGGTGCATGCTCTCGAAGTTCTTCCTCGAAAAATCACGAAGCCTAAGAAGACTAATCTTCTCACCGCTGACTTGAGCGGCAAACGCAGACCACCTCAACTTGCTGACAGTGAAGGAGAACTCTCTGGAGTTTGCACTGTTGCTATTCGTGATGTTGAAGACCTTGATGATGCCGAGCTCTTTGCTCAATTCAAGAAGGTTGTCGTAGACCACAGGGAAGATCTTTTGTCAAGAAATGTCCGCCGCATCACATTCATTTGCGGGCACAAAAACGGCACTTACCCCGGCTACTTCACTTTCCGTGGCCCCCTTTACGAAGAGGACGAAAGCATTCGTCACAGCGAGCCTGCGTTGGCATTCCAGCTTGAACTAGCCCGCTTGTCTAAGTTCAAAATTAAGCCCGTCTTCACCCAGAACCGCAACATCCACGTGTATGAGGCTATCGGAAAAGGCCCTGAGAACGAACGTCAAACGATTGACAAGCGTTACTTCACCCGTGCTGTCGTGCGTCCAGGCCGCCTTCGTGATGATATCCCTACCGCAGAGTATCTGATTTCCGAAGCTGACCGCTTGGTGAATGATATTCTAGATGCTTTGGAGGTCATTGGTAACAACAACTCCGATCTTAACCATATTTTCATGAATTTCTCCCCCGTGTTCCCTCTACAGCCCAAGGATGTTGAAGAAGCCTTAGCTGGGTTCTTGGATCGCTTCGGTCACCGTCTGTGGAAACTCCGTGTCACAGGAGCCGAGATTCGTATATTGTGTACCGATCCTGCTACTGGCCTGCCTTACCCTCTTCGTGTTATCATCAACAACACTTTTGGTTTCATCATTCAGGTTGAGCTATATGTCGAGAAGAAATCTGAAAAGGGGGAATGGATTTTCCACAGCATTGGAGGGACAAACAAGATTGGCTCCATGCACTTGCGTCCTGTGTCAACACCATATCCTACAAAAGAGTGGCTACAACCAAAACGCTACAAAGCGCACTTGATGGGTACGCAGTACGTGTACGATTTCCCGGAACTTTTCCGTCAAGCTTTCCAGAATAGCTGGACAAAGAGCATTGAAACGGTTCCATCGCTTGCGGAGAAGCGTCCCCCAGTTGGTGAGTGCATTGAATACAGTGAGCTCGTGCTGGATGACACAGACAATCTTGTCGAGGTGTCTCGCGAGGCTGGTACAAACACCCATGGTATGGTAGGCTGGGTTGTCACTGCGTACACCCCAGAATATCCTCGTGGACGAAAATTCATCATCATTGCCAACGACATCACTTATCAAATCGGCTCTTTCGGACCCCAGGAAGACAAGTTCTTCCACAAGTGTACTGAGCTTGCCAGGAAACTTGGCATTCCTCGCGTCTACCTTTCTGCCAACTCTGGTGCTCGTATTGGCATGGCCGATGAATTGATCCCTTATCTGAATGTTGCTTGGAACGATCCGTCGAAACCGGAGGCTGGTTTCAAGTACCTCTACTTGACACCCGAATTCAAGAAGAAATTGGATGAACGTAAGGTTAAGGAAGTCATTACTGAAGCTATCCACGAAGATGGCGAAGAGCGCCACAAGATTACGGCCGTCATTGGTGCCAAGGACGGATTGGGTGTTGAGTGCCTTCGGGGCTCGGGTTTGATTGCCGGTGAGACTGCTCGTGCCTATGAGGATATTTTTACAATCACTCTGGTCACCTGCCGTTCCGTTGGTATTGGTGCATACCTTGTTCGACTTGGCCAGCGTGCCATTCAAGTCGAAGGCCAGCCGATTATCCTTACCGGTGCTCCAGCTATCAATAAACTGCTCGGTCGCGAAGTTTACACTTCCAACCTGCAGCTTGGTGGTACCCAAATCATGTACAAGAACGGTGTTTCCCACATGACAGCCAACGATGACTTTGAAGGTATTCAGAAAATTGTCGACTGGATGGCCTTCGTGCCCGACAAGAAGCATTCTCCTGTGCCCATCCGGCCATGGTCTGACAATTGGGATCGGGATATTACTTATGTCCCTCCTCCCAAGCAACCATATGATGTTCGATGGCTCATTGGTGGAAAGGACGATGCGGATGGATTCCTTTCTGGTCTTTTCGACAAGGATTCGTTTGAAGAGAGTCTTGGTGGCTGGGCTAGAACCGTTGTTGTTGGCCGTGCTCGTTTGGGTGGTATCCCTATGGGTATTATTGCCGTTGAGTCTCGTACTGTCGACAATGTTACCCCTGCAGACCCCGCCAATCCCGACTCGATGGAGATGGCCTCTATGGAGGCCGGTGGTGTTTGGTACCCCAACTCTGCCTTCAAGACCGCTCAAGCCCTGCAGGATTTCAACAATGGTGAACAGCTTCCGGTAATGATCTTGGCCAACTGGCGTGGTTTCTCTGGCGGTCAACGCGACATGTACAATGAGGTCCTCAAGTATGGTTCTTACATTGTTGACGCTCTCGTCAAGTATGAGCAACCGATCTTTGTCTACATCCCACCGTTTGGCGAACTTCGTGGTGGTTCCTGGGTAAGTTAATTTTTGTGTTATTTTCAATCAAAATACTAATTACTTATACTAGGTCGTTATTGACCCAACTATTAACCCGGACCAAATGGAAATGTACGCGGACGAGGAATCTCGTGGTGGTATTCTGGAGCCTGAGGGTATTATCAACATCAAGTTCAGACGTGAGAAGCAGCTTGATACTATGGCACGCCTCGATACCGCCTACGGTGACCTCCGAAGACAACTCGAAGACAAGTCTCTCAGCAACGAACAGCTGTCTAACATTAAAACCAAGATGGCTGCTCGTGAAGAACAGTTGCTTCCGGTCTACACACAGATTGCCTTGCAATTCGCTGACCTTCACGACCGTGCCGGACGCATGGAAGCTAAGGGCACCATCCGCCAAACTCTTACATGGAAGAATGCTAGACGGTTCTTCTACTGGCGTCTGCGTCGTCGTTTGAGCGAGGAACTGATCTTGAAGCGCATGATTGAAGCGCAACCTAAGCCAGTAGCTCGCAATGGCAGCAAGGGTGCTCTCCCTACCAGTGGAATTGTGGCTCCTCAGTCGTCCGCTCGTGACTCTCATCTCCATACTCTGCTCTCCTGGAGTGGTCTGTTGAATGACGAATTCGAGCACAATGACCGCAAGGTTGCCTCTTGGTATGAGGAAAACCAGAAGAACATCCACGCCAAGATTGGACAATTGAAGACTGACACCGTCTCATCTGATGTTGCCCAGCTTTTGATGAGCAACAAGGAGGGTGGTCTCAAGGGTGTTCAGCAAGTATTGAGTATGCTGCCTACTGAAGAACGGGAGTCAGTTCTCAAGTATTTGGGCTCGCCATAAACTTTTTCTGACTAGTATTATTTTCTTATGCTCTATGTATTTTGTCTTTTTGTGCCTGGAATTCTAGGGCAGGTAGTAAAGGTGCAGTTATGGAAAGTTGTGTTTTTTGTATCGGTTTATGCTGCATGAGCATTATTTAGTTATGATATTGTGTGGAAATACGAATTTCTTTATTTTCAGATTCATCAACATTCGTTCAACACTGTTAAACTGGTGCATATCAATTGATGTAGTATTCAATGTTCGGCTTCACAACATTTGGAAGCTTCAGAAATATATGTATTGATACAGGCAGTAGCAGTCATTACTAATAGGATTGTGACTTGAATTGATTTTGGCGCAATTTTTCTGATGAAAGCCTAGACTCGAGGCTAGAACGGAAGATGATCTGCACGCCTAAAAGAGCCAAGAATTTCTCACCGTATGGCGCAATAGTGGCGCTCCGCTATTTGCTATTATTTGCTTATCTGGATGGAACATTGAAAGGTGGTAGTACTACGTACGGACTAGCAGCAAACAGCGGGCAGCGTTCCTGGAAGTTTCTCGGGTCTTGCCGTCTTGGTGGGCTACAACACACACATCTAGATGCCGCTAAATTGAAACACGACCACTATTGGGATCGCCAGGCGATCGTCAGCTCGCCAACAGATAGCCATGGCAAGCACTAATTATTTGCTAGGGCTGTGCGGCTGTTGGTCGTGGACGTGATGGCTGAGTGACAGGATATCTCCCTCACGAAAGACTCCTACATCAAGTCAACCCTTTTTTTTCTTTGCATATCAGGGGCATCGCCTATAGATCACCATGATCGGCTCTGGGGGATATTTCTTGTCCCTCCTATTCACCTTGGTGGCTGCCTCAGGCCCCATCCCAGACAAGGAATACGACTACATCATCGTGGGAGGAGGCACGTCCGGTCTTACAGTTGCCAACCGGCTTTCCGAGGACCATAATGTCAATGTGATTGTCATTGAGGCTGGTGCTTCTGTCCTGAACAATAGCAATGTGACCGATGTCGGCGGATACGGACTCGCGTTCGGCACAGCAATCGACTGGCAATACGAGTCGGTCAAGCAGATCTACGGAGGCAATTCTTCTCAGGTCCTTCGAGCTGGGAGAGCATTGTCTGGCACCAGTGCTATCAATGGTGAGCTGCAACAACTCCTTCACGGTAATTTCGGTCTGGCCCTGACCTGATATAGGAATGGCGTATACACGTGCGGAAGACGTCCAAATCGATGCCTGGCAAGCAATTGGCAACGACGGATGGACCTGGGAGAGTTTGTTCCCGTACTACCTGAAGGCTGAGAACTTGACCATCCCAACCGTGTCCCAAGTCGAGCTTGGGGCCACTTACAACCGGGCTTATCATAGTGAAACCGGCCCATTGGATGTAGCTTTCACTAAGACGGTTAACAGCACCCTTCTAAGTCTTTTGAACGGAACATTCCAGAGTTTGGGTGTTCCATGGTCTGAGGATGTTAATGGAGGCAAAATGAGAGGCCTCAACATCTGTCCTTCCACAATTAACTATCAGGAATATGTTCGTGAAGATGCCGCTCGGGCTTATTATTGGCCCTATGCATCTCGTGGCAACCTTCATGTCTTGCTCAACACCTTTGTGAATCATATCGAGTTGAATAGGACGGCATCGAATGACAATGTCACGGCCAGCGGGGTTCAGGTCACTTACCAGAACGGTACTGTCGGCGTAATCAACGCCAAGAGAGAGGTTATTCTCTCTGCCGGCTCACTCAAGAGCCCTGGCATTCTTGAACTCTCTGGTATCGGTAGCCGACAGGTTCTAGAGAAGTATAATATCGCCGTCCAAGTCGACCTCCCTAGTGTTGGAGAGAACCTACAAGATCAGGTGAATACTGGCATGTCCGGCGCGACTACGCACAAGGTTACTGGACACACAGCCCTTGTTTACGCCAATGCGCAAGATATTTTTGGCAATGAAACCGAGACCATTTCGACACTTGTCCGTGATAGCCTCAAAGACTACGCCAGTGAGACCGCGAAAGCCAATGGCGGGATTATGAGTGCAGATGACTTAGAAGACCTTTTCCAGGTCCAATACGACCTTATATTCAAGGACCAAATTCCCATCGCAGAAATCTTATATTTCCCCGGTGGTGGAAACAGCCTTGCGGCGCAATACTGGGGCTTACTTCCCTTTTCACGCGGCAGTGTGCATATCGCATCGTCAGATCCATTGCTCAAACCAATCATTAACCCAAACTACCTCATGCTGGACTGGGACAATAAGCTTCAGATTGGGATTGCAAAACTCATTCGCCGATCATACGAGACCTATCCCCTGCGAAACCTGGTCAAGGCAGAGTCGAGCCCTGGACTCATCACTGTCCCTCAAAATGCCTCTGATGCTCAATGGAGGGAGTGGATCGTTAGGCATTGTAAGTTGCTTAAATTTTTTCTCTCTTCTCTCCCTTTTCTGGTGTCTGCTAATCTTGGTCAGATCGCTCGAACTTCCACCCGGTCGGGACTGCGGCTATGATGCCTCGAGAGAAAGGCGGTGTTGTCTCTGAGCATCTTGTTGTTTATGGGACAAGTAATGTCAGGATCGTCGACGCCTCTATCCTTCCTTTCCAGGTTGACGGTCACTTAGTGAGCACCTTATATGCAGTTGCCGAGCGTGCTGCCGACTTTATTAAGCAGAGTTGAAGGTGAATCTTCGGATATGTTGAATCATTATTCACCGATGCTGGATGGACTCATAAAGAAAAATGTACGTCAACTAGGGGGCTTAGTGTATATTATTATAATACTAGTATACCATGTCCAGTCTTCAATTGTAGCCCCCGTCTTTAATATCACCTTGATAATTTTTTGCCTTTACTGGTTGAAACCTTACGTAGATCTTAACTGCTTCGGTCTGGACACATCGTTTAAACGAGAAGGGGGGAGTTTGCAATATTAAAGTTAGCTACATCTACTTCCATATTACACGTTGCTAGAATAATCTCCGAAGTAGTTAGTTAGGGTCTTGTCCAGGTTGAAGCATTTTCTAATGAAAATATGGGTTATTTCTAGGAAAGCGCTACTTCTAGTACGACATATACGATTTATTGGTTTATATAATATAAATGCAATAAAATGCTATGAATATACATATATTTTATTTATAGCAGTGCTCAGGGCAAAGGCTGCGATGTCTACTGCTTGACATACGGAACGTCGTTCTATTCGAATCCGACTGCACAGCAGTTCGATGCACGCATTGCCGCGATATTAATTTATACTTCTCCCAGCAGTGGGAAGAAATGGAGCCAGTGGTCGGCCGCCCTCTTGACATTTGATCTTGAGAATGAGCCCTTCCAGTTCACCGATGATGGAGCAAAAATGGATCCATCTAGATGGTTGTGTGGCCGCGCTCAGAATTTCAAGAACAATCTAGGTAACTCTTCAATCAAATTTTCGACCGATGGTATTGGTGGCGACCATAGTCATGGCTACAACATCGGCATTGGACTGCGATGCGATTGACTTGATGAGCATTCACAGTTACGTCGGTCAAGTTTCCACATGGTCTGGTCTGCTCTCGGGTGATACGCAGGTTGCATCTGCTGCTGGAAAGTTGATTTATGTTGAGGGGTGGGGTGTATCAACATCCTACCTAGTGGTTTTAATGAGCAGGCTGTCGCCATCAACAATACCAGATATCCTTGGGTTAGATCTTCTTCACTTCTACTTGAAATGCGAATGCCAACAGCGCAGCCTCGGCGCAGGACTGGAGCTTCTTCTACTGCTAGCTTGGTTGTTTCAACCATAGCATCATTATTGGCCTCTATATGGGCTGATACATTGCAACGGTAGTCTCCACTGATTTTCACCCGAGGCCATTCCTCCTAGAACCATTCTTTTTATGTTTTTAGATTATGTTTTCCTACATGTAGCTCTCTGTTATAATAATATTTTCATAATAGATCGAGCTCAAAGATTGTGTTCTATTTGATTTGGGAGAACATAGATGGACACCCGCTAAGATCTGCGTAGTTCTATGTAACCATAATTTTTACTCACTTTATAGTTATACAACGGTTAAATTGAAATAGAGTAGTAATCTTATATCTTTGTTTCTTCTCAATAGGTTTTATCTTTGAGTTTAATTAATACAGTCCCTTGTCATTTGACATTGATTGATAGCATTACTATACGCGGGAAATCTTCGACATGATAATCAAGCCCCTTCACGAGGTGTATTTATACAAAACATGCGGAAGACATCTGAACCTTTGCTGCTATTTATTAAACAAGCGGGTAAATATATCCTTGCTGATCGTGTACAGCATATTTATTAATTAATAGCATTATGCCTTCAAATAATGTTGGCTGCAACCTTAGCCTGTAAAAGTGCCAGCAAAACCAACAATCTACGTCCACGCGTTGCGTGGATGCCTGATATTTCATTCAAAGAAAATATAGTAGAATAACAATTAATATAATGGATATTAACTGACATGGAGAAGATGATAAGCTACTAGATAATAAATTTAACATATCGGTTTGTGTTAATATATGTGTAAATATTGCTGCTATTGCGACTAACTATGGACCCTGCTGTCTATAGGACATATCATTATAGCTGCCATCGTTGTCATGCGAGATGAGAAAATCCATAAAAAGGGACACTAGTCGTCACCAGCAGTCTGATCTTATCGGAGCTACAAATCCCAATTTCTTGACGTAGCATTAGGATGTGGAGAGAGCATGATTCATTTGGCCAGGCTTCCTTGCCATTGCGTAAGACGTTGACATCAATTGATACTTTTCAATGTTGTTGTATTCGTATTATATAAATGTAGCACTCATCCTGTTCTTTCTTGTACTCTTTTTGAATGTAATTAAACCACTATGCATATCCTGATGACTTTGTTATCGCTCATAGTGGCTGCCGCCTTTGTGAGCAACTCTCACGCCACAACCAGCAAGTCGAACCCTGTTGTCTCTGAAGTCGACAAGCCGAAAGAGTTTCAATTTTTAAGTAACGTGACTGAGAGTACGTAAATGATCATTTTATCGAACAAAATCGGGGGAATATTTCAAGTCTAATCAGTTGGGATAGAATTCTTCGTCAACGGCACCAACTTTCCTTTGGTCCCTTTCGACATTGGCGAGTCATATGCTGGCCTTCTTCCTAACACGCCACATGGCGATTCAAAACTGTTTTTTTGGTTCTTTCCATCGCTGAACCCGACGGCAAAGAATGAGATTACTATCTGGCTACAAGGTGGTCCAGGATGTAGCTCCCTCGATGGTCTTTTACAGGAAAATGGTCCATTTCTCTGGCAGTCTGGAACCTATCAGCCGGTTCGAATTATGTACTCATGGAATAATTTAACTAACATCGTATATATTGACCAACATGTCGGCACGGGACTCTCGCCTGGAAAGTCAATGGTTAATAATGAGGTTGATATATCAAATCAGTTCAACGACTTCTGGCGTCGCTTCATTGACATCTTTGATATGCAAGGTTATAAGGTGTATATTACTGGTGAAAGCTACGCAGGAATGTACATTCCATACATTGCTGAGGGCTTCATTAACAAAAATGATACCGAGCACTTTAATTTGAAGGGGATTCAGATCAATGATCCAACTATCAACGAACTCAATGTATTGGCCAACGGTGAGCTCACTCAACATTTTCTTTACATTAAACGTTTGTGAAATACCTAACAGGAAGGAAAAAATTTCAGCTGTGGCCACACTTAACCATTTTTCCTCCATCTTTAGCCTGAATGAAACATTTATGAAAGATATCAATGCGAGAGATGAGAAATGCGGCTTGACGAAGTTTCTCAACGAGGCTTTAACTTACCCACCGCCGAAGAATTTCCCTGCCACGCCCAATCCCTGGTCTGATCCCGATTGCTTGGTGTGGTATGACATTACCGCAGCGGCTCAGCTCGTGAATCCATGTTTTAACATGTACCACCTCACTGATTTTTGTCCTTTCCTCTTAGACCCAATGGGTTTCCCATCTTTAGCAGCTGGTCCTGGTATCTATTTCAATCGATCAGATGTCCAAAAAGCTCTTCATGTTCCGTCAACCAACTATTCTCTGTGTGACGAGACCGTCATTTTCTCTAATGGCGATCGCTCTGTGCCCAGCGCGCTGGGCCCGTTACCCAAAGTTATTGAGGCCACTAATAACGTCATTATTGGACATGGATGGTTTGACTTTCTATTCTTTTTAAATGGCACACTTGCAACAATTCAGAATATGACATGGAATGGCGCTCAAGGGTTTCAGTATCCACCCACGGAACCCCTTATTGTACCTTATACCCAAGGCCAAGTAGATCCGAACACATGGGACGGTGGCTCAGGGGTTTTAGGCACCGCTCACACGGAGCGTGGCTTGACATTTTCCTCGGTATATAGGTCTGGACATGGTAGATGGCTTTATTTCTGTTTGCTTCTAACCCTATCAAGAGTCTGACTAACAATACATCTCAAGAAATTCCACAATACGCTCCTGGTGCTGCATATAGACAATTGGAACTCTTGCTTGGACGGATTAAAAGTCTGCAAGATACGGGACCATTTACGACTCAGCAGTAGTTGTCAGTCCGTATAATAGTCCCTCACATACGATCATTTCAGTCTAGCGTGTCAGAATAGACTTGTAGATGGAATTAGGAAATTTAATAGGCTATAAGTCAGGCCACAAGATTGCAGCTACATAACATGTAAAGAAACTGCATTGTTGCGTTCCCTCCTAGCACGCTATTCTAACGGAGATAGTTTAATCGTAAGATCAATTGATAGAAAACACAACCAAGAGAGGACAAGATCATATCAAGTGCCGAAATAAAATACCCTCAAATATATCAATTCATATATTACATAGTGCCAAATATTATAAAATCAATTTCACATTCTTTATTGAATTTTCTACACATGTCAAAAGACAACATGGAACAATGGTAGGTAGGTACAGAGTGGTATCTTATAACAATGTAATAACCGGGTATAAAAAAAGAAAAAAGAAAGGAATAAAAAGTACATTCATCACGCAAGCGGCCTTTCCATCCCCCTGGTGTGTGTCATCACCGGTGGAGGACCAGTGTGATACGGAGTTGAAACATTTCTCAAGCCTCGGCCTCGTCCAATCATTCTTCTACCAACTGGAACCGGTGCTGGATCAGTCAAGCTTAACCGGCCCAAGTCGACAGGAATATGCTCGGGCATGATGGACAAGTCTTGCAACTGTCTTGCATCGTATGCGTGTACTCTTTGCGGCACGGCTGCTGACGAGATATTGTCATCTTGGCAACCGGGAAGCGTCACAGTGCATGAACCGAGTGTTCGAGAGATGTCTTCTAGTAGAACCTGCATAGGCGCAATGTATGCCGTGCGGCTCTTTTCGGACCACGCGAGAACGTGTCCGCAGACTCGTCCTGTGGATTGTTCAAATACCCATGCACCCGAATCGCCAGGAACTGTCAAACTCGCATATTAGTAAAAGCAAATAAATCAGCTGTTCGCAGAAGAGTTTACCTCCAAAATTCCCACTAACAGCAAAGCTTGTTGAGAACGTCTGTCGTCCATGAAGCTTGACAAGACTCATTGCTGGTGAAATGTATCCACTTTGATAGCCGCTTGTCCGACCACAGCATTGCACTGTTAGGCCGCTCAGTTCCTCGATTCTGGCAACTTTGTTGAGATGAATTGGAGCTGCACGGGCTCTTTCTGAACTGGAGGTGGCAGCGCGTGTCGCGGCTCCCACTATCACATTTCTAGCATCCATACGACCATCATGCAGAGAAATTAGTGCCCAGTCAATCTCATGTTTGATACCCTTTCGAGTCCAGCGGCGTAGTCCAGATGACGCATGAACAAATCCAAGACTGTGGGATGCGAGGTGCTCGTCGTCCTTATCTTCGGCCGTGGGAAAGAAGTCTTCGTGCACATCATCGATTGCAGGTTGAGTGACTACTAGCCGCGGTTCGTCGTCAGGGTCGACGCCTGCAGTATCTCCAATTGATGCAATGTCATCGTCGTCGTCCCACTCATTCGTATAATCTTCGTCATCTGAAGATTCATCGTCTGACAGAGAATACTCTCCCAAATCTTGAGATGTCGCATCATCTTCGTCATCTGATATTTCGAATTCGAAAGACGTTTCCGGTTCGTCATCGCACCAAGTATATGAAAAGTCATCGTTTGGCATTGCTATTCCAGTATTCCAGTTTGCGGATGAGCGTGGCAAGTCTTCCTCCATGTCATCATCATCGTCTTCATCATCATCGCTGGGAGCTTCGAGCATATGATGGACAGTCATGCCAAATGGCATGCCGTCAACTAAAATAGCCCCACCGTATGAAACGGGTGGCAGGTGCTCCTCGTTTATGAATGCTCCAATAGATGCACCGCAGAGGGGCTTCTGCTGGTAGTGTGGGTTCAAATTAGATTGAGCGAAAGCCGGCTCGATAGAATTAACAGGAGACGAGGACTGTGGTTTGCGTCGACGCCGCTTGGGGACCTTTGACCTCGTGACATCGCCACGAAGCACAACCAAGTCCCAGTCTTGCTCGATCTCGAAATATTTCTTCAGAATCGCTCTCACCTTTTTCACATTCGAGCAGGTTACACAGATTGTAGTCTTGGCCGTTTCCGTGTTTTCACCAGTCATCATCAAAGAAGCGGTACAAGACTCTGACGAATCCTTGAGGATCTTATGTAGAAGTTTGCTAAGCTTTGGCATAGTATAGAAGTTCCACTGATTGAGATGTTCTTGCGGAATTTCTACGTTTGTCAGTTTTTTTAATGTACGCTTTTTGACTTTCTTTTCAGGCGAATCGTTCATCTTGAGTATCATTTTGTCGTCCGTGGACACATCGTACGTTGTGTCAACCGTCAGCTGAGATGTCGGAATCTGCACGGTCTCATATGCTGAACTGTTAATTGGCTCAGGTTCCGCTTCCAAATCACGGCCGAGAGCCAAAGGCAGGCAATCATCCAGATCGGCAGTCGGGGGTGGAGAAAATATGTCAATTGCACAGCATTGATATACAATTTTAGTCATTGTGAAGAGGAAGTTGGCAGAGAAGGCGAATTGACTGTCAGGTTCGGCGAATTCAAGAGTGGGATAAGCGAATACCTGAGGCACTCTTAGACTTAGATCGGCCATCGGTTCCGTTGATAGTACGAAATTCGGCGCGTCAAGACAGAGTTGCACCACATGTAGATAAGCGTTTCCACACTTAGATGCAAGCTTCTTGATGTAAACATTCTCAATTCGTTGCTTGAACATAGCATTGTTGTACTTCATTTTCCAAAGACGGCTGATGGGTGCCCAGAGACCAATCTCCAAAAGAACCAGTCCAAGGGAATAAAGGTCATAAGACCATGCGGCTTCATCCCCTAAGACTCGTTTATCGTCAGGATGACGGTACATACTGGACGAAAGGGGCTCTGGGGTTGGCTCATTGCCCGAAAACTGGCCAAGAGACGTGAGGTATGGGCGGCGTAGATCTTCGACTAGATCTCCGATTTCTTCCTGACTCGAGTTATTCAAGCCGGGGAAAACAAGTACATTGCTGCTGTTGATATTTCCGTGGACAAGGTTTTGACTTCTGAGATGAAGGACTGCCAGAAGGAGATTATAAGCTAAACGGAATCGACTCTCCAATGTTGGGACTGGAATATCTTGATGCTCATCTCCCGAGTGAAAGAGCGAAACCAAGGTTTTCGGCTTAAGCTCTTTCAGCAAATTGCTGGGGTTGCTCAAAAAGGGGAAATAATCAACAGGCATTTGGTACACGAATGCGTAGCGAGCATTAGACATGTCAAGATAGTATCCCAAAAATCGCAGAATACCCAGATGCAATACACGCGCGTTTTCCACTAATCTGTCTAATGAGCGATGCACTCTTTCTAATCGATTGACAGCAGGTATTGTCACAGAATTCTGTGATTCTAGCATCATGGGAATAAACTCCACGAGGATGGGTATGGTCGATTCTTTGGTCAAACTTGTCAAAAATGGTGTGGCAGAAGTTTGAATGCGGCCGATGATGCGAGAGTTGGTAGAAGCCGCCACTTGTTCGTATGGTGGAGGGCTTTGAGCATGAGAAGCACCCGAAAGTTGCAAGGCCGAACGGTCAATAAGCAGGCGTTTTGTGGAAGTATACGAATCTGACACAGTGCGCTCTATAGGTGTTGGGTCAGTATTTGCGCGGAAGTCGACAAATGGCGATAAATCCATCCATTCCTGCTTCGAGCTTGCAGTCTTGCCTTTCATTTCAACCGGGCTTTCCACGACGCACTTGGACGACGGTAGTGCGGGCAGCGATTTTGAATCGACAGACATCGCGCGCAATGTATCTCCTGTGACCTTAGATTCCTTTGGGACCGTCGTCTGTGAACGACCTTTAGCCTTACTGGACTGTTCACCCTTAGCCATAGTCATCGATATATTTCGGCGCGAGTGGGATAAATCGTATAGTGTGTCGATGCATGAAGACAAGTCATCCAGCAGTGTATACGAGCGCTTGATATCACTTTCCGTCCATTGCGCCTTGACAGTCAAGTCTTCCTTCGGGGGCAAATCCCCACTATTTCCTTTAGGCGGCAATTGTGGTGCCTCGCCATGTTGTAGTCGTTCTGCCTCGTTGAGGATCTCTTGTATGGAAGACATCACACTGGCGACCACATCACTATAGCCTGCTTGGTCCAACGATTCGTCGATATCGTTTGGTTGGGCACCATTGGAGTCACTCCAGTCGAGACCCCAGGCGAGGAGCCTGTCTTTCTGCGTGCGGTACTCGCGGTGCAATGCGACCAGCTCTGGATCGTCACTTGCTTTCGGGGTCGTCGTGATGCTCTCGCAAGATGTTTTTGTGTCGGTGTACATCTTGGTCAAGCGCCTTTGGAGGTACGAACCTCCTTGTCGGAGGACGGACATGTCGACGGCAGCCACGGGCGGGCGATCTGCATACGACGACGTTGATGACAGGGCGGTTGTTGAAGGGTGGAATCTCCGGTAAGGGCGCAGGAGATATTTAATCGATTGAGCAAGCCGTTACGACAATGATGAAGTAAAACGGTCTGCTTGAGGGGTTCAGTTGAGGCTGCAGAAGAAGAGGGTTCGTGATAATTGACGTTAAGTAGAGAGTAGTCGTAGTAGTAGTGAGGGCGCAGACGACGATGGCGATCGATAATTCTGTTGCCTAACCAATAAGACCGCGCAGAGCCCGACCCCACCGGCCGAAGCAGATCGCTGAGTGGAGCAGAGCACGCAGCATCGTTTGTGGCGCCCAATTAGGATAGCCACATTTTATGGGGCGGGCCGGAGGGTCAAGGAATGCACATGATTTATTCTAGGCAACTGCATTCCTCTGCTGGTATTCTTAGACGGCCACCAGCCAATGAGAGCGGCGGGACCGTGTGTATATTTAGTATTATATAATTATGATCAATTAGTACTGAACATTACAAGCCTGGGCATAATTTTGGTCCTCTTTGTTAAAATAAAATCTTATCAATCAATTCCATGTCATCATTTTAATACATGCAAATCTAAGACTAAAGCGGGAAATGGATATTATCTACGACGTACTCACGCGCCGGTGGACGCCCGCGACATCTCTAGCCCTTTTTTCGCTGAAGTTGTGAAGTCGCTCACCAATCAAGTACACTTCATCTCGAATGTTGGCGCGCCAGATCTCGAGCTTCTTGTAGAATAGGTACAATGCATAAACCAACAAGCATACTGTGAGCGTTGTAGGGTATGCATAACGATACACCTTGGACTGTATCTCCACGGCCGAGGAGTGGAAGAATGTGGTATTGGCGACGAAGCCCAAACCAAGAGGGAAGACCACAGCCGTCACGGCAATGATCAATGCTGGAAGGATGAATGCACGCGTCGCTACGCTGACATTCGGACGAAACCAACCATCACGAGTAATCGCATTGAGGGCGATTGCAAGCCGGGAGTTCGACCTCCATTGTATGAATTTGAGAGTCATCTGGACGTAAAGAACGCCGAGCGTCCAATCTTGAATGAAATGGATGACATGAATGTGTTCAGCTTGCGTATAAGAATGAATTGGAATGAGCACGTAGAGCTCCATAAGCAATGCCAATAAAGAGGGGACGAAAAGAGCAAATGCAGCTGCTAGGTAGACCAACCGGCTCAAGTGGAGAAGTACATCTATCACGTACATCGTGGCTTGCCGGAGTGATAAAGTTGGTTGTACTCGTTCCTTCAATCGATCGTAAGTGGAACGAGAATAGAACAATGCATAAGCTGTGCCCCCTAAGAGGTATAGACCAACAGAGAATGCATAGAGATCATTGATCTGGATGAAGTTGGGGAAATAGAACGAGAGTAGCTTCCGACCGACTACCAATGGAAGAATGGTGACGCCTATTCCCGTGACCGCAGCATATACCCAAATTGTGAAGATGAAAAAAGAAACCCGTAGTCGAAAATTTGGAGGAACGTAGACCTTGGCGAACATATCATTGTCTTTGCCATGTAATCCTTCAGCATTATCCACGGCCCCATCGATACGTTCATTTTGCTCAGTCACATCCAAGAAAACCTTTGTTCCCTTCGGAATGCGAACTTGGTCTGAAGCGGGAGCGCGCACGAATCTACCATCACGCAAAAAGTAGACACGATCACCGTTTTGTTCTGCCGTCTTCTTATCTTCCTCGGTAACGACAGGATTTTCTACGTTACCCCCTTTGCCTGTAAACAGTTCTGTCCACGACCGACCAATATGCCGTCCTTCTTCGTCCTGATGCCTTTCTCCAAGCAAGAAATGTGATAGCCGCAGATATCTGGCACATACACGGAACCACCAGTTGTACATGCTATTCAGGATATCTGATGGCTTAAAAGCGCGTATAGCCAGGGGCATGATGGAGTTGTAAAACAGTAAATCGACTGGAAATTCAAGCACCGGCACTTTAGACGACCAATGAATGGGAAGGACTTCGTCAAAAGCCAGCGCCAGTCCCCATACCACTCCACCGAGACAAACAATAACTAGGGCTCCATATACCAATGCAGAGAACGCAATTTTTCTCAATTGCGTCACAATATTGCGCTCTAAGACATCGCGTACGGGGTGGAAAGTTGGGTCATCAGGATCACGTATAAAGTCTGCTATAGTTAGCATGATTTTGACATAATAACAAACTCATATTAGACTTACAAAGAACACCCGCCCTCATGATCTTGCGACACATGGAGACAAAAAGAGCAAAATGAAACATATAGCAGGTGCCGACAAACCAGTGGATAAATAATGACGTGAGGGGAGATGAAACTGTAAAGTCAATTCGGGACGCTAGTGTAGCCTGTTTGAACAACGGCATCATCGCCAGATCCAAAAGGAGACCGCAATATAGAGGGAAAACGATCATCTCGATGCCGATGATGAGAATGACTTTCATGACGCCCCCAGCTTGATGTAGTATATCAGCAACGACGCCTTCAACTCTCTGGCCGCGATTGGCCGCGCTAAATATGCTGTTGATCCGCAAATACAATACACCTAAAAGTGAGGCAAATGTATAACCGATGAGAATAGCAATGACACGGTCCTTTGTGTCCCACCGAGCGAGCTCTTGGTCGGAGCCCACTATGGTGACAATCTCATCGGCACCGTTTAACTTGCCTAGCACCATGAGACCAAGCTTCATGACGGCATCAAATCCACTTCTTAGCTGCTCAGTGAAACTCGCGAGGTTGATTTTGAAAGTACTAGATGACAAGACATGTCGAAAATCGCAGGCAAGAAGTCCGATTGGAAAATCATATACCACGAGCCTCACCATGTTCCACAAGAATCGAGCCAATTCTGCAATTCGAGCTTCATGGATACGTAATGCTTGGTGAGCAAGTACAGAGAACATGGGGAGATCTGTGTCCTGGAAATCAAAGAGCCCAATCAATACCTTTTTCAGTCTTTGGCTGCTTCCATCGATAAGTGTCAACGATGTTTTGGTGAATAAAGTGCTCTGGGGGATCCAATCAAATATTGGTACAAGCACACTAACTGGACGTAAAAGACCTTTCATAATAATGCTAGCCCAATAGAGAATGTATCCAACGCTACCAATCAGGGTGTCAACTGCTACATCAGCAGCTATCGACAGCATGGCGAGGGGAACGGTAACGAAAAGTTGGATCGGGCTGGTAAGAAAAACCAGTGCAATTTTCCCCCAAAGGTAAGGGAGCCAGATACCAACAGCTATGGTGAATGAGATGAGAAGGGCGCTGAAAACACCGTTCTGCAAAAGACCGAATATCGGTCCTTGCATGCCTATCAGCTCTAAAATACCTTCGAAATCATCTGCCTCCTCCACCACATCCACGTCATTGGCTTCGCGGTTATCAGCTGGAGCAGCTCCAAGGTCTTGCCAGGCATTCACAGCAGCAGCACCGCCTACGTCATTTTGCCTGTTTGGAACTGGCACAAATGGTGCTTCCTGAGCAATGTTTTCAATGATGTGCTCGTCGTCGTGAGCATGAGCTTCTGGCTCATCAGATGGAGTCAAGTCACCCCAAAACCAATCAAAGATGCGATCTGCTAAAGGCTGCTGGGCCGTCTCCATGGTATCTACGGCGTTAAGCGCTGCGTTGGCTGTTCCCGTTGCATCCGTATCCAACAAAGAGGGTTCTGCCGGTGCAATTTGAGTATCGAAAGGTTCTGGATTGATAGCTCTAGCTTCGAAATTAGGTAGTTCTAATCGATCGCCGACAGGCTGAGACTCGCGAGGCGGATTGATACTATCGGTATTTGCAAACACGTCATTCAATGGATCGAAAGGAGGTTCGACAGCCTGAGCCCCAAATGTAGAAGACCCTAGATCTAAATTTCTATGATCTGTCGCTACTATATTTTCGTTGAAGTTGTTATTCAGCTCTTCTTCATCCAAGATTTCACGTAGCTGGCCGTCCGAACTAGGGCTGATGACGTTTGAATTTTGCGTGGTGTTTGCCCTTTTGAGCTTCGTCATAGCATTCACAACCCAGCCAAGCTCTTCCTCTCGACCTTCTTCTTGTATGATCTGCAAGATGCGGTCGGGGTTACCTTCGCCACGAGTCCACAGCTCTTTGAATGTATCTATACCAGGCCATGTCGGGTTGGCAGAAGTACTAGCTGTCTCTTCAAGAGTGCGTTGGATATTTGAAGCTTCGTCTAGGGCATTACGTGATGGCAAAATTGGCCGGGAACTTGATGCGCGTGTTTGAAATATGGGACGGGAGTCAATCGCGGTGAATTCCGGCGAAGAGGGCCGGCTTCCGATTGGTGATTCATCTTCAGAGGAAAAATGCTCTTCAGCATTTATGTTGTTTTCGTCCTGAGCAATGTCCAGTTGTTGGTCAGTAGCCTCCAAATGCATGTTTTGTACGTCGTCTGCGGCTTGGACCCGATCCTCTCGGTTTCCAGGTTCTGCTATCAGCTGTACCACGGCATCCCGCTCATCGTCAGCAACATTGACAGCTGGCTGTTGCTGAACCACCCATTCCCGAATAAGAAATACCAGTATGAAAGATATAACAACGAGTAAGGTAATCAATTGTCCTTCTAGTGTATCGATTACAATGTTGTTCACTGTTGGAGACGATGTTAATGAATTGAGAAAGGTGACATTGGACAGCCATGATGGTTGACGAGGTCGTGTAGATATCGTGGTATTGATCTGGCTCGGGTTGCTTCCACTGGGAGTAGAAGAAGTCGAAACGAATAGGCCTAAGAAGACTCTCTTGGCGATCGCAAAGACCATAGGCTCTCCCGTCGAAAAATTGAGGATCGAAGTCATGGGCGATAAGATTGTTGAAGTTTCAGAACCTACAGCTTGCATGGCGGTCGAAGTTGCTGGGTGGCTGATGGCTAGCGTATGATTGATATGTGTAGTTCCATTCATCACTGCCTGCATATTGACTTGGTGTGAGGGCGAATTTTGAGAGCTTGGCCATCGTCCATCCGCGAGCCAAAACAGGGCGCGCCATATTGCACGCATTGACCATGGCAGCCATCCAAGCCATACAAAGGCAACCAGAACAAATCGTAACCAGGTCAGAAGGGAACGCACCCCGAGTATTATTAATTCCTTGACAAAAACCGGAGCCGGGAGCTCAGACGGCATATCGGGGTCGTACAGTTTAGTGAATCGAAATGGAGTTTTGCAGAGCTCGCAATACTTCTTTTGCGAATGCGACAGCCATTCCATCAAGCAGTTTTGGTGAACAAACTTGATGCTCCCGCTACATTTGCAGGGGTAGAAGAGCTGCTCCTCGTCCGACCCTTCGCCGCGACAAATTCGACATGTATCCGGTTCATCGACGCCCTTGCCTTTGGCGTTGATATTCGTTGCGTACGCAGGGTCGTTCATGAGATCAGGGAAAGTAGAGGCTCCGCGTGCCTGACGCAGATCTCCCTCACCGTCCATGGTGGCGCCAATGCTCCTATCGATATTGATAACAATCTTCTGATGGTATCATTTCCCAGGTCACAAAGCAGTACAAAGCATAGCTATTGCGAGCGGCGAGTGTGATCCATAAAGCCCTGTTGGCTGTTGCAAATAGTATGAGGTTAGGTTAGGCGTCTTAAGAAGGCGAACGCGGCAGAATCCCTAGGAAGGTGCCCAAAGGCGTTGCAGGACAGGAGGGGGCGCTTCTAATGAATAAAAAGCGGGAGGTCAGGAGAGCAGCGTAAGCAATCCGATGCTGTTATCAAGCAAACACGGGCAGGTCTGAGCAGACAGATTATTATTGAAACATCGACTCTGTTGGCCAGCTTGGACTAGCTGGCGGCACTGAGCCCGCAGCGAGTGAGGCGAGGCGTGACTAAGGAGGCCCATTAACCCGTATGGAGACTAGCTGCACTCGGGCCACCTAGTATCAGCTGTGTACTGGTGGCCGATACACATATAATTTGAACGTAATGCGTGACAGTACGTGTATTGCCTCGGTGCCGCTGGTAAAGAGGAGCTATGATCTCAGCGGAGCGTCCGAAAAACAAGGCCGCCGCGCAGTCCTTCACCAACACAAAACCTGCGACAACTGAGATGCTGTGGCAGTTTCTCCCAACTTGAAGCACAACTAACATCGCGCTTTGCGATCCAATATCGGTCTTCCCCTCTGTGACCAAATATCAAAGGTTGGGGTTTGTCACACTGCAACGAGCAAATCTGGACCGCATAATATATGCGACTTCCCCGTGCACGTGTCATACGACCAAAGCTTGACCAAGAACGCGCCCCGAGCAAACCCCAGCTGTTTCTATCAAAGCTATCGGCATGATTCACTGAGTCGATTATTCCTACTTCGTCTGTAGATGCACGTTTCAACGCCGTTTTAATAGCAGTTGGATTTAGGAGAGACTTCTCGCAACGTCGAGTCAAACCCACCTCAGCAAAGACGTTCATCATGGCGCCTCCAGAGGTTGATAAGGTTACTAACGGCAAGCCCGTTGAAACCTCACAAGACAAACCGAAGACACAGTTTGAAAAGAAAAAGGCAAGCAAACCACGGCGGGGCTACTTTCGCTGGTCACTAGCTCTCATTGTGAGGTACGTTGAAATGGGATTTGCTCATGCGGCGCTACTGGGTTGACTAATAGCTTTCAGATTATTTGTTTGGTACACCGTTCTCACGCCCTTCCTTCGCTGTCCATCGAATATCTCTGAATTAGATGATTCTTCACCGCGCGTATGCAAGCCATACTTGATTGCTCGAACATATGTGGAACCTCATGTCGAACCCTACTATCAAGCTTACGCAGCTCCATATGTTGACCTGGCCCGACCTTACGCCCAAACCTTCAATGAACGCGTGTATACCCCCGTATCCAAAGTCGCAATAGATGGCTACCGTTCGTATGGCGCTCCTGCTTTGGCGCGAGCAGGCGACTACGTCCAGCAGCAGTGGGAAGCGGTTGTAGTACCGCAATTGAAATCCGCCCAGACAAAGGCAAACAGTTTTTACAAAAATAGCGTTGATCCTCATGTGCAGAAGGCGATTCTCGTGGTGACACCATATAGCAATGCTCTCACCAACACGGCCGCTCAATTACAAGAGGAGTATTTATTGCCTATATATACCCGCTCGAAACCTTATCTAGGGCACATCTCTTCTTCTGGTCAGGAATTCTTTGTGGGAACCGCAGTGCCTTTGGCCCATCGAAGCTGGTCCTCTCTTACCGTCTTTGTTAGGGGCAACTTGCTCCCAACCATTACTGGTTTGTACAGCGAGAATGTGGAGCCACAGCTTGTCAAGATCGGCGAAAGATTAGCTTCTTATCGGGAAGGAAGGAAGCTAAGAACAGTCGTCGATGAGTTCGAAACGTAAGCAAACACATAGATTTACCAATATACAATGACTAACTATCACAGCCCACCCGAAACATCAAGCTTAGGAGCTGTAACATCAATCCAGAAATCTGCCGATGAAACACATTCAACAGTCGCTCCAAGCCCTGTGGTTCAAGAAACTGAAGCAAGCGTATCTCCACCAATTGAGCAGCAAACCCGGGTTTCTCGGGAACAAATATCCTCCGATTTGGACCTATGGCAAAAGAAGTTTGCCGCTGCCGCTGACCAAGGAATCGAGGATTTGAGCCAGCGTATTGAGCAAATTGTGGACAGTCAATTGGAAAGCGGAGCCAAGAAACACGCGACTGCTTTGGTCGAGGCATTGGTGACCATACGAGATCACGAACTCTCCGACATCAAAACCCAGATTAACAAAATCATTGGAACAATGTCCCCTTATGAAGCCCCTGAAGAAGAAGAAAAGGCGAATGAGGATCTTCTCCGCCTGATCCGAGGCGCAGGAGTTACAATTAGGGATCGTGCACACGCACTAAGAGAATGGTACAAGAGTTTTGAAGAGGAACTGGCTCGTAGGGTAGCTAGTGCTACAGACTCCACCCTCGATGTTCTAGACGGTATCCGTGATCTTGGATTGCAAGAAATCGGCATACGATGGGCTGCGGCGGAGGGCATAACCTATAAGGATTGGGAGAAACACCATGCTTTGAGAAAGCAGTTTGACAATTGGCGGGATAAGGTCTCGCATGCAGGTTTGAACCATGCAAAAATCAATGAAGCTAAAGAAGTAGCCGGTGATATTCTTTCCGAAGGGATGGCTATTGCTGAAGATGCTGCCAAAGAACTGTCCCGACTCAAGGAAGTCGGGAAGTGGAAGATTCAGGCAAGAGAAGTCGGTGCAAATTTCGAGGACCGAACCGAACCTCCCCCACCACTACCTATGCCCGAAGAGGAGGCCACAGAAGAGGAGGTCATAGAATCCGATGATGAACCAGCTTTTGTTGATGATTCTGATACAATTAAACCCAATGAGCCATCTGTGTCTCAGCCTTCAGACGATAATGATACCGAGTTTGTGGTAGCGGGAACAACCACTATACAAATTGAGTTGGCTGAGAAGACACCCTCCGCCGATGACAGCACATCTGTTCACTTTGTTGCAGAAGAATCGGTTGCGGAAGAATCTAGCGAAGAACTTGATTTTGAGGAGGAAAGCAGCAGCGTGCCCATCAGTTCTAGCAAAGTTTGGGGCGGAGTTGCTGCTCAAGTCGTGGCAAACCAGAAGCCAATAATGGAAGACTCCTTCGATGATGATGAGCATGCCATTGAGACCAGTGGCGGGTCCTTGGAATTCATCTCCTCTATTGCCTCTTCCCGCCTACAAGAGGGATTGAATGCTGCTTCCTCACAATTTGCCGGTCTTAAAGCATCTATTGTACCCACTCAGTCATTTCCTCAGAACCCTGTCATCCTTGATGCTCAGCGTCGCTATTATGAAGCTATCGGCATGGCTCATGATCATTACACGTCTTTTGTTGCCTCTGCGTCTGAAGCTGTTTTTGCAACTCCCACGCCGCCGCCATCGCCAGAGCACATTCAAGCTGTTTTAGAAGATGCAATCAGTCAATTCCACCAAGTATCTTCACTGGCGTCTTCTAGCCTTACCGCTGTCATCGCGTTTGCTAGCTCAGTCGAAGCAAAGGGCGGAGACAGAGGCCGTCCCATCCTTGATGATGCAATATCAAAATACACCAACGCAATATCAGCGGCTTCGGCGTCCCTCGCGTTGGCTACAGACTACGCTAACTCGGCTCTCTATTCTGAACCAACATCCCGATCGTGGGAGGATTTAGTTTCACAAGCCAGTGAGCACATATACAGTTCACCAACGCCCTTTACCCAGCAATTTCATGACCAGCAAGGATCACGCTTCGAGGCTGTTGAAAGCTACGTATCCGAACTTGTTTTTGGTAAAGAACCCGACTTCACTGAGAGCGTGATGAGTAGATTGCGCTCTGCATACGAAACCCCATTCCCTGAAGCCTTCTCATCAGCGTCAAAAATCGGCGATCATGCGTCGAAGGTCCAGTCTGATGCTGGTACCGTGGTTGAAGAATATAAAAGCAGCATCAGCAGCGCAGTGAACGAGGCTAAAGACGAATTGTAATAATTTCGTTTTTTTTTTTTTGGCTTTGATGTTGATACATTTGCGGCAACGAGAACTACTAAATGACTGATTTTTGTTAATAAGATGATTGTGGCACGGAAGACTATCTCCCTTCGCCCTCTTGACGCACATTTTTTGTTTGTTTGCCAACCTAATGATATCCTTTCGTGCGGTCTCTGCAAAACTTTTGGCTATGTTTTTAGGGCGTCCAAGAAGATCAATTCTCAGGAAGCTTTTGGTAGAAAGACTTCTTGTATAATAACGATATTTTTCTCGGCGGGTTTCTACACTGTTTCTAGTGACCCTTGGTGTTCCTACTTCTGATATTCCGTTTCATCTTCCCTCTTATGTTGTTATGTTGCTATGAAACTTAGCTTACTGTAACCGTCAATGGTGGCAATCGTTACAGATTCGTATTTGGATTTTAGATAACAGATTAAACCGTCAGTAATCTATATGTATATCGACAGGTGGCGAATCGTGGAAAATCGTGGAAAATGTTCTTTTAAAATAGATCCAGTCACTCTATTTGAATTTTAACGATATTGTACCCGCTGACCACTTCGTTTCTCTAATTTCTGCTGCCGTTTACTCGTAGAGCCACCCGATGTCTCCGCCGCATCACCCATGCCCGCAAACCCTTTCCTCATTCCAGAGAATGTACTCCACAGTAGATACACAGACCAGAAAGGAACAGCCAAGTAAAGCCACCAGGCACGATCACCGAACAGACAGGCAGCAATCAGACAGCCCCATGTCCAGTATGTGACATCCCACATATACTCCGTCAAACCCGACGCACTCAAGTCTTCACCAGCCGATTTCAATGACCCATCCTGGGGACTATAGCGGGGCCGTCCAAGACGTTCGAGATAAAACTCGATGCCTAAAGCAGGTAGGGTAAGCAGGACGTAGGGTAACAGAGCCCCTGGGCGATTGAAGAGCCAATGGAGGAACAAGAATAGTGAATGCAGAATGGCTGTGATCAGATGCGATCGATTGAGTGTTGCCGCATTGCGGGTTGCAAGGGATTTGGCTGCTTTCTATTCACCAGGACATGAGCATTGGGCCATATTAATCTTGTGTGTGGATAGATGGGTTATTCGTTACCTGTGCCATTGTGACCGAAATAACGGTTGCAGTGTCAATGTCAAGTGTGACGCAATTACTCTGCCCCTATATGTTGTGCGAGCTGCATAACCCAATTAAAAAAGACAAAATAATAACCAGCTAGTCAACCACGAAGAATATCCTAGCGTGGATCAGCAAAGCATGGATGCAGCGACAGTGTGCTCCGGAAGCAGAACGCTACTGAGAAGATAAGATGAGGCTAAACCGGAAATGCGGTTGCCCTCCACAACCGCGAGGCGCCGCTTGCTGCTTGCCGCCCGCCGCCACTGCGTGCACCAAGAGATCTCAAAACATCGCAAGTCCAGCACCAGACTGCGACTTCCCAGCGACAATAACACATCGCCGACGCCAAGCATCTCCTCGCAGTCATCCTCTTTCTACCTAGAACACTTATTCGCTCATCCTTAGACCGAGATGCGTTTCCTAGGCCTCTAAACACGCTCTCTGTTTGGGCCTCGGGGTTGTCGCCATCACTGCAGTCTCCACGTCAAGTCGCATGAACAACACCTGCCTCTTTACAGCAACACCAGTCCCTAAAGATTCGTGACAAAAGCTATAGTTTACACTGGTATTTCTAGTTGAATGCAAGACGCCTGATTTACACGATATCGACATCGCTCAATGCCTCCCGCCCCAGAAACACTTCGCTTAACCTCACTGTTTGTCAACGCCTGTTTACATTTCATCTCACTTGAGCGCATCGCGATCGCCCCCAGCCTTTAACTACGGTCATGGCACCTTCGACCCCTCACATATCTAGCCAACTAAGGCAACTCATCTACTATCACCTTGACAACAATCTTGTTAAGAATGCGCTCTTCCTAGCTGGTCGCCTTCATGCCTACGAACCACGTTCATCTGAAGCCTCATACCTACTTGCATTATGTCATTTATTGAGTGGCCAGCCTAAGGCTGCCTGGGAATACAGTCGGATCTCAGGTTCGCGAGGAACTCACCTTGGCTGTTCCTATGTACATGCACAAGCATGCCTCGATTTGGGGAAGTATATGGATGGTATTACAGCTTTGGAACGCAGTAAGAGCATCTGGACATCAAAGAGCCACTGGAGTAAGTGTACATGGGTAAATTGATTTACGATATTTATGCTAAGTGTGCGATAGATAAACATAGCGAGACGCGACGTCAGCACCTCCCTGATGCTGCCGCGGTTCTTTGCTTGCAAGGAAAACTATGGCAGGCTCATAGCGATCTTTCCAAGGCTGTAGAATGCTATGCAGAGTCATTGAAACTCAACCCCTTCATGTGGGATGCGTTTCTTGGCCTCTGCGAAGCGGGTGAGTTCGCAATGTCGTTATATATACTACTGTTTGTTAATGTCGTCAAGGAGTCCACGTGCGAGTCCCGAATATATACAAATTGAGCCCCGAGTTAGTTGCCATGGTTCAAGCAGCACCACCTCCTGATTCAACTGCTCTGTCCGATAAGACCGTTTCACACAATGGGCCATTACAAACACAATTAAACACTAATCCTAATGCCGATCCATTCTCTTCAAATACCCCGAAGGGCGACGCCAATCTATCACATGGAAGCTCAGCCCTGTGGGAAAAATTGAATGGGAGTAATGTTAACGTTGCGAATATAGGACCTGCCGTTATTCACGAAGGGCTAGAAACTCCTAGTAGTCAAAATGAGTCTGATGAAATCCGAATAATTAATGGAAATGTGTCGTCAAATGAATCATGGGATCCTCCTCTTGCCCCTGCAAGACGCAACAGGACTATACAACAAGCTGAGTACGGCGATCCACCTCCCAAAATACGCACTACAAACTTGAAATCGAGAATACGGCCAAAAGGAGAACCGGAAGAAACGAATCATGTCCATATTGAAGAGGAATCTGTTCCTGCTCCTGTTCCTTCTCTAGGCGAAAGAAAACGAACGATATCTGGACAGGTTGCGCATCCGTCTCTGCCACAACCTGTTGAACCAGGGGCGCCACAGCGGCGAAGTACTCGATTATTGAATCATATAAGACCGACAACGTCTAGACTAGCCTCCTCAACTTTGGGGCCCAAAGAAGGACGAGAAGTCAAGAAAGTTAGGGCAACGGGAACCAAAGGGCGAATGGCAACTGCTCCAACTGTTGGCCGTGTAGTGAGCGGGAACAGGAAGCTCATGCTCGGTGGATCAGATGGAGATGGCAAGGAAGCTCGGTCTCTGAGCACCAATAGCAGCAGCCATACTAAAAATGCTACTTCTGACCGTACGAAAGAGATCGAGGCTCTTAGTTGGATTCTTGACCTTTTTGCTAAGCTAGCAACTGGATATTATAACCTGAACCGTTACAAGGCCCAGGAAGCTGTTCAAATGTTCAATCTCTTACCCCAAGGTCAACGCGAAACTCCCTGGGTTCTTTCGCAAATAGGACGAGCTTACTATGAACAAGCTCTTTACCCAGAGGCTGAAAAATACTTCATACGAGTCAAGGCTTTAGCGCCATCTCGACTTGAAGACATGGAGATCTACTCGACGGTTCTTTGGCATCTCAAGAATGATGTAGAGCTGTCATATTTGGCTCATGAGCTAATGGAGGTTGACCGCTTGTCTCCTGAGGCCTGGTGTGCGGCCGGCAATTCGTTTTCACATCAGCGTGATCATGAACAGGCATTGAAGTGCTTCAAGCGTGCCACACAGATAAATCCTCAGTTTGCTTATGCGTTCTCTCTACAAGGCCACGAACATGTGGCCAATGAGGAGTACGACAAGGCTCTTGATGCCTTCCGCAACGGCATCAGCGCTGATAGCAGGCATTACAATTCTTGGTATGGACTCGGCCAGGTTTATGAGAAGATGGGCAAGCTCGAGTATGCCAACGAACACTATCGAAATGCGGCTCAGATCAATCCAAGTAATGCAGTGCTTGTTTGCTGCATTGGTTTAATCATGGAAAAGCTGAATGATCCTAACACTGCCTTGATTCACTATAGCCGCGCTACAACGCTTGCCCCTCAGTCGGTACTAGCCAGGTTCCGCAAAGCACGTGTTCATATGAAGCTGGGAGAGCTGAAATTAGCATTGACAGAACTCAAGGTTCTGAAAGACATCGCTCCAGATGAAGCGAATGTCCACTATCTGCTTGGGAAATTATACAAATTGCTCCATGACAAAGCCAACGCTATCAAGCACTTCACTACCGCCCTCAATCTAGATCCCAAGGTAAGTTCTCAAAATACTCCTCTTCTTCATAGACTTACGAGTGCTTGTGCGTTTGTACAGGCGGCACAGTTTATTAAAGACGCCATGGAAGCTTTAGACGATGACGATGAGGACGACCCCGACATGGCTTGAATGTTGACAGTCTCCCATGGTGATCATGGGAGAAAGGAGCGAACCACACTTATCACATCCTGCATATTTTGGCGTACTGATCGGAATGAACCTTCTAATCGAACATGCATTGAAACGGTCTGGCGTTGGAACTGAAAGTTTTTTTAAGCATATTGGCATCGGAGGAGTTCATGGCTTGGCGGCCTTCATTGCATCATTTAGAAATTAGGACCTTTTCAAGGATAGGACACACTGTGTCGATGCTTCTCTGTACATTAGTTCTTCTACCTCCACCTGCTGGGCCTCTGCATCGATGATGTCGCCTGGGCAGACCTACCTGTCACTTCTGAATGCCATGCCTCGATGTCTCGATACCACATTATTCTTACCGGGCAGTTCTTATTCCGATCTGGATCCAAGACCATTTTCTTTTAGATGCTTAAATAGTTGTATTGTAAGGCTTGAAGGTGGAAGGAAGTAGCAAGGGTTGAGCCATGCCGAGGAAGGCGTCCACATGACTGCGACTTTTATCGGAAATTGCACGCTTAAATAACAGATTAAAACCACGGTCCTGACATGCCGTTCCATGACGCATTAGATTGGTTAATAAATTAAGGGTAATGTGTATTCTATTTTCGGTAAGTAGGTAGAACTCTTCTTCCGCTTTCTATGAAGCCCTTTATTGATTTTCTCAAAAGAAAAGAGTAAACACCCATGACTGTAGACGATTTTCTAGTTGGTCGCCTCAGCTATTGATAGAAAGGAAAAGCATGCTATCTTGAGATACCAACACGGAATTATTTCCAACATCATTGGCACCATACCCTGTTCTTCGTCACATCGCTTCACGGTTTTTACTAAAAGTTTCTTTTTTCAATGGACTCCGTATAATCCGCCGGGCCGAGACCAAATCTAGCGTAAACCGAGATAGACATAACATCGCTCCACTAATCTCTTTTGTTGACATTTTCTTTGTTCCTTGTTTGTATCGCTACGTATAAATCATATCATTGGCTGCAGTATGAACTTATGCCCCGCTTCGTTGTTCCCCTCGCAAGAGCCCTGCATGATTAGTCAAAACTAGTGAACGCTGGCTGGTCTTTGCGTACCGTATGTATCCGTACTATGTACTATACGAAACCCTCTCAGGTGTGGGGCGTAAGGGGGATCCCGTACGCCGTACAGCTGACGCTGTATGCATAATACAAGGCTCTAGTCTCGTGATAGAAGAGGAATGTCTCGGAATATTCTATACTAGATATTAAATGTCGGATTTTCAAGACTTTTTATAATATTCTCTCTAACAATACTATTCTTGTTATAATAAATATCTCAGAATTTTCCACAAGATGATAGTAAAATTATATTCAAACAGAGCTTTTAAATAACAAGAAAGGCATGTTTAACATATCTAACCTATATAGCAGTCTGTATAGCTCTGATAAGAAATCCAGGACGCTTCAATATATTATAATATAAATGCTATCTACTTATCTATAGAAAAGCCATTCTCAAGAAACATCCTGGCTTTGCGCGATTACCAGTTAAAATTAGTAGATCCTAGAGGTACAGTATAACCACGTAGGAAGAGTAGAAAGCCTTTTAGAGCAGTATTTAGTGATGCGAAGTGTCACAGGATATGTGCAAGACGGGAGGAAAATGGGGAATATACGAGGTGGTAGGGATGGGCATAGCTAACAACACTCAAGTATTATTAGTCTTGGTCGTGGATGCAATCAGCTGAGTCATGATATTCCTCGCGTCTTCCGCCTGCTCCTTGATATCAATGTCCCATAACCATCTATATCTCTCCTCCCATATATCTTTCAACTTCTGCTCGTCATCGCCAGCTTCCTCGTGGCAAAGACAAAGAAGGTCCGCATTCTCTTTACTGGTGGTCACAACTCTCTGGCTCCGTGGTCGTCGTACTGCATCGTACGCTTGGAATGCTGCGGCGGCGTGCTCAGGGGTTATGACCCGAGGGTCGGCCAGGAGCTCAGCCAGAACATGAGCATCTTCGATTGCCTGCCCGGCACCGGCGCCTTGGTGAGGCGTCGAAGCATGCGCAGCATCTCCGAGAATGGCGACTCGTGACTTCGCAAACGTGGAAATAAGAGGATGCTCAAATATGGCCCACTGCGAAGGGTCGGGCATGTGCGGGATAAGCGCGTTGACATACTCCCCCATGTGGCCCATATCCTTTTGCATTTCTTCTCTATCCGCTGGTCGAACCCACGTATCACTGTCCCAAGTCTCGTTCAACTTGTAGAACCCGACATTCACCTTCTTTGCACGCATGATCGGGTAGGATATAGCGTAGGCCCCATGTCCAACATATAAGGTTGATACGCGTGCCCGGTGATCACCAACGACGCTCACCATGGTGTCCATATCGAGTACGGCACGGTAAGCGTACATGCCACTGTATCGTGGCATGGTCTGTTCAATTTCCCCAGGAAGGATGGATTCCTTGACCTTTGATTTGATTCCGTCGCACCCGACGACGACATCTGCTACCACCGATGTGCCATCTTCAAAGTTCAGATGGACCCCATCAAATGCTTCTTCCAGGTTCTGCAGACGTTTCCCAAAGTACGTGTGCTCTTTGGGGACGAGGCTGACAAGAGCATCTAGGAAATCTGCGCGCCGAACAGTCGTCTGCCCGGACGGCAGCGCCTTCAGGTCCATCAGGATCTCGCCAGCCTTGATGCCCGACGCCCACACGATCTCGAACCAAGTCTGTCGGAACTGTTCATACCCAGGACTGTCGGCATGCGTCGTGACAAACGCATTGTAGAAATCGTAGATTTTTGGATCGATCAGCGGCATGGTCCGGTGGGCTGCCGGCCCGATGGACAGACCCAGCCCGATATCACCAAATTGCGCCGCAGCCTCGTAGACCTTGACATTGACATTGCGCCGCAGCAGGCCGATGGCCAGCGTGAGCCCACCAATGCCGCCGCCGACAATCGCAACACTGAACTGCTTTGCAGTGGCCATGTTTTCATTCGGGGGATGGTCACACTGCAAGCGTGCGATGACAGGCTACCGAGGAATCCGGCTACGTATAATAGTCTGGTTGAGGAGAGGTGTACTGTACAGAAACGTATGTTAACTACTAGTACATGTTACGTGTACCAACCCAGGAACAAAATTACGAAAGGTTGAAATTTCGGAAATTTAATACACGTTAAAACGCCACGGCGTTGGCAATATGGTACTAGCGGGGTTTAGTGGATTTAGCGCCATCAAATAAGGTCTCCGGGTGGACAATATCTCGGGCGCTAATCTGAGTGGCGCGATGGCCCGCAGTAGATAAACTATATCATCGCAAAGAGCTATGAGCATTCTTATTGCGGGATTGTCTGCGGCAGTTTTCCCTCTCGTCGATATACGCGGCGACAGCGGAACGGTACACGCACTCGCTAGCGATGGACGCTGTCAGCGATGTGTCCCATGCGCAGATGGTGATAATTCCGCTAGTCCTGACCACAGTCATCGCCGTGGTCATGACTGTTCTGCGCGTGTACGTGCGAGTATGGGTGATCAAGCTTTTCGGCTGGGATGACTTTTTCAATGTGCTGGCCATGGTAAGAGCTCTCCCGATCGTGCTTCCCGTCAAGGCGATACTGAGAAGCTCGTACTTTTGCAGTTAACGCTGGTCTTGGTGATGGGCCTTGTGCTCGGCGCAGTATATCTTGGCCTGGGAAGAACAAATACGTAGATCCCGCTCGTGCATCCCGCAGTGTTATGCTTCTGCGAATTTGCGAGCTTATCTTGATTGTCTTTACCATCTTTGTCAAGATTTCTATAAGCTTGCTCTTGAAAAGATTGTTGTACGCGTCCCTTTTTCCCACACGGATACCCATTTATCACAGCTTGTCTAACATCTGCAAATTCAACAGCCCTGTAACTAGACGCTTCGCATGCTTCTTCTGGGGATTCATTGCCTTCAATTCGATCACAAGTTTGCTGGACGCTGCAGTCATCTTCCCCTAATGTACCCCCGTGGAACGGAACTGGAACAAGGCGATTCCGGGGCACTGCTGGTCGGAAGAGGCCATCAATGCGATTGGAGTTGCCCAGGGATGTAAGTTCAGTGCTCAATCTTCCCGATTTTGGTTATGGTGTGCCAGAAAGCTAACAGTTTGCCACGCAGCCATTGCTGCAGCTACAGATATTACCTTGTCCATTCTCCCGACTGTATATCTCTGGAATATCAAGATCAATCGAAAAGTCAAATTCGGAGTTTGCTGCATCATGGACTTGGGATTTACGTACGTGATATAGGAGATTACGCGCATGCATCTTGCTCACATCCAGACAGGAGTGGTGGGTTTGCTAGTGCACGCACAGCTTTGGTTCCTAGCCTTACTGCAACTCAGGATCCGACCTGTGAGTGACCTTTCTTCTATCATAAGAGAATATAGCTGATATTCTTACTTTGCTTTTAGGGGATCTAGTGCCTCTCTTCACGTGGGCAGTGTAAGTTCCCGCAACTTTTGAAGTCTCGTCACACTCTCCCGCTACACAACATGCCCACCAGCTATAGGTCGCATTGCTCATCTAGTCGTGCCAGAACGAAGCCGCTACAACCTAAAGAACTCTCAGATGAGGATGTACACTCGGAACGGGAAAGCGGAGATTTGTCGCACTGTGCAGCTGGCAATAGTGGAATCCTAAAGACAACCGACATACATATTATTCGCTCGCAACCTCCGAACGGCGACGACAATCCTCGCAGTTCAAGTGTCGAGAAGTTGGTTAATTGATGTAATGTGCTATGGAATTGTAATTATTATGCACTGCACATGTATATAATTGGCTTAGACAATAGAATACAAGGTTACAAGAATGTACCCTGAACTATCAATTGATCGTGTATCAATTGCCGCCCGGTCGAAAGCAGCCTTCTAGTGTGGGTTGATAGTTGGTTAGCTAATCTCGTATCGGTAGGATATTTTACATCTGCAGATTATATTGTAAAGAGCGATAATGGCCGCATGAATCCACAACTGAACATTGAATGCAGCTGTGAGCGGATTGGCTAATGTAGTCCGGGTAGTCGAGAGCCGTGGATAAGGTGATAATCCCGCGCAGAGATCGCATTGGATAAACCCAAGAACGTGCATGTACGTACTCCATAGTGCTCTGTACATTTCTCCGTACGGAGTATTGAACTATCCGTATACGTAATAGTGGTATCAATCATCGGGCTTTTACACCATGTGGGAGACTTTCTAGATTTCGTCTTTTCTCACCTCTGGCCCCCAACATCCCGACAACCGACCATCGACATGTCTGCCTCGAACACTTCGCAGGAGTTGAAGGGCGCGCCTGGAGTGGCCATCGTCGTCAACTCCTCTCCCAAGGTCATTGCCACCCGGCACGGCAATGTCGTCCTGGTACCGCCACCAAGTGGTGACCCCGAAGATCCATTGGTAAGCCCTGACGTGCATATCGAAGTAGGACGAATGTCTCTAACTTGCTTACATATACAGAACTGGACAATGCGTAGGAAGATCACCATCTTTGCGTGCATCTGTCTCGCTGGATTCGCTGGCCAGATGTCGCCCAATTCGAACCAGCTCACCTTCATCGAGCAGGTGCCCGTCTATCACAAGACGTCGACTGACCTCCTCAACTCGGTTGCCGTAGCTCTTGCTGGCTGGGTCGCTGGACCTTTCTTGTTGGTTCCACTCGTCGCAGTTATCGGCCGCAGCGCCGTCGTGTTCTGGAGTCTGGTGGGTGTCTTTGTTTGCCAGGTCCGGGCCGCCGAAATGACTGGTGCTAATGACTACATCTCTTTCACCGTCTCTCGACTCTTCTGCGGCATTTTTGGTGGAATTCCCGCCATCATTGGCAGCGGGTACATCATCGACATGTTCTACCTCCACCAACGAGGTAAAGCTTTTACCGTCTTCAAGGTCTTGATCATCTTCGCCGTTGTCGGTGGTGGTACCTTGGGGGGCTTCGTTGCCCAGACGCAGCCTTGGAATTACGTCTTTTGGTGGACGCTCGGCCCTGTAGGCGCTGCCATCGTGTTAGTATTCCGCTTTGTCGAGGACACGACGTTTAGTCGTGATCCAGAGGTCTCAAGCCGTGCTCCCCTGCCCAAGAGCTGGGTCGCAAACCGTATTGCTACTTATCTTCCAGGCATCAGAACCCGGCCGGCAGGTAAAGGAGCCGAGTTTGTATGACCGCGTCAACTAATTTGGAAGAATGCTAGTTGCTAACGCGCTTGGTCATAGGTGAGACAGGCTTTCACCCCGCTCCAGATTACTTTTGCCCCTATCACTCTCCTGATGGGCACGTACATCTTCATTGCGCTAGGTCTTCCTATCATGCAAGCGTCGAAGTTGACAACCTACGTCCAACCTCCAGTCGCAGCTGGCGGGTACGGATTCTCTTCCCTCCAAATGGCATTCTTCACGATGACCGCATGGGTTGGCATAATCTGTGCTCGGGTTTACGGCTATCTTTTCAACGACAAAGCCCCTCTGTGGTTAGCTCGTCGCCGTGGTGGGACTTGGCACACTGAATACCGCTTAGCCAACACGATATTATCATCAATTCTCTTGCCATTGGGCTGGGACTGTGGGGTGCAGGACTCCAGTATCATCTTCACTACATGGTCCTTGCTCTAGCATAATTTATCATCTGGTTTGGCGCCCTACTTGTCTTGCCAGTGTGCTATAACTACGTGGTCGAATGCTTCCTTCACAACCCAGTCGAGACGCCTGTCTCTCTGAACGCTTGCCGTGTAACGTTTGGTCTGATCTCAGTCTTCATTGTGACCCAGTGGCAGTCGGTTGTTGGTGTCGGTTGGATGTGGGAATGGGGCATTTGTTCATTGTGTTCGTTGATATCATAATGATCTACCTCATCACAATAAGAATAATCTCCAAAGAAAATACTACTAAAACCATGAGATTTCAAGATATAATACTGAGTATCGAACACTTTAAGAGGGATATCAGAGGCTATATTAAGAACCATGCTCCTATACTTACATTCCCCATGCTGATGGTGGGGCCTTTTAGCGGCTAGCGGCAAAAAGTGATGTGACCCCGATTACCGGTCACCCGCCGCAAAATCTTGAGCCACACCAACATTTAATCATTACCAGCAGCAGCCCGCTCTCTCGTTTATATTCATATTCAAAGCTGTGGGGTCATGGCCAATTCTTGATCGTCACTGCCGAGTCTGACCCATACCAACCATCCTGCGCGAACCGCAAGACCACGCCAGCAGCGGACAAGCAAACAAACAGTCTTCAGGAACTATTGAATTGTTGGCACCTCAACCATGTCGGTCCTTTCTTATATCACCACAGGGCTGGCATCCTACTTCACTCTGACTATATCGCTATTCGCTCTTTCCGCAGCCAACGTCCCCAAGGCCGGCTTCATTGCCAGGTGCCTCTCCTCCTATGCCTCCCTGATCGTATGCGCTACATATGGCGTCCTTGCATCGATATTTCTCCGGTTGGTGGGATACGGACGCGTGTCCCAATGGGCTACGGCGCGGAGTTTTAAATGGGTGATGCGATTTACAACGGGCGTGCGGTTTGATATCATTGAGGGACAACAATACTTGTCTACGCGGCCTGCGGTTTTCATTGGAAACCACCAAACAGAGCTGGATGTTCTTATGCTGGGCGCCATATTCCCGCCATACTGCAGCGTCACGGCAAAGAAGTCCTTGAAATCAATTCCTTTCCTGGGCTGGTTCATGGCCCTGTCGGGTACGGTTTTCATTGACCGAGCGAACCGAGAGACGGCGGTGAAGGCTTTTGATGGAGCTGCGAAGGAAATGCAGGAGTACCGACAGAGTGTCTTCATCTTTCCGGAGGGGACAAGAAGCTATACAAACAAACCCGAGTTGCTGCCTTACAAAAAGGGCGCTTTCCATTTAGCTGTCAAGGCCGGTGTTCCCATTGTGCCGGTGGTGGTGGAAAATTACGCACATGTGCTCAACCTTCGGGCTCTTCGCTTCAATTCTGGTTCGATCAAGATCAAAGGTATGTCAACCTCACCTCCTATAATGTAACCCCTCACGGTGGCTAACGGGAACCTAGTGCTACCTCCTATCGAAACTAAGAACCTCACCCCTGCCAATGTAGATCAGCTGACCCACGACACACGTGAGACCATGTTAAAGGTTCTAACTGAGTTATCGCAGCAGTCTCAACAGCAGGTCCATGGTGTAGCTCCCCGAGGGTCCTCAACAGCTGTTGAACTGTAAAGTTGGGCTGTGAAGCTCTGGCCTTGACCTGGGCCGACCACTGATGCTGGAATTGTGTGAATTGTCAATACTGCATAGAATTTTTTGCTTGGGATGAAAATCCCGAGGAAAACACGAAACGGTGACGAATGGATGAAAACTAAAAATGCGCTTATTAATTTTGTTTAGAGGAGAGTGCCAGCAGCCTCTCAGCCTGGATCTACCTACATTGTTATTTCCCTTTCAAAGCCTGGCTTGACAGTCGGGGTTGTTTTCAGTGTACTTAGAAAGATATACCCAAAATGGATCGCTGATTGGATCGGAGTAATATTCAAAAAAAAAAATTGACGTGTTACATCATCAGACGCTGGTCAACTGACCCAGGGCGGAATCGCAACAGTGATGTAGAGGATGAGATCGATCAAATCACCAGACTTTGTCCTTTTTACTACGTACACCCTACGGATCTGATTCGACCCGAATCCTGCTGCTGCTGCATGCTTGGCACGGCTTGACAGCCTTATAATTCTTTATTATTGTTGTTGCTCTTATTACCGTATTATCTAATATTTTCGCTGATCGGCATCGAGACCGTCGACATGACCAGATCAGATGCGGACAATCCTCCTCCACACGGAGGCCGTCTACACGACATCTCCAAACTTTAACCGCTTCCTGTTGAAATTACAATAGCGCCGGGATAGCCACCCACTGGTTAGTTGTGAAAGTAGACGCCGCATCTGAATACGCACTAATCGGGGCATTTATGGGGTTTACTTGGAGGCGTCTCTGGTGGCTGTGGGGAAGAAAGAGAACCACCACCAGAATGGGCATCATCTGATTCTCCTGTGATGATGCAGCATCGATGATGATCGGGCATGGATCGCCAGTCCTATGATGGGCTCCAAGCAACGAGCTTATACTTGTCGACTGGCTACACTGTGTAAATCCTAATAACGATAGGCCTAGTCGCGGCTCGTCGCACGACCAGCAATACGACATTCTCCCACCTTCTTCTTTTCCTTCTCACTTCCATCGCGAATCCGAGCTCGAGCTATACCATCGTTACCCTGTCAGCCGGCTGTATCATTCATAGTGTCATTTGAGGCGTATATGTCATCCTAGAAGCAGGACAGCCCATGTCTGGGTGACTCATCAAATATCAATCGATATATATATATAACCAGACAATCCCTGGAGTGCAACAAAGTTTGCGCCAGTGGAATCACTCCTTCCTTCGCAACTTCTACATCAACCGTCTCCATCTTCAGCATCGAACCTGCTTCGGTTTGTATTATTTGACGGGGCACATCAATTGATAGTATTATTCCAAGAAAAAACGAGAAAAGGTCAGCATGGATCCTTACTTTATTGCTCATTGTATATTGAATATAGATGACTGATGTTCCATACAGAAAAGATGGCTCACCAAAAAGATACCGTCAAGGCTGCGACTACGGCTACGACGTTAGATATCGTGTTGCAGAATCAAACAACATCCGGCACGGTATATGCGTACATCACCGGCCTAGCCATCGACAACAACAACGCGCTGTTTCTTCTAAAATCAGACGGCAAGACAGCCTACTATCCCACCTCCCCATCAGGCACCCAAGCGGCTCTTGGGGCTGATTGTGCCATCCCCCTTGGAGCTGTCGGAAACTCGGTCACCGCCACCATCCCACGGCTCGCCGGGGCACGATTGTGGTTCTCGCGTGATGCTACCATAACTTTCTACTTGAACCCCGGTCCTGCTCTGGTTGAACCATCCCCGTCGAACAAGTCCGACCCCAACTACAACACCTACTGGGACTTTTGCGAATTCACCTTCAACGATTCGCAGCTCTATGCCAACATCAGCTATGTCGACTTTGTGAGCTTGCCGATATCATTGACTTTGACCAATACCTCCGGTCAAACGCAGCATATATCTGGTCTCCCATCTAACGGCCTCGACACAATCTGCTCCGGTCTCAATTCCCAGCAGGCAAAGGACAACGCCGGCTGGAACCAGCTTATTGTGCAGAAAAACGGCGCGAATCTCCGAGCCGTCAGCCCAAACACCGGTATTGTGATGAACTCATCTCTCTTCAACGGATACTACTCGTCATACGTAGACCAAGTATGGAGCAAATATAGCAGTGGCTCATTGACCGTCAACACGCAGATGTCAGCTGGAAATGTAGGCGCTACGGTTTCCAACAATGTACTCAATTTCGGAAATGGTGCTGCCACATATAGCAAACCTGCCGCCACGGACATTTTCAGCTGCAGCAGTGGGCCATTTGCGGTTTCTGGCAACCAGGAGAAGGATGCTATTACTGCTCGATTGGCAGCTGCATTCAACAGATCGACACTCTTGGTTAACAATAACACTCCAGCCAACGAGAATCCTTCCAACTACTATCAAAACCCAATCACTAACCACTATGCCCGTATCGTGCATGCTGCCAATCTCGACAAACGCGGTTATTCGTTCCCTTATGATGATGTCGCTCCCACAAATGGAGCCGACCAATCCGGAAGCGTGTTTGATGGAAGCCCCAAGTCGTTGACGGTTGTCGTGGGTGGAGGAAATGCAACTGCAGGCCCGAGTGCTCCTGCCAAAGGTGCAAAGGACTCCAAGGATGCCAATACCCCAAGCACATCACAGCCTGGTCAGGGCGGTCAAGGCGGTCAGGGTACTAAGAAAGGTATCAACTGGCAGAGCATTCTGGACTTCCTCAAAGGTCTTCCATGCTTCAAAGCTTGAGAAATTACAAATATTTGAAGTAGTTTCGGTATACGTTAGTCAGGAATTGAAATTCTCCGGTCTAAGGAAAGGGGTTCTGGTTTGGTTGGTGGTTCGGAGTTTCCCTCATTCCTCAGTTTTATGTACATATACCAGTCTTGCTATTGGTTAGGCCAAATTGAAATATTACCCTATCTTTTGACGTTGTTTCGTAGATACATGCACTTACGAAAATGGTTTAATATATTCATATATCCTATACCAAGTGCCAGCACTTAACACTGCCATATCCAGTTCATACTCCAGGAATATCCGTGCCGAATCCGAAACGCTACGTATCCTCCCTCACCCCAAACATTGACAATTCCCAGTCGCACATGGTCTAACATCCCTCTCCAAATCAACCTGCTCCAACACACCCCATGAGTCATCACTCTGCTTCAACACTCCCTCAGCCCCGAACTCCCCACCCCTCGCCGCCGTCGCAACAAGATAATCGTTCTCAAACGCAACAAGCTCAATCCTCACATCCTCCACCTTCCTTCCATAAAACCACGTCTCAACGCCCCTATACGGTTCGCTCCACGGACTCGCCGAATCCGGCCCTACTGGCGCTGGCGGCACCACATTCGTGAATTCCAGTTCTTGTAACCACGGTGCAAGTAGCGCTTCGCCAGTCATCTTGATATACGCCTCTTTCAGCGCCCAGTAGGCGTAGAAGAGACGCAGGTTGGATTTTATTCGGTCGTGTAGTGGTTTTGATGATATGGGAATTTGTTTCATGCTGGAGATTTCGCGGGGTGAGAATACCTCTTTGAAGATATCTACGAATTCGGCGAGTTCGTTGGCCGTCGTTGGCGTCTTGTTGCGGCGACGGCCTGGTTCGTCGACGCAGGTGATGTCAATACCTACCTGTGGTATAGATGGAATTGGGGATGAGGCGGGCAGTGGTGAGGCGAAGAGAGCAGCTTGCGTGGCGGGGGTTTTTTCGCTGACGGCGGTCTGTGAGGTGGTCGTTGAGGAGCTTGTGCGGCAGCCTGCAAGGGCGACGAAGGAGGCCTGGTGACTGACGTTGAATTCAACGGCGGGTATCAGTCCACCATCTGGCCGTGTTTGAGTCGAAGGAATGTAACATGGTCGCTGATGAGGTTTGGGGGTTCGACTGATGATGACTTGGGTCCAGGGTATGCGACATGTTCGGTGGATGAAGAGGTATTTGAGCAGGTTTGATGCTAGCGACATGTGTCGATCTGGAAGACGGAGGAATTTCTGCACGGATGTTTGATCGTCTGGCTGTAGAGTCTCGAGAAGGGGGAGGTTGGTGGTTGTCTCGGAGAGTTGGCGAGTGTCGATGTACCATCGTGTGAGAGATGGTTTGTCCGGATTAGCCATGACTGCTGCTGCTTCCCTGGTTGGGCTTGGAATATCGCTATTCAGGGGTAAATGAAATGTATTAGCGATTTGTAATTCCAAGCAAGCAATGAGGAACTAGTAATAGTCAACAGTAAGGCGGAACTACGTCCGGGGTGTATTCCAATGGCGCAGCTTGGAAGACTGGAGATGAACAGCCTCAAGCTCCTGATTGAACCCGAAAAGAAAATACTTTGCGAACTGCTTCAATCTACACACAGGCATTATCAGGTCACCAGTCCATGCACCACAAGAAGCAGCAGACTGTACTCATATAAGCATGTCAGCCTCGTAGTGGAAGGCGGGGCGCCAGGGCGGTGGCAGAATTGAATTCCGCGGAGAGCGAGGGCGGAATAAATATGCGGCGATGACTCAATTTCATGTGCATCCATTGCAAACGAAAGACAAAAATGATAGAAAAAACAAGAATGATTACAGTTGGCGTGTTAGCATTACAGGGCGCATTTTATGAGCACATACAACTCCTGAAAAAGGCGGCAAATATCTTATCGCAATCAGAAAACGGCTCTTCTGCACAATGGCAATTTATAGAGGTACGAACGAAAGCTCAGCTGGACAGCTGTGACGCTCTCGTTTTGCCTGGAGGCGAGAGCACGACTATTTCGCTCGTGGCAGCTAGTTCAGATCTGCTGGAACCGCTGAGAGATTTTGTGAAGTATGTTCCACGCATCCAGCTGTTCCTCTGGGTTATTGGAATAACAGACTTGATAGGCTACATCGGCGACCAACATGGGGCACTTGCGCCGGCCTGATTCTTCTCGCTGAATCCGCGAACCGCACAAAGAAAGGTGGACAAGAGCTTATTGGAGGCATCGATGTCAGGGTCAATCGCAATCACTTTGGTCGACAAGCGGAAAGTTTTCAGGCGCCCTTGGAACTGCCGTTTCTCCCTCCCTCTGATCCATCGCCATTCAACGGGGTTTTCATCAGGGCCCCTGTAGTCGAGAAAATCTTGCCATCTCAGGAGGGAATACAAATCGCAGAAAGCCGACGTGACGAGACGGTGGTAGCACCATCACGGGCAGCCGCAGAACAAGCAGTGGAAGTACTAGCGAAGCTACCAGGCAGAACAGCTCGATTGGTGGCTAAGACTGGGGTAAATATAGACGCCGAGAAGGAGGCCGAGGACATCATTGCAGTCAAGCAAGGTAATGTTTTTGGCACCAGCTTTCACCCAGAGTTGACAGATGATCCTCGAATTCATTTGTGGTGGCTGCGCCAGGTACAAGATGCCGTGAAACAGACACGCGAGAGTGGTTAAAGATTCAGCAACAGGGTGATGACACGATCATTAGAATTCAGCTCGTATGGGTATTGAATATGTGACTGATATCGGATTCTCCAAACGCCGGTGTATATTGTACAATATCAAACCTCCTACCTTCCCCTTCCATATTCTTCTTCCTCTCGTCTACGCTGGTCTGCCATTGATCTACCGTATCCGCCACGCCCTGGGTCGTATTCCTCGCGGTATTCGTCTCGTACTTGACCGCCAGATTTTCCACGTCTAGCATATAGTTAGCTTAGATTCCGAACAATAGCGCTTCATTAATTACCCGTATTGACGACCTTCCTGGAACCCAGGATCCAAATCCGTCCGAATAATTCTTTCATCAAGCTTTGTGCCTCCAATGTATTTGAGACAGTCTATCGCGTCTTGATGGGTATAGTATTCGACGAAGCAGAAGCCGCAAGGCGTTTTCTGGAAGCGGTCGAGTCCCATCACTAGGCGCTTGATCTCACCGCACCTATAAATCAATTAATAGGCGGTCAATATTTAATAAAAGGCTCGGTTCCTACTTGGCGAAAAGTTCGTGGATCTGCTCCTCGGTTGTGTAGAAAGAACTAGGTCTCGCTTTAGCTTGGTTGTTGCAGTTCATGCACACAGCAAACCTACAGGTTTCCGACATAGAGAGTCGTGGCATCCTTCAGGCTATCGTTAGGATCCTCTGCCTTTTCGACATTATCTTCGCGATCGTTGTTCCGGCGACGTTTGTTCTAGTGACGCAAAGATCAGCAACGCGGATGGGACGAGAACGCTTAGAGAAAGAGGAGAAATAAAGCCATACCTTGCCTTGGTAGTAAGGACTCGGCCTATCGAGGCGGTCGACCGTGCTCGGATACTTCTGCATCGTGTCTCTGGGCTCGTTCGTGGTGCTGTTAGAACATATAAGTAGGTTGCAGGACGAAGTTGTGGTGCGGCCTGGGCAGTTCCTTCCTTTGTAATTGCAAGCTAAGCTCCGCCTTAGCGCGCGCGTCTAGCGCACACCTCACAGCTCCTCCGCAGCCCAGTCGAATTTCTTGTTCCAACCTCCACGCAGAGACTTATTCTTCGCACCGCATTTCCCCTACATTGGGCAACAAGGCTTGCTTCAAATCAATGTTCCTCTCATTATAATATCGCCGAGTTTCCATCAAAGGTGTATCCCAGGCCGGTGGCTATCACCGACGCACCAGGATGCCCAAAGTAATCAGTCATACGCCACCTTGGCTTTGTCGCCCGTCGCCAGGCGCTTCGTTCTTTACTGGAAACCCATCAGCAAGTGTCGATAAAAAAGCTCAAAATCCCGACGCCTACGATGGTCCCCAGAGAACCTTGGCTCAGCGAGGCACAGAGGTGTTCGCTGTGGTCGACAACCAAATCAGGTGGTCCGATCTAGCGACGTTAAAAGGAGAATGGAATTCTCAGTCGAAATTGAAAAAGAAGGTCTCGGAAGTCGATAAAGGAGCGAGTAGCAAAAAGGAGCTCTACAGGGTTTGTCGGTCTAATCCACATCCGTTATTTATGAGCTGACCTCGTTAGGTTTTGACCGTTCCTGTTTACGGTGAAATTAGACAATTATTGATATCCCCGAATGGAGTCTTCATGGCAGTCGTAACTGCTCATACTGTCCATATTACGATACTACCAGATTCGTCGCATCTTTCAAGCTCTGAGACCGCGCCACTTCGCCTAAAGACTTATCAACTTGGCCCTACAACGCATGTTATTCCGGAGTCCCCCGTTATCTCAGCATTGTGGCATCCGCTAGGTGCTCACACCAATGTCGAAGCTTGTATAGTAACCGTCACGGCAGATGCTGCAGTTCGAGTATGGGAGTTGGACCGCAACAATCTCTGGTCATTTGACAGGCCTTCTTTGGCTATTGATTTGAAGAAGCTTGTTGACGGAAATTCATCGGACGAAGACTTTACGCCTCTTGGCTTCGGCAAGAACAAGGGATTCTCTGCGGACGCTTTTGACATGGAAGTTGCGTCTGCGTCCTTTGGTGGCACTGCTCAGGAGGGGGAAGATGCATGGGCGCCAATGACACTCTGGGTTGCAATGAGACCTGGAGACTTATACGCTCTTTGTCCCTTGCTTCCTTCCAAATGGAGAGCACCACCTGCTACAATACCGGCGCTCTCCGCAGCAATCATCCCAAAGCTTGCTGCTGTAGAAGATCATTACTCTGGAACAGAAGTCGTTGAAGACGAGCTAGTTGCGTGTCGACAGCAATACGAATGGCTGAAAGAAATCGATGATCAGGATTCATTGGATGCTCCCGAAGCAGACAGAGTTTCAGAAATGGAGGTTTTTAAGCGCCCTATGAACCCCAGCGCAATTCCTCGCCTGCAAGGGCCATTTCAATTTGATGCTGGTGAACAGATTGATGATCTCAATGTGACCGATCTGTTCGTGATTCCTGCGAAGCTCAACACCGAAATTTTGATGATGGGTGAGGATGACGAGGGCGTGCTGGAGGAAAACGAGCAAGAAGGTCTATCTGCAACAATTATATGCTTGTCAACTACAAGCGGCCGGGTGCACATTTGCTTGGAACTAGATGGCGTGGAGGGTCAATGGCTTCCAAAAGCTAGATCCAATACATTCAGAACGCCTCTTTCAGAACCGGCAGATCTAGTGCTTGTTGAGTCTTTGGATACTGTAAGAGAACAACTGCGTGAATCAAATTGCTGGCCAACCTTTACGCGGGATATCTACTCTCGATACAGCTTTTTCCTCACAACTGCCAACAATGTGTCCTTTATCTCACTTTCCTCATGGGCCCAGCGATTAGAAGCTGAACTGCAATCTCAAGATACTTCGGGATCACAGTTTCGCCTAAATGTCATTTGTGACGGGGCAATTGCTGTTCGTGAGCTGCTTATTCAACTTAACGAGAATGACTCTTCGTTATCTGAACAGCCAGCCCACTTTTCGAACTCTTTGGTAATTTCGGATTACGATCTTGGATACCTTCTTCTTACGTATAGAGGATTCTCCCCTCAAGCTGCGGTTCTCGATGAACCCTACAATAAGGCTTACCAGTCATTTTCGGAATCAATCATTTCCAATCTTAATACCCCCACTCCGCCTCTTCCGCTCCTTTCTAAACCTCGACGTGCGCCGTACCAGGTGCCGGCAATATTTTACGCTGAGGAGCCTCTTAAATCATTTGTTGAAGACAACGTACCTCACAGACACAAGGGCACTTTACGAGAGCCTATCCGTCTTTCACCTTCAACCCTTGACACTGTTGCAGCCGCACACCGAGTACTTGCTGCACATACCGGGTTGCTTGAAAAGGCAGCTGCAGACCTCTTCCGTCGCTGTGAGCGCCTCCGAGGAGAGATGAGGGACCAACTAGAGGGAATCGCTACTGTGGCTGAGCGAATCCAGAATGTCTCCAGCCACATTGGAGAGGATGGTCAACGACAAAAGGGGTCCAGAAACGAGGAAGCCCTAGACAAAAGGCTAGCCGCCGCGAAGAAGAGACAAGACGAGCTTCTGTCACGCTACTCGCGCATTCGCACTAAGATCTCAAATCTTGGAGGTCGCCCTCTCAGCGACAAAGAAAAGAATTGGATAGGGGAGATTGATAACTTGTCTACTTCCCTCTCAAAGACCGGTGATGACGAGCACGGTGAAACATTGGGCAAACGGCTGGAAACAGTACGTAATTTCCATTTACTCTACACTTTACATGACTAACTAATCACTTTCTCTAGGCCAAATCACTTGCTGAGGATCTCTTAGCAGAGGTGAAGCGCATATCAGCAGAACAACAAGTTACTGCTGAGACGGGTGGTGGCTTCACTAGTCCAAGCTCGCAACCAAAAATCCCACAAAGGCTACAACGAGCAAAAGTGGCGGATGCAATGAAGATGATAGACAGAGAGTAAGTTTCATTTCTTCCTGCTCTCCGCCTTGAATATTCTTAACAAGTTCTACAGATCTGCAGTCATAGATGCTATTACAGCGAGGCTAGAGCGCCTAAATTCAGGCTTATCGTAGGATTTTTTTTGTCTTAGTACTAGAAATTGGGCGAGGCTGTCTTGCTTTATCTTCATTAATGCCAAAATAATGATATCATGTGCCAAATTCTAGAATGGTCGTAGGACAAGGGTACGTAGTCTCAGTTTTTTACTCCTCACTGCCTAGTTCTCTAGGGCAATATTGTCACGTGATTAGCGACCAACAAACTATAATTATCTGATCTTGTGTGTGTGTTGTCGGCTTTCGTGTTGATAGGAAAGGGAAATACGTTGTTGAACGACTTTGGAGAGTCGGTTGTTCAGGTTTCCATTATGAATGGCTAGACATTTTGGTTGAGAGTTTAGTTTGTCGTCGATACTTGGCCATGGAAGATACATACGTCAAAGATGTTGGCTGTGCATGAATCACGCGATGGTTGGCGCTAAATACGCCAATTGGCAAAAAAACCCCCCCCACTCGCAGTGGGTCCTACTTTGGTTCCCGCTGTGCCGCCTATTAGTCGCATTAGTCGCCGAGAAGAGGGGGGGTATGAGACTAATTGCAGGATAACCAAATCATAGATCACTCGTCCCGTACCTGTGCAATAGCTCTAACCAACATTAATATGTTAATAAGGATGCCAACTCGCTGGCCATATTGCCCACAATAAGACTCCTAGGACTAGGCCTATGCAATTAATCGAAAGGGGTTGGTAACACGCAACAAACCCCCCGAACCCTTGGTTCTGGCATCGCTTAGGGTCTTACGGATGACGCTTGACCACCAGGCCATCCTAGTGGTAGCAGGAGGCCTTGCCAGGGTGTTTCTAATATATTATAGCTTCCCATTGATTTCCACTATTATATTCGTACCGCAATAAAAACAGTATGATCAGTACTAACTCATTGAATAGAACTATTCACGGCCACATCAATGAGTTTCTGTATGAATGCCAAACCAGCAGTCTTCTCCTTTCCAAGTCAAGACAGCCTGTTGATACGTCTTTCAGTAGAGTTTGTCACATCTAGCGCAATATATTGAATTTGCGGCGCAGCATCAGGGGCCAGTTTGGATTCAACTGATGGCCTTTCGATATTAGCGTCATGCATCATCCTTTATGGCGACAGCAGACCCGAGATTCAACTAGTACAAAAGTGGGTGGGCAAACTGAGGAGGGTAAAAGCAAAAGGCATCACACGAAGTAGCAGTTATGTCATCTTTGATCAATCGGATAGTAGCTTGGATGAGTCTTATAAAAAAGAAACTGCAGATCGATCGCGGTCACTAAGCCCTCATATCCAACGCTAATGTGTTTGATGCGATTTAGCCGTGATACGGCGAATCCATGATCCCTGTTGGCCGAGCCTTTCCCTTCCTAGTCCCCGATTGTGCTTTGGATTTTTGAGTAGGTGATATGTATCGGGCAGTAGGCTGTTCGGCTGGAGCAGAATTCCATGGATAGAATATCCTGAGGATAGCATCATCAGCTCAGACGACTACCATGCCTCCCAAGAATTCGGAGGAGAGCATTCTTCAACAACAGATTGATTTCTCCGATGTGCAGATCACATTTCTCGGGCTTTATCGCTATGCGACCACTATTGACATTGTGCTTCTTTCCATTTATGCCATTGCGGCGATTCTCGCTGGTGCTTGTCAACCTATACCGACTGTAAAGACTAATTCTCATTTTCCTTCCCCCCTCAATAACTCCTCGTAGATTTCTGACTGACGGGTGAGAGTGAAGTTAGTATTCAGTCGCATTGCATATATTTTTGTCCAAACCGAAAACCAAGCAGCTGGAGGCCATGAAAACTCTTCTGGCGCCATCGACCATTACACCCTGTACTTCCTCTACATCGCAATCGGGTCGTTCATCACACAGTATGTATCCACGGCCGGATTCATCTACATTGGCGCGAAGATGACGCGGCGCATAAAGGTGCACTGCATGGAGTCGATCCTGAGGCAAAATGTTGCGCTCTTTGACGACCGAGGCTCCGGCCAGATAGCCAGCCAGCTCACGTCGGATGCCAACTTGATCCAGGAAGGTCTGTCACAAAAGCTTGCTCTTACTCTCAGCGCCGTTGGGACCCTTGGTGCGACTTTTGTCATCGCCTTTGCTGTCCAGTGGAAGATTACCTTTATGCTGATCTGGTGCATTGTCGTTGGCGTGATTCTCCTGCTCGGAGGCAATAAGATCGCAGTCCGCTATAGCGGGAAAGCAATGGAAGCATACTCTGCGGGTGGCTCTCTGGCTGAGGAGGCTCTTGGCGCCATCCAATACACAACAGCCCTTGGGATGCAAAGAGACGTCCTGGACCGTTATAGAGCGCATCTAAATGCGGCGGAGAAACATGGATTCCGCTTAAAGAGCTTCATGGGGGCCATGATCGGGTTTGCCGTCGGAACTGGGTATCTCAATGTCGCCCTAGCCTTTTGGCAAGGCTCTCGCTACTTATCATTCGGGAACGCGAGTTTCACCGCAGTGGTCACCATCGCACTGGCTATCACGTCAGCGGCTTTCTCCGTCCTCGGAGTGGGAGCCAACGCAGGGGCCTTCGTATCAGCTATTGCTGCAGGAGGGCGAGTCTTCAGCCTGATAAATCGCAATTCTCCCATTGACTCATCGTCGACCGACGGCCTGGTCATTAGCGATGAAATAGTTGGCCAGATCGAATTCTGTGATGTAAAGCATATTTATCCTTCTCGCCCCACCGTCGTGGTCGCGGACCATCTGAGCCTGACGTTTCGACCTGGGCAGATTACCGCCATTGTTGGCTTCTCGGGGGCTGGGAAAAGTACCGTTGGTCATCTTCTCGAGCGCTTCTACGATCCTGTGGCCGGTCGGATACTACTCGACAACCTTGACATCCGCGATATTAATCTCAAGTCCCTTCGTAGACAGATTCGTCTGGTTAGTCAAGAGCCTACTCTTTTCAACACTTCGGTGATGGATAATATCGCACACGGGCTTATCGGCACTAAGTACGAGAGTCAGACGGAAGAGGAGAAGCAAAGAATGGTCGAGACGGCGGCAAAGGTGGCCTGTGCCCACGACTTTATAATGCAGCTGCCAGATGGATACCGGACTTGTGTCGGTGCTCGAGGATCGCAGCTATCTGGAGGTCAGAAGCAGAGGGTTGCCATTGCCCGGGCAATTATTGGACGACCGAAGATTCTCATCCTCGACGAGGCAACCTCTGCATTGGACACTACAACGGAGCTTCAGGTACAAAGAGAACTGAAAGTAATGAGAAGCACTTGCACTACTATTGTTATTGCACACAGACTGTCAACCATCCAAGACGCGGATAACATCATGGTACTAGACAGCGGTACACTGGTCGAGCAGGGTAAACACCAAGAGCTCATACAACTTCAGGGTGATTATTTCCGCCTGGTAGAGGCCCAAGCTCAAGAGAATAGCTCGGAACATGCATTAGGTGATAAGATCATGGTTGATAGTACAGAAACAGTGTCTATCGGTAAAGAAATGGATACCTATGCTGCCTCAATGGATGAGATTCCAGGTAGCCCCTTGACGGCACAGGGACATGGCCAGGTCAAGAAACCGAACAGTCACTCATCTTTAGCTCTGGCCAGCTTTGTTGTGTCTCTGAATTCAAGGGAGCTCCATATCATCTTACTCGGCCTGGTGGCTTCCATCATTGCTGGGTTCGAAGAGCCGATTTCCGCCATCTTGTTTGGAAAGGCCATTACAGCCATCTCACTACCGCTCAGTGAAGGTAGCCTCATCCGCAGTCGGGCGGGTTTCTGGTCTCTCATGTTTATGGTTCTTGCTCTGGCGGAGCTTTTGGTTTTCGTTGTTCAGGGAGTCGCATTTGCCTACTGCTCCGAACGGCTTGTGTGCCAGGCTCGCTATCAAAGTCTGGAAGCAATTATCCGGCAAGAAATCTCCTTCTTTGACAAGGACGAAAACAGTACCGGGGCATTGACATCCCTTCTCTCTGTGGAGTCGACGAATCTGGAGGGTATCAGTGGGACGACATTAGGAACTATCCTGATTGCTGTTTCTACTCTGGTAAGCGCGTTTGTAGTGGGGTGTATCTTTGGGTGGAAACTAGCGCTTGTCTGCTCCTCTGTCATACCTGTGCTTATTGGATGCGGTTTCTATGGTGTGTGGCTCGTTGGGAAGTTGCAAGAGCAAACTGATAGAGTCAATAAAAACTCTGCTGCCTACGCGACTGAGGCGGTGACGTCTGTTCAAACTGTCTTTGCGTTGACGAGAGAGCAGGATGTGCTACAGAACTTTAAACGTACCCTTGAGGTCTCCAGCCATGCTAGTCTCAGAACTAATTTGAGAACCTCGGCACTCTATGCCCTGTCACAGTCCCTTCTCTACGCCTGTTCCGGACTCGGATTCTGGTATGGTGGCCGGCTAATCGTGTGGCGTGAATACTCAACCTTCCAGTTTGTCACTGTTTTTTCCTCCATCGTCATGGGTGCATTTTCCGCAGGCCTCGTCTTCTCCTTTGCCCCGGATATCGGCAAGGCTAAGAAGTCTGCGCAAGATTTCAAGACCCTTTTCGATCGAAAATCGAAAATCGACCCACTAGATCCCAGAGGGCATAGCCTCAGACAGGTCCAAGGCAGGATTGAGTTCCGAAATGTTTCTTTTCAGTATCCTTCCCGATCAGGTCTTGTTCTGGATGGCATCTCATTGACGATTGAACCTGGGCAACATGTTGCGCTTGTTGGGGAAACAGGAAGTGGCAAAAGCACGATGATTGCTCTTCTGGAAAGATTCTACGATCCAACGGAAGGGGAAATCCTGATTGACGGTCAGCCGATAACCTCGTTGAATGTGAAAGGGTATCGACAGAATCTGGGTCTGGTTATTCAAGAACCCAACTTGTATGATGGCACGATCAGGGAGAATTTGCTGTTTGGACTTGATGTCGAAGCCACTTCGGAGGAGATGATCATATCTGCTTGCAAAAGCGCAAATATCTATGACTTTATCCTATCCCTACCGTACGCAATCCACTCCTCCTTATGACTGCATGATTGAGACTAACCAAGACTACTTGTAGGGATGGATTCTCTACTACAGTAGGGAATCGTGGGAGCCAACTGAGCGGTGGTCAAAAGCAGAGGCTGGCGCTGGCTCGTGCCCTGTTGCAGCAGCCCGCTATTCTGTTACTGGACGAGGCCACATCTGCTGTAGACGCGAAGTCTGAGAAGCTAATTCAAGCAGCGTTGGACAGTGCAGTGGAAGGCCGTACCACTCTTACCATTGCTCATCGCCTGAGTACGGTGAGAAATGCAGACGTCATCTATGTGCTGGACCGCGGCCGCATCACCGAGTCGGGTTCCCATGAGGACCTCGTTGCGCGGCGAGGGAAATACTACAACCTATACAATAGGGGTCAGCAATAATAAAGGCATTTATCAGTAGTCGAACCCATTAAGCCCGGGTTTGATTTTAAACTTACCTCCATGGGAATATAACCGCCGAGCTTGATCTCACTCTCAGGATATTGTCGAATTAAGCTCTCAGATATGGCGCGGGTCACGCCAGTACGCAGCTAAAAGGCCGTCTCCCTGGTAAATTTACTCCACTTGAAGCTTAATTGAGAGTAAGTGCAGTTCAATATTCAGCGCTTCGGCCGCTGTTGTGCGGGAGGCGCCATTAATCAGGCATACGCGTTTTTGAATTGAGGCAAAGCCTCGCGTAGTCTCATTAATTGGGGCTTAACAAGCGCCTTCGGTTGGAATCAGGCGGCCACACCAGAGAGCATTTGAGGGATTACAATTACTCGGCAAATTCATCATATAGCTAATAGGACTACTCCCTATATTGACACCGCGAGGCCTTATAGTGCTTGTAGGCTAGTGTCAGCCACACACACTGTAATAGGATAAACGGTAGCATAATTTATACCATTGCTATTGAAATTATTGCCATGCCAAATAGGTATCATAATATCATAATATTAAGAGTTTGCGACAGGACTGTAGTGCACTACAACAGGTCAGCGAAAATAGCTATCCTAGTAGTGGTAATAATATTGTTTTCTTTGCTCCGTAGGCGTGAAAGTCATATAATTGCCACATTAGACACACTTGAGGCTACTGCTTACAGATTTGGAGAGGAGGAAGATAGTGAGTGGGTACCAAATCTATAGACCACGACATTGGAAGGTTATCACAATAATTTATAAGCTATTGGTTGAGCTGAATGACTTGTCCCATATCACAAATTCACGGAATGATGGCCAATAATTTAGCGCCAGAGCAGCAAGGTTACACACACACCATGTCAGTCTTAGTTTTAAAGGCCTTGTTATTACACCTGTCTCGGTGTGTTAGCGCCTTAAAAGAATAAGTGCAAGCGCTGTCTAATGTGGCGGGCGGCAAAGTGCAGTGATAGCGTGTGATTGTTTACAGAGCACCTTTCTTGTTTGAGATACGTGATTATTCCCCCTCCTTCAGCTGAACGATAACCCCCCTTTGCAATCCGACGTGCTTTTAGGACGGTATCGTACCTCAGGAATTCGTGTCAAAATTGCTGAAAAAAATAGCGCACTGGCCGTGACTCTTCAAGCATAGACTGGAGATAATAAGTAAATTTCGCCATGGGTCGTCGCCTGGGCAAACTGGGAGAGAAGCTGTTCCACCGATTTCCGAATCAGAAGCTGAAGGACGCGAGCGTCAACGAAAGCAAAGGTAGCTCAGCTCTTGTTAGCGAAGTACCAGTGTTAACAAACGACTCAGATGTATCACAGACGCATCAATATGAGAATCGTAGATCGCAAGACTTGTGGCAAGTTGCCTATGACAAACTTGATAAGAACGACAAGCATATTTTATCTTTGATCCAGCGCGAACACGACAAGACGGGTCCCTCCCCAACTGTGGAGGTCTTGGATCAGGTTATCCAGACGACTAAGGAACGATATGAAGAATACCGGAAGGGTGGGCTAGAGATCCGCAGATCAAGAGCAGAGGATATCAACGTTCGAGATACTACGCAGAAAATACTCAATGCAACATTATCCTTTAAGGATACTATCAGTGCGGTGGTCGCTTTTGATCCCACCGGCCATTCATGCGGTGCGTGGATGATCGTGTCTCTTGGACTGACGGTATGTGAGAATCAATTTTTAGCTACATGGGAAGTAGTAGACGAACTAACGGCCGTACAGATGTTGAAAAACCATAATGACTTACAAAATGCTCTATTTGACTCCTCGGAGTTTTTAGCGGACATCCTAGCCCGATTTGCTTATACTGAGAGGATCTCCAACCGCGACAATAATCCCGGAACGAAGAGCGAAATAAAAAATGGTATAGTCCGAGTATATATAGCGATATTGCGTTATACGGCAGAAGTATGGAAGGTTCAACAGGCCAAAACCGGAAGAAAATTGGTGGAGAGTGTCATTGCTATCACTGATCAACCGCTTTCGAAATTAAAATCTTCTATCAATGATGAGGAGCAGCGCTTACAGAAATGGATCCAGATAGATCAGCATCTACAACGCGAAAAGGAAGCGGAAAATATCCTGATTGGAATTGACAAGATGCTAGGGTTGATCCAAGATCTTCATCGGAAATTATACCTGTCTAAGCTATTCGTTGCGGAAGGCTCTTCCTTTGACTCCTACATTGATCAACATGAAGACATATGTCTTCCAGGAACTAGAATAGAGCTTCTTCAGCAGATCACAAGATGGGCAATTTCATCAGACGAAGATGCTAAATGCATCTATTGGTTAAATGGCATGGCAGGGACCGGGAAATCAACAATTTCCCGAACAGTGGCCAAGGTTTTCCAGGAGAGTGGGATACTCGGAGCGAGCTTTTTCTTCAAAAGGGGTGAAGGAGATCGTGGGAGCGCTATGAGACTGTTTTCAACGATAACGGCACAATTAATCACCAGGATTCCTCAACTTGTTCCTTACATCTGTCAAGCGATAGAGGACGATCCTGCTATTGCAGAAAAATCGCTTAGGGACCAGTTTAAGAAGCTTTTACTTCTGCCATTACTTAACCTGGATCAATTAGACCGACCAACAACAGTCGTATTAGTGATTGATGCATTAGATGAGTGCCAGCCAGTAGACGATGTCCAAATCCTACTTGGACTCTTGCCTCAATTACGACAATCAACCGCTGTGGATGTACGGGTTTTCTTAACTAGCAGGCCTGAATTGCCCATTCAATTCGCTTTCGAGAACATCACCGGTAACGATCACCAGGGTCTGGTACTGCAAGAAATCCCAGCTATAGAGTATGACATTACTTTGTTCCTGAATGACAGATTCTCTAAGATTAGGAAAGAACGCTCACTGCCTCTAAACTGGCCCGGGGATGACAAGATTCAGGCTGTAACTAAAATGGCAGTCCCGTTGTTTATCTTTGCAGCCACTGTGTGTCGTTTTGTCGGAGATAGAAAATGGAGGCCAGAGAAGCGTCTCGAAGATTTACTTGCGAACCCGGCTGTGGCTTCCGCATCAAAGATGGACAGAACCTATCGACCAATATTAGAACAGCTTCTTGCTGGCCAAGATAAGTATGAGTCAGAGAAACTAATGCAAGAATTTCAAGACATAATCGGTGTCATTATCCTTCTTGCTACTCCGCTATCTGTTGACGCGCTTTCAAAACTACTTGATATTTCGAAAAGTGATATCAGCAACCGATTAGATTCATTTCATTCAGTTCTCACCATACCAAACGATAAAGATCTGCCGGTCAGGTTGTTGCATTTGTCATTTCGAGATTACCTTCTCGATGCATTTAGGAGATTGGAAGAAGGAAGCGTTCCTTTTTCAGTTGATGAACAAGAGAAACATCAAAGGATAGCAGGTAAATGCCTAGCCGTCATGCGCCATAGCTTGAGGAAAAATATCTGCAATTTGCCAAGCGATGGAACACACCACATAAAGATACATGAACAGACGATTAGGCAGCATTTACCATCGGAATTGCAATATTCTTGTCGTTACTGGGCGCAACATCTAGTGCGAGGCAAAGACCTTATTCCTGGAATGAATAATGCATTCGCCTTTCTTCAGGATCACTTTCTTCATTGGCTAGAAGTCATGAGCATTCTGGGCATTGTATCAGAAGTTGTTGATGTCATCGGCACACTGCAGTCGTCCATGCTGGTAAGTCTATCGGTCAAAACTGTCTATCTACGTGTTAATTTGTGAGAAATAATATAGGGTGAGGAAATGTCCACAATGTTAGAATTTCTGCATGACGCAAAACGGTTTGTCCTCAAAACCAGGCATATTGCTGAGGCGACACCACTTCAGCTTTACTGTTCAGGGCTCATTTTTGCTCCAGAAAAGTCAATAATCAGGAGTCAATTCAAGCGAGAGCTCCCTAGCTGGGTTTGTAATCTTCCAAAAGTAGAGGAATGCTGGAGCACAGAATTACAAACCCTGGAGGGCCATCTAGATTCAGTTGCGTGTGTGGTATTCTCACCAGATTTCCGACTGGTGGCATCAGGGTCCGATGATTGGACAATCAAACTCTGGGATATATCTACTGGGGTCTTACAACAGACTTTAGAGGGTCATTCAAATACTATTCGGTCTATTGTATTCGCGCCAGATGGCCGGTCAGTGGTATCAGGTTCTACTGATAAAACAATCAAGCTTTGGGATATTACCACAGGAGTTCAACAGACTTTTGAGGGCCACTCAAATGCAGTTCAGTCTGTGGCTATCTCACAAGATGGCCAATTAATTGCATCAGGTTCTTCAGACTCAACAATTAAGCTCTGGGATATTACAGGAGCCTTACAAAAAACCTTTGATCAGCATTCGGGTCGGGTTTATTCTGTGACATTCTCATTAGATAACCAACTACTAATATCAAGTTCTGATAATACGATCAAGCTCTGGGATATAGCCACAGGAACCTTACGACAGATCTTTGAAACCCATTCAGACTTGGTTTTATGCGTGGCATGCTCACAAGATGGGCAGCTAGTGGCATCTGGGTCTGCTGATAAAACAATTAAACTCTGGGATATTACCACTGGAGTGTTACAACAAACATTAAATGGCCATTCACGGTCAGTTCGTTCTATATCATTCTCATCAAATACCCAATTGATATCAGGTTCTGGTGATCAGACAATCAAGGTCTGGGATATTACTACAGGAATCCTGCAACGAACTCTTAAGGGTCATTCAAATGCAATTGTGTCTGTGGCAATCTCACAAGATGGCCAATTAGTGGTATCAGGTTCTGCAGACAAGACAGTCAAGCTCTGGGATTTAACTACAGAAGCCATAGAGCAAACAGTTGAATGCCATTCAAGTTGGGTACGATATGTGGCAATCTCACCAGACGGTCAGCTGGTAGCGTCCAGTTCTGACGATAAAACAATCAAACTTTGGGATATAGTCACAGGAGGCCTACAACAGACTCTTAACGGCCATTTAAATATGGTTTGGATAGTAATATTCTCACCAAATGGCCAATTAATAGCATCTGGTTCTGCAGATACAACAGTTAGGCTTTGGGACAGGACTACAGGAGCCCTCCAAAAAACATTTGAAGGCCATTCAGGCTGGATTCGATCTATAGCATTCTCGCCAAATAACCAGCTGGTGGCGTCAGGGTCTGATGATTGGACAATCAAACTCTGGGATATATCTACTGGGGTTTTACAACAGACTTTAGAGGGCCATTCAAATACTATTCGGTCTACTGTATTCTCGCTAGACGGTAAGCTGGTGGCATCTACTTCTGATGATAAGACAATCAAGCTCTGGGATGTAACCACGGGAGCCCTGCAACAAAACTTAGAGGTCAACACATCAGTTACGAACTTCAACTTCTCAGATAACGGGGCATTCCTAGATTCTCTACAGGGATCCTTTACTATCCAGCCATGGCATAATAGTCAAAACTTTGCTGCACCTCAAACCAACGGAAATTTATACCTTGAAGGCGAGTGGGTAGTACATAACGATGAACAAGTACTGTGGCTTCCTCCTGAATATCGGCCCCTCTGTGGAGCAGTTAAAGGTGGCACTCTTGTCCTTGGACACGCGTCGGGGCGGGTTTCTCTTATGAGATTTAATGTATAGCAAGCAGATTCTCGTCTACATCTGTTCTCTTGTGTTCCCTTTTCTATCCTCGTAAGATCAAGAAACTAGACTCATTACACTGATCTTGATATGCCACTCTTCTAAACGCCATCGTTAGAGCGGCAGCCGCACGAACTAGATCAGGATGAGTACCCAAGATCTCCCCTATTATTACATATGTAATGAGTGTAGTGATCGTATACTATAATTTGAGTAAATAGCTACGTATCTGATGAACGCTAAGAATGAGACCACTACAATTATCAGCTAGTACTTGCTGATTCAATAGCCTGTCTATTTTGGACTATACTTTTGGTTTGATCTTCTACAAACCAAAACCTGGACACAATTAATCCATACCAAGTGAGAGTACATGTTCAACCTGATAAACACCTCCAAAATCACCATTTTTTCCCGGTATTTTTCCATTGCTCGAGCGCGAGCAAATCAGCTAGAAGCACACGGATACTCTTTATTGAGCCCGGATGATTCGGCACATATCACTGAATACTTTTTCACCAGTCAGTTCCGGTGCGGTTGAAGCCAATCTTCAGGACGGTCAACGTACCGCTCGATGAGATGGACCCCCGAAGCGCTCTCAACAATGGGGCTAATCTCGCCGGGTTTGAGCGCAAACGCAGCGTCTTCAAACTCCTTCTGCATCTCGCCATGACCAAAGAACCCACTATCAGTAAGCGCAAGGCAAGGTCAGCTGTCGTCGTGCAGAGCAATACTCAAATCGTAATGTTACTTACAGATCACCCTTCTTGCGCGCTGAGCTGCAGTCAGACTCGGACACGGCCAGATCGCCTAACCGCACTTCGCCTGATTTGATCCTCTGCTCGTGGCCACGGAGTATCTCAATTGCCTCTTCCTTGGACCGCGTGATGACGCTCTCCCGCCAGCTGCTGGGGCGGCGGCTGTCACGGTGCTTGACGAGGAGATGGGCGCAGCGGATCTTGCCTTCGGCTGGTAAACCGGCGATGCCAGCCGGGCCACTATGGTTGGTAGCCATGTATACCTTCAGCTTTTCGGTGTCTGTCCCCGCTGGCGGTTCCCAGCGGGATTCTTTTGTGGCGGCACTGAAGTAATATGGGAGGTTTTTCGAGTTCGAGTGGCGCACTTCCCAGCCCTCGGGTAGACCTGTGGGATCAGACTAGATGTGAGGCGTAGATTAGCTGTCTGGAGAGCCGTACTGGTCTTTCTGTCACTGTACTTGGAAGGAAAGCAGTAATTGAAATGAAACCAGATGAACAGACAGGGCGTACCATGTTGACAGACAGCCCAAACAATGGATTTACACCAACAATTCAATGCAAGTTATCGTTATCGTTATCGCTATCAGCCAGGCGTGGTATATCTAAGCCCTAGATTATCTTTCAAGCTATCTCGGTATGCGGGCATGCACGGACACCAGGCCTCTATGTTGCAGCACTTGATATGGAACTTATATGAAGAAGTAGTTTGGAAAGGTCAGAACGCGGGGGAAACATGGACATCATCGATCATTGATGGCGCTAGGCCGGAAGGAGGCCGCGTCTTGCCCAGAGCGGTTTAGCGGCCTCTGTCAGCCTCGATCCGCCACCCTCTCTGCAACTGTTGGCAACTGATGTCTGCCTGCACACTACTTTTCTTTTGCACTCCAACAACCACCTCCATATCATTTACGGCCTCTCGCTGGCAGCAATCGATATCGACTTACCTTTCATACGCACCCGTTCATTCACACCCAAAATGTCCGAAAGCCCCGTTTCCTCGTCCGGTGGTGACTCCAAATCCAACACCGATCAAATTCACTTCAAGTTTTGTCGCGAATGGTACGTCTATCCCTCTGTTTGATACAAAGTGTTCTTTGTATTCTTTATTTTTTGTTTTTTTGTTTCTTATTCTAGGATACTGGCTAACGATGCGTTGCTTCCCAGCTCCAACCTGCTCTACCCGAAAGAAGATCGTGTGCAGAATCGACTCATGTTTACCTGCCGTACCTGCCATGTCGCGGAACCCGCCACGTCTGCTTGCGTTTACCAGAATAAACTCAACCTCCAGGTTGGCGATACCGCCGGAGTCACCCAGGATGTGGGATCCGATCCAACGGTTGGTATCCCAGAGTTCTGTCTGCATTGCGGCGAAGAGCTAGCCTGTTCCAAGTGTGGAATTATGTCGTCTGGCAGTTGTGCCGATGACAGTCTGCAGGATGAAATCGAAGAACTTGATTTTTTCTCAATGACATGACTGCTTCTTTAGCCGTCGCTGAATGAACACTTGATGGCTAACTCTGATTGTTCTTTATTAGCTCCCGCGATCGAACAAGCTATGTCCGAGCTGCGGCGAGAACGAGGCCGTTTTCTTCCAGAGTCAACAGCGTTCAGCTGAGACGGGAATGGTATGCTCACTCCTTGCCTGTTGGAAATGGCCGAAAGGGAGTATTCGCTCACTAAAGCTACTAGAAACTCTACTACGTTTGCTGCACTTGCGGCAACGTCTTTTCGTGATTTTATGAGCATCTCTCGACTTTTCGACAATCGATACCCAAACTTTCTGTATATATTCTGTTATGTCTGGCGTCCGGTCCTCCTGCATTGGTGTATTTGGATATTTTGTGTTTGATAAGAAACTCGTGGTTCTTGGGGTATAGGTTTTAAATAGCCGCAAAGAGATGATTCTATCTTGTCCTTAGTATTCCATTATATTGTACATAAAGTTACAGGTTCATTGGTGCTAGTGATAAAATTTTCGACCACTGTTTTCCGCGCAGTTCTGCTCCGACAATACCTAAAATTGTATGTTAGTTACCATAAGACGCATGTAGACGATGTACGACGAACCATTCAACCGGGTGCCGATTGGATCGCCTGACTTATTGATGAGGACGCAGGCGTTGTCATCGAACTTGACTAGACTTCCATCCGGGCGCTGGATTTCCTTACGCACACGAACAACGACGGCATGGCGAATGTCACCGCGGCGGACCTTGTTCGCGATACCGCTGTTTGTGGAGTTTTCTGGGCCGAAATTCCGTTGCTTCTGCACGACGACAACAATGCGATCACCTGCAAAATATGATTTGTTAATGCAATTGAACGATAACGGGTACATGTTCGAGTACACACCGATCGTCGCCGGCCGTTTCTTCTTCAAGACATTGACGCATTCAACAACGGCGGCGCCCGAGTTGTCGATGCAATTAAGCATCGTCTGATAGAGAATGTCAGATAGAGACTGGCGCGGCCGTCTGCAAGAACGCCTACCTTGAGTTGAATCATCGTGTGTGCATAGTGTGGACTTGTACAGCTCTATGATATCGGGAGGACTTATTGATTGATTGTTCTCGCTGGCTTCGGATTTGCTCTGCGGCCGGAATGGAGTTTCACCGATGCCGACCCCGGATTAAAATACGCACTACATACAGTCCGTGACGGTAATTAACGTCGTGTATTCCTCCATCCCGCATAAACACTCAACATTGGACGACCAACTAGACTGCCGGGATCAACTCAGAGCGACATGCAGGGTTGGACACCAGTGCAGTCTAACGCGCTCTCTGACCTGGTTTTCTTGAAATAAGTCTCCGTGGCTACGCATAGCCTCAATACACCGGCAGTACCGCTGCAGTAGGCCGTAAGAATCCACTGGGCGGCTGCGTCACAGCTGGAAACCCAAGGCTGTCATTCGGCAATGCCTCTCCTCCGAGTCATCCCTGGCTGCAGTCCTTATGCCCCCTCATAGTTGGTTGCTGAGCACATACTCCCCGGCCAAATTCCAGCCACGGTTACGCCGCTTGCTCCTATACCAGCGCCTTGCCCTGTGCTGTGTGGCTCTCGCGCATCTCCGGGGTCCGTCCCATCCAAGTGCCGCCGTCAACCCCAGCCACCATTTCCCGCGCCCGTCCTACTATCATATTGTTATTGCTATCGTGTCGTTTGTGTTGGCTGCGCCTTCACTCCTCATGCCAATCTGTCTTTTTACCGCCATGCTGAGACTTGATCTTCTTGCGCATTAACTATCCCATCCATTCATTGCACAGTCCCTCTTTAGCATTCAACCCCTTCCGCGTCCTATCGCTCCTTTGGATACCGGTGTTGGCAGCATAACTCCTATCTTTTGGGCCTACTAGGATCGCAAAACACACTTATTTCATATTATAGGCGGCAATCTCCCGGCTATACGGCGCCTCGCTAATCATGCCTTCGCCAAAGCCCAGGTCAAGTCCTTCGGCTGATCAGCGAGAGCGCCTAACGTTGGCCAAATTGGCAAGTTATGACGATATTGCAACAGACGCTCTCATTGATCGAGTAAGTCATATGCGCTATGTACTAACTAGCATTCGACTGTACTGAGACTCAATTCCAGGCCTTCTTTTGGACTACAATTCGTAAGAACCGGACCAAATTCGCCCCGGCCAGAGGCATACATGAAGATGACATTGCCAGCGTGCTTCTACGTAAGGTTATCATTGACAAGGACCCCCGCGCCGCCGAGAAAGAATTCCTCTCAATGTCTGGGTTGAATAAATATCTGCAGCGCCTACCCAATGACCGCGAACGCGAGTGGTTCAAGCGTCACCTCCGCAAGTACATTAATATTTATCTTCCAGAGTGTCCCTTCGAAATATCTACTACGAATCGGTACACCATTACGGAACAAGAAGCCACTGTCGTTGCACGAAGGGATATTAAAAGAGGACAAGAGATTAAATACCTGTGCGGAACTCTCGTTTCCATGACTCGTCAAGAAGAACTTGACTTGGACCTCAATCGCAAAGATTTCAGTATTGTGATGTCGAGCCGAAGGAAAAGTCCATCCTTGTTTCTGGGACCCGCCCGCTTTGCTAATCACGACTGCGACGCAAATGGTCGGCTGGCGACAAGAGGATCTGACGGTATGCAAGTTGTTGCCGTTCGCGACATTGACGCAGGCGAGGAGATCACTGTTTCATACGGCGAAGACTACTTTGGTATTGATAATTGCGAATGTCTGTGTGAGAGTTGTGAGCGCGCGATTCGTAACGGCTGGTCACTATCAATATCCGCACCAGGAAGCCAAACTTCGACACCTGTACGGGATGAAGGAGAACTTGCAACACTGCGTTCTAGCCAATCTTCACAATCACGGAAACGAAAGGCTGAAACAGATTTTGACTCTGATTCATCTACTTGCTCGACCCCTCGCGATTTAAGGCTGCGAAACGAGATGTCCCTGGCGGAAACAACAATTACGACTTCTTCGAAGAAACGAAAATTCGATGGATATGGTGACAACCCAAGTCCTACTACGCCTGGCAAACGTGGCCGGTTTGAACGGCAGTTGTCTAAGCTCAGAGACGAGATTTTACTGCCCGAAATACCCGAGCCCGTCAAAACGCCGTCCTTTTTGGCCCAGGTAGATGAGAATTTATCTAATTTAGAACATAGAGGGCATCAACCAGGGAGTCAGAATACAAATTCATATGTGGAAAACGGTACAAACATTGTCACCGATCAGGATTCACCTCGGTCTTCGTCAGATGAGAGTCAACAGTCCGAATCTACAGCTGCGACATCAATATCTGACGTTGACCGCATCGTCAAGCTTGAATCTGTTGGGAGTGATATTGAAATACCACCCCTTGTTACCCGAGCCCAGAAATCTCCAGACACCGACAAAACGAGCCATTCAAATAACCAGAGCAACAAAGCCTTGAATCTGTCAAAAATCGCCGACACGAAGGCTGACTCCAAACAAACAGTCGGCAGCAAATCACCGCTGCCTTCTGTCGAGGACGAAATCTTGACTCCGGGCATTCGGTCCCCAGGCGACTATACCAAAACCGCGAAACTCCTCGCGCAGCGTTACGACCGGTGGGTTGACTGCCAAACCTGTCCATGCTGGTTCTTGCAACAAAACGCCTATCAGACACGCAAGGAATGTCCACGATGCGAGCGCCATTCCAAGCTTTACGGTTTCCGCTGGCCAAAAACTGACCCTGAAGGTTCTAGTGACGACGAAGAGCGTGTGATGGATCATCGAACTGTTCATCGATTCCTGAGCACCGAAGAAGAGTTAAAAGTTGACCGTAAAACAAGGGGCATCAGCTTCGGGGTTACTCCCACTCCTGAACCGTCGTCGGATGCCCGAAGCGAAACGGAATTCAGTGATACCGAGGCACGCCGCCGCACGCGCGCTAGTCGTCGGTATTTGAACTCTCTCCGTCTGGTCAAATAACTCGCCCCCCTTTACAAAGCATATGTATTGTTTTTTAGCATATTTTTACGTCGCTTGTGCATAACTTGAGAGCAAATGGGGTTGGGGTGTATGCCTAAGTCTCGACGATATTTTCCACCTGTTTTACCACGATTCCACCCAAGTTCCATACCCAGCACAGTTCACGGGTATGATATGAATTTTCCATCCCGATTGTTGATTTCTTATATTCTCTTTTCTAGCATGGTTGGAGTACATGGACATACATGTCTGTTGATTCTTTTCCCTCATAGGCCTTTTGTAACGTACATCACTTGTGGATTCTCGTTTGGTTGTGTCTAGTTTTATTGGCATTTGTATACTATGGATATGATTGGGATTATCTAGGGAATATTATCTAGTTTTCTGTTATTCGAATCCAACTTGGTTGTATTTCAATTCATTCCTTTTAGTTTAGTCAGGGAAACCAACCCGCGATAGTTAGCGTTGCTTTTCTTTTCGTACAATTCCAGAATATAAGCCTAACCTCTCCGAGCCCTTAATAAAAATGCAGATCATATTGATTAACTTATAAACCATCTTTTAAGTGATGGTTGGAATAATTGTCAGAATTATGGTATCAATCTCAGTCTCGGTTGACGTGAGAGAGGTAGTCGACGCGGCAGTGACATCCTGAGTCACATCCTGTGTCGTGGTTACCGTTGCCATAGCTGTGCTGTCTACTGTAGTCACGGAGGTGACATCAGCAGTGACATCTACCGTAACATCTACCGTCAATGCTGTGGTCTGGTCCTCTGTCACGATAACCGTGTGGTCGGCTCAGTAATAATGGCTGTGCTTAATGCTGTGACGAAGGATGTTGTCTGGATTGTAGTACTGTCCGTAACATCCACAGCGGCAGTGGCGGACTCATCAATCGTAGCGAGGGTTGTAGTAAAATCGGTGACGCTCGCGGGTTAAGCTTGCCGACGGAGATTTCCTTTTAGGAATAATTGATGACTTGGATAGATGCAAAGAGGCGACTGACGAATGGAATCGTTCGGAAGCGGCGAATTATGCAATGGTTGCCCCACTAGGCTCTCCTTTAGTGACGCGACTCTAGTCAGGGCAACCCTAACCCTAACTCACTCATCTGAGCGATTGTTGTATTTTAATTCATTCCATTTCGATGGCTTTATTTAAATTTGGGGCATTTCTTACTCTTCCTGGTGGACGTTCCGATAATTATTTGTGGAAAACGATATTTGAAATCTCGACCTTTGACTACATATGCTAGCACGAATGAGTATCGAAGGCTTGGTGCTATTGGCCAATCTATAAATAAGATCTTTGGATGATGTACTCACGAGACGGCGATAGTCAACATAAAACAACAGCAGCTATGGCGGTTAAAACGAGGCAAATATACAGGATATTCTAATAGACGATAACTACTGCATCTCAGGGGTCGAGGCAAATATAGTCCTCACTTGATCGCCGTCTACACTTCCTCGCATTTTTCACACTGATCATTCCGTCAAATCGTGACGATGGAGAATTTGGTTACCGGTACTATATCTTGCCCGACTACCAGACATCATTTGTCTGGTACGAACCAGGCTGGGCTAGAAACCCAGACGGAGAGGATATCGTGGCGCAAGACGTGCTTGAAGAGCGGTACTCGGCCCTGTAGTGTACTGCGCTAGAGCAGTGGGTGAGAAAGTACACTGTCGCCTTTGAGTCTCAAAAATGCCATTTTGGGAGCAGGCAGGACCAGTTTCCGGATCTGGAAGAGTGGAAGGCTTGGGTATTGGAAGGTATGTTGCTTGCGTGCTGGTTAGCATTGCAAGTAGGTGTAACGATAGTTGGGTTTGATGTAGAGTTAGATAGATATCTTTTGAAGAAAGGAGGAGTGGGGGGAGCCTTGGGGAAGTTATTGGAATATTCAGTTTGACCTCGGAATAGGAAGTTGTAATTGACATAATTTAGTATGAGATTTGAAATGTATCAGAATTTAGGGGTATGTTATAGCTAGATATGTTAGGAGTTTATATTTTCAATTAGTAATGGTTATATATATAAATTCTTTTAGGAATATGTTTTTATTATATGTTATTCTCCTTAATAGGCTAATTTCAAGGTCGATGTTCAAAACTGCCCTGCAAATCACCATATTGCCCAGAAGCAGAATAAAGTTCGCCTATAAATAGCGGATCTAATGGCGGATCTGATGACAGATCCCAGGCGACATCACCATAGAACTCGTCCATATTCCATAAATCCCCAAAGGAATTCTCAAAATCGAAAAAGTCTAGATTTGTCTCCACCAAACTTGACTCTTGGCTTTGGCTCTGTGTGTCATGCAGGAAGCGAATCACCTCGCTGCTTCGCACAGCTCCGGGACTCCAAGGTGCCATTTCGGTGAGTAAATCCAATGAACGCCTGATTTGCTCATCCCATACTGGCCGAGCAGTGTGGTCTGGTTCAGAGAGTACGCTGAGAACAAGGACGAGACATGCTTGGAACAAGTACCAGACACTGTTCCATGCCGAAATTTGATTTGGAAACCAGTCCCTAGAGATTGTTTCAATAGTCTCAATAGCTAGCGAGCGACATCTAGTTACGAAGAGATCATGACTGTGATGAGACTCTGCTTGAGAGTGACGCTGGAGAGCTCGTATCAGAACAAGAGGGCGGTATAACGTCATTTGCAATGTGAGATATCGGCATCGGAGAAGACCCCGTGCAGCGCGAAGCGAAGGTGGACACTGGTCAATATTTTCAAGAAATATACTTGGCAGAGACGAGTACCAGCGGACAAGTTCCGCATCCAGCTCCTCAATTTCTGATATAGCAATGGTTGAAGTCTGCACCAGACGATCTTGAATTCGAGTCGCAACTCCGCAGAACACTTCATTGGCGTAAAGTGATACATTCAAATACTCCTGTGGTCCTGTCTGTGAGAAGCTTTTCCGTCAGCAGGCTAACGAACTTAGTATTCCCAAGTCAACATACCACGGGCCATTGCAACTGATCACGTATAGTACTGATTGACACTGGCGTCCCGCGTCCGAGACTTGGCCGACCAAGGGTTGTAGAGGCCCACGTATCCAAGCAGAAGAGCGACCACCATGTCCTCACTCGCGTATCAACTATATACTTAGAATCTGATGCATCATGGTCGGGTCTGTGTGCAAGAGACTCTACGCGATGGAGCCCAATGGCCGTAGCCATTCTCATTGTGGCCCCGAGGATAGCGTTTGCCATGTTTGGACGATTCCGATAATGTAAATAGTACCCTCCGAGCAATGCTAACGCCTGAATCGTATAGAGATGGCCCGAGCCTAAGCAGCGCAGGTTCAAGTAATCCGCTGCGCGCCTATAGTAGAAATTGTGGCCATCATGATCGGCTGACGTACTAGCAATGTACCCCATCGCAAGAACCATATTTAACAAGGATAACCAGGGACCTCTATCGCGAACCGGCTGATCATCTTGGGCAAAACGCTTTCGGAAATCTGCCTCATCTATCATTGGAGTGATCCCATGGACGAATGTAAAATATGCATCAATAAGGTGAAGTTCATGTGCCTTTGTGACTGGTTGTGCCTGCAATAATGGAAGCCGAATGGGATGTCCATCTTTTACTTTATCAACGATCTCTGGCTGCTGCTGCTTGCCCTTGGATATCGCATTTGCATCTCGGATTCGTGGAGAAACAATTGTAATCACCCGCAGGATTGTGCGGACCGATGACAACCCTAGATACGAGGATGCGGAATCATCGAGGGGAAGTGACAGACAATTGACGTCGTCAGCAACTCGCTGGCTGGGGACCTCCTCATCGGACGCCTCTTCCCAGGTAAAGTCTTGTTCGGGCGACGGCTCGAGACAATCTAGATCAACGCTGAGCGTGTGCAATTTTTTGTCGACCACAGACTGGGAGGATTGCGATGTCTTTAAAACCAGACCGACAAGCTCATCACGAGACAGGCCCACTAGAGCCTCCAACGGAACCGAGGGGAACAGCTTGTTAATCACTTCCTGCACTGTTCGATGGGCATTTGTGACCTCGGTCAGCTCTCTGCGTTTCCGCTGTCAGCAGATATAACTTGAGAGTCAGGCATTTGCCATTCGAACTCACCTTACCGATGCGGGATGTCGCGGTCTACGAAGAGGGTAATGGCATAAATCTGCCACCTCATACCACTCGCACTGACGACAAGGGATGGCGTCCCCATCGCAGCGTATTCTACGACGGCGGCATTCGGCGCAAGATCGTGTAGAATGTCTCCGGCTACGCGAGCTTTGCTGGGCGGTTTTCTGGGCACTTTGCATTGGAAGAATACATAAAAATATAAATAAATGAAACACGTGATTTCCGAAGCTGTAATGAACCAATCTATTTAGAAAGGTCAAGTTTTCTCCATCTTTTGGAAAGCGGAGGATTGAGTTATTACACAACCTAGAGTGCCTGAGGCTGCACTGCTTAGCGCTTGTTTACCCCAGATGTCTTTCCTCTTCGCCTACCACTATTATTACTTGGTACTATATGCTAGGTTTCGCCTTAGTATGTTAGGCAAATTCAATGTCCGTTGCCGATTACTTATATTTACTTGAAACAATACGGAGTCTCTCCGTACTCTAAATGGCACGGAACCCTTGCCGGGTACAATCTGTGTTTACGCTACCCCAGAAAAAGGGTTTAAGAGTCTTGTCAGATAATTTCATTCAAATCAACAGTATCCACTGTCCACTAGCAGACCCACTGGTGACGAATTTGATTCCACACGACTCGCCTTAACAGTGTTGGTGCCAAAAGGAAGATTCGGTATGGAGGTGAGAAACTCAAGTCACCAAATGACGGAAAGAATGGAAATGGTTCTTCCCTAGACTCTTCTCAAGCGGCAAGTTTGCGTGTACTGGCCTTTCTTGGATTCTTCGCTTCAAATACCTCATCGAGCTCCTCCAGAGTACGACCTACAGTTGTAGTTAGTCAGAAAATATCTTCCTCGGAGGCCCCAATGAATCTACTGTTGCGGTACCTTTAGTCTCGACGAAGAAAAGATAGATGAAGGCTGCTTCGAAAAGGTCCCACAAAACAAAAAATACGTAACTGTGCGATAAAGCTGTCGGTATTACAGACTTTCCAGGGGACCATGCTTAACTCACAACCAGTATCCAATATTTTGTAGAGCGACAGGCGCGGCAAATGTGTTGACGAAGCTGGAGCAACCTAATGAAGATAGTCAGCGGATGAGAGAATGATTTAGAAATTTTGAAATAAGAAATACAGACCAGCAGTGATCTGGAATATCATCATTCCGTTGGCTCGAACGTTGTCTATGTTCTTTGTTAGCTCGGAATCCGCACTTCAATGTTATACAGCGCGTGACGCAAACTGACTTGAAAGCACTTCGGCTGGATATATTGGCTGCATGGGCGTGTACGAGAAAGCAAAAACGACGCCAAAAATATAAATGAAGGCAATTGAGGCCGAGCTGGACGGCACGCTCCCCGAATGAACATATTCAGCTGCAGTACTGGCACTGCTCGAAATCGGTATTAGTATTGGACGAGTGGCATCTACTAGGAATTGATGGTAGTATTGTTGCTCACACTATTGCAAGACTGATGGCCATGCCAATGCAAGATCCGAGCAGCATTTTGCGTCGGCCCCAGACGTCATGGAAATGTGCTTCAGATCGTCATCAGTCACGGATCAATGATTTTTCTTGAGAAGAGTGGGAGAAGGAAAATACCTCCAGCGGTTGCTGAAATCCAGCCAGTAACTGCATATATTGCGTTTAGCAACAAAACCGTATTTGTGTTGGTGATTCCAACATTCTTCACAAGAAGCGGCAGATAGTACGAAGCAATATTGTTTCCAGAGAATTGACCAAACCATGCCATCGCCACCACAAGCATAAGTCGATAACGGGATGACCGCTTCTTGACGAGCGTCCTGAGGTCGAAATAATCCCGGGCTGATCGTATGCCGCCTTCTTCAAGCGAATCCTGGATTTCGCGCATTTCGATGTCCACGATCGGGTGTCCCACATCCCCATTTGCGTGATACTTAACAATGAATGCCTTCGCCTCGTCAATGCGGCCCTTTGCTACAAGCCATCGCGGGCTTTCTGGCAGAAACCAACCTCCAAGAACGACAATTCCTGGGCAAAGCATCTGAAGCCATAGTGGAAGGCGCCATTTCAGATTGCCCGTGACATGTAAATTGCACCCGTAGATCGCTATATATAATAAAATGTGAGCAATGAAAGAATTAATGAGAGGAATTTGAAGCTAACCGAAAGTTGCAATAATTGAGCTGTTCAAAAATATCAGCAAGAGGACTTTTACTGCTAATGGGTGCGGACACATACCCCATATAATATAACGTATTGTATGTCCCTGCAACAGTTCCTCTATACAAAGGTGGAGCAATTTCTACAAGGAGTAGAGGCGCCGCAACGCATGCTATTGTAGAGAAGAAACTCAACATGAACCGGGCACCAATGAATGCTGGAAGCGTTGGAGCTAGAGCAGTGAAAACCGCCCCTGCACAAACGCCCACACAGCTAAATACAATACACGGTTTTCTCCCTCTCCAGTCACAAATCCACACGAACAGAGATGCGATCATCTGAGCAATCTGAAAGATCGAGAAGACAAGGCCAGTAGAAGCACTGGCCTGCTCTTGGTGGTAATAGTTCAAATACTCCGGAAGACTGTTGATTGAGCCCTGTTTCGCTCGGTTAGGGAGCCATAAAGAGTATCAGACCTTTTCACGTACCATGAGTGAGCCATCATATCCTTCATGTGACATTAGCTTCGATCGCCGAAAGGCACTTGAAGTTGAAATCTTACCGTTCATTGTAGAGCACAAGTAGACCAAAGCGCAAAGAGCATAGAGTTGAAGATGGCCTCTGCCTAAAGGATTCGGCGCACCTCCTCTTTCCTGTAATGCCAGGGCAATGGTCGTTGGCTCTGATGTAGCTTGCACATTTTCATGAATTTCAGCTACACCAGTACCTAGAGAATCCCCAGACTGCCTTTTCTCCTCCATTTTAAAAATAAATTGAAAGACTGGCGAACAGCTTGTATGAAATAAGAATGAGACTCGAAATAAGAAAAGTGATCACCCCATCTTTTGGTGGTCTGATAGTGCGTTTTTATACTCCCGAAATATACTACATGACCAGCCGGTTTGGCTTTCATCCTCACTGTTTGAGTTTTTTATTTCCCGTACCAGCGCCTCGTGAAGATGTCTAACTCAGGTGAAAGTAAGTCCAGCTAATTAACCTTCAGGTCCAACAAGACGGACCAACCCCGCGTATTGAATAACGCTGTCCCCACCGTGGGGAATAGAATCTGGAGAAAGCTCGACATTAGACTATCGACTAGCACGGAGATACATAACATCGCTGATGCTCCACCCGACATTTTTAGTGGCGTTCCCCCGCCATACTAACACGATCTTATGATACTCCGTGCTAGACACCTCAGTGGTCATGTTTGCGAATTGAGATCAACCCCCTCCAAGATAATTCTGAATTGCCCCCAGCTAAAGGCCTGAATCTGCTAGTTACCGGCATGGTGACCGCATGCTTTATAAACCGGCTGGATTGTCCGGGAAGGACATGCGTGGGGTGCATCGATTGTTTCTCGTTGTTCTTCAAAACCCATCCTGGCTAGTGTCACTCTTCAAATTGCAAGCGGACCTAAGAAGATGGCCCCCGTTACGGAAATCAGATACCTTTCGTCTGGCTGGCGTTTTAAACGAAGCGATGAGAACGACTCATCTTGGGCACCAGTGGCTTCTGTTCCAACAGTCGTACATCTTGATTTAATGAGAAATGGACGGTGAGCACTTCAAAGTACTTTGACAGACTGAATAATTTGCAGATCTGTCCCCGATTTTGTGACGGTTAATCTGACTACTCTAGGATCGATGACCCATTTCTTGATATGAAAGAAGTGGATGTCGAATGGGTGGGAGAGCACGCGTGGACATATTCCACCACTTTCCCTACACCTCACCTGCTTGAGGGATCGAAGTGCTATCTTATTTTCGAGGGCTTGGATACATTCGCTGTCGTCACGCTCAATGGAGCAACAATTCTTGAGAGTGATAACATGTTCCTCAGCCACCGCGTTGATATCAGCACTGCTGTGAAGCTCCACGGTGAGAATATCTTGACAATGAATTTCGACAGCGCACTTCTTCGTGGAAGATCGATTGAAAAAGAGAATCCTGAATATCGGTTTATCGCACACAATGGCGAAACTGGAAGACTGGGTGTTAGAAAAGCCCAATATCACTGGGTAAGCCAAGAACCTAGATTCACTAGACCAAGCATGGTGCATTCTCCTAGATGCTCGTGGCCTAACAATCAGACTTAGGGTTGGGATTGGGGGCCTGTCTTGATGACCTGCGGTCCATGGAGGCCAGTACGGCTTGAAATTTCCCAGGCTTATGTGGAGCAGTTGAGGATTGATTACGACTTGGACGAAAGCCTATCCTCCTTGAAAGGCAAAGTCAACGCCGTGATCAACGGGCAAATTGACGGGGTAAATCTTGTATTATCGATTGGTGGAGAGGGGGTTTTTCGTAAATCTTCCTCCATTGATTCATCAGACGCGGTAGTGGAATTCAAATTGGGTAAGTACATGTATTTAAGTAACACCCGTTTAGGCCATTATGCGTATCCAATGCTGACGATGTATAAGACCAACCCGGTCTGTGGTATCCCCACGGCTATGGTGAACAAAATTTGTATGATGTGTCGCTTGAGCTTGTCAAAGAAGGCACAATAATACATCGTGAACAGCGCCGAGTGGGATTTCGCAAAGTAGAGCTCGTGAGAGATGACGATCAATACGGACAATCATTCTACTTTAAGATCAACAACGTCGATATTTTCTGTGGTGGGAGCTGCTGGATTCCAGCGGACAATTTCCTTCCACGACTCACGCCAGAGAAATACAGAAAATGGTTGCAGACTATGATAGAGGGCAATCAGATAATGACTCGGTAAAGAATTCGTGTAATGAAGAGGATATTCAAACTAACCAAATATCTCAAATAGAGTCTGGGGAGGTGGTATCTACGAAGATGATGCGTTCTACGACTCTTGCGACGAACTCGGAATTCTTGTCTGGCAAGATTTCATGTTTGGGTGAGTATTCTCCTCCAGAAGAAATGCTCGGAACGTTGAGGTGCTGAGGGTATGATCCATGCAGATGCGGTAGTTATCCTACTTGGCCTGATCTTCTTGATTCTATTCGTCGTGAAGCAACACAAAATATTCGTCGTCTAAGACACCATGCTTCAATTGCTATTTACGCCGGAAACAATGAAGACTATCAAATCCAAGAAAAGTACTGCCTTGACTATGACTATCAGAACAAGGACACGGATTCGTGGCTTCGTGGGACCTTCCCAGCACGATTTATTTATGAGCATCTGCTTCCCACTCTGTGTAATGAGGAACATCCATCCGTTCCATATTGGCCGAGCTCCCCATTCTCCAATGGGAAACATACCTCTGACTTGACATGTGGCGACGTCCACCAGTGGAATGGTCAGTATTCTCTTTGACAAGAAATTTCCCAGTTGTGGTCGCTGACTATATTCAGTCTGGCATGGTACTCAAGAAAAATATCAAAAGTTCCCAGATATAGGTGGACGATTCAACAGCGAATTCGGCTTAGCCTGTCATCCCAACTTACAGACAATTAAGCATTTTGTCACAGAGACTTCAGAGATGTTTCCACAGTCTCGTACTCTCGATTTCCACAACAAGGCTGACGGCCATGAGCGAAGAATCGCCACATATATTGTCGAAAACTTTCGACTCGAATCTTCCCTTGAGGTACACGGACACCGCCAGTGTATATTCTGCGTGACAAGAAGACATGGTTAATAGTGACACTAGGGGTATATCTATCTGACCCAACTGGCTCAGGCAGAAGCTTTAGCCTTCGCTTATCGAGGCTGGCGTCGCCAATGGGGTGAGAAAAGGCGCTGTGGAGGTGCACTCGTTTGGCAAATAAATGATTGCTGGCCATCGTCTTCATGGGCGATTGTTGACTACTTTTACCGCAAAAAACCTGGTTTCTATGCCGTCAAGAGAGCCCTTGAGCCATTGACTGTTTCTGTACAGCGTGAACACACAGATTGGAGTGTATGCCACGCAAGAGCACCAAAAAGCTCCTCTTATAAAGTCTGGGTTGCCAATAGCAAAACTGTCGATGTCATAAGTGATGTCGAATTGCGTTTTATATCCATCGAGTCAGGCCAAGATATCAAGGAACCGCTTATCAGAAAAAACTGCAGTATCACTGCAAATGGGACTACAGATATACTAGACGGCATCATATCCAATGCAGAAGAGCCGCCACATGTTCTTGCGGCGCGCCTCATTCAGAATGGGACTGTAACGTCCCGAGACGTCGACTGGCCGCAGCCATTTAAATACTTCTCGTTCAAGGATCGTGCCGTTCAAATTGAGGCAAGGAACGACTCTTTTCTTGTGTCTGCGTCGAAGCCGACCAAATGCCTTGTGATAGAGGAACAGGATGATATAACACTCAGCGATAATGGCATCGACTTGGTCCCAGGCGAAACACAGATCATCCGGGCAACGGGATCAGGCAAGCTAGCGGCGAATCCCCGTTACCGTTACTTAGGGTTTGAATAGCTATGTCTCTTACTCAACAACATTACCGGAAACCAATAGATGACGTTTGTTGAACTTTTCATTGAAGATTGTCAAGCGCCCCCTCCCCACTCTCAGGCAAACGCCCATGGATATCAATTCAGATAGTGTAGCTAGTCTTTGAATATATGAATATTCTCGTACTCTAGTCTCCACAAAGACAATCGAGGAAGGTATCATGTCTTACGTTCTTCGTCTCCATATCTAAATCACACAGATCATTCATGCTTTAACAATCTTCCCCGTAAAAAGGTAGATAACTGATATTTGCGTGACTTTTCTCTCTTGCTTACTTAATTATTCTTCTTTTTCCTCTCCGAAAATATTTTTCAAAGTCTGATCACAGAACTCCGAGTCTTTGAATGAGATTCTGACTTGAATACTGGAGTTGCCAGAACTGAATTTTTCTATCATACGACATCGATGGTGATTAAAATGACCACAAAGCGTCTTAATGATTGATATTGAAACCAGATTAGTAAGTGCCGAATTCATATTGAGCCTTATAAACATTGTCCTTGATTGTATTGTAGATGTAATCATCTAATTAGAGCACAATATTCGAATTTTACCATTCTCATTCCAATACAACCAGTAATTTCCTAACTGAAGCCTCTGGATGATCTCAGCTCGCTCCATTGGCAGGTTTGGTACTCTAATTTGCAATATTATTCCAGAATGATCGCACAGTCACTTTCTGCGCCCAAGCATCATCCGGTATTTCAGCTCCCTCGAGTAATGTATATGTGAATTCTCGCTCTTCTCCTTTTGCCATAAACACTGCATTATCGCTGAAATATCCCGCCAAACCAGCCTGGAGCTTCTGTTCGTTTGATATATTGGGATCTGTCAGCCAGACATACGCAGCTACGCCTTTCGTTGCTCGGACTCTCCAAGTCAATTGTCCTGTGTATTGTATTTCGAGACCAGGATCAACAATCGTGGCGTTGCTCAAGTAGCGCGGAACCCAGAAATTCTCACTGGTAAATGTCTTTAACGTGGACTGTGATGTCGCATTCAGTTTGAGCAATAGAATACTAGTAGTATTTGTGCCTTTCGCGGGTAGAATAGATCTCCAACCTGTGAGTTGAACGACGCTCTTGCTATCAAGCGCATTCAGAGCAAATCGGTATGTAGAGGAGGCCAATTTCTCGCCAGACCATTGATACCACGTCGCTATCACTTCGCCGGTAACAGGTTCCCAGGCGTCAGAAGCAACCCAAATATTGAATGTGTCGTTCAGAGGCTCGAACCAACTACTCACGATGACTGGCTCGTATGTTTGCTTGGCCACATGTTGAAGGACTTTCCATCTACCGGTATACTCTATTGCAGAAAGCTGCAATGTCGTCCATGGAGCATTCAACTGCCAAAAGAGTTGTCCCAGGTTGTTTTCCTCTTGACCAATGCCACGTCCTATGTAGATCAGACCTGTTTAGATACAGTGCATGAGCAGGACTCTAGTTACTCACGATATGATTCAATCTGGTGTTTCATTATTTCAGCCTGATATACCTGACTCGTCCACGAAAATTGGTCGAATTGCTTGATCGGATCTGTTAAGTTGGGATAAATATAGTAACGCTGGATACCCCCTAGTAGATCGGCGTATGTAGCTTGAAAATGGGTCAGTGACGTCTCCCTTTACTCTTTAAGAAACTGTGAAGGCCAGACGTCAAGATTACAGGGTTAACAATAGATGCGACACTCACTTGATCCTCCATCGTAGCATCGGGCCATAAGGCCGGATCCATTAGGTCGGATCTCACTGTCCGGAAGAATAGTGCGATAGCCTTCCAGAGAATCATAACTCCTATGACATGCGTTAAATAATGCTCGACCGAGAAGTAAGCTAGTTTGGTATGAGTATAAGGCTTACAAAGCGCCAAATTCCACCGCAAAACGAGTCGCAGGAATCTGAGAATTATTGAACAAGGAGCCATCTTGCCATTTGAGATTATAATTCTCAGCAGGCCCATAATATGGGCTGTTGTTTCCATATCGAGGTATCCAAACGCCGGTTTCAGGGTTGTAGGAGATGTAACCTAGCGAAGAGCTTGACTGCAGCCATGACAGCGAGCGGGTATTTTGATAAACAAGAGGCCAAATGGTCTCTCCTTCAAGTATGGTGAAGTTGCTAAACCATGATTGTCCGTAGGTGGCGTTGTCTTTCAAGGCGTTTTCGACGTATCCGTCAAGTTCATTCCCACCGCACCATACTGCGAGTGCGGGATGTCGATTGAGGCGACGCATTTGATAGACAACTTCGTGGCGAACATTGTCTAAAAACTCTGAAAACACCGGATAATAATTATCACTGAATTCAAATTCCGACCACAGCAGCAAGCCCACTTTCACCAGCTTTGTTAGTAACCGTGATGCAAATCACGCAATAACTCATTCTAAAATAAACTTACTCTCGTCAGCTGCGTCGTAAAATTCATCGGCATAATAGTTGCCCGAAGACCAAACTCGAAGGAGGTTCATGTTAGCACCGAGGGACGATTGAAATAATCTCCGAATCTGTTCAGTATTGACCCTGGGCTCGAATGGATCGAGAGGTACCAGGTTGCTTCCTGGATGTCATTTTCATTAGCCATGGAATAGCTTTAGATACTGCTCTCTGCGGTATATAGACCCTGATATTCACCTTTTGCATTGAAAACATGTCCATTAATCTGAAAACTAAAGTGGTTACCCGGCCTATCAGTGTAAGGCGTGAGGTCTAAAACAATGGTGCGAAACCCCGTTTGTTTTGTGTATTTCGCAGCCTTTATAGGCCTTTTCATATTTTTTGGCTCGTTCAAAGGTGTTAGAGAAATGCTCGCATTGTATAAAGTAGGGTTGCCTTGATTTCAATCCAACAGAAATGAGCCAAGCCTTACGCAAATTCCAACACATGTGGAAACTCACCAAAGCTCGCTGGCCACCAGCGTTCGATTGCACCCTCGTTGATGTTGAAACTCAAAGTTATGCTGCTAAATCCTTCATTTACCTTATCATCCGCGTGGCCTTTATGGTCAGCAATATCTACATCCAAGGCAATGGATGTGTTTTCGTTCGCTGAGAGATAATCGACGCTCACGTTAACAACCCAAGAAGCTGACTGATCTGGGATCGTGTTGGGCCTCTGTCCAACTTTGAAGATATCGATAAAGGTGTTGGTCACATATACACCATCATCAAGACCAACCAAATATGCATCCCGATATATCCCTTGAGGTGCAAAATGGGGACCCCAATCCCACCCTGTGATTGTGTTAGATGAGTTCACCTAGATGTATCGTCGAAAATAAATTGAAAATACCAAAATCTGATTGGACCTAGAAAAGTGTTATTTTAAAAGATGTTGAAAACATCGATGGAACAGGATTCGCATACCTTCCGAATATACTCTCGTCCCTCTGGATACATTGTAGCATAGTTTGTGAACTCTGTCCATGGTGAGCCGGTCGACTGGAAGATATCAAACATGTATTGTACCGGGCTGATAATCTCTACCGATAGCTCAATATCACTAGTGGAGGACTTGAACACCGAGGTAACATCAAAACTCCACTGCCGGAATTGATTATTGGCATAGCCAACAGTTTCATTACCAAGTCGAATATTGGCTACAGTATCAATGCCTTCAAAGACGAGATATACCTTCTTGAAGGCAGACCACTTTGTTCCATGGTGTGATTTTGCCGGGAGAGTATATGAAAATGTCCAGTTGTCGAGAGGAACCCAGTTATAGTAATCAACTGAAATGACGCATTGCTCGATAAGTTCTCTATATTCGAAATTACCAACATTTAAAATCTCGAGCAACTTACAATTATCACCACTCAACAGTGATGGCCATCCTGCAGCTTCGAGGTCGGTTTGGATTAGTCCAGGAACGGTGGCGGGAATGTTGACGCTGCCATTGGCATTGCGAACAGACCATTTCCCTCCAATATCTAGGTATTCGGCACCAGAAGAAATGGCAGTAAATTTTGAGGTACACAATGTTGCAGAAAGGCCGATAAGGTATGCAAGATATAGATGTGGAAGCCACATCTTGGGAAAAGTTCAAGAGGTGCCGAACGTTGACAGAAACAAGGAACATTTACTGCAGTGCAAGAATTACATAGCCAGGATGTGGGCAGCCATATAAAGATTCTCATATACTTGCAATCCATATTATTTACAGGCCTTTAACGACCAACTCAAATATCGGAAGTACTCCCGAAAATGGAGAATAAGGACAAAAACGTGGGGGAATAGACTCTCGCGGGAATATGTGATTCCGTCTTAGATTGCTTGGGCCTTGGGGACCCCAGATGACCACACACTAAGAAAGCAAGGCAATAGTGAGAATTGAGAAGTTTCCTGGAGTGCGGGGGGGTGCAAAAATTGGCCCAATTTCCCTTTTCTTCCCTCTTGACATCGTCCACCGAACCCCCCTGAAAGTCAGCTAACCGGGATTTCAAATTCCCGGCGCGTATTTTGAGAAAGAACCAAGACATCTCTTGTTGCCTGAAAACGTCGATGCCCTGGCCTTCCTCGAGTTAGGCGTAAAACGTGCGGTATGCCCCTAACTCACTGCTCCTGCTTTTCTCTCTAAGTATTGCGAGGAGGAGTTGATTGCATTGATATAAAAGTCTTGCAAGTATCCTCTAAGATTTTAGATAGAGTTAATTCTCCTGTGATCTATTGAATATATGTCCTTGAATTAGGAATGCTCGGTTGCCATATTCAACATTGAATGTTGTTCCCCAAGAAAGACCATGCATAACCGATAATGCATCATTCTCACAGCCCCCTGATCATATATTTGGTGGTGTGGATATATGTAAAATGAGTACCTGAGCTTCAAATGTTATTCATGTGGATATGGATAATTTTGGATAGATAGAGAATATTTTGTGAGCGTAGTCAGCTTGCAGAGCACCTAGTCCCGTCAGGCCGTATTCTAAATCATTCCCAAAATATCATGCAACATTGAACTTGAGTGTTCTACCTTTTGCACCATTGACATGTCAAAGGGTGCAGTGCTCTAAACATTAAGCAGCAGCAACTTGGAAGATCGGAAAAGTCATATCAAATATGTGTCAAAATTAATGTACATCTAGTTTACACTGGTTATATAGTACACATGAAAATATCCGAACTCCGCCCATGTATGATGATACTGATACATACGACCACCCGAAAATAAGAAAGAGCTCATCTAAATCAATGCTGTACCACGGTACATGGCTTCGCGCACTTCTCTGACCACGTCCTTGCGATCTTTTCTACCTACAAGGACAATACCGCGGCCGCGCTTACCCATACGCCCAACACGGCCAAGTCTGTGGATAAAGTCGATGGTAGTGTGAGGTACATGATACAAGATGACAGTCCTCACAGCCAACGTGTCAATGCCACGAGAGCCTAGATCCGTAGTAACCATCACTTTAGTCCTGAGCAGCTTGCTCCCGTGTTCTTCTTTAGCCTCGCTAGGTTCCATGACAAATGGAAGTTCCGACTGTTGGACTCGACGTAATCGTTGCTTTTCCATAATGTCTTCTGGGTTTGGTATACGCCGTGGCTCGGTGAAATCTCTGAGAACATCCGCGTTACGTTTTGACGAATCACGGGAAAATGACACGGCGTCGATCCCTCTACTTGCAAGATATCGAGCTACTTCATCTGCCTCCTCCCGTTCATTCACGAACACGAGGATCTTCTTCACTTCTGGATCCATGTATCGAGTGAAAGGACCCATTGTTTCACTTTCACCGGCCTTGCCTAGAGACCAGATAATATCTGCACATGCAATATTCCGATTTCCTCGATATGGGTCCTTGTCGACATCCACCACACCTAGTTGGACTCTGCGTGGAATGGCGTGGAGATTTGGTGTGGCTAGGCGGTGTATGTTGGGGAACTTTTTGCGGAGGAACGAATCGAGACTGCGAGGAATAGTGGCGGAACATAAGATAAGTTGCTTGAGCGACGAGGCAGATTTGTCAATGATCTCCGTGGTAATCGGCGCAAAGGACTTGTCTAACAACGAATCGGCTTCATCGACGACGATATGTTGAACATGACTCAAAACGTATGGATCAGTCTTGGCGATTGACGCCAGAAGATGCGGAGTAGATACGAGTACATCGATTCCAGCTGGGTTGAATACAATGTTTCGAATCTTGCGAGCTGAGTCTGCTGATGTTATTCGACCAGAACGGAATTTCACTGTATGCGCAAATGCTTTGACCTTATCACCAACTTGGGCAACCAGTTCTGATGTTGGAAGCAGAATGATTGCTTTTGGACGGCCAGCTTTCGAAGTGAGGTTTTCAGATAACTCCGGCGGCTCAATGTCAAGAACTTTTTTCTCCGCTTCTTTGGCCTTTGCTGCCTCTTCCCGTTCCTTGGCTTCCTGTTCCGCTATGTCGAGTCGCTTGATAGTGTCGATGACAGGTACAAGATATGCCAATGTTTTCCCACTCCCTGTTTCCGCAGCAAGGAGATATTGATTATATTTTAATTCCACGTCTTCGGGCTTCTTTTGCTTCTTTTTGTTCTGGTCCGGCCCCTTTAATAACGCCGGTATTGCGACTTTCTGGATTGGGGTGGGGGCGATATCAACGAGACCAGGTAGAGCTTGGGTGGATATCGAGTCTTGCACAACAGGTAGAAGATTGAACTGGTCGAAGTTCATGATGCTGGCTATCTTTTCCTTGATCGAAGTACGCTGATGATAGGTCATAGGCGCTAGAGTAGTCTGCATTTTCAACGCTTTGTATAGAGGCGATTCTTCCTTTTCGGGGCCGTTGTCCTCTCGTCCGCGAGATGACCGCTTGATAGCGGCCTTCGACCTGGTTCTCGGCGTGGTATTCAATCGCGCTTCTTTTTGGTTGATGTTCGACCACGGCCCCTTATCATTACGATTCCGTCTCTTCGATTTGAGATCTGTCTTGGCCACGTTGGGAGAGAGAGTCATTCTCGATGGTCTGCGTTGTCGGGAAGACGAAACCCATCGCGAAGTCATAAGCCATGGTGAATGCGGCGTTGGAATTGCTGACAGGAGGGTCGGTCGTCGCAAGAAACTGGCTCCATTCTGGCACAAAAAGCAAGCAGACATGGTTCTGTCCGCCGTCGAGCCAGGGAAGCCTCACAATGCGCAGGCCGTTGGAGCGGTGTTGAATGAACAGAGAACAGCACCGCGTGGAAGTAGATGACGATCTCAAGATGGAGAGACCGACGTCTTTCCCAAAAGAAAAAACCTTGGACGGCAGCAAATCGGTATTAGCGTGCCAAGATGTGTTGCGGAGAATAGTCTGACCAGTCACATGCAGCCTCGACCAGGGATGGCCTCGTTGCCCCAGGCAACCGTATCCCGCGCCGCTTGTCAACATCGGGCGGGCGTTTCGAGTCCTGCGTCTGTGCCGATGCGTGCGTATATTATTATTACTATCCGGCGCCCTTGTTTTGGCATCCTGCACATCCCCTCGCCTTCCATTCTTCCCTCCTTTCTCTCCCAAATCGCATCGAAGCGCTATTCTCATGTCGCTGTCACGCACAGTGAAGAGGCTGGCGAAAGAATTTTAGACCAAGTTTGTCAAGACCAATTGAATCACCAAGCCATCTCAAGCCCTACGAGCGGCTCTTGTTACGCCATAACATTCCAGTTCACGATCGCTACTCTTTTCGTCCCCTTGCTGCTGAAAATAACCCACTATCAACGGTAAATCCTCTCCTTTTGGCAGACTTTAGATCATCAACACCATTACGTATATAAAGGTAGGCCCCTGTTTTTATAAGAGGAGTCCGGCCCACCTGCTTAACAGTCATTCAATCTATAGCAAAGCGCATAAAGTGAGACGATATGGGTTCTGGTACGCAGCATCCGCTGTCCGAGCTGAGTCCTATGGCTCAACGGCGAAATTCTCCGAGCTGGAATCAAACGGGCAAGGTATAAACAACTCATCCCACCCACAAACAAAAACCAATGAAGTCCGCATTTAACATCTTCGCAGATGACATTAGGCTCATCACCTTTCGAGTCATCTCCATTCAACACGTCGCATTCGCCGCGTCTCTTCTGGCAGGGCCGTGAGTCCGTGTCATCTTACCAATCTCTGAACTCAGAAAATACGAAGCCGTATGACCCCGACATGTCTTACTCGCCAACGAAGAGAGCGTCGATTGAAAATCTTAAGCGGGCGTCTCGTGTAAAGAACAGCAGCATCATTGCTCGTGAAATGAATAACGAGTATGACCCCGCACACCTCAGTCTTCCGGAGCGCCCACTTGCAACAGGCCGCTCTTTCCATGGTCGAAGCCAGAGTGACGCCCAATATGAGCCTTCGATTACCAAGGAGGATAGCCAGTACCAATTGGACGACATCCGAGAATCGCCCAAACACACGCCTCCTTCGCCAAGCAAGGACCAGCCTTCCCCACCGAAATCAAGTTTGTCGAAAGCAACCCGCTTTGGAATGAAGAAGTTTGATCCCGAAAGTGATATCTGGTCTGACGTGGAACACACACCATTACGATTCGTGGATCGCAACCCTAAAAGTGTCACTTTTGACGCTGCCCCACCTCAGGTCAATGAATACGAAATGACAACTCCCGACCTTTCCTCAATCGCGTCAGAATCGCGCGAGGGAAGTTATGATTTTTATGAAGAGGAAATCGACGTAAGCTTTGATCGGGGTTCATCTCTAGACCGCGATGATAGTTTCGATGCTTCTCTTGAGGACCTTGAAAAAACACCAGTTGTTCTTCCTGAAGATTGGCGATTTATGAGTCCCGATACAGCAAATCCTGAGTTGGTCAATGGAAGCGAGGATCCGTTTACAGATGAAGGCAGTCCAAGCCCAGAAGCTCAGCCTCATGCGAACACTAACTTGTCAAACCGCTCATCAAGAGTGGAATCCTTGGATTCCAATGGGGAGAAACGTCCACTTCCACCTTTGCCATCTGCGAAAATCCAGGAGCAATCCAGCCCCGCCACTTCTCCAAGCAAACTTTCCGCTGCTTTTGAAAGAGCTACTAGTGGCCAACGTGTATTGCCTTCACCCCCAGCAGCGGCGTCTTGTTCAAAAACAGACATAACTGGAAGAGGGCATCATTCTATGACTTTGGAGGATAGACTGCGCCTCATGATGCTCCAAGGAAATGATCAGGGCAGCCCGCAATCAGAAGCCGATCGTCAGCGAGAGAGACGCATGAGAAGAGCGGGGGCTCGTGAACGAAGCGCTGGGGCGGAGTCTGATGGGAGACAATCCTCTGAACCTACGGCAAGTGAAGTCGCTACGCCTCCTCCAATTTCTAGAGAGGATATTTTGCGAAACATCAAGAACAATAATGACATGAGTTACGATGACGCCAATGACTATTCCTCACCATTTGCATCTAGCCCACCATTTGACACTCCCTATGATCCAGACGTTCCAATTCCATCTCTCGAAGATCGCCTCGACGATATTGATGTCGACATCAAACGGGAACAAAGTGATGACGAGGACATTTATGACCTTCCCGAATATTATGGCCCCCAAGCTCACGGCTTGCCTTTGCCTGAAGGTGATAGTGGTGTCGAGGGTGAAGATGACGGCAGCAATTACTCACGCAACTCTAAAGAAACACTGAAGGATGATCGTAGCGGCTCCGAAGAACCCATGGACGACCAGACTACCCCAGTCCCCGAAAATCACCCTGATAATGGCCAGCATGCCGCAATCCATCAACAAGACTTGACCACCACCAATGCCAAAGTATCCAGCGAGTTCAATGATTTCAAGCCTAATTTTGAAATCAAACAAGAATCCCCACAGAGACCAACAACCCCAGAAGGCCAGATTGGGGATGTTCTCAGCGAACCGTCCACTCCGGGCTCTGTAATTCGGCATCCCGTTGAAGAGGAATCAGAGGACGAGGAGGAAGCTCCTATGTTGGAGGCTATTCCCGATCCTGTTGCTACGATCAAAGCTCCTGGTACCGGACTCAAGGCTCGTCCATCACTGACACCCGCAGATTCCCAGGCGATGGCTGCAGCCCGCCGTAAAGTCAGCACCCAAAGCTCAATTCCTCCATCAGTTGAGGAACCCGGATTTGGCGGTCTCGATAACGAGGCTGAGGAACCAGTGGCAGAATTCTCCAATGCTAATGACAACAGTCCTCCCAAATTGTCTCTCCCAGATACATTGCAACGCCAAAGCAGTTTGATCAAGCTAGACGTCCCGTTTTCTAGCACCAGTGAAAGCTTTTTTGGACTAGATAAGGAATTTGATAGAGTTATTGAGGCACAAAAGGTTGCGTTTGAATCTACCCTTTCCAAAAAAATCAATACACCATTATCAACACTATTTGCACAACAAGGAACCCAGGCCCATTCGATGTCAACGGTTGTTGGGGATTTTTCACCCTCATTTTTTGGAAAGTCATTTGCTAACAGTGCTCCCAATCGACAGAGAGGCTATCTCATGCGTCAGAACACGAAGGTTATCATTGCCAGCAGTCGGAACGAAGAGGAGCCCGAACCCCCCTTACCGAGCACCACGACGAGCACAAGCACTGAGGCTGTTGATGTGAAACCCAGTAATAGCTCACCGTCAAGAAAAATCAGCCAGCCAACATGGACCGCAGAACCTTGGAACGGTAAGATGCGCCGCCAGAGTGTCAAGACAACAGGGGGCATCAAGAAGAAGCCGGTTCCTGGTACGGTACCACCACTACCCGGCATGCCAAGCAATGTTCAAGATATTCAGCATGCTGTTGAAGAGCCAGAGAGCCCGGCTTTGGTGGAGGACGGGCAGGAAAGAGGAAGACTTTTTGTCAAGGTTGTAGGGGTCAGAGACTTGGATCTTCCACTACCTAGAGGTGAGAAACTCTTGCTAGTTCTTTTTTCTCCTGTTTTGACTCTAAACATATCTGGAAATATTAGGTGAAAGTCACAAGTTCTCCTTGACCCTAGACAATGGACTTCATTGTGTCACGACCTCTTGGTTGGAACTAGGCAAAACTGCTCCTATTGGGCAAGAATTCGAGCTCATTGTTCAAAATGACTTGGAATTTCAATTGACACTCCAAATGAAGGTTGAGGGTACTATGCTGAAGCAATCACCGGAGCCTGTGGCCCCTGCAAATGTACCGAAGCAAAAATCATCAGCCTTCAGCCGGGTGTTTGCCTCCCCCAAGAAGAGAAAGGAGATGGAGTTGAAGCAACAAATGGAGCAGCAACAAAAGCAGAAGTTGGATTCCAAGGGTTACCCTGGTCCTTGGGATAAGCTGCGCTCGCTAATCGACGGTGATGGCAGCTTTGCGCGTGCCTATGTGTCGCTAGGTGACCATGAAAAATATGCATTCGGTCGACCTTACACAGTACAAATCCCCTGCTTCAATGAATGGGCTATCGAAGAGCCATCAAGTTTGAAGAGCAAGAAAAGTAGCTCCTCCAACATCACCCAGAAACGACCACCTTACAAGGTTGGAAATCTGGAACTTCAGCTTTTATTTGTTCCCAAGCCCGCGGGCGCTAAAGAAGACGACATGCCTAAAAGTATGAATGCCTGCATTCGAGAAATGAGAGAGGCAGAGGCAACTGCATCGCGCATGTGGGAGGGTTTCCTTTCTCAACAAGGCGGCGACTGCCCTGTAGGTATCCGTGTAATAAGAAAAGCGAGTTGATGCTAATGATTTTGAAACAGTATTGGAGACGTCGCTTCTTCCGACTTCAAGGTTCCAAATTGACTGCATACCACGAAGTTACACGCCAGCCGCGCGCCACAATCAATCTGGCTAAGGCTGCGAAGCTAATAGATGACAAGTCTATTCTCACTCAAAAGGAAACAATAACAAAAGGAGGTGGACGGCGAAAGTCCGCATTTTCGGAAGAAGAAGAGGGCTATATGTTTGTTGAGGAAGGTTTCCGCATAAGGTTCGCAAATGGAGAAGTCATTGATTTCTATGCCGACAGCGCCGCTGAGAAGGAGGGCTGGATGGAAGTCTTATGCGAAACAGTGGGCAAAGGCTATGCGGCTGGCTCTGGTCACGTTAAGGCCTGGACAGAGCTTGTCTTCCGACACGAACGGGGCATGAATGCCAAACGCGAAGCTCTCGACCGTTTAATGACCTCAAATGGCGCCCCGAATCCTAAGAGAGGGCCTCCCCCAATGAACGACTCTACAAAGCAAGCGCCTTCTCACCCATCTAGGCCGCGCCATCAGCACAATTTCTCACAACCAGAAGTTCGGTCTCCAGACGCCCGTCGAGAAAAGACGCGGTCTATGATGTTCTAATGAAGGTGGAGCCTTGACGACATACTTTACGAAATTCATTCACCGTCTCTTTCATGTCAACTATTTTCACTGATTGTCTCAGACCTTTTATGTTACTATATTTTATTGTTCCTTCCCTAAGTCCCTTTTCTGTTTTTCTTCAAGAAATGGGTGGCCTCGTCAACGATTGCTGGCACGTTGAATGGTTTTCTCTTGATATTTTGACTCATGGTCCCTCTTGTAGGGATGTGTTTATTTGCTTTACTGACTGTTATGCACGATACGAAATGAATTTTCTCCAGGATTTGTGGAAGTAACAAACATAGCAGGAGTTTGTCCTTGCATAGCTCTTTTTAACCGCTTTTTTACCGCGTTTCTTTCTTTTCGTTTATCAAAATTTGCGCATGTCCTTTCTACTCATTCGATGTATGTCTTGAGTAATTGTGCTTTCGTACAGCAGTGAAGGAGTATAGTAATTTATTTCGTTCTGGTTTCCTACGACCTTTTCGTAATAACTACACATACGATATCCATATGTCACTAAATTCTTACTGAGCTGTACATATCGCTATCTTCAACCGCCTTCTTCACCCTGAACATCAACGTCGGAGTCCGAGTCAACAGCTGCCAGAACCTCCTGGGTCTTTTTGTCCCTGGCTGAGGTCTGGGCGCTAACTTGCTGAGATGCTGCGATGCCCCCAGAAGTCAAATAAAGAAATGTTTCTACTGGGAAATGGTCAATGTGGGAGAAGAAATGTCCGAATCTGAGTAGACAAGAATTAGTATTTTTCGGCAAAACCAACCATATACAAAAATGACATACTGATTTGACTCATCTTCTTCTCTGTATATGCGATCGTAAATCTCCCGTTGCTTAAACTCATTCATTTCTTTCTCGAACTTGCCGAAATCTATTTTCTCTTTTCCGAACTCCTGAGCCCCCTTTCTGTTGTATGTATCGAATATCGGGCGCTCTAAAAGAAGACCTAATCCAGGTGCTTTGGGTATTGACAACCTGGTCGAGCCGTAGCTTTCTTCAATGATTTTCGGGTCACATCCACAGCGCACCACGAGCGCGGCCATGGCGACCATTTTTCGGATTTGATGCATCATGAAGCTCTGGCCGTGAACCTTCAAACTCAGCCATTCCGTGCCGTTGATGACAATTGGTTCGGGATTTGCAATGAACGATTTGATGACTCGTTTGGCAGATGGGTCCTTGTAATCCTTCTGGATCGTGTAGTTGTGGAAACTGTGAGTGCCTATATATTTGTCTAGGGCTTCTTGGACTTGTTGAAGCCGAGACTTGGGTATTCGATAAGCACGTTTGGTGTTAATGTAGGTGGCTTTTATTGCTTTGATGGCTTCGTTTATTTTTGTCTTCTGCTCCGCTGTTAATTTTGGTTTGGGCGTCTTAGGATCTATCCCATCGGCAGGATTTTCCAAGGAATCTTGCGTCTGAGCTGAAGGTTCGGTTTCTGCAGTTGCGTTTTGAGAGACCGAGTCGGCTTTCTGGTCAACACCAGCTGCTTGCTCGTCTTCACTGTACAATGCCTTTAGTACCAGGCTGCGGACTTCCTCGGGTACATCAGCCAAAATCGGGTTCACAATCTTCTCATCAATATCTTGCCAAAAGTTGAGCACTTCGCTCTGCCTCGTCCGATAAGCTTCAGATTCACCGTGCTTCTCAGCAAGCTCAACCACCTTCTTGCCTAGGTAAGAGCCGGGGTGAGGTGGGAGAAAACAGTGTGTTGGGATGAGGTACTCGTATATGCGGGAGTCACAAAGATAGTAGCAACTGAAACTTTTGGTAACAATCTCGTATCCCCACACACGGATCTGGGGGCTAAGATGCTCATTGATCTTTTGAACGATATCGGGATCTTCAACAATCAACTTTAGAGACACTATATTCCCAGCTGCGTGTACGCCCTTGTCGGTACGAGCACACCTGACAAGTGAAGACTTCTTTGGATCGATTGCATTTGCCTTAGAAATTGCACCAGCAGCGACAAAAGCGGCAAAAAGGTCGCCCTCAATAGTCTTGTCTTTGTCAGTCCTTACAACATCTATTAGTAAATCAAATCTCAAATTTATCTCAATGGTATTTCGTACAACTGCATGCCGTGATAGCCAGTTCCAGAGTACCCTATCAGCACAGCCACCTTCTTCTTGGGACGTCTTTCTTCCGCTGCAATATCATCGGCTGAAAATTGAGTAGCGTATATAGGAAGACTATCTCCATCGTCTATCTTTCGTTTCTTTTTGGCCTGCTCCTCCTGGTTCTGGGCTCTTCTATCTTTAGATTGCCGGCTTGATTTAGTCAGAAGACTTCACGACTGCGCTTCATTCTTGATAAACCTACTTATAATCTTTCCTCCCCATATTTCGTTTCTTATTCTTAAAACCTCCTCTTCCTGCCATGTTGAATGCCTAGCGGGGACTGTGTGATGGTGAAAAAAAGCCGGTGTATGCAAAAATCGTCTTTCGAAGTCTCTAGTTGCGGAGCTAGGTAGAGATGTTGAAGGAAAAATTCGGCTGCTAGATTGCCTTGGGATCTGTGACAATGGTCTGGGCCACAGTTTGCGCGCAGCCGAACGGCTCATAAGTCCAATTGCCAGTAAGCTGGTAGCTCTCAAGCAGTAAAAGCAATGAATGATGTCGCGGGGACGAAAGATAAAATTCCGACTCCGCAGCCCTTGGTATGTGCTAAACCATAAATGGAAGGCGGTGGGTCATCGATCGATCTCCAGCCTCAAAGATGCCGCCATACTGTTTCGCCTCATCTAATAGAGGCCACAAGCCTCCTGTTCAGATAGAAAAGAAGACAACATAAAGCAACAGTTGCGGTCGTCGCTATATTCTCTTCCGGTTGCTGCTTGCATTTGTGGAAGGAGAGAATGGGCATGACATTACCACCGAGAATTTTACGAACCTGACGCTTAGGCGGTCATCTCTCTTCTTGCTGGCTCACATCACCGGTATCACGGTGACTGTGTTCATCAGACTTCAGCCAGTTCACTCACTCGATTCATTCCGATATCATTCAGACATCGCTGTTCTTCGAAATGGATGTCGCAAACTCCTTAGTCCGCAGCGTCGTACGCGCTTTCTACGAGACCAGACAGATCTTGGTGGTGGATGCCTTGTTTATACATTCAGTGTATGCCTTTTGAAACCCGATTTCAAAAAGCGCTTCAATATACTGACACTACTGTCAGACTTCATGCAGAGGACCTGGCTCATTTACTTGGCATGCAACAAAAGGACTTGCGGAAGCTCTGCGCAAGGCTGCGGGAAGACCGTCTCATCGCAGTGTACAGTCCTCACTCGCATATTATCTACAGCCATACTAGCGGACTTTGCTAACAGAGAAGTTTCCATGTAGTCATACGCGAAGTGAAATTCGTGAAGGCTCGACTCGCCCCGTAAACCGCGATTACTACTACATTCCATTACATCCCGTAATCGACGCAATCAAATTCCGCGTTCTCCGGTTGACTTCTACCATCAAAGCGCAATACACACCAAGCGAAGATCGAAAAGAATATATATGTACACAATGCGGGGCCGAATGGACCGAACTCGATGTTCTAAGCCTCTACAACGAAGAAGGCTTCGAATGCCAACATTGTGGCCACATTCTACAGCCGACCGAAGACGTGAGAGGCACAGATGGTCTTGACCGAACCGGGCATGAGAAGAATAGTAAATTGATGGTGCAGCTGGATTCAATCATGAGCCTTTTGAAACAGATCGATGCAACAGATATTCCTATGAACGACTTTGACTCCGCCTGGGATCACAGGATTGATGTTGTTCGCAATCAACAAACCCATCCTTCCAAGCCTGCTATAGCAGCAGCAGTAAAACAACCAACTGCAGTTCGCGGGACTACAAAAATCGACGCTACTGCAATTGAAATTTCCCTCCAGTCGTCGGCCGAGAAGAGTGCCGCTGAACAAGCCGCTGAAGTGGCCCGCAAGGCGGCCATCGAAAAACAAAATGCTCTTCCAGTCTGGCACACTCATTCAACAGTCTCTACAGGGGCCGGAAACGCTGGTCAAATCAAGGGCGAAACGGGAATCGATGTGAAGACTGGAATTAAAGACGAAGAGGAACAGAAGCCTACCATTGATGCACTGGATGACATCGCTGCTTACTATGCCGAAATTGCAAAGGCCAAGGCAGAAGAGGCGTCCTCTGCAGATGAAGACTCTGAAGATGATGATGAATTCGAAGATGTCGGGGATATCTCTGGCACTGGTAGTGCTGTAGGTACTCCGGCAGCAGTTATGAGTGGTGGGCTTGGCCCTACAAGCGCTCCAGCTATGGGGGCTTCTCCGATGACTGGTATAAAGCGGGAACTAGACTCAGAATCAGGAAGTAGTGCTCCACAAACCGCTGCAGGTACCCCCGCAACACCAGCAGACGATGGTCCATTGGCCAAAAGAGTCAAAACCGAGGAAATTGTTAAGGAGGAGGAATCTGACGAGGATGACGAAGAGTTTGAAGACGTATGAGAACATACACAGGTTACGGCTTTTGGGTGGAAGAAAAGATATTAGATCGAATTCAGCTACGGTTTAGCAAGGCGTTTATTGGCCTTTCTTTTCGAGTATGACTATGGTAGAATAAGACTATCACTCAATTAATTCACGGTCCTCATGAAAATGACAGATTGTTCAGGCTGTTAAAATTTTTCCATTGCTGTTAATATTGCATGTATTTTTGGCGAGAAATTAAAGTTATCCAAGACCAGCCAATATATCCTTGCCCGCCAGGATGTAAAGATGCTTTGTGTGAATAATGTACTTATTTTTGTAAAAACCGTCTGAATTCCTTTTATTGTAGCATTACATGAAACTTGGGAGGTCCGAGTAGGAAAGAGAATGCATGAATAGCGCCTCGCGGTTATCCGAGTCTGGCCGAGATCAACGCCAACCATACTTCTCGATTACCAAACCAAGATCGATAAGAAAATAAAAGAGGGTAGGATATTGAGCGAGAACGCTACAAGCCCAAAATTAATGGCGGACACAAATCTCTTTCGCTAGCAGTTGCTCCGTCAGCGTCAGTGCTGATATGGTAGATAACATTACAACGCCTTCAAAAAAATGCATAGTCGTGACCAAGGAGAGGAATAAAGCGCTTGTTTCCCTCTTCATAATATCATTAAATCGTTGATTTCTGCCAAGAAGCATTTATGGGGACCGAGTTGCACACAATGGGAGGATATGTTCTTTTTGATGTTTCAAATGCTAGCAATTATGTGGCTTTTCATGGGGTTGCCATGCCAAGCTCAGAGTCACTTCCCATGATCGACTGGTCTTCCCAATCTTCTGGTGACGCAAAATCAGACACTGAATTTTATCAAAGGTCAGAAAAGAAAGCATTTTACATATGAAAAGTGGAAGACATACCGGACGCCATCTCTTCTGGCACATCTACAGATAATTGATCAATCGCACTAAGCACAGCTATCCTTGAATTAGCAAGATTCCATCAAAAAGGAAACATGGAGACTAGCGCACCTTCAGCTTGTTGCATAAATTCGGCATCCTCCGGTTCACCTTCATCGAAATATTCGCGCAAACAGTGAGTGATGACAAAAGTAATGGTATCCACAACCTTGGCCTCGACATTTTGGCCAGGTTGCACGAGATATGTCTTTCTCAAGCGGTCTATGCACCCTTCAGCGAGTTCTCTAGCGACTCTGTGGAGGGATGTATTGTATTCCTCGTCATTCTCATTCTGCTCCTGATTGAGTAGAAGCTCACGCAGCATGTCGAAAGTTATGTCTTTGACCGTCTTTTCGGGATATATGAGAAGTGTCGGCGCCCAATCAGGGATACGCACGAGTACTTTCTCGCTAAACCACCGTTCGTCCTTTTCAATTCTTTCATTCCGACAAGTGACTATGTTAGTGAAGAAAGTAATATGCTCTCTTCCACCGCTGTTATTGATGGATTCCACTCCTTTAGCAACGTAATCGATCAAGTTGATCACTTGTTCCTCATCGGGGCTTTTCATGCAGAATACGGTAGCTGCCTCTAAGAATGGAGCGCACAGTTGTGCAGGAGCCACCCGAAGACCGTCTTCTAGGACCTTGATGATGTACTGTGACTTTTGAAGCTGTGGTTCGGCTTCTAATAGTTGACCAACTATGGAGTGACTGGCAGGAGGATTAACTTGATGTTGAAGAATTTTCCGCACAAGAACAAGTTCTTTAGTCTTGCCCTGGCCCAGGTCGAAAATGAAGCAGCTTTCCGTTTCACTAAGAGAGTATCGACCATTTTTCACAAGGCGAACACGATCGTCAGGAGTGGGTGGCAATGTGAAATCGATGAATTTTAACAAATTAGTAAGCAGTTCCATTAATTTCCTATGGGAAAACTTGCGGCCTCGTTCCACGAGCCTAAAGTAGTTGAGGTAATGTCTTCTCAAATCTTTGGAGTCTTCGCGGTCTAACCAAATAATCTCGAGACATTTGAGAAGAAATCCGTTGTCGAGAAGAATATCGATCTTGGGATTTTGAAACGACGTGAATAGAGACAAAAGTTCGAAATAGTCGTCCCAGGAACGGCTCGCGATGTGAAGAATAGGCCACAAATTGCTCATTGCAATCACAATTTGATCCCAAGATTCCGTATATCTTAACTCCCATTTTGCTTGATCGATTTCATCCATACCATTGTTTCCTGCCAGGTCTTGAAGCCTTGCAAGAGCCGACACGAAAATCTTTTTTGAAATATTTCGAACCGCTGGCTGGGTAGGTTTCAATATCAGATTGCGGAGTCCTGTGTCCCTCTCATTAATCCATTGGATAACCCTTAATGCCCCTTTAGGCGTGTCATATATCGCTTTGTTGAATTCGGGGAAAACGCGATCTAATTCTGGCAACTCTCGGCATCTCGATATCAATTGATCAAATGTATCCATGGCAATAAAAATTGCCGTTTTTTGCAGTCTTGAAAAGTCAGGCTTTCCTGACGATACGAAATCATTAGATAGATGAAGCAGGTATCGAACGAAAGAGGCATGATATGGATCTAGAAGGCAGTATGTTCGGATGAAGAGTTCATTCTCCATAGCGATGTGGTTGCCAAGATCAATGGGCAATTTGACGTGAACAGGAGTATCCTTGATAGTAGGCTGATAGATTTCTTTGGCCGTCTCCATGCTGGTGACGCGTTGGTAGAAGAGCATATAAGCATTCCAGACCTTCCCAAACCGTCCTTGTCCCATGGAAGTTGCATGAAACGACTCGTTCAGTCCACCGAAGCATTGTTCCGCGATTTTTGCCGGTTCGAATGAACTGACATCGGCATCATTGAATTCAACCCAGGACTTCTTTGAGTCGGCTACAGGGCGTTCACGAATATAGCTGTAGTAATGGCCTGACTCCGCAGTGCCACTGTGGACCAGAACACCCACCAACTCGAAGATATCCGGCTCAAGTTGATTGTCAGGATCAGAGAGGAATTCCACTTTATAGGGAGTCATGTCAATCCGTTCTGGAAATTGAAATTCGTCATTGATCTTGCTCCGCATCATGGTGAGCATGTCAAAGTCGAAGCGTTTTAAGTGGAAGATCAAGTTGTCGGGTACATCTTTCAGACAAGCCCTGTTTCAAATTAGTGAACGATCAAAAATTAGAAAAAATCCTGCTCACCGTTTCACTGCATCAACGTGTTTCTCACAAGACGTGCATGAGTATTTATTGTCTTGCAATATATCAGCATCAGAAGAATAGGAATTTAAAAAGGAAACATACCCCCTTGCATAACCTCTCCCTCGACATAAGCTTGCAAGCTCTCTTCCAAATTGGCTTTCCCTTTGATATCGCATTGAATAGCTGAAAAGGGTTCGAGACGCTCTGATATGTGCTCGCATTCCTTCGACTTAATTTGCTGCACAAGCTGGCCGCCGTAGAATGTCCTGAAGCGTTTCTTGTCTTCTGGATCCAGAATTTGTGCCTCCCATCGATCGAAAAGAAGATTGTAAAACTCATCAACATCCATCTGAATGGTCACGTCAATGGGCTCGTTGTCGTAGGTTCTGATACACCCAACGGCTCCTTCCGGATCGACGTATCTGCACCAAGTCTCTTGCATGTTTCCAAATATCTTTTTCGTCTCTACTAAAAGTCTCTGCGATTCGGGTTCTGTGAGGGAGACATTGAGCATGAATTCCCGGAATGAAATGTTCATGAAAAGCTGGGTGAAGAGAGAGTTGAGGTAACAAGTGTTCGATAGATTCTTTAGCCCTGCATATCCTTCGGGAGATCTGATTGCCTTCAATCTGTCGGCGGCCCATGTAGTATTGTACGTGTAATCTAGAGTAACCACTTGTCAGCAGGGAATGTGAAGCAGGCAAACAAGGCTAATCCGTACCATGAGGAATGAGATCTGACATCAGATCGATGACCTTGGCATAGTTATCTGCTTGTTTGCAGAGCAAAACAAGAATGTTATACAGCTCTTCCCTCGTTTCTCCATGCATGACAGGAATTCGTGGGGTGATAATCTCTGTATCCGAGGGCTCTGATAAGTCAGGAAACAGATAGTTATTGATCAAGCTCTCAATAAGGCTCCTAAAAATAGTAAGCAAAGGCTGGTATTACACAAGGAAATGGTTTTTTTGCTTACGTTGCGTTGAGCTTTGTGTTTGTCTGTTCAGCAACGTCCAAGCACCAACGCAAAAGGCGCGCAAATCCCAATATGACATGGTCGACTGGCTCTCGTCCCACAAACTGCCATATTTCGTTAGAATTTTCACACTCATAGCGGCATAAAGACATACCTCTTGAGTTTTGTGGCTCAACATAGCATCACTCCACTGAGAAACGTATTCAGTAAATATAACGTCGTGTGGCGATTTTTCAGAAACCGAGTGAAAAACTACCAGAGCCACAGCAAAGAACTCCTGGGATTGATCTGCATATTGCACAGAACGTCGCATATTTTGAACGAAAGCATCCCATATTGTCGCCATGATATCCAGAACAACTGGGGTTTCAGACGGGGAAGAGCCATCCGCATCGGTCGTCCCCGTACCATCGTTCTTTTTCTGAGGTTTAGGCGGTCCACAAACAATCTTTATTTTCTCTGCAATTTGTCGACGAATCGTATGCCGTTTCTCTTCTAACAGCAAAGAAAAGATTAGTAGATCAAATTGAGCATGTTTCTTTGTCACTTCCCAAAAGCCATGGTGAGAAACCGAAGCCTCTACGAGGACAGCAAATGAATTGCATATGACTTTTTGAATATCAGTCTCCGAAAATTCGGACTGGTCCATTTTCTGGCACGCTTCGATAAAGAATAATAGTTCCTTGACCAATGCTTCAGCGTTGGGTATCGTATGAGAACTTGTTGTTTTCACTAGTGAAAATAAGTATAAAGAACATCAGAAATCGGTGGTGATGAACGTACCAGAAAGACACAGAAGAAGACATTCAATAAGATGGCATGCAAACACAAGATTCATGTTGTGTTTCGATGCCGCTGCCATCTGGGGGCGTATTAGAGCATTTATTAGTATTTGGATACTATGGCGAAGGAAAGAACTGTTAGGTTCACCCTAAAGACTAGTTAGTGATCATGAACCTTCAAATGTCTAGTAAGCATACCTCAAGAGATTCCTCCCTTAGGCAGATGGAGAGTGCCTTCACAGAATACAAAAATTTATAGGGCTTCTCCATCGGAAATAACTTTTCCTCTCCATTGGTTTCGGCTCTCACAAGTCCCCGCAAGCGTTCCTGTGGTGGAAATACAATGAGGAAATCGTAAATTTCACGCGCGTAGCTGTCCTCCAGATCAAGAAGATCATACAGATCGTCAAAGTGCTTGAGTACCTCCGAATCGACTAATGTAAGCGATTGACGTCGCCCAGCAGTCATGAATCCAGGACCATCGGGGATTTTCCGGATGATCAGAAGCGCTTTGATATTAAGATCCCGTACAGTCGTGTTTGGTGTTTCCAGCAGATCAATCTTTTGGCCTCCATATATCACACTAAACTTACTAAATCCAGTTACACGTGTCAAACGATCAACCAATTCAGCAGCAGTACAAAGGTTGCCAATACGTAACGTGCGTATCTTCGAGTGGTTAGACTCATTAAAAGATTGGTATGAGATATCCACGGGTTCCCCTCTACCGATACGTTCCGGGAGCTCTGGCGGGGGACCTTGGGGTGGGCTGTATTGAGGTCGAGATCGAAGACCCTGTAGGAGTTGTTGAAGAAAAAGTAAAGAGCGGCTCAATTTCAAGCCTGCAGATTGAATTTCCTGCTCGTCGGCAGTCGTAACCATCATCTTATCTTCTCCATCTGCACTATCATTGAAGGACTTCAACTTCGTAGCGGCTGATTTTATCTGTTCAACACAACGGTCCACTAAAGAGATATGCGTCGCTTCGGCTGCGGAAGCCGGAGCTCTCCGTATCAGTAGATGGTCTAAATAGATCTCTATTGCGAATTGAGTTGCTCTCCCTTCGATTGTATTTGGAGGTGCGGTCAGGATAAAGTGCCAGATTCGCTCCATGCCAGGCAATGCGATAATCTCGTTCTCGTTAGCAACTGGTGGAGGGTTGAAGCGAATTTCATAGTGAACTGCATGTTCAGCAAATGACACGATCTCGGAAGAGTAGTTCTCCGGCGACACTTCTGGTAGATAATGATGAAGACATCGATCTACGAACGGGTTAGGTGCTATGCAATGTTTCATAGCTCGACATAACATTTCCCACACAAAGCCTCTTGCCTGATCGAGATTGCCTGTCATGAATACCCTGGTCCAAAGAAGGTCACTGAGCTCCTCTGTAATGGTATCAGGCACTTTATCGATGATACGGCCGAGTAAATGGACACGAGACGAAAGGGCGTTTTGTGAAAATCGGTCTGCAAGTTCAGTAATGTTTTCCCAGAAATGCGCGAACTCTGAGATAACCAGTGCTGTCAAGTCATAGTCTGTCGCAAGCTTTCGGATTTCTTGAGTGTCAAAGTTCATTGGAATCAACGCGTTTAATGCTTGAATGCTCCCAGACGCAAATTCATTTTTCTCGCCGATGTCTCCAATACATCGCTCGTAAACGTCCCGTTTGTCTGGTTCACTCATTCCAAAAAGCAAAAATTGTTGCAATTGAACTCCCGCAAATCTCTGAAGAGTGACCTTGTGTTCATCACTTATATCATGACAAGAATTTGACTCTCGTATTAAACGAACGCACAGGCGTAATGGAGTCGAATCAAGGTAGGCAGAGTCCGAAAAGTCATCGCGGTGACGTTCTTCATATTTTTCTCGCATTGTCTTGAAGAGAAGGTCGCAGAACTCAACGACACGTGTGTCAAATCGATTGAGAGGAAGTTCTAGGAGTTTGGAGGAGAAGTATAATAGGCTTGTAGACGAAGATGGATGCATTGTGATCGTACGACCCAGCATTGTCAAAACTTCTCCAATAGTCCTCTGGTCTTGGCTGTCGGTGACTGCTTTCCAAATAGTGTCGGTATCAGTATTAGTGTAAGTACCAGTTACGACGAAAAAGCCAACGATGTTGCCACTGCGGCTTATCAGTTGAGGATGTGATCCCACCCCCACGATGTAGTCGATGATACGAATGTCTCGTAGGAATTTCAAAAGGTACTGCACAATAGGATATTCAATGCCTTCCGGGTTACCTTGAATGTTTTGTCGCCAGATGCTGATGAGCTCCGCTTGCATGCTCTCCACACCCCAGACTCGTAGTTCCATGCGCCCATCCATGATGTGTCTTTTGAGAGAAGCAAATTTCCAGGCGTAATAGACTATTAAAGCGTAATCTTCATTTGCGACGTCAGGCAAGTCTAGGGAAAGATCCTCTGCGAGTTTGGTAGCAAAAGCTACATCCCAATCACAAAATAGGCGGAAAGCGACGCCAATTGAGCGAGACAGGTTGTCACTGACGTCAGAAGTAACCCAAGAAGCTTTTTTAGCAACCGCATTTTGATACTTCTCATTGACTACGCGAAAAAGACCGTAAGAATACTTGACGATGCGGTTGACCGCCGGTGTTTCCAAAAGATCTTCATCGGCACCGTGGGTGCGACGCTCATTTCGAGACTCAAGCATGTTAGATGCCACAGCCAGCGCTGGAACTAAGGCTGACGCTAGCTGAGGAAACCGCGTGAGTTGATCAAAGATTAATGAAACATACTCCGAAAGGTGCTCCAAAGCGTTGACTGGAGCATCAGAAATGTGATCGTTAATCCGCGCAACTAGGTTTGCAACTTTAGAGTGATTTAACCGCGTCAAAGCCCGATAGAATGGGATATTCGAAACCTGAAGGGTCCAAACAAGGGACTGCAAATATGGTCTGCAGATAGAGTCCGGCAACTGTATGTCTTGGTCTTGAGAAAGCAGGGTGAGATAACTAATGTCGAGGCACAGCATATGGATAGCGATATTTCCGAAATCGAAGAAAAATTCTTCTAGGTATTGCCATGTACCTTGACCTTGGCTAGTTTGGAAATTCACTGCTCGGCGCAGCAGTCCTTCAACTAGTGTAGGTAACTCTTCCCAAAATTCCCGATCATCCTGAATTGTATCCAATGTGATTTGTGATAAGTTATCGGCACATAGAGAAACCCATTGCTTGACGGCATTGAAAATCATCGTGTCTTGAGGATGACCTAGGACGAAGTAAGCAATTATAATTTTTGTAAAGTTGGAGAGATAGGAGCGATACCTTTCTCAATCATGTTCACTGTTTCTTCCAAAGATTCCCTCAAATCCGGGTTTCCACGTAACTTTGGAAATTGGTCGGCTAGTGAGAATGGTTCATGGACCTGAACAATTCCCGCTGAATGCTGCTCACGGAGGGCTTCTCCAAGTGGGCGCCATTGGGATGTATTCGGATCCTGGTCCATATCCTCCAAATCCGCCACTTCTATTTCAGGGCTATGGGCAGGCGAGGATGATATTGAAATGGCGGTCGAAGAATGGGCGCCAGCCATAGCCGTATCTTCTCCAATTGAGATCTGATCGTTTGCGACCTCCGAATGTATTTCATCTTCCGGTTTGGAGATTTCGTTGGCGGGAAATTGTTCTTGTGGGGACGGTATGGCTTGAGAGGGCGATTTCATGTTGATTGTGACCTGGCTGGATGAGGGTTGTAGAGACGGAAGCTCTTCGCGGGTTGGCGTTGTGGGCGGCGGACCAGTCGACATAGCCTCGCGAGGAAGACTATCGGGATCAGGATCGAGCCGAGGACGTTTCCTGGTAGTCTGGGAGTCTGTATCTTCCAAATAATCGTCGTGCGCTCGTAGAGAACCTTCCGGTGATACAGCACCAGGCGGGGTGCTGGTGCTGGAGCTGCCTAGCGGGGTACCTGCCATGACATTTTCCCTCTCGTCATCAGATCATTGAGAGAAGCGAGCAGCGAGTATCCAGCTAGAGTAGGACCAACAGCGTGTCTGGTGGTGGAGGCAAGATGGAGGGGGAAACGACGTCGAGAGCCAGCAGGCCCAGAGCTATTGCTGCCTTGTATTGGAGATTATTTCGAGTTAGCCGCGGAAGCTATAGGAAAGAAGTGTAAGAAGCGGGTGAGCGGCAGGTAAGGAAAGCTCGGCCCAAATCTCCAAAGTGCAGGTGCCCTAGTCTTGGAGATCGAAGCGAGCTTCGTTTCTAAGAATTAATTAGATATGAGGGTAGGGCGAACTGAGAGACGCAGAGACAGAGAGAGAGTATGTGTGCCGTGAGGAAAGGCTGATGTTTAGCGTCATAAGCTCGCCGGCAGAAAACACCATTTCGTGTACGGTAACGTACGGTAACGTCGCCGCTATCCGCAGCAGAATTGTTATTATCAGCACTGGTATTAGTTAGTATATAATTACTGCATACGCCGGTCTAATGCGCTTCCTCTAAGGCTATGCTAGGATTTGGCCAATTACTCTCATCTCATACCAACAAGCCTATGTCTTCGTTTAGTGGGCTGAGCTGTCATGATTGTATTTGGTTAAGTATTCCTTAGCCTGGGGAGGCATTCGGGTGTTTATCTGCAATTAACGCCCGCCTGCTGCTTTCTACACTCCTCAAACTTGAGCTTATCTTGACACATAATGCGCTGGTGTATGACCCCGAAACAAAGAACCATCACACAGACAGGTGCGTAATACGAAAGCTGTGTAATACGGGAATTAGATAGCAGATGATTACCGTCTTTGTACATCCCGCGCATGAAACGAGGAACTACATAAACATCATTGAGGAAATTAATTACCTAAAACGCGAGGGAAATTTTCTTCTGTTGGCGTTTGAGTTATCTATCAGAAGCTGCCTTGAGTCTGACGTCTGTAGTGTTAGAAATAAATTTTAAATGATTTCTTTGTTGAATAAGGTAAGATGTATACTTGTACAAAGCTGTCCCCTATTAGGCGCCGCAAGTGCTATGACTTACAATTTATACAATCATTTTGAAGATGATAAAATTTCTCAAATCTTTAATAAATATCACTTAAATCTTGATGTCAACCATCTAAGCTTTAGACAATAACATACATAAATCTCTTTCCATTACAGGCACGGAGAGAGTTCCAAGAAAAGCGTCCAGGCATAAAGTCTTTGAAAACAGACTAAAATTCGTACACCATATCATAAATAGATGACATATATGCCTGACTCGTTTAAGTATGAACGATTCAGATATATCTCTAAAACAGTGATTAATCCGGTCCGTCGAACTTCCTCTGGATCCCGACCCATGTATCTATCCATCCTGAAGCTTGGGATTTTGTTACAAGAATGAAGCCCTCAACAGTCTAAGATTCTCACCTCCAATACAAGTTGGCCATGACAACGGCGTTAATGCCTTCAACGTATTATTTGACCTTGCTGTCAATGGGCTCACCCCAGCTAGGGACACTAGCCGCGAAATATCCCATCGCTTGTATCGGTCTTCAAGAAGCCTACCAACGGCATCAAATCCTTGCTGAGCTGACATGCCCTTTAGACGGCAAATTGCAATTATATTATCTGGGACTCCTTCCGCCTTTCCGAGGTTAGACACGGTATGCCTTGAAGAGTTCTACTTTATTTGGAGACTCACCGAGATTTGTGAGAAGAGTTTTGTACTATTTGTAGGCACGTAAACAAGTTACTAACAATTAACCAAATGGACAAATGGACCTAGATAGGAGGTAAGCACCGATGCACCGACGAGTTATTCTAATATAATCCATTTATTCTTGACTGAACCTAATCAAAAGTGAATTACCACAGTGGAATTGTATTTCTTTTTTAACATTCTCGGTCTTTGCAATAGTGCTCGTGATTAGCCTACTCTCCCTGATGCCTGAACGTTACGCAAAACAGTAACCGGATTTTATCTAGAGACCTTCTTCTATTCATTATCAAAGATGGCTTCACGCTTTCATATCTCGATCTTAACTCTCACCGTGACAACTCTCAAGGTTGGAAACTACAGCTTCGAATAGAGCACCCTCCATATCGCTAGCGAGTGGACCCAGGAGCTGCGACAGCAATACGACACGCTGGTAGCGAAGTTGTGATAAAACTTCAGGAATATCAAAAAGGGAGAAAGAAAAATCAGGACAGTCCACATACCGAATGGATCTCTACGGCCTCCTAGTAGACCACACCGAAGATGAGACTCTCTCCAAATTCTGGGATCAAACAGTCACTGTGTCTGAATGGATTAACTGAGATCAAATCAAAAGACGCCAAAGATTTTCTACCGCTATGCCCTAGCTAACATCATGGGATTAACGCTTCAGGGATTCATGGGTTAGAATTTCGCATCTACCGGCACCGCGGAGGTTCTTGTTCGTACTGGAGGGTTCTCGACGCGCAAGTTGCTGGTCCACCTCTTAGATACCTTTCAGATTCTTCTTCAGGTCACGGAATCTCTAGATGCGATCAAACCAGGTGGTGTTGGACATGTGACAACCATCCGTGTTCGGCACCGACATGCTATGGTTCATGGGTGCATTAGCAACCTGGCAGAGGTGAAGCCTGATTATTTTGACTCCGAGAAGTTGGCACCCCTATCAACAGTCTGGATTGTATTCATTCCATCTCTACGTTTCGCCGTAGCCATTCGTGGCTACAGCTTCCCCTAATGGGTGTGCATCCTAGTTACTAAGAAACGGCTGACTATATCGCACTATTTTGATATGTCGCCTATGTCATTCGTACTCCTGATAAGTCTTTTATCAGTGTAGCCCGAAGCAAAGCTACTATGGAGAGTATACTGCTCACATCACGAATCAACCCCAATTCTCATATCAAGAGTCACAACTTTGTCGAGTGTCTGAAAGATCTGCCTCCCGTCAACATGTCGTCTGAGAATATCGTAAGCCCTATTGCAGGGTCCTCAACGGTGATGAGTTTTGCGACCAGCTGGGGTTGGGAAAGCCCAGATCGTACTCCTCTGCATGTTTCAAAGGATTCAGCTGGTTAGTCAGTTCTCTCGCCTTCATGCAGGGAATGAGCTGCACGATTGACCGGAGTATTACGGGCTTCTTCCAACGAGCACTACACCACGCTGTCATCCAGAGCATATCCGGGCTGGCAGGAGGATCCAAGCTTCAGTTCAAATACACTCCCAAAATTGGCAAGAAAATGGGCAAGGAGGATAATGATCGATCGACCATTTTCTTGCCTGTTTTTCTTTCTAATAAGACCAGTCAGCTATTGGCTTTAAGCGGTCTCGCTGCTTCGCTTACTCTCATCCAAAGCCTCCAATACGTTTCCCCTTTTAAGGTTGTTAGACGGGGCTTTTCAGGCACGTGTTAGTGCCTTTTCCCCTTGGCATTCAAATCCATCTCGGAAACCATAATCTGATTAAATTCTTTCGATGAGGTGGATGGTGCTGGGAATACTCTTAACCGGGGCGTAAGTGATCTTTGAAGTACTTTACAGATCTTCAGCAAAGATCCACTTTCTTCAGGATAGATAGTTACCAGTAAAACCTCGGATCAAGGGATCGATTTTGCACGGGTCTCCCGTCCCTTAATATGAGGGATCCCTTGTAGTAAATATATCCTAAGCAAGCTTGTTGATGCTATATAGACATGGTCCAACTAATATAAATCCACTAAGCTGAAGATATACTCCTGAAGGCTTATATATGGTCGTCTCCTCTCAATCTCACACAAAGACGGCGGTATAGTCAGTTAAGCCCATGCAAAGCCACATTCCGATCCGTAATTAATACGTGATGACCACTTAAATCAGGTTGAATTCCCCGTGAAAATTGTATTAGTACGATCTAATATTGATGATGATAAGGATGAGGATGGGGCCATCGGGCTTGTTCTTTGGTCCGCATAAGTCAATATCAAGCCAAGGGGGTGACCGGAAAAAGAAAACACCAAAAATCCGACTTGAAGAACTAAACTCGGGACTTCTTAACATCATGAATCGACCTAAAGAGGCGCTTTGAGATAGTTCAAATAGGTGACGATGTAAGCGAGTATGGTCAAGTCGGGAAGGCAAAGTAATTGCGGATATCGGCTTGGTGTTGAGAATCAACGTTCTTTGCTAAGAGGACCCTCTCGTGGCGGTTTAGAAGCTGTATAAGGGCTCGATTACCGTCAGGCTGCTGTTCTTCATAAAGACGAAGTATTCGTAAACTTTCCACGGCTTGTAAGGCCGAGATTATTGGATCCGGCTCCGTTTCATTGTCATCCTCATCTTCAGATTCCCGCATAGGTGCAAATTCACTAAGAATCATGGCATCAATACCAGTTAGACTGTCAGTGACTTCCTCATCTCGAGGATTAAGGAATTGTTGAACATCCATGGCGTCTTTTATATAGTTTGACTGTACAAGACTTCGGATTCCCATCCCAATCTCTGATTCAATTTGCCGAGTATCAGTTTCCTCGGCTTCGTCAAGAGTAAAAGCTTTCTTGAAGCAATTTATTATTGTCGAATCAGCCACATCCATATTCCAAGCAAGCAGTGACCATCGGATTGCATGTAAAACAGTTACTTTCGATACAGGATCAAATCCTTTATCAAATTCAGATAACATAAAATGAATCCACTGTCTTTTCCAATACGCTTTCCATGTCCGGATAATGCCTTGATCAAGAGGTTGATATTTTGACGTTGAATTTGCCGGAAGCCAGACGATAAGTGTATTCCTTAATTGGTTAATTACCTGCTCAAATGCACTGGCATGAGCAGAGACGTTATCCATAAGAAGAATAACTTTCCGACCAGTCATTAACGAATCAAACCACAGAAGCCACTCTTTAAAAAGAGAACCGATCATCCAGGCCTTCTTATTAGACCGCCAAAAACACCCAAGATTTTCAACATTTATACCAGCCCTAGCGATTGCTCTAGGACGAACTGCAGATCCAATAAACCAAAGTGGAAGACGTTGTGAGGCATCTGCATTACAGCAAAAATGGACACTGATTCGAGCTTTCTCCTTTTGTTTACCCTTAATTGAGCGTGTAGATAGACTCCGGTCAGGAATCATCTTCCAACATAGCCCTGTCTCATCGCAACTGAAGATATCTTGAGGCTGATATAAGGCTAAAAACCGGCGGATGTAAATCATATCGTTCTCTGCGTCCTGGGATAGACTTCCTGCTTCGCCATAGTTCAGTTTACTCTTAATCTCGGCGCATTTTTGGGACCCAACGAGCCAACCGTTACTAAATGGAGGCATAGGTTTATCGGGATAGATTTGTGACCAGAAATCCTTTGCTTGAATGCGAATAGCTTCTTGAGAAGCAGATATTTGCTTTTCCGCTCGTTTCAACCATTCAAAAACACCTTCTCGAGCTCTAGCCACTGATGTGCTAATCATCGTTTAATATTATTCTGGTATGGAGAGAGAGGGAGAGTCAAGAAACGCGAAATGAGCCGAGAGAATTCGAGATAGCGATGAAGAACTGATTTCTTGATTGTACGTTTTTTGGAACCAATTTTCAAGCTCAAAATTAGATAATTATGGCTTCGACTGGTACTGAACGCGTATAGCAGCTTTTTGCTCCTTGGGTATAGTTTTCCGCTATTATTTGATGTTTTTGTCGGACATGTTGACAGGATAAAATTTCTCGGTCAGATCAAAATAAACTTTTGTATGCCTCGATAACAAGGGATTTTTATGCAAATCTAATTTGACACGGTGTCCTCTTCCTTAATCTGAGGTTGCTAAATCCGAGGTCTTACTGCAGCTGGAACATAGCTACGTCAAAAATAGTTCAACGTTATGGGCCGTGGCTTTGCATCAAGTTTTTAGTGAAAGCATAACTACAGTCAACCCCCTTTATAAGCAACCACCTTTATAAGCAACTCCTCCTTATAAGCAACTGAACACCGTGTCCGAATTAATTTCTCATATAAATTCCCTTAAACCCTCTCCATAAGGTTGATTCTTAATTTTTCTCGTCTCACATACAAAGTTCCTTATAAAAAGGGAATACAAAAGGAATTATTACAGATTATGGACCCGATAGATGGTCTTGGTAATAAGAGTTACTAGTCTTAGTTGTCTTCTTGGTCCTGTTTATCATAAATGTGAAAACTAATAATAATGATTCTTATATACCTTCTCTTGGGCAGTAGTCCTTCTCGATGCTTCAGTATCTTGACCAGCCCACAGCCAATTTGTGTTCTTCTTTAATGTCTGCCCTATAATCTATGATCACTGGCCAGTGGCCATTGGTATATTATATATTGGCAGTTCTAGGTCTGTTTTCTCTATACACTATGAGGAAATGGCTTTACAGCCTTTTTTTACACCCCTTCGTGGATTCCCAGGGTCGAAGATAGCTACTATGACAAGCCTGTACGAGTATTAGTACGACGCGATTCAGGATGGTCAGTATCTGTGGCAGATTGAGAAGATGCATGAGAAATACGGTATATATATCTCCCAATCTTCGAATGTTCTCTGAGTAGAATTGTCTTCCGTAGGCCCCATTATTCGGGCCAACCCTAGGGATACTCAGGTTAGGGATTCAGAGTACTATGGAACAATCTACTCTGGCTCTCACAGGGTCAACGAAGATAGGCCACTGTTGCCAGCAGAGGAACCCTAACTTCGGTGGCAGCTACCGTTGACCACCATCACCATCGTGCAAGACGCGGATATCTAAAACCATATTTCTTAGAACTCTCAATTGACGATATGGAGACAATGATGCATGAGCGATTGGGTAGCTTCTGCGAGCGCCTAGACGAAGCAAAAGAATCCGACAATGTGGTGAGACTTGATGCGTCTTTCTCGGCGCTTACAGCAGATCCTATCATTCTGTCGTTCTTATTCTATGGAAAACGGGCACGAGCCAATCGAATCACTGGGCAAGGCTATTAACAAAATTTACAACTCCCAGCTATTGTATCCTCACTGCTCAGTCCTGAACTGCTCAAGATTCCTCAGACATCCTTGTTTCGATCTTACGGATAATGCGAGCTGGGTTCCCTGCAGCAACGTGAAAGGCAGGAACGTCCTGCTTACAGTGAACAACAGCACATGAGCAGCAGTGACAATGGACGCACCTTGGTAACCACACTTCCTGCCCCGATTGTAGCTCCCCTGCCAATCGTAACTCCGGGCAGAACAGTCACGTTCCCTCCAAGCCAGCAATCTTCTCCAATGTGGACTTCCTTGCCCGTCTCCGGTCCTTCGAACCCGTTGCGAACTGCGGGATCCAGGGGATGAGTGCCACTGTACAGATGAACATTAGGGCCGAAGAGAGTGCGAGCTCCAATAGTGACTAGACAGGTGTCGATAATAACGCAGTTGAAGTTGATAAAGACACCTTTGCCGACTCTTACATTGTAGCCATAATCTGCGTGAAAGGGACCCCGCACCCACGGCTCATTGGCGAATAGGGCCTCATCTGCAGCCAGATCTTCTACTGGGGGAGGCAGTGGCCGTGTGTCCTGAACGATGCTGTAGAGTCATTATTAGTTATGACCCAAACGAAGGCACTCAGACTATCGAAATGAAATGTTCGATTACATGTATCTAGCGGCGATTGTACTCACTCTCGCCACAGCTCGATCATCCGTCGGCGTGTCATTTCCCCGGCGGTATTGAAACGATTGCAAGCGTGCTCGCACTTGTCACGCTCACGGATCAGTTCTGGGGTGAAAGCACAGTAGAGATCTCCACGGAGCATCTTCTCCTTCTCAGTAGGTTGCGCCATATTGTACGGGATAGGATAGATACGGGGTACGCGAGCGTTGTGAGGGGTACAGTTGCATGTATCCTCATCGCCAGGGACAGCCGGAGCTTATCGCTTATCGGCTCCACGTGAGCAGGCTCGGCCCAAACAGCCTAAACTCCCCGCTGCAGGGCCCACTAATTAGTACGGACTACCAAGTCTTCCTCTGACCTTGCACGTATACAAACAAGAACTCTCCCCTCCTATCCATCGCTCAATGCACGCAGCGACCACTTTTCGGAAGTGAAAGCTTGGCATGATGGCTGCTTTTTGCAAACCGAATTGCCGGTCCTACGAGAATCCTCAGTGTCTCCAGCGCCTCTGATAAGCAGCTATCAATCTCATTGTTCTCATCTTTTCGTCGTCTACCCTCGCCATCCTTCATCACCCCACCAGCCCCAATCAAAATGCCTACAACAGCAGTGGCATCGTCCGACCTGTTTCCAGACCCAGATCATTTAGACCCGACTCACTCCAGGCATGACGCACGCGAGACATACACAGCCTGGCGTCCGCCCACCACCACCAATATACACTACTCCGACGATAACACCAGCAGCGGCACCACGAGCACCGCCGAAACCCGTATAATCGACCCGTCCTCCTTACTCCCCGGTGGAAAGATGTCACTTTCAGGAATATCCAATCGAGCATTCATTCTCGGCGTCGTTCTAGGCGTGACCTCCGTTATCACGATCCTGCTAGCCTTGCAGCCGACTCCGACTCCATTATGGCGCGTACCCTTTTTCATCTCCTCGCTGTGCTTCTTTCATTACCTCGAGTTTTGGGTTACCGCAGAATACAACACTCGGTATGCCGACGTCTCGTCGTTTCTACTCTCTGCGAACGGCGCGGCGTATAACATTGCCCATGGATCTGCGATTGTCGAGTGTCTGGTTTCGCACTGGCTGGCGCCAAACGGCTACATTTTCAACCCCGATTCTGTTATTTCGGTTTCTGTCACAATTGTAGGGCTCGTCTTGATGATTATTGGGCAGATCGTGCGGACATCGGCTATGGCCACCGCGGGAAGTAACTTTAACCATGTCGTGCAAGTTGAGCACAGGCAGGGCCACGTCCTAGTGACAAGCGGGATATACAGACTTCTGAGGCATCCAAGCTATTTTGGGTTCTTCTGGTGGGGTCTAGGCACTCAGATGGTACTGAAGAATGTCATCTGCTTCATCGGCTACGCCCTTGTGTTATGGCGCTTTTTCTATTCGAGAATACAACGTGAGTACTCCTCCGCGGCTCTTTCGGGAAATTATTACTGATAAAATCTCTCTACAGGCGAAGAGAGGTTTCTGGTGTCCTTTTTCGGGGATAATTATGTGGCCTACAAAAGAAGAACTCTTGTGGGCATCCCGTTTGTTGCCTAACAGCTTTCATCTCTTTCTGCATCTGTATACTATCTGCGTGTTCTTTAATGCATTAAAATAGAGAATAGAGCTTTATTGTTGATACCAGTTAGATGTACCATTACAAAACTACTCATTTTCCAATGAGATATATCTTCCTGTCGTAAACATGATAAAACTGATAAGTTAATCAATAGCTGGTATTCTACATGTATATTATCCTATATGCCTAGTCTCTGAGTCATAATTTGCTTTCACGCGCCACGTCAACCACCGCGCCACTCATGACCGGCTCTTCAGGTACAGGCTGATCGCCGAAAAGGAGAAGCTCTCTTCCGCCGCGAGTGCACCACCAGGTAACACAGAAATTAGCCCGCTCAACATCCATTTCACCACCACTCAAGACGTCCCAGAACCGTTCAACACAGGTTGCCTTGACATCCGGTTCATTGATCGTATTAACTAGCCGCGCAGTCAACGGCAGGAACTCTTCGAGATCTTCTACTCTGAGAGATGGCAGGGAGTCGATTATGGCTAGAATGACGCCGGATCTTTCAGAGTGTAGAGGGGGGTTTTCTAGGGCGTTTTCTTCGGAGGATTGGAGGGATGGAGGTAGCAAGGTCGACGATGCGTCGAGGGCGCGTTTATGGGCAAGTTCCAAGAGTGTAGGTGCGAGGAGAGGCTGGTTGCTGGCTAACGGGGATGGAGGTGCTGCAATGCGGACGACAGATCTAAATGCGAGTCGAAATTGACGAACGGAGAGATTTTGTGGATATACCTATGCAATAGGTTAATTCCTGAGACAATGTAAACAATTAAGATGTGCAAGCTTACCGTAAATAGGTTATCTATATAAAAGGGTAGATGCTTCGCAGCAATATCTGCGTTCTGCGGCGCAGAGAAAACGGCGAGGGCTACACTGTGAGCTGCCTCAAAAATCTCTAAGAGATGATTGTTCCCACCAGCCGCCAAATAAGGAGTTGCAGCAGATACAATCAGCTCGTCACTTGTTTGGGGTGATATTATTAGCGTGAAATGCTCGGCCGTGTTTAAAAAGAATAAATCGAGACATCTTTCTAACGGATGCTGCGGAATATGGCCCAGTTCAATGGGCTTGATTGTCCTTAGAAAGTTCTCAGCCAGATCCGGGTACTGCGTCAGGATATCGATAGCAACGAGATTCACAAATGAATATTGAGACGACGAGTTTTGCCCAATGCGCGATGTGATGAAGTAGAGGTTACGAAGTATATGTAATGATTGCATAGCGATAAAAGGTGCCACTGTGACTGTAAGCTTCATATCTTGAAATTTAGCACAAGGTGACTTACCACTGCCAGCAGCAAGCACGCGATCATTCAGCATCCTGCCAAGCACGGCCCGTAGGATTATGACTATGGAGAACATCAACGACCGAAGCAGCCGCCAAAGTTCTGGGATAGTAGTTTTCAACGACTCGGCATCTAGAAACTCGGTCTCCTCCGATGGATCCACCTCCGACAGTTTGTTCTGGCGCCACTGAACTAGTAATGTACGAGCGAAATCATTGATCAAACTGATTCCATCAGACACGATATTTGGGTCAGTAACATTCTCCATCGCATGGGCGATAAGCCGCGACAACGGCCCTAAAGATGCGACCAACGGCCGGGAAGATACGCTCTTGACATGCTGATACGTCATTGAGGTAGAAGGCCACCCAAATTTTTTGTCATTCCCTTCAAGAATATCGCGATCACTTGTTCCCACGAAGTATGCTCGGTCGAGTCCCTCATTGGCAAAGAAAGTTGAATGAAGCATCAACGGCAGCAGGCGGTTGTAATCGATTTGACTACGATGATGGTCGGATAAAAGTTCGAATGTATAGTTCAATATCATGGTTATGCAATAACCAGCAACTCCATCCAGTCCATCGCCTTGTTGAAGTGCCAGCTGTGCAGCCTGCACGAGTCCTGATTCCAATTTATATCGAAGGTTATGTCGCAATCCTTGTCTGTTTTGTCCCTCGAATCCGAGCAAGACGCCACCCAGAAGAATTAAATGTCGCCATCTTGGCGATTTATCATCGGCCCCATCCACAACAGCTTTTACCCAGGCTTCTCGGTCCAACCCTCGTCGCGCGTATGGCGCTCGGGGCTCATCGGAAGCCTCGTTCTGTATGATGCCGATGGCGGCGGTATTGAAAACGCTCAATATTCGTCGACACGTGTGCAAGTCAATCTGATGGTCCCAAATAGCTGGCGACGCTAGTAATTGCGAAGAAAGAAGCGTCACATTCAATGGATTGGTGAGGATAGCGAGGAAGCTGGTTGCGGTCGGCAGTAGGCTGGCATACGTCAGTAAATCCGCGGCAGCTAAAGACAAGCAAGGGACTCACGCATGAGCATCCTCCGGCCCGGAAGCCGTTTGGAGCGACCGCAGCAGAGTAGCGAGCGAGCGTTCTGTCGCCATGCTGAATGCTCGCAGGCACTTCTGGGAAGTTGCGAACGGGTTGTTTCTGGAGTCGGCCCTGTTGCCCTTTGCCTTCTCCGCAGCCGAGGTCCATTTTAGATTAGTACTGTACATCCCGGGTAGAGCAAAAGGTGCAAACACTGCTGTGATTATCGGTGGGTCCGAGCTTAAGCTTAAGCTCCAGCAAGAACAACAAGCCAGCTCGATCACAAAACATAGCAATGAAGTGAATCATTCCCGCATGATGCCCAGCCCGACAGCTTCTGTATAGCATAAAAACCTTGATCTATCCTCATACGCGATCACCATGAGCGATGAGGCTCCGCTAGACTACTCGGTCCCGCCATTCCCATCCCTCCATCTCCCCGTCATCGGAGTGCCGCAAGCTCAGAACTACTTATATCACGCCGAAGATATCTGGCGATTCACGCTCTACTGGACACTGATTCTCCATATTGGACTCCATTTTGTGGTGGCAGCTTTTGCAACCGCCATTCAATGGCGGAATTGGCGAATGATGTGGGCAGTGCCCGTTGCCTATGTAGTCGTATCCGGTCTAGAGGCTTTGTTGGCTGGAAGTATGGTTGGGTTAATGTCAGTTTACCCCTTATCAGATTATATACATTATATAGACGCTAATAATCTCTCTAGTCTTGGTTGGGTCTATGAAGCGGGCAACTTTACAATGACCACGTGGATACCATTAGTTTGGGCTGGCATTAACGTTTTAGTTGTCATCATCTCGAGCTTCCCGATGCAGAGTGCAATTTGAAGCAAGCTGATCTAGTATTCTATGAACAAATTTTGTCATATCATTAGCTAGGGGGATAACCTCATTGCGAGACTATGCAAAGATCGCTGAACTATATTAAATTGAGAAGGAACGCACAACCCGCCTCTTTGCGTCAGCGTATCAATTCCGGCTTTTAACAGCCGACAATCGGCAAGGTAGGATTTCTTATTAAATCTATTCCGATGCTTTTTTTTTTACTGATTGTCATCGCAGGCAAACGTGGCAGGCGTCCGAGATGGTGCTGATCCCGGTACCCCACTGTGCCTCCTGTGTCGACTTTTTGACATTCAGCCTGACGTGGTACCAAACAACTTCAAAAATAAATTGTTAGATTTTACGCGGTTATCTGCATCTCAATATGAAGCTTAATGATTGTGGATTCTTGAAGTTTTCTATAGAGGGCAATGTCCCCTATATTGGAGATTTTCAAATTCCTCAAACTAATATGTGGGTATAAAATATCGATACTGCGTTCGGCTTCGATGAGGTGGATTATATAACGCAGCCTATAGCCATCCCCTCAAAATCGGTATTAACGTCACATCCTACACGAACAATCGTTGTCCATCAGTAATAACATCGCCTTTGCATATTTCTGCGTGCTTTTTAATCAGTGGGCAATTGTAGACTAGGTCAAAATATTTCTCCCTCTCTTTCTTTCATTAAAAAATACAATATGCTTCACTAGCGTTACAAATTGTGACAGTCAAGTAGTGGCTTGCCCCAGGCAACAAGGGTCAGGGTTTGGCAGCACATTTCGTCAAGCTTACTATTCGTTCGAATAGCACCAATAGGATTATTCATATCTCTATTTCATGGCATCCTGACACATATCACAAGACCGACTGTAGCTATAATATATATATGCCGATCTGAAGAGCCAGGATAGTGTTGACCAATAAACTTTCGAATAAAACACTGTTTCATAAGCTAAACGATCAAAATTGAGTTATAGTGCCACCAGGAGTATATTCTAGATATTCACCGGGAAGATTGCCGACGGTGTAGAGGCAATAGTATTCTCGACTCCCAATGAAGTTGCTCCCTATGTATGTCAAATGTAAATTTTCCTTAGGACCTTTCTTGAAATATAGGTGTTGCAAATACCAGTCAGGGGAAGAAATTTAAATATCAGGCATATAAATAAGATACACGTATATAATACTTAGAGTTCCGTACTCTTGCCACTTAGGGATGACTTGATTAATTAATCCATATACAGATTCTCAGCGGTTGTAACGTACACAGTAATGTAAGCACTGCTGTACCCTGGCCAAAAAAGGGGGTTGTTAGCCCCTAGGTTCACTGTCTGGTCTTGGACAAGTCAAGACCATTCAGACGCAACTCTCATGTTTTTCACAATACCTCGGAGATTTCCCTTCAACCGAGATAGTCTTACCTCCAGAACTCCGGTTGAGTCTGACGAAGCAGGTAGTCTGCTAATTCGAATTGCGCTCAACAGTAATGTAAGGACCCACCACGCTGTAATTAGCATACTTCAACGGGTGCTTTTTCACACCGACAGGTGGTGTTTCACATTTTAAAGTTGTTAACTTATTTATGTAATAATCTTATACATAACTAGTTACCTTGACATCCCCGACGCTCAAGCCTCCAGATTAGACTAGCACTTGGTAGTTTGTTGGCAGTTCTTTACATGACTTCTCAGTAATATGACAAAAATTTATACTTTACTGCTTCATCGATTACCTTTTAAAGATACGAGCCGAGTAAACAGACAACAGCAATGGTAATTACTCCCATATTCCGAAAATAGGCTTAGCGCCTCGGTGCATACCGTCATGACCACCAGTCCTAATTAGCAGTTTGCCAATTTCTACTGGGTCCAGAATTGGACATCGTCCCAGTTAACAGTAATAGTACCGTAGCCGCTAGTGGCCGCATAGGCACCACACTTGTCATAATAGGCATCGCCGCTGGGGGCGTTATCGTCGGTATACGACAACTTGCCGTTTATGTAGAGAGCATACGTCTTCTTATTGGTATCGTGTATCGTGTTGATTCGCACAGTAGTACCGACCTTTGCTACACCACTAGCAATGGGTCTGCCGCTATGTATTTCATAGATATCACCGTTGTTCTTAATGCCCATTATGAAAAAGTTGGAGTTGACACCGTGGGTCTGCTTGAGCGCGATGTGGGTACCGGTCAGAGAGGTGATATTGAACTCGCCTCCAAACTGATGTACCCCTGAGGTGTAGTGATTCTCATAGCTGCGCTCAGCACGTAAGTGACCATTGCGGCAGCCTGAGCCACTGGTGCTGCCATTAGGTGACTTAGGGAGGGTATAGCTATCCCCAGAAACCTCCCCTCCAGCACATTGTTGTAAATGAAACTCGGGATGAACTTCGGTCCATTGGCCGCTTCCAACTGGACTGCCAGCGAGGGCAAGGGTCGCTATAGCGGTAGTGAGAAGAAAGTTCTTTGCAATCATTTTTGTGTTCTGAGTGTAACGAGTTCTTGAAATGGTATGTGATAAAGGAAGATAAATAAGTCGACTTTGTAACACTCTTTATACTTCTATACCACCCAGAATACCCAGAGAAACTTCCACCTATCAAATAGTCGTGACATAGTAAGTGGGATATTTCAATACTATACAATAGAGCAAGGCGCAGGAGGTTACATTGGGGAGGGGTGGGAGGATGACATTGTTCGGTGTTTTCGGGCTTTCAGTTGTCCTGCAGTAGAGAATTAGATTCAGTAGTGTGTTCAAAACTATCCAACAAACCGGCAAACCGGCGAACCTGAGAGAGTACGAATTTAGACCCTTGCTTCTCAACTGATGGCAATCACGCATACAGAGCTGTCATCTCGTGCACACATTACATAAAATAACTTTAAAGAGCTACCTACATCAACAGGACAGAATCACCAAAGCAACTGGATATTGCATTTCAAATATTGGCGGTGTGGAGTTGATTTATGGTGAAAACAACAGGGACCCGTCTGAGCGGCGATTCCGCCCCTACGCGGGCATTTACCCGTATAGGTTTAGTTTGTAGCATAAGCCTAGTTAGAGACGTTCCCCTTATTTTTCTATTGGACTTAATTTACTGTAAAATAAAATGACATAGTTTGAAACTGCTATATAGTCTATAAAAACCATTCCATGATTCACTCGAAGCTTCCATATAAACCAGTCAAACCCACAAATAGAAAGTATCTAATAGATCTAACAAGCTGTCAACACTCTGATTACTATCATATTTCTATCTCACCATTCTATAATTACAATAGAACCTCTACATATAATTATATATAATATGACTAACTATTATAAAAATAGGCTAAGAAATATTTCTTTAAATAAACAGTTGGTGCTTTCTAAGTTCAATACGGTACAAAGCTTAAGGGTTAAGATTTAAAACCACTGATTTAAAATGAAAATAAAGATTTGAATGATACGTCTTCGCTACCCACAAATTTGGGCCAGTAAGAATATAGAGAAAGTTCTTCCCACACTGCTGCGAATAAATCGTCTCCTTCTCGGTATGGACCCCCTGATTCCGGCGTGCCGTGGACCGCTATTCACCATTGTAGAAAAATCGGATAGTTGGAGTCAGGGAAGGGCGGTCTACAATATCTTTGGCAAGGTCAGCGGTCACTTCATGCTTCTTTTTCAGTTTCAAATCAACATACGTACCATCACAAGTGCCCAAAAATAGGATTGATACGAAGTATATCCATAGTCTCTTTCCAATTCTCTGAATCCAGGACTGTATATCTTTAATCTAACGCCAGAGTTTCGAGGTAGCTCTATGCAGACGTAAGAACACTTCAGGTGTGGAAAGAGCGAAGCGGATGTATGCAGAGAGGGAATGGCAGCGACAGACACTCTTCAGGCAAAGCGTCCGTACACCTCCTTCCGCTTTAGTCAATCATCTTTGGCTTAGTCAGCGGTCGTCAAGGCAGCTTCCGCTTTAACAAGTGTACAGAAGTCGCATAACAAAACGCAAACATGAACCTCTTCTCTACCCTGTCATCTAAGTCCACTGCCTAGGAAAGGCCTTGGTTCTCACTTCAGATGGACATCACAGGGTCTTGCTCAGCTTGTAGCTGGAGCCCTGAACGTCAAGAAAATTGCCGATATGAAAGCCACGTCAAGCTATTCTACGGAGTGAGCGACAGAGGCGTGTGGTCGTTAGGTTCACACTTGATTTTGAAAGAACGGTCTAACAAGCCTCCGAACTTTGAAGCTTCGAATATCCGCTTCTTGAGAGAGAAGACTTCTATTCCTCTACCTACAGTCGTTGAAGATTGGACAGAAGAAAATGGACGCTACTTCATGTTAATGAAACGCATTCCTGGGAAACCCCTCAGCACTCTCTGGGCGGACATGCCAACAGACGAGAGAGAAAAAATAGCAAAACAAACCGCCAATTCCCTGATGCAACTTCGCAAGTTGCACTCTCATAAGATGCAGGCTCTGAATGATCAGCCAATCTTTTCTGCTTTCCTTTTCCCAAACGGTTATGGTCTTCCGCATGGGCCATTTTCATCTGACGACGAACTTTGGGTGGAGATGGATATGGCTTTGAAGGGAGTTCCCAAGGACGCTCGCTTGCGACTTCGAGAACGTATACCACCTGCAGCACCCTACACTTTTACTCATGGTGATCTTACTTACGTCAACATCATGGTCGAAAATGGCCACCTCACGGGTATAATCGATTGGGAAGCTTCTGGGTACTTCCCAGTGTGGTGGGAGTTTACCTGTTCTGGAATTGGTTTGAGCCAGGAAGACAAAGAGTGGAAAACTTTGTTACAGAAATATATGCCTGATTACACAGGTGCTCGCGAGTTCTGGTTGGATTTTTATGCCCTATCTAAGTATCCAAACTTGGATGAAAGAGGAATGGAACTGCTCAGGGATAAGGACAGAAGCAGTCCTCGAGAGATGTATTGACAATATCATTCATTTTCCCTCGATCCATATGATTCTCCAGTGATCGACACCAAGAACTGAAACCCCCTGCAACCTAACTCCAACCCCAACCCACACCCCCTTCTTTCATGCAACAGTGCGTCACGCTTGAGGATGGTGGACATGATTGGATATTATCACTGCACCCAGTGAGCCTAGGGACGAAGGTCCGAAGCCAACGAGGAACATGCCACGGAAGGAGTAGATTGAGCCATAGCTGTAGGGAGATCGCCACCGCAGAATTCGCACTTGTCTCTCCCAGATATGTAGCCTTTCCCACACTTAGGACAATTTATGTTCAATGAAAATAGATATTGATATCTGGTGCCTTTGCTATCGGCCAGAAAAGATAGATTTGGAAGATGGTTGATCAACCTGATTGTCGTGGTGTTGCGCCTTATTTATAGTAGAAGGGCTCGGTGAAATGCCGTCTACCTTCTTTCGCAACGGTAAAGCTATCACGTCTGAGAATCTTCTAGGGCCAATCGAACATTAAATTGTAACGAGGCTGATAAGGATCAATACGTACGTGGGCCCATGTCAATAACGAATAAACCTTGATATTGGTACAGGCGGACCTGCGAGAGGAACCTCCATTCGGCGGCCGGCCTTGTCAGTTTAGCTGCTTGATAGCTTTCAATCCGCATGCTGCAAGTGGAGATGGCGCTTAACATTTACATCAATATATTTAAACTAATTAATTAGTGCAGTGTTTATGCGGGTAACCCTAACCTAAACCGTAGCGGTGCTGAAAAGTGGGCCCCCAACCGCACCTACATCATTATCCTCAATACAAACACCTACACCAATTGGTACAAAGGACCGTATACAGGGAGACTCGAAGGTGGCTTCACCTCCAAAACTCTCTATTAAACCAATTCAGCCCCACCGAGGTGACTCCAATAAACACGCTAGTTTCAATGCGATTAATTCTGTATGTTATCTTTTACTAGTCTACGGTTCTTACATACTCGTTAAGTTACAAGTTTTCAAAGACCTGATATAGGATCGATAAATCAGGCGAGGCAAAGCGAAGGAATAATTTATTAGAAAATTTTCCGAAGAATCACAGTAGCAACATTAAAAAAATTTTAATTTAACTTTAAATTCATCACTCATCCCAGGCCTTCTTTTTGAAATAGATAATACTGTAGATAAATGAGTAGATTCATAGATTATTTGTGTGGTACAATAAGAAGCAGAAATCGCTTCCTGGATTGCGAAAAAGAAAGTACCGCTATTATTTCCTGTGGACAAGCTAAAATATGACCCTTCCTAAACTATGACGCTCTCACAATTTAACTAACGCTTTCAATCCCTTTGCGGCTTGTTAGGTCTTGTGATGGTCTGGACCCAGTGCCTTCTCGTAGCCTGAAAGCGCTTGCTCCTACAGTATCACTAGCTACTATAATACTTATCTAGTATATTTCTTAATCTAGGATAAGATTAAGATAATCTTTATGAAATAGGTGTCACAAGAATCGATAGCCCACAGCCAATGAATAATGTAACTACCTTGAGACTTGCTGATCATAGCAACTACTAGTAATTAGTTAATACGACACTGAAGCTACGGGTCTTCTTCTGGCTTCCGTGAGCCTTCGCGATATTAGCTGATTTCGGCAAGATGAGCCGCTTAGGGGCCATGTTTAGAATGATCGTCCCGGCTTAAGACTATTTAGGCATCGGGAAGGAATTGAGAACGGCACTACTCTAATTTGGTTAATTATATAAGATCGGGAGATCTTCCCTATCGCATTATAATAATTACCATGACCATCCCAGTTTCATTGCAAGTGGTGTTAACAAACAATTATTCTTTTATAAATACACGGAGTCATCATGAAGGTTCTATCGCTTCTCTCAATTGTCGGTCTGAGCTCCGCGGCAGCTCTTCCAGTCAGTAAGCTTCCCTGACATCTTTCTGAAGAAAATCGAAATATGTTCGATTGCTGATATATATCTGAATCTCAATAGAAGCTGGAAACGACTGTAATGTCGAAGGAAACCTGTTCATCCTGGATATTGGTGACACAGATCAAATCGTGGTCAGCGAATGGGGAAACCAAGGCACTGACTTAATCGCCCAGTTGGGCTCCGACCCCTCTGTTGGTGCAGATACACAAGACGCCCTCTTCTACATCAACAAAGACAATAACCGTCTCATCGTCCTCGATGTGTCCGACGACTTCCAACCGTCCAACGCCTACACAGACAGTCCAAATGGCGGCGAGTTGAAATTTACCTATTACAATGACACTGCCATACACCACTACTGGCCCGTTTTTGATATCAACTCGGCTGGCAATTTGACAGTCAATGGCTCAAGCAATGCTTTCAGCGTTTGCTATTCCAAGCAATCTCACTCTACAATCCATATCGGATCAACCGCTGGCAAGAACTGCACAGCCCTTGATGACCTTATTGTACATCCCCTCACTTCCCAGCTCAGCTCATAGACTTTTCTTAGACTTAGTTCTATTTGCATATTTATAATAAGCGAATATATATGCCCAGAAAATTAATATTTCTTTCTTCGTCCTTTTAAGCCACTTTAAAACTTATTTGTAAAATGATGTATAATGTATTGTAAATGTCAATGCTCGTTCACCTATTAAGACATAGATCTAATGGAATAACTTAAGTTTGAATCCAAAATAGATCGAATCAAAGGGGGTATATATAAAAATGGTGTAGGCAGTTTCGAAATAAGTCAAAAATAGATGCGGATAACGAAACCAGCTTCGCCTTTTAACCCTCTTTCTTTGAACTTAGTCCCACTTTATAGAACATAAACATCTACTAGTATAAACAACATTAGATTTAATACTAGTGTAATATTTAAGTATTATATAATTCATACTTCAAATCATGATAACACTGTATGATCTAATGAAAATATTAACTCTAAAACAGACTTACGGTGTCAAATTCGTTCTAAATAAAACAGAACAATAGAGCATTAACTCCATACATATTAAGGTATATACAAGCGCCTTGGCAGTAGGGCAGAATTAATCAAATAGAGAGTGAAAAGGTGGAGTCAGTTTCTAAACACCCGGTATCTATTCTGTGACAAAATTGTCTCTTGCGTGATTGTCACCGATGTGCAGTCTCCCGAAAATTCGATAGACGTGGAGCCGGGAAACACTTTGATAAATATAGAGAAGATAGTAAAGATAATAATGGAAATCTTCTTTAAAATGAATTGAGCGACCGATTTTAATTCCTAGAGGCTGCTCATATCCTATCTCACTCTCTAGTAATGGTCGCTTCCGCGGATACAAAGCTAGTGAGTAGAAACTAATGCCTGCTGAATTATTTTATCAAGTTATATTTTAAAGCGATTCCAAAAAGAAAAGTACTCTGAATTTTAGATATGTTTGACTCTGGCATTGTTCATCTTGTTGAATATCTGAAGATCAATAGTCGGACGAATGCTCTGATGTTAATGTTGGATTATCATCGCTTATTTGGTGAATTTCAGATATATTTGAATTGACGGGCGGCCTTATGAATATAGAATTGCTTTAACTGAGTGGAGCCTCTTTTTATATGATATATTGTTTCTCATTACCTGTATACTATCCCTCAGCCCTAATCTAACTGTTGGTAGATTGATAATTAATAGATTCATCTATCACTATACCAATTTTATTATTATTATGGCTAGTTTGCTTCTTAGCAGGATTGCAATGGGGCCGGTGTCCTAGGCTCGGTCTGTCTTTAGCTGGGTGATTAATAGCTATCTAATTCATTCTATCGCTCTTGATAACAAGTTTTAGAGGTGGTAGAGAAAGAATAATAGAAGGTTGTTCTTCAGTTTATAGATTTTCTTGATGGTTGCAAGCTGGCCGGTTGTATGTCTTATAGTTGATACATTCATCATTCTGTAGCATAGTTGCGATGGTGTCCTTTAAATAACTATCCGCTGGATTGTAAGCCTTACAACAGCGTAAGACATCTCCTCTTACTTGCTTATCATCATACTGTATAACCAAGTATTCAACAAAGTAACGAAACAAAAGAGCTATACAGCGCAAAAAACAGAGAGAGAGAGAGAGAGAGAGAGAGAGAGAGGAGGGGGGGGGAGAGAGAGGGAGAGAACCCTTGACTTTAGTAGGGATTTAGAAACAATTGAAGTGAGTAAAAGTGGGCACTGTTTTTGTAATCAAACTGTACACCAGAATAAAGGGGGCCGCTCATCCTATCATCCTTTTTTTTTCTCCCGGCCAGGGATCCTTCCTCTTTCAAATGACGGGCGTCGCAGTCCAGGGTCGAACCCCAAGCATTCAATACAAATTACAGCCAAATGGCACTCATCGAGAGTGCCATTTCCTGATTACCCAATGTAAAAGGTGAAGCGCTGGTCCGCAAAAGTCCGTTTGGGGCACTACCAGAGACGAACTGCAAAAATACCTCCGCTCGATCCAGCACGGAGCCATAAGCATCGGATGTACGGAATTTCAGCCGTGGGAAGGAAGGGCAGTTTGTGGAATTTCTTAAAAAAAAATCTATACTAATACCTTGAAACGTAACTCAACGTCGATCTAAAAGTTGTTCATGGAGATAACATACGTCAATTAACAACACTTATTCCCTAGATTGAGTCTGAAGGCTTTATCTGAGATCTTTCTCATCCTAATACACCATAATTAAACGGTATTGCAGAACCAATATGGCTGCGTCAACCGCCTTCACTACAACATACGACTAATGATGATCTCACGCTATTCCCCATCCATACGTACCACGTCGATGATAAGAAAAGAGAGATTATTTCTTCGGGTCCGTTACCTACCCTATTAGACGTTGAGAGACAGAACGTTAAAGCAATAACAACAGCGTCAATGCATCTTCTTTCCTTTTCTATGTGGAAAGAAAGTGTCGGCATAGATCTCACCAAGCAAAACCTCGAAATTGAAGAACCCTGGCAAATCGGTGTGGCTATGAATAATAATATGTGAATGCAGAATCTTGCCAAACAACTGCGGATTTCGGAGTGTAGTAGCAAAGAATCTTTTTGCTCAGATCCGTGTGATTTAGATATGGGAGCCCTCCCCATACCAATACCAATACTAATCCTATTTAATCATTTTATAATATCTAGGCGCGGAATCTCAAAGCATATATTTTAATCCGAGGTTAATTGGTATAAATGCAGATAAGGGCAATGGATCTCGTTACACCTTTCCTTTCCCATGCAAGCCAATCATACTAACGCCCTATCTAGAAGAAAAATTGCATTATGATACAATATCAAATTCGTGTCCTTTTGACAAAGGAACTGAGTATGAGAAAGTGATCTTGCTGCCAGCAGTAAGATTAGCTCCTGTTCCATGTGCTTGGGTTGGCGAAATTCGCAGGCAGCTCGATTCCCTGCGCAAGCAATTGCTTCTGCAATGCCGCGAGGTTGAGATTGGGGTTCAGAGTAGGTGGTGCCGTCGGAGGGGGGGTGGCGGTAGCAGAAGGTATCATGCCGAAGCCTAGGAGACCGGGATTGTGTGGTGCATAGTTCCCATTTGAAATAGGAGGCATCGGTGCACCTCCAAACATTGCAGCTAGTTGATTGGGCCCGGTGGCCATGCTAGGCTGAGGAGGCGGCTGAGTATTACCAATGCCCGGAAGCAGTCCAGGCAAACCACCAGCTAAAGAAATATCGGGCAGACCCTGAATGCCGGGAAGAGTCGCAGCGGTAGCCCTCTGGTCGACAAGGCCCTCTGCCTCGTCTTGAAGCTCCTGTTCTTCTTCCTCACGCATTTGTTTCCTGCCAAATCCTCGGTTCCACGTTCCTTGTGCCTCCGCAGCTTCTTCTCCGATGTGAAATCGATCAGTCATATATGCAGTCTCCCCTGGTCGGGCACGGGACCAGAAACGTGTAAAGTTATCCTTTGAGCCGGAAGCGAGTATATGTCCTAGAGGATGCCAGTGGAGAGACCAAATTGTGGAGCCATGGGCGTATTGAATGCGATGAGCAGGATATATTACTTGCGGTGGCGTATTAAGAGGGTCGTTACTGTCATATGGTGCCACGGTAGGTACTTGACCAGAGGGGAGATTCGGCTCATCCAGTAAGTAATGATATAATGAGCCATCCTCGCTCCCCGTCGAAATCAAAGAGCTGTGAACCGGATGCCATGTCAACGATGATACTGGCTTTTCATGTCCTCGAAGAATACATATATCGCGCATCATTCGCAGATCAAATATCCTGGCCGTAGAATCTCGTGACGACGTAGCTAGAAGATTGTTGTTGACTCTAGAAAATCGCGTAGTCGTGACTGTGTTTTTGTGACTGTGGAGGGTAGTCAGACATCTTCCAGTCCGGGGGTCCCAGAATTTGACCTGATGGTCCTTTGAGCCTGATACCAACAAGCCTTTAGTGGGATGCCAATCGCAGGATTTGACATCCCAGTTATGACCCGTTAGAACGGTATCACAAGCACGGGCGGTGAAGTCAAAAATCTTGAGTGTCGTGTCATCCGACGCTGAAAGGAACTTTGTGTCACTCGGGCTCCATGATAGGTCTCGCACTGCATCGTGGTGGGCATCATCAACGGTTTCGACATTGTTAAAGTTTGGTCGCCAGTACTTGACATCGCCTTTTTGTCCGCCAGAGATGAGCCAGTCATGGCTGTGTGACCACGCAGCGGATGTGACGCCGGCTTGATATTGATCGTAATGGGCCTAGTACACTAGCATCAGCGAAACGGTTCCAAGCCTACAATGCGCTGAATAAAGCTCACATCCATCACGGTCTCGAAATTAAACGCAGTTCCATTCCAAAGCATGAACTCGCCGGTATGTCCACCTGTCAGTAGGCGTCGACCTTCCGGTGTCCACCTCACCACCGTGATAGGTTTTTTCGACTTTCCGATCGATTGATGGAGATGTCGCACCGGTATCGTATCCGCAGGCGAGTGCACTCTCGCTAGTGGGGGCAGCATCTATTTCCAACCGAATCAGCATATTCTTCTCCCTGTATCGAAGCAAGAGCCAACGCACATCAACTGTATAGCTTGCGCTGGGTCTTTCGACCTCCATACGATGAGCCCCTTTGTATCTCGGCCGTCGCGTACGCATCCACTGGACCATTGACGACCCATAATCTGTGACCGGCCCTGGGGAAGTTGTCAGGGTTGCAAGATGCCATATTGAGAGCATGGATACTCACTTGGCCTCCGAGACAGCCCACCACCGCCTTCATAAGGCCTCGATGGCCGTCCCCCGTAGGACCCATCACCAGACTCTTCGTACGCAGCCATGGGGAAGCTCTGCGATGGCGGTTTCTCGCACGGGCGAGCTCATGCGAACGGTGCCGGGTCTCAGTATCGGTCGGAAGGGCAGATAACAGAATGCAGGACAGGTGCAGCTTCTAAAGACGACGGACGAGCATGGGGGAAAAAGCACAATGATTGTCGCAGCTTCCCGGGTTGGCTCAACTTGGCTGGGCGGGGACCTCCGCGCGGGCCGCAGCCTTGATTGGCTCAACAGCTGCACAGCACGGGCATCTAATCCTGGACGCGACAATAAGACGCTCAATCGCTGAACCCTCTTCGTTCTCGCCTACCCCGCCATGCGTCTCTTGATTCCTGATTCTAGTGCGCACCTCATCCTGCATTCCCTCTTGCAATGCGTTGCGATAGCAGATTGAGTCCGATATGAGTGTCATCTGCTAGTGGCGTCCTCGCTTGACCAATGCAACATTACGCTGATCTACCGAAGACTCCGGCTACAACACTATCCCCTCGCAATTCCAATCAAGCCGCTTGTCTATCCCTCCTCTTTGCCTCTTGCTGCCAGCTATCGCTAACTGGTTAAGATGGCCAGTCTCATCGAGACAGCTGTTAGCACGAGCGTCGATGTGCCTTCCATTGACATCAACGGCCACAGCAAAAGCACCAGTTCGAGTAAGGCTGCGAAGACATCACCTGCAGAGAGTCTGACTACAAAAACACCCGGGAGGAGTGTGAGAAGCAAATATCGCCATATCGCGGCATATCACTCGGAGTTGCGGACCTCATGTTTAAGCCGGGATTCTACCGTCAACCCGAGCTTCATTGGCTTTCGCAACTTGATGGTCATTGTGCTGAGTGAGTTGGTTGAGCACAAATACAGGAACAAGATGGACTGATTCTTTTGATAGTTGTGATGAATCTCCGGCTGATTGTGGAGAACTTTATGAAAGTGAGCTTCCACTTGTTCCCTTGAAGTTTCCGTGATCTCACAATACTCTAGTATGGGGTCCTCATCTGCATCAAATGCCATGATTATCGCAGAAACGACGTATTCCTGGGATCGATACTGTTTGCACTTGTTCCGTGTCATCTTTTCGTTGCATATATAATAGAGCTAGCTGCTGCACAGCAGGCCAAAGGCGCTGTGGGCCGGACGAAGAAGAGTCACGACCAAGCAGCAGAGTCCGAAAAAGAACGACGAGCATTTCAATCGACCTGGCGCCTCATTGCCTTTGCGCATACTGTTAATGCTACCCTCTGTCTTGTGGTGACTAATTTTGTTGTATATTATTATATTCATCACCCGGGTATTGGTACTATTTGCGAATTCCACGCTATCATCGTGTGGCTCAAGAACTGCTCCTACGCCTTTACGAACCGTGACCTCCGTCATTCAATGCTACATCCCTCCGAGCAATCGAAAATCCCTGAAATTTATTCAACATGTCCCTATCCCAAGAATGTTACCGTTGGTAATCTAACTTATTTCTGGCTGGCCCCGACACTGGTTTACCAGCCAGTATATCCTCGTACCCCGCGCATTCGGTGGAGTTTTGTCGGAAAGCGTCTTGTGGAATTCGTGGTATTATCAGTTTTTATCTGGCTCACATCAGCTCAATATGCCGCACCCGTCCTTCGGAATTCTCTCGAAAAAATCGCAGTATTGGACTTCACATCTATTGTCGAGCGAATAATGAAGCTTTCGACTATTTCCTTGGTCATCTGGCTTGCTGGATTCTTTGCGCTCTTCCAATCATTTTTGAATGCACTAGCTGAAGTGATGCGTTTTGGTGACCGCGAGTTCTATTCGGATTGGTGGAACAGTTGGAGTGTCGGCATGTACTGGCGATCCTGGAACAAGCCTGTATACTTGTTCATGAAGAGACATATATTTTCTCCCCTAGTTGGGAGAGGCTGGAGCCCGTTCGCGGCTAGTGCCATGGTTTTCCTATTCTCTGCCATTCTACATGAATTGCTTGTGGGAATTCCCACGCATAACTTGATCGGTAGGTATACCATTCATGGTTTTCTTCACAACAGAGCTGACTAGTTCGTAGGCGTGGCCTTTGCGGGTATGCTGCTACAGCTTCCACTGATAACAGTCACTTTACCGTTGGAAAAGAGGGATGACCCTACTACCAGAATCATTGGGAACTCGGTGTTTTGGGTGAGTTTCTGTTTAGTCGGGCAGCCACTGGGGGCGCTCCTGTACTTTTTTGCTTGGCAGGCGAAATATGGCAGTGTCAGCAAGCTGGAGAATTGACCTCTATCTCGCGATGGTGGCAGTTGGTGATGCGTTGGGGATTGACTGTTGAAAGATAATTGTTAATGCGACGCTGATATATGTTGATTCAATATGCGTGCTTCCATATACTTTAAAGTATCAATTGATCAGGTGATATGACGGTTAATTTAAATCTAGCTCTACCTTCACTTTCAGGAGAGAAAACAGGCACTCGAGAAATCTAATAAACATGAAATTCTCGATCTGGGTTGAACCAGTTTGTGTGGTGCAAGTGTTGGTTATTGCACCCGATTTTAGCGCCATGACGTTTGTTCCTTACGGATAACGCCATTAGCCCTTATTGATTTGCTGTCTATTTAATATGCAGGGTAGCTATAATACTCTATAAAAGCACCGTCAATTCCCTTTCATTCCCAGCAACCATCATATTCTCTGTAAATCTGGAATACGAGCCTTGGCCTGAAAAATTGTCGTATTTGCTCCCAAAGGCTAGAAAGGGTCACGTCGGGGGAACCAATTCTCCCGAGAGCCGAAATGGAGTTGCCAAAGCGCCGCAGGAGGACACATATATCTTAGATATCTGTGTACATCTGCTCCATTGCTGCATGCGCAAGCACACTGATTTCAACATTTGAAGCATTTGAAGTCAACTGAATTCGATCAAAAATCTCCATTTCAATCATGGTTTCAATTACTGTCCCAGACAACTATGGGTAAGCAGAACCATTTGTTTTAATTCCCCCTACGTCATTAAACACTGCTGGGAGAGATCAATTGATGGACGAATTACCGTATTAACCCCTTGCTCTGCGCAGTGCCGTGATCGCCCTCGCCCTCGGCGCCATTCCTTTCCTGTCCTTCATGCAAGGCAACGTCGTGACAACGCTTCGTAAAGACGCGCGAGTTCCGTACCCTCACCATTATGCCACGCAGGAACAGTGCAAGACCAATGTATGTAACGTCTCCATGAACCGCCAGCGTGATTACGAAGTGATTCACAAGCTTACCCTCCATACTCTGCAGCCCAAGGCCGAGCAATTCAACTGCGCCCAGCGCGCACACGGCAACCTGCTGGAGAACATGTCGCAGACGATGCTGTACATCCTCGTTGCGGGTTTGAAATGGCCCCGTGCCACTACTGCCATTGGACTCGTGTGGTTGGTTTCGCGCATGGCTTATGCTTATGGTTATATTTACTCGGGCAAAACCTCTGGTCGAATGTATGGAGCCTCGTTCTGGTTATGCCAGGGCGCTCTCTGGGGCATGTCGGTGTTTGGGGTTGGTGGCGAGTTGCTCAACTTCTTCTAAAGCAGGGGCGTAATCTCCTGGAGGGTATTCGAGAACTGTCTCAGTAATTGGATGGATATGTGCAGTAATAATAATAATAATAATAATAGCTGCGTTATTATATACATCATCATGCCTTATCGGCTGCGATAAGCTTTGTCTGTTACAGTACCTTGTCCCGCGTCACCTTTTTTCTTGTACACACCACCAAGAATTCCCAGCCAACTCAATTCATCTCTTCATTATTCAGTATTGATTCATCTCTGCCTAGTCCTGGAAGTTTTCTTCCTATCTCATAGGCCTTGCTGTTACCTCTCACGATCTTGGAAATAGCGGAAGTCAAAGACTTAAAAATTTATCCGGCTGTACCCCTCGCCCGGCAGCATGTCCTCCTCGTCACGACAGCCGTATGGCGCCCGCGCCAAAAACCATCCTAGTCCCCTCGTCCGCAAGCTGTTCGAAGTTGCCGAAGCGAAGAAGACAAATGTGACTGTTTCAGCCGACGTCACAACTACCAAGGAGCTCCTTGACCTAGCTGACCGTACGTTCACAGATGATCATTCTCATTCCAACCAACCCCCGAGAACAAACCGCAGGCGTAAAGAAATTCTAATCTCATTTCTTACTAGGACTCGGACCGCATATCGCCGTAATCAAAACCCATATCGACATTCTATCTGACTTTAGCGAAGAGACTACAAAGGGTCTGAAGCAGCTAGCGGAGAAGCACAATTTTCTCATTTTCGAAGACCGCAAATTCATCGACATCGGCAATACAGTGCAAAAGCAGTACCATGGCGGCGCATTACGGATATCAGAGTGGGCTCATATTATCAACTGTAGTATTCTTCCTGGTGAAGGCATCGTGCAGGCTCTCGCGCAGACAGCCGCTGCGAAGGATTTCCCTTATGGGCCTGAGCGAGGGTTGCTTATTCTCGCTGAGATGACGTCCAAGGGTTCGCTTGCGACAGGTGCATATACAACCAGGTCGGTGGACTATGCGCGGCGCTACAAGGAATTTGTCATGGGCTTTGTCTGTAATAGATCACTGACCGACGAGCAATCTACCGAGACAAGCAAAGGCGAGGACGAGGATTTTGTCGTATTCACCACAGGTGTCAATCTTTCGTCTGCTGGAGACAAACTCGGTCAACAATACCAGACGCCGCAATCAGCTGTGGCACGAGGAGCAGACTTCATCATTGCCGGACGCGGGATCTATGCTGCGCCGGATCCTGTTGAAGCAGCTAAGCAGTACCAGCAGCAAGGATGGGCGGCCTATCTTGCAAGAGTGGGCTCTCAGTAATTCACATTTACGTAGTATTTGAAGCACAAAAGTTCGACCTATATTTATACCAATCTGATGTTTACTCAATCTACGTCTTCTCATGCTAGAATCTGACAGGAAACTCTGTCGGAAAATTCCGACTTTCGGTATTTAGCAACGAAGCCAACTGAATATAAACACGAGTCAATGAATTGGACTGCGACTAGCAATCATAGCAATAATAAGCCATAATATACTGCTCAGTGCTTACGGTCGAGATTGCTTCGGCGGGGAAGTGGAGCCTGCTCTCAGCGCTATAAAGACTTATCAGTGAGCACTACACAGTTCTCCAACTTGGTTACCTGCCGTTTTGGGCCGAGCATTATCTGCCCCCTCATTCCCCCTTTATCTTTCTTGGGCTGTGCAACACCACTACGGTCTACAAGTCGTGACGAACCGTCCAAAGCTCCGTGCTCAGACTGGCGATACGAGGACACGTCGGCAAATCACCGACATGTCCGGTATTGGGCTGCAGCCTGCAGCTGTCACCCAGAATCTGGATGGCTGCAGAAGAGATAAGCAACGAGACTATGCATGAGCAAAATACCAACCGCAACACTGCATATGACATAACGGGACTGGTGTTCCTTGATGGAGCTTGGTGCTGCCGATGACAATACTCTTCTTATCTGTGCGGGGAAGGGATCGGCGAAGGGATAACATCACCTTTCCCCCCAGTCGTCGCGACACAATAAACATACCATGTTAGTAATGCATTAATTCTCAACCAACCAAGGGCAGAGGAAAGGCTGGTCGTGAATTGTATCAAGATGTCTGCAACTGAAGAGAAATCGCCTGTGGATGTCGAGAAGAATAGTGCACCTAATAAACACATCGACTCGCAAATTATCAAGCACTCCCACGATGCCGATGAAGCTCTGAAAGCCTTTCAAGGCATCGAGGGCCAAGTTATTACCGTCGATGAAGCGACCAATCGGCGACTACTGAGGACCATCGATTGGCATCTGATGCCGATTATGTGCCTTGTGTATGGCATGAATTATTTGGATAGTATGGTCTTGATTCATGGCGAATTCGACTGTCGTTAACACGAAGCAGAAACAACCATATCGTACGCGAGTATTATGGGCCTAAAAACCGATCTGAAACTTGTCGGAAATGACTACCAGTGGCTGGGCAGCATGTTCTATTTTGGTATGTCTATATGCTTGTCTAATCTTGACCTTGGTCTCACTGCCCAGGTTATTTGGGCTGGGAATTTCCTACCACCCAACTCCTCCAGCGGCTGCCCCTAGGAAAGTACTCTGCGATTTGTATTATTCTATGGGGGTTTATTCTGGCGTGCTTTGCGGGGGTCTCGAATTTCGGGGGTGCGGTAGCCATTCGATTTCTCCTCGGCGTTTTTGAAGCTGCAGTTACGCCTGGATTTGCTCTCCTGACCTCGCAGGTACGGTTATCTTCATCGCTTGTAAAGCTTTGTGCTGATGTAATCGCAGTGGTGGACGAAGAAGGAACAGGGCCAGCGTACGGGAATCTGGTTCAGTTTCAACGGCGTGGGCCAAATTGTCGGGGGACTGATCGCATACGGCATCGCTGTCGGAACGCGTGAAAACGGCTCCTCAATCGCACCGTGGAAGATTATCTTTCTCGTAACTGGATTATTGACCATCTGCCTCGGATTCTGCTTCCTCTATCTGATCCCGGACAACCAACTGAATGCACGGTGGTTGTCCCAAGACGACCGGATTCTGGCAGTCGAGCGAGTCCGCATCAATCAGCAAGGAATCGGAAATAAACATTTCAAATTTTACCAATTCAAGGAAACATTGCTAGACCCGATGACGTGGGGGTTTGTTTTTTATGCTCTGGTTGCTGATATCCCGAACGGCGGGATCAGCAATTTCTTCAGTCAATTGGTGCGCATTACATCCAATTCTTTTACGAAGAAAGTGACTAATCGTCACTAATCTATCCAGATTGTCAGTTTCGGCTACACCCCAGAGCAGAGTTTACTCTACGGCACACCTGGTGGCGGTGTCGAAGTGATTGCGCTGATCGTAAATGGCTTTCTGGGGGACTATACCGGCCAGCGTATCCTCTGCAGCATGGGCGGCCTAGTGTGTTCCATTGTCGGCATGGTCCTCATCATCGCCCTGCCATTGACCAACAAGGTTGGCAGATTGCTCGGCTACTACATGACACAAGCAAGCCCAACACCCTTCGTCGCGATCCTATCCCTTATTTCGTCCAACGTCGCGGGATACACCAAGAAAACAACCGTTGCCGCTCTCTATCTTATTGCATACTGCGTAGGAAATATCATCGGTTCGTCCCCTCCACCTTCATCTCGATCTTTTTTTTGCATCCGAATAATGTAATAACGGATTCTAACCTCCCCAGGCCCCCAGGTATTCCGGCCAGGCGACGCCCCGCGCTACGTCCCAGCTGAAATCACCATTGTGGTATGCTATGGGGTCGCTCTTATTGATCTGGCGTTTATATGGTGGTGGTATCAAAGACAGAATAAAAAGAAAGCAATGATCAGGGCGAGTGCGGAGTATGTGAGGATGGAGAATCAAGAGTATGTTTATCAATTAATGTTTGTGAGCATATGCTAACTGGAGTAGGTGGCTTGATTTGACGGATAGGGAGAACCATGAGTTTGTTTATACGCTTTGATTTGATTCTATGAGATTGTGATGAATGTGATGAATAATTAGCAAGATTTGAATTGGTGAAGGCTTCTCTGATATTCCGAACAATGTTTTCAATTTAATGACAGTAACGTTAAACAAGCACATTGCTTCTATTTACGGTTATCTTTTGATTACCCGATTTGGAAGGGTACCAATTATCTAGCCACCGCCTTTAAAAACGGCAGAATTATCTAAACCCCCAATCTACCTCACCGCCTTCCTTTCTAGAATTTTTTATCTATCTTTATCACCGTCAAAAATCTCACCTCGTCTTCACGAGTATACTGAAAAAGCCCATTCAAAACGTCAAAATGGTCCGCCAACTCAAACACCACGAGAAAAAGTCCATCTCCCATATCCCCTCTCCAACAAAAAACCTTACCAACTAACCCGAATATCCACCCAGACTCCTCCGCAAAGTAAATTTCATCACCTACAAATCCGACGGCAACCACCGTGAACACGCCATCCGCGCACGCTACTACCTACAAGGCTCCCTCGATTATCAGAAATACAGTCAAATATGCGGCAAACTCCGGTCGCTGGCCCACAAACTCTCAACCCTAGACCCGGACGACGCCTACCGCAGAAAAATTGAAAGCCAGATGTTAGAAAAGTTGTGGGCGATGGGCATCCTCAAGCAGAGCCGTGAGCAGGGCGCCGGATTGTCGGTTGTGGAGCGCGAGGTTACGGTGTCCGCGTTTTGTAGGCGGCGGTTGGGCGTGTTGATGACCAGGAATGGGATGGTGGAGGATGTGAAGACGGCTGTTTCGTTGTGAGTTTCTTCTACCGAGGTTTTTTTTGGGGGGGAGGGGGAAGAGGGTGTGCTGATAGGGGTAGGATTGAGCAGGGGCATGTGAGAGTTGGGACGGAGGTGGTTAATGATCCGGCATTGTGAGTGTGCTAGTACTGTAAGAGACTTGGTGGGATGACTGCTAATATGGTTATGCTAGTCTTGTCACGAGAAGTATGGAGGATTTTGTCACCTGGGTCGATTCGAGCAAGATTAAGCGGACGATCATGAAATATCGGGATAATCTCGACGACTTTGATTTGATGGCTTAGGTTTCGATTTTTTTTTATATTTGCATAGCGAGGTGTTGGGAATTTATGTTTTATATGGAATTAGTGAAGTGAGTGTCAATTTTTCAATCACTATGTACATGTCATGGCAAGTCATAAATAGTATGCAGCTGGGTATCATCAACGATGTATGCAGTAACTCCGTGTTCTGTATGCGAATCGAAATCGTCAAACTAGAATCGAATCTTACGTTTGTTGTTAGTATTAGTGTGGAAATTATTAGCGATTTGTGGCAGCTAAAAGCAAGACCATTTCCGCTTCTCGAGCTTTGGACCAGATGTAAGCCCGTCAGTTCTCTGATCCAACTCCTCCTTTTCGTCCGGTATATCCATACGGAAACGTCGCACGCTGCCTTCATAGTTGGGTTTCCCGTCTTCACGGGTCTCGAAGAACGGTGTTCGCGAGTCTGACGAGTGGAAGCAGCGAGGCGTGATTCGACGCCAGATCCGACGAATGCCCTTGTTTGACCGATCAATGGCTTCGTATTCGCGTCGACGGGTGCTGGGTGATGTCCAGTCGATCACAGTCGCGGGGACAGGGTCGTATGGGGTCTGATCTGGCTCTGAGTGAACATTGCTCATTCGTCGAAGCCGGCGGACGGATAGTAGATCTTCCTCGGAGATGTCGCCGTCATGGAGGAAGCCAACAGGGAACGAATGCGAGCGTTGGGATTGCATGATAGGTGACATGGCCGGGGAAGTAGCTGTAGACTGGGGGTAGGTTTCATCGTGAGATGTTACTATCGGGTCGGCAGCCATCCCGATATCTTGGAATAGTCGACAGCTATCTCGATGCAAGGCCAACAGCTCGTCCCGTTTTTGCGATGACATCTGGATGCTGTTATTGCGTGATGGGCTGGCGGGATGGTTTGTTTTGACAGATGCGGTCCCACGGCGCTCTCTTCTCGAGGTTCCAGCAGTACTCGAGGATGGCGACCGAGGCGCGCGTTGAGAAGTCGATGATGCCCGTGAGGGAGACGTTTTTGATTTTTGGGTTGCTTTATTTTCGGGCTGATTGTTTGTACTGTCCGAGGACCCAGTCGACTGCTTTGGATTAGGGGCTGCCATGCTGACGGGGTCCTCGCTGTCTGAGGAAATGTCGATGACTTGGATGGCGCTGTAGAAGGTCTTGGTGTCTGAAGTATCAGTCAGACACGGTGAGAGCGAGGCGGCGGTGGTGTTGTCGACCAGCGTCTTCCATGCCGCGCTGCCGTGATGAGCTGTGGCAGTGAGATACTGGGGGTTGACAGAAACAGGAGGCGAATACGGTTTATCTGTAAGATGTATGGCGAGGAGGCTATGATGAGGGTGATGATGCATGTGAGGCGGTTTGCATGTGAAAGGGAGGAGCGCCATGCGATCTGCACATGCCGCACGTAATAATATCCCAATAGCAGGTATGCACGTAGTGAGTGCCCGGTCAATAGAATGATTGGTATTTAATGTTATCGCCTATTTATCGAGCCAACCAGAGTTCGTGGATGGCGCAGCGATGTATAATCGAGATGGGTTGAACTTGAACCCTTGGAAAAGAAAACAAGGAAAGGACAGAATAGAACAGAAGAGAGAAAAAAGAACAAGAAATGCGAGGATGAGCCGAATAAATCACTTGATAAGCGATCACAAGAGAGGCAGGAGGCAGGGCAGGACCGGCAAGAGCCAAAACCGGAAGGAGTATGCCCTGCTTTGCATACAATTTATTGACTACTTGCTACTTTTGCACGCACTGAGGGGTCAGAACCTTAAACACACTCCACGCCGTCGTCCCTCCACAGTCACACCGTCTCGTTCTCCTCCATCGCACGGCTTTTGATCGAGTCTTGCCACTGCTGCTTCTAGCCTAGTCTCGGCGTGATTTGCGAGACGTTGAGAGGCTGGAGCGAATCGCCATGCCCAAAGTAGAGCCCGTGCTCACTTGACCGCAACAAAATGGGAGCCCGCTGCCAGCATGGCAATAACCCACCAACATAGGATCAATTAGTGAACAGGAATTCTAGCGCCGTCCCTTGCAGATCGGCGCCTCTGTTTCACCGCGGTCGCCTCCCCGTCTGCAGTTCGCATCGCCCTGCATCTGCACTGGGTCTGGCTTATTCTTGTCTGTCTAGACTGCGACTTGCTACATCCTGAAGTTGACGGCAAGCAGCGACTCTTCTGGCAAGATGAAGCATTCTCGGGGTTTGGTCCGTGTCACTGAGGGGTCAGTCATGTGGGTGTGTCCAAGTGTCCAAGGAATGCAGCATCCCCACCTCAAGCTTGGCGCGACATTTTCACCGCGATCCATCACCATCCATTTCTGAAGCGGTGAATCACAATCCGACCGCTCGCCATGTGGCTGTCCGAAATCGGCTTGTCTAGATCGCTGCCGGTGACCAGTCCGTCCGTACTATGCTATCCTAAGATTCAGAATGGTGCAGCGGAAATCCCGCCGCCCAGTGGAGTTCCCAGCGGCTCCTCCCGATGTCACTTGCACTGTCCTCGATGCTACATCTGAGATAATACATCCTTGATTTACACTGGGCCGGTCAGCAATCACCTAGCCTTGTAAACAACCCATTGATCTATAATTAGATATGTCCAGAGCACGAGAGAATAGAAAGACGGAAGAGAAGAAAGAATAACGCTGTCGGCAGCTATTACTACTTAGAAGTCGGTTGTCTTTAGCTTCAGGTTAAACCCGTCTTTGATTTCTTCCATCGCCATGATAGGGTTGATATTTCGCTACTCTTTTCCCATGCCTTTTATCAACTTCCCTGCGCTCTCACATCAGTGGAAAATTCGAGGATAAACATGTAATTATTGACACGACAACTATACAAGTACTATTGCACTACCACTTAAATACCCCGCAACGAAATGGTCTTTTTTCTACAGCCGAGTTGCCACTTTGAAACTATTGCTTAGCGTTTACTTTGAGGCCATGTTGACAGCTGCTATCGAAGGTGACAACAAGGAAAAGTCGGCTCCTCACCCAGATAGTCATGAGGGAAGAGAAGCTAGCACCAAACCGCTAACAGCCCAGAAGTAGTTTCCAAGCTTGTCAGTGTGAACTTCATGATGTTTGTGATTAGAATGAATAGCCATGACATGGTTATTTCCTCCGTGGGCCGAATCCGAAAATTGACATTTAGGTGGACTCTCACGTGCTGCTACCAGAGTGTTAATACCGTACATTCATCCAGCATACCACATCGGTCTTTTGCTAGTATGGATTGTCTACCTATCGAATTTTCTAGGATGGCTATTTGCTTCCTTCACCAATATCAATCTTAGCTTGCGGATAGACACTGGTGGATCTTTGATCGTTGGTACTCTCGTTCAGGGAATCGCGTTCGTCCTCATATGCTGGAAACCGCTGTTTCCTCTATTTGCCATCGCCTTTTCCTTTGCCGGCGCCGGAGCTGGATACCAGGATGCGAAGACATATGTCTTCGTTACTGGTTTGCACAACACCCATCGTTGGCTGGGACTTCTCCATGCTGTCTATGGGTCCGGCGCGACCATCAGCCCGCTTGTTGCGAATGCCATCGCATCTAATACCCTCTACTGGAACTATTACTACCTAGTTACTCTCAGTTTAGCCGTTCTAAATACATGCCTAGCCGCATGCTCATTTCGTAAGTGTCTTTTCAGACCAATTACCGAGAGAGCCAAAAACACTACGGGGACAGAGCTGAAACGAGGAAGAACCGTACCATCTGGATACTCTGTTTATTTTTCTTCGTCTATGTGGACGCTGAGGTTACCACTGGAGATCCGTATTGAAATTCCCTTTTTTTTGGACTATTACCGACCAAAAGTCAAAGCTTGGCTTGTGGAATATGTTATTGTCATAAAAAAGGGCAATCCAAGCAAGATTGGATATGCCGAAACTGGATTCTGTGCCGGTCTCACACTCGGAAGAATTTTCCTTGCTGACATTACGGAGAAATTTGGCGAGAGACTTATGATTCTCGTATATATTTTAATATCAATTGGATGCCGGTTGATGATCTGGTTTATTCCCAATATTAGTACGAACGCTGTAATCGCTAGTCTTTCAGATATACACATTATACACCGACTACAAGAACTTTCTCGGTTTGATTTTAGCTATTATTAACGTTGCTAACAGGGTTTTTTCTCGGCCGCTTTTTCTCGTGGGTTTGTCGGTCATGATAGAAAAATTGTCTCTAGAACTGTATATATAGGAGGAGTAGGTAAGAGGAAAAGAGACGCCACATATATCGAGAAGTTGACCAAGTTGTCCGATTTTGAAAGGTTTACGGCGAGCATAGTTTCAGCTGGATCTGCTGCGTTTCCTTTTATCACCGGCGCTATAGGATCTACGGCCGGGGTTAAAGTTCTGCAGCAGGCCGGTGATGGTAGGGCTTCTCGGCGCAATGTCGGTGTTTTGGATATTGGTGCCTAGAAATCAAGCGAGCTAGTAGAAACTGAAGAAAATTCGATACTAAACAATACTGGACTAGTGCTCTATCTCACTAAAACTGATATTTCCAATGTTGCACGAGCAAAAGGGAGATTAGGGCTCGGGCGGGCAAGCGGGTATTTCTTATTTTCAACCTTCCGTCACAATTCTTCTGGTCATTGCTCGACCAGCAAAATTGAAACACTATCATCCCTCGAACTCGGCCTTAACTTACCATGGCTCAATAATACTCATAGTGGATTACCCCTTTTTCAATATCTTGTTCTTGGCAATTAGTACGGTAGGGCAATGAACCGGTTCCCTGCCACACGAGTCAGGCAACAACATTTCAACCTCCCCTGGACCGGACCGCACTAAAGCAGGAAACTCCAACAGTAAGTATAGAGTTATCTATAGCTAGCCGATTTGATTTAATGTGCCGCCCCACTTGATGTCATCACTGGTCGAATAATGTTTATACCTGCAACATGTGCCCCGCTCAGAAATGTTGCTGGCTAGATATAGTGGAATAGAAAGAATGGTACCTGAGCAATTGTCCAATAACCGGCTTTGATGAGGTGAAAGCTGTAGCTTAGCTGCTCGAAAGACTGGCCCAAGCTCCTTATAGGGCTCAATAGCTCTGGTCTAGTTAGACTAGATATATGCCGTGTGGCTGAGCAGACCAGTTCCATACTGAAACAACTTGAGAAGGTGAGGGAGATGGAGATTATTCAAGGGGATGAAACCAGAAAATATGAGAAGCAGGCAGACACATTATTGAGAACCTCTCTGTGCAGTGGATATAAATACCGGGAAGGCTGCGACCTGATCTCAGACAATCACGCTCAGAAGCTCTCTATCATAATCAATCAGCATGTCAGGACGACCCCAGAATGTGGGCATTAAAGCCCTGGAGATCTACTTCCCGAACCAGGTATGATGCTTTGTACATATGTACCTTGGCATATATATCTCGAACATTACTAACAAGAGCTATGTAGTATGTCGACCAGACAGACCTCGAGAAATACATGGGTGTAAGCGCCGGAAAGTTCACCCTCGGACTTGGGCAAGCCACCATGGCATTCTGCGACGACCGCGAGGGTAATTTTATTATCCACGGGTTCGGGGGGTAGCTCACTAACCTTATACTTATAATCAGACATCTACTCCATCCTCCTAACAACCGTTTCCTCGCTCCTAAAAAGATACTCCATCTCAGCAACATCTATCGGCCGTCTCGAAGTCGGCACAGAAACCATCCTCGACAAAGCCAAGTCCTGCAAATCCGTGCTGATGCAACTGTTCTCGCCTAGCGGCAACAACGACATCGAAGGCATCGACACCATCCATGCCTGCTACGGTGGCACAAACGCACTCTTCAATGCCGTTAACTGGATTGAGTCGAGCTCCTGGGACGGCCGCGACGCTATCGTCGCCATGGGCGATATCGCGCTGTACGATACCCCGGCTGCACGACCAACAGGCGGTGTTGGATGCGTGGCAATGCTGATTGGACCTGATGCTCCCTTGGTGGTTGAAGGAAGCTCGAAGACGAGTTGGATGCAGCATGCGTATGACTTTTACAAACCCGATTTTGGACGTGAATATCCCGTGGTGGATGGCCATTATTCGAATACTTGCTATCTAACCGCTCTGGAGGAGTGCTACCGGGGTTATCAAGCCAAAAAGGAAAAATCAACAACTGGAGAACAACCCCTAAGCAATAGGCTGGATGCATTCGATTACATGATCTTTCACGCGCCGTACTGCAAGCTGGTAGCCAAATCCTACGCGCGACTCTTATACCAGGACTATCTTCACAACCCTAGCAGCGCCGTCTTTAGCGATGTCCCCGCTGGCATCAAGGAGATTGACCATGAAACCTCGCTCACGGACAAGACCATCGAAAAGACATTCGTCGCCCTGTCCAAGGCCAACTTCGCAACTCGCGTGCAGCCATCGCTGACTGCAGCCACGTTGTGCGGAAACAGCTACACGGCGAGCGTGTACTCATGCCTCATCAGCTTGATCTGCAACATACCCAGCCCGCGGCTTCAAGGCGCCACGGTGGGAGTATTCAGCTATGGCGGGGGCTCAGCGAGCACATTGTACACGATTCGAGTCCGGGGCGACGTGGACGTGGGTGGAATTGCGGAGAAAATTGATCTCCATCGTCGACTTGAGGGTAGACTTCGGGTGTCGGCTGAGGAATATAACCAGGTTCGTACGCCGCACATGAAAAAAGAAAAAAAAAATTAAATGTTTTCCCATTCTGTCCCTAACTACTAACACGGAAATACAGGCATGTACCCTCCGCGAACAAGCCCATCAGCAAAAGAGCTTCATTCCCAAAGGCTCCATCGATCGTTTGTCCTCGGGTACGTACTATCTAACCGAGATCGACGAGGCTTTTCGTCGCAAGTACGCCGTCAAGGAATCCAACTAGGCATATTCCATTCATGGAGGAAGTTACTGCCGATTACACTGCATGCCAATAATAGAAAAGCTTGTATGGACTAGATGTAGCTTGCGTTACAAAGCAACCCCTCTTTCTTTTCTTTTTTCTCTTCTGATATCGATCTGCCGCCGAGAAACTCCGTAGTTTGTATCGAGATGCTGCAGAAAAATACATACCTACGTACGTACGTACATGTACACTAATATGACAAAAGTGTGAATATAGTATGAAGACTTTCTATCTATCTTTCATCTGCATTTACATCAATTTATGTCAGATTAATTTTAGGCTTCAAATGTTCTGGGGGCGGGGGGGCTTAGATAACGCAATAAAGTTCAAATATTATTAAATCTCGATATGGGGGACAGCTGATGTCCTGAAGCCAATCCACTTTTATGCTACAATGTTCAAACTTTTGTCATCTTAATGTACTCGTGAAGTAGAAATAACCGAATAACCCTAAAATTTATCAAAATACGGATCTGGACACCGTCATCACATGCATGCATGCATAGCATGACGCACGTTCCAGTCGTCTAATTATTCACTCTCACTTTCATGTGGAGAATCCACAGAGACTACGGGACTTCCCGTGTCCAGTATTAAACAATTACAGCCATTCCTGCTGCGTTTTCGTCCTGTTGATGATGGCCAAGCTTATTCTCGGGTAGAGTCGTGACAAGTTGGGGTGTAAGTCTGGGGTAGTTAGGAGATGCCGAGGCTCGAAAATTACATAGTGCTTTTGATTATATCCAGAGACTAGTGTAGTGTATCTAATACCAAGAAATAGAAGGGTATTGTAGCGTCAATATCGTATCCCAATAATCCAACAATGCAAGAACCCACTGAGCCTGTGCTACACAATGCCCATGCCCGAAACAACTAGTCCAAAACGTTAACGACCGAAACTAATTCTATGGTCGATGCAACTAAGCGCAACCACCTCTGGTGTCGCGAAATGTCCCGATAGATCATCTTATCCTTTTGCTTTCTTCTGTTTTATTTACAGTTTAGCGTGCTTGTCCTCCTCTAGCCCATTGGCAAAGTAGCTATTGCCGTTTGGGAATGGACGCCCGATGGATGACAGTAGAGCGCCTACTTCCCGTTCAAGCGAAGCAACCTCTGAGTGAGGACTATACATGCGGGTGCGGATCCAGGCATCCAGGTCAGCATCGCTCAGCCCATGGATGCCAGTCTCCCGATCAACCTTGGCTTCCTGGGCCGCACGGATCACATGTCGTGCGACAACAACGCTCACGTCCCGGATTCTCGTGATATCGGGATATAGCAGACCCCGAGCGAGTTCTTCCGAGGTCATACAGTGCGCGAGAGCTTCGCCAGAGGCGAAGATCATGCTATCCGTGACCTCAACAGATTTGGAAAGAATGGTTCCTAATCCAATACCAGGAAACACGTACATGTTGTTACCTTGACCACCGTAGTGGATCTTGGTTTCACCCGCAGAATTGGTGAACGTAACGGGAAGGAATGGAGAACCTGAAGCAAACAATGCCCGGCCATCAGTGTGTGTGATTGCTGCTTCCAGGTCGCATTCAGATTGTGATGAAGGGTTCGACAGAGGGAAGATAATTGGCTGTTCATTCCACTGAGCCATCTTCTTCAAGATTTCCGGCGTAAAAACACCGCCTAGAGTGGAAAGACCCATCAACATCGTCGGTTTCACGTGGTCAATAGTCTCTTCCAAGGTCTTGAATTGCTGGCCATTGTTGTCCTTGCGGGCAAAGTAGACTTTGTGGTCCGCAAGGCGGTCTCCACGGTCCGCGGTGACAAGGCCCTTAGTGTCAACCAGATAAAAACAAGCTTTGGCCTCATCTTCAGTCAAGCCTTCGCGAACAAAGTAGTCAACAATTTGCTTAGCTACACCGACACCAGCACTTCCAGCTCCCAAGAATACAGCACGCTGATCTTTGGGAGGAACACCAGACCGTTTTACGGCGTTCATGACTCCTCCCAGGATGACGGCCCCAGTCCCTTGGATATCATCATTGAAAGAAGTATATCTGTGACGGTACCGCTCAAGAGCAGGGAATGGGTTTTTGAAGTCTTCAAACTGAATGACGATGCCAGGCCAACGCTCGGTAAGAGCTGCCATAAGCTCGTCGAGGAACTCCTGCTCTTCCTCCGGTGACACCTTATCTCGTCGACTGCCCAAGTACAAGGGGTCTTCACGAAGAGTTTTGTTGCCTGTACCCAAATCCAAGGTCAACGGAAGAGTAGCCTCGGGACGAATACCAGCACAAGCGGTATACAAAGCAAGCTTGCCAATAGGGATCCCCATGCCATTAATGCCAAGATCGCCGAGACCAAGAATGCGGGAGCCATCGGTGATCACAGTGATTTCGACAGTAGGTTGCGGCCAATTTGATATCACAGCAGCGATATTGCCCTTATCTTCGTAGCTCAAGTACATGCCTAATAAAATCAGTTTCTGCTATACGCCATGCAATCCAGCACTTAGACTGACCTTCTGGCTGTTGGTAGATCTCAGACCATCGCTGGCATGCCTCGCCGACAACTGGGGTGTAGATGAGAGGGGTCAATTCCTGAATGCAATTAGAACGCGGTGCTCTTTATTATTGGATTACTGTATAGCTCACTCGAATGTGATCCGTGATGAGACGGTAGAACAGGTGGACATTATTTTTGCGGATTGTGCTCAGATAGAGGTATTTATCAATTGCGGTCTGCTTTAAAGCGAGTTGTGCCAGACCTAGGGTAGATCAGCAGGAATTCTTTTTTGGGCAACACTATAGGTACGCACATCTCGTCTTCTGGGTTTCGTAGCTCTCTGCGCGAGGAGGCGTGAGACCATATGTGCGGAGGTATTTGCGGATATAAGGGGGGTTGGCGGTATCGAAGGTGCCTTCTCTATTGACAAAAAAACTGGTGAGTGGTCTGTTTACCAGAACAGGTCAAGATACTTACGATTGACCGGCAATGCCAGTATGAGGTAGATGGTGAGCTGAACGCTGCTGATTGCTGGGCAGCGAGGGTAAAATTGTGCCAGGCATGGTGGTTCTTTTTTTCGACAAGGAGGCTTCGGAGGCTTGAGTCACTGGGGATGGAGTTGGGGCGGTAGCAGACAAGGACGTTGAAATGCACAATTTACCAACTTTGTGGGCAGACGCAACTCGATGGGGAGGCACGCGATTATGTATACGGCGGAACATGTCCAGACGCGGGCAACAATATGAGGAGAAGTAGAAGGGGCCCCTGAGCTGATTGACATGTGCGTGACAAGGCTCACACATGAAACCAGAGTAGGATCGTCTCGAGCTTCGTGGTCATCAAGGAGTTCGTAGGTTTGGACATCGGGAAGACTCGGGGGAGTAGAACGGGGGTCGCGGTGCTGGCGTTAGCCCTAGAGGAAGCGGGGATGCAGGACCCATCCAAGGAGATCGGTTCATGGGGAGTAGCTTCGAGTAAGCTTCATGGCAGAAAAAAAGCCGTGGCGCTAGGTCAGCGCCTGGATCTGGACACGAAATTTCAAATTTGACACCAGCTGCGGCCGCCAACCACGGCCGGGCTGCCCGAGAAGCCGGGACGCTAGTGGCTGGACGTCGACTCGGGGTGCGAAGCTTTCTCTCGGCAGGCGCGTGTACTACCGTGCAGCAGATGCAGATGAGGGATTAATGACAGAAAAAGAAACTGGAGATAATCATCATCCTGCATCCCTTGCAGGAGGAGACCAAGAATTCACGCACATCAACAGCAATACGATGAGACCGTTGGGAAGGTAGTCGGGGAAGCTGCGAATGCCAGCCGGCCCGAACAGGACAGAGTGGAGCTGTTGGGCCGGCGCCAGCCAATCGTCGCCGGCCTGTTTCTGGAAACAAACGAGAGAAGACTACGGGAACCCGCCTCTTTCCCGCTGCGGTTTAGCTCCCGGGATAATGTCCAATCAGCGGGCCATTTTTTCGACCACAGTCAACCTGGGCGGCCTCCCATTGGCCACCATACACATTATTATTAAGTTATTATCTATTAGTGCATATTATTATTTAACCCCAAAGTATTATGATTTATCGGGAAGCACAGAATTTGTTGGGGACTCTGATCGATCACTCAGACACAACCACACAATAGTAAACCAGTAACTGTCTTTCCTCCGGGGCAACCTCCGGCCCAACAGCAAGATATATCTCGGTCACTATGGAGAGTACAGTATCGGTCGAGAACTGCTTCAGAAACAGACTCATAGCTTCATACTAATGCCTGGCCTTGCAAGCTCCTAGCTCGCGGTTTCAGGACAATATGAGACGGCTAGTCGATGGAAGAGCTACGACATGCAATTTAGCTGGCGGCGTTGGCGCCGATGCGGGTCTTCTTCAAGTCGCGTGGTGGCCGCCAAGATGTTCCCTCAGCCTTTCCAGCGTCTAAGTCGAAGCGAAGCTGTACGTAGTGCGTCCTCGTTTTTTTTCGGTGCTTTTTGTTTTCTGCCTTTCATTCGTCGTGTATTCCTCGCCTTGGTTCGTGATTATTCTTCTGCCTGCAGAATGTCTGACGACTACATCTCAGCCCCGGTCTACAAATATGTCCTACCGTCTCATCGACACTAATGATGATTGTGGGTGGCTGTTCCGATTGGACCCGTCCTCCGAATCCACTGTTGAAGGGGCCGCGGGCTATTTTGTCTTTGAGTCTTGACTAAGCTGACTTGGGCTCCAAATTCAAAAGGGGCAATAGTAATACTCATTAGGCAACGGTTGTGTACTAATTATTAATTGATACTACACTTAAAGTCACGACATGCCAACACGGCCCGAACAACATTGAAGGGGAAGCAGTCCTAAGTGCGGAGTAAGTTTAAAGTGTTGTAGCTTGTAGCTATGGAAGATGAAGTTTGTCACGACTTCTGAAGTTATGTGTCAGCCACCGGAAAATGTCCGGCTGGTTTCCACTTCTGTTTTTTTCTGCCCATAATGACTCATCGTGAAGGAGTAATCAGAGTCGGATGCATATTTCGGCATTTCAGTTTTGGTTATCGCGACTGCACAGCACACAGCACACACCAATGAAGAATTTGATCTTTAGTTCTCAACTGTTGAATATTCTACTCATAACTCTTGACTCACTACGGAGTATATCCCGAGATTTTATCGCCCCATCGCCGTTCGCCATGGTCGATCTAGAGCTGGAGGCCGAGCTAGCCTTTTCAGGTTAGCTGCCCGTGTAAACATTCATAGCCAGACTGAATCTCAAGGCCCTTCTGTATCTGCACTATCAAAATGCAGAGCTAGTCTCATCCAGCAGGGCCTTTCAGTCGTACGTTATTTATGTAAATATAGTCATCATAAACATCCTAGCTGGGGAAAAAAAGGAAAATTGCTCCAACTGAGACTCATTTTCAGGACAATTGCGAGCCAATGCTAACCAACTACATCATTGGGAATAGCCCAAGTAGAATTTTTTGTTAATATTCTCTTATCAGGGAATGAGACATCTCGAGCCGACACTGAACAATGCCCTAAGCAGGCCATATTCATTGAGCAAGCCCGCGAACGAGCGTCTCAGACTTTAAGCAAGTGCCGAAGTGGCTAGCGCTTTGCTGGGCTCCACACAAGCTCTGAGCATCAGCGGTAAGTGATGTCAAGGCCAATATTCCACCATGCTGTCAAGCAAATAATGACAGAGATTTAATTCTTGACTGTATATGTAGCCGTCCAAGAACTTAAACAGCTCCAAACACCACGGGCATGCAGCATCTGCATAAGCGAGTGAATTGTTTGCACCAATGGGCAGGTGCGATTCCAAGGCGGGCGGCTGTCAACAGGGAATCCAGGGCAACGTCATGCTTCATCACCCAGCCTCTCCTCTCCCCTTCTTCACACGCCACAACCGCTGAATGGAACGAGCCCGTCGCTTTCTCTAATCCGATAAAGGCATATTGTTTCCATCAATAATTTTCATGTTCATTCCGTTGCGAGACTGTACGGTTTTCCCTTGAACAGCTACTCCCCCACATTGCATGACGCGCCACGCCATCCACCTTCCAACTCATTGACATTGACATTGACATCGCAATCATGTCGTCTTGCTGCGGTCGCAGAAAGCCGCAGCGCAGCCGAGATGCTGATACCGAGCCCCTGCTGCCTATATATGAAGATGAAACTGCTCGACAGCGTCAGCTGCACCAAAAGCTTCATTCCTATCAAATGTTCAAGGCCTTGTCCGAGGGTTACATGCCATCCACCGAGCAAGTCATCGCCAATTTACGCACACTTCTGGCTTCAGATGTTCTGAACCCCCGGGTGGAGGATTTGAGCGACTCGGGCAGACAGCTAGCCCGAGATGTCAAAATCTTCTTTCGAGTTTTCATCGAGCTCCTTCGAGAGAAGAATAACGACGATCAGCTTCAAGAGTTTCTATGGTATCTCTCAAAATCCAGGGCATCATTAGATACACCGAAACTAGTCAGTCAAGCTTCCCGTGCTAAAGGTGACGCTGATATGCGTGCCGGTAAGTTCCCAAACAATCATCGTGGTTATTCATCGCATAACATTTTTATAGCATACGATAGTCTTCGCACAGTCGGGAACTTGCTTCTCACCAATGCTGATTTCCGATTATTCCTTGATGATATCGCCACAGTCGGCCGTCAGGTTTTCGCTGATACTAGCCATTCCGTGTCCGAAGCCGCCCATCAGGTAGCAGAGGTTGCTGAACCTTCGCGGGAGGAAATGTCCAAGGTCAAAGGTGCTGGTGCGGATGAAGGAAAACATCCATCTAAAGATGATCTTCGCGGGGAGCTGAATCTCATCACTGCCACTGCTGAAGAAGGTATTGCTGATGCTGGCAAAACAGCTAAGAAAAGCGCTGAAGAACATCTCTCCGGTGAGTATAGAGATGCATTGCTTCACCGTTTGAAGCAAACGGTTTTGAAACTTCGAAATCGAGATGATTATTCAGACTCGGTCTCAACACTCTCGAAACTTGTTCAGCGGTATGGTTTAATATACTCAAACGCCGCGGAGAATACTGTCAACGCAATTGATGAAGATATCGACATTAACGCAGACTTGAAAAATGCAGTCGATCGCTTCTGGGTATTTGTTCGATCTTTTGGTGACGTTGAAGAGTGGAAGTTACTAGAAGAACGTTTTCATAATGTCATGAGGCACTCTTCAAAAGACCCGGAGTTTGAATCTTTGATATCAAGTCTTGGTGCATCCCTCCAAGAAATGCTAATCGATCCCAAATTCTTTGATTCAGCCTCCGAGCGTCTCGATGAATTGACCAAAATGACTAAAAATGTGGGTTCTGAAACAACTTTACGTGCTGACATCGATGCTTTCTTGCACCAAACGAGACGAGCTCTGCGCGCTATACGTGAAGATGCTCCACTGGTGAAGTTAGTCGCAGCAACAAAAAAGATCTACCACAACTTGTCCAATGTATACAATGACCGAACAAGCACATTAGTTGCTGATGTCGCACATGTTTTCCTTCCTCTACTGGTTCGCAGTATTCAGCATATCCCTATCCCAAGACTAGAAATCTCGATCCCGGAAATGGATCTGTTAGTGGAAAATTTGGTTCTGGAGCCTGGGAGGACAGTGAACCAGTCGTCATTTTTTCCATTCAAAGTTCTAGTCTCTTCTAAAACTGATATGGAATTGGCTAAGGTCCATTCAAAGAAGGCTCACACAAACATGAAAACTATTATTACAGTAAGTTTAAAAGGTCTGAACATCAGTGCATCCGAATTCGGGTATTGGATTCGTGCACACAGTGGACTATTGTTCCGGTTTGGCGACGAAGGTATCGGGAGCTTCTTCCTCGATGAAAGGGGCATCGATGTGTCTATCGACCTGGAGATTGGGAAGGACCGGCTTGCGCATTTGGTCACTCTTCGGGGTGTTCGTGTGCATGTGCACAAGCTGGACTACAAGATCAAACGTAGTCGGTGGAAGACTTTGCTATGGCTTGTCAAGCCCTTTTTAAAGCAGCTTATTCGCCGATCACTGGAAAAGAAAATCGCCGAGTTTGTCGTTTCTATGGTTGTGACTATTAACCGAGAGCTAGTATTTGCTCGGGAACGTCTGCGTGCCGTCAACATTGCCAACCCTCCAGATTATGCTACTTTTATCAGGGCTCTACTAGCACGGCCGCAAGTCTATGCTAACCCCAATATTCATCGACGAATTGCAACAACCCCCCAAAGGCCGGTGTATTCAAGGGAATCTATGCACCAGGTAGTATTGTCAAAGTATGGAAGGAGGAAGCTGAGCAGGCGCAGGAGGCCATTGAGCGAGGCGATGAGAGTAGTGGCCTGCACTTGACATGGCGCAACGAAATTTTTGACGTAAATGCAACGACACTTTCATAAAACCGTGGAAAGGAAGCAATAATATGGGCTGTAGTTTTTCTCAGCTGCTTGTTTCTATTTTTTTATAGTATATCGACAGCTGGAGTATCTTGAGTTTTCATGTATAGGGTCACTCAATTTCCGAGTTTTTTTCATAAATACAACTTAGCACAGCTTTCACTATATACCTAATTTTACCATGGTTCTGTAATTGAATCAATAGACTTCCAGCCTGTCTTTTTAGGGTGTAAATATCACGTGACTGACCCATTCCCGTCCTGCGGAGGATATCCCGTACGGCCACCTAAACCATCTTGGTGTTAGATCTTTTTGAGATGCGCAGCCTTCACGCCTTTCCACGTGGCTTCAAATTCCCAGGCAGTTCACTCGGTATGAATGCATATACCTGAGCCCGATTCTTTGGACGAGCACTACAGGATCGCATTGTGAATCTGTAATAGCCTCGTGAGTGGACACAAAGTGTACCAAGGACGGACATCAACACCCAATACCTTTTAGCATTGCAGCCGTCGACTACGATACGATCATATTGAAAACACGACAGCACATTCCGAATATCCTCGACTCGAGGACAAAGCATCAGCATGCTTTCTTTTCATATAATAGCAGTGATATCTGTCTTACTGCTTCTCCCTTTGGTTCTATGTGCAGAGGACTACTACAAGATCCTCGGGGTGGACAAGTCAGCATCAGACCGGGACATCAAGCGCGCATATCGCACGTTAAGTAAAAAGTTCCATCCGGACAAGAACCCGTTCGTTTCTCCTTCAAAACAAGATTCGATAAACGCCGAAATGCTGATTTGTATTTTACAGAGGCGATGAATCCGCAAAGCAAAAGTTCGTCGACATCGCCGAAGCGTACGAAGTATTATCTACATCGAGTTCACGCAAAATCTACGATCAGTATGGCCATGAGGGTCTAGAACAACACAAGCGGGGTGGAGATCGTGGAGGCGGCGATCCTTTCGACCTCTTTTCTCGGTTTTTCGGTGGTGGTGGGCATTTTGGACACGGTGGCGGTCACCGCAAAGGCCCCGACATGGAAGTCAAGCTCCAACTACCGCTTCGCGATTTTTACATCGGCCGTGACGTTGATTTTAGCATCGAGAAGCAGCAAATCTGTGAAACGTGCGAAGGGACGGGCTCGGCTGATGGCACGGTTGAGACGTGCAATAAGTGCGGAGGACGTGGTATAGTTATTCAGAAGCATATGATCGCGCCAGGGATGTTCCAACAGATTCAGTCACACTGTGACAAGTGCGGCGGCAAGGGAAAATCTATCAAGAAGCCATGCCCCATCTGCCACGGCCAACGGGTTGTTCGAAAGGCGAGCTCCATCTCGGCAACAATCGAGCCTGGTATGTCCAAGGGGACAAGACTGACGTTTGAGAATGAGGCCGACGAGAGCCCCGATTGGGTTGCGGGCGACCTGGTCGTGATCCTCGACGAAAAGGAACCTGAGCTCGGCGCAAACGACGAGGAGCGGACGGACGGGACGTTCTTCCGTCGCAAGGGCAAGGATCTATTTTGGAAAGAGGTGCTGTCGCTGCGAGAGGCTTGGATGGGTGAATGGACTCGAAATATCACGCATCTCGACGGGCATATAGTCCAGCTAAGCCGCAAGCGAGGCGAGGTTGTCCAGCCGCTTTCTGTAGAGACGGTACAGGGTCAGGGTATGCCGGTCTACCACGATGGTCATGTACATGAACATGACGAAGGGGAAGATCATGGAAACCTGCTGGTGGAGTATACTGTTGTCCTGCCGGACCAGATGGAGAGTGGAATGGAGAAAGATTTCCACGCGTTGTGGGAGAAATGGCGTCGGAAAAATGGCGTTGATCTTCTCAAAGACTCTGGTCGTCCATCGCCACCAGCAGAAGACCACAAAGACGAGCTTTAATGTTCTTTTTGAATGTATTTATAGGTAGATCTTTAGAATATATTTCCTATATTCCTCAGTTGAGTGAGTGCTGTATACATTGATGCCCTTGATCGTTGCTGGTTTATACAGCTCCTCCAAATACCTCATTTCACTATCCAACACCCCCGCAATCGCTTCGGGCCATCTTTTAGGTCTAATGTTTTGGGACGGCTAGCTTTTCCCAGCTTGCGACGAGATCGCGTAATGTATGCTTCTCTCCAACATTCCCAGGAAATACGACATAGATGATACCACTGAATTTTGAGGTTGACTCCGTGCATCGCCAGAGTGGTACTCCCGAAGCCGCCTGGCCTCTGATTTCGGCGCGACGCATTCGCAGGCTTTTTGTTGCAGCGTCGGACGATGTGATCCCACCCTGAATAATTAGAATACTGGCTTGGCGTTATTGATAGGGAGCTTACCTTGGCTATGATGTATCGCGGCCGCGGAACCAGTAAGCGGAGAAACAGTACCAGCGCCGCAGCAACAACACTTCCAATATTCAGGCTTGATATATCGTCCTTTCCAATAATAAGTTTGCGGCTTGTCATAACAAGCACATCTTCTCCTTTGGCGATATATTCCCCAGCAAGATCTACGGCAGAAGATATAGCCTCTTCTAATGTCTCACTATTTGCAAGTAACTCCTCCACATCGAGGACGATTCGTTTCAACTTTTCACCACGTCCATCAATCAAACATTCTAACTGCTCAGTCGTTTTCGGTACGTAAGATCCAGCTAGGATAAGGCCGCCTGGAGAAGTTTGTGATTGGTCTAATTCTAACTCTGTCGCAGAAAGCGGTGGTATTTGTTCTATACCGAGCCTTGTGGATACGAATGCTGCGCCTGTCCGGTACAAATATCTTTTCCCTTGTGTCGTAGCTACAGCATGTCAGCCTACATATAAAGGGGCAGTTTCTTTGTATACAGACCTTGTAGTAACCCTTGAACTGCGATCTCCATATCGGTGTCTACAATGGCATTAAGAACAACTACAGAGCCTTTCTCAAAGCTCAATAATTTCTGCACAACAGCATTTGCACCACCCACTCGAATGTCTTCCAAAGAAATAGACTTGACACGTTCAGCCGGTATGCTACCCTTGGACTTCTCCACGACGTAATCAACTAGATTGGAGCTTTTGTATCCAAACGTCGCGTCCTTGGCGAAAGGCGTTTGCGCTGCAGGGACTAACTTGGTCCCTCCTTCCAAGACGTAGTGAACATCATTAATGGTGTATCTACCTCCTTGCCTAAAGAATGGCGCCAGGATCCAGGCATCGGCCTTGCCAGAGACTTGTTCTGCTACCTCCGGCTCATCTGGGAAATGCCCTCGAAGAGTCGAGTCGCCACGAAGAACAAATTCAAAGGAAATGTTAGTTTTAGCAGCCGCTTTTTGAACGGCTGTACATATTTCGTGGATGAGATCGCGTGCCTGTGGCGTGGGTAATGCTCGGGAATTGGTGAGTATGAAAAATCCGCGATTTCCACTGTGGAATTCGGCTTCGAGAGTCGCCGCATCCCACACTGTTAGAACATTAATACCATGACAAGTCTGCGTTCCGGTTGGATCATCATCTAGGACAACAAGAATTGGGAGTTTGTCATGTGGCAATTGCTGAATATCTGCTGCCGAATGTGTGAATGGTACTGGAGGGGGTAGCTGAGAGATTGTCTCGTCTAGAGACAGCACGGGGTTTTTCTTTTCGTCATCCGCCATGATGATGAGTATAGAGCACCAGCTGGTTTGAATGGCAAAAGAACAAAAAAGCGACCCCAAGCCCAAAGAAATCTCTGTATTTATCAGGCTTTCTTTTGGACACATGCTAACAATATGTACGGAGCTTCCCCGCGTCGGAGAATCTCCGACGGCAATCCTCCGATAACAACACTTACTACAGTATGGTGAGAAAGGTTTTGAGTATAGCAGTATAAAAGTAAATTGGGTATAGGAGCACCTACCCCCATAGCAATATTAATAATATTTGAACTTTTTACATTATCTACGGGTGGTCCCCCAAGAAGCTTAAATTAATCTGACATGAATTGGTGCAGATGCAGATGAAAGACAGAAAATCTTAATACTATATTCAAACTTCCGTCATATTAATGTATAAGCAACAAGACACCATGTCAAATTGAATTTGCATACAAAGTGCCTCTTTTAAAGTAATATCCTTTATATTGAATAATCCAAGTCCCTCGCTATGCAACGGGGTTCTCCCCAGTGGTAGTCATAGCGTATATTATTATGTATCGTTGACAAGCTGAAGGATACTTAGTCAAGGTGCTGACAGAATTTAGTGGAAGAGCCTTGCAGTTTGACCGACTACCCTGTCTAGAACACCTAGTGAGTTGCTCTAGGATGTGTCAAACATAGCGAACAAATGGCGCTCTTTACCCTCCTGCAAAGGCAATCTCGGAATCCCCCCCTTTTTAAATCAACAGATTGCGATGGAAAAGCATACAATACTGCAGGACTAATGAGAGTCAAAAATGGATCCTCTCTCTCTCCCCGGCGCTGCTTCAACCTTCTTGGCGCCTATTTGAACTGACTGTTGTTCTCTATAAAACGGATTCTATCTTTTTACTTTGTAGAGTCCGGATCCAATCCGTAAGCCGTCTTTTCGGCGACAGCTTATACTTCCTCTCGGCCTCCTTGCAGAACAAGACCACCGTAGCATCCGGTCTCAGCATGGGAACTGTCGGCGAGTGAGGCAACGTAGTCAAAAGAGGCTTCTCTCGCGCCACCGTCGCTTTGCGACGTAAGTTGCGGCACCACATGGTCCTGCTAAGACGCCTAAACGGCGAAGTCGCCGCACAGCAACATGCTTCTCGCTGTCCGAGACTACCACACTGACGCACGACGCCCTCCTTGAGCAAAGGCCACACAATTGACGAGACGGTGCCGCAGTTGAGACTGGCCATGATAGTATCCTTGATTGATACTTTGGTAGGCACTTTGTTGATGAGACTCTGGAGACAGGCAGCGGAGTCGGACTTGAGGTGGCGGTAGCGCAGTGATGCTCTCTGCTCTTCCAGTAAGAGATGACGGACTGTGCAAAGGAACCGACTCCAACTGGGGCAATCACCACATCGACGGTGCTACCCGTGAGTTTGAGCACCTGCTTGTCCGTTTCGACCATCCACTAGTGAAACATCAATTGATTGCCAGATGAGCATGAAGTACTTGTCCTTAATTACATATGTAATAAGACGTGATAGAGGGTGATAAAGAACATACTATCAAATACTGTATGGTGCCTATTCACTCTCCCACTTAACTCACATTTGCATTATTTAGTTCCTATATAACTCTTATTACTCTTACTTTATCCCTAATGATTCAACTCCCTCGCATTCACACGAGTCATGGGGGAATGAAGCTAATAGATAAGAAGATACAGCATTGCCACATTAGAAAAGAGTTTAATGGTGATAAATCCATAAGTAGCAGTCATATAGCTATCTTATCTGAAAGCCTAAAAAAGTAATATAGAAATATATATGAACTAATGAATGATTAGTTGATTCATATCCTTATTTATAATATTATTTATTAAGTTAGGATTTTGTGAGTGTGAGACGGTTTAACAATAAAGAAATGAATATTATTGGGAGACTATTCTAAGAAAACTAAGCATAAGGGAGAAAGAGAAGAGAAGGAAAGAAGCTATTCCCAGGCCCCTGACATCTCTCAACGAAGAATAATGAGGTAGTTCTAATTTGGAAATTGTCGCTTGTTCTCCAGTGCCAGAACGCAACACGTGACTCCATAGACCGGGGGTCACAAACGGGCAGAACCTGTATAGTTTGCTTAGGCTACGCTCAGTGCTGGTCCTCGCGAAGGTATCCCCAACGTCCTCAAGAGGCCCGCTTATTTAGTGGGAAGCAGATCAAAGGGGGCTTCAGGGCGTATAGAGGAGCTTGTTTGTTTTCCTTCCTATTGAATTCTTTTATATTGCTTAGCTCTTGCTAGCTAGTACTTATCCCCCGACAGATTTACACTACAAGAAGATTCGAAACTCCCTTCTTTCACATTCTCTTTGATTAATTCTGCTTCACTACCAAGGCAGGCCTACATAATCCTAGTGAATACCCAGTTAGCGTGGTACGAATGTTTATGGCGCCAATCTATTCTATATGGACGAAAGTTTTATTTTTCTGTCAGTTGAATTTTTCAGTCTGGAATGAGCAAAATTATCTGAGATACACTCTGCATATTGCAGGAAACAGACGATGGCCTACGCACTTTGGTGGCCAGTATTGTTGAGGTACACCCACATGACAACTGCTCTCATATAGCGCTAAAAATTGCAGGACTTATTATCTCAAGCTATTCCTACAGTAGGATGAATTATGTTTGAGGATAACACAAAAAGGTGCAGTAATAAAAGTAAACACTAAAGATTTAACTAAACTAAAAACTGACAAGATCTCTTATTATAATATATAGTTTCAGAGAGTGCTAAATTATTTTGGGACAATACAATTTACAAATTTTTAGTGCTATCCTCAAATATAATTCATCCCACTGTATTAAGACTGTAATCTCCTATTTGCGGCAAGAAATAAAACAGCTTTCTGCTTTTAGCATAGTTTCGCTGGTAGTTATTGGTGCTATATGAAAATATTGTTGTCCCACTGTATTAGACGAGCAGTACGATAAGCTAAGCCGAAGATATGGGATGCAAGTGGATGACGCCAACACATTTAAGACAGGAAGTCGTAACTGACACTATGTCGTGCTGAGATACAATACAAAATGCGAACTAGCAAACTAGAGTTACAAGAAGAAAATAGTCATTACTGGCTAATATTATTGAAATGGCATAAGAACTGAAAAACGTCTTTGGCCGGAAGAAAGCTCTGAGTCATTACGTTCTTTTCATTAAGAAAGGACAGCCGCTGATACCCTGCGCCTCAAATCCAGGGGAGGAGAAAGTAATATTAATAGGCGTATCATGAGATGGCAATGTGAAACGGACATCAATATGAAACGTCCCCACTGTCTTCATGATTTGAAGCAATTGGGGAGTCAGTCTCCCAATCGTCAGAGGTCCTTGAAGATCAAAGTCTGCATATTGACTGGGGCAGAATCTCGCAATAACATCTGCAAATGCTTTGATCTCAGGAGACTCATCAATGAATCGACAGCGGATAGTTCCTGTAATAAGCCTTTTAGCTCTGTGATCTTGCTCAAAAAGGGAACTATTATATACCGTGAAAATTGTTTGCACTTTCTTCTAGACCATTAGCCCTAGCTGGAGCCAATGGCTCTAGATAAAATGATGTTACAATGAGGCGACGGGCCACTTGATCAACAATCGCTTTTGTGCTGGGCTCGTCGAGAAACTTGTTTACGATCCGCTCTAGACTGCCATCCACTAGAGCCTCCCTGTCATCTAGATCTGGAAGGCGTTCTGTGACTGCTGGGTTTAGACGGATGTAGCGCTTGGGCTCCATTCTTGACAGTACACCAAAACCTTCAATCCAATCCCTTTCAGAGTTAAGGACTTGCAAGAACCGTCGTCGTACTACATTGAGAGCTTCGAAGAGATAATTTCGGGTAAGCAATTGGGTAGTTTCATCGCTGTTTGTTGTCGAAAAGCCACATCCGACTGATAGCAGAAGGTCAGGGTGTCTTTCAGGCACCTCCGGCCAGACTCGACGGCTCTCCTCCAGTGCAATCTTTGAAGGATTATTGTGGTAGAGGCCCCCGTCGTAATATTTGGTAGCGAACGGTACCGTCTTCCGGAAGGGAGTGAAGTAGGTTGGTGCGGCTGTCGTACATCTCGCTGCCTCCCAAACACGAATCTGTGTCTCTTGTTCCTCATGAACTTCAAATTGATATGGGAAACCGTAAAGGTCAGAAAGGTTGTTATCTGGCAAATTAGCTTTAAGCTTACTACTCAATTAACGTTGCAGAACGTTTCTATGATCTGATAAGGAAAGTCAAGTAGAAACCATACCTCTATCGTGCGGGCGAATGTAATTTGGCAGTACAGAAGCGCCATCCCCTTCACTGACGGTAGCAGTAGCAAAAACTTTTGGAGCTGGTCGCAGAATTCCGCTAGATTCCGACTGGAGAAATTTAATTTCCGGAACTAATATATTACTACTTGCAAGATTGTCTTACCCTGGCTTGAATCAAGTAGTCATCTGCTGTTTTCCCAAGGGCATCCTTCAGAGCCTCAACAAAGGGGCCATCAAGGTACTGACTTCCACGAATGAATTTGAAAACCCAAGATTTCGCCGAATTGGAAAATGCTCTGTCACATATTTGCCGAAACATCGGTTCGGTAAGGTTAATTCGCCAATCTTTGATTCCAATAGCAAATGCTACGAGCGCACCTGCACTAGTACCCCCTATAATGTCAAAGAATCTCTGAATAGGAATGAAGTTTCCCATCTTTTTCTCCACTCCCTCTAGGATTTTGAGCTCGATAATGGCTCGGACGCCACCACCATCCAAAGCCAAGATTCTACGGCCTGCAAGCTTAGGACGGAGATGGATATAATGAGGTGGATCAAAGTCACAAGAAGTACTGTGGAGGATGCAGCTTCGGATACAGACCACGCGGGAATCCGGGCCGCCGGTTGTGTCTGCAACAAGATGTATGCAATCGTCACAAATAGAGTGACCACATGGTAAGATTTCGAATGGGAGATTATGGAAACAGAAACAGCACATCAAAGGGAAGTTCAATCGTAGATCAGAGTTTTCTTGAAATAGCAAGGATATCTGTCGGGCGTGGTGTGCCCAAACAGTGTTGAGAATCGAGTGGGTAACACCATAGGAGAATGCAGAGCCGTTCCTAGGTGCGATACTACTCTCAAGCTCGTCCCACAGGAGTTCAATCTGCTTTTCTACAGCAGGGAGCCAGGAGCTCATGAGCTCGTCTACCTCTTTCGACTCGAACCCCCCGAAGGCAAGTGGAAGTGCTGTATCCCCTTGGTGAAAAGGAAGAGCGTGCCCGCGTTTTGAATTGTGACACTTTCGACCATATCTATCAACGAAGGAGCATGGAACTGACCACTCACAAAATTCTTCAAATGCCGATTGAAGTTGTGCTTCATATGAATTGGGGCTTGCTGAGGGACGTAGTCCGCTGTTACCGTACGATTTATATAAATTGCCTTTGAATATGTCAATAAGCGGAGCGTTGATTCGATACGATCGAGCCACGTCAAGAGCGATAATGGTAGCCAGAACCGGTACTAGCTTTTCCATGTACACTTCTGTCGAGTCTTGAGATTGAATGTTGGACCGAAAGGATTTTAAAAGCCGGACAACGTTGTTTGAAAAATTGTGTGGTAGCGGACGTACAGTAAACAGTGTCTCAAGAAAATCAAAAGGCTTATCCAAAAATCTGGTATAGTGATTAAAGGCTAGGTGAAACAGTTGAACCTGATCTTCCGATGCCAATAGAATTTTAGAATTGGCTTTGAGTGACTGGGAGCCGCGAGTAGCCCTTTCCACCATCTCGTGCAGCTTCTGAGCTTGCGTGAGGAAGAGAGCTTCATTTACACCGCTCTCTGCTTGAGGGATATAAATGAATTCCACATTTACATAGAAACAATGCAACAGGTCTTCGATAGTGAAAATAGAATTACCGATCTGTTCATATTGTTCAGCATAAAGCATGGCAGTCTGGTTTTCCTTAAGTATGCCGGATTGTTCCTGGATAATTTTGCGGCGGGCCTCTTCAGGGTCCCATACAGATGTGTCTGAGGCTGCATTGATGACAATAATAAGGTGTGGGAGAAAAGGATGATTGACAGCGACGCTCTCTGAAACTTTTGCCCATTTGATCACCTCAAGAAGAATGTGCTCCATGGTTTTCGCGGACTGACCGCTGATAACATGGACAACAACATCGGAGAAGTTATATAGCAGACGAGGAAAGAGTTTTTCGACAAGTTCCTGTCGCCTCATGAATCCTCCACCAGGAACCTTTAGGTCGATTGCCTGTTTTGCCCCCTTCTTAACCCATCTAAGCGCTGTTTGAGCAAAGCGCATATTTTTTGGCGAAGCAGAGTCTAAAGACGTGGCTATTTGTTCAATAGTGTCCCGAATTTTTGATCCTATGGGGGCAACTTCACCACCACCGAAGCCTTCACAATCCGCATAAAAGAGGGGATAGTTGGCTTCTGATGGATCCAAGTATGGATCACGGTAAAGATGGACATCTCCTGAAGTGGGGTTGGAAGTTTTCCGTGTCCCTGAAACAGGTACTTCAATCTCATTGAGATCCAGTGTCGATTCTGAAGTATCATCCCAAAGTCGCTTCATCAGAATCTTAATCAATGTGCTCTTCCCAGATCCGGTCACGCCCACAAAGGATACAAGGCTTGCGTAACATGGATCAGATGTATTGTAGGCCTTTTGATGTTCATCAACTAAGTGCTTGAAACGAGGGAACTCTTCGAAGTTTAGTTTGCCATGGTATGAATCCTGGCTAATAGCGAACCAAACAGCAACCATATCGTGAGCATGTAAATCCTTGAACGATTCGGGATTTAGGTTGGTGCTAAGCTCGTTGGATATAAGGCTACTGTAATCCAAGTTCAGAATAATTCCTTGTACGCCCATTGAATATATTATACTTACTGTTGGTGGAGAGATACTTTGGCGTGCACCGGATCATTCTGTAGATGTGGAGCTGGCATGTTCCAGCATGAATCACAGAAAAGAAGTCTGCAATAGTCACATCGCCACTGCGCTGGATTGTCAGGCCGGCAAAATGCGCAACGTGATAACCTCTCCTCAGTGACCCCAACTTGCTTCGCCGGAGATGCTGCCCTGTTCTTCATCGTGGATATTTAGTATCTTGAAAGTCGAGGGCTGGAAATTACCTAAATCGGCTTTGTATAAGTTTGGACAAAATGTTTCTAGAGAAATTCCCCAATACATTAAGGCTGGAATTAGCTGGCGGGGCACAGTTTCCCCTCACTGCAAGATTGTGTAACTTGACTAGTCAACAAGAGGAGCGCAGACACGCAAGATAGCAAACCTTTTCCCGATAGCTCCTCAGTTTTCTTACTCCATTCACCAATCTGCATAGAACACGTCACGGAAACACAGCCGCTAATTCTGCTTTGAATACGTATTCAACTAGTATTAACTAACTAATACTTGACACGGGTCCTTCAGAATATTGAATATTCGGCCACATGATATGACCTGGATTTGTGCTTATCAGAAACTGTTAGTGTAATAGAACATTTGTGCTAGAATCAAACGTGTAATACTCGTTTCATGTTTCTCTATTAATCATGACAGAAACCCTTCTATCATATGTGGAATTTAAACTATATCATGACCAAAACATAATGTCACCACAGGGTTCCTTCACCTTTACACATTCTCTTTGACTTCACTCTGCCCCACTGCGAAGGCATCGCAGCCCGAGTCTAAATATATAGATAGCTTGTTATTTGGTCTATCACTACAGCGACACATCACATTACAACAAACTTATTGTATTGAGGTCCAATATATGTATGGGCGATATGGGTTACCCATTAGGATTCAATCAGGAGTAAATTAACCTAGGCCATGCACCATCACTTCTCGAAGGAAAGGAAATATTATAAAGATAATTTTGGACGGTATTACAGTACGAAAATATGCAACTAACCATTCTTTGATTAGCTTCAAATTCTAAAGACGAAACTTTGCTATTATAAAACATTGGTTGTACGCCTTCCTAGATCACGATCTCGATCTATATAAATTAAACCCCATACAAGAATTTGCTTTGTTACTGAAAGATGTACTACATTCCTAACCCTCATGCGGTCATTTGTCCAGTGGGAATGCGAGTATATAGCAGCATAAAAGGTCAGTCTCATAGATGCTATATATCATTGGAGAGTATCAATAGATAATACCTGTGCGCTGGTAAACAAGCTTTTCTAGCCACCATCGTATTGAGCCATCAATCTTTGTAATATGATCGCATAAAATCAAGGGAGGTACTCGATGAAGACTAAACTGGAAGTATTCCCTACTAAAGAGCAAGCTTTGCCGACATGCTTCTTGGACGTTTAATCATGAACAACTACGATGACATGACTTGCCGCACTCAACCTCGACGTCTCTCTCTCTGACGTTGCCGCTCCTTAGGGCAGCAGCCGCACGAACTAGATCAGAATGAGTACCCAAGATCTCCTCTACTATTACATATGTAGATTGGGAGGACTGAAAAAACCTTACCTGAGCAATCTCTGTATACCCCTCAAACGCTGTGTCCTGGACTAATAGCCACTTATTGCTCTTCACCTATTTCCTTGCCTCTAGTACCAAAAGTTCTTGAAACTCGTATTTGATAAATGATTAATATTGATATGGACCAGCGATATTTTGAAGTGTGTCGAAATCAGGCATCCAGAGAGGAGTGCTAGCTCCTTCACCAAGATCCTGGTCAATCCACGGGGCCAACTCCATTGCCATTCGCATGGCATCTTCATCAATGTCAAAATGAAATGAAGTCTGCAAAGAGCCAGGGGGTATTGTTGCTTGGGGTGCTACTGTGTCCGTTACCGCTGTTGGAGCAACAATACCCATGGCTATTGGTGCTGGGACTGAGCGTCCTCCATTCTGGCCGCTGTTTCCATATCCTTGTGCGACCATCATACCGGCCATCCCAGAGGAGGCTGCCGCTTCGTTTCCTTGAAGTTTCTCCATAGCGGCATTCACTAAAAGCTCGAATGCATCACGATATCTTTTCACCCACGGAGCGCGCTCGGTCATGACAAATAAGACTGTAGAGCAAGCTCGGATGTCGTTACTCATACGCACCGACCATACATTCTCGGTATTGGTCCAGAGAGCATAAAGTAAGGTTATTCCAGCCACAAATACAGTCTGCACTGCAAGGAAGGAATGGCCGTATTCTAGGGTCTGGTGTAGTTTCTTGTGGCCTTGGCAGATGTCGCCTGCTGCACGAATACAGATATGGTAATAGGGATCGGTTACAGGTAATAAAGGCAAGAAAGGCTGAATAAGTAGTCGAACTGCCCTGTTATAGTGCAACACGGGAAAATCCAAGTCATTTCCAAAACGTGGTAATACCAAGTTTTTCCATTCCTCCAATTGGTTATATATCTTGTCCATTTTCGGCCTCATCTCTTGCAGTGGTCGATCGGCCCTATAAATAGAATGCTGAATCTTGGACTCGATCAGTCGTATACTCAGTATAGCGCGGAAAAGTGATAAAGTAGTAATGCCAGTAGACGGTTGCAAAGTGGTAAGTGTAGTGGAATCTCGAATATGATCGTCCACATCGAGAGGTAAGTCTATATCAATGTGGCGATCACTAATGCTGCAAGGCCGCCCAAGGGACAGAGAAATAGCCCTTTCTAGGTAGTAGACAGCCCAGAACAAGCGCCGGCGAAGCTGAATGGTAAATGGATCTAGACCGGCGGTGACAGTCCTACGATGTAGACCAAGATCAATACAAGTTCGCATAGCAAGCCCGATAATATACCACAAACCATGGGTGGTAGCAGAACGGAGATGATATATGACTAAAAGCAGCATTGCCTCGACATTTTGTGTTGAGTTTGTTTCACAAGCAGCTGCCACATGTTGAATTGCAGTCACGTAGTACTTCTACAGCTCATTAGAACGGAAGGCATATAAGAAGAGTAGGTTGAATGTCAAACTCACTTCAGGTGCAGTATAAGTGTATTTCTCGCCGAGTTGAATTATTGTCGCAGCAATGGCATAGACCATGTAGAGCCTGAATATCCCGAAACGTTCAGTTCTGGATAACTCTTCAGACTTTGCCTTTCCGAGGCGCCCCCGATCCTCATGAGCCTTCCAGATTTCATCCCGATCTATGAAGGGATATCGGCTATGAACACGACTTAAATAGACATTAACGAAATACGAGCCCATTTCGTCGCTTGGAGGATCAGCACGGTGTTTTAGCAACTCATTCAACTTGATAGCTCGAGAAGGATGCTCGGTACTGTCTCCAGCAAGGTTGTTATTCCCGCCTTGCGAGTCTGCTCTAGGCGTAGTAGTTGAAGGAGAGGGAAACGCTTTTGTCATAACAGTTGCACGAACCATTTCCCCTAAATTGACAGCCAGCGATAAACCTGAGCTGGAGCCCACATAGGCTGGGGATTCGGCAGCACCCAGAGAAAGGAAGCCGACAATTTCACCTAGTGTACCAGTGCTGCCATTAAGCACCCTTTGAGAACTGTCTGGAGTTTGCCGTTGAGAAGCATCCATTGGGTGAAGGATATGGCTGGCATTAGTCGTTAAGATAGAATCATCTGCAGTTCTGGATTGTAAAGATTCCGAAAGTCTGCTCTCTAAGTATGCCACACGGTCTTCAAGAGCCCGGGTGTATCTGTAAATGCTTAGAATTTGATGAAAAGAAGAGCCCTTTGATAATTTACCCCGATCCATTATCATTATCGAGATTCAGTGAAACTTTGTCACATTCAACACCAGCTTTGCGGCAGTTAGAGCAGCATGGGTAGTCATTGTCACACTGTTACGAATTAGCATTGTCTATGAATGATATATTTGAACTAATGCATTGGGTACTTTTTGCTTTCGCGTTTTGCATCGCGAGCAGGCGGTCCTGTGCCGCTTCCGTGGATTGTACTCTACGTGACCAGTGGTTGTTGAGGAGACGTTGACACGCGAGGACTCCATGCCGCACTATTTCCAATACAGCTGCTGGTCAATCATGACATCTCTGGCCACTTCATGGATCATCGGTTGTAATAGTTGTAGCAGTTGTACTACGCAGCTCAAGGCTATTGTATAATAGTTTTTAATGTGTGGCAATATCAAAATTCGCTATTCCCCGGATGTAAAGAATGTAAGATACGAATTTTGTCATTAAGATCCAAATTGTGAGACGTTGACGGGTGGGTCTGGGTTTGAGCTCTCCCATTGGCCAGCGCCATCCTCTGATCTATAAATCCAAAGCAGTGTGTCAAGCTAAATAGAAACAAGCTGGCATTTAAAGGTAATCAATGTATATCGATGATTGTTCCATTGGAGTTGATTAGTTTAAGATTTGGATTAGAAGGACATCTGTCTATATACAATGTTGTGTCTTTATCAATAACATGAACCCTATGACTTGGTTCTAAGTTGGCCAGCAAGGCTTCTCGCATAATACTCGATGTCGTGTCGTCATGATAATTATTATTTACCGATTTCTCTTTTTTCAACTTTTAATAAAAAGGAAGCAATAATTCCAGATCATTCATTTTATGATCGTGTTTTCTCAGCCGTCACTTCAAGAGCAGGGCTCGTGACAAGACACATGGCGTCCTTTTCTTTTTCATCCGATTGCCCTGGCACGTTATGGCCAAAGTTGTCTTCACCTTCTACTGCCTCCATTTCTACGTCAACTTGCGTTGTGGCCGTAGATTCCGTGGCAGCTTTTGGCGTCTCTTTTTGTGTATTTTTCTCCTCTGGTTTATTCAATCCCTTGTCCCGGATGAAAACGCAACACAACAAACACAATCCTACTAATGGAACCTGGAAAATGAATACCGCATGCGACGCCTTCACATATGCGTTCACGATAGCGTCCCAATCTGCTGCTGGAACCGAACTTCGGTCTGGGGTTGCATACGTAGAATGAGCGAGATATTCGTACCCAGCGGGCAAGTTCCGCTTGAGAACGGCTTGTAAGATCGCTGCTGAGACAGCCAACCCAACAGCACCACCTCCACAGCGGAAGAAGTTGCGAACAGAGATGACAACTGCGCGCTTCGCCATGGTGGTATGGGCTTGCATAGCGACTAAAGTTGGCTGGAATGTACAACCAATGCCTCCACCGACAACGACGAGCACGCCACAAATCACACCCTTAGAAGTGCTGTCATCAAACATTAGGGTTAAACCAGATCCTCTGCTAACGGTCAGTATCTCTCTTTTTTAATATGGTAATTGTTGGGTATGGGGAAATATTACAGGAGCCACAGAGCAAATCCAGTACAAATCACTTCAAGGTATCTGTTTCTGCGTGACATATACAGCCCCGAGCTTATAGACGCCATGGATTGAGGCAGTACCATTGGCATTGTGAGAAGCGCAGACTGGATAGGTGACCAGCCCCGTCCGTTCTGGATGTACAGTGGCAAATAGTACAGCAAAGACTGATAGGCAGCTCCGAGAAGAAAGCTCTGTGCGAACAGTGCCGTAATCACTGGGCTTTTAAATAGAGACACTGGTTCTGTTAGTATCTGTTTTACTTTCCTTTCAGCTCTCTTGGCAGTAAGAGCGACTTACGAGGCATCATCGGTAACGCAGCAACCTTCCATTCTATGAATAAAAACGCCACAAATGAACATCCTCCGATGATCAACATACTGATTACCATAGGCGAGTTCCATTGGAAATACAGGCCCCCTCCCGATACAGGGATCAGAACAAAGATAATCGCAATTGTCGAGGTGAGGACACCCCAAAAATCAATCTTTTTCACCTGGCTCTTCCTTGATTCCGGCCGCATCTTGCTAGGTAAGAGAAACCAAGCGATGATGGCACACACCGCCGCCCACGGGCAAAGCAAGTAAAAGATATCTCTCCAGGACGCACGTTGTACAAAAGCTGCTGAGATGAACGGTCCAATAACATTACCCAGCCCAACGCACGAACCTAGAATACCTTGATATTTTCCTCTGTCCTGAAGCGTCACAACGTCACTGACGATAATCATAGTCATATTTGTTATGCCTCCGGTGGCAATACCCGCCAGTGCACGAAAGACATATAGCATCGAAGCATTTTGGCTTAGTCCGCATAGCAGATCAGCAATGGATAAGAGTATAAGAACGCTAAGATAAACGCTTTTGCGGCCGAATATGTCAGATAATCGACCATACAAAACGGTGCAAACAGTATTTGCAATAAGCGCAGATGTTCCTGCCCAAGAGATGGTTTGTTCGGCATTTAGCTCTTTGCTGATAGTCGGAAGAGCGACACTGATACCATTTTGGTCAATAAAGCAAATGAGTAAGGAAAAGGCCAGTCCAGAGAAAACTATGATCAGCTGGCCGATTGGCAAAATGTTTGTTTGGTCCTGTAAGGACTTTTCAGCATTGCGATGGCGGCCCATGGTGGAGGGAAACCGTTTGAAATCATTTATCTCATTGCCGTAGATCCTGTGGGATGGAGTACTATTACTGAGAGAAAAAAGAACTTTGACTATATATATATATTAGAACTTGAGCACACTAACAATTGAATGATCATTTCAAGCTAATCAAAATTGCAACCAAAAGTCCCCCATTCGACCACTAGGAAGGAAAATTTCTTGACCGTCTCGCCGTCATCTTTTGATTATCCGCCCACAAAAGGCTTAGATTGGTCCAGGCTCCGCAATGATTCTCGATTTTGAATCGATGGGCTCCTAAATCGGAAAAGTGCCTAGGAAGAAAGGCGAGAGATGCGCTGCCGTTACAACCGAGCGGGGGGGAGAACATAGCGGACCTCCGATAGAGTCTTGAAAGCCTTCGTGGGCGTCAAGAGTACCTATAATGAGGCCATTCTCGTTCAGAATACCGAAAGTGTGATTTATAAACTATCAAAGAGCCTCAAATTGCGATCTACCGCATTGAAATGTTTTATTATATTGCTAATGGCGTCTGGGGGATTGATATGCTTACAACACCTCCAATTGCGATGGTTTGCGATTGGTGATCGGATGTCCGATCCATATTAACTCCCCGGGCAACGGAGGTTCCGATGAGAAATAAAGCGGCTAACTCCGCCGGACCAATCACTCACTAACCGAATGTGGTAGGTGATCGGGAATGTATGAATAGCGAGGTGTCGTTGAATTGCACTCAAAGCTACTAAGCTTGGTGTTTGATGAAATAGTACAGAAATTCGAATATTTATTAGCCAGTAAAATCAACATGCACAACCATCCAATGTCTTGTAAACCACTATCAGTAGTTAGTCCAGTTAAACCCGCCATTCTTGAGGTTGAACAGCCGTACTGCACCTAGAAACCCTAAAGAAGTAACTACACCGAATGTATACGACCACAGACGTTGGGATAGGAGTTCTCCTCCTGATACCCATGCATAAGATAGTATATAGAAGAAGTGGGAGAGGGGGAATCGGCCATATATAATATATCTTATCGCTTTAAATCTAAATCTAATCAGAAATGGAAACTATATAACATACAATAGTGTAACACTGATCACTAATAAGCAAAAGTCATTCCAATGGTTTGCTTTTTGATTGGATGCTGATCGCTATTGGGTTAGCTATTCCAAACAACCCGACTCTGTTTGGTTTCCAATGTGACCAATCGTTGAAAGTGGCATTATACGCAGTTCTATGACCTGGGTTCCTGATACCGAGGTTCTGGTGCTCGTCCACAAGACATCGATCATTAATATCACGCGGAGGCGAATGACGCTTCCAGATACCAATGTTCGATGTGAAATTCCATGCCCGTCCACACTTCAATGGGCACTTGCATAAAGCCCAGTCTGCAAAACGCGCGATGCGTGCATATGTTTGTGCATCGAATTCGCGCTCCGGCTCTTCGCCTAGAGTATAGTATATATGCAACATGTAGAGAATGGCCAGGATATTGGCTTCTGATAAGCTGGGGAGTTTTTTGTTTGGCTGTCTTGCGCTCGGAGGAATGACTTTGTCCCAGTACGTGCGAATAGTAGTATGGGAAAGGTCATCGGAATTGTCAAATTCTTGTACCAAGGATGAAACTGTTCCCGAGTTAGATAGAGGCAATCTTAATATCTGCAATGGAGACGCAGTAGATCTAACTCCAGAAATATATTACTTACGTGATACTTTGTCTGTATCTGGGTTACGACAGTTTCGGAATATTTGCCGATATACATGATATGAATCCAAAGTCAATCGTTCCCAGTAGCCATTCACCTTTGGCCTCAGGTGTTTTTGCTCGCTAGTAAGAGTGTAGAAGATCTTGCGGTGAGCGGTAAGTAAAGCTGCAATCAGACTCTTCGATCCTATATCTGGAGCTCGATTCGTTCGGCTTCCTTTTGAAGATTCTTCTTCCGGCTCAGTGGATGACTCAACCCGATTCAGTTGACTGGTGATACTACTTCTTGGTGATTTGGAATAATGTGACCTGGGGTAATGCTCTACTCTATCCGAATCGAACGGAATCCACTCGCTCAAAAAGGCCGCTGCGCAGGCTGCCGCCGTAGCAGCTGCATAATCATGCCAGCGGTCATTCTTGTGACTATCGGCATAGTCGGCCACCCCTTTGATAATGACACAGGGTTTGCCCTCCCACATTCCGGCTCCCTCCATCTCGAGGGCGATGATATTCTCGCCGTTTTTCAATTCTCTGTCCACGAGCTCGTCACGATGCTCCCCGGATCTCATCACAGTATTAGCAGAACCAACCGTCCCAATGTGAATGGCGGGTGTGGGAATGTAACCCGGTTTGAGGTCTAGCCGAGTCCGGCGTATCAAGGTCCCAGCACATTTCGTCTTTTCGCAGTTCTCCTTCATGGCTGAATAGCAGGAGGTATTGTTGCCTTGAAAACATTCACATGGGGTATCGCCATCTTTAGTTTGATAGTGCTTGTGTTGGAATGAGGACTTAAATAATCTATCTTCCGACGTACCCACGTACGCCCATCGACCATTGTCTTTTTTTTGGATGCGGGCTACCTCGTTCAGCATCTTTTCATGAAATGGCTGAATGCCTGCTTGGATTGAAGAAAGTATACTGCGTATATCTTGGTTTGGCATGCCGAGCTCCACCCGTCTGCCAGTTCTTCTTTCATACGTGTGAGGGTGTTGCTTTCCATCGTCGATCTGGACAATACTATCGCTGATTATGACATCTCCTAGAATCGTCTCTGTCGCCGATGTCGCAGTGCCGTTGCGGAAGGGCACTCCCGCGCAGATGCCCACTAGTAGTACGAGATGGATATCAGTATAACTTAAGGTCAGTGTTGATGCCGAAGGCCCGGAATTTCGGGTTCCTCTTCCAACTAACTTGACCAAAACAACATTATGACGCCCAATACGACCAACGGTATAATGATTCTGGTCACCCTTGAGTTTGCGCAGCTCAGCGGCGTCGTAACGCTCGTCAATGAACTTGTCGATCGCCTGCGTCTCAATGTCGAGTGTGGTCACAATGGCGACATGAAAGTCGCTACGGCTCAGTCTTTGCACACTCTTGATCGACATTTTGAGAGCAAGATAGCGCTAAGTAGAACAGAATCAAGGGTTGCCTCCACAAAGGATGCACATTAGAGGATGACAAGGGAATATAAATCCATGAAACAGCGGTCCTCTCGCAGGCGTGGCTTGGAACAGCCAGTCCACGCGACTACTCATGAACCCTCAACTAGCGTCGAAGTGGACGAAATCTCCTATTATGGCGAGGCTCGTCAGCCACATGAAATAAACAAATCCTGGGCGAAACTTGAATAGCGGAAGGTAATCCGAGTCCAGGGCTTGACACGTGCGGGAAGGGCCGGCCTTAACAAAAAGGGTGACGATAATCGTCTTCAGCCGGGCAAACCAGTAGACCATCTAACTAATATCTAGTGGTACATTGATAAGAAACTCACTAAGGTGAAATAGGGTGGTGAAGAGTACGGAGTGATTGCTCCTTGTATTGCTTTTTTTGGTGGCGAGAGTCCGAGATATTAGTTCGGCTGCACGAGATCTAGGAAGTCGCGTGAAGAAGGAGGCTTGCATAAGGGGCGAAGTTTGTTGAGGCCGATGTCTAGCAGCTTTTGCTTTTTGTCCTTGACAATTTGATCTAGGCCGCTTTCTTGAACCATGGCTTTCAGGTCGTCGCTTATCTTAACCTCCAGAATCTCTCCATGTCGCTTTTATAAAAGATGCCATGGCAGCCCCAGCCGCGGGGGAATTAATTTGCCACTACAAATTTCTTCCAGAAATTACAGCAATATATTTTCTGTCGTTACCTGAGACCACCTTGTCGTTATTGCAACTCTGCTCCATTCGCACGCGCAAGCATGGAGGGTAAACACTGTTGGAGCAGCTTACCACTTCTTCTTATCGCTTTTGTCCTGTCGCAAACCGCTTTTGGCCTTCCCAACTCAACCATTTATGATCCACTGATCACACCCGCTCCAATCTTCGATGTCAATCTTCTACAAAAAAGAACTGCCGATCAGACATGCGGGTATGTAAGCGGAGATCCTAGTATGTCTGTCATGATCAAACTAGGAACGAAACAGGCGACTTATCACCACAGATTCTCCTCTCGTATGCCCGGGAATATCGACATGCTCCTTCTATAATTACTACTGGGGGTGCTGCGACAGTCTTTCATGCAATAGACCACAGACCTGCGCAAACATCGCTAGTCCTTACTGTGGGGGTGTAGCTAGTGATGTATGCGTCTTTACGCAGATTGAGCGCTGGTGGGAAGGGCCTCTCCGATGCTAGACTCAATCGTTGACGTTATTCTGTCTAGTTCTGACCATTGCGTATCATATGTTCGCGAAACGGGCGTTGGCGATTCGTCGCGCTACACATCATGGACATGTGGCCCGACTGCCACTGAAATACTGGTTTTGGCAACACCAACGAACGGCGGAGGAACGAGTGACACAGCTGGTACTTGTCCTTCTCAATTTCTTCTTATGTTCCGTCCCGCTATAAAGAATCAAAACTAAAAAGATGTTTGGTTAGCCGCAAATACGGGGCCCAGCAGTACTTCATCAAGCGAAATAAGCAATCCGACCAGCTCGACCGATGGTACAACGCCAACTAACAGTCCCGTCCACCATACACTCAGTGGTGGCGCGATCGCAGGTATAGTCATTGGCGGTATAGTAGGCTGTATCCTTATATATGCATTCTTACTACTTGTATATGCCCTGTCACAGGACTGTGGAAGGAGGAACACCGATCGTAGACAAGATTGGAAATATACCTTTTTACGCGGAATTGGAATAAGGAGGAGTGACGGTAGTGGAAAGGATTGGAATCGCAGTGGTCGAGACGTTCCTACCTGGCTTAGTTCTTCTACAGGACAGTCGCGCTTGGATGACGATGGGCTTGTCTTGTCAGATCTTAATTATGACCACCGAGATCATAATTAAGATTTTGGTGGCACCATCTGATTTCTTAAGAGCATTCTGCGTGTGTTTGAGCGACGTCTATGCTCACGAAACAGGGCAATCAACAGTACAGGTCTTGGATTTCTTGAGAACTCTAGAAATACTAGAATATCAGTCCCTCACAAATATACAAAGGAATGGCGCCAGCATTGAGTTCGATTGCTATCAGATCTAACATGTGCTTTGTATTAAGATGCCGCTGGTTAATTTCTGAAGGATAGACCTCAGTATTAAATCTAGAATATATATTCTGATTTATAGCTTAAAAGCGCGCTGTCTAGATCTTGCTATTCAGGGATGAAGTTTCTCCTTAAATGACGTTCTTACTTATGTTCATCTCTATAATGAGCGAATGTATCCGGTATAGCCAGTTGTTAATGGTGCTCGTTTAAGCGCAATGGCCCAGCAAGGTTTGTATAACTATGAAATTTGCGCCTTAGTGTTTGCAGTCTGTGGAGCGCAACTAAAACTCAACAACTCTCCAAGGAACCACAACGGTCTTCCTTATGCAGAAGAAGCAACTGCCTTGCGGACCAATTCGCCACTCAAGCTGAGCGCTGCCGTTCGATGTATGACTATCGCGAAAGCACTACTATCGAGGCCGTCTCATACCGCTGTTTCTGCACTTCTACTATGGAACCAAATTAAAGAACCAGACTACTTCACTCTTGCTACGGGAGTCTGTGACACTCTGCTAGCTGGTAGGCTTGGACAGGGAAGAAACATACTGTGCCTTGAATCCTGAGGAGGAAAGGTACTGGTGCCGAACATTCTGGCTTCTATATGTGGGCTACGCCATGCAACACGGGACTGGGAGCTGCCTTGCAAACTCTATCAACCTGCCCTCAACCGAGTGCCAGAGTTAATCACAGCTTCTGCAGGCTTTCCACTGCCTCATCTGCCTCTTGGCATATGTCGATGGCGTTCTCGTCGATTCCAAAGACCGTGTTGGGGTGCGCAATGGGCTTGACGTCTTCGCTGAATATGTATCAAGCCTGCCGGTAGCGCAGCCGTCGCATTCTTCTTTCTATTCTTCGGTTCATAGTCTGCAATGTATTCTTTTATTCTAGTAAAGCATTTAAATTCAACCGACACACCTGACGAGCCATTACAATAAACACCTTCAAACACGGCCAAACGGTCTCGACTATAAATTCAGAGGAAGGCTCATGCCTGCAGTTAATTGAAAATCCTGTCTTTATTCTTGTGCGTATAATAAATCCCATAATGGATAGGGAAATTAGGTCGGAACACTTTCCTCACAATATAATCCCAATCCTCCCCTTCTATTATTCTATTTATTTCCTTCATATGCTCCAGGTTTGGGTCATATATGAGGTGTCACTGAACTACCTCAGACAGTGTGAGGTTATGCTGTTTACATAGCTATTTGTAAGGGAGGAGGAATGGGGATGTAAATGACGGCATTTTCGTGGTTTTCCTTAGGAGTTCCGTTGTTGTTACCATTGCTAATCTGTATCCAATTGAAATGCCGATTCGAGACCGTCAATCGCTACTAGGCTCCTGAGTAATCTTCCATATGGGCTTTTGTCATCCTGCGCTCCCAAAGTTCATTACGGCGCGCAAGAATGTATTTCTATTCCGATAGGTTCTGCTGCGAGTTCGGGTGCCATGGCGCGAAGAGAGAGTGGATTGATTATCTTCATGTATAATAAAGACTTTATAGGAGTCGGGCCGCCCTGCATTCAGGTTTTCACGAATTCCTCTTCTGAACTCTCTACTTATGGTTTAGGTCCAGTGTGGCTAGTAGCTGGCAATTAGCAACATCAAATCCAACAAAGGGGAATGAATCACTGCCGGATCTTAAAGTAACATGTTAGCTCGAGTCTATTTAACGGGCGAGGAAATAACAAATTATTGTTAATTTCCCAGGTGTCGATCTTCCTAGCCAGATTAGCTCTAGCTGTAAATCTCGCCGTAGCGTTGCCCAACCGGAAGGGACTCTGGAACTAATTGCTGATTACTGTTGAGAGGTATATGGCGAGGGTTCTGGCACAGACAGGAATGAGGGCGATCCTGACGCACAGATTTCTCCGCCAACCAACCAATCTAAGATGGCTGCCAAGTTTCCCATCGAGATTTCATTTGTCTAGATGCCAACGTCGCCCTTTTCAAAGTTAAACTATTGCTTGCTTCCGTCCTTTTTCTTTTCTTTTCTTTTCTTTTCTTTTCTCCTCTTTCTTTTTAGTTGACGGTCAGTAGTCGTGATATCTCTGCAGGAGTGAGGAGTTACATGTTTCATTAGCAAATGAAGTCAAAGTTATATTCCCCTCAAACTTTCTTTTTCACCTTCAATCTCATTTTTCAGCCCCAATGCTGAAAATCTTGATGAGATAATTAAAGAATATGGCCTATCAATCTCTATCTTTCAAGTGGCGAAGCCAAAGTTGACGCCCGTGCTTAGACTTTTACTTGGATATCCACTGTTGAATACCGTACTCATACATATCAATCAGACTACTTTTTCCTTTGCGTTGGCGGGCTAGCAATGTGAACTAATGTATTGGCTGAAAAGACTGTTTTCGGAAGGTCTAGACCTCCGCCAATCAAATCGGCGTTTGCCTAAATAAGAGCATTCAGGAAGACTAAGTGTTGACTTAAAAAACGCTTTACCAAAAGAGGGTTTACCCTTATTGGTAGCGGTAATACATTTGGTTCGTATTTTAGCTGGCAGTAAAATTAAATGCGAGTCAAAACAAAATCTTTCCTGATTGGGAATAGGTTGACTGCGGGTTGGCGAATCGGTGCTTGCTGGAAAAACAAAATGAGGTCTGGACCTGGTTATCTAACACAACTGATCGATCTGCATATCTCCATGTAGAGCTAATGTAGGCTAGAAGTTCGCATTTTTGAGTCTTTGATGCTATGGCCGGCCGGTCTTGAAGCTGTAATTATTTGCCACATCTTGTCGGCAACTCAATTCCGAGAGAGAAGCAGCTAACGGCCCGTGGTGTCAGGAGCCCCGATGAATCAAAAATAAGGAGGATCTTCGGATCTTCGGTGTCTCAACTACGGAAGACTGACGCCGCTCTTGTCTCTCCTCCAACCTAACAACGACTTGTTGGCACTCTGTCTTCTCTTTTGGGGGAAAGAGGGGGGGTTCTAGCTGTGCGCGGACCAGTCCAGCTCACAACCTTGTAATCTCCCCTGTGTGACATGACGCGGACTCTGTTTTTAGAAGGCGCCAATATACGGTGTGGCTATGTTATTGTCCCCAACGAACGAGCATCACATAGATCGATAGATTCGTGACCACAGCCAAACTCAAGATAACCTCCTTCCTGCGCGTACTGTCACCATGTACTCCATCATTTGGATAGATTTCAGGCTTTAAACTTACAAGAGAGTTTCATGTGGCGCATTGGTTGATCTACAGCTGACCCGCCACGATAACGAATTATTTCCACGACTCCACACTGGCTGAACTCACAGCACAGCAAGAAAGCTCCGGGTCTAGCAGCCTCAGCAAAGATGCCAAGTCGAGATTAAATCACGCTTGCCCAAGTAAAGATCATTTACACACCATGTGGACACATAAACTAGTATGATCATTTCTAGCTCGAATAAGCCGACCCCCTTGATATTTTGAACACTTAATCTAAATCAGCTTAATTGCCTATATCAATAGGCTTAACAGTAGATAAAATGGAAAAGGTATCATCAATTCTCAAGTACCTAAAGCCCTAGTATTGAAAGAGACACTCTAGCCATCTTAGCCACGATGTCCAGCTTCACATCCTACCAATCGAATAATTCGATGATGTCGTGGGACGACAAACACATGCAAGGTATGAAATTTAGGAATTGACTACAAAGGGATTTCAAGAACTAACCTTTGTGCTGTAGAGTCATGGGGTTATCATCTTCCAGTCTCGTTCCTCCCGCCAAACATATGGTTCAGCCCCGGCTCATCAGCAGGCGAAATCTCCAGACATATCGAGCCGTTCCGGGGCTCGATACCTGCATGGGTTAATCAAAGCTGCTGGACAAATCTACCGCCATCAGAAAGAACTAACGAATTCAGCCTCTCCTCGACACAGTATGCCTGGTACTCGTCCGACAACATTGAGACATGCTTCGCCGACAATCGATCCTCTTCATACGTTCATTTCCCCCGCAAAGGCGTCGCCACTGCGACCCTACACAGCACCTACCGTCAGAGCAATCAATGGCCGCAGTGGCCGGCGACAAAGGACCAGCATTCAGAGACTCCTTCCAATGCCGATACTGAATCTTCATCTCGTTTACAATCATCTTCCGTCTCTCCTGGGCAATACACCCGACCTGGACTTTTCGAAGACACACCATCTACCTCATCGGATGATAATGAAATACCGACAAATTCCGAAGCTTTGCAATTACAATGGGGATCAGACTCATCTTTCGATTCCAACATGTTTATTCCGCCAACACTTCAGGCCAGTAAATCAAAGGCCACTGACACGTGGCTAGCCTGGATCGAGAGCATCACAGCCTCCGAGACAGTACAATGGGCCAGTGACATCATGCACCAGCAGGTGAGCCTCTGCGGGTCTGTCGAGGCTGCCCACGGTCATGGACTAGATGATATACAAAAAAGGGCGGAGATAACTGTGCTGGGAAGGGGTATTCAAGCAAAGACACTACATGACGACCGCACGGCCGCTCAAAAGGTTCACCTACGTGCAGAGAAGCGACGGCAAATCCACAACAATTCTGAACGCAAACGGCGAGAACAGCTGCACCAAGGCTTCCTTGACCTGTGTGACATCGTCCCAGGCTTGAATATTCGCACACACACGCGGAAGGAGATTCTCTTCCGTACTGCCAGATGGCTGGAGCAGTTCCTCCAGGATAATGAGCGTCTAAAAGACCAGCTAGGCCAGCTAACTGCAGTCAATAAAGCCCGAACGGTCCACTAATGAAGATCATGTGTCATTATTGTCCGATATTGCGTGAATATCTCAAATCCTTTCAGTGATTTCTTCTTTTAATGTTGTCTGATCGGGTAGCGGATAATATTGGATCCCAGTTCTATTACCTTTGAAGAAGGGGAACTAAGCATAATACCAGTTTTGTGATATATTCCGGTCCTACCAACGTATAACGTCTTTCATTATCTTCAGTCGGCTCACTCATCAAACTTTCCAAGCGCCGCGGATCCGCTCAAGTCGGTCATAAAATCGCCCACACTATGCCATCGAATAGTTTTTGCGATTGCCCGTATCACGGGTATATGGCGGAAGGAACAGCAGGTGATAAAAATTGTGGCAGTTCCCCCAACTAACCCTTGTATGCCAAATCAGCGATATTGGCCTGCATCGCGGACCAAGACTCTAGATCTAGATCCTAACGAACCCCTGATAGCAGGATCTGTCTCGACGGATATCGATAGCGAGCACTTAAACCTGGATAATAGTCTGTTGAATGTCTTACCATATATCACTTTTTCACAAAAGTCTAACGAAAAGATCGTAGTAGAGTATTTTGGTCACTGTCATTCTTCAATCGTCTCTTGATTCTCTTTTTCTCCGTTAAAGAAGAAACCATTGAATTGTATAGCCACCTTATTGAACCTAATGACACATATGTATACACCGGGCTTTTCTACACAGAGCAGTGGGTTTGATCTACTCAAGCTACAACCGATGTAGTTTAGACAAGTGGGAATGAAGATATAGCTATTAACATGATTCAATGTACGAATTAACTAAATTGTCAAAGGCTTGTGTGCACAACAAACGAAATTGAAGTCAGATTCACTTATTGTGTAGCCCAAAGTCGAGGCCAGCATCCTTTCCAAATTCGGGTGTGGAGAGAGCATCCACAGGGTTTGTCCGCGACCTAACTATCTGACAGATTCAGATTCCTTGGTTGTTCAACAATTATTAATAACTTACGAGATGAACTAAGTAGCTTGGACAATTGATTCATTTGTCATTTTTAGCGCACAAAGAGGGTATTTAAACAGCGGTTGGGCTGAGCAGATTTCTTTGTATTAATGGAACCCACGTAAAGCAAACATAGAAAGATTGTCGCAAACATTCTAAACTAAAGACATAGGGAAAGAAATCGCTGTGGTATCAAGGTAAACTTAGCCAAAAGCAAACTGTACACAGGAAATAATATCACAGCAAACACGTAATAGTGGGGTGACAGAGAAAGCCCCTCCAAATATCAGAGGGTGAAATAGTCCTAGACTTTAGCAGAAATCAATAAGAACGGTCTCAGTTACCATTGACAGGCACCTTCTTCTTCAAATCAAGGTCATTGTTAGGCATCTGTGCCAGCCAGGTTGGTGGTGCAATCCCAGTCTGCTCATGGATGGTGCTGAGTAGCGGAGGAAGAGACTGCATAATATTTCTGATAGGGGCAGAGGCATCTGCCTCACCAGCAGCAGAGCCCGTATTCCATGTAGTAATCTTGGGCTGCATGCCGTGGACAGCGCTGGCATTGGCCTTTGCTAGTTTCTCGTACACGCCAGTTTCAATCATTCTGAACTGAAGGAAGCCATGGGGGCCACCGAGCGTGTCCACCATTTCGCGGTATGCCTTTGCCATTTCGATTATACCTTCAGCTTCACGTTTCTTGTTGTAATCTGCATAGCATCATTAGCATAACCTGGAAGTAAATTCAAAGATTAGTGGTATCGTACATGCAGCATCGGATTCCACCTTTTGTCTGTAGAAACTTGCATCAGCAGCCTTTTGTTCAGTGTAGAATGCAGCGTCGGCCTTTTGCTGTGCGGATTCACGTGCAATCACACTCTTCGTGACATCAGTGGCACGAAGACGCTCCAACTCGGTCTGGGCTCGCTTGGTCTCAAGCTCCTTCTGCAGCTCGGCATCTCTCACTTCGGTCTGGCGTTGAGCGGTAATTTTAGCCAATTTAATATCTCGTTCCAGTTCAGTCTGGCGATTGGTTAATTCAGAGTCTGCTTTGGCCTTTTCAGCCTTGCGCTTAGTTTCAAGGACGGCTGTTTCGGCGTCGATCTTGGAAATTTCCTGCTTGGTGCGACCTTTCTTCTCTGCTTCACCAATCTCACCACGCATGCGGGCCTCGGCAACATCAATTTTAGCCTGATTGAGGGCACCTTCATGAGCCTTTCGGCTGAGGAATGCAAAGTATTCGCTTCCAGGAGTGTCTTGCAGTTCTTTGACGTTGGCATTATAACTGTATATCATTAGTATACGGTCCAAATCCCAAACGGGGTAAAAAGCGTATTTACATTCGTAGGCCAAATTGCTGCAACTCGTTCTGGACATTTTCGATCACTAGAGTGGCGTTACTATAATGTTGGTTGAACACCAGAGGAGAACCACAAACCCTTGCCCTTGAAAACTTGGCGCTCCTTAAAGATCTCCTCCATGGTCATACCGGAGACAATCACACGGGTTTCACCCTCAATAATACCCTTGACGATATCCTGCACGTGATGACGTCGAGTGGGCTGGGCCACCTCCCCGACAGGTTGACCAGCGCCATCGACGGTCCCTGAGAGGAGAAGCGCATATTTCTTCAGGGCTTCGAGCTCGTTGTCCGGGCCAATGGTGAAAACAGCTGGCAGAGCAAACTGCAGCTTCTCGACGGTCATGGCCTGCAGGTTCAGGGAAAAGTCGAATGGCATAACAGAGATCCGAGAAATCTGATATTACATGTCAAAACCGGCCGCGGCTTCTTCCTAGGCGACGGACTTACCTTCTGCCATGGGTACACAAAGGCCTTTTTGCAGATGCGCAGGTCCGGAATACCGGCACCTGTCACGACCAGGTATTCATTGGCGTTAGCGATGTGGTACCTAGGCGTAGCTGTCAGTCGTACATAGTCATAGACCAAAGGTTCTCAGTCGGCACCAAGGCATACTTCATAGTGACGGGTGATACTAATCGTTATGTGTGTGTGTGTGTGTGTGTGTGTGTGTGTTTGTGTGTAAAGCTGTATACGGTCAAGGAGAGGATAGGGATGCAGTCTCTGCAGGTACAAGGAAGAGTGAGGCGAGACCAAGCTCCTTTATAGCTTGCGAAGCCTGCAGCTGCCCATGTTATACTTGGAGAGCCGCCGCTGTGATTGGCTGAGGCAGACCACCTTGGCAGGCAGGAAGTCGCCCCCAAAGAGGCTAGCGCGGTCGGGCGTTACTTGGTACTGGCCTGCCGCGCATCATGTGACTGTCATCGTACCGCTGTATCCAGAGAGCGCATGTATTATTGTTGTAATTATTGTATGCTTCCCCGCTTGGTCTTGTCATGTCAGGTCAGGTCAGCCTTGCAGGTTGCCAGCTCTTCGCACGCATCAAAACAAGCGGGAATCTGGATCAAAGAACCAGCCCCGGACGCCATGCTCTTTGCGGGCTGCACGGGTAGCAAGGCCCCCTGATGATTGAGCGCCGTGGTTGAAGCCGCTGGCTGTGCAATCTATTGATCGCTGAAGGGAAGGCCCCCCCGATGCGGCTCTGCCTTGAGACCGATACGTGATACTTACATGGCTTTCGGCTGTGTTGGCTAGCTTCAAGCTCTCGGCAACCAGGCGCCCTCTATGGAGCCACGGCCGGGCGTAGGGGCAGTGCACCCAATAGTAGACTATCGCGGGGCGCAGCGGTTAATCGGCATCCCTCCTTTTGAGACTTGTATGAATTCCCTCATTGTGATTTCTTCACTGCGACCGCATTAACTGTAATCTTACCGGCTGATCCCGTGAGAACAGATGGTAGGGATTATGCCGCCAAGTAGCTTCCTCGTGTATGAGTCTGCCTTCTCGGTCCTCGCAGTCAACTTCGAACTCACAGGAAAATAATTCTATGTATCCAAACCCCCCGTCAGGGTCAAGTGCCTAGTCAAGTACCTCACAAGATGTCGAAATCGCCATTTCAATACGCTGAAGACCCAGTGCCTTCTTATGAAGAGAGCGTCCGCTCAACACCAACCAGGTCGCCCCTTCCTCAGCAGACCCTTCCTCAGCAACTTGATGACGCTCGCCTAAGTCGCGTTCGAAATATTCTTTCCACTTATGTCGACCCTCTCCTTGCAGCCCAGGGGGCCTCGGGGATCTATAACGCTGTCTTTCTTCTGATACCATCTAATGTGGACTCGCTACAACAACAACAATCTAGCTCTGAATATTCATACTCCACCCCGAAAGAACCAGAAGTCGTGGGCTTCGCATCCACCGATGTTGTCAAACTCATTCGCTTGAAAGGCGAGGAGCATACTATAGAGTTCTGGAGACAGCCTGCCGTAATTGAGGAACTGGGGAAAGGCTTGCGCATGCGTTTGGAAATGAGTGGCCACCGTGTCGAAAAGAACGAGAGTCCTGAGCCGGTGCCTGAACCAGCACCTTCCAAACCAACATCGCCACCGCCAAGCGAGAAGAAGGCATCAGGCTGGTTTCGATCCAAGCCGAAGAAGCAATCAAAGTCATGGCTGAACAGCACAATTCCATCCGAAGCGACCATCACCGATCACAAACTGGGATGGCGCGAGAAACATGAAGATGTCGACCTCAGCAAACCTTTACGGCGGGGCTTAGTCAGGGTGCGTGTCGAATGGAAGGAAGTCTGTTTGCGAGTAGAAAATGAGCTGGGTTTGTTTGAAACACGCAAGGGACCGGGTGTATGCTTGTTGGTTGACGTTGGAAGTTGATAGATATGAGAATTTTTCATTGCTTTAAAATATCACATTTCTCAGACAGAGTATGAAATACATCCTTCTGTTGGCTCGAAAGAGTTTATTTGAGCAATGCATCATTCACTAGATATAACGCGCACATAGTTTGAGGAAATAAACATATGATATTAATTAAATCAAGACAGATCGGCTCCGGTTGCGGTGATTGGCCAATGCACCCCGCGAAGTGGGTTTTGCAAACTAATTTATCATATTTATCATCTCCCCGCAAAGATCGACTGCGTCTGCTTCTTTTTCAGTAGAATTTGCCTCAATTCAGATATTCCAGTTGAGAAATACTGCAAGGTAAGATCGTCTATATGCAAGTTTCCATGATTCTTTTTAATATGGCTATGATTCTCTTTTCGTTGTATTCATCTATCTTGTTGGAGCCATGCACCGCCCCTCCTCGCATACAAATTGATTGCACACAGAATGATAGATCTCTGCCATCTCTTTTTGTGCCCGGATTTGTTGCACCTCTGTTATTCAAGTTGTTGACATCCATTTGTTCTGGAAAATAAATATGCTGCACTTATCATCCTGTATTGTTAGATTGCATGACATCATCAAGCGTCGATATGAGAGGTTCGATATTTCTTCGGCCACTCGCTGATTCATTAATATATGAATGTTTGCTCTTCCTCGATGCGACCTCACTGACTATACACAGTTAGATCTTCCAAACATTACCAATATGGCACCGGCAGCTCCTCTTGCCATTGCGACCTCTTCCGTTCACCGACTTGTCAAAGAAGAAGCTTCGTATCACCGAGAGTTGGAGCAACAGACAAAACGTCTGCAAAAGCTTGAGTCAGAGAGCGCTGCTGGCGATGATGAAGGCAATAGCGAGTTCCTGCTGAAACAAGAGGTGAGTCTACTTTAGAGCTGCCGGTATGGCGATGATATATTCTAACATGCATTCACACAAACAGCGGCAAGCCGTGGAGGAAACCAAAGCCATCCTCCCAACCTTGAAGGAGAAGATTTCCGATGCTGTTGCAAAGCTGGAACGGCTCATTGTGAGTGATAGAACAGTTCTTGGATCCATAGCCGCTGTCTAACACGTTTTCTTGTGCAGGTCGAGGAGGGTCAAAAAGGATCTGAGAGCAATGTAGAGCAGCTGACCGCTGCTAAAGAGGCGGTATCTCAGGCAAAAACAGCGCTTCGTGAGATTGCTTAATTGTGCTTTCTATTCTCAAACCAGTCGATGAAATAATAGCTATGCTTAACCTAGATTAATGTAATACTAAATCCTCAAATGCCTGGTAGCCGAAACAATCATGCTTTAGAGAACACCATGAACGCCAACCCATGTTTTACCCAAGTGTACATAGAAAGTAGTGTGCATGATATAACATTTCAGGTGGTATCCATCTTATCTTCCCTTTCGTCAGTCTCTCCCTCTTCAAGCTCGTCAACCTCTCCTTCATCAGGCATGTTGATATCGTCTTCTTGCTTATCCTCCGCGGCGGACATAGACTGTCTCAATGGAGAGGCCGCGCCTATTGTGTCTGCTTGCAGTCTCTCCACCTGTAGTTTGCTGGGAACATGCTCATCGCCTGTTTGAGACTCGGAGTCTGGTCGCGGTGAGTTGACACCGCTAGTTCGACCTTTCGATTCGTCCTCCCCATCTCCCGTATCGCCATCATCACCCTCTTGCATGCCCTCCCTTCGTTCGACCTCTTCCTTTTCATCCCGAATCAAGCGACGCAGCTGCATTCCTTCTTCAACGATACGGCCAAATTGTTCGCGCCGTTCAGACCACGTCTTTGCGTATTCCTTGCTCTCTTTTTCTAGCTCTTGAATTTCCACCTCCAGTTTTTCAAGATTCGCCTTTTGATCCTCCCGCGGACGAAGAAGCCGGTTACTTGTAATTTTCTCCGTCAGGTCATCATACACCTTCCGAAGGTTCAGCGTCTTCTGTGCAGCTTCCAGCTGTACGCGAAGCTCGCCGGTATTGTCTCGCACGTCCTGCGCCGTCGACTGGATCCGTAGTTTCTCTGCCGCATATCGCTCTCTCTCTTTCTCATTGTTCGTCAACAGAAACTGGATCCGCGCGATGCTGCTCTCGAAGGCCGCAAAGTCGAGTGTTACGGCTTCCTTGAATTGCCGCCATTCATCAAGCTTCTTCTGCCGCCGAGTATCTGCATCTGCATCTGCATCTGCAGGGTCTGCACCCGGCTCGGGGGGTGGTGTGAGGGGCAGGGATAATGGCGTAGAAACGAGAGATTCGCGAGCGAGGAGCCGCTTTGTAATGCGCTTGAATGGCTTTTCCTCGACGTTGAGGAGGCGGGATTTATGGAGTGCATCTACACAGACAGCACGGTCAGCTGGCACGAAGCCCGCAATGGAGGAGTCCATGCTCACCTTCCTCTTCCTGGTCCAATAGCCTGTGCGATGCCATGGCGAATACTAATAATGGCCGTTGTTGCTGGAGTAGTAAATAGAATTTGATAATGTAGTCACTATCAATTTGATGTAAGAAGGAGGCTTGGCCAGAGCCGCTTTGCACCTTCCAGTTTTGCGGCTTTGTTTAAGCTCCCGCCCCACCCCCAACCTGGCCTGGTCGCTTTTCCTTTCTCGCAGTCGCGCAGGTTCGCAGCTCTCGAGTGCCCGCTGCAATCGTCGTGGACCGCTTCAAAGCGCTTTAAATTGGATCTTCTTGCCCCGGCGGCTCGTCTTTCCTGCGTCGGCCCGCTGTATGGAGGTCCTCATCCTCAGGCTTATCGCGGACGGAGCCAAGGTAACTCGCTCGACCTTTTGCTGGATGTTTACTCAACTCACTTCTTGGATGATAGTTAATCCTACAATAAACTGGACGATTGGCCCCGATTGAGCGTTGTTTAATATGGCAGAGGTGGTGTCGGGGCTCATCGTGGGCCAACGATTCGACTCGCTCGAGGACTTCAAATCCGCCATTCGCAATATCTCCGTTCGCCAACATTGGGATCTGCGAGTCGTGCGTAGCAATAAGAAAAGTGTCGTTCTCGGATGCCGCTCGTCCTCCAACTGTTACTTTCGCGTCGTGTGTCGGGCGAACAAGAATGCGACGCACATCACAAGCTTGCAAGACACGCACAGCTGCCGGAGGAATCTGGGCTCCGCGGGGTCGACGCCAGCGCGCTCGGAAGCCTCACATGTCCGCTTTCTATTAAATGAGATTCCCAAGCTATTTGATATGAAGAATAAGATCAAGGGCCAGGATGTTGTCGATGCAGTGAAACGATATCACGGTTACGATATTTCGATGCGTCAAGCGCAACGCGCATTGACCAAACTACAGCCCCGGCTATCAAGAGCCCACGCAGACCAGGAAAGCAGCTCATCACAAGTGCAGCCAGACCACCGGGTAGCTACGCGTATGAGTAACGAAGAGCCCTTTGATCCGCTCGGTGAAGACCGTGGCTGGGCTGAGAACGGCCTATCGTCAGCATTGATGGAAGATGACGGCATGGATCAAGATGACGACTCGCCCACAGAAAATGTGTCGGCGGCCATTGTACATGCACAGCAGCATGATCCGTCTCTAGCTGGTGTTTCCCATCATGCGCAACCAGGTCCTCCAGAGCCGCCCTCGCTCTCGGCCGTTCCACAGCTCAACTCCCTCCCACCGCCTCCCCAACCGTACCCTCAACCTCCGCAACAAATACAGCCTCCTCCACCACAACCAAATCCAAAATCTCAAAATCAATCGCAGCCCCAGACCCAATCGCAGCCACAGAATCGACCGCCTCCACCGCAACCGCCACCGCAACATCATCAACACCCTGCATCAGCTGGCCATCCTGCAGCCGCTCAATTAGTGCTCACCAACTTTAAAATTGAATTCACATGTACTTCCTGTGGTGCCCTAAACCAGAGCTTTTTCCCAAACCAAGGCAACGTCACAAACAATGCCTATTTACAAACCCATGGCATCGGCCCAGCCAACACTGCCCGTCCTCCAATGGACGCCGTACCAAATGACACAGCAAACGCCGCTGCCGCTGGGTTTGGAGGGCCCGAGTATGAGGGCAATGGGCCTTCTCATGCTCGGAATATACCTCCATGGGTAAGCGGATTAGACGTTGCCATACCTCCTACGAATTCATAGTATAATCTGTCTGTCATGACTTGACACAACGGAAATTCTCGTCAAGACCGCGCCGTTGGTATATCCGGCGACGATCCCTATCCCTGCGTATCTGCATACGTGCTAATGTCTCGTCTGGTTTTCATGTCCACTAAAAATTCTGGTTTCTCTAATGATCTTTCCGGCGTGATATTGGGTGTTATGAGCCATGAACGCTTGCATACTTCGACTACTAATAATACCTAATTGGAAGTACATAGGCATACAAATAGTGCAAGCGAAAAAGTTCGCATTCTGATCTGATTTGTACTTCATAATAGCGATAGATTAATGATAGCATTATCTTAAAACACGAAGTTGGACCCGTGTGCTTCCCTGATATACTGAGACCCCGAGTGAGTCGGTCGGACAAATAAAGGTACAAAGTGGAGTAATTGGCCGTGCTGCACGGAGAGATGTCGGACATCAACCGCTACGGCTGAACACTGGTGAACTGCGTCCACCTTTGGGCTATTTAACCCAAAAGGGCCCGCTTAATCGCCCTGATCACCCTCTAAGGCAGCAGAAAGGGCTGAGTGATGAAGAGCACCATAATGGCCCCCGCGGCAATAATCATGAGTGGGAAGACAGGAACCACCGCGTCGAATAGGGCCTGTGATAGGTGCCGTCGGCGGAAGGCTAAAGTATGTGATGTCCGAACACCTAGGCAGCACATATTCTTTTTTCTTCCCTTTCTTATTTCTGGATCAATCGGTTGATCGGCAAGTTTTCTTAGTGCGATTTTGCCAACTCGTCATGCACGAGGTGTGACTCGGCGGGACTTCGGTGCACATTTGATCTTCCCGTCCAGAGACGAGGGCCGAAGACTCGGTATCCCGTTACTCCTCCTCCTATTCCTACTACGGCGACGGCTTCGAGGACTCTACCAAGCCAAGCCGCAGCTACCGATCTTCCTTTATCGGATCCGACGTGGGACACCGATGCCCTACAGGGCTTGGATGATATTTCACCAGCACAGCCTGCAGTGCTTGAGAGCCCTCTATTGGACCCAGAATCGTCTGGGCTATCGTCCACATTTAAGCTGTGGACCAGTTTGGCCGCACAAATTGGAAGTATTCTTCCGACACTCACCCTCGAAGAACTAGTCAGAAGGTGTTTTGATCTCTACTTTGAGTACCTTTTCCCATTGGCCCCTTTGGTTCACGAACAAAATCTTCGCAACAACTTGGACTCCTTCTTGGCTGGAGATATACCAATACTGCATAGTGGAGGGCATTCGACAGACCCAGCATCCGCCAGTATTTCTGAAAATCTAGAGGTTTGGGCGGAATCCACCTTTACGCTAATTACAGCTCTTTGCGCTGAAGTCGCTTTTCGATTACCTACGGATATATTTGCCGAAGGCTGCATTGTATCTGATATCTTTCTGAAAGCTTCGAGGAACTGCTTGAACATTTACTTAGAAACGGACCTGGAGTACCCAAATGCCACTTCAATGATAATCCGCTACTATCATTATAATTGTCTCCACGCAACAAGGAAGCCGAACTACGCATGGCACGTCTTTGGTGAAGCTACACGCCTTGCACAGGTGATGCGATTGAATGAAGAAGCTTCATATGAGTCCTTGTCTCCACTGGAAGCTGAGTTACGGAGGAGGGCCTTTTGGGTTATCTTTATTGGAGACAAGTCGGCTGCCATCCTCGATAACCGCCCAATAACCATTCACCAGCTGTCCTTTGAAACTGGTATCACGGCAGCATACCCTATTGGAGAAATCGATGATGGGATATCAATGATCCCAGCTACTATAGACCCCTCCAGACCGGACTTTGTCGCAGGCTTCAGTGCTAGCATAAAATTATGGCAGGTTGCGTCAGATATTTTGCTCGAAATTCGATTACAGGAACATGCGCGTAACACTCGAAAATCATATTCTTTGTCGCCAAATGAAACCTCAAGCCCCACCCTGGATGCCCTCTATGTCCGCTTCATCACTTGCCTTGACAACTTGCCTCCCTACCTTCAGGTGGACGGTTTCGCCGAGAACGAAGTTGACTATCAGCAGTCAAACAAAACCGGGATAATCCAAAGAGTCAACCTTCATATCACATTCCATTTCCTTCGCATGATAATCCTACAAAAGCTGGCTGTGCTTGAAGCTGAATCCCCTTACAAATCAAACTCCCGGATGTTGATGGTGAGAAGGGCGGAGGTCGCTCATGATATGCTCCGGATTATCCATAGTGTGCCATTTTGGGCGCTGCAAATAAACGGGGAGTCATGTGTACTTGCACCTCAAAACATAAAGCTAAACCGAGGAAATGTATGCTAACAAAATACCTGTAGGTTGAGAAAATTCGCCTGGTTGGTGCGAGCCTAGTTGGTGTTCTCCATGAATCCGTGAATGGGGCCACAACGGATGCTCCGCTGTTGACACGCGCGAGAACCGACTTTGCTATGCTACTAGAAGCCCTGACGGGACTTGATTATAGGGCAGCAGATACAATACGATATGGATTGGAGATATAGTTGCAATTATCCATACCGTGAAACTATAGTTCTGGTAACAAAATAAGCTTAAGCTTTCGGCTTACCCCGCAATTGGAAAATGATAATGCGGAGTAATTCCAAGACCCTTTCCAGTTTGTGCTGCAGGACGGATATAGCAAAAGGTATATACGGATATACAGTATTTACGCTGCCTTCCTGCTTCCCAACACCAGATTGCATGTGATTTGCGAATTCACAGGTGATAACAGGAGAGTTGTTGTTTATCATATGACGAGAAAGAAAGGAGTGACCCTGTCGCTTTGTTGTATAATTCGTTGAAGCACAGTCCGGTCCAGAATCGGATATATCCAAAGACCCTATGAGCCTGCTTAGGAAGCATTACCAAATCATTAACCCAACCAATGGATCTCCAAATCGGAAATACTCCGCAAAGGGACTCGCTGGTGACTGGTTGTTGTTATTGACTATCATATTCTTTGCCTCAGCAATATTCGGATATATTTTGGTAACCTGGGTTTATTAAATATCATCGACTACCAAGTCTATTTTCAAACATAACTACGAACCAAATAGATTCAAATACGCTGTCAGTAATATGATCGAGACTGGATTCCTTATTGTCGGCGCCGGACCGGCTGGGGGAAGCTTGGCATGCTTCCTAACTGTTCATGGTACGGTTTTCCATCTCCTCCAGATATCATACCTATCACCTTCAAATATGCCTGAGAAATATTTGTTACTGACAGATACTTTCAGGTCTCAGAGGTATTATGATCAGTGCTGCGTCGGGTACGGCAGATACACCTCGTGCTCATATCACCAATATGGCCGCGATAGGTTTGTCTCGGCTACTGTATATTCATTGCACATGATCTAACAATGTTTATAGAATGCCTTCGAGACATTGGACTGGAGCAGGAAATTAAGAGCCTGGCTTCCGATGGAGAATCTCATATGCTACATACCCGTTGGTGTCATAGCATGGCTGGCGAGGAGTATGCGAGGATATATTCGTGGGGAAATGACCCTGTCAGAAAGGTAGCATTGTCTTCAATCAAACAAATCTGAGGGGTTATCACTGCTAACAATATCCAGGGTCATTATGTCAATGCCAGCCCTTGCGTTCCGGTGGACCTTCCTCAGACTCTTCTCGAACCAGCTCTGATTAAGTATGCCACCAACCATGGCTTTACAACCCGTTTCAACACTTCTTTTCTCCAATATAGCGAAGATCCGAGTAGTGGAAAGATTGTCGTCACGGTTCGGGATGATCTTGCGGATACCAAGTACCAAATACAAACGAAATACTTGTTTGGCGCTGATGGTGCTCGTAGCCGCATTGTTAAACAGCTCTCGTTGCCCTTGAACGTCAAACCAGGTCAAGGTCTAGCAATCAACATCCTTGTAAAGGCAGATCTTTCACACCTTATGCAACATCGGAAGGGAAACCTGCACTATGTGATGCAGCCAGATCGCGAGCATCCTGATTTTGGATGGTGGTCTATTGTACGTATGGTCAAGCCATGGGAAGAATGGATGTTTATTTTCTTTACGGCACCTGGAACAGACCCCAATATTCAACCGAGCAATGAAGAATATTTGAAAAGAGTCAAGGAGTTCATAGGCGACAACACGCCTGCTAAGATCTTGAATGTGTCCAAATGGTTCATTAATGAGACCGTTGCAGAGGAATATTCCAAAGGGAACATTTTTTGCCTCGGGGATGCCGTTCACAGACATCCACCATTGAATGGGCTCGGGTCCAATACGTGCATTCAAGACTCATACAACTTAGCCTGGAAGGTAGCGTTTGTTGAAAAGGGACATGCAAGCCCTTCGCTCCTTTCAACGTATTCCTCTGAGCGGCAACCTGTCGGCCTGGGAATCATAACACGCGCAAACCAGGCACTTCGAGATCACTTCAGAATCTTCGACTCACTCGGACAGACAAACCCGTCCCTTGCAGAACGACTAGCCATTCAAGATGAATTTAAGAGCGCAACCCCCCAGGGTGTGGCTCGCCGAAAGAAATTTCAAGAAGGTATTGCTCAGAGTGCTCATGAGTTTCACGGTTTGGGTATCGAAATGGGTCAGCATTATGCGAGTGCCGCAATTTATGACTCTGATGAATCGGCACCGTATGTTTCCGAGGGCAAGGATGAAGTATTAGACTATGTACCCAATACCTATCCAGGGAGCAGATTGCCGCATGCCTGGCTCAATAAGGCCATTCCTGTTTCCCCTATATCGACGCATGATCTTGCCGGTCACGGCGAGTTCACGTTGTTCACCGGAATCGGAGGGGAATATTGGAAAGCAGCAGCCACAGAGATTTCAGAAACCCTGAGTGTGAAGATCAATGTTCATGCGATAGGTTTCCGACAGGATTGGGAGGATGTCTACCACGACTGGGCGAGAGTCCGTGGAGTAGAAGAATCAGGCGCTGTGTTAATCCGTCCAGATCGCTTCGTTGCGTGGAGAGTACGTGAGGTGCTAGAAAGTGAACAAACTTGCCACGAGAAACTCTTACGGGTTATGCAAACCATTCTTGGCTTAGAGTTGCCGTGACTGTCATATATGTATTATAACTTCCAGTCAGTTTGTAGGTATCTTCTAATAAATATGAGAACAAATGAATAATACTGTCTAAAAAAATCTATTATCAAGAAGGCCTCGAATGAATCCAGGAATGCAGCCAGCTAGCCTATTAAATAAAATTTTCATCTAAATAATCAGCAGGTTACCATTCTCGCAATTATATATTTATTACACTAACATTTTCAAATGTCCTCGAGTTAATCGGCTGACGCCATTTCTAGAGAGACTAGTCTATACAATTAAGCTAATAAGCATAAATCAAAAATTCAAAAAAATTAGTCATGTGTACAAAATTGGGAAACAAAAATCAAACTAGCATGCAGATAAAAGCCTTTGTAGTTTTCAGACTTGAATTTATATAGGGGTCTAGAAATGCCTTATCGTGTCTTATCAGCAACCACGCTATCTTATCAGCACGTGAACCCCACCCAGAGCTTCGAGGCTTCGCATTCACCACTTTCGTACAGCTTTATCCTTTCAAAGTACAACGACCGCATAATCGATTTCTTTTGCTGCCTAGTTTTATTCTCTGTGCACTATATACGAATCATTCCCATGTTGCGCATATTAGGTCCGCTATATACTCGCTCGCACACTAAACCGTCTTGAAACGCTCCACATATTCCATGCTTTCAAGGCTGAGATATTCAATATGCCGGCGCGATCTCTACTTGCAATGAGCACTCGGATTGCCATACAGTATTCCCGAAGTATGTTCCACTACTTGATAGGGGTTTGGAGACTTGCTAATGTTTAAAGGTCTTACGGATGTCGGGAATATTCCCTACCCACTCGCCAGGCCCTTCCTAATTAAGATAGAAAGCCCAGCTCAGTTGGTAAGTTCCACACCGCGTAGAAGACTCATACTTGCTAGAGCTAATCGATGATCAAACTTCCATAGCGAGAAATCGAAAGGAACTCTCCACATATCATGGAAGATGATCGAGAGCTATGGATCGACTTCATCAAACGAGACGTTCCTCAATGGGACCAATACGAATTACCTGAGGAATCGGCCTGCTGGTATGATATTTATAGCGATTTGGTCGAACGAGTCCAACGAGAAGTCGATGAGGATGCCCTTCGTCTGAAACAAGCAGTCGATAAGATCAATTCCGACAAGGCTAGTAACGCGGCCGTCTTTGTACGAGACACTAGCATCCTGCCGAAGCCACGACGGAGGGCCCCGACCAGGACAGAACCGAAGAAAAGCGGTCTCTTTCATACCAAAAGGAATAGGGTGCTTGCCGTTCCAACACACCGTTTAAACAGTGGTGCATCGCAGATAAGACACGTTCCACAGTGGCTTGTTGATCAACACAAACAGCCTACCACAGTCACACAACAACGTCCAAGTTCTGCTTCTGCTCCCAAGACTAGTGCTTCTGGTGTCACAGGTCACAACTCATCCACATCGAACATTTCCCCGAAACCTCCAGGTCGTCCACAACCGGTTCAACTGGTCTCTCGATCGACGGTGTCTCCGGCTAAGAGCCAAACAGCTCTTGCTTCCCGTCCAGTTTTGTCAGCGAAACGACCTTCTGAAGACCGACCAGCACGGGTTAATACTGGTCCTCAAACGTCAGATAGACCTTCATTAACTCGTCCGTTAATAGCATCACCGGCACCACCGCTCATCAAACGGCGTGCTATCTCAAGCCAACCCAACGTATTCATTCAGCAGAAGAAGAGAAAGGCCTGAGTCGTTCCATCAGTGAGCTTTATCTTACAATTTTCATATTAACTTATTGCTTTTATTAAACCCTGCATTCTGTGCAAGATGTACAAGATACCCTTCTCTTCGTTATAGTCTGTGCTCTGTGATGGGAAAATGCTTGGGATTCTTAGAATCATTATGGATTATATTTGAGAGTATAAGTAACTCTCTTTGGGGCGAATCCTTAAATTACGTTTTCACGATATCCACGAACTGTGTTCTAGACTTGCATCTCAAGCGACATTTTGTATCATAGAATAGTGTGTTGTGTATCAAATAACCTTCTACGAAGAAACCGCGGAAAACGCTGTGAATTATATATGCATAAGATCTTTCGGTCATAATGCATTGAATTCTAACACAAGTCTCATCTGAAAACTGTATAGCAAGGGGTTCGTGAGTCATATCGCACTCGAAGGAGCGGCATCTGCGTAGATGGGCCCAGATCCAAAGGGAGTATCATGATGCGGAGGTATGGTATATGTGGTCTAGGCAATTCGAGAGAGAGGATGAGCTTGAATTATTGTGAACCACCACGTAAAGCGAGAACCAAATGTAGTGTGGCGCCTCCTTCAAGGTTGTATTCGGCGGCAGTTTTGTCGTCGGCCCTGGTAGAAAGATGGAAATAAGTTGCTGCCTTTTGCCAAAAGAGATAGATGTTTCACACGACATACATTTGTTTTCCACCGAAAATAAGGCGCTGCTGAACAGGAGGAATACCCTCTTTCTCCTCAACTCGTTCTTTTATTCTAGAGACCTATCGGATGTGCTTCTGTCAGCCAGTGATTTCGTCACATCTTCGATAAAATTGCCGCCTTTATCGTTGCTTCGCTATTCGACCTCGCATCGTATACTTCCGCAGGGGATGCCGTACCTTGTAGTCTGCCTCAATATCAAGCTCGATCTCCTTCCCGGTCAACGTGCGCACTCTGCAATTACATTAGCAAATACTCCGATAAGTGGCTGGTTTCCCCGCATTCATGCATGGTCGCCGGTTCGAAAAGGTCTCCTTACTTGATCAACATTGTGATTGTGTATGGATTTGGAGCACAAATGAGGAAAATCGTACGAAAACACCGACTAGACTAGAGAACGTCTGTAACCTGGAGGAAAGGCGGATGGTAGATAACGTATGGTGTTGATTGTAGGAAGAACCTCAGAAGTGGGGTCTCCCGTTTGCAGTCAGCCGCGCCTCCATGTTTTTAGGCGCTGACTTTTATGTCTCGGTTTGTTTACTTCTCTGACTTCCAAGCTATTTTCTTTGTCTTCGTATAGATTTGATATTCTTACTCTCCCCCTACGTCGTAATGGCTGCCGTCGTGTTCGAGGATTTATCAGGAGCAACGACTCCAGTCTCTGAAAGCGACAACCCCTACCAGCCCCTGATAGAAGCAGCGAATAATGAACCAGTTTGCTCCCGTTTTACAAATGACTTGGTTCTCTGCCTTTAACTAAAAGATGATTACAGCATCAAATCCAAGCGCGGTACACAACACACCGCACGACGCGGAATGAAATGCAAAACGCTAAGATCCTAGACCCAGACTTTGCAGGATGGACTCTAGACCCGGTTCTCGCAAAGTTAGAAGGCCCAAACAGAGATCCCACCTTTACTGACGAGAGGTTTTGTCTTGTTTTCTGGGGTCGGCCACCTGGGTATATCCGGAAAATGATCCAGGATATCCAACAAGAGTTACGCGAAGTTGCTCCAGGTTAGTTGGGAAACCCCCTCCCACACAGCTTGGACTAGCAATCGGGCTTACGTATGATCCAGATTTGTGGTTTATGCCGCTGGACAATTTGCACATTACTGTACTAGAAGTGGTGCATTCAGTCACCAAGCAAGAGGTCGATAGACTAGTATCAACATTACTCAAGGACAATGCAGCAGAAAAAATAGCGAATATCACACTACAACGTCGACCTCGTCTGATCAAGCCAATGGTCAGTTACGATGCAGCCGCAATGGCACTCAGCTTTGTGCCTGCTGCAGGCGAAGGCGCAGACAAGACCGCCACCGACGACACCTTTACTTATCACCATCTTCGACGGGATGTTTATGATCAAGTAAAAGCTGCTGGAGTGAAACCAGCCTCGAGATATGCCGTACCATCAGCACATCTCACCATAGGACGCTTCATTAACCAGAATGGGTTTCAGGATGAGGGGGGGAAGTTTGACGGTGTAAAGGCGAAAAGACTGGTTCAGAAAATCGAAGAAATCAATACTAGACTAGAAGCACAATATTGGCCCTCGACTTCTGGCATACCAGAAGGCGGCGAATGGACCATAGGGCAAGAAAAAGGGCTTGACTTTCGCATGGGTCGGCTCTGGTATGGTGGCGGCAAGACCGTTATACTCGGACAAGGACACGAATAGGATCTTCCATATCTTTCCGTAGATAGAGCAGTCAATCAGTGGCACTTACCCTGACTATTAATGAATCATAATGATATTGGGTAAGGGACACCAATCATCACGTTGCTCCATCCAAGTCTTGGCAATTACTATGTCACGTGACTAAATATTCACCTGATCGAGGCTAGCTCGTTTTCGGGTAGGGCATAAGCCCCCGGCAGACACACAATTAACGATTCCACTACTCAACGACAAGTCCGACAACCCCAACGACCATCAAGAAGTTGTGCTCCGGCAAATACCGTCAAAATGGTAAGCTATTTCTATTTGCTTGGGATAGTTTTGTTTTTTGGGTTTTCTTTTCAGATGGGCGAAATACTGGATGGCTACATCGCCTGTGACAACGAATCGAGGGCCGGAAATATCGCAACGTCGCTACGGTGTTGATAACATCAAAATCCAACGACATATCAATTAATATCGAAGACAAAATCGTCAGAATTTTATTGATAACATGGCGCATTGTCGGATTATCGGAAGCGACTTGAAGCGGATCTCGAAAACTTTTCAATACAGTTTATCGCACGTTATACGTATTTTATCGAGAATTCATTCGCCGATCGCCATGCGTGTGAGCAGTGGCACGAGAGAAAATTCCAGCGCTGGCTATTTTTCATAATGCAACTGTTTTCTGTTTTTATTCTTCCATCGAGGAAGCAGGCTTATATGAAGATGGTTCGGGACAATTACTGATGGCTCTATCTTTTTCCAGGTCAACGTTCCCAAAACCCGCCGGACGTACTGCAAGGGCAAGGATTGCAAAAAGCACACCCAGCACAAAGTCACCCAGTACAAGGCTGGAAAGGTTAGACACAACACTTGGACATCCCTCATTTGAACACGGTATTGATGATCTTATATAGGCTTCCCTCTTCGCCCAGGGTAAGCGTCGTTACGACAGAAAGCAGAGCGGTTATGGTGGTCAGACAAAGCCTGTTTTCCACAAGAAGGCTAAGACCACCAAGAAGGTCGTGCTCCGTCTGGAGTGCACCCAGTGCAAGACCAAGGCTCAATTGGCTCTGAAGCGATGCAAGCACTTCGAGCTCGGGTATGTTGAATTGCGGACTAAACCTTACGGTGAAGCAATGAGGCTAATAGTTGTTGTTCTATAGTGGTGACAAGAAGACCAAGGGTGCTGCTCTTGTTTTCTAAACGCATAAAATTTGGAACTGCAAGAAGCAAGAGGTGTTGGTGTTTCGTTTTCCCGATTACAAGATTTATTTCTTATGTCACGTCTTGGCTTGGGGGTGTTATACTCTTTTTCGTCATGCATTCATGTTATGACACGATGAAACAAAACACATGTAATCCTCCACTCTGGCCTTGCAATGAACAAGGTCAAGTGAGAAGGAAGGAATTGATACATAAACAATAAATTCCGAAAGTTGAACGATACAACCGATGCCTCATTCTAGGATACAATTCACATGGTACATGTAATGCCGTTAGATTATGCCTGGTCAGACAATGGCCCAGGTCCGCAAAACACTTAAGCGGAGCCGCTCACTTATCCAGTTGACATTCTACAGGAGCTTGCATAAAAATTTCTTGTTCCCGTAGACATATTGAGCCCGCAGATTCAGAGGATACTTACTACTTCGTATACTCCGACTAAACTGTAGAAAGCTTGAAATTGGAGCTGATAATTTCCAATATGAAGCGACATGTGGACGACTGACATCTACGTGCTAGTATCAACCTGCATAGCGCATCTTCTACCTAGAAGTACATATCTACGTAGCAACTATCCTGTGTGCTATCATTAGATGCCTTGCGTCAAGGTATGCCCGGCTGTCTCCACCTTCAACATAGTGACCATACAGGTAACTAGGGAGTTGAGTTGTGCTCTGTGCACACTATGGCAGGCTTATTTACTCCGAGTGGCATATCTTGCTATCTAGTTTTAAGCCTCACAGGGCTAGGAATCGCTGGAGGATTTACAAGGACTCTGATCCCATTCAGATTCAGCAGTAGAAGAAGTGGAGCCCGACCGAATATCATTCGATCTACCTTGCGCCAATTTTCTTCTTCTGTCTCGCCCTCTTTTATGTCTCCGATGGTATATAGTCGTGGCAGTCTACATTCTACTCACATTGTCGAATAGTAGGGCAGTAAGCAATAAGTGTGAGGCAAACAAGGCGGTTCAAAGAACGAGGGACCGTACCATGGTACGTGGGTAAACCACGTGCGGGCCGCGAATACATTCCATGGCTCACACTCATAGATAGTCAACATTCCTCAAGAAGCCAAATCCGACGTTCTTGACTCAAAGTCTCTTTTCCAGGCACAGACTGGACGCCAGACCGACGCTGGGTCGAATCTGCCTTCCGGCGATGATGGTGGAGACGATGGCCTACCTATGATGATGATATTCGGGGCGGAGGTTACCGAGTCGTGGTAGGAATTCACCGTCCTTCCAGGCTCTCAACACCGAGTCCAGTAAGCAGTTTTGCGGCTCCAAGTCGGTGAGAAGCCGGGTAGTCGCTCCCAAATGCAGGGAGTCGACAAGCGAGAGCGACGAGAGTACCATTAGGGTTGGCACTTCGATGGTGCATCTGTCGGCTGGGGCGAGGCTGAGCCGCACCAGTAGTTCGGGCACACAGTGTGCTTGGACAGGCGGGCAAGCGCTAGCCATCGGTGTGGCGGCATGCATGAGTGAACATTCCAATATTGCGAGTCTCTGATGCCAGTACTTAAAAGCGAGCCGTATCGTCTGGGTTGGCGAGGGGCAAATCGAGCTGTCTACACACTACTATTACACACTCTTCAAGTCTCTCACACTGCGTACTTTATTAATATTATCGCCTTTTCCTGCTTGGCAGCCTAGCCTGACTCACCCCGACGACGTCATCATATCAAACCGCTTGCCTCCCGTGATCTCACGTGCTGGTCGATCTGGCTTGCTCGGGCTAGCCATCCTTCCTCTTCCTTCCACCGACCACCCCGCCCGCAGTTTAGAGCCCCGCGCCCCCTTCAGATTACTCATTTTTCTTGCCAGGACGAAAGACCATAGAGAAACACAACCACAGGGCATCATCGTCGGCCCACTCTTTCTAGAAAGACCGCCAGGTTTCAGTATTGGTCAGCTCGCAGTGGCTGGGTGCATTAGGCCTTCATTTAGCCCAACGCAAACAATCCCGACCAACCCCACCATCGCGAGGCCCACTCCGTTGCCTCAGACCTTCAGCCCAGCCTGCCAGGCATCTTTTTTTGCCTTCAATCCATCTACCACTACCCCTCCTTGCGAATTATTCCCTTTTCCTTCAGTCCTCCAGTTCCGAGCGTATCCGTCATCTACAACTTCAGTTATCGGTCATTTGCAGGCTGAAAACGATACACAGCTGGCATTTTGCAAGTCACAGCAAACCTGACCTGTGATTGACTGATATCAGTTGAATTTTCTCTTTGGCTCGCAGCCGGACACATCCGTATCTGGGGTGTCTCGACTTCAACCAAGACCAACCATGTCCTATACATACCGGGAACGAGACCGTGAATGGGACGACTATTCGCGGCCATCTGACCGTAGCTACAAAGTGAAACGCTATGTCGTTTCTCATGATGACAACCGTGAGCGGGAGCGCGACTTCTTTCGTCGCGAGGATTCGGGTACAGCCGATCGAGAATTGGTGATTCGGCGAAGGACTGAACCATACGAGACTGACTACGAGGTTCGGCGTGAGTATCGAACGGAACGTGACTACGAACGTAAGTTTTATATCTAAATTTTATGCTTCCCATTGATAAGAATTGATTTCCTGTCTCTGTTTATCAACATACAACTTTCTTGTCGAGCTGCCACTGATAGTATCATAGCTCGATCAATTCATGAACCTGAGTATCAAGTGGTTCATCGATCTGAAGCGAGCGAACGGGATCCCCGTGATGTTGAGTACTACTACCAGCGGCGCGTTCGCGAATATGACGACGACCGCGAGCGTGTTAGGCGAGAGCTCAGCCCCCACGACTCTGTCTCTCAAGTTGGTAGTCGAAGACATCGTGATCGCGATCGCGATCGCGACTATAGCAGTGACGACAGCATGGTCTATATCCGCAAAGAAACCCGTGAATACGACGGCGAGCCTCATCATCACAAGCGCCATCTTGCCGAGGGAGCTCTTCTTGGAGTAGGAGCAATGGAACTGTTACGTCACCGTAGCAAGAGTCAAGGCCGTCCAGTTTCAGGCGCCCTCGGCCATGTTGGCCAGGGAGTCGGTGCAGCTGCACTAGGTGCCGTCGCAGCCAATGCTATCGAACATTATCGCAGCAAAAGTCGTCGACGCTCTTCATCCGTCGACGACGATAGAAGCTCTCGCCATTACCATCACGGCCATCGTTCTGGACATCGCAGCCGCAGCCGCAGCCGTTCGTCGTCGCATTCAAGAGCCAAAACTCTCGCTGGAATCGGCCTCGGTGCCGCAGCAATAGCAGGTGCTGTTGCTTTAGCCCGTCAAAAGTCCCAAAGCAACAAAGACAGAAGGAGCCGATCACGTCATAGACGTAGTTCGCAGTCTCGTGGCGATGATGTGCGAAGTACATCCAAGAGCCGAAATCAGCACATTGCAGCAGCAGGGCTTGCCGGTGCTGCTGCTGCTGGCATCATCGAAAAAGTACGCAGCCGGTCACGCTCACGTAAGGGCGAACACAGATCTAGAAGCCGACTTAGACAGAGCTTGCCAATCGTCGCCGCGGGCCTTGGAAGTGCTGCAGTTGCAGGTCTTTATGAAAACAGAAAGGCCAAAAAGGAGCAGGACGGGGCGAGTGAACGACAACTTTCACGTTCGAGAAGCCGTGGTAGAGGTGCCATCTTACCAGATCCTGGAAAAGAGTCAACTAGTCTCATCGAGTATGGTCAGGATCCAGTTTATGGCAATATTCCTGCAGCGGATTATTACGGTCGGCCGATCAGCTCACAAGGGTATTATCCTGATGCAGTCGTTCCCGCGGGCACGAGCCGTAACCGCAGCCAAAGTCGTGGATATAGCCCTTCTGATACCGATTCCGACCGAAGTCATCGCCGACGACATCGTAGACGCGAAAAAAAGGAACGAAGCGGCAGTCGTATTCGTGATTTCGCCGAGGCCGGGCTCGCAGCAGCGGGCCTAGGATACGCGGCTTCCAAGATTTCAGGTGGGAAAAAGGATCGCAAGGATAGAGAGCACCGGAGTCACTCTCGGGAAAGGCGAGGTAGTAAGTCAAAGCCAATGTGAGACATGACGAAAAGACAGTCACTGATATCCTTTGTAGGACGTGATAATGATGGAGACCATGATTCTTATGAAGAGCCGTACGACCCAGCTCCATACATTCCGTCTCCTCCTCCAGCAGGACCAGCGCCAGCCGTAGACAATTATTATCCATATACCAACAGCTTCCCGCCGCCTCCAGGAGTTACTCCCAACCCACCACCTATGTCGTATCCCGCGGCAGAATATCCACCTCCTGGAACAACATCAGCACCACCGCCACAAGGTTATCCTCCTCCCCCTGGACCGCCTCCTACCAACGAACCGTACGCGCCACAACCGCGTCGGGCTGATGAGAACGTGAGTGCCCCTTTTCTTGACGCGCATCACAGACCAGATGGTGGGTTCGATGTGTTTTTGATTTATGTAGTATGTCGATATGCTCGTTACTAACCACGGCTTACAGGTTTAATGGGAGATGGAAGCTCAAGACGCCGATCTGTTAGTCGGCCTGAATCACCACCACAACAAAAATCAGTTTCCTTTGATTTGAATGATCAAGAAAGATCGAATATGAAAGCACGAATACCTAGCGATGAAACTGCGGAGAAGGGATACGAGACGGACGATAGCGACTCGACAATTGATGGCCTGGACCATGGCCGATACTCTCATCACCATCGACCCCGACACCCTTCAGCTCCATATGGACGCACCAGTGCGGTGCCGAATAATGCTTCTTCTACTCATAATGGCAACGCCAACCCACCGCCTAAACCACACCCTTTGAATGTTGCTCGGGATTCGGACTCTGAATCTACAATTGAACTGCCAGATCGATTCGATACCGAAGGACGGAGGCTTCCCGAGAAGGGAGACGATCCACTCGCCGATAGGGTGGACGATCTTTTACGAAATGTTTTCTCAAACGACAATGCTCGACCTCGTCCGACAAGTAGAGTCCGGTGATTTTCTTGATATTTTTATTTTGCTGCATTTGAGTCTTTATTCCTCGTTATTTGTTTAGTTTTATGTACTCTTTTCTTTTAACGGCCTTGCTATTATTATGAGTGAACGATGAATGACGAGCTTGTAATGATGTATGCGGATTAGTATGGGAGGATAATTTGATATTTGTTCAATTTAATGATTATGACTTCACGTGCTAGATTATACGTTCAATGTTACTTTTAACCAAAAAAATATGGCATGTACCTACGTCAATGAAATCAGTACTACATGTTACGGCCAAACTTGATCGCAGTCAGCATTGTTCTTTTTTCAAAGTGAAATCAAGTAAAAGCCAAAGATAACAACAGTATCTCTTGTAGGGTTGTCCCTTGTACGGGTTTCCCTATCCCCCACCAATCACAACGGTCTTTGTTCGACTATTAGCCAAAGTTCGGTCGCCGAAACCAATTTTCATTGTTACAGGGGCGAGAGAGTAGATGCGGTAACACGTGAGCTTTTGACCAAATCTCGAACAAGAGGACCAGGCCTTCGGATTTGGCAAGTGAAGAGTCCTACAAGGATGAAACCGAAAAATCGGTATGCATAAATATACATACATACATTAATCTCCTCTGCAGCATATGGAGAATAACGACATTTCCCATGTCATTGTCATCCTCTTATGTCATCCATTCAAACTTCCCACCGTGGGCTACCATGCTACCATTCGCCTCATTAATAGCATCCTAGGTTGGATATGCCTTTATGGTGTGTTGAGTGTGTCGACTGGTCATATTATACCCCGTATTATAGCTGGGTTCTTGGAACCTTCTTTGCCTTTTTTTCTCCCTCTCAGCACAGGAGGCCAGGCCAGGCTATGGGCTAGATACGGCGGACTCTGAGTCGCAGGAAAGTTGGCAGACTATCCCACTTTGCCTTGATATTATTAATGACATATGCCGCCATATCAATTGATGGCCGTGGCAAGAACTAATACAAGCCACAGCCATCTGGTCCTTGTTTCATCATGCAACGAGGACGACAGTCATGCGACATTCATATCGAGCAGACAAGACGTAGCGATGGCATAATATTACCCTTAGAGAGTGCCAGCGCAGCCATATGTGTACCGCCATGATTACTAGCAATAATCAACGATTATGTAACACTGAAAGGAGGAGGATAATGATGAGGTCATCCTCTACTCACAGTCTCGGGTAAGCCTGGCTATACCGGATATGCACTAGTCGGGGTACAATATTACCAGGTAATCCCGGCGCTGACTTTGCCTCGGCTGGGCATAAAATAATACGCTGGCTTTCATTTTGTTCTCTCATACAGTCAGTCAGTCTGCTAGTCACGGAAGGCAAGCTCCACATATTATTAGTAGCAGTAGCAGCAGTAGCCCTCGCACAAACACGGTCAACAACAACAAAAACAAATCCTGGTAATCTGCTAAACAGGTTGAAACTGGATTCTGGAGAGCCGTTGGGCCGTTGCGAGGCTGAAGGCTTGGGGCCGCCGTGCGTGGTGGACGGCAGTTGGCAGAGCTAGCCCTGACGTGGGGGGCTTTCATTGGCGTCTATTTTTCCCGGGGCCTTCTCCGCCGGGCCAGAACCCGCCTGCCTCAACTGCTTCTAGCAACTACTCTACTACGTACTGACACTAGGAGAACGCCCAACATTCTTCCTCTTCCTCAGCAAAAACCGCTCACCGATTCGCTGCCGTGGTGATCCCCCGTCCTCGTCACCGTCACCGTATCGTACCAGCCAGCATATTACTGTTTATTATTATCGCCCATCGACAAGCTCGCCCTGCGGTCGCCGTCCCTGACCCGAACGCTGTCAAATCCGGCTTTGCAGTTCCCGGCTCCTCTTATTCTACGATTTGCCTCCTCGCCAACTCGTGGACGATAACCCATCAAAATACCGTCGTCTCAGTGATCGCTTCCTTCCATTATATTTATTACTGCTATTATTATTAGCCACCAGCCTGACAAATATACACGCGACCCCGACCTGCACCTGCACCTGCACCCCCAAACTGTCTGCTCTCCACTGGCAACTGCAGCGACTTCCGTGCAAGCCCAAGCCTAGGCCTGGATCAGCATCACCTACAGGCCGCAGACCACACACCTGCCACCACTACCATTACCACTACCACCCACTGCTCTGCTCCGCACAATTCTCCTCTTTTGATGCCTTGCTCGATGCAAGTGACCTGGTGACGTGCCTGGCCCTGATTAGAGTATTGCAGACCCCCCATCGTTCACCGATCCAGTCGACCAGCCCTACCGACCGAACCCAGCAAAACACTTCTCAACTGGACGCTTCGCAGAATGTGGCCATCGCTCATTCGTCCACCTCGACTATTTTTTTGAGAAAGCACTCTGCCCATTCGGCCGTCGACACACCCAATCTCCTCCCCCAATCCTGTCTTGGTGCCGACGGCCATACCCTTCATAGCTTGGCCCGCAGAGCCTTCGCTTGATTCGACTCGCATGCCTCATTCTCTCTCTGCCTGAGTCGACTCGCCATGGCATCCTCCACCGGATCTACACCGACCGCCAGGTCGACGGCCAAATCAAACCGAGCGAGCGCTTCCGGCGCGTCAACAGAATCTAATACTGGCCGCAAGGGGACTGGTGCTGACCTGGACACACGAGGACTGCCGCGCCCAGGCATGCCATCAATGTCCCTGGTACCTCGATTAGCGAACTCAGAAAGCCGATCTGCCCCAGCTTCCGACCACAACTCAGCAAACTCATCCCGCGAGGTCTCCCCTGTGCGGCCTGCTTCTCGAGTCGCTAGTAAAGATCATTCTTCTTCTACCCGCTCCTCCTCTCGACAGAAGAACAGTGCCAGTTCTAGCCCGAATCGTCGCATCAATAGTTCTGAAGCTCCGGTCACATCAGCTCTGTCCTCAACCGCCGTTCAAAACGCCTTTTCACAACTAAGTACACCAGACCTAAAGCAAGCTGTTTCTGACGATAATAACCCCGATGCTGGCGACCCTGACCGAACGAGTATGCCACCGCCGCGCACCTCCAGACGGCGCAGTTCCATTACCAACGGTAGAAGAAGCTCCCCAGCTTCTGCAGATACACCGAAACACTCCGAATCTGAGGTTGCCGCCAACATATCGACCAAGAGAACATCCGTTAGCCCGGAGGATACAAGGTCATCGCCAACAAAAACGTCCTTTGAAGATGTCGGATCCAGTGCGCGTAGACCATCGGCGAGAGCTACTACAACTCCTTCTACCACGTTGGAGACCGTCCAAGAATCAAGTCTGCCTTCGACCCCCATGACTGACAAGGCAGATTCATCACACCCCGAAAAACCTTCACGATCGAAAGCTTACGAGTCCCTGCAACAAGCTGCTGAGAGTGGAAGTGAAAGTGGAGGAAACAAAAGCTCGGGATCAAAAGAAGAAACGAGCAAGATGTCTACCACACGGCCAACAGGTGACATCCTTCCACAGCGATCCTTTACCTCTCTCAATAGTGCGCGAGGAAAGCTAGGGGATGGCTCAGTCCGTAACATGATTGTCGAAACCGAGACCGTGAGCTCAATACCACAGGTTTCCCTCGGTGTGGGTGCCGGAGAGCGAGGAAGCTCGAATAGGAACGATCAAAGTGGCACAATTAGAATGAAGCCTAGTGTGGAAACTATACGTCCCAAACGAGAGAAGAAAAAGACCACGCGCAAACCTACCAACGTTCCAGGGGTTGCATCTTCAAAAGCAGATATCTTTGAAGCAAAGGTGGCTAGCGCAATAGATGATGCCGACGTCTCAGATTCCGATGAAACCTTCGTTTATGAATCAAACCCCCCAGAACCGCTTCCCCCACGGCATCGATATCACTCTCGGACGCCTAGCACAACTTCTATGGCTAGTCAAGCTGAGCAGTTCGCAACCCGCTCTCGATTGGCACCGAGAGATGGAAACGGTGTCACCGTCAAACGCAGTATGAAATTCACGAACAACTACAATTCCAATTTGGATGGCGATGTTGGTGATACCGATCAGCGGAGTGTTAGTGGTAGAGGCGAGAATACCACCCACTCCGGCCGACATCATCACATCGCACGTCACGGCAGAGGCGGTGCTTACCCATCTCTTTTTGACAGCGATTCCCCGTTTCCCGCGTCACAGGGACAACAACCGCGATCCCCCCGACATCACATTGGCAATGGCTTTCGTCCAAGCCGACGTGGATTTACACCACGTTCTCATCCAAATTATCGAACTCTTGGCGGGCCCAAGAGCATGAGTGACGAGTACACTGACGATTTCGATGCTGATGGTGCCGACGACGAACGTACACCCCTGGTGGCTTCCATTCGTCTAGCCCGAAACCGCAACGGTCGCAGACCTGGTAGTGCCAGTATGCGACAGATGGAGTACCTGGAGCAACGCCAGAAAAACTGTTTTTCTCGCTATGGAGGCTGTATTATTGCATCCGTCCTGATTTTAATTCTCATTGGTGGTGCAGCAACCTTCTTTGCTTCCCTCACTCGACCCCTATTGGACGTTAAAGTTATCAAACTTTCGAATGTTCTAGCGTCACAACAAGAAGTGATCGTGAACGTGCACGTCAGCGCCATAAATCCAAATATTTTCCCTATTTCTATCGGGAATATAGATGCTCACGTTTTCGCGCAGAGTCCATATGTAGGCAGCGACAAGTTTTGGCGTGACCGCGGTCCCCATCCTGAGGACTTCCCTCGTGTTGAACGCAGCAAGCTACGTGCTACACTGGCTCGATTAGTGCGGCTTCCTTCGTCCAAAGCCCCTGAGATCGCATCGTCTTCAATGGTTCATACATCGGACAATGTAGACCATGGCACAGATCCAATCCTGGATCCCGACGATCCTATTGGTGAGGATCCTTCAATGATGCTTGGAAGAGTCTTCAAGTTTGACTCTCCTATCATCTTTGACCCATCGCCATGGAGACGCACACTATCTACGTCTATGGGAGAAATCCGTTTGCCCAAGCCCGGGAACAAAACGGAGGAAGGTGGCACTGAACGCTGGGAACGAGTTTTAGAACATCCTTTCGAACTGATTGTTCGCGGTGTACTCAAATACTCCCTGCCTCTGACGTCTAGTGTGCGTTCGATACCGATCAACGCCAAGATTCACGTCTCACCAAACAATGACGGGAACGATGATAAGGATGGGGATGGCGACAGCACACCTAACCAGCCAGACAATAGTACTTTCTATGCGAATACTATCAAACTAGCAGCACATCGGGCCACAAGCACCCCAATTTCACTTGGTCGAATGTTTTAATCTTGATTGGAACAGACCATACACCTTTACGACAGTTACCAGCCATGAACTAACTTCCTTGCAACTCTGTACAAAATGAGATTTTACGAACTTTTGTTCCCTCGTTCCTTTTTCTACCTCTATGTCTTCGGTTCTCAATATTTTCTTTGTTATACGTTCTGCTCATATGAATACCCCCTTAAGCGTTTGCATGGAGCGTGTCCTAATTGGTTTGAGCGAGGCGAAGACCAGAAGCTTGTTTGACAGCATACAGAATGTTGAAAAGAATAGCAAAAAGAGCAACCTAGTGCCGGACTTGAAGCGGCAACGTTCAAATCGTTGAATTCATGTCACATGAGATAATAAGATAACTAGGCATTTTTGGTTATGGTGTGAGGTTTTCCCAGACCACACCACCACATAATGAAGATGAATACATCCTAATCCACAATATTTTCTGGCATCTAAGTTGCAGTAGTATATGCCGTCATGTAACTAGTTTGTATTGAAACAACTGACTGCCTAGTATTCGTAACAAGGCCTCTGATATATCTAAAATGGAGGGTAAAAAGCTACTATACACGGATAATAAGAGAATGGCCAGGATGAACATTAATCGAATTACCGGTCATTGACCCCAATGGACCATATTTGTTTCATATAGAAAAGCTAGCATTTATAAACTTGACTACTCTCTTAAGACATCAAATGGTCAATTGATAGATTTTGTATACACAAGTAGGTTTGTTCAGATATCTCGCTAGTCAACTGGAAACAAGTTCTATCTAGAGCAACTAAAACAAAACAAAACACAGGATATCGTTGTTCGCGGGTATGTGTGCCTCTTTGTGCCAATGTAGTTTCATAGACTTCGTATGCTCCTTGAAACCGGGAGAAAAGAAAGAAAAAAAATATCAATAGCAACCAGAAAAGCTTTGAGAGAAAAGAATGCGATGAGAACAATTTAGCTGACCAGCTTCCCTATGCAATTTAACCAGGCGCAAAAGGAAAAGATAGAAATCAACAATCAATGAATCAAGGAATCGAGGAAAATCCAAAATTTCCTTGTACAGATAGATACATGCAATGTGGTCAATATGTGTATACACAAGAGTTCACTGTTATCAAAGAAGAAAGAGATTAAACGATCCGGTAAACTCGTTTGGCCACAAGGAATGAGACAACTCCAAAGACGACGAGCCCACCAGTAACTAGTTTCATAAGTCAATAAAAGAAGCTGATAATGAAATGTTAGGAGGAACACAAACTTGACCAGAACCAATATAGATTGTCAATTTCTTGACCAGGCACCTTGACGTTCATTCCCCACATGCCACAGATGATATTCATCGGTAGTACAATGGTACCCAAAACAGTCAGTTTTCCTAAGACATCGGCCGTTCGTTCTTGACGTTCGTTCATGAGAATGTTGATTTGGGCTAGGTAGTTAGAATGGGCTCGAGATAGCAATCTGGGAAAAAGTTAGTGCCAGAGGTTGGAGTATTAAAGGCAGCAAAGCCTACGTTTCGTAATGTGTCAAGTTGCTTGTCATAGTCATGATATGATCTTGAATATCGCCCAGGTACAAGCCAATTTCCGACTTGGGTGCCACTTCCCATTGTTCGTTGCAGCGTTTTGCGAATCCCTTAATAACATCTGCCTTGTTGCTGAGCAGGCGATACATGCCCATCACCTTCTTTCGACAATCTCCAACTCGCCGAAGCATTTCGCCAGGCGCTATTGATGTGGTCGAACTAGTATCATCCTCCTTTTTACGTTGGTTCTCTCCATTTTCTGATTCATCCAATGCATGCATCTGCATGATAGTGTCGTCGACTTCATCGACCTCGTTTTCGATAGACTGGATGAGAGGGCCGAATACATCGGTAATATCGTCAATCAATGCATAAGAAATCCAATCTGAGCTCAATATAAGATAGTCACGCAGCTGTCTAATCCGCCGACGAACATTTGCTGGGTGCGGGGTTTGCGAAAAGTGAAAACTGAGACAGCCTTCTCGAAAGACAGCAACATACATGTTGACTGGCTGCAAATAGTTTTCACTATTAGGGTCTTGTTCAAAAGTACGATAGTTCAAAAAGTAATAATTTCGAAAAAGTTCAACTTTTTCTCGAGCCTCTTGCATCATGATATCTTCGGCCGTCAATGCATGGATGCCAAATGCTTTCGCAATAACACGCATTTCCGGATCAGTTGGGCAAAGAACATCGAGCCACCATGTCGGTCGGGGACCGTAACGTTTGGGCTTTGGCTGTCGCGGAATATCTTGTAGATTCGACGTATTGGTTTCGGAGTGGTTATCTTGGATTGAGTTAAGCCCGCTTTCCCTGCGACTACTTCGTATATGATTGTCTGAGCCGCGACTGGTTGAAAGTTCAGGCCAAGCATTGGAAGTCTGGCGGTAATATCCAGCATTGTGGTTATTAGGGTGTATATTAGTTTGAGGCTCGTGCAAAGAAATTAGATCCTCATCATCTGATGACGTTTCTTCCAGCTCTGGGGGTCTGGGATGAAAAGTTCACGAAAGCCACCTCCAGGCTGAACGAGCTCTGAAATCGTTTGTGCATGAATTGTGCTTTGAAAATCTTCATTAAAGTATGTGAAGCGATAAGGTGAATCCTCCTCTTCGTGTCGCCACCCTGCGTATTGAGGGCGTAACCGACCACCAATAAGAACAGGTTCGCTGATTTTCTTGACTCGAAATTCGAGGCTGCGTTCTTCTTTCTCCTCATGACTCCATTCCTCCAGGACAGACAAATCCGGCCATTCTCGTCTCCTTCGACGTCTTCTTTCTCCAGTTTCGGACTCGGGTACGTTCGGAGGTCGAAAGTCCTCCGCCAATTCCGTCGGAAAGCAAACATCCTCCTCCGCAGGTAACGTTATGGTACGCCGGCGACGAAGTGCATCGGGTGTTGAGGCATGGGGTGAGGGTGGACTTAAGCCTTGGAAACCTGTTGTATCTGCACCACCTTCCATACTAATGACCGCATCGCGTAGCAGATCTACAGAACCTTTTCGCGCATTTGGCGAACGTGCGCCCGCCGGATATTCCATGCCTGTTACCATAGCATCGTCATACCCAATATCGGCAATACCAAACTTAGGGCTTCCGGGAACCGATGGCGGATTGTTAACATCGTACCCAGGACTATGAGCACCTGGACTCTGCTTGTAAGACAAGGCACGACGAGATGAAACCGTATCATGCGACGATCTTCGCTGCTTTGACGCTGTAAAAGATGATGATCTAATATCTGTGCCATAGTTTTGTCGCATTGGGCTCGTGCTTTGAAAAGGCGCAATCAATGGAGTACGATCGGTGACACCTGTATTATCCTCGAGCTCATCTTCCTCGATATTATCACTTTCTGCTCGACGTTGTTGATATTTAGGACCCGAGCGGAGACGTCCAGGCGTTTGTCCTTCCATATTTGGAAAATATGACCCCATTCGATTGTACGATTCGGATCGGAATGGCTGACTGAGGCGACTGTCTCGACGCGGACGCATCATCGGTTGGTCCCTTTTGGACGCCTTATCAGTAACCCCCTTAAATAATATATGAAAAACAAGCAAGTGCAATAAAAGTTATAAAACCACTCACCGATGATCCAACAATGCCTCGCTCTCCAAGCTTGAATTGCTCAAATTTCGACCTCGGTAGAATGGAACACGTTCCTGAAGCTGGCTCGGCTCTGTACGTGCTAGTTCAGAGGGAAGCTCGGTCACAATTGGACCAGGGCTTTCTGATGCAAGAAAAGATTGTCGACGATTGCGTCGTTTGCGATTCCGGGTTCTCTTTTTCTTCTTTGCCGGTGTTGTCGCTGTGTCTTCCAATCCTTGCTCAGTAATAGGCCGGCTCTGCGATCCAGCATTATCTGGCGAAATCATAGACATTGTGCCAGCTCTGGATCCTCCCACTGTGACATTTGATATAGCGGCCGTAGGGCGTGCGTGCCCTTGGGCAGGGTCCGAGATTAATGGCGATGGAAGACCAGACCAGCCCGAATTCAGCGGCGGTTGTGAACCACCACCAGTCGTACCTGAAGATGATTGCATGAATGGTTTGATCTGATAAGAGGCGTAATTTATATGAAAGCTTCGGTAGTGGACAGCATGCTTTATCCTCGACCAACAACGGGGCTACGAAGAGATCGATGGTGGCGGATGACGTCGGCGGGCAAAGGACGAATTGGCTCAGGCTCCTGAAATTGGAGGAGGGTGGCTGCGGCGATATTAAAAATTCATCGAGAGAAGCAGAATATCGGATATTGAAGAGTGAAAAAATCCCTATGAAAAAGACGAAGTTGAATCACGAGATAACCAGTTAAGAACTTGGAGAGTGGAGGATGCTCCCAGGCCTTGGCGATAGCCACCGGCTGCGGCCTGGCTGCAACTACTACTATAGTACTAGTCTACTACTCACTTCCGCTTTGGATAAGAAGCGGGTCTGAACTTATACACTCATATAACAAACGATCGAATATAGGATTAAGATTTTTTGCCTTTCATCTGCATTTAGCTCTGCTACGTGATAATAAGAGTTGCATTTGCATCTAGAAAGTAATGAGATTCGTTACTCATATCCACATACATACAGGCAGAGTTTTACAAACCGATGCGCGAATGTGTACCATAAACACCTACACTCATCGCTCTGGAAGGACATGCATGATAAGGAAATATTACAAGAAATCACGAAAATTACAGGAGAAAAAGAAATATAAAACAAAAACAACCATATATGTACCAACGACGCCGTACCGTGCCTTTTGTTAGGTTCACAGAGTGGTTGCGAGAACTCAAACGCCTGACACCGGGACCCTCGATATAAAACTACTTTCAAGTCAGTGGTATCTCAAGTGTGACGCCTCGAGATGGGGTTGAGGAAAGCTCGTTCGGTTGTCGCTGGACCAATTATGGAAACCAAATGTAAAGTGTAAACAAAACTCCAATCCTTTGGCATAATCAATTAGAGTAAAATTGGGAAGATGATCAGATCATATTTTCCATGTTAATAGAAGGCACCACGCTTGACACGGACCGGTTCCCAATAACAGACATGCGATCTCTTTCGCGTGTCTTATCGCCTTCTGGTCGAGCGACAAGTACCTGGGCTGGACAGACAACAATTTCATCATCGCCATCTCCAGAATCGTTGCCCTTTTTAACGACTAGTGGGAAGAGGACGAGTCGCACAGCCACACCTTGCGCCTCCAGGGGCTCGTTGGAAGTGTAAGCTCCACTGCGTTCATTCATGAGCGATGCATTGAAGACCACTTGGCGAGCAAGATCGCCCTGTATATCATATTCAGGTTGTAGGGGCGGTAACATTATGTACTCGGCACGTTGAGTTCGCATCTCGATCGAAAGGTTGCCTGCGCGCCGCAAGACTCCACGCAATGATTCGAGAAGTTGGCTTTCAGCCGTTTGCGGAGGCGGCAGAAGCTGTGATAGGGTTCCCATGATTTCAAGAGCGACAGCCTCTGTGTCTCTAACTCGCTGCTCCGCAAAAGATGGCCGTTTTGCAAGTAGGGTTAAAGTCAATGCACGCCAATGAGCGACGGCGGGTCGAGGTCCAATTTCTGACAGTTGCTTTTCAAGGGCCTTGAGCTTCTGGCGCTGCTCACGATCCATGCCGAAAAGATATCTGGTGAAGATATATTCCCAAATCATAGCCATCACAACAGCCACAAATATATCACGTCGTCTTACACGATCGGCTAGGATGATGTCAACATCTGACCCATCCAAGATGGCATTTTCGAACCGGTCTGCGATCTTGGAATCGCGCACCTCGGCCAATGGACGACAGCGGCGTAGATCAGAGTGTTTCGAGAACCTCAAGACCCATTGCTGTACATGTTGACATAGGCGTTGGCAAGCATTATCAAAATAATCTTCGTCTCGAACCGAAAGCACATCATCTGCGGTTGCTGCGACAATTTGCTGCTGTAATTCTTGAACTGTCTGGCGGGCAGCAGCGAGCTCATCGCGTAGGCGCCGAAGCTCGGCGTCTTTCTCGGCCAACGCAGCAGATATCTGTTCGCGGACAATGCCTTCCATGCCTGTCGCAAGCTGTACCTGGCGTGTCCGTAAATTGTCGACTTCACGTGCATGCGACGCAGTTAACTCTGTATGAGTGGCACTCAGCGATTCGTTCTCTTGCGTCAATCGCTGCACCTCGCTCTGCATCCATTCTAATGAGCTAGTCAATCGTGAAATCTCGGCTTCTTTATCGCGTAGGTCGGCATTGCTGCTATTAAGAGCTTGATCGCTCTTGCGGCGCGCAACACCAGAACGGGATAGCTTGTGTTCAGCTTCCTCCTTGGCTGCAGCCAATAAACGATTCTCAGAAACCAATTGATCAAGACGTGACTCGAGTTCTGAAATATGCTGCATACTTTGCCGGCGCCTTACGCTGGGCGGCCGGGTAGGCGACCGCGGCGAGTTTGGAGTCTCGCCCCATCCCTCCTGTACACGGAGCAGGTTAGCTCGAGGTGACTGAGCGAGCATCGCAGAAAGAACGCTGGGAAAAAAACACTCGAACTAATTAATCATCAAAGCAGTAGATCCGGACTTACGTAGACATCTGACATGCCTCGGACAGGGCGCTTGCCCTTATCGGTGACAGGGTCGTATGTGGAGGAAGAAGGAATGTCCTCGTTGTGGTGGTGGTCGGCAAAGTCCTCTATTTGTTGTTCTGCAGGCTCGAGTGGCTGGGAGCGGCCCGTTGCCGAGTCAGCCGCCAACCCCGCGCCAGCTCCGCCGCTGCGCTTTTGGTGCTTCTGCGAGTCCGTATGGTCTTCGTCACTGGTCGCCCTCGCCGCCTGCATATGCTCTGCTGCGGCTGCTCGGAGCTCAGAACTGAGGCTACGGTTGGCCCGTCGAAGGGACTGTGAACTTCTCACGCTGCTGCGGCTGTCAGGCCGTGGAAGAATATATCGTTCGTTGTCCATAACAAGCCGGGGAGTATCCGCGTGCGGACCATCATGCTCTCTAATCGGGTCAAGAGGGGTGCGCGGTGGAGAGTTATTATCAGTGTGAAGCATCCGAGGGGATTGCTTCGACGGAGTAGACTCGTCATCGAGTTTCCAGCCATGAGAAGCCCCCGAGTGATGGTCATGGATTGACTTTGTACGGTGAAGGCTATCACTAGAGGATTGATGGGATAGCGACGGCGAGGTGTTGTTCCTGACTCTAGCCTCTACGTGATCGAACCCGGTCGATCGGGAAGGTTTGAAAAGCAGTGATGACGAGCGAGGCTCAGTTGGTTCTGGTGGAGACGGAGATTTGGGAACAGTGTCGACAATTGGTTCGTTGACCTGTTTGGTGCCTGATTTTGGAGATGGTCGGCGATAGGGGGCTCTCTCTAAACCAGGGAAGATGTTGGATATTTTATTTGTCGTGCCCGCCTTCGTAGAGGACTGCGAATCTGTATTCGAGAAAGCTCCCCTATAAGACTGAGTTTCATTAGGCTTGTCTTTCTGTTCGTAGATACTGGTTATATCTTTTGGTTTCCTTCTTTTAGAGTTAACCTTTTGAAAGTCCTCGGGTGTGGAGTCTGTTTCCATTACTTCACGAGAAGTATCAAACCCCGCAGCAGCCATTGCCATTTTTGAAACGACATCCACGTCCATTTCTTGACTACTTGGGGTGTGATCGTCGGATGTAAGATCTCGAGCAGTTTCCAAGACTGTTTGCTCATGCAAAGGCTGAGGAACGGCTGGGTATGAAAACGGTCCGGATGTAGGTTCCGTATCAGCAATATTCTTGTCTAGATCTGTAAAAGGCGCTGGTATCTGGGTATCGTTATGGCTTTGATCATCTTCATAATCGGCCTGTTTCCGTGGTTTCTTTTTCTTGCGCGTTTTGGACACCGGAATCGACCAGGTGTCATCAAGAGGAGTTTCTCCTGATTCAGGCACTGCATCAGTTGGCATCTTATCCACAAAATCATCAATCGTATTTTCTGGGTCTTCCTCGCGAATTTCCAAGTGCCGAGTCATATCTCGATCCTCTGCGTGATGAGAGACTGGGTTATCTGAGGGTGTAGACTTTGCACTCAAGTCACTCGTAGTTGCAGTGCGCTCCTTATCGAATTCGATGGAGGGCCAGGACTGCACAGTCTTCTCCGCAGGATCTGCAAGGTTTGGAGGAATATAATGTTGCTCCTGACCAACCGCAGCTGGCTCTTCAGTCGGTGGAGATGTTGAATGATATGTTTGAGATGGAGTCTCATCCTGTTCAAGAGCAATGGACGATTCCCGTTTCTTCTTCTTCTTTCCCTTAGCCTTCGAGGATTTAGAGTCACGGCGCATGAGAACTTCGTCGTTTTGTATGGTTACCGATTTGGCCGCGACTTCCACAGGAGGATTCTCATAGTCTTGCGTTTCATCCGTAGCTACTACTCTTTCGGGTTCTTCATATAAACCTGCCTTGCTCTTTTTATTTTTTTCTTGTTTCTTGCTTGACTTTTTCGGGTTCGGCGAAACAGTACTGGTTGGCTCCTCGAACAGATCGGCCGCGACAGCAAGGTCGTCCTCTTTTTCTAAAGCTTCTGCATCACGTGTCTGCTTTGCACCCTGACTGTCGTTGGTGTCCAGATCCATGTCAAAGTCATAAGATGGTTGGACTGAAGCATCAAAAAGCTCGTCATCCGCATTAGATACATCAAAAGGATCAAGAGATACATGAGTCGGAATGTTCATTACATCAGCACTTGATCCTTCGATGGGCTCAGTATCATGCGCTTCTCCAGTCATGTATTCTTCTGCTACTAGATTCATGTTTTGTTCGTGAGCGAGGTAATCATCGTCTATTTCATTGTCTTTGACTTCTGCCAGGCCCTTTTTCGCATTCTTTCTTTTCTCCTTCTTGGAAAGTTTGTGATCTAGAGGCTGCTGCATGGCAGGGACCAATTCGGCAATCTGCTGCCCTTGCTGCGCTGCATCAAACTCTGTGACAACTGGTTCACGGATGGTAGGTTCTCCATCGATATTCGGAACGGAAACATCGATAGACACTTTATCGTCGGCTCCTTGACCCTTTTCACTAGTCGTGGTTTCTTCCGTGACTGCCAGGTCATTCTCCTCATCATCAAAGTCTGGGTTTTTCTTGCCCTTCTTTTTCTGCTTTCTTTTGTCTTTCTTCGAGATTTTTCGACTCATAGTTTCAACGGGAGCTGGTGTCTCAAATTCAACTTCTTCTAGGGTATTGTTTTCAAAATATTTAGCAGTGCTTTCATCTTGGACGGTTGATTCCACCGGGGTCTCCTCGTTTATCTTTTGTGGCTCTTCCAGGGTCAAATATTTAGTCTCGACCTGATTCAAAGTCTCCTGTGGTTTTGGGCCTGCAGAGGACTCCTGAACAAGTTTCACGGATTCGGGATCGAGAGCAACATCTGGACTTATCGAAGAAATCTCAATGTTCTTTCCAATAATGCTTAATGAATCTGAATATGCCCTGTCTTCTTCAATGGCGAGGTCTTTTGCTTCAACTTCGCTCTCACCCGTACCATCATAAGGCATACCCTCTCTTTCTTTATATTCTCCACTAGATTTTACATCGGCAAGAATAGACTTTTCCTGTTCAATGGGGATTGGCTCTTGAGGCATGGCTGCGACGTCCTCAGTAGGTACGGTTGCAGTATCTTGATGGCCTTTGAAAGTGTCGGTTCCATCGACAAAGTCTATCGAAGCTTGTGTAGGATTTTCGTCCGCCTTCTCAACCTCATCGAAGATAGAATTCTGCTTCTTTTTCTTCTTTTTGTTTTTGCCTTTTCCAGTTTTGCCACTGCTCGTTATCCAAGACTCGCTTTCAGTTTCCTGAGGAGTATTGTCAATATCTACAAAGACACCCTTGATACCTTTGTTTTCCTCATTCAGAACTTGTGAACTGCCTTCTACAGTATCGACTTCGCGACTCTGGGTCTCATCTTCGGTGGGGCTTGGATTTACGGCGTCCTCGTATTCAACTAAAGTCGGGGAAGGCACCGGGTAGGGGGGTTCTTTTGTCTGAGCTTGTACCTGTGAAGACACCACGTTATCAGTCCAATCGAAATCTTTCTCTTTTGTGTCGGTGTCAATCTTGTCGGAAGACTGAAAAGTTTCTTTACCGTCGACTTCAACAGGTGTCTCCTGTAGTGTTGATTCCGGATCTTCTAGCACCGGTCTGGGTTCAGTGTTTTCCTCTGAGGGCGACGGCGAATCTTGAGAGACTGTTTCCTTTGGTTCCTCAATGCTGGCTCTGGTTTCCACTTCTTCATTTGAAGCTTCTTTCGATTCTTCCCCCGCAGCAGCTTCAATGATATCGTCCTCCCAGTTCAGGGATTGTCTTTTCTTCTTCTTTCCCTTCTTTTTCTCGGCAACGGAGAACCCATCGGCACTAGGCGAACCTGACGAGATTTCATCCTTTGTATCTTGAATCTTTTCACTCGCTTGTTCAACCAGCTCTTGGGTATCTGGAACAGCTTCAGTCGTAGATATTGGCTCCTCATTTGAAAGATCCAGCGTCTGACGTGTCTTTTTCTTCGCTTTTCTCTTCTCCTTTGCAGACAGCGGCTTCTCTAGCTCCACAGGTGTGACATCAATATCTTCTTGGGATCTTGAGATATCCTTCATACCATCTTGAATGGGTTCATCTATCTCCTGTGGCTCGGCTGTCACAGTCTTTTCGGGAGTGGAGTCGAAGTCTTGCCGTGAAGCATAGAGATCTTTATCCTCTGTATCGTCCGTAGCTTGCTGTTCTGTCAAAAGTACGTTCGATGATTCTCCTAGTTCTTCAGGTACAGGTTCAGGCTCGGGTTCGTCCCATGGCATTGTCTCTTGCTTCTTTTTGTTCTTCTTTGATTTCTTTTTTGACTTTCCAGTCAACGCTTGGGGCTCATCGGCAAGATTTTCCTGGGAGTCGATGCCTACAGGCTCTGTTGGCTGAACGGAGTCTGATGGCTCTTCGTTTGTCTCTGCAACTGCAGAAGAATCAACACTCGGCTTAGTGTCCAATGCCAGTTGCTCCGTATATCTTGTGTCATTATCGGCTGTCTCCCTAATCTCCTCAGATTTGACCTGCAATTCCTGGCCTTCTGAAATCTGGGACAGAACTAGCTGAGATTCTTTTCCAGGAGATGGCGACGGATTAACGGTCTTGATTTCATCGAGTGGGGTTTCTAGAACCATGGCCGCTTCTATCTGGCGTGGTTTCAAAGCAACGGTATCCCCAAGCTCAGTCGAATCTTTGGGGACTTGGCCAATATTTTCTTGGGCAGCCTCGGCCTCAGCCTCGGTCTCCACTTGAAGAGACTTGCGCTTTTTCTTCTTGTCCTTCTTTTTCTTAGAATTTGTCTCCTGAGTCCACTCATCATCAATTCCGATTGTTGATTGTGCTTGGATTGATGTATCAAGATCCTGGTCTTCTGTCGGTTCCTGGATGATAAGGTCTGGCTGCTGAATATTCTCAGTTGAAGGCTGCACTTCCACGTCTTTGTTCTCTATTTTCTCAGGCATGGGGACTTCGGAGGGTTCCAAGGGGGATATCTCTTTATTGACAGGCTGCGAGGTTGGTTCTTCATCTTCCAGTACGAGTGATTCCAACGCCTTCTTGCGCTTCTTTTCCTTTTTCTTGTCCTTTTTCCGCTTGCCTTTCGAATCACTCTGACTCCAATCTTCGTTTTCTGTAGCAGCAAGATCATTTCGCTCGTCAGGCTCAAGGGCCTCAGCTGGTTCATTCGCAGCCTGGTCTAAGGTTTCTTGTTGCTCAGTCGAATCTTGCCCCAGCCGTGCTTTAGAGCCGTCTTCGGATTCCTCAGCCAATGGTTCCTTTTCAGAAATAGGGATGAACTTCTCATCTTCCACAGTTGTGGATTCGTCATTATCTATTGGGCCAGACGATTCCGCTTCCAATGTAAAAGAGTCTTCGCCCGCTTGAGAAGTAATCGTTTCGGTCTCTGTAGCAGTAGTTTGTGCGTGAAACAACTCAGCCATTGGACGTGAACGGTGTTCCTCTTCGATATTGCTAGATGGTTCAGATTGTGTAAGAGCAGCTTGCGAATCGATTTCGATAGGCAAAGAAGGTTGGGTTCGTGCAAAAGGCGACTGTTCAGTTTCTTTGGAAAGAGAAGGTGATTGAGAAGTTGAGAGAGTAGTTTGCTCCGTTTCAACTGTAGTAGTAGTTCCATTCTCCACGGAAAGCACCGATTTAGTTGTCGTATTATCTTCGGGCTCCACTGCCGGCTCCTCTACAGGCCGGAACGAAGTTTCATCGACCCAAGAGACTCTTTTTCCCTTTTTGCCTTTCTTTTTCTTCGACTTTGAATCACTGATCTGGGATTGCTCTGGTTCTGACTCCAGCTTTGTTTCACCCTGAGAAACAAAGTCAGACTCATAATCCGCTGAAGAAGCTTTCTGGGGCTCTTCTGCTTGTGAGGTCAGATCTATTTCTTTGTTATCACTCGTAGCGGTTTCAGAAGGGGCAAAATCTTCAACGGGTGTTGACGATTCATTATCTTTGTCAGGCTGTACAATAGCAAACTCTGGCTCAGGAACGGTCTCGCTTGCTTTTTCCGTCGAGACGGGTTCATCTTCCGAAGGAAGAGAAATGCTCTTCTTCTTCTTTTTTTCTTCGCCTTTTTGGAAAGACTCTGTTCTGAATCATCTGCTGCGGGTTGCTCAGTAGAATCCTGCACTCCATCAGAATGCTCTTTTAGCAACTCCTCTGCCTCAGTTGGTTCTCGTAATTCAGCGGTGGGTGGTCTTGATTTCGAACTTTCGTCCGGCGCTACTAGTTGCCCAACGGCAGTTGTTTTCTCGGTCTCACGGGCAGTATCATCGACTATCTCAGAAGTATCAGCCACAGTTTCACGGTCTGGGGAAACATGAGAGGGGTCGGTCGCTGGCTGGAGAGACTGTTGTTGATTTTCACCTAGCGATGCTTCGGGGTCCGCGGCCTTTGTTTTTCCGACTATTTCCTCAGGTTCAAGGGCCGGCAGTGCGTCTTCCGTAGATTTTGGATCACCATTTTCCATCGGAAGGGATGTTTCCTCTTCCCCACGTTCCTCAGGAGCGTGTTTTTCGATTTCAGTAGCCTTTGATGAGATATCTGGACCATCAGACTGTGGAACACTTGCCTCAGTAGACTCTAATGACGGCTTGTCATCGCCTCCATCTAGAAGAAGCTGTTTCTTCTTTTTCTTCTTTTTGCTTTTGCTCTGCTTAGTGGAAGTCTCAACAGGGTATTCGTCGCTCTTTTCTTCAGACTGCGAGGCTGAAACGGTCTCATGAATATCCTGGGATTCAAGCGTTGAGTTTTGAGCTTCTAGCTCTTTATCATGTTGACCTTCACCAATCTCTGGGAGTGCATCCGAAGTCACGGGCTCTTCTGTTATAGTCTGCGCGGCGTCCGGTTCAGGCATAGCATCCTCTACAGAATGTTCGGGCATGAATTCATCGCTAGCGACTAAGGCACCGTCGAAAATTGCTTGTTCATCAGAGCCCTGATATGCTACTAGCTCCTGAGAGACTTTCTCAGGAGCACCGGCATCAATGCCTATCTCATCGTCTAGAGGCTGAATCTTTGAGCTCCTAGCTTCTGCTTCTGCGGATTCTTCGCGTAATGGTAAAGATTTACCCTTCTGCTTCTTCTTATTTTTCTTCTTTTGCGATTTAGACATAGTGAACCCATCATCCCAAGTTTCCTCTGTTTGCTGAGTTGAAGCAGGAGGTTCAGTTGGAGTAAATTCACTTCTCTGGGTTTCCAGCGTCTGTAGTTCGTCCGTCATAATTGAAGGACCTGGAGTTTCGAGTGGAGAAGAAGGATCTTGAGTCTGAATTTCCAATGGTTTTGGTTCATCAGCTGTAGCAGACGCAGGTAGTCCATCCATGGGGGTTTCGGGTTGCTCAAGGGATGATGACAAGCTTTGTGCTTTATTTTTGTTCTTCTTTTTCTTCTGTTGTGACTTAGGAGTGGACTGAATCATATCTTCAGATTCCGCTGGCACACGTGTTGGCTCATCATTGGCATCACCGCCTTCTTGCTCCATATTTGAGGTGGGCGACGCCTCTTTCTCTCCCACTTCAACCGAGTCAGTCTCTATGGTTGGAACATTGCGAAGCTCAGTTTCCTCGATGCTACGCAACACATCAACAGAAGGCTGGTCCTTTGAACTTTCGGCCAACTCTGTAAGGTCTGAAGTAAATTGTTCTGCGGCCGCCGGAACATCGGCGCTTGATTTCGCAGGCTCGGCCCGTTCCGCTTCCGTAGCTGCAGTAGTTGTTTCCACAGAAGCAGATGAAGAAGCTTTATTTTCGTCATCATCCAATGGAGCACTTTCACTGTCTTTATTCTTCTGCTTCTTTTTCTTGTCTTTCCTTTTCTGCTTTTTGGAGATCATGGGGGTAGGGTCATCGAGTGTCGTGGTATCTCTGGTATCCTCCGGTACAAGCTTCAGTTCTGCTTCTGAAATGTCGAGCTTCCGCTCCTGTAAGATCTCGTCTGGCGGGTCAGTCTTTACTTTAGAAGAATCAACTTTATTCTCGTTAATCTGAGAATACATAGATTCTCCAACTGCTGCTGCAACCGCAGCATCGACGATAGATCCAAAGCCACCAGCAGCTTTAGGTGATTGGGCACCCTCTTTGAGAGAGGCTTCAGAGCTAGCATCTCGAAGCTCCTCTACTACATCTTCTCTGTAAGGCAATTTTTGTCCTTCAGGCTCATGTAGGTCATTTATATCGCTGTCTCGAGTCTCATCATGACTCTCGACCGCCTTAGACACTGCAGCATTAACGACTGATGCGAATCCTGCACCCGCTAAGAATGATGACATGCCGTTCGATTTCTCCTCAGGAACAGACACTTCCTTGATAGTCTCGGAGTTGTGAGGTGATATGACATGGTCTTCGGTCATTTCGCCACGTGCTGTGCCAGCTTCCTTCTCACTGACCACTGAGCCTGCTACCGAAGGTAGAGGATCCAAAGATGCTGGCGGTTCAGGCACGTCTGGATGGAACAATGTAGGGTCTTGAAGAAGTTCTGACGGAGAATGAAATTGGTACTTAGGCTTCTCCTTTTTAATTGCTGGTGGAGAAGCCTCCTTGTATGTTTCAGCTGTAGGAGTAGCTTGCTGAGAATTCAAGTAGTCGTCCTCGTCATGAAATGGATGGTCTGTAGATATCCGCAAGCCGGTTGGCCTTCGGTCCCAGTTGTAAGAAGGTCCATCTTGAATTAATGAGTCGGTCAAAGCAGCTATGTTGCTTGCTTCTCGGAGATCCTCGACAGAAGTACTTCTAGATGTTGTCTTGCTGGAAGGTAAAGACGGCAACGGAATGTCCGGCTCAGCCTCAAATTTTCCAGAGCTATGTCGCTCAACAAGCCAGAGCGGGCGAATCTCGCGGACGTTCTTGAATTCAATAGAAGTGGGTCGGCGGTGACCAGGTTTTGGGGAGCTTGGAGATTGACCAGGTGAGCTCATCGAAACACGCCTTGAGCCATTGGGGGAGGTTGGGGGTTTGCGAAAATGCAAGGGAACTGCGGTAGGTGAGTCACTAGTAGTTTTCAACATCGAGAGGCGCCGGGGTTTAAAATCCGTCTCTTGGCTAGGAGAAGGTGGACGACTATGAGACTTTGGCGATACATCAAGGACCTTTTCACTTGAAGATGGCGAGACAGAGCGGCTTCTGTAGCGTTGCATCTGTTGAAATTTGTCGTCTAAATCGTTACGCAATGAATCCAGCCTTTCCATGACAGGAAGCCCCGAAGCACCACCGTCGTTTTGAATATCTAAGCCCATAGAACTAGAAGTCATTGGTGGCATTCCGGGGCGTTCCCCTAAAAAAGACCTTTTCTGGTTGTTGTTTTCGTCCGCGTCATCGGCGGAAATATAGCGTTCCTATACAATTTAGAAGAAGATTTTTCAGCACACAAATCGTTACAGAATTAGATCATAATATCTGGGGTAACATAAAAATGGAATACAAGTACAGGCATATTGAATGAGATGTCAAAAAGCAGAAGAGAAAGGGACTAGTAATCTACCTTCTCTGATGCATCACGAGCCGATCCGACAATTCCTTCATATTTGTTTCGACGCTCCTGTTCTCTTCGCCGTCTTCGAGAACTTAGACTATCATCCTCACTTTCTTCTCCTTCATTACCTCGGACTGGTTGAGACAAGTCCATAACAGACTGCGAAGCCTCACTAAACGCACCGGAAGATCTCTTCTTGCGTCTACGCTCAGACTTGCTGTATTCATCAACGCCTACTTCAGATCGCACATCACGTTTATCTGATGAGGCAGATGAACGCTCCACAGTACTCTTTGAGCCAAACAAGTTGCTAAAAAAACCACTACTCTTCTTGTCTTGGTCTGCTTCCTTTTCTTTTTCCTTGGCAACAGATGATTCTCGACTGCGACGCTTCTCGCGTGTTTCGTCAATATTGGCTGGGGCAGATGTTACTGAAACCGTATCATCATCAAAGGCACCGCTATGGCGCTTGTGGCGACGTCTTCTGCGTTTGTCTCCATCACCATCCACATCATAAAGAGAACGAGTATCGTCGTCAAAGTCTTCTTCATCGCGCTTTGACCTACGTGATCGATATTTTTCTAATTCATCGGCTCCTGGAGCGGATGCGGCAACAGACCTTGCATCGTCCATTGAGTCTTCGCGATCCTTACTAGAACGCTTCGATTTTCGGCGGCGTCTCTCTCTCTCATCCTCATCCCAATCCTCCTTAATTTCTCGGACTTTGTCTGAGGTATTCTTGTAGTCCAGGCTATCAGTTTCTGGTTCGGTATCAATATCCTTGCGAGATTTGGAAGACTTTTTTGATCGAGTTTCTTGAACCTTATCCGAATCACTCTTATACTCGACAGTATCACGATATGATTCCTCGTCGTCCTCTTGGACGGCACCAGGGACCTCAGTGAATGAGGGACGTTTGGAGAGCTCCTCCGGTTCTGTATCAGAATCCTTGCGGGTTTTGGTGGATTTCTTTGATCGAGATTTCCAGGCTCCGTCTGAGTCACTCTTAAAATCCCTATCTTTATCTTCATATTGGAAGACGTCAGAATTTTCCGTCGATGGGAGAGGTGTCGAACGCTCCTCTAGCTCGTTATTCAGGCCCTTGCGGCTTCTAGAAGACTTGTTTGATCGGTTTTCTTCGACTTTGTCCGAATCACTCTTCTGGTCCACAATAGCACGGTCTAATGCTCTGTCCTCGTATTGACTAGCGGTAGGTGTCTCAACGGAAGGAAGAGATTCAGAACGTTCCTCTGGTTCGATTTCAGTATCATTGCGAGCTTTGGCTGCTTTCTCTGCTTTCTTCGATTTCTTCGATTTCTTGGACTTTTTACGTCCACTCTCGACTGGGACAGACGCAACAGACCGACTAGTGTCGCCGAAGTCAACATTTCCTTCGCCGTCGATATCAGTATTTTGTTCATATAACTGTTTCTCCTTTGGTTCATCTTTGGAGGACTTCTTATCTGAAGAATCCGTCGGTTCAAATTCTTTAGGCACAATTTTCTCACCAACATCGGGCACAGTCTTCTCTGCCACCCGAGATGCGATTGAACGTCGATCACTTGAGTCTTCCACGCTCTCAACTATCGAACTACGATAGGTGCCTTTCAGTTCGGATCCAGGAGGAGAATCCCTTCGGTAATATGATGCATCGTGGGTCACAACAGAAGGATCAAACCCGGCCATCTCAGCCCCAGCTGCCAAAGTAGCGGCAAACTCGGAGTCATCCTCAAAGCCACCAGGCATATAGTGTTTTTCAACATTTTGGGAAGTTTGGTCTTCCTGAGCCGTACCTTTCGTGACTCCATCTTGACTTGGCGCTTCAACGGGATCCCGTCTTAAAGAAATATTGTCGTGGTAATCGTTAATAGGCTCAGGTTCGTCCTTCTCAGATAGAGGCGTAACGACTTCGTATTCATGAGTTCGGTCTTCACCCCAGGAGACACGTGATCCTGAGTTTGTCCAGTATAGCTCCACTTCTGCCTCCGCATCTTCTTCCCTCGGCTGCTCCTCGATTGTAGGTTCCGGCGTAGGAACAGGGGAATGGGTATCTCGAACGGAGCCATCATGACTAGCCGGGGGAGTCGGTTCAATTATGTTAATTCTCACGGGGGGAATCACAGAAATGTCAGAATCACTGGCATTCTGCCGATCAATCGAAGCGATATCATGAGAAGTCTCATTCTGCAGTTCCTCTGGTTTGAAGAAGTCTACATAACTCTCATAAGTAGGGCTCACACTTTTATTTCGCACTATCCGAGAGGCGGCAATCTTAGCGATACGTTCCTCCTTTTTCTTATACTCGTCTTCATTGTCGTATTGCCGATCTTCATCGTAAGACATCTCTGTCACGTCTTCCTGATTCTCAGAGGCACGACGGCGCTCGGACCGGCGCTTTTCGCGGCTTTCTTCGTATCGCTTTCGATTCGATGTGGACTTCTTATCTTTGCTAAAATTTTCCGCAACGATGCTGGCAACGGCAGCAGTGCCAACGGCAGCTACGGCCGGTGTAACCCATGAGGATGAAGAGCGGTCTTCGGACTCTCTCTCGTCTCGAATCTCCTCACGGCGTGTTTGGCGGCGAGCCTCGCGCGCAGCTTCTTCAGCTTCCAACTCTTCACGACGACGACGTTCTTCTCGCTTTCGATCATTTCGCTCCTGGAGACGCTCTTCTTCTTCTGTCTCTTCTCGCAACCGATTTTCTTCCCGTCTGCGTGCGAGACGCTCCTTCTCTCGGCGATCAGCTTTTTGTTGTCTATCTGCCTGTTCTTGGGTGAGGGCAAACGATACAGCTGCAGAGTCTTTAGCTGTGGACCTTCGCTTGAGTATTCCAGGAGAAGGGGTTCCATCTAGTGGTGCCGTCGGTATCACCGGAGAAGAATTGCGACGATGAGGTTCAGGATAGGAAAACGCGTCTTCGGAGCGAGTAGTAAACTGCGAATCCCCGGGAAGAATTGGGGGCCCTGTCGTAGATGGGTAATAAACAGATTGAGAAACAGGGGTAATAGGTTGAGGTTGTTGAAGAGGTATCGGTCCTGGTCGTACAAGAGGCGGTTGAACATTAGGCGAGGAAGACGTTGACATACGAACGGCGTCAAATCGCGAAGGGTCGCCCGTCGGAACGGGATAAACTTGTTGGAGAGTCGAGGAACTATAATTTTGTAACCCAGAAGGAGATATTCCGTAGTCATTCGAGACGGTTGGTGCAAATTCTTGGTTAGATAGTCTTCTTTTCTCCTTCTTGCTTGAACTCCAAGGCCAGAATGATGAGCCTCCAACGGACTCTTGGCTTCCAAAAGGTTCGCTACCGCCATATGCCAGATTTGTAGAAAGAGCAGAATCTGAAGATTCTGCATCTTCCCACTCCTCATCCTCATGACTGAGAGGTCCAGAATGTTTTGAAGGCCGAGCTAGATCACGAGGGTGAACGTCCCTTCGAGATGAAGATGCATGAGCAAGCTGCCTTGCTGCCAGTCCCAAGCCGAGAATTTCAGCGTCAACATTGGGCTTGGAATGCTTATTGATCGATCTGCTTGATTTACTAGACCGGCCACTCACGGATGAGCCGAAGACTTCTGACCCACCAAAAGCCAGATCATAATCACCAGAGGATGATGAAGAGTTGCCAAACGAAAAGAATCCCCGCCGCTTACTAGCATGCTTTTTCCGACGATTGGCCGAGGGAGCAGAGAAGAATGACTTGAATCCCTTAGGGCTAGATCTGCGTCGTCCGCGTGGGCCATCAATATAGAGGTGCTCTGAGGAGTTAGATATACGTCTTATATGACGGTGCGACGATTTTTCACGGCTGTTGCTCCTGTTCCTACTTGTACTTCGATGCCGAACTGATCCTGCTGCTGCTGCGGTCAGTGCTGAACCAACAGCAGCCCCAATAGCTGCTTCTTTGAGACCGCGGTGGTCTCTAGATCTGGATCGGGAGCGGGACCGAGATGAACGACGAGAAGCTTTGTACGACCTCGAGTCCCTAGAAGTATAGACCTTACTATCACTCACAGGTCGACTTGAATAAACACCACGAGATGTCGAGCTAGCCTTTCCAGATGATACAGCACTAGCTTCATCATAGTTGTAGGAGCGGGAATCGACCTGTCGCCCGGATCGGACGCTATATGTGTCATCAAAATCCTTGTTATTGAATAGAGACTTGGCGACATATCCCGCAAGCCCACCAGCAAGACCACCGGCTAGCCAAGAACCCGACTTTGACTTGGAACGGCGACTTTCATCTTCAGAGGATGCATAACGACTCAACTTATCCACCCGAGTACTACTGCCGTACCTCTCAACCACAGGAGAACGCTTTCGTCTGTTGTAGTGATGCTTTCGTGGTGCGTCCCTTGAAGAACTGCCAGGTTCAAAGCAATACTTGCAAACTCCGATTGCCTCAGTGTAATCCTCGAATTTTCCAACACCTTCTGGATCCTTCCAAAAATCGATGAATTTGGCAAGCGGTCCATGGTGGCGTTGGTGGTATGCGAGTGAACCGGGCTGCATGCCACCTGAAGGGTAGGTAGGCGGAGGACCATTTAAATATTGTGGGTTGTAGACAGGGCCACCTTGTGCTGGGGTGTTCCCATTCGAGGTAAAATTACCGGGTCGGGGAGGTACGCCAATCCCATAGGTATCATTTTGGTGGTCAGAGTTAGAATGGTGGTGATTGATCATGTAAGCAGCTGCTGCACCTGCTGTAGCGCCGCCTAAAGCTAAGCCAATACCATGTTGGGGAGATGTCGATGCCGTTATCTGTTGAATGGTCGGGTTCGGCAAGCTGCCTGACATGCCAGGATAATTAGAACTAGCTTGATTAAGCAACTCAGGACTAATCCCATATGTGGCAGCTCCCACGCCAGCAGTACCCTGGGGTGTGGGTTTGGACGGTTTGGACTGTTTAGAAGGTTTCGAGGATGGCTTCGATGTCTTTCCTGGCTTGGACGGCTTTGAAGGCGTCGACATAGTTGGATTGGAGTTCAAATCAGAAGCTGCATAATAATCAGCAGCTGCGCCAACCTGTCCTAAGCTACTTGGCTCTGGAGGCGGGTTGGCGAGCGGCGATGCGGACATCAGATGGGGCTCCGCACCTACAATCACATCTGGCGGACGAGGACGAACTCCTGGCTGATTGGCCACAGACTGTCCCTGATCACCGTAGTACTCTGCTGCCAGGCCAGCCGGGTTGGGTGGTATGTATGGTTGTGTTCCCGCGCCTGACATTTGACCGGGAAATTGTTGCGCCAGATGGGGATCTAATGGAGAATGGGAGGGAGCCGACGGGCCAGGTATAGCTGCATCGTACTGCATGGGAAACTGATTGAAGCCGGGCGCAGCAATGTCGTCGGCAAAATGCTGGGATGTAGTTTCAGCAGAAGAGGATTTTTTACCAGAACGGGTTCGAACGCGCTCCGAATCTATCTCGTCTCTGGCCGACCTTTGCTTCGTATCCCTTCGCTCCTTATTCTTGGAGTCGCGCCTGGAACTTTTGTTTTCCCAAGCCCGATCTTCTTCCTCGGTGACATAGCGAGGAACGCGCTCAATCACAAGTGGCTCCTCCTCGGCATAGGATTGGGGTTCGGCGGTGACATAGGTTGCCGTTGATTCTCCAGCGACACTTCGGCTGGCACTCAGATCTCCTAGGTCACGGTCACGGTCGTCACCCCGTGTTGACCTACGGCTGGAAGATACACTGGAAGCAGAAGAGCGCTTGGACTGGCGGCGGGAGGAAGATCGAGCGTCGTCGCCGTCAGCAGTCGATTTGCGACGAGATGAGCGAGAGCTCGCGTCTCCGCCTCCCATAAGAGCCTTGAACATGGCGGTAGAGAGGGTAGGGAGGGGCTCTTTATCGCACGATGATGATGTAATTCATGGATGTAATGAGAGAAAGGGACGTGCGGGGGAGAAATGTGGGATGGAATGTGAATGAAAATAGTTTAATGATGATTAGTACAGCACGTTTTCGCAGGCGAGGAAAAGGCCGGGCCACGAGGCTGGGGAAGGTGGCGGGTAATAATTTCGAATAAGGCGACGGCTAACCGGTCTCCTCAACGCTGGGTCGCAGCTAGCAAAATTATGCCGGTTCTTATTATTGCTACTGCGTGCCGATAAGTGCAGAGCCGAGCTGGCCTTGTGCAACGACTGCGAGTATTGGCGGTGTTGTTTGTTGTTTGTTATGGTGTAAACAAGCTGAACCGTGGTTGACGAGGGTGCTTCCGCTAGTCCTCCCTAGTAGTTGCCAGCTGTGGGGCCGACAGCGCACTCCGACTACAATAACATTATTATTATATAATATTATTCGACACCGCACAACAGCTCATTCGACGCTCGCTCACTTATTGCTCTCTGGTTGTTGGTGGCCATTAAATCCTGGATGCTACAATCTTTGCGAGTCTTTCCTGCAAAAGTCGGTCGGGTTCAGGGATACTGGCTCTGGCTCTGGCTCTGGCGTGGCGAGCTGTAAGTGGCAGAAACTAGGCTCTTTGCAGGCATCCTGCATACCCCCGACTGTAATATTGCCTAATACTGCCCTATAATAGGTCGAGGGACTGCCATTGCAGTCTCGAATGTCGATAATTATCGCCACACGTCTTCTTCGCCCACACTGCATCTATATTCCTGCTGATTTTACGCTGAGTTTACGCTGAGTTTAGCCGACATGGTTTCTTATAGGCAGCCCTTATCTATACATTTTCCCCTCGCATTACATGTCAGGGTTGATAGGGCAATTTGAGTAATATTCTTACTTCTATAAATTCTTGTCATATCATTCAGATTCAGAAGAGCAGAATTAACAGTTAGATCGACGAGCCGCCAACCTTGTAGGGTTCGGCCAATCACATGTCTCCCGTGGCCCCGTCGGCAAGCCGGATCCGAGGGAACTGCTGATCTCTTTCCATCGCAAGAGCTGTCACACAAGGCGTTATACAATGATACAATGATCGGAGATGCAAAATGATTTCCACTTATTAAATACTTCTTTGGGCATGGGATTGCGCGCCACTCGCTTGGTTGCACCGGCGTCATGGTCCAAGCAGACCCAATGACGACAACAAAGTCATTTCTCTCCCTCCCTATTGAAATTCATCTCGAAGTCATAGACTGTCTGGACTATCCTGCTCGATTTGCTCTGGCATATGCAAATAAATACTTTAATCAGATAGTCACTCGCCGGGTACCACCGCCGACTAACGAGGAGAAACTAGCATACCTCTGTGCTACAGAGACATGGCCAGTGTTCGTTACTACAGGTTTCCTTTTTCTATCTTCTTTCTCTCGTATATTAATGTGTATTCGATTGCATATAGCTACCGCGACTATCTAGCCTGCAATCAATGTCTCAAATTTCGTCCTACCAACGCTTTCACCAACAAGCAACATCAAGGGAAACGGAGCAGAGGCTACTCCGACAACAAACGTCGATTCTGCATTCGCTGCGGAGTCCACAAGCACATATACCAGCCCGGCCACGTAATCCCCATCGATAATGACAGCAAGTTCGTGATTTGTTGGTGCTGTAAGTTCCCTGGAAGCGGTTCCTATTGCTTGGTATTTGGGAGCTGTGCAAATTGTGGCCAGGTCATGCCAGTCATGCATTATATCTGGGATCAGATATATCAGCCTTGCTTGCATTCCTTCAACTGCTTCGGCTGCGGTCAAGAGGGAAGCGTAAGCCGTCTCCATCGCCCGCTGCAAGGGCGACTAGACGATATACTACATCAATATCGGGCCATTTCAGTGTCCGTGTGGAAGCCAAAGGTTCATTCTCCGAGTTGAAAATTCTTCAATTTTATATATCTCGCCCTGGCATACTTTTCGAACAAATACAGAATGATATTCGCTCAGACATATCAAATTCAGGCAAAAATAAACACTGAAATCCTCAAACACTGGCTATACTTCACTCATTTCGTACCCAGGGGTGCTTGACCAACGGCGTCTTTATAGTTCGATCCAGTCGATCTCTAAGCAAGGACTGAAACCATAAGGGCATTGAGCGCAAGTTGAAAGTGATAAAATTCGCCGCCGCCGAGACACCAACATAGCCACTCTTCCCGGTGAGCACCTGGTTGACGACCGCTTCGGCAACTGTTTCCGGCTCAAGTAGTGGACTGAGGAAGCCATCCTCCGGATCCATGTCGCGCGTTACAAAGGTCTTTGCGTAGGCAGGAGTGACCAAGATAGTGCGCACCCGTGGAGCCTTGTATCGGGTTACTAGTTCCGAAGCTAGTCCCTCATGAAGGTTGATATTCGCTGCTTTACTGGCGCAGTAGGCCGTCATGCCTGGTGCCGTGCAGTTTGCACCCTGCGATGCCACTGTGACGATCATGCCGTGATTGCGGGAGATCATGTCAGGCAGAAATTCATGAATAAGCTTATACTGCGCAAGAGTGTTAACCTTAAACATCTTCTCAATCTGATCCTCTGTGTTATCTAGCAACGGGCGGGCATAAATGATGCCTGCATTGTTGATTAGCACTGTAGGGCTCGCGCCAAAATCCGTGCGAATCTTTTCGGCGGCGGCGGCGACGGCCGACGAGTCGGTGATGTCGCACTGATAAAACCTGACTCCTGCAGGTAAGGTATACTGGGGTTCAAGAATATCCAAGACAACGATTCTCGCTTTTGCTCTGGCAGCCAGCATTAAGACGATGTTTTTGCCAAAACCATTACTTCCGCCAGTCACAATAACGATTTCGCGCGGCCAGTCGAACTTGTCAGAGACACCACGATTGATAGCACGACGACTAAGCCATGCATTGAAAACGCGGAGTAAGCCTAGCGCAAAAGCAACGCGAAGCCATTTCAAGACGACCTCGCGTTTTTGGGCGAGAAAAGTAGCTGTTGGTGGTGCGTAATGCAACAAAACCTGGGCCAAGAATGTCTTAGACGGGTCGAGGACAGTATTTCTCACGATAGAGCTCAGCACATCAGCCGTGAATCCTGCAGGTACAAGCATCGTAAGCTCTGAGGAATAGAATGGTTCAATACGTTAAACAACATACCTTCCCTTGAGAACCAGCGCCGTCTTGCAATGTCCGACATGAGTCAAGTATGTATACTCTTTATGGGCGTCTACTAAAATGACCTCTTTGTAGCAGCGATATGCAGTCCTATAGACAAAACTTGATAAGACAGCTGCAAACCCTTCATTGAAAATGTTGGAGGGATTCCTACTTACCCCAAAATGAAACACCGGACCGAGGCTTGGATGCGGGGAAGGACGCATGGACCATTGCCCAGCCTGCCTCATACATATCAAGAGTATTAGATAGTACGTATCAGAATACTAATTATTGGTAGTTGCAGTAAGCTTTTGTCATGTGGTTCTAGATGACTACGACCAAGTAATGTCATTAATGTCAGAGCTTTGTTTTTTTTTTCTTTGCATCAGTTATCTTCGAGATGAACAAAGTGTGCAGAGTAAAAGACAGTCTAGTTTATTAACCATTACATGGCTCATTGTAAATTCTGCGCAATCCAAAATGCAACCATTCCATGTAAAACAAAGCCACAGATGTATTTTGTATATATAGACAGATTCCTAAAAACTAGACAATAAAACCACGCCGCAAAATTGGCAGCAATAAGAAAACCAGGCCGTCCATAAACCAGAATAGTATACGTATATGCATGTCGCTGGGAACAGAGAGCCACCCAAACATGTTCATCACTGACTATGGGTATCCACTAAGAAAATTCATCATAAAATAATACAAAAACCTTCGAAAAAATGAAACATGGCAAATTACACAAATAAGCCACCAGCCCTAGAAATGCAATGACAGCGCTTGAAGCAATCAGCCTCTCCAAACAATATTCAGTGTATCAATCACACAGAGAAGAACAATGACGGGGGTGAATAAAAACCAAACAACTTGAAGAGGGGTGGCGAGCAATAGACGAAACGGGTTCAACTAAGGTGTTTACTCTGTGAAGCTAGTGTTGGGCGTGGGAAATATTTTTCTATAAATACCCTCGAGAATACTAGCATCTTTTCTCAATGTTGGCGAAATGTTCTCGCTCTGAAGCAGGAACTTGATGGTACGCTGGAGCAGCCGGCCCAACATGTCGCGGTCTACCAAATGGCGAAGATTTGACATGTAGGTCGCCGACAAAACCAGCATATTGCCGAATTGTCTAGATACAAGAATGTCAGGAAACGTATCAATGGCAAAAAATTGAAAGAAATGACATACGCATGGGCAGTACCGAAAATATTCGTGACTATTGGCCGGCCTTTGACACCATCAAAGGCTGTAGTGCTTTTCATAGCTGCATTAACACATATGATGCATGCTTGTTGAATCGGCTGAGGGAGCTCGTCCCATTCAACTGTGCGGTGAATACTATCATCATGTGGACCAGATGCGCCAACATCGCTATGCCACCGTGTCATGCTAGAGGACTGTGGTGTATGAGATGTAAACGAAGATTGAGACTCGATCTTAGCTTCAGGTTGATCAGGAGATTGATGATTAGTCTGCGCAGAGATATCTTCTGTTTCACCAGATTGATGTAGCGCATAGTGCAACAGGGGTCGGTATATAATGTACCGGGCCCCGTAGTACTTAGCGCGCAATCGAGCTATATTTATATCAGGTGAGGGGTCATCTTCATCATCCCATTTCATATGTTCGGGAAGGCTTTTGCGCCAGAAATCAAGGTTCATCCCGAGAACCGCCAACACGCTGCTTGAAAACCCCAATGCCTTGTCTTCTTTCGATTGATTAGGATTAACCTTATCTATATACAGTCAACGGTTAGTTACGACTTGTAATATTATACCATAAATAGCTTACCGGTCCCTTTTGCTTCATAAAGATCTGTATGGACTCTATTAAGGACCTTGCGGAGATGAATCTGTGCGGAATAGAAGAACATCACTGTCGCATTTCTAGGATTGATGTTAAGCTGAAGGGTAAAGAAGCCTTTTGGCAAGTCAATACGATTTTCAGATCGGGAAATCCCACTAGCAGGAAGGTCAAGCTCGGCAAGAATATCGCTATGAAGGGTCAGTTAAATGTCGAGAGAAAACACTTTTACGCCATTGAATTTATCAGCTTACCTCTCCAGCTGTAAACAGGTCCAGTATGCAAAATCGTGAAGATCTTTCATTCGACCCTCTTGCATGGCAAGATATTTTTTCCTTTAGTGTCCATGAGCTGCATAGTCCGCAAAACTTTGATAAATGTGAGAATAAAGAAACTTACGTTCGGATAAGCACTAAGCAGGCTCTAGATGCCTGGTAAATCCAACCGTGACTCTGGAATGGATGCGCCAATTGGCCTGCATATAACCCAGCGAGTAGGGCAGCTTGCACGTGAAGAAGACCGCTACCGCCCTGCAAATTGCCCAGAATATCTGTAGCATATGCGTAATAAGCTAACCCAGGAACCACATCTATATTTTTTTGTGTCCAGAGTTCGAAGCTGTCTTGGCCAACTATTGAGGATTGTCGGCCAGCGGCGTTTCTCCAATTTGGTCCATCCTCAAATGATAACTTCGGAGACTGAAATGACACACTGTTCGAGCCAGGCTCAGAGTTCGGCGAAATGACGTGGCTAAGAGAAGATCGGAAGGCAGGTGATGACACAAGCGATCCATTCTCATTCGGCTTCTGGTTGGGGTCCGTAGCTAGAGGCGGAAGTTTTTCTCTCCAGTTACAAATAGCCCCCAAAGCAAGAACCAAAAGAATAATAGCATTCTCGACTGAGCGTTCAATCCGTTGTGGCTGCCATCTATCGACGCTAGAGCTGGAGCTAGGTGAACGAGACATGTCCATGCTTCTGACATGTACGCCTTCCAAGGAGCGTTTTCGCTTTGCGCCACGGGCCTCTATCGAGTTGGTACTAGATTGACCAACAAAACTCCTTTTCGGATTTCCATATCTCTGGATGAATTGGTCGATTTTACTGCGTAACGCCTCCTCATCTAAGAAAGGATGGAGTAGATGAATATTGTGTATGAAACTGTGATGAAGGTTTTTCACTGTTTCAGACTGTGTATTCAAATAGCCGGATGCATCAAGTCCGCCTATGTTCTCCATTGATCGTTCGGGTATCCGAGCAGGAGGGGCTGGGAGTCCCACACCCCAACTAGGAAAAGGTGGCTGGCAGACATCTTCGCTAAAAGAAGGGCTTGACGAAGTTGTCGAAGGGCTGCCTATGGATGTTTGTTTTCTTTGGTCTAGATCATAATATTCAGCATAATCATCCCTCCCTTCGCCACAACCATAAAGCCGAATCAGGCCGCGATTCTCCTCGCCTTTCATCACATAATCAGGATCAATATTATCATCCAGGAGGCGCTTGATAGAAGGCCACGATAACAACTTATGTGCGGCGGTAGTGTGTTCCAAAGGAATCGACAATTCTCCATCTCGTTCCTCTTTCACAAGAGGTTCGTCGATAATTGGGTTTACAATTTGATCGAATTTCTCTGATAGGATATAACTATTTCTGGCGATTGAGTTCATCAGATGATTGCTCTTTGGGAAGTTGTTCCTCGGGAGATTTCCAGGTGGAGGGTTGCTGGGTGGAAGATTGCTGTGTGGAAGACTTTTTGCAGGTAGACCGCCCAATGGTATGTTTGCTTTGGCCATGCTGCCAGTTGGTAACCCATTCAACGCTATGTTATTCAAAGGTAGACTGTTGGTCGTTGAATTGGTTGTCGATTCACTGCTGGTCGACACAATGTCTGCAGACAACCCGCTCATTTGAACATCGTTTGTATCATCATCAACTTTGGTTTCTTTAGGTTCTTTGTGGCGAAATGAATCCTCATCATTCTGGCCTGGTGCATTGTCAGATGGAGCGACTGGATCCAGCTCCTGCGTAATGGGAGTAGTCTTGGTTGGCTCAAGGATATCTTTCGTAGGACTGGGTGCCCTGGCGATAATTGGGAGCGCCTTCTCGACTTTCTCTAGAATGGAGAATACCTTACGGAATTGGGTATCCATTTTTCGTTCAAGATCTTCAAACCGGCCCAAAACTTGCAATTGGCTCTCCATTTTCTTTTCAAAATCTCCAAAGCGATCTAAAACTTGTTGGGTAGCTTTGTCTTGTCTACATTTGTTAGGTGATTAACATATTAAAATCTGCAGGAAACTCACTTATGCGGAGGTATGTCTTTATAGACACAGGGAATACTATTCTCTGTACAATGACCGCAAGCAGGGCGACCCTCGTCACATTTAGCTTTGCGCTGTCGACATTGCTCACAGGCCTATTCAACAGCTGGTTAGAACAGGGACAGTATTTTGCAAACACTCGTTAAAATCAAAGAAAGATGAAAATGAAAAGATCTAAAGGAAGATAATTACCTGCGTTGCTCTGGCAGTCTTACGCTGACGGGAAAACGGAGGGTAATTACTGTCATAAGATGCGCCTGGTGTCGCTGGAACTTGAGGGGGGGGCATTGGAGGTATATATTGACCCGAAGGAGGGCCCTGGGGTTCGACATTATTCGGAGCTGGTGTGTCGTGAGGCGGGGGAGGAGGATATTGCATCCGCTGTCGATAATCACTGGGGGCGGAATGTGGAGGTGCAGGCTCGGGCGGAGTTCCGTTCATAGGTCTAAATGGGTGAGATTGAAGCGCGTCTGACGGAGAATGTGTGGTAGGCGGTGCTGGAAGACTGTTCGGGCGAGGATAGGGATCGCCAGGCGGTAGCTGGGGTAGCTCTCGACTGGGCTGCGCAAGAGGATAGGATTGATGGGGAAGAGGGTTGTGGGGTTGGCCGGTGGTCGAATGACGGCGTTGCTCTGCATTGTCGAAATGCGGAGGAGGATATGGCTGGCGCCATTGCTGGTCATATAATCCGTGAGGCACTGGCAGCCCGTGATGCGGCCCTTCGGACGGCGGCAACATACGTTGAGGACCCGGCGGAGGCGGTGGATGGTGAAGCGGATGAGATGGAGGAGGAGGATGATGATGATGATGCGGTGGTGGATGAGCAGCTCCGTATGGTGGAAGGGTCTTGGACTTGTTGTCAATCGCAACAGAGGCTTCCATCGTCAGCGCAATGGGAAAGCTGTTGCCGCAACAGCATCCATCTGCCAACCCTAGCACGATTTGTTTTCTATTGGATTCAAAGCGAGCGATTGAATTTCACTTATATTAATCCTGCAGAGCGCAGCAGGTCACGAATAGGGCTTCAGCTGTCGTCCAGGTTCTTTGCATCAACAAACCCTAAATGTCCGACCAAGTGTTGTGTTGCGATGTGTCACCCCGAGAAGAAGACAATCACAACAGGAGCATGTTATATTTATTCAGTGTACAGAAGCCGTGTGCAGTACCGGCTGCAGGGCCCCGGGTAAATGGCAAACGGACGCGAAACGAATACTATATTCCCCGAGCTCTAACAGCAAATGCAGATTAGCAATTTTGTTCATCACTGTGCAACTTGGATTGCCGTGCCTGGTGGAGGAGAGCGGGTGGGCAGCACTCACACTAGAAGTCCTTGCGATCGCAACGAGGGGATCACAGTTTGGCCGTGAGCCTTCGTTCTGCCCCAACCCAGGCCTGCCTTACAGTACAGTACAGTGGTGACCGACTTTTTTGTCCACTCTACCAGTTCCAATACACCAAAGTAATCAAGCGGGCGGAGAATAAAAACAATAAATAAAGGAGTATGTACAACAGAAGAAAGAAGTCAGCGCAGGATCAGCTGTACGGCCGTGTCTTGGGGTGGTGGGATAGATCGTATTGGAGGGGAGAGGATGTTTCAAGCAGTAACAATTGGGTAGAGACGGCTATCCTAGCATGAGTGGGAAAGACGAGCAGGGTTGGCGTTAGCTCGGACTGACAGTAGTAGGAGGTGCCAAACGGCAATGGCTAGAGATGTGTGAGCTAACTAATAGCGGGAGCACTAGCTAGGATGGCGGTGCCGCCGGTACGTCCCAACTAATAGTTAGCACTTCGGTCCTAGCAGCACAGTTCGGATGGACGATCAGTAGCATGCAGAGGCCCCAATAGGAAATAATGGAGGAGAGCTAATGATCATCTGGGAACTATTAGTATGGCAAAGGAGAGCATCCACGGGTTAAGAGTTAATACTTCATATTGCTATGAATAATAGTGCTGGCGGAGGAGGATATCGGACAGTCTATAACTAGTAAACTGTAAATAGCGTGGGCTACCCAGCGGATGGGGCATGCTGGCAAAGTCAAAGGACGGAGAATGATGAATCTGACTGACGGACACTGTTGTCGGTTGTGCTGCTGGGGAGGATAGGAATAGGATACCCGCTGGCACTGCACACGCAAGGCCTGGGACTCGAGGAGGCGATTCGGCGACACGGAGAATCTGAGAAAGCTAGAGCTGCATAAGCGTGTTGGTGGTGGTTGTAGCCATGGTGGGGAAGCAGGGCAGATGACCGGGGCTATCTAGTTAGTATCCAGTGTCCGTTGTGTCGTAGCAGGACTAGTCGGTCATCAGCCCACTCTCTCGGGTTGCCAGTACTTCATTTCCAGCCAGCTCGGCGCATAAACGAGGGGGGTTATCGAGGTTGGGTGGTGAAGGTTCAATGTTGTTTGTAGAATAGTAATAATCGCGGTTGTGGCCATATCCATCCCTTGTTCACGTCGGGCAGCTGCCTCTGGCCACCAGGGAAGGAAGGAAGGGAGGGGGGCTCCTACCTCGACTGCAATCCAGTCTCCAGTCTCCAGTCTCCAGCTGATGTCATGATACCGTGTCATCCACTCACCTGCCTGTCAATTGGCAGTTCCATATGGCATATTGCATATGCACTCCGTGATATAACGCTCTACGGCTACTAATTACTGGCCATTTTGAATAAACTGCTGCAGGTGGCCGTGTCTCGGCAGCGGCCCGACAAGCAAACAGCATATCGCGAGAAAATAATATCAAGGCCGAGTAATATACAGACGTGTTAAACTGTTAATTGTACGCAGTAGTACGTACAGCCGAGGAAACACGTGGATCTGGGCGATAGGGAAGGAGAGGCATAGCATTGAATAATAGTGGTCGTACGTCGCTGGGTGATGCGCGCCGGGTTAGAGAACCACCATTATCATTATCATTATCATCATCATCATCATCATCATCATGTTATTGGTAATTTTTTACTGCTTGTCACCTGTCTAGCTGGCGGGACATGTTCTTTGACTAACTGTCAGAGACTGGTTTGTTTGCGTTGAGGCTGATAATAGTCCCGTATATTGGTGTTGAATCTTAATATCCCAAGTGACTTCATTTTGGTCATACCAGTTGATGTATTAGCAGTATAGTGACAGTACTACGACTTGCACCTCGATCGTCGAGCTCATTGTATCCAGGTGAAACTCGTTATATGAGTATCAATCCCCCTTAATCAAGCCCTGCCTCAGTTTCACTCGATTATACTCAATGCCCTTTCTGCATATCATCGACAGAAGCTATATGACTCGTCGACTTGTCAGAGCGGCCAATGTCACATCACATCCATAATCCTGTCAGTGTCAAGGGAACTGGATCATCAACATCATCATTATGACTTTGATTATTGATAAGATGATGATGTTACTGTTATCCATCACCATATGTTATGCAGATCATGGATCATGACAATTATGACACCGCACAAAGACGAGAACAAGCACATAGTGCAGCCAATTATGTTCAGTGGTCCCGCCTCACCGACAAGGGCAGGCTCTGATTGGCCTTCCTAAACAAGGCCATCCTGGCAATTTAGTCGCATTATTTCGACCAGCCCCATGGGACGATTCCATTGGCTACCACCAGCCCGTCCCTTGCGGAGTGGGCCGCGGACTCCACAGAGGACTCTCTGGGTAATAACTCCTTTCTCAACTAGGCAATAATATACAGGTTTTTATCCTCTACACTCGGGCCTACATTCCATAGTCTAAAGTTACTAGAAATTAGAAAACGTCAGAATCAGACTTCTAACTTCTAAGGCAGTGGTGAGCCGGCCAATCTAAACTCTGGATGCCACATCGGTTGCAGAAGTATATATCCACCATAATGTCGGTCAAGCCCCAGGTTGAAGACGTCAATGGCTGGCCTACACACCGCTGCCGGTGTATGCGAGTATAGACTGGAAATCGATCCAATTACCTAACATGTCGGAACTTGACAAAACACTAATTATGTCAAATGATAAATCAAAGACCGTGTTTGGTATCTCGGAGAATTTCCTCAGTCCGCTATCCCGTTCGTGGTTGGATGGTGACAGAATAAACGATATCACTAGTGTATTGACGATTACGCACGGCAAAATAATAAGAAAAAGAAAAGAAACATCATACTCTCACTTTATGATTGCACAATCAATTGTCTCTCGTATTCGGCCCCATATACACTTGCCTCGTTTGAGTCAGGAATCGTCTGTCCTGGGGGGCAGAGTTGACAGAAGGAAATGAACGAAACGTCCAGTCGGTTGCGCCGGGGTGCCGGGAAGTACAAAACGGCATTAGGCGCAGTCGTATTGCGCAGCTAGTAATTCGCCCAGGATAGTAATATACGTACAATTTCCTGACCAATTTTGAGTGTGGTTAATTATAGTATTATACATTTGACTTTGGGTAATCGACAGCGGTTCCGGGTGCTTGGAACGCTGTCGGTTTTTCCTCCCTGGACGAGGGTGATAGTTACGATCCTGTTTGGTTCCCGGCCTGCTGTACCCAGCCGAGTGTCTCAGGCTAGCACGCAGGCTAGTCCGAAGTTCCGAACGCTTCACAAGCTACCATGGCGCTGGTTCTGTGGTCCTTCCGTCCCGACCGAGTACCAACGGAAGGCAGAAGTTACCAGAGGTAGTTAGTAGTTGAATGGGCAGTATTACTACTTATCTCTTAGTGCGTATTGCGCTGGTTGTATTGTGATGAACTGATTATCGTGGGCAACGGTGTTTAGCCTGCCGACTAGTCGGCTCCTTCAACCCCTATCTCTATCTCATTATTCATGGGAACTTTCCGAGGCGGTATCCGTTGCGGGTTAGCCATTCTTCGTTATTATTAGGCCTATTATTATTATTATGGATACTTCTCGAGTCACGCAACGAGTGAATTTACTACTAGCATATCACACTGTCAACCTCGTCATGCCTAAACATTGACATTGAAAACTGCATAAAAAGAATGACCGATCGACAGATCCTACGTATACTGTTGTTTGTTCGGATCAATGGTGGCGAGTATTGCCTCAATATGCGGTTGAGTATAACGGATCACCGACAACAGTCGAAGAAATGGTTCCCAGCAGAGTCTGATTGGCATCAAGAAATTAACCATGATGCTCATGCATGTTATTTCCTGTCCAGCTTTCTTTGTTCCTCGAGGCTCGTTCTTTGTCTACATCTAGCTGGTTTGGGTATGAAATCGGTCACATGTAACGTGGAAGGCTAGCGTAGAGTCGACTCTATTATACAGATAGCTGATACGGCATCTAAAACACAAGAATCACAACTAGGTAGGCATTATTATTGCGGCAGATGACAGATGCGTGACCAACGATGTGTGGCTGCAGGCCAATGGGAGAGGTCGGAACTATGAGTGATCAGTTGGCACTGGCACGACAAAAAACAACAGGCTCCTTATTCTATGGCGGCAGTTATTCACAACATACCGTATACTCGCTATAGTGCTATACCCGTCTCTGTCCATTGTTGAGCAAGACGGCATAGTTCGATGCCAGAGTTTACATTAAAATCGTCACACCATCGGTGTCGGACGACGAGATGATCTGAAACTCCTGCAAGAGCATTTCCACCAGCCAATGACACACATGATACACAATACACACGCTTGGACCGCGGGCCATGCCTCTTGCAGAAATACGATCCTTCCAGATCTCGCCCAGTCATCGTGCTGGAGGGCCGCTGGCCGATGTGACTGGTCACAGAGCGGCTACTGGCGGTCCCAGCGACTGGGAACCCCCTGTCTGCCTGCAAGAGCTGGCTATATCACTACTGATATAGGATATTGCTTCATATTTGATATCTAATACTGGCTGTTATATTATTATTGATGATTATGGCGAAGATACCGGCTATATTCGGATTTGGCGGGGTAGCTGTGATCTCCTGAAGGCTGAGGCTCGCGGCGCCCGTCAAGTTTCACCTAGCAAGCAAACAAGCAAGCATCTAGCAAGCAAACAGCCAACCTGGAAATAGCAGATTCAAGGAATCCCCGCGCTCTTCTCCTCTCTCCGCTTTGTGGAATGCTTGCTTTTGTCTGACTCTTACCTCGTGCGATGGCTTTTCTTTTAATCTTTTGTTCTTGCTTCTTTAGTAGTGTATTCGATTTATTTTTCAAGCCACCAAAGTATCTGAATTTGCGACACCCTCGTCTCTCAAATCCATTGGTGCGGGTCCTAGCGGCTATGGCTTCATGTGGAGAAATAACAATACTCCACGGACCGACAGCGCGCATTCTCACATTATTATCATTCTCAGGATTGACTTTGACTTTATGATCCTTCCTAATAATTAACATTGCCAAACACTCCTCACTATAAACCAGGGCGTAAAGTACTTGTCACATATTGAGACTTAATTAAAATATATCATTGTGCCTTTCTTTGATAGTGATAGTAAACAGGACGATAACCAAAACCATCCATCTGCGTAGAATATTTGTACCATTCCATGCCACTCTGTATACATACTGCAATAATGGATGGTGGCAAAGACAGCCAATCAGCTGCAGTTAGTATTCTGAAGACAAAAGTCATCGAATAATCACTAAATATATAAAAAATAAAGGAATATATAAATAGGCGTTATATCAGGTGTGTCTTTACTATTAACCACTGCTCGTCTAGCCGCATCCTCTAATAAGGCACGGTTCTGCGGACAGACTGTACGATCTCGACAGCCGCCTCTCCGTCGATCAGAATGGAGGAATGGTCACAGCGATCGAAGCCAGCCATCGGCCATCTGTGCAGCCATAGTCCACTTTTGTATTGTTGGACCTTCGGATTACAGATCTCGCCTTGCTTTCTCTGTAGTAGTAGACATAAAGAAAAAGTTAATCGGCATCACTGCACGTTCTATAACTGGCGTATTATATAATTATATACTACAACATCTAAGCCGTCATAATGAACGCTCGAACAGTGATAATTAAACATCCTAGTTCGATTGCCTCAATGGAGAGATCCCCTCATCTATGTCATGCGTGGCTGTTTTTTGAGTGTTGACACATCAATTGATGTGGCTCCTGCAAGGGCCTAGCGCCATGAGATACGTCAAGTCGTTTTGACGCACTTGAGATCAGACCCTTGTGCCCAAACAATCCAGAATCCGCGACTACATAGTCAGAGTTACAGCCATAACAATAGTAACCAATAGTTAATAATTACAATGGTAGCGAGTCTCTTTTCAACGAATTGGGCAGCCTCACCCATGACAGGCCCGCTGTCACACAGCCCATTTTCAAACTGGACGTCAAAGGAGCTGATGATGTACCTGGATTGCCCACGAGGCTAGCCTGTGAATGTGATTGCGCGTGCTGAAGAAAGACTCACGCAGGTCATGCAGACGCCGCCCAAACGGATCTCTGGGGATACCCAATTTTTATTTTTGCGATTTTCCACCAAACTGTTTGCTTGCCCTAGACTAACCACCTCTTATTTACAACTTCACCATCATCTCAGTCGACAGATTTGTATACCGCACTATCAAACCCGAGCTGAAAAAGAAAACCAAGTACCAGAGTCCGTACTGCAGACTATCAAAGTCGCGAGATGCACGGTGTTGCTTCGTTGCCCCAATCATCTCAACCATTGATTATTTGACTTTGCATCGTGTTCTTCTTCAGTTCGTAACTTCTATTATTGTCTCGGCCGATTCAAAATGAGACCCAGAACTCGGATTTGTTTAGAGACATGCTGGTTGGCGACATGAAGTTTTGTTTTGGTATAGACCTGTCCACACCAACTCTCTGTTTTTGCGGTGAAGTTTCGCGGAATTATGCAAAATCTGCTATTCCAAGGATTCAATCAATAGTGATACTAAAGAAAAGGTCCTCTCTAGACTTTTAAAAGGATATGTTTGGATGTTATTCTTTTCTAGGACATCTGAACCCTATTGCTTGCAGATTATTGAAGGCTGGGTTGAGTAACTGTATGTACATATGTGATACATCAATTGATACATTTGCCCATTCACAGGACCAGCACATCTTCAATCAGTACTCAATATATATCGCATTTCAGACTGTAGATAGACACTGAACGTCTACATCAATTGATGCTCATATCAATTAATGTCAACTGGTAGCTTTAAAATATATGATAACACAGTCAACGTATAATAAATTTACAACTAGTCGGCTTTAAGCCTAAGTCTTCAATGTCGAAAAGTTTATCGGAGACTTTATTGCAGTATTCACTTCTGAGTTATGTTTTGTTCTATAATTGTATGCTGTTTTGCCCTATTTGGGTCCTTATGCTGCCCTCACTTCTGATATTATCAACGGTTTATCAGAGGTTTCCCTCATTAGATAGTGGAACACCTTCCAAATCCCATTAAATAGTTCTAGCCGCTGCTCGGCATCCATCAGATCGTACCACTTACTGCGTCGTAACTTCAAAACATTCCAAGGCTGCTCGGGAGAGCCACTGTCAGTGAATTCGCTAGTACCATTGGTTAGGCTTTCGACATAACGCCGGTGCACCCGCAGCTGTAGGATGGAAGCGTGGTGATTGATATGCGAAATCATAAAGATCTAGAAAGAAAATGTTAGCTATCTGCAGCATTGGTTTGAAGACACAAACGACAGCTTACGTCGTCGTACGAGCTCTTCTTCGGCTTCCCAATTTGCGTATATTTCATCTTCTTGTCCCACACGCTCGGCCCTGGCTCCAGTATCTTCCACTTCTCGCTGGCAGTTAATTTTCGTGGGCGTGCTGTGCGCCGAGAAGATAGGAGAGGATTGGTATATCTAGATCTCTTGTGCATGCTACCGTTGCTAGGCTCCGGGTCCTTTTCCTTCTCTGAGCTCCTTTCTGAGCTCTTCTCTGAGCTCTTTTCTGAGCTCTTCTCTGAGCTCTTCTCTGAGCTCGCTGCTTCACCTGTAACACCTTCATTTGCGGCTCCGCCAAAACGAGGTTCCGTCGTCCACCATTTACCGTCACCAGGTTTCACTTCGCCTAACCCCTCCCGGGAGCGTTCCTGGGCAGCCAGTAACATTGCGCCAACTTCGCGAAACAGATCGCAGAGCTCTCTCTGCCCATGCCCTGGTGGTTCGCTACCTTCTCTAAAACTTGTTTCTCCGCGACATTGAACTACTAGCAAAGGGCCTTCAAGGACCCCTCTCCGGGCAGCTTGCCGATCCAGAGGGACTCTCCCAGCCACTAGGGTTTGCCGTACAGGAAACAATAACCTTTGTACGGATAGTCTTGGAGGAACCGAAGGAATGACCATCTGACACTGGAACGGCCATGCAACCATTTCAAGCAAGCCACGCATCGTCTCTTCGCGAATATCGTCCGGCATCTCATTTCCAGAACCCATGCGGCGACCCTTGTAAGCACGTTCGTAGCCTCCCTTTTCACCCTTCTCACGTGGAGGTCCACTAGTATCCATTTGATCCTTATCTCCGTTCTCTGTACCACTTTGAGAAGGCTTGTCTTCCGGAAGACCTGGCAATTTCGGTCCTGTGGCCGTGACCGGTTTGTCATAGTACTCATCGAGACTAGCATCCCAATACTGAGCCACTCTTTCCAAACCGGCCCAGAACTTCCTTGATTGGGTTAATCTCACCCGGGTGCGGCCAGATTTGGGTGGCATCCTTGCAACCTCGCGGTACGCGTCGTCATTGTCTAACAATAGTTCTGCCTTGGCAATATTATATTTTTCGATTGGCGGATAGGGAGACCCATTGTTCATGAGCTGAGATTGTACGACATCTTGGTTATCCGCCTGGTCCCATACCAAAGGGGGAATGCCCTCTAAATATTCTTCTGGAACCAGACAGGATGCATCGATATCGGTAGCTACCTGAAGGTTCAGGGCGTTAAGATGTTCAACATTGATATCTTGGGACTTTTTAAGCGTCAGAAGACTCTTGTAGATCGCATTAAAATCCGTGGTCAACTGGATGTCTTTATCCTCCAACAGAGAATATTGTGGGAAATCTAGCGGGGTTGGTGGAGGTGGTGGGTTTCGTTCTTGATCAGTATCAATTCCCACAGAGGGAGCTCCTATAAATGGTTAGCCCAAGCTGCTTTAACTCGTTTTAGCATTCATGATGTTTATCGAATGGCAATATGGTCTGTCCGGAAAGTCCTATGATCATGTGAAAAACATATAGATAGGGCAGATTGATAGCTATAACGGGTAGCATGTCCTTACACGTGCTTCACAGATAGTCACGTTACATCTTTAATTATGGATATGACACCCACACCCAAAAATTGGCTCGGAAATAGGAAAGGGCAAAATTCTGGAAGTCTTACCGAGGCCAGACCACGAAAACATATCGATGAGCAGATGTGAGCCTGAATGCTTCTACCGTTAAGACGGCAACAATAATAGCGCGCGTGCTCGACCGATCACCGATGGTGCGAGACCTCGAGATCATCAATGGGCTACCGCCAAGAGTCTTTCGCAGCCAGACGCAAACTTAAAAAACGGGCTGGGTGCGAGAATTGGACATCCTGATTAAATTTGGGTTGCGAAGAGTCGGTTCTATCAAGAACGTTTCCCAGATGTGTTGGTTACCTGTTGCGAGTGGGGAAGGGGAAGCTCGGCCTGCGGGCCGGCCGTGTCTGCTAGTCGAGAGTTAGACTTTGCGGTTGGTGATCACTGATGGTTAGTGACCGTCAGTGATTGTCAGATTGATCATGGCTGCTACGCTGATAACAGCGTAATGAACCGCCTGAGCTAGTTGTTGGCCTTTCTTACACCAGACCAGTCACATTTTGGTGATTATGGATGTCGCCAATGGGGCCGGGAAGCACAGTGGATGCGAGCAGACGATCTGCACTCCCGCAAGAGATGATGTCGATGCTGGTCAGCAGTATTTAACTGGCAGTGAAAGGCGAGAGCGAAAGGGAAAACGAAGAGTGATTAAGCAAATCGTGACGATGGCTGTTGTAGGCTGGGGTAAAACACCTCCGGTTTCAGGTGTCGCCACGTGATTGGCCCCGCGCAGGCAGGTACGCGCCTTCCACCTCCGAGTCATCGACCTCTGCGCTGAAGACTTCGGTGTGGTGGCTGCTATGCGCCAGCCTGTCTCTCGGGTGAAGACACAACATTCGTTTGCTTCTTGCCACTGGTCGCTTGCTGCGAGCTGGTCCTCGATTAGGCCAAGGCGCATCGGTTTTTGAAAGTGCCTCGCTCTGATGTTGCCTGTGCATCCAATACGCTTCACAATGGCGTTCCTGAAACACAAAGTCCCGGCACCTTCATTTGGTCAGACAACACATAAATTTAAAGCTATAGCCTCCAAAAAGGACGGCAGCAACGACCTCCGCTCGACGGCGCATCAAGGGCATCGACGCATTCGAAATCACCACATCGTTTTTGCCAGTCATGATCAAAATAGGATGAAGCCAGAGTTATAACACAATCAAGCCGTCGGCGTCTGCTACACTGGGCCCGCTATTTAATACTTCCAAGTGACTTACGTCTTGGCGAGGCGACGAGGATTGATTTCTCAAATATGGCATCTACTATTATCACTTTTTCAGGCCGACGATGTACCAAGTTCGCCAGAACGCAGTTCTTCACGACGGAGGTGTTAACCTCTGCTGCAACGTCTGCTCCAAGCCAGTCGGAGTTAGAACAACTTAGCACCACCCCAATTCTTCAATCCGGGGCCGACGCTCTAAGCACAGCTTCTCCTTCAAGTCCTAGCCAAACCTTAGACCCTACCACAGCGACAACAGTTACAAGTGAAATTGCCGGTGGTGAGCACTTCTTCGCCTTGAATATGGCGTTTGTATAAGTAACACTCAACTAATCTTTAATAGGCTACCCTATCACAACTACTCTCCCGGCGGCGAACAGCTCAACCATCAACCCATTCTCTACACAAACGCCGGCGACTCCAACCGGTGATGTCGAAAGTAAGAAAATAATACCCGCTGCAATAGGTGGTTCCCTGGGTGCTGTTGCCATTATCGCGCTGTTTCTGCTGTATATATTTCTTCGTCGACGCAAGCGACGTTCAGTTCAGTTGCCAACCAGTCCTGATACGGGAGAAAAGACAGGGGGATATGGTCGAAGTATCAAAACCTCACAATTCGCAACGGGTTTAACTATACCTTTGCAGAAAATGTCAACGGCGATATCGTCTAGCGTTGCTGCTACGACAATGTTCATTGGTGCTGCTTTCTCTAGGTTAATTGATCGCATGGGTGCAATGCCAGGTCTAACGGGTCAATCTCCTAATGGGACGGAACCCGCTGAAAATCGAATCTCTTCACCTCCAAGGTTTCCCAATCAGGAGATAAGGCATATGCCGTCTACGCCAATAATGTCGCCTCGTCTTAACCCATTTTCTGACCTTCTCACCAATCCTGGTAATACAACAAACCACAGAATTTCACAATCCGATGACCCATTCTCAGACCCCTCTAACCCATTCACAACAGATTTCGACTTTCCAGTTCGGGATCCTGTTCGACATAGTGTTTCCGATGGCAGTATCAGCGAATATAGCCGCAGCGATGACTCGTCAAATGCAATAAGTACATCGGGATCCAGGGTGGTATCACGTCAAGCGAATAGCTCACAATGGCGACTCGATCGAGCAATCAGCACACATAGTGACCCTTTCGACTTGGAGAGACCTCCCACTATCCACTCGACCATTCCAACCCCGAAGGCGGATCAACGGTTTCGAACTGGATACTTCCCTGATGCAACCCCTAAATTACCATGAAGAGCGTTGGATGTTTTAGTATTTTGGTTTGATTTTGAAATTTATATGAGCGACGGTTTTTATGCATTATATTGCGGTGGCACGTCTTTGCATACTTTACATGTACTATAATTACGAACATATATTATACCATGTCAACATGATCTCCGAAAAATCAACAAAATGGCACATATAGTTCTGAATGTAAAATTTTGTCTGATTGGCTAATCAATAAGTTTTGTCTCGTAACCATATTTATCGATGACTCATTCAAGCCACTTAAAAACACGAGGGTCAGTTAGTTGTCTGTTATCATCATATATAATTTCTCCTTATTTCCTGATCCAAATAAATACCCGGAATCCTCTCACCAGTGACTAGACGAACTCCCAAGTCTGCCGTTAATTGAGGGGCTTGATTCTCGAGTCCTTTTTATGCATATTATTTCAACATCACCTACATCAATCGTTGTGCCGAAGCAATTCCGGAAATGACTACCAAGGCAACAAGAACTTTTTACTCAACTCCATCACCATACGAGATTAAATTCGGGTACTATCGCGGCGTCCGCCGCAATTCACACATATTCGTATCTGGGACAACCGCAATCGCCGTCTATAGTTCCGGCGCCACCAGCAACCTACCAAGTCCGCCGCCACAAATCCAGTTCCCCGACGACGCGCGTAAACAAACTGTCGCGGCATTCCAAGAGAGTCTTCGAGCTGTGAATGCCTTGGGCGGTGATGTGTCTGATGTTGTAAGGGTTAGGATGTATGTAGCTAGGACAGAGGATTGTGGAGCTATTGGGGAGGGGTTTCGGGATATTTTTGGGAAAAAGACAGATCTGCCTGAAGGAATGGGAGCAGAGGTCATTCAAGGAAAGGCGGATGAGGTAGGTGTTGTGGCAACAATGATTGTGGTGAAGGATGGGTTTGTAGAAAAAGATATGTTGGTGGAGGTGGAGGTTGATGCAGTCGTTGATGACAACATATCAAATCAACAGTCGTCAATTATGTAAAGTGGAATTTAATTTTGAGAAGACAAGTCATAAAAGTATGTAGGATTTTAGTACTTGGTTACCAAAATAGATATTCTCTGGCGTATCATTTATTTGTAAGACACATAGGAAATTTTCGTCTCTGGCTCACTTGTAAGAACCCAAAGAAATAGAAAGTGGATGCATTAGATCTCATCAGCTGTCCGATCATATCTGACAGTACTAACATGCAAATCCCACCACGCGTCATAGATCCCAAGACCAGTAATTGCTCCGTACAATAATGCCAAATCAACCGGACTTTGAATGCCATAGTCACACCGACCATGGTCTTTCTCTCAACAAGCTTCCTCACCAACACCTTTACTCATTGGCCTCTTCCTCACCAGCCACAGCATTTCGCTTGGCGAGGATACGCTCTTGTCGTCGTTCACGGGCAGCCTTGGTCTTAGCACGCTTGGCGTCCATTTCCTCCTTGAGCACACGCTCACGGTGCTTCTCGGCCTTAGCCTTGTGGATCTAGAGACACAGTCAATATAAATACTCCCATAAAATGGAGTCAACTCACGTGTTCAACGAGAGCACGCTTGTGCTTGAAGGTGTTACCCTTGCTGAGGTGGTAAAGTTCGTGGTACAGGTGCTTGTCGATCTTGCCCGAGGCACGGTACTTCACGAGGAGACGACGGAGAACACGCTGGCGACGCATCCAGAGAACTTGGCTATAAGTGTATATCATTAGCAACCGAGTTCTACATAACCCAACAATAGGCGTATTTTTGTTTCCATCACATACCTGGGCATACGAGCATCTTTGGTACCCTTGCGCTTACCGAGACCACGGTGTCTACCAATTCGGCGAGCGAGGTTGAGTTCACGAGCACGGGCACGGGAGTGCATGGTAACGGGCTTGCGGATGATGAGGCCATCGCTGACCAACTTGCGGACGGTTTGGCGAGAGTTGGCGTTGGAGATCTCGCTCATCTCATTGGGATCGAGCCAGACCTTGCGCTTGCCGCAGCCGATCACGGACGCCGCAAGGCGCTTCTGAGTACGGAGATTGACCCTGGAGGAAAAATCAACTGTCAGTTTCGGCCTGACTAGACAAAGTGGTGGTGGTATGGATTGAGAGGCTGGACTCGGGATTTTCCATCAAAATCCATAGGAGCGCATCGAAAAAAACCATCATTGTTGTATGACTGGCATCATGGAATATGGTAGAGAATGTCACTCACATCTTGATGTCGGCGTGTCGACGGTCGTTTGGCGGTTGAGTTCGTCGTTCGGATCGATTGCTGACGGGCGATTTCAGAGAGGAGTTTGAGAATGGGGTGATGCTTAGGTAATCGCTAAGCGAGGACTGCGCTAGCATCCACTTTAGGGCTCAAGCCCGCCCCGCTATACCCCTTCTAGCTACTGACATAGTACGCACTCCAAGATAGATCACCTTACAGCAATAATTGGATGTAATTTCTCATTTCGCTATACTCAATTGAAGATTATCAATCAAGTTGCTAGTTTTGGAACCTACATCTGTAGACATAACAAACAATACGAGCGGTCGAAGATTGAGATACGCTTATCACGTGATCTGGCTTCCAATTATGACTAGTAATCAACAAACCAATCAGGGCGACGCCATCATGTATATGTCTGGCCCAGGATTAGATAGATATTGATCAAAATATACTCTATATACGATAAATTTCATCTGGAGTAAATATTTCGAATTTTATGATTTACAAAAAAGCATAGAGAGTAATCACTCTTCACCAAAAGTGTCATCTCCTAAGTCGACTTTTCCAATGCTCCATAATTCCTTCTCATCTTCTACTTCATCGTTGGAAAGTCCGAGACCTCCTTGGCCTCCCTCGGCTTCTCTTCTTTCGCGAGCTTGGCTTGCAAGCCTTAGTGCCACACGTTTGAAATAGTCGGACATACTCCGTTTGGGACCAGGGGGTAGCTCTGCACCGGGTCCCGCCATGTACCTGTCAAAGACTGCCCCTTCAGATTCTACCACATCGAAGATAGCAAGGAAAGCAGCCTCCGCAGCTAATTTCACAGGTATTATAGTGTCTCTAACACTCCCAAAGATTGGTGGAATGAGTTGCACCAAATGTGGCCGTGTGTACTCGGGGTGCAACCGACTAATAGTGCGAATAACGACAAGAGCCAAACGCCGTGTGTCGGCCGGATTTCCTGGTGGTATCACTGAAGCTAGAGCTACAAACACTGGTTTCGTCGATTCGAAATTCTTGCCATCACCTTCAGCAAGTATATATTTGCCAGCAGCTAATACGCTGTTGTCGGAAATAAAGGTCTATGCTAGTTAGAACACATGCGAATATCTCAGACATCGTGCAAACTTACATCAGTATGGGATAGTCCTTGACAAATCACAGACGGTATTTCGGTTGCGAAGTTCTCGAGTAACAGTTCCGGTGCCTCAACAAGCAGAGCATTGAGTCCAAGTATGGAGGCGTGTGTGTAGTTTGTTGTAAGAACCCGAGTTCTAAAATGTCAGTGTTGGCTGGCTGTAAGCATAATGAACTAGACTCGGGTTACCTGATCAACGGAATCGCTGCAGCTGCAGTGAGGTTCTTCACCAGTGCACCAAGCAATTGGGCGTTTGTGATAGCCATCGCATCTGTACATAATGTCAGAGATGAATTCATCATAAAATAAACAAACAAATTACAGCTTACCTGTACGATCACTGCTGTCGTCGTCAATCAAACCTAGTACAGCATTTCTTGACGTCTCACTCATACTGCCGCCGGCCTTGCTCACGACTTCATGGAGCGCCTTCATCATAGCGTTCTTGACCCCATTATCGTCCGTTTTCGAACCGGTGATTAATTCTATAATTCGCTTAGTATAGCTTATGAGCAAAATACGGCTAACATACCTGCAACGAGTGGATCAACACGGGGGGTTAGAGTGATCAGGATTCCTAGACCCTTAGCGGCACGATTCCGTAAAGTATCGCTTGTAGTATCCGCCAAACCTCGGGCAAAAGTCCGTTGAAGTTGAGGCAGGAACGGTTTAACAGCAAGAGGGATCTTCTCAAGTAGCTTATTAAGCGCGAAGAATACTGCCGATTTGATATCCACAGATCGTTCAGAGACAACACGGATTAATGGACCTGTTATTTGGGTCACGAACGGTTTCAGAGAGTCTGCAGCTGTCCGATCAATAATGTCGGCAATTGCAAGAGCAGACTGTGTTCGTTGCTCGGTGTTTCCGTTCAGCAAGCCCTGTAAAAATATGGGGAAAATTGCCATGATACCCTTGGGCAAACTGAAGCCTGGAAGAGCGGCTCCTGGTACTCCGACCTGGCGTAAGGTTTGGCGGGAAGAGACTACCAATAATTCCATCTCTTCTTTACGCATGTTCGACGTTAATTTACTTAATGCAGCCCAGGCAGCCTTGACAACATTCACATCCCTATCGTCGAACGATATGAGAAGTACCCGGATCAGGTCTTGATGGTACCGTGAATAGTCGATTTCAGCATCAGAGAAAAACTTGGCGAGGTGATTGGCAGCATTGGCCCTGCGGCGGTGGTCATCATGTTTCATGAGACCCAACATCACGCTCATAGCAACATTCAAGCCATCATATTCGTCAACAGACACGAGTATGGTATCAAAGGAGCTACTAATTTCAAGCCTGTGCTCTTCATCTTTGGTTGATATAATCTCATCCATGAGAGTATTGAGCATCGTGGGCAAGCGACGAGTCATGGCCGAGCTAGCAACTTCTGCCAAAGATGCAAGTGCTCTAGCGTTGAATGTGCTAATGGGAGCTGTGAGTAACGTGGGAATGAGGTTAGGTAGAATTATATTGGCACGAGTTGTTTCGGTAAGCAAGGTGAGCAAAGCTGAGAGGGCTTGTTCAGCTTCATCCTCGTTCCTAAGCAAGGACAGAAGGTAAGGTAGAACTTGATCAACTGCCTTTTTGCCTAGGCTCTGCTGCAAGGCATCAAATGCTTCGGCCGCAGCTTCCCTCACATCCTCATCGTTATCAACTAAAGCCACTCGTACAATTGAGATGAGGATCTTCTCAAAGTCCTCAAGAGCCTCGGCAGATGCTGATACTATCAATTCACGGAGTGCAATGCAAATGCCTTGCTTGGCATCAACATCTGTAGATGTCCTTAAACCATCTTCGAGTGACGGTAACAACGTAGCTAAGACGCTTTCTCCGGCTTTCTTGATAAGATCTCCCAGGGCATTTCCTGCGATGACTTTTTGCTCCATGTTTGAGGATCCAAGCCGACGAATGATGAATTGCGTTAGAGTAGGAACCAATTCTTTGAGTGTTCTAGGCGTAGCAACAAGTGCTTTCCATACCGTAACAGCTGCACTTCTGACAAGACCGGATGTATCGCAGCGACATATGTAAAGAGCAGATAATATTTTGTTTCGCTTTTCCTCCCCAAGAATTTCCAGTAGAGACTGGCCAGCTTGTGTGGCGCCCTCTTCCTGTTCTTCAGCATCCACCTTGTTAGTGATACCGGTAATGTTGAAGAGCAAGTCTCCAACAAGTTCCACTGAGCTCAGCCTGATGCGGTGACTATCGTCTGCCAGACCACGCTCAAGCTCAGGAAGAAGAAGGTCAATAGCTTTCGAGGAGAAATTTTTAACTAATAACCGGCCAGCTCGCAAAGATGTTTCACGTATCGTTTCGATATCGTCCGCCAGGCCTGCTAAGATTGGTGGAATAATTTTGCTGAGATAAGACGCAAAGCTGTTTCCAAAGCAAGCAGGCAAGAAAATAAACAAAGACATGAAGCCTTCTCGGACGGATGGTTTGGAGCTGGATACGTTCTGCAAGATTGTAGGTAGAGTCTCTTCCAAACGAGTTGTTCCAAGGCCTGCAAGGACTTCGGAAAGTGCCTGCGCAGATCCCAGTCTGTCGCCTGCTCCTGTATCTGACTTGAGAGTGGACATGAGACTCGGAATGAGATCCGGAAGTGCATCTTCTCCCAATTTCTCAATGAGAGAACCAAGTGCTTTTGAGGCTGTGGCTCGAGTTGTTGGCACGGGATCGACTATTGCGAGACGCAGACCAGAGACGAGAATAGGCAAGTGTGAGATAAGGTCCTTTCTTTCAGTGAGATGTGCAAGACTGCCGATAATTTCTGCGGCTTTGCGCTTGGTAGCTGAGCGGTCGCCTAACCCTCGCTCAAGTATACGCACTACAAGAGCAAGTGAAGGAGCATCAAGATAATGGACAAAGGAGACTTTAATCAATGAATCCAAAGCTTCATCGGTGTACTTCGTTGGATCACTCAAAGCCTTGAGGAGAATTCCTACCAGGCCCTTTACCTCAGGGTTGCTAATAACCTCACCGAAGCGTTGCAAACTGCGATTTGCCGCATTGCGAACTTCTTTATGGCTGTCGTTCAATACGACTGTGAGCGGTGGGATAATATCTGGTAAACTAGCGGCTAATTGTTGAGGGTCGAGATATGCCATGGCACCTAGAAGATCGCATGCCCCCTTTTTGCTCCGCCATTGAGGGTCATCTAGCCCTTCTAGAAGGGTTGGAAGAATTTGTTTCACGCCATAAGAGCTGAGATTCGCAAAGCATGCCTTAGCGGCATCAAGGCAGGCCTCTCGCACATCAACACTAGGATCACCAAAGCTTGTGAGTAAGTGAGGAACGATTTGAATGACGTAAGGCTCGAATGTTCTTCCGAGAACAGCTGAAAGAAGCTCGTAGGCCAAAAGAGCTCCTTGGCGTTGGTTTGGGTCCTTTTTGTTGTCCAGTGCGTCTCTGAGGACCGGCATGATACGGTACTGCCTCAAAGCAAGTATACCTTTACCATGAATAATACCAGCAATTCCATATGCCGCCCCACGCCGGGTTGCATACTTCTTGGATTGAATTAGCTGGTCTAACAGATCCCGCACGTAAGTTTCAGTCTCAGGCCCAGACAACCTAACAAGGGGAGGAAGACACTCAGCAACGGCAGACTGTACCATCTCTGATGGAGTCGGAAGAGCAGCAAGCAATTTATTAACAACCACACTCAGCCGTACATCCCCGGGTTTAAGATGTCTGGCTAATGAACCATAGAGCACAATGACTGCCTCATTCAGCCAATCTGAACTAGCAGTTGCTTTGTCCGAAGATTCGAGTGTTTTCTCAAAAAGCGTCATAAGCTCCTCAACCTTTTGTTCCCCACGCTCTGCAATGACTGATCTTCCGCTGTCTGCCATTTGCTCCCTCACATAGGAATTTTTGTCCACCAACGGACCATTTTCAATCAAAAACTTCATAAACGACACGATCGTATTCCCTTCAAAAAGGTTGGTCATGGCTTTGAAAGTCAGAGCTACACCGCTTCTAATCTCCCAGACATCGGTTGTATCTGCTTTCAAAGGCATGCCGTATCTATCCTTCCCAGGAGCCTTGGGTTTGACTTCTTCAATGTATCTTGATTGCAATTCCGATAGCACAGCGCCAAATATTGACGGATTTAACTCAACGACGTGGGCAAGAGCCCGGGAGGCGGCGCCTCGTAACTGTGCGTCCTTTGATTCAAGGTACTTAAGAAGCTTCAGGTATGAGTCCTCGTCGACATCAAGAGCATTATCTTCCCAAATAGCCTCCGCGAGCTCTGCATTCTCTTCCACCTGGTCATGACAGCATAGCCAAATATGTTCAGAGAAGTCAAAATCTGTCAAATCGATCTCGGCTTCAATCGCTTGTAGAACAGCAGTTCTGACAGAGACTTCCGGGGCGATTGATCCTTCGAAAAGAACATCTAGCTCCTGGTGTGTGATATTTGATGAAATACATCTGCAAAAGTCTAACAAGGTATCCTTGACAATCTTGTAATGCTGGGAATATTTATGCAATGACGTAATCAGCTGTTGTAGAACTTCTCCACGATTGAGTCTGCTATCAGCAAATGAAGAGGAATGAAATGATAAGAACTCTAAAGTCAAAAGAACCTGTTCTCCGCCTTCTTCACCTTTTTGCTCTTCTATACCATCTCGGCTTAGCACAAGAATAGCCAAAGGGAGAATATAAGCGAGAGACGCTGATTCAAAGGGTAATTGCTCTGATGAAAAGCGCAGCCTATAGAGGATCCTAGTTACAAGATCTCCCAAGGGCTCAACTTCCATCTCAGGTGACAAGTTGGTGTTACCCAGTGCACGCAGAGTAGCAATGCCGATAAAAGGTCGTAGTGGACCAAGACGAGTGGAAACTCGTTCAGCACAAGAAATGTAAGCATTTGACACGGCGTCACCAACGAAAAGCCCAGCGTTTAGCCGCGCTAGGGATAGCAGAGCTGTAGTCGCTATGCTCATCCATCCACTGGGATCTGTTGGAGGTCCAGTGGCAAGTCCACGAACTATAACACAGCCTCTCTCAATTCTTTTCACCTCAGAGACTACTTCATCGCGAATCTTGGCTTCTTTTGCTAGCTGCGCTTTGACCTTGGCTTGATCATCTGCCGTGAGCTTCTTTTGGGGCTGTCCTTTCTTTTGTGCAAGTTGTTGTCGTAGCTCCTCTTCCCATTTTAACGTATCATAATCTTTTATGTTTTTATCAGATAGGGCGGAGGAAGACTTTGTATTCAGCACGTCTATAAATGTTGTTCCCTCTAGGGTACGAGCAATGGCAGCGTCAGTCGGTGTAAATCTAGATATGCGGTCGCTTGCTAAGTCTTCCTTGAGAATCTGAGCGACTCGCGGAATCATCACATCTGGGGCGACAAAGACTAAGTCTGCAGCCGCACTTCCAACAGCATTACTCGCTTGGGGAATCTTTGACTGAACAGGATCTTCTAAAACTTGCATTAATTGCTTAACGCACTCATCAGCATGATCAGAGACCAATTTTCCCGGGTCTGTGCCTGTTTTCAAGCAGATATCAATCCAGGATGACTTGGGAATTAGCTCCTCACGACAGAGAATGAGTAGTCTAATTAGCTGATCTTCAATTGCCGCCCGAATCTCCGTTGGGGAGGACTCAGCAGGCAGTGCATTTGGGAATATGGCCTTTGCAACAAAATGAAGCAAACCTTGGCTAGCTTGACCTGCAGCATTCGCGGCAGATTCCTTGTCCGCAACAGCCAAACCAAGGATCCAAGACCATAATGCGTCAATGATAGCTCCGCCATTTATTTTAGGGTCTTCTAAGCATATAGCCGTCAAAGCTTTACAGGATTCTTCTCGTTCTTTAGAAGATACTGCCGGGCTAACAACCATCGAGATAAAGGCTTGGCCCCATGCAGTTTTGCTTGCTGCATCAAATTCATTCAGCCCATAATCTTTTGCAATCGCAGCGAGCGCTCGTGTGCACCAGTTAAATTCTTCTTTGGTCGTCAGTTTGCTGTAGACTTTTGTATTTAGTAGAAAAGATGGTTTCGGTGCTAGCGACATAGACTGTTTAGTAACGCTCTCCCACTCTGCCTTTGAGATGCTTTTCGATCCCCGCAGAAGACTGCAAAGAGCAACGTAACCGTATGCGGTTGCAACGAGTCCGTTCTGTGCCGAAGGAAGAGGATTTGCAACTACTTCGTTGAATGAGTCTTTGAGTTTAGTCAAGACCTGGTTGATCAGCTTCGCATTTGAGGGGTCAAGAAGAGCGTCTGCATCGGTTGCCCAGAATACTTCAGCAATTTGAAGCTGCCATAATTTTCGAAATGGCGCACGCTTGTCTATCAAGGCTTTTGCGATGGCAGTGACCAATTCATCCTTGAGAGACACTTTCGAGCAAACAACATGGGCAAGATGTTTACACAAAGCCTTGAGTTCGGCAGCTAGGCTAACTTCACTCGACTCCTTGACAGCCACTGGAACCAATCCCCCGATGATCTCCTGTGAGATCGCAGTGAAACAAGGAATCGCGGATATGGCATCAGCATGTAAAGCACGCTGTTCTGCGTTCGATATTTTCTGGGTCTTCAGAGGTCCAATGATTTCATTTGTCAATTTAAGAAGTGAGTCTTCAGTCTTGCACCGAGAGATGAGGGACTCAAGTGATTCAGCAGCACCTTGTCGGATGACAGCATTGGTTGATTTTAAACTGGATAATAGTGGTTTAGCCAGGCGAGAATTAATCACTGCTGAAAGATCAATACTCGCCGGCAGCGATGAACTGAGAGGTGGAATAAGCCCGTTTAGCACAACCTCAGGCGATCTTAAAATTGCTTTTTCCAGTGTCGGGATAACCTCATTGACTAAGTCATCATAAGTAACGAAAGACGAGAAAAAATCCGACAGTCCATTTGCAATGTGCGACGGCACTATGGTTCGCGAGCCAACAACTTCCTTAGTATAGAAGTTTAAAATTTGCTTCTTTGAGTCTTCTAAAGTATCGGAGACCTCTGGAAGACGTGCACAAACACCACAAATTACACCGATAAACGGCGCATTTCTTTGAGCTGCCGATCCCACGGTAAGCCTTGAGATAGACTGACGTACGGTCTCCTCACCAAAAGTATGGGAGGAAAATACGGCTCTTAAAGCACGACGTGTTACCCGTAAGGCGGATTGCTGTACGGCCGGTTTCGAGGTCTCGGCTAAACATAGCTCTAGCACATTTGCATTGGCAGATAGTATGTCCAGAACCACAGCAATCGGCACGTCAGCACTGCTCAGATGTTGCAGCACGAGACAGCACCACTCGACAAGAACGAATGCAGATGCTGGAGCAAGGCTGGGCTTTGAACATTCTTTTTGTAGCCTGCTGGTGAAGTATTTTATATCCTTATAATCAGCCGCTGAGTTAAGGACGGCACGAAGACATTGCTGAACGGCTTGGCGAGAGAGTCGGTCAATGTAGAAGGGATATGTTCGAAAAAGAACGTCTAATAGAGAAATTCGCGCTTCTCCGAACAAAATGGTTCCTACACAGAGTCTGTGGTCAGTAATTGTCTGCGTTGACAGCGGAGGTTTGTACCATTCTTTTCCCGCACTACCTGGAGAGCTCGCACACGACGAGACGTCGAGCTTGACAGAAGAGCATCTGCAAGGCTCTCTAAATTCCCTGATTGGATAGCTTCCCACTTGATTTCATCCATTTTTGGTGGGAAGGCACATGTCGAGCTAGTGCAGGGCTTCCGGCTTGAATGTTGAAGTGTCCCGCAATTGTGTCATAAAAGATTTTAGAGGTTTGTTGTGGGGAGAGCCTCCGTCACCCGCACCTGCCCACTTTAAAGCGCTTTGCAGGCACCGTTCTCAGACTCTCTTCTTTTCTGGCTTTTCAATGACTGGAAACGTCTAGTCCTCTGTGAAATTCATATATTACCTGGAAACTTGGGGTCAGAAGAGACTCCCCGGATCTTTGCGGTGAAAAACTTCTATAATTTATATCCGACAGTATAGCAAACGCTATTTAACATGCCTCCAAATAAGAAGAAAAAGAAGCCGGCATCGAATCCGGCCCGAGGCTTTGCAACGGTTTCAGTCCCCTCACGGCCAAAGATAGTCGATTTGACGGCAGTCTCGTCGACTGCAGAGTCGTCACTTGCAGCATCCGAAGGGGAGAACTCACCACCACCAACAGATATACAACAGCCTGTTGCAGGAAATGACAGCAAAAAGACCCTGCAAGCTTTGTCACCAGAAGAGCTTGAAAGGCATTTTGAACAGGCGGAACTACAGTCTCTAGTGGACAAACATGCCGCCAAATGTAAAAGCGAAGCCCTTCGCCAAGTCTCCAAACTTGAAACCGAAAGGCGTGTGCTGAGACCCCAGGCCAATATCTTGGGATTGAACGACTGGATGCCCCAAGATATCTTAGATAGAGTCCTTACATCTGCTCAAACAGAACTTGACAACCGCGACCCTCCATCCGAACGAGACTTGGATGGTTCCAAGGAAGAAGAATTAGCCACCAGACTCTGGACTCTAAAAGAGACATTCCAGAAATTACGTTTCTCTCAGACTCGAGTGGAGGAACTCCTGAAATACCTAGTAACATACAATTCTGGATTCGCAGGTGGCAGTAAAGACTTGTCTTGGGTTATAGATGAATCCTTAAATTGGCTGGCATTGCAATGCAGTCCAGCCGAACTGCCACCTTATGACAAAAAGGAGGCAGTTTTTCCAAAGACTGAGGAAGCGATAACCTCATGGATAAATGGTAACCATCGTGCCCTAATGAATAGTAATAGTGCTCATTCTTCACAGATAGTAAAGAGCGTCAGTCTGCAAGCGCCTCAATCTCGTCTACTCCTGGCAAGGATGACTGGAAGAAGTCAAAAGCTCCTCCTCCACTCATCAATGATCCGGAAGTTGTTTTGGACGATTCAGATAGCTCTATTGACCCGGAGAATTTTGTTGATGAATACGTTTCTCTACAAAGCCGCTTATACAAAATCCAACCCAGGCTAATCGATCAGCTGGCAAAAGGCGCGAAGAGGGCAACGCGAGAAAACCGTGCTCAAAACGAGTCAGATCCTAGAGCAAAATCAATATTACGGAAACTCACAAAGATAGAGAATGATGTTCTTTTTGATCGTCACGAAGCGGACGTCAAGTGGCTAGATACGCTCAACCATCTCAGACAAGAAGCAGCATTTGTTAGAGAAAAGGAACGTACAATTGAAACACCCTCCGGTCCTATCCAGCCCTCCAAAGATTTTGGGGAAGATTCTGGGGTGGTGGGTGATGCTCCTTTGGAAACTCCAATATCCGACGATGAGGGTCTTTTTGGGGAAATATTCGCAGGAGACATAAGTAATGGGCCATCCTCGATTCTAGAGACACCCAACTCACATCATTTACTTCGCGACTTCGGAAAGCCAAGTGGACTTAGTCCACGGAGGGTGCTCGAAGAAGTATGCAAGGCAAGGTAAATTCTTTTTATTGAGCTTTCTTTAAGATGTAAGCTGATGAATGGTTCTAGAGATCCAGCCTCGAAGGTACTTTTTAAAGATTTATCAGTATCGTCCTACTCGAATCGGAAGGCAATTGAGATACAATGGTCAAAACCGCAAGAGGAGCCGTTACCTATAACAGTAGAAAGAGTGACTATTCAGTCGAATCCTTTCACCTTGTTTGCATCTATGGACTCTATTGCAACCTCCACGTCACCTCAAGCAGAAGGCTACACCTCTACTCTTGGGCTCTTCCTCATTTCGTCGTTGAATACTAAGGAGGGAAAGGCTTATCTTCGTCTTCCAGCGGTATGGAGAGAGCTCTGGGCTGAATTCTCTGAAATAAAAAAACGAGAAGAAGATCAGGCAGACAAAGCACAGTTCAAATACCTAAGAGACTTGATACAGGAGCACCATGGTAAATTTGAGCACGATGTTGTCTTGTCTGAGAATTTCAAAAGGAGAAACGGAAGCTCTAAGAAGACCGAGCCACCTGAAATTTCCCAAGATCTCGGTTCGCACATATCTACAGAAAAGATGACACACTTATGGAAAGAAAAATCGTCGACTTCATCCTTCCAAAAAATGGCAGAGTTTCGAAAAAGTTTACCGGTTTGGGCATATAAGCAGGAAATCCTTGATACCCTGGCTAACAATCAAACCATTATTGTATGCAGCGAGACTGGAAGTGGTAAGAGTACACAAATTCCTTCATTCATCATGGAGAACGAGCTTGCCAATAGCCGAGAGTGCAAAATTTATGTTACTGAACCTCGAAGAATCTCGGCAATTTCGCTTGCACGACGAGTCAGCGAAGAGCTTGGTGAGAAGCCCCATGAAGTTGGGACCAACAAGTCTTTGGTTGGCTATGCGATCAGGCTAGAAAGTAAGATTAGCCAAAGCACTAGGTTAATATTCGCGTACGTTTCCTCTCTTTCTAACGAAATTCTGAGATTGACGTCTGTAGGACAACCGGTGTTGTTGTACGCATGCTGGAACGACCTAGTGATTTTCAGGACATTTCTCATATTGTACTTGATGAGGTCCACGAGAGGAGTATTGACAGTGACTTTTTACTTATTGTTCTACGGCGTCTTTTGGCTCAGAGACCAGACTTGAGAGTTGTCCTTATGTCTGCCACTGTGGATGCTCGACGTTTTTCAAACTATCTCAATGGTGCACCAGTTCTCAATATTCCTGGACGGACTTTTCCAGTTGAAGTCAAGTATCTCGAGGATGCGGTTCACTTGACAAATCATCGAATAGCCGATCAACAATCAGGCTCTATTATTGATGACGATGAAGACTCATCCTCGGAGGGACCTCGTAATGACGATGCAACACGAAGTTTAAGAGTATCTCTTGAAGGGTATCCACAGAAAACCAAGGAGACTGTCTTGAAGTTTGACGAATATCGTCTTGATTATCGTCTAATCACAAAACTTTTGGTCTCGATCGCAACGAAACCAGAATTGATCTCGTACAGCAGAGCAATTCTAGTCTTCATGCCAGGTTTAGCAGAAATTCGTCGACTTCATGATGAAATTGGAGCAGATTCGATGTTCAATCAGGGGTGGATTCTTCATACACTCCACTCATCGATTTCCAGTGAAGATCAGGAAAAGGCTTTTCTTGTGCCACCGGAAGGAACAAGAAAGATCGTGATCGCCACCAATATCGCAGAGACTGGTATTACAATTCCAGATATTACTGCTGTTATTGATGCTGGAAAGGAAAAGGTCATGAGGTAGTCATAGCATTTCAGGTATTAGATTGTTGCTGATAATATTTAAGATTTGATGAGAAACGCCAACTGTCTCGACTAGTTGAATCATTCATCTCTCGGGCTAATGCCAAACAACGACGAGGACGAGCTGGCCGTGTGCAGGAGGGGATATGTTTCCACCTGTTTACAAGGTACCGGCATGACAATCAGGTATGTACTCTACCTAAGTGTTGAGAAGCGGTTTTTGATTTGCTGCCGTAGTTGTCGGATCAGCAAACACCAGAAATGCTCAGGCTGTCACTTCAAGACCTCGTGTTGCGTGTCAAAATTTGCAATTTAGGCGAAGTTGAACAAACGCTTCTCGAAGCAATGGACCCACCGTCTTCGAAGAACATACGAAGGGCTATTGAGTCATTAAAGGAAGTGAAGGCTCTGACAAGTAATGAGGGCTTGACGACACTAGGGAAGCAGCTCGCAAAGCTCCCACTAGACGTATTCCTTGGGAAACTGATCATATACGGTGCAATTTTCAAATGCCTTGATGCATGTGTCAGCATTGCTGCTATTCTTTCGTCGAAATCACCATTTGTGAACACATTAGGGTCGAATACGCAGCGGGATTTGGCTCGCTTGTCTTTCAAGAGAGGTAATATTATTGTATCAGATATTATGGTCGATCACTAACAATGCGACAGGTGATTCTGATTTATTAACTGTATACAATGCGTATCTCTCATGGAGAAAGGTCAAAAATACTCCCGGAGTAAACGAGTATTCTTTCTGCAGAAAGAATTTCTTAAGTCCGCAGACTTTCTTAAACATCGAAGACATCAAAACTCAACTATTGGTAAGTATTGTTGATGCAGGGCTATTGAAACTCGACGCCGATGAGCAAGCGTCACTTCGAAGGTTTGTGGATTTTCCTATGACTGGTACCAAAGCTATGCTAATTTAATCAGAACCCGAGTTACAAGCCGCAGTCGGAACTTCTTCGTCGTCCCCGAACGTGTAGATGTCAATAACTCAAATGATCTTGTTGTCAATTCCGTAATTGCATGGAGCTTCTACCCCAAGCTAGTGATACGCGAAGGGAAAGGATGGCGCAACATCACAAACAATCAAAATATACGGCTTCACCCAACATCTGTCAACAAACAACCGGACCATTCGGTTAAATGGCTGTCATTCTACCACATCATGCAAGCTCGCAGCAAGTTCTACAACGCACATGAAACTAGTGCTGTTGAGGACTTTGCTGTGGCAATGCTATGCGGTGAACCCGAATTCAAGGTATTATATGATTTGCGCCTTTTATTAGGCATGGCTAATGAATGACGAATAGATGTATTCTGGAATCATATCCATTGACAATAACCGCGTTCGCTTTTCAGTGCGAGACTGGAAACAGATGCTTGCCTTCAAAACCTTGACCACTCGAGTGCGGGAAGTCTTGACGGAGATAATCCGCAACCCGCAGAAGAAGCTTTCACATCAACAACGCGAATGGATGGAGATATGGCAGCAGGTATTTTCTGCAAAGGGTCACGAGAAAAAGTGAGTCGCTAGACGAGATAGATTGCTAGACTGGTATTAGATGGTTTGCATATCCGGGTGTGATTCTGGACGTGAGGCGTTAGCTTGGACTACGATTGGTATCCATGGATATTTACACTTGATGATGACTAGAACTGATATGAACATAGAATAGTTATGTCCTCGGCATTTTTTTTGGGCTTATTTGCCTTGGTTCTAGCTCTATCATAGTAACAGCTCGATGCTATATAAAAACTTGTTTGGTTATTCCAATTATGACTTGTCAATCAAAAGGTAACATTTAAAAGTAAAATGATATCAATTATTGATTATACCGAGAAGTAATATTAAATATGTCTATCAAGTACAATTGAGTATTTGTAAATGTGATGGATCTAGTTAAATATGTCTATCAATTTTAAAATCGATAAAGTTTATGACTTTTCGTTGAACTCAAAACCTTGATATATCTGGGCTACAAATTTTCTACCAAGGGATGGATGGTTTAGTCAATTGGTTTTATGACCCAAAAACTTTTGGTAGAGACCCAGGGATTAATTTACTGATTAGTCGAGCTGTTCATCCTGAATATTTATCTGAAAAAGCCCAGTATCCCTTGATACAGAATATATGCTGTATGACAGATATGTTGGCGCTGCAACGACGAAATAAAGAACAGACAGCTACATGTAACGGCGTACACCACATGACAAATGCAAAGCATCTTGATCTACCAATTATTTCATAATATCAAACGGAATATATATGGACGCTGCGTGGCCGTTGACTCTTGAGCGTTATCGAGGCATGGCCCTACAGCCAATAGCCAGGTTCGAAAATGTTGGTAATAATAACGGGTCCTAATACTTGGGATTTCACGGGCGGTGGCCACAGCTCAGCACCTATTAATTAGTTATTTAAGAAAACTAATTAACTTAGTTATCTTGCAAGTGCGTGCGCATGGACCGAATTCTGATCCTCGACGATGCAACGGAGATCGCGTCGGCTAGAGGCTAGTAATGGGGCGAACCTAGTCACGGCCGGCCTGTTGATGCGTCGCACACGATCATGGTATGCTGACTATCATCTAGTATGCAGAGGGTCATGATCAATCTCCAATTCTAGATACTCCGTAGATAACAGCTGAGTGGCGGCCATCTCGGCTGTGCGACCGCCAGCTCAAGTCACCCGTGTCTTCTATATGGTGGACAGCCGACGCACGGCGCTGGGCAAGACTCAAGAGACCGGGATCACCTAGCTCGTGGCGGGGTGTTCGATGCTGTCACCACTCACTCGCATATGCGACTACGGGTTGCTGCAGCGGAGGGTCTGAGAGCAGACGCTAAAACGGCGGCGGGCTGGCTGGTCGCCACTGGGGGGACGCAAGGGGTACCTTTGACAGGGTACGGGAGTGCTGGAATAGTCATAGTCACAGACTAATAGGACATTGTTGGCGCTATCTAATATATCCTACCTACCATTCGTACTCGACGCTCGCTCTGTCATAGGTGCACGAAGTAGGATCGGCCGGGGGTCGAGGGGACAACTGATCGAGGCAGGCAGCTGAGGGAGCCCGAGCTCATAGCAGAGCAGTCGATTGGCGAGAGGGCTGATCGTAGATACGGAGTGCAGGCGAGGATCGGCCAGCCAGCTGGCACGTAGTCATAGTCACAGTACGGGAGTAATTGTGAATGAACTTGAGAATGGAGTGGAAGAGCGTGACGCGGTGGGGTCGCGGTGACGTGGTTACGGTGGCGGCCAGTCCTTGTGCGCCCGGCCACAGCCGCGGAAGGTGCATGCCGCCAATCAGGCCAATCGGTCTAATTATGCGCTGTTCTAGTGGGTCCTCCCGTCTTGGCAATCTCGTGACTTCGGTCTCTCTCTTAGTAACTAACTTATTTAGTACGCTTAGCACTTCTGACAAGTTCTTCCTCGAAGAATATTGAATATTCCTGTTTGTTGGATGCTATTGATTACAGTGGAGCCAGCGAGCGTCTTGTTGGCCAGCCCCGCAAGGGATTAGTAGAAGACTATGAGGATGAGGTGACTGAGGGCCTGAGAGAATTCATTTTTGGTCCTCAAGTTCTTGCTGCTGACCAGCCCCCAATATCGCCGCGCCAATCACACCAGCCTGTCTGCGCCGCAATGACGGGCCTGACAATCAACAATCGAGGAGCAGTAATTAATTAGTATTGCGACTGCTATCCGTCGTCCAAGGCCGGCCTACCCTGGTCCGTCCTCGTAATCCGATTCCTGTGCCACGGTACCCCTCTCGGCGGCTTTCATCTGCTCCCATCATCCGAGGTCCAGCGGTAGGTCCCTTGAAAACAGACGACAAGGACGAGAAAAATGATGCCTTCTTGTGGTGAATTGAATGATTGTTATTATTACAATCTAGGCATGTACGGTAGATCCTGCCCGTGCACGTCGCTAAAGTGCGGAAGTACGGGAATGCAATGTGAGTTTATTTTCTCATGCATTGGCATCTGTAACTGCGGCTGCATCAGTGCATCACCACGCAGCCCTTGCAGGTATCTCATATCAGACCCAAAATACCCACGATAGTTTGATAGCGAATACCAACTATGACTTAATGTCAACACCAACATTGTAATTATCCAACTGATTGGCTACTTGTGCGATTAATTAATATCGCCGATATTCCACACATCCTGTGACTCTATGAGTGGATCAGTGTGATCGCCTGGAGACCTCGTATCGTAATCTTAGGCTGAACTCTACCATGCGATGTGCTCTGTCCTCATTGACTGCGGTACTGCGAAGTACTATTAGTGTTAAGTAGTAATACTAATGTAGATAGGACGGAACGCGGAACTTCGTTGCACTGTGATCACTTTTTGAACTGATGGGCAAACAATAACTAACAAACTAATCCAATAGTAAAGGCATTATGCCTACCCGCGGGCAGGGATAGTCTGACTTGAGCAGTTACTGGTCAGTACGAATTACGGGTTTGATGAACAGTCGCTGCTAGCTTAGCTCCGTGCCATAATTACTTCTACACATTAGAATAATTAACAAATTGATCAAGGACTGAATAGCCGAAAGGGCTAAGCATGCAATCACGAGCCGAAGTGAGATTTTAGCAAAACGTCCTCCCACACTTTACATAATAGGGTAGTAATAATATATTTTGTTATGCAGCTCCCTTAAGGCTTGGATCGTGGGCATCTTGACGCGCATGGCATGCTCGATTGCTACGACAGACCGATTCGGAAGTATTCCACATGCTGACTACGGGGAAACTAACAGAAGGTAGAATATTCTTCGATTTTCAGCCAGCTTGACGTTTTTGATTGGCCAACTTGACCATTCCGTTGGCTATCATGGGCTGAGGGTGTAACGCGGGTATGTACGATTTACTTTTACATTTACTATGACTTGGACTCTCTAATTCAACAATAAAAATTACTCATACTGCTCTCGATACTTACACTTAAATCTTGAACTGGGTAGACTCAGATCCCGATTAGGCTATTACAGAACCAGGGTAAGGACAGCCAGGATCGGCTAGCGCCCGCAACTGGTTCCACGGTTCACTGTCACTCAGTCGCTCGTATTGGCCCACATTCCACAGTCCAGAGCAGCGAGCTCAATATCACGCGTGATTATACCTGCTGTAGTATTATTATTTTTTCCTATTTGCCATTTCTATGAAGAGGCGGCAAGACGGTGAGGCCTGTCTTTGTTGAGACTTTCTTTCAGACGGGGCTGCACCCAATGGCCGCGGCGCTTGCAAGCGAGGAAGCAAGGAGGTCCTTAGCTCCCTGTCTGGGTTACACAGTCGGAAGGTGACGGGAGGCTCCGGCTCGTATACAAGAGCGGTGAGCCTGCCTGCTGTCGTCAAGATGCAGACAATATGAATACGTATTTGGCGAGAAAAGATGCTGCGTAGTTGCTCATTTAAGTCTGCTCTTGCTGTCCGCACTTTACGGAGCGTCTCTCATACAATGTGAATACATATCAACGTGTCGAGAGCCCTCGGGAAAAGCTCCAGTGGCAGAGAGCAGGCCCGGTCTAGACTAGTCGCCCGCCCAACGGTCTAGACACCTCCGGCTCACCGATCCTTTGGCGCACGCCCATTGGTCCACTCGACCATATCCCTGTCGGCGCCGCTCCGGGATCGCACATATCGCAAACATTCAGATTTCCACTATTGGCCCGCGCCGCCAGGGTGTCCCTGGTTGAAGACAAAGACGGGCAGAGTGGAAAAAGGCAAAAAGGGGGGAGGAAAGAAACAAGAAGTAGGTTGACAGGACTACCTTCCTATTTGGTTCTGACAGAATGTCCGTCTCTATATCAACCTCAATCTCAAACTCAACCTCAGCTTCAATCTGCCTCGCCGTCGTCGTTAGCGTCAGACAGACTAATCGCGGGCCGCCCGCCGCCCATCGCCCATCGCACATCACCCATTCTGGATGCTCCACAGCTACTATTCCTCTTCTATGTCTACATAGATGATAATACTCCGTACTTGTTAGTAAAATTACTTACGCCTCTAGTCTGTTAATTACAAACCGAGCTCCTTGTTCAATGTTGAAGTATGCCCGAACTAGCGACGTTCTCAGCACAGACGGGTTCGAGTGCTTGGTGATACTGTATTAATGTCTGACTGTCGACGATCCATTTAGGACTTGCAGGATCTTGCATGACCCCGTTCTGGCATCTGCACTGCCAGCCAGAGCAGCGTCCGATAGACGTGTAGACGTGCAGACGTGCAGCTCCTTCCCTCCCTAGCACCTGCTCAGCTGCATTGCCATCGACTATCCTCAAGCTAGCTCCTGCAGTCGAACGCTGATGTTATTGTTATTGTTATTATTATTCCTCTTGACCTTGTTTCATCTTCCCCGGGTTGCCGCTTGTATGCACGCTCTGATTGGCGGGCGCCTAGAGGCCTCGTCCGGCGCCCTGGTTGGCTGAGCGCATACCTCCCTCGTGGCGTGACTTGAAAGGCCCGTCATCCACGTAAGGGAGAACAACTTTGGTTTCAGCTTGACGGAGTTTGTCAAAACTTTTATTTCCTTTTGACCACCGATTTAATTCCCCGGAATGAATAGAAAATAAGTTTAAGGGGAGGCGGAAAAGGAAGAAAGCGGGGAAACATGATTCAGTCAACAGATTATTCCTTAGTATTTCTTGTATATTATTTAGTATGACTATTCTATCTAGTGAACATTACTAAACAATACTTGATAATAGAGAGTGAGACCCTTCTCTTAGTCTCTGGCAGGCAAGCGTAAACTGTAATGCTCGACTTGGCTAATACTGCTAAGCTAATAATACAACGATCAGCGCTCCGATCCAAGCCCGCGAATCATTCGCTCCTCATTATCAAGGGCCCGTCAGCAGCGGACGTTGCGATTGGTCCGTCACACCATCACTCAATAACACCACCAAAGTGTAGGATTAGTTAGAATTTATTAGTAGTAGTTAGCGCCAAGTTGGTTGTGCTATGTCGTAGCTTACGGAGCCTTCCGTGTAGAACTCGTCGTTTGAATCGATCGATCATGGCCAATGAAGACAATGTGGTCGCCCGTAACAAGTTATGAACTGTTTAGGTAGAACAGGCGAGCCTCTCCTAGGCAAGAAATACCAGCAGGGCCAATCCAGGCCTAACGCATCCCTCTCGTGTAACACCGACGATTCATGCATGCCTCTGTCAGTGTGGGCACCCGGTATTTTGCCGTGCATTGGTTTCTTCTTCTTCTTTTTCGACCATTACATGATGATAACCATCACTGGGGAGCTACTTTTTGCGGCAAGGGCCTCCACCAGAGCGCTCCACTCGGAGCCACCCACGAAGCATGACAAGTTGACGTTATTATTTATATCTTCGTACGCATTATTCCTCGTTCGTAGTGTCTTCTTCAGGCCCTTCCACTTTCATCCGGCTGACTGGCTGGACCAATGGCCTCCGGTCCACGGCGACTCCTTGCGTTCCACAGTCAACTTTATAGAAGTTGAAACGGGCCAAATTCGGCTATAATTCTGTAATTATTGCTATTATGTTCAAACTTCAAGCTTGATCGAGTACAGGATGGGACTGTATGGCTGGTGGCTAGCCAATGGCCGACGGCCGGCTGGCGCCCGCCGCCCAAAAATAATCTCACCAGCGCATCATCGCTACTAGCGAATCAGCGCTGCGTACGACCTCGTCGACGAACTGCTGCTGGCTGATAACGTCTTGTGGATGTCTTGTGTTCTTCATTGTATTCTTCAGGTCGGCAGTGCACCACGCGTCTCGAGTAAGATGTTCTGGCCATGGAATTGAGGAGGCCAGCTCTATCGCGAAATAGCTAGTGAGGGCGTCTAACCCAACACCGTCACTACTTGCCAGTTAGCATGGTCCCTCGGATATAGCATTACCTAGTGCGCCGGCTACTGCTAGTATAGTTCTCTGGCTGCCCCGTGCAGGCCTCTCCTTCGCACTCCAAACCACCGCAAAACAAATTAGCAAATAATAGCGCGCCAATCCCAGCCTCCAGGAGTCGTAGTGTGTAGTGGCTAGTGGTGCTTCCAGGCCGCGGAAGGTGGGCTTCTCTTGGCCGGGATCGACCGTCCTCCTGCCTTCCCTGCCTCTCTCTCTTTTCTCTGCGCTCGGTCTGGCTCTTTCCCTCCTTCCCTGCGAGCCTCTCTTCCTGCCTGCCTACCTGCCATCGTTCATCGCTCCTTCCCTTCCCTGGTTGGCACCTTCCCCACTTCCTAGTAATTAATTGCAATTGCGGCAAGCGCCAGCCCAGCCAGCACCACCGAACCATCCACCATTAACCTTCCACCTTTTACCTTCCTCCTTCCACTCGTCGTCGTCCCTCTTCCTCGCCCTCCTCCTCCACCCATCGTCCTTCTTTCTCTCCTCCCCGTCTTCTTCCCTATATGCACCTTCCCATCCAAGGGGGCTTGTCAGAACAGCACGTCCGTCCTGAGCCTCCACCCAGAACGCTGCTTCTTCTATCCCTTTCTTCTATCGCTGCTGCTGCTGCTGCTCTCTGCGTCCCCGCCCTCGCAAGCCTCCGAGATCGTTGATCTGCCTTGCGTTTGTTGCTTGCTTACCGCCCGCCGCTTCCGAAGCTTCTTTGCTGCCCCAGCCTCCACTTTTCCATGTATCTCGCTCTCTAGAAGAAACCTGCCAGGGTACGCTTTCTTTTTCCTCTCGCCTGCTGATGAACCCCGTCATTCTTAACATGACCATTCCCTGTCCTACCCTGCCCTGCCCTCATGTTTGAACTCGTGAACTGCATCGCATCTCCCTACATGCATTGAAGCTACACTCCCGAACCTTCTTGCAGCTCCATTGCGCGCCCCTTTGCCGTGCGCCGCCAATTGACTCTCGGTGCCTTGCGATTGTTCACTCTGCTATCGCGACACTTCTGCTGTGCTTGGTTGCTGTGAATGACTTTGTGCTGCCTCTAAATTCTGTTTTCCCTCTCTTTCACTGTACTCATCTGTCTATTCCCATAGAAGTGTTGTCCCAGTTTAGACGCAGACACGGGAATTGACCTACGGCTCTCGACTCTGCCACGACCGCCACGACCGTTACGACCATACTACGATTACCATCGTTCTTGTCTTTTGTCCTTTTTAATTTACTTCAGACCACAGTGCTGAACGACGTCGCCATTTAGAGACGCATGTTTTGATCGTGTCCACCTGCAATCCAACGATCGATCAATTCGAGCGTTCTGCACCCAACAAAAAAGTTGAAAAGTATAACGAGTCAATCTTTGCGCCGAAAAATTCTGCATTTGGACCACGCGCCTTACGACTAGAAACGATACCCACAGAGCGCCGCGTGCTGTGATTTAGGCTGTTGAATAATATCTGCATTTCGGTTCCTGTGCGACTCCCCAGCGCTTGCTGAGACGAACAACCGAGAGAGAGAAAAAAAAGTTTTGATGTAGATTCTTTGCATCGTGCATTTCTGTCCAGCTTATCACTATTTCAGCGTTCACCTTTTACGATACTAACGAACCTCCCACGATTATCGTCAGTTTATAGCCGGCATTTCTCAACATCCTATTCAAGGATTTACAAACCTAGATTTCCGCTTCGGATATCGCCCATCATTTGCGTCTCAGCAATACCGAAAAGCTGGAGCTACCGTCGATTACCCAGGTTCATCCCGTCGACGTCCCGTGGTTCAATCGCCACGTCGCTGAAAGACCTTCATTTTCCACAGATAGACTTTCGTCCTTGGCACTATCAAACACTCAAGTGCCCTTTGCCCAAGGTGTCGCTCCCAGTTCTTCACTGGAAACGTTAGCACAAACTGCTGCTAGCAGTCAATCTCAGGTGCTCACCGAGCCTCCTGGCATCTCTTCCCACGCCTCAATTGATAGTTTGGCAGACGGCCATAGCGCCATGAACCAAACTCAATCCTATATGGATGTGCATTCATCGCACTTTTCATCCCCCCAGCCCTATGGCTCGCATGGTGCCACCGCTGGAACTATGGTACCATATTCGCATTATCAACAGCCGCCACCGGTTTTACCGCCTGGCTCGACGGGATATCCGTCCACTCCCAGCTCATACTCGTACCCATATTCAAACGGCGTCACCTCGACCACTCAAGCGTCTTCCACTTCGATCAACAACCAGGTTCCTACTCAGATTCTACCCTTACCAGGTATGTAATTCAAACGACTATTTTATCGGCTGGCTTATTAACTGTCAATAGCCATGACCACTCACACTGTAACACCTCATGGATATGTCGGAGGGACAAATGCATCGTCACCACAACCCTCGATCCATGACCCAACGGGCCAAACCTGTCCTCCAGGGGCGAAGCCGAGGGTTACAGCAACTTTGTGGGAGGATGAAGGTAGTCTATGCTACCAAGTTGAAGCCAAAGGTGTCTGCGTTGCTCGACGAGAAGGTGTGTAGATTGTTTTAACAACTCAAATCAACATACTAACTATTTCAGATAACCACATGATAAATGGTACAAAACTTTTGAATGTTGCCGGTATGACTAGAGGTCGCCGAGATGGTATTCTGAAGAGTGAAAAAGTCCGCCACGTAGTGAAGATTGGTCCAATGCACCTGAAAGGCGTCTGGTGCGATTACATATAGTCCTTTATGTCTTTTGCAACAACTGACAATGAGTAGGATTCCGTATGAACGCGCTCTAGACTTTGCCAACAAGGAGAAGATTACCGACTTATTATACCCACTCTTTGTTCACAACATCGGTGGTCTACTCTATCACCCCACCAACTCGAGCCGCACCAACATGGTCGTACATGACTCGCAACAACGCAGGCTGGAGGGCAATCAGAGTGCCAGAAACTCGCAGGGTCCGCAGGGTCCCGCCCTGCATCATCACCACTCTATGAGCAATCCTGTTCCATCACATCTATCACAGGCTCCTGCGCCTTCAGTTGCTCCCCAATCAAATGGTCGACCTGGACTTGATCGGGCTCATACCTTTCCTACTCCTCCGACAAGCGCCTCGAGTTTGATTGGTATGCCGAATCAAGGAAGTACATATGAATGGAATCCTCAGAATATGGGTTCCAACGTACAGCCATCTCAGCCATTGTCCATCGATACTGGACTGAGTAACGCCCGCTCAATGCCTGGTACGCCTGCAACCACACCGCCTGGCAGTAACTTGCAAGGCATTCAACCATATCAGAACGCCCCCACCTACGATGCTTCTAAGTCGTACTATTCTTCAGCTCCCCCGTCACAACCACAATATGCTTCGCAACCATTAGCGCAACCTAACCTTGCCGCTTATGGTCAAGCGTACATGAAGAACGACATGGCTCCACCCTCTGCGCGACCTTCAATCGTTCAGGCTGAACCAGACCAAGGCGATGCGAAGGTTGACCGGTACGCTCAACCAAATGGCCAGGTAGCGAATAGCACTAGTGAAGCAGAGCCGGTTCAAGAGCCCGAGCCTGAGTATATCCACGACGCTGGTGCTGGGTCATACTCGAACCGTAACTCTTACACTTATACTACTAACGCTCCCGTGGGATCACTTGCTGGGGATCACTCACAGCTAGCTGCCTCTCCTTCGCATCAAAATGGAGCTGACCGCATGACCCCACGTACAGCTGGCGCAGCTTCTCAACAGTGGCCTCAAGGCTATAACACACCTCCCAGAGCAGTCCAGGCTGGTAGCCTCTCCAACATTGTTAGCGACACAAGAGGTGCCCCTAACGGTGATGCGTATCCCAATTCCACGTATGCACCCACTTACTCAAGCTACTCCTCCATGAACGGGTCCCTTGGAACGAAAAGACTCCGGGACGATGAAGATGATCGTCTTGGCCGACCTGATGGGCGTGAAACTGAGTATGACTCGAAGCGCCGCAAGACGATCACTGAACCTCCCGTTGGTGGCCCCGTTGGAGGCTCGTTTATGCAACTGCAGCAGCCTGTGACAGCCGGTGGTGTTGTCCGGCGCCGATGAACAACACCCTTACCATTTACTTAATCAGCCTAATCTATGACCAAATCACGCTGTGATGTTGGGTCTACTAATTAAGAACTGGTCTCTTACATGTCGGTATTCTCTCATTGGTACTTAGAAGGCAGATCTCTCTTCCTGCTTTGGTTCTTGACTATTTTCCGGCGTTCCAAGTTTTCACCTACGGCACACTTGGAGAATAGGAAGGCGCTCATATTGGGACCGAGTATTGATAACCCGTTGTTTAGTGCTTTCTGCCTTCTTTTTCTGACTCACGAAGACATGAACTCGCACGAGCAACCTCTTAATCCTGTTCTCCTCTTCTGGGATTTGCATTACGTTTGATTTGTCCATGTTTTGTGCATGTGTTCTGTTTCAACAAACGTTCTAACGACCATGATGTTACGAATCTCTTATTTTATTTTGATGATATTTGTGTGTTGAGTGATTTTCTGCGATGGCGGGCGTATGCCGACTGACTACAATTGAACTCATTCGTTTCGTTCATCTGTCTCTGTTTAGTTTGCCATTTGAGGCCAGAGCCTACCCGTGTTTTCTTTATAAAAGCTCGCAAGAGACGACGGTGATGATAACGATCAATTAAAATGTTTGTTTCTATAAGTTAGTTTAATCAATCAATCACTTTAGGGTAAATCTTTGGTACACGGAGAAAATATGTACAAGTCGAATGACTAGGTAGTCTAAACACGTAGGCTCAAGCATAGAAGTCAAGTATAAGAAATAAAATAAGATATACAAAGATCAATTATTGATATAAATATCAATTACATCAGATCCAGAACACTAGATGCTTTGATGTAGTTTATCAAAGATCTTTTTAAAGATAACCATCTATCTATGAAATTATTCAATAATCCCAAATAGGCAAATTGAAAACATGCCGCATTTCTTGGCGGCGGCATCGATGACGCTAGTTCATACTTCTCCAGAATTTGACTCCAACTCTCAGTCAATCATTCAGATCAGTATATTCTCAATAAACAACGTTTCGAAAACAGTAACGCCTGCCTTGATTATGAAGACTAAACCTGGGAAATGAAATATCATCGTTCGTCACAGCGTTCCTCAGACATCAAGCTTATTCCATGTTTAGCCTCACGATTTATCCAAAATATCGACAGAATTAATCAAGGGCAAATCTCTCTCAATGGCGCAAAAGGCTAATACCGAGCGTACCCTCCGCAATTGCCAAATCTTTGATCCCTGGAATACCTCATCCACAGGCCATCAGCGCGCCGACAACCCCTACTCCAACACAACCGATTGGCAGACTACCCGGCGCGAGAAACTAGCGCGACAGTTTCGTGGGGTGGATGATGGTGTCGTGACTGTTATGAATATGTATTTTGATCCTGCGGAAGATACTCATGGTGCTGCTGGAGGTAGTGTGGAGGAAGCTGGTGGGAACGGGCGAGGTGAATGGCAGTGGATATCGGCGGAAGAGGCGAGGAGATATGAGCGGCGGAACGAGTTGGGCACTGCGGATATCAGACAGTATATGGGGGGCGTGAACAAGAGTGCTAGTATGTGCAGCAGCAGCACAACTGCGGAGATGGGCAAGAAGGTCTCGAGTAGCAGCTCGAATACTGCAGAAAAGCCGCCAGGCAACAAACAACTCATCACCACGACATCAGACCGCACGAAACTTGTCTACTCTACATCAGCTCCAATAAAAGCCAAGGAGAAGAGAACGCAGGGGATCTTTCACTCCCTGACATTCTTCATCAACGGCTCAACTTACCCGCTCATCTCAGACCACAAACTCCGCCAACTCGTCGCCGAACAAGACGGGGCGATAGCACTCAGTCTTGCGCGACGATCCGTAACACATGTTATAATCGCCATGCCGCCTAATTCATCCGCCAAATGTAGAAGTGTCGGTGGCGGGGGGTTGGCGGCTTTGAAGTTGGAGAAGGAGATACGATTGACAAAAGGGGGTGGAAAGGGGATTAGGTTTGTAGGTGTTGAGTGGTGAGTTTCGGTCTTCCTTCTATTTGTTCTGAATAAGAGGGTTAATGGGCTTAGGATTATCGAAAGCGTCAAGGCTGGTAAGAGGTTGCCGGAGGCGAGGTTTGCTGTTCCGGGTGAGAATGGTGGTGGGAAGAATGACAGTGGTGGTAGTCATGGGCTGGTAGGAGCGTCAAGTGGGCAAAGGAGTGTTTATGGGATGTTCAAGGTAGCGAGTTGAAATTATACAGTCGACTATTGCATGTATAGCACAGGAATACGTAGCGTTCGAGGCGATGGGTGGTTTTTTGATTTATAGCATGGACTGGTGATAGAGCAAGCAATATTCAAATATTCATATCTATTCTACGAAGATCAAATAAGTACATGAAGCTTTATAATAGCCAGCTATCTTGCTCTATTCGTCTCATCTCATCAAAAGTATAGACAATCGCCAAATTCATACATACAATCGGGTATATCTACATAAACAGACCTAGTGTCTTGGTACGTACAAACAATCAGTTTCCAAGACGGATAAGATAAAGATTCGATAATAATGTTCCAAGCATATACTTTGTGTCGTATTGTAGTCGTATTGACATCATCAACACATCGTTTTATTCGTAATGCACAAGATGTGCAGGTCATCCAGCTCATATAAATGCCGCAGGGCCCCCAGAAACTAGTCGTCTACTGGCTCCATCGCTTCCCTCACTGCCACTGCTGTTGCTTCGGCTGCTAGCTGCGCTTCTATTGCCGCCAGTATTTGGATGTCGGCGGTAGCCTCGTCCAGTGGAAGGTGGGGAGGAGGATGCGACAGATGTCACGCCTATTTCAGGGCTGCTATGGCTATGGCCCTCAGATGAACGTTCTACTTGAACGTATTCCTCATCGCTCGATGGAATGGGAGGAAGTGATTTTGATGGTCCAGAGATTGAAGTGTTAAGTAGTCGTTGAGGCTGCCCTCGTTGGTTCTCAGCAGGGTCTTCTTCGATGATAGGAGGGGGAGACGAAATTCGTCGGACTGTTAGATAACCGCGTGGATGATCGGTTTCTGAGTGGTAGTGGTGATGTACATCTTCGTATGGCGGGAAAGTGGAGGTGGAGATAGTCGATGATCCAGATGGCTGATGAGGACGTGCGTACTGACGCCTGACTTCTTCTACGGCGTCCAAGGTCGAATCAAAGGAATCAGGTGATGATGACCGCGTGAGCTTTTCTTTCTGGAAATCTTCTTCCACATTCGTGTTGTGCGAATCTCCCTTGACTAGGCCGAGTCTTTCTTCTTCGGTGGCATTTTTCATTGCTCGTCGAACGTCGGCAGACCCGGGGCCTCGATCAGTGTTCTTCAGAATCCCCCGACTAGGGCTGGCGGGGCTATAAGACAAGCTTTCGCCTGATTTCTTTCGGTTGAACATTGTTCTGAAGGAAAATTGACGCCGAGCTTGAGGCGAATCGTCAGGAGCTAGGTGGGTCTTCCTGTGAGGCGAAATATCAGGACGCTCATCTGCCCAGATAATTGACCTCGGTGTGTCACTACGCTCTCTGCCTAGATGCGGTTGGAACGGTGGTTCCAGATGGGCATCTTTACCGCCATAATAAGCGGTATCAGTCCCTTCCTTATCTCGTAGAGCAATTTCTGTCAAAGCCACTGGGTGCATGGGGCTAGGTTGGACGTCGTCTTCCCCATCTCCTCGAGGTCTCCACTGCGAAGGGTGAAGAATAGAGGAAGTTCGACCACGAGCACCACCCAAGAACGAAGAGCTATTACCACTTGGTGTGCGTACGTATTCTCCCCTCTCTTCAGGGAAGTAAGACATGCCCAACGGCGGGTGTGGACTTCTCAGTGAGCGAGAAGATTTGGGAGTCATAATCGGGTGGTCTCCAATAACCGTTTTGCGTCGCCGGATGCCATCCCATTCAACGACCTCGTTATCACCTGGGACACTCAACTGATCTTCCTGCTTCTCCTTGACGTATCGTTTGAATTCATCTTGCTCCATCTTTTGCCTAGAAACCGAGATACGGCGGATGATAGCTGCAGCGCCTCGAATTGCATCTGCCTTTGGTTCTGTTTCGGGGGCTTCTTGCTCACTGACTTCTCTGATTTGGTCGAGATCGCCTTTGAATATGGCGGCATCGGGAACATCTTTCGCAGATTTAGACAATTGCAACAATACTACTCCAGAACAGATTGTAAGGAAGCCCATGACCATAGTGACAATAGCCATTGCTGAACCCGAAAATCCTCGGAACAGGACGGCGGAGGTGACGATAGTAGAACTGGTGAAGAAGACGTAGTAAGTGGGAGTGACGAGGGCGGCATTAAAAATATTCAAAGCTTTCTAGAGGAAGAGTTTCGTTAGCACGGATTCCAAATGCGCCTCAAGGGCAACTCACATTGAGATAGATAATTTCAGTCAGCAAAGAGGCAACGACAAAGGCAAAAAGCACATAAAGAAACCAATGCTTGAATTGAGATTCTCCTCGGATCTGGGCTAAGATTGAGGCACCCAAGCCTTGGGTTGCAACAACGCTCAACCCTCCGATCAGACTGCAAATGCTGATGTAGACGAACATGCTGCGTTTACCGTAGCGGGGACCAGCCCAAAGCGCAACAAAAGTGCAGCCAGCGATGATCACGCCAGCGTAGGTCAGAAAACCAGGAGAGATAACATAATGCTGCATTGCCTGGATGTCGCTGACGGAGGATTGTTCGGGTGCATTCAAAGCAATGATGACGGCACCAATAATGCAATTAAAGCACCCGATCTTGCCAACAAAACTGAGTCGCTCTTTTAGAAAGATAGCTGACAAAACGGTCGTGACAACGACAGACAAGGCACCCATAGGAGTGACCAAGATGGCATCAACGAAACAGTAGGCCACGAAATTGCAGATTTCGCCGATAATCATCAAGGTCATGCCCGTCCACCACCAGGCATTCTTCAGATAACCGTAACCTTCGCCAGCTTCTTCATTGTATTTCACATTGGCTTTGAGCAAGCCGGTCTTTTTGAGGACGAACGATATTCCGATAAAGAGGCCAGAAGAGATGGCCAGTGAGATACCAATCGCCTTGTACACTGGAGGTTGCGATGAGGAGGCACGGGCGTAAAGGGCATTGGCATGGCCCAGGGCCGCTGCTGTCTGATCCATGACAGCGGTACGGCTGTTCCAGGCAAGGCCGGGAATAAAATATGACAAAAGCTTTCAAGCGTATATTGTTCTCATCAAGACCGTAATATAGATTCTGCGTTAATATAGACAGTCATTCATTCTTCGTATATCGCGCGGCGGTCGTATCGTTCGGACTATGAACGCTGGACAGTTGCCCAGTGAGGGCAGGAAAGGCCAGAAACTCGAGAAGCAAATAGTGTATTTCCAGGTGAATCAATCGAGATCAGCCCAATAGATTCACTAACGCTGGTGTCGCTGATATGCAGTCGATCAGCGGTAAGCGGGCGGTAATTCAACACGGCGGCTCGAACAGTCGAATATCAGAGGAAAGATAGAAATAAAAGACGATAGAAATCAAGGAATAGGAATAATAACCCGAAAGAGGCCGGCTCGAGTGCTATTATTAATTACCCTTATTTGTCGGCTGGGCGTCCCAGTGGCTGTCGAATGTAGTGGGTTGATTGGGGCGGCACAGTCGACGACCGGACAGGTTTTGGACGCAAGGGTAGAATATAACAGCGCCGAGTGAATGGTAAGGCCGGACGAGGAGCACAGGATAAGACACACAGGTTCAGACAGGGATCGGTTAGTGGTTACAGAAGACTGGGCCGCGGGATTGTGAGACAGCTGCAGTCACGAATTGGCGCCAACGAACTGTCCTGCATGCATCAGCAGGTCACAGTGGTTCATGTACTTGTCAGAGCAGCAGGGGGAGGAAGCGAAAAAACGGGCAACTAGGAGGAGGACATTGTAACGATCTGTTCATCTGAAGCAGCCCCTTTTTTGACGGCGATAGAAAGCGTTCATGCACAGAGAGAGGCAGGATGTCACTGCTGCGGTGTCCATGGAGACCGCCTATCGATAAGAGGCGATTCCTTGGCTGTCACGGGCTGGCCGGTCTGAGCCCGCGTGCTGATTGGGCGCTGGCTGGGTGCTGTGCCGCGTGGCTTGCTCCAGCCACGCTTCCACTATAGCACACGTATTATTATTGCTACACTCTACCACGACGTAATTAGTCTGTAGTAGTATACCAAGGTCCTAGATGCCATGCTGCCCTAGATATAAGATGAATTCCAGACACCCGGCAGGAAACGTCTTGGGGCTATCGAACTCAGCCAGCTAAGGCAAAAGGTGGCAGACCGTCGATCTGGGTCTTGGCTATTTTTAGTAACGCGGAAGCATACGTCGTCAATTATCCTCCTACTGTATGCGGCATCATCTATGGAGAGCTCCTGTCAATTGTGCGGTCACGTGCGTAGACCTGTCTTGGATCAAATAAAAACCACTCGGGAAATAAGTCAATTATTAAATATTAGCTTACGTGAATCATGGCTCTTGATGATCGGATCTGCTCGGAGAATTATTGGTTCCAAATATAGGCTGGTACGGAATGTAGATTCTTCTCCAGGACAGCCGCCAAACACCTCATAAGTACATTGTGGTATCATAAATGCAAAAGAAGAACACCAAATGAAGCTGCCAATCCAAGCACTAAAATTCATAATTCGTCAAGCGCATGCTTTGTTCGCAGGACCAAGAGAAGACTGGGAGAAAGGTCGTCACCTCACATTGTAAGTCGGTTTTCGTAGTTTGTTTACCGCAGGAGGTCCATCGACAGGGTATGGCGGACGAGGATGGCTGGGGTTCGACTGTGCCATTCGGGGAGGCCCTGGAAGAGGCATCGAGATTCCTGTACTCCCGCCATCGTCTGGATACGGGATCGGGGTTTTGGGTGGTAGAGGCGGAGGGACATGAGCTTCGAGATCACCACTACGGCGCGGGGAACCCGAAGATGGGCTAGGTCGGTATTCTCCGGATCTGCGAGGTGCAGGGGCATCTTGTGAAGCCGGACGAACTGGCAAGGAGCCTGGAGATGGACCGAACTCATCAGGCCCCATGATCGCAATCTTCTCATCTGAAACACGGGAATGAACCCCTGTTCCATGTGGCCGATGACCAACCGCGACATCTTCCGCAGGCAGCTCAACAGCGGCTGGATTGGAGGGCGGAGGTACTACAACAGTAGGAGTGGGAGTAAATTCGAAGGCCGGCTCCTGGCGGCTGGGTTCCTGAGCCATGGCAGCAGAGTGCGACGCGAGGCGGCGATGCATCCTCTCAATTCTAGCCAACTTAGACGCAGCATCCAAAGTCATCCGCTGGACTTCTGATTTAGAAAGGTATCGACGTGTGTTGGTGCTGATATCCGCTAGACGATTCCATTCATTCATTCCAAACTCTCCCACGCCAACTTCCACGTTTAATCGATAATAGTTCTCTTGTTTCACATTGCGTTTCGCCAGATACTCCTTCAGCATCTGTTGATGAGTCTCCTCGCAACCTTCGATCTTGGCGATTAGACGTCGGCGAGCTTCTGCGAAAGTCCCCAAGGCATCACCGACGAAATCCTCCCACCACTCGTGTTGGCGATGGTTTGTGCCGGATGGGCGTTTTCCTGTCCCCACGCTAACAAAAACACCTACTTCTCGACCTGGCCATTCGTTCAAAACCGCTTCGTCGAGTGCGACTGGTGCTGGGTTGAAATTTCCAGCGCCTTCATCAATAAACACGTGCTGTCCGATTTGTATAGGCTTGAAAGCGAGGCCAGTTGCAGAAGTGGCGCGTCCGGCCTGCCAGATCGTGCACTCAAACTCAGGAGGTGGCTCTCTTCTTGAGTCGTAAGATCGAAGTAATACTGGAGGCACATTTCCCCTGGAACCTTTGTACATGGCGGTGACAGCCCTATAAAAGTTAGAAAGTGTCAAGTTTAGAAAGGGGAAGAAGGAGTGCTATGAAATCTTACATTTTGGTACGATACTCGCGATTATCATAAAGGGCAGCGTCTGGGTTGCCAAATCGGAAGCCATTCAGGAAGACTGAATTTCGTTGGCTTTTTGGAGAGGGAGGTGGGCGTGAAGTATTGGTCGAGCTCATACTAGAACGGCTCAGAGTGCGCTGAGGGATCGAATTTACCGGGCTCGTTATCTCAACGGTGCTAGAGTTGCCCACGTCATTTCCCTCAGATTCATATATCGTGTGTTCGCGAACGCACTGTCTGATTGCCTCCTCCAGCCTCGACGCCTTGAACAACGTGGAGCGATACGGGATGCCTGCTATGGTTTTGTCCGTCTCAAAGACCCGTTTTGTCATGCGAACGTACATTTCCTTGCATGTTTCCAGATCAAGTCGTAGTCGACCCAGCATGATGGCGATCAGGCCACCGGTGCCGGTGCCGACAATGAGGTCGAAGTAATCGCAGGGCTTTGGGATTTGATCTCGTCGAGGCGCTTGTCCCTCGCATTCGACGTATGTTCGGTACATCAGCTCTTGCAGCAGAATAAGCATCGAATAACCCCTAACACCACCCCCGTCTGGACAGGGTTAGCCTATCTATATGCACAATGGAACATTTCTTACTGACCTAAAGAAAGGACCCTCAAGGGCGGGCCCTTTGTCGTATCCTTTCTTCGCAACTGCGAATTCTCCATCGCGGTGGTTTCTGCAGCTACCGTACCCCGATCGTGAGAGGCGAGAGCTGAGAGTAATTTTTGATGTGTTGATGTGTTAATGTGTTGATGTGTTTGTGGCGACTCGAAGGCGGATGCGACGGGTGACTAGCCCGGTGACTCCGGTAGTAAACAGATGGGGGTTTGCGTCTTCGCACAGGTTGTCGACAGGTGTGATATATTTTTCCTTGGAGATCGGCGAGTTCAAATGATGTTCAAGTTTTTGGATCAAAGTCGCCTGGTTCTGGGTCAAAGCAGGCCAAGAGTGTCTGGCAGAGGGCGGAGTTGCACACAATCTTTCGTCAGTCTCGGAGGGGTTGGCGCTCGGTTTTAGTAGGCAGTGGGGAAAGCCAGGCACAACAGCATCCACAAGACCAGCTTACGCTTGTTCGGAAATAAAAGAGATGCCTTCGACCTGCTGACCATCGGCACTATAATAATTATATATTTATATAATAGTTAATACAGGTGTTTAAGAATTGGTAAGAAGGCGATAGTCCCGGCCAATCAACGCCTGTGAAAGTGTGGCGGTGCATGCTCTGCGTCATCGCTTTCTTGGGCCTTTATCGTCATCGTCAATCACCATTGTTAATTGGTATTATCCTTATTGTTATAGCGGTAATTATTGTTATAAAGCATTGTCTAGGTTTCAAATGTTCATGACAATGAATGATCTTTGCCATAATTCGTCTGTGTCTGTTTAGTAATATTCCATAGCTTTATACTTTCGGAGATGCTTATTTTAGAACTTCTAGAACAATACATGCCCTCCAGTCCCAATACTATCAAAGAGTGAGTGATGCTTATTCCTGGAATGGGAACTTTGTTCTATGCCACGGGTCCGGACAAGGACTCGAAATGAACATGGTTAGAAGAAGCAACGGCATTCGCTTCCATCATATTAATAATGAATACAGCGAAGTATTGAATGTTGATGGTTCTACGTATTATTGGCGCCGGAAACGGAAACTTAATCCCAGCCCAATTCTCAGTCTTCTCAGTGTCCCTCGCATATCACCCCGCATTCTTCACACTCCTGTTAAGACTCCATTGAGCAGAGATGTATGTCAGCGATGTATGTGTCCATATCTTTGCGTCTTTGATTCACGAGTGTTGGTTAATGAAAGTGCGCTAGCTATTCGTATACCCCATCAAGTCGCTTCGGCCGACCAAGCTCCAGGAAGCCACCTTCACCCGCCATGGCATTTTATACGATCGATGTTTCATGCTATGCAAAATCATAGAGGACAGCGCGGGGAACCAAGAGCTGAAGAATATGCATGTACCACACTTCCCCGCCATGTCACTTTTCTTAACCGACCTGATCTTGCCCGACCATGGCGAAGCGGACGACGGAGGGAGGATAATCGTGACTTACCAACAGCCACCCGTGTCAGAGAACAACGCTACAAAAACACTACATGTCCCATTGCAGCCCGAGTGGGATGATATGGAGGAGACTCCTATCATGATGCACCAAAGCTCCATGGTAGGGTATAAGATGGGAAGGAAATACAGCGACTGGTTCTCTGACCGTTTCGGGTTCCCGGTGATACTAGTCTACACAGGTCCTAATAGGAGACAGGTCCTCGGCTCAATGAATCCTAACGTTCGCCGGCGAATGGAACAGGGCTGGCTCTCGAGCCTTGCAGACTATGTCCCCTCCTTCGGCCGAAAAGAGGATGATGGGATTCTTACTTTTGCGGATTGTGCAGCTTACATGGTTGTGAATGATACGTCAGTCAAGCAGGTATCGAGTCGGTTCAAGGATGGGGTTGAAGTCGATGTCACCAAGTTTCGCCCGAACGTTGTTGTTGGGGGTGCCGAGAGTGCATGGGAGGAGGACTACTGGGAAGAGCTGGCTATTGGAGGCACTGACCGCGTGCAGCTGGCGTTGACTTCCAACTGCGTCAGATGCCGTTCCTTGGATGTGGACTATCAGACGGGAGGATTTCACAAGACAGACGACGGGCTAGTATTCAAGAAGTTGACCAAGGACCGGCGTGTCGATAGTGGCGCCAAATATAGTCCTGTATTTGGCCGGTATGGCTTCCTCAAGGGCGACGAGGCGACGGTCATTCGCGTTGGAGATCCCGTCGCCGTGTCGAAGAAGGCTACTGCGCGGACGACGTTTGGTAAGTTGTCGAAAGCCTGATGCTGAGCCCGCTGACCCAGACTATAGATTGGCCCGGTCTGTCATAAGATGTGAATATGGATATGGATATGGATATGGATATGGATATGGATATGGATATGGATGAGGATGTGGATGTGGATGTGGATGTAGTATTAGTATTGCATATATATTTAACGAGTCAAATGGAACAACAGCGCATGGCGAAATACAACACGACTATCAAGTAAAACACAACCTCTCCAATCCGATTGTTTCATATTGTCCCTCAAGGATGGTGAAGCGAGCCCGGGACATATCAGCATCGCCCACGCACGCCCGCTCCGAGGAACGGACGGCGCGTGAGAGCTGCAAAAGCCGAAGAGGCCGTCTCTTCATCTTGGATTTAGTTGTGTGAAGAGAGAAAGAGAGAAGAAAACAAGCAGCGCAGAGAAAAGCGGGAAACGAAATAGCGGCTTGGCATGGGCGCGCTGATTGGCAGCCTGCTCTTTCCCGCGGAATGCGAGCAGCGCAGCAACCGTTATCTGCTCGCCAGTGTGCATCATGAGCACCACTCCGCGGGTACAGTAATTAGCTCCATCAGCATCAGCCCATTTCTCTCGCGGCCACACCGCAATTCCCCTTCTTCTTTGCAGTCATTGTCACTGTTGAATTGTGTGAGACTGACATTGGCCTCGCACGCACAACCACTGCCTCGCATGTCCGCAATGTCGTTGAATCGCTGCAGTCGGCAAGCTTCAAGACTGCTGCTGGCCGGCGACTCTCTTCGGACCCCGACTGCAGTTCGTCGTCCCTCGCAGCTCATTGAGCGTCTGTCGCCTACAGCAGCCTTCCAGCGGCGGAATGTGTCAGATAGCCATGATGGCCAACACCAAGTATGCCTTGTCCCGGCTCCCTCGCAGCTGTTGATACTGACCATGTTCTCTTTCCCCGCAGCTACTCTCCACCCACCTCGAGGAGGCCGACCCCACAGTATACAACATCTTGCAGAAGGTGCGTGACAGAAGCAGTGACTACGAGTCTGGCCAGATTCTAAAGGGGGTGAGCAGGAGAAAAAACGACAGAAGCATTTCATCAATCTGATCCCGTCTGAGAACTTTACTTCTCAGGCCGTCTTAGACGCGCTTGGAAGTGTGATGCAAAGTGGGTGTATACTGCTTGGACTGGTTGCAAGACACGTGCTAAGCCTGCGTAAATATAGACAAATACTCAGAGGGATATCCGGGAGCTAGGTATTATGGAGGCAATGAATTTATCGACGAGGCCGAATCGCTGTGTCAGAAACGTGCCCTAGAAACATTCAGACTGGACCCTGAGGAATGGGGAGTCAACGTACAACGTGCGTGGCATGAGATCTGTAGTATTTCAGTCAATGGAGCTGACAAATATAGCGTTATCCGGCTCGCCTGCCAACTTGTACGCCTACTCGGCTCTGTTGAACACACATGACCGTCTGATGGGCCTTGACCTGCCCCATGGCGGACACTTGTCACATGGCTATCAAACACCCACAAAGAAGATCTCATTCGTCTCAAAATACTTTGAGACCGTGCCCTATCGTCTTGACGAGTCGACCGGTCTCATCAACTACGACCAGCTGGAAGAACTGGCGCAGATTTACCGTCCGAAGCTGATAGTGGCTGGTACATCCGCCTACAGCAGATTGATCGACTACACAAGGATGCGCCAAATTACTGATTCGATTGGCGCCTATTTGTTGAGTGACATGGCACATATCTCTGGTCTCGTAGCTGCTGATGTCATTCCGTCTCCTTTTGCTCACTCAGACGTTGTTACAACCACCACACACAAATCGCTGCGTGGCCCCAGAGGAGCCATGATCTTCTATCGAAAGGGTGTTCGTCGCACAGATAAGAAAGGCAACAAGGAGTTGTACGACCTTGAAGGGCCCATCAATGCTTCCGTTTTTCCCGGTCATCAAGGAGGCCCTCATAACCACACCATTACAGCCCTCGCTGTTGCTCTTTCACAAGCCCAATCGAAAACCTTCAAAGACTATCAACAAACCGTCCTCTCCAATGCACAAGCTCTTGCTGAGCGGCTAGGTAACTCGGTCAACAACGGCGGGCTGGGATACAACATCGTCTCTGGCGGAACTGATAACCATCTTGTCCTAGTTGATCTCAAGAACCGCGGCGTTGACGGTGCACGTGTCGAACGTGTGCTCGAACTATGCGGCGTTGCTGCCAACAAGAACACTGTCCCCGGCGACAAATCCGCCTTGAAGCCTGGTGGTCTCCGTCTGGGAACGCCTGCCATGACATCTCGCGGGTTCCAGCCAGACGACTTCCGCCGCGTCGGTGGAATCGTCGACCGCGCAGTAACAATCACACAAAAGCTCGACAAAGCAGCTCGAGAAAGCGCAGAGGCCAAGGGAGTCAAGAACCCAGGGACTATCAAGGCTTTTATCGAGTACGTCGGTAACGGGGACGATATCTCCGAGATTGTACAGCTGAAGAAAGAGGTCGAAGACTGGGTTGGCACATTCAGCATTCCATGGAAAGAGTGACGTGGGCAACTGCAACTTATTTGAGATTTGTCATTTTGTTACTACTGGGATTGATTTATGGCTACGGATTTCATGTCTGCTCTACTCAAGCCTTTCTATTACATGTACCTATAACATTGAAACGGTTATTCAACCAACCGGTCTAAATCAGTACAATCTTTCTCCTCTGATATATCTACAGCTTAGCATCCCCTTTCAGCACATCGCGCAACAGCTTCAACCCCTCCGCGGCAAACCCAACCATATTTCTTTCTCGATCTTCTCCAAAGCCCGTGTTTACTTCCCTCACATATGTTCCACTGGGAGCCGCAACAGCAAGGAAAACAGTGCCGCTATATTTTATTAGCATTACTAACACATATCCAACAATCTCATATTATATATATATATATATATAAGATGCAACTTACGGTACTCTATTCGGCGTCGACCCGCCACCGGGCCCGGCAGTGCCGCTCTCGGAAATCGTATACGTCGAGCCGAGTGTTTTGCGCGTATGCTCAGCGAGATGCGCGACGATCTGCGTTGTTGGGCCTTGATAGGATTTGATGTGTTCAGTAGTCCAGCCGGCGAAGGCGAGGCGGGATTCAAGGGTGTACAGCTGTTCTTATTAGTGTTCGTCTAGTAACCTATTATGGGTTTGAGGCATACCGTAAGTCCTCCTTTGAAGTAGCTTGATGCTCCAGGGACAGAGAGCAGGGAGGCAGATGTGAGGCCGCCGGCAGCCTGGTTGGAGAGTTAGTTTGTATAGCTAGGTTAAGAATGGAAGGAGAAAAAAAAGAAGAAGAAGAAGAAGAATTAGTAAATATCGTCGTCCCTGGCTACATGTACAGCGAGATAGGGTTTCGATGCTTGATGACGTACCGTCTCTGCCACGGATACTGTTTCCTTTTTCTCCTTGAGTAAAGTCGCTATTTCGTGGACGAGAGGCCGGATTGACGATGGTGGGAACTCTGAGTCGGCCATAGTGTTTTTATTTTTATAGATTTTTGTCTTTGTTGTGGTTGTCGCTGGCTACAATTCACTCTTGATTTACCCCGCTTAATAATGCATGTACTGGCATGTATTACTAATACCAATTGATGTATAACACATGTAGTTAGTGTACCCAGAATGACAAATTCTATATCCTGTACAGACTGAATGCAACAATTGAAAACCGCTCTTTTTATCTATTCGAAATTCACGTTCCAGCAGCTCCGAAGTGTATTGTTTGCGTCCACTGGTGTCGTACTACAAGTCACTTTGAACAAGCTCCATCAAGCTGACCTACTGGCTGGAGGCTAAGCAAACCCAGCAAATCGGCTTAACGAGTCCGAAAAGTCTCCTGAGCTCATACCATATCTGGAATTCGTCGCAACGGTTTCCTGCCATTCCTGGTGCTTCTGGACGGGCCGAGCACTGCCATGTAACCAGTCACAACGGCGGCTCTCCACCTCGCAACTATATTGGGCATGTTATACACTATGCAGGCATCGGTCTTGGGTTGAGTAGTTGGTTGGATTAGCTGTACCTGAGGCACGGATGAAGCCTGCCAGTTCAAAGCCATTGTTTCATATTAGCAAGCGTGCAAGAAAAAACAAAGGAGCTCCAACGTCAACATTAAGAGTCGTAGACAGTGAACCCCTACGACAATTACACTTATAGTGGTTAGTAAAGGGTATATCAATGACGGCCTTGGTCGACGGCATTCGATCTGACAGCCGACAGTTGACAGTTGACAGCTGACGGCTGACGGATTTGCGGAATGCGATGGTCTGTGCTTATCGAAAAACAGTCTCATTTCACCAGCCGTCGAGATGGATTCGGTTGGAAGGTCGGTTCATGCCGATCCAGTCGAATTGGGGGCAGGAGTCGTTGGTATGGAATACTTTACAGCTCTAACAAGCTCACTGGATGAGTTGATCCTTTATAGTTAGTTAGTATAATCGGAATGTTTCCGAGAGCACGCAGGACTCAGGGTTGTGAGTTGGCATTGTGGAGCTGGACCATGAGCATTTGCCATTTGTGTTATTTGGGTAGAAACTTGCCGGGACCTAGCGATGGTCCTGCTCTTCGTGGATATCACGCCGAGGAACAAATCAGGTGTTGGTTAGTAGTGTCATGCCATCATTGCGACTAGGTCCGCGATTGTGGAGCTGGTCGAGCATAGCTGTACCATCAATTTCGAGAAGGCAGTGGGATGGCTGCAAGTAATGGACGGCTCGCCGTGTGTGATTACCGCACACAAATGCATATTTGGGCGGAGGAATATTGTGCTTGTCACATTCGGCAGAAGCGAGAGTCGAGGGTCGAGGCTAAGTGTCGTATTGTGGACACTGGATAGTATGTACTAAGGGGCGGCAAGCGTCCCCCGGTAGCACTAAGCCAACAGCATCCACTGCCTCGAGACTAAAGGACACCGTCGAGCTCCAGCGAGTCCAGCCTCCTGGATGACGGGTCGTGGGTTGCTCCTTCGGGCGAACTAAGGGACGCTTGGAGTCGGGACTGGCTGGACGTATGCCGTAATTACCGGTTCGATAACGAAAGCATTACTGGCCATTAAATGCGATCCACCGAGGGACTGCAACACAGCGCAAGCTATGTATGGCATTGCTCTCGATACAGGGACCCTTGCAAGGGTCGCTTGTGAAACACGGGCGTCAGACAAGCTACAGCACGTGGCCGCCGGCATTGCAGCTTGATAGAAATTGACATGGTTGATACAGATGATATAATAGATGATATGATAATAGATGATAGTAGATGTAGTCGAGCGGATATTGAACAGGTGACGGTCTGGCAAAACTAGAGCAGTCGCTACGCACGGCTGGAAAGGGAAGGAAGGGTTTGCCCTACTGCCAGACAGGCAAGAGCGGACCTTGTTGGTACTCGTCACCATGTCAACTACACGGTATATAATACTCTTATTATAATACTGTTATATTATTATTATTATTACTATTTTATATGTTCGATTAATATCACCGAGTCTTATATACTACTACTAGTCTAATATTACACTACGTGTTAAATAATACATATCAACAAGTATCACGAGGATGCTACGGCACTTTGCCAGTATCTGCTATTTACATTTACCACTGAATAGACAGTATCCAGCATCAGTTGGATATTTAATCCCTATGACAATACTGATTGATTGGATATTGAGTGTTGAATATTAAAGACTCGGTAATAATGAATAATTAAACAATGTTAAGACAAATGCTTCTCGGCCCACGCGCGGGGCCTCGAGCGGGGAGCAGCCGTTGCCACCAGCAGAACAACAGTCAAGCGCAGCAACAATCTACAAGAATACTCATACGCCATAAGAGTCAGTCACAATATAATTATTCTAGTAATTATAAAACAAACAACGATCTGGCAGCACAATCACAATCGCATTATACCAACCAATGACTATTATTCGTGAAGAATGCACTGGCGCGGTCAGATGGTCTAGGCCTTCCGCGTTAGGCAGCGCACCAATGGCAGGCGCCAGGCATGGCGATAGCTGGCGCCCACTTGCGTCTACTGCGACACGACCACCACTACCACCGCTACCACCACCACTACTACTACTACCACCGCTCTAGGGATGAACTTAACTCTGCCTCTGCCTCTGCCTCTGCCTCATTTTGCCGCTTCAGTCTTCGCCTGCACAGTCTAGTGTCCACTGCCCCTCCGAGCCTAGCTCCTCAGACTAGCATCGCACCTAGCGTGGCCCTGTCCTCCGTCCGATTATTCAAGTCTTGTTGCAACTGCTCTGCTCTGCACTCACCCGCCCGCCTCGTGCATGTCTTCTGCACGAACTGTCTGAGGCACCGTCCTGTCTGTCGCTGCTGATCCCACGCACTCGCACACACGCACACTCCCCGCAAGTGTCATCTTACCCTATCCTCTGCCATCTGCCATCGGCCACCCCCATCCACCATCCTGCATCATCCAGCCTTCCCCTCACAGCCGACGCCGACCCCACCGAACCGCTAAGCTCTGTTCTGCCACCCCTGTGATCCTGCCACGCCAGACCCCTTCAGCTGCTGAAATTCCCGAAATAGACACACAAATATACCCGAAAGGAAAAGCAGGGAGCGCAAGAGAAAAGAAAAAGAAAAGAAAAGAAAGAAGAAGAAAAATCTATATTGCTGCTATCGCCTTCCTCGCAGAGGAGGACTTGCAGCAGCCATGGCTGGGAAAATGACCCTGTATAAGTTGGTCGTGTTGGGCGACGGAGGCGTCGGTAAAACTGCACTGACCATCCAGGTAAGCATCTGTGATTGTCGCGACCGCATCGTCCAGTCTAATGCGCTGTGCTAGCTCTGTTTAAATCATTTCGTGGAAACATATGATCCCACCATCGAAGACTCCTACCGAAAGCAAGTCGTCATCGACCAGCAGTCATGCATGCTCGAGGTCTTGGACACTGCAGGACAGGAAGAGTACACCGCCCTGAGAGACCAATGGATTCGCGATGGAGAGGGCTTTGTCCTCGTCTACAGCATCACCTCGCGTGCCTCCTTCAGCCGCATAACCAAGTTCTATAATCAGATTCAAATGGTGAAAGAGTCGGCCAATTCGGGTTCGCCCACCGGCGCTAGTTATCTAGGATCACCCCTGGCATCGTCCGTCGGCGGCGCTTCAGGCCCAGTGCCCGTGATGCTGGTCGGCAATAAGAGCGACAAAGCAGTCGAGCGAGCGGTCTCTGCACAAGAGGGTTCCGCCCTCGCCAAGGAGCTGGGATGCGAATTCGTCGAGGCATCGGCCAAGAACTGTATCAATGTGGAAAAGGCCTTTTATGACGTCGTGCGGCTGCTGCGACAACAGCGACAGCAACATCATGGGGGACGCCTCCAGGAACGAAGGACGACGGGATTTTCAGGCCAGCACCGCGACCGGGACGCAAACCCGGAGTATCCAAAGGGCTTTCGGACCGACCGCTCACGACCTCACCGAAGAGGGCTTTGTGTCATTTTGTGAGTGCGAAGAGTGTTTTGATGGTGCTACTGCTATTTATTTTTGTGCATATTTGAGCGTGGCTTCTTGATCTTACACGGTTTTCCGACATATGCATCTGTGATGGCAATTGCGAAGAATTTGTGCCTTTGTTCTCGCTCATAGCTCGCTCTGTTTACATTCGCCTTCTTATCGTTCCTTTATTGAGCCTATATTCTGTTATATCCTTATATTTCGCTGGCCGAGGCTGGCTTGGCCGAGTCGTTTCCTTATATTTCCTTCGTTTTCCTTTGAGGAAGCAACGTCGGCTTTTTGTTTGTCTGCACCGCCGCCATAGAATGACGCGTCTTTGACCTCCGAGAGGCCCCTTTTCTGCCGAGCCGCAGCAGCTGGAGTGGACATGACATATATGGGCATGTTAGTTTGTCACTGTCACAGGCACGGCTCTTACTATCAGAGGCCTGCCGCAGTGCCTGCAATGCCAATACAAATCAGGGGCAGGGAAATCGCAAGAAAAGTGTTCTGAAGAACTTGAGCGTACCGCACATATTTTGAAAGAGATACCCCTTGACCGCTTTGTGATAGCCAATCGAATGGATGTTGAATTGATAGCTCCCTAATCCTGCTCATAGAATATACATATTACCATACATATCGCGGGTGGCGATTTCTGTATTGGCGCGTGCGGCTCGCCGCTCTATGCTTCACCACCACCGGTCACTGTCCTCACCCAAGCCTCTTATTCCCTATTTCTTAAGTCATTCACCTATATTAATTCTAAATTATTAGCTCTCATAGCAGCTTCAGAAACATAAGAATCATTGGCTTTATATAATAAAAGATATCAGAGACTAGCTAGCTCTATTGAATGCCTACTTTCTTAACCTCATATTTATTAGTGCTTACACGATACATAAAAATAATTAACTAGAAACCTTATGTCCTACAACTTAAAGATATAATATCATATTATAATCAAGATTGACTTGATAATTCTCGAAGAGCTCATATCTTCCACACCGTTCCTGAAATTCTCGTGGCCGTCTCGCTGTCCAAACCCGAGCTCAACCTCACCAGCACCTCAATAAAAAAAATTCATGATCTGGAGGCGGATTTCTGATCCGTCTCGAACAATGCTGCAGATGATGTAGCCTGGATTCTCAAGAAGGAACACAGTGTACTTAATCCAGGATAACGTAAAACAGAGCTAGGAATCATCGACCATGCCAGATTTCTCACTAAGTGCAATAAGCTGCTTCTTTAGACGCGCCACGCCACTCAACGATATTCACGTGGCTGTTGGTACGCATCCTCATCCTAGTGGCAATAGTAATAACTAAATTTATAACATCCCGAGTACGAACACTAAGACTTTCTTTTTGGGGCATACCAACGTCCTAGTATACTCTTTGAAACGAGCCTTCACTCTCCTCATCTTCTTTTGGTAGACTGAGATCAAATATAAGGTTTGGAATGGGCGGGATTTTTGTTCATGCATGCCTCCAAGCTTTACCGACTGGTTGGATATTAAGATATTCATTCTTCAAAGTGCCGCGGGCAAGACCATTAGCTTTGCAGATTATTTGAAAACCCGGATCATGGCAGGCTTTGAGTATGTTGGCGTTAACGAGGGCCTGTTATAAAGAAAGCTTTGCCTGCTGCATCTGCAGTGCGGATTCGCAAGACGAGTTTGGTCTAGATATGTTGGTTGTGATAGAGAGCTTTTGTAGGAGGTTAGGGTGCGTGATAGATTATGCCGTAGACATGTTTGTCAAGGTTAACGAAAGCCATGGATGCAGAGTCAAATCAATGAATAATTTCTTGTTAAGGAACACTGAAGTAAAATCGCTATAATTGACGTCAAACTCTCTTACAAAGAAGGCTAAGGTTAATATGGAACTACTGCAACCACGCCAACTAGAAGAAGTAAAATATCGATGCATAAAGTGACTCCTAGACCTTCAATTTTTTGAATTATAAAGAGCTGGTAACTGTGGCAACACTGAAGAATGAGGTTCACAAAAGCTAGATGGTTAGAAGGAAACATTTGCCAGCGCGTCCTACGGGTAGATCATCTAGTGCTAGTAAACACTGTATTCTAGTAGATAACTAGTACATTTCTAGGAATTGATACTATTGCTATAGATACTACAGACCGACTAAATTTGGACAGGCTCCCACTATTTCGCATGTAGTTATGTGTACACCGTTACCTGATATAATACATAAATATATGTCTGTACATTGCCGAGGTTACCGGGAATCACCCAATGGCAGCAAATCATCTTCATAACACACTTTAGAATTACTCTGTATGTCCAAGTGACAGAGAGGAGGAATACACCCTACCATTTACTTTCTGCTCATCTGAATAATCTCCTGTTCCTGTTAATGACATCAATTGAGGTATGGGAATGCGGGTTAGCGTGGAGGAGGCTGGGAGCAGGATGCGGGGGCATTAATACCCCAACGAGGCTCCACCTCCAGCTCGATCACGAACAACAGCCTAGCCAGAATACATGCACCCCGTTCGTCCGGTCGGCTAACTGTATCGCTAGCCGTGGATCATTGCTGTGCTATTTCATCTCATCAGTTGCTCTCTTCGACTACAAATAGCTGCGTCCTGGAGACTGAACGCAGTGCTTGATTGATGGTGATGACGATCCAGCGGCCTCTGGGCTGGTAACATTTTATCTACCTATATATTGACATGTCTGGTTATTACAACACCACACCAGTCTATATATACACACCCCAATATACAATATACAACACACTATAACATTACATACCAAAATGTCTCATCCGCAAGACTCCGTGCATGAGCACTCCATTCGCGACCCGGAATCCTTCTGGGGTCATCATGCCCAAAGCCTGCATTGGCACAAACAACCGTCACGCGTTCTCGATCTATCAACCAAGACTCTCTCGGCCAGCGGGATAACGCACGACCATTGGCGCTGGTTCCCCGACGGAGAGCTTTCAACGACATACAACTGCGTTGATCGACATGTCGAGAACGGCAATGGTGACAACGTCGCTATTGTCTGGGAGTCGTCCGTAACGGGCGTGCGCGAGAGTTATACGTATCGGCAGGTGCAGGACGAGATTGAGGTTCTCGCGGGGGTCCTGCGTGAGGAGGGGGTGCGCAAGGGTGATGTTGTTATCATCTACAGTATGGTTTTTATATTTATCAATATTTTAAAGGTTTAAAGTTCCCAGCTGACTACTGCAGTGCCTATGATCCCCGCTGCCCTCTTTGCAGCCCTCGCCATAGCCAGGCTAGGTGCTATTCACGCTGCTGTCTTTGGAGGATTCGCAGCGGCCTCGCTGGCCCAAAGGATCGAGGATGCAAAGCCGCGAGCCATAATGACGGCTTCATGCGGAATAGAGGGTTCCAAGGGGCCGCTGTCGTACAGACCGCTTGTAGAAGGTGCCATTAACCAGAGCAAATTCAAACCCGACAAGGTCATTATCTGGCAGCGAGACGAGCTCCGATGGAACCATCCTGATAAACTGGGTGGGCAACGCAACTGGCAACGCATTGTCAAGAGTGGCCGAATGCGAGGTATTCGAGCAGCGCCGGTTGTTGTGAATAGCAACGACGGTCTGTATATAATCTACACTAGTGGTATGGTTGATGGACTACTTCTGAAGTAAAAAGAAACTAAGATGATATAGGAACGACCGGTCTTCCAAAAGGAGTTGTACGCGAAGCTGGCGGGCATGCTGTTGGGTTGAGCCTCTCTATCAAATACTTGTTCGGCATTAAAGGTCCCGGGGATGTCATGTTCTGTGCCTCTGATATCGGCTGGGTTGTTGGTCATTCGTATATCCTCTACGCACCACTGCTCGTCGGCGCTACTACAATCTTATACGAAGGCAAGCCTGTTGGCACACCGGACGCAGGCGAGTTCTGGCGAGTCATTGAGAAAAACAAAGCCAATGTCCTGTTCACAGCCCCAACAGCGCTTCGGGCAATGCGCAAGGATGACCCGGAAAGCAAACTACTGACAGAAATAGGTGCGCGGGGGGGACTCAAGTCACTGAAAGCGTTGTTCCTGGCTGGGGAACGGAGTGAACCGAGCATCGTACGCACATTTCAGGATCTACTCACTAGCCATGCAGCCCCCGGGGCTACGGTGATCGATAACTGGTGGTCATCTGAATCTGGCTCACCTATATCCGGTCTGTCACTGCTGAGTGAACTAGGCTACTTGACGGATCCATCTTCATCAACGGCGGTAACGCCGTTACCGATCCGACCAGGCTCAGCAGGAAAGCCCATGCCTGGGTTCGACGTTCGCATCGTCGACGACGACGGCAACGAAGTCCCACGAGGAACAATGGGGAACGTAGTAATGGCCATTCCCCTCGCCCCTACCGCCTTCACGACCTTATTCAATGACGAAGAACGGTTCTACAAGGGCTATCTCAAGAGATTCAACGGCCGCTGGGTGGACACCGGGGACGCAGGCCTAATTGACCAGGATGGGTATGTGCATATCATGTCTCGATCGGATGACATTATCAACGTGGCTGCACATCGATTCAGTACTGGTATGATAGAAAACCTTCCTAAACATGAAGATATATATGCAAAGTGACCGTTGCTGATGTTAAATATAGGTGCCATCGAGCAAGTGATCCTATCACATCCAGATATCGGTGAGGCTAGCGTCGTCGGTATCCCCGATAGCCTTAAGGGTCATCTCCCATTTGCTTTCATCCAGCCTCGCAACCCAGGGAGCGGTGAACTACCCGCCACCGCGAGCCCCGAACTGTTTAACGCAGTGAATAAACTCGTACGCGAGCAGATTGGGGCCATCGCCTCGCTGGGCGGAATGATTCAGGGACGCGGCATGATCCCCAAGACGCGCAGTGGCAAGACGTTGCGGCGTGTACTGCGCGAACTTGTCGAGAATGCCGTGGTTAAGGGTGACTATACTGCGGCGGTGAATGTACCGCCGACAGTAGAAGATGCAGAGGTTGTTGAAGTTGCTCGAGCGCGAGTTCGGGAGTATTTTCAAAGTCGCAAGGGAGAAAGCGGAGTCAAGGCGAAGTTGTAATTAGCGTGGTACGTACCTGAAGAATGTCGCTGGAATGGGCAGTTGGTTTAAGCTTAAAGCAGGCATGTTGAATGCACTTAATCCATACACCACGTGGCTACGGACACTGCATATCTACGTCCGCAATAAATAATGAACAAACCATATCAATTAGACTAGACCAGACCATATTGTAATAGTAAAAATAGGGAATCAATTGAATACAATGAATGCAAAATGGCGATGAATATACATCTCGCTCGACGTCGAGATATGAAAGAAGCAATATCGGACCATCTCCATACGCTGTCTTCAAAGACGGGTTCGCATGAGATCAAGAGTCAAAATGAGAAAAATATGATATCCAAGTTTAGATTTCCCGAACATCTATATTACAAAACGCCTCAACGTCGAATCGAAGAAGTATCGTAAGCTTTCCATCGTCTCAGTATTTTTGTCTACCACATCACCGTCCAAGGGAAATCGCAGGTCGGATGAAGTGTTTCAAACGAAACGAAGTGTTTAGAGAAGAGCCGCAGCAACACCAAGGACGGCAGCAAGACCAGCACCGGCACCAGCAACAGCAGGAGCCGCACCAGCAGTGAAGGCTGGAGTGGAGGGCTTGGTGGTCGAGCCGGGAGAACCTGGTGCAGGAGCAGGAGTAACGCTGGTGTAGGGGGCTGGGGAGCCAGTGCCCAGGGGAACGGGGGCGCTAGAGCTGGCGCTGCGAGGATATTAGTGACTAATTCTTCAACAAAAGGTGCATTTTGTCATACCATGAGTTGCAGACGGTAATGGTGGAAGAGAGTAGAGGGCGAGTCACGGTGTAGGATCCGCTTAGGGTGTAGGTGCCGGGCTGAAGTTCATGTTAGCCAATGTTTTCCAAGCCTGGTTGATCCAGTCAATCATACAGTGGTCACATGGACGGTCGAGCCGCCAGCAACGAAGCTGGTGGCCTCAGGGCAGTAGGTCTCGAAGGTAGTGACGACCTCTGTGATGGCAGAAGAGGCAGAAGTAGCGCAAGCGCCAGCGGCGAAGGCAAGGACGGCAGCAGTGAAACGCATTGTGTCGGTTGGTGATGTATAAGCTGGGAAAATTCCACAAGAAGCAAAGACAAGATGTGGTTGAGACGAAGGAGTGTCTGCTGGTTATATCGCGATGAACAACGAGTGTAATCGGTGTATAAAACGACCGGGAGGGAGCGATAGTCAACAAATGAGTGTTGGTGTGTGAGGAAGAAGAGAAGGGCAGAAGAGAACGAAAGACGGGACAGGGGAGTAGTAATAGTCCAGTCAGCCAGGCGCTAGGCACGAATTAGTGGGCCTCGTTAATTCCCGCGCGGCGCTCCTGCACAACGTATGTACTATTCTTGTTGCGTTGTCCCTGCTGCTGTCCCTGTATGCGAACTATGCAGTGAATATTATTATTATTTCGACAATAATCATATTATCCGGTTCACACACTATCGCTATGTAAGGTGTCAATCTGTCGATAGTATGCATATACCATTGTTCGGCAGCAAGGCGCCTCGCCCTCAGGCGCCAGCCCGTACCAGTAATATTGACCCAGTAGTAGTTGCTACACAATGTGTGCACTCCAAGCAAGTGATAACCGCCTAATATTACTTACAGTTCCTTACATACGTATGTATTATCGTATGCAATATGTACAGTAGTTGCTCATCCCTTTCTGCTTAATATTCTGTCTTGGATCGACAGAACCAGACTGAGCCCAAAGTGAACTCTGGGCCGCCGCAGTGGATACGTATGATTACGATGAGCTAGCTGGTCGTTGGTCCAAGCACCGAACATGCTACCTCAGCGTGTCCACGATCTAGACAGCTCAGCAGGCCATACAAGTGTACACTGCCCCCGACTAAGAAACAGTACCACGTAGGTACCTAGTGCTCCTCAAGAACCGTACGGAGGATCGGCGTATTTAGAGAGCGTACTGTGTATACACTGGATGACGCCCAGAGAGCCAATCGCTGCGTCCAGGCCGGCGGGGGCGACGGGCTACACCTTGCCTCCACTTAGCCCCGGCGCTACTTCCAGGAACGCCGGGGTCTGCTACCCATGGTTGGCTGCTGGGTCCCCAGACTCATCAAACAGACCCGCGCTAAGCAGCGCCACCCAATCTCCGTCAACTTTGTCGATATTCTCCTTGCCGCTCCCAGCCGGGCCTTCCCCTTTCCGGCTGTGTGGCTGAACAATGAACACTTTCTGCAAGGAAGCTTCTATATTGGGAGGCTATTGGGATGTTTCAATCGTGCCTAGCCAGATTAACCACGATTGCCTGCATTAGCTATATAATTCTAGTTCTGCAGGCTTCGTCAAGGATTCTTCAGGTTTGCGTACACTGATCGCCGCATATGTGAGGAGCAGACTCGATGCTGTCTGTATTTATTCCTTCGTTCGACCTGTCTAGCACGCCTCGCTTGTAGCCCCTGACAGTGCTGTCTGCGCCTTTCAGTCGACCTTACTCAACCTCCTCGTCTCAGGATTGAATGCAAGGCATGCATTGATATGGCTTGGACTTGGATATAGCATAGAGTTGAAACAATTCCTCTTCTTGCGCTTTTCTTGCCCCTGATGCTGTACTTACTTGCCAAGTCCTTTCCTTCGAAAAGACCTTAAGTCAACAATCTTCTATAGGACAAGACTCTTCTTTGAGACAAGACAACGATGAGCCTTTATGGATTTGGTGCTGTAGTAATTACCCTCTAGAATGCATTACTATACAATTAGAACACAAAATGATGCATGCTTTAGTAGTACACAATAAGACTGTTATCAGGGTCTTACTTCGCGCTCTTAGCGGCAAAAAAACTCTTTCACGAGCTGCTTTTTATTAACTAACCCAGCGGAAACTATTAGTAGATGTCTCACTTTTATCAACGATGTAATGAAACTTACCCTTCCCCATGGCATTACGCGGAATCGCCTTGGGCAAGATTCTCAATTCCTGAGGCAGCTTATGCATTGCGAGATGGCCTTTCAACGCCCGCCGCATATCCATCATACCCCATGGCTTGCCTGCACGGCCAGCATCTTGAGCTGTTGCCTTGTTGAGGACGACCACAGCAGCCACCTTTTGTCCCCATTTCTCGGACGGTAAACCAACCACGGCAGCCTCTGCGATTTCAGGTCTAAACCGTCATATACATAACATTAGCTTGTGATCAACGATCAAGAAATGGCATGGATAATACCCACAGCGATAATAACTCCCGCTCAACCTCGAGCGCACTCACTTTTTCACCCCCTGTCTTGATAATGTCGACACTCAACCGGCCTTGGATGAAGTACATGGGCCCTTTAGCCCACTCACCACTGACTCCTGTACCAGAGCCTGCCACTTCTCTTCGCACAGCGACATCTCCTGTGCGGAACCAACGGCCTTTTCCGTCGTTATTATCAACAAATGACTCGATTGTAGCCTGATGGTTTCGAAAGTATTCACGAAAGATTGTGGGACCTCGCAGTTGGATCTCGCCAACCCTTTCGCGGCCGTCTGCGTCAGTCTCTTCGCCAGACTGAATGACTTCATTTTTGTCCACATCCCAAAGTCTCACTTCGACTGAAGGTAACGGCCACCCCACGCTACCATCTACTCGGTCTACTGGGTCTAGGCCACAGCTGATAGCCATGCCGACCTCCGTCATACCGTAGCGCTCTAGAAGAACGTTTCCATGACTTAGCTCGGTCCAAGCTTTCTTCGTAGGGGCCGGAAGTGCCGCCGACCCAGATATATTCAGTCGTAGGTTTTCGTAGGAAATCGCTTGTTTGGCTGCAGTCTGGACTTCGGGTTTCAAATCCGATATGGTTTCCATTAATCGGGTCCAGAGGGTGGGAACGGCAGTTAAGAACGTAATTTTCTTCTTAGACTCCGTGCTGCTCTTTTCTAGAAAAGGTCTAGCAAGTCGATGCCACACTGTTGTTGGGTTGAATGGATACATGAACTCGATAGCTGAGCCAGCGAGGATAGGTGTTATAACTGCATTGACTGTGCCGTGTATATGATGAAGTGGAAGAACATGCAAAAGATAGTCTTGTGAAGAATATTTCCATGCCTCAATCAACGATTGAGCTTGTGCTTCCAACGCAGATAGTGGAAGAAGTACCCCTTTCTACAGAAGTTATAACTTAACTTTATATTTAAACATAGGATGTAATTTCTTACCGGTCGATTTGTAGTACCCGATGTATACAACATGAGACCGCCATTTGAGCGCTTAGTATCTTGGAGTGCTATGGGTTGAGAAAGAGCTGATCCCTGCATGATCTTATAGGATATATGAACTTTCGGGTTGAATTCAAGGCCGGCAGTTACAAGCTCTCGAGTCTTGCTTGCATATTGCTCAGTTGCAAGTAAAACCTTGGTCTCTGAGTTATCTAGAATATATTTAAGCTCAGCAAGCGGAAATGCCGGAGAGAGCGGCAGTGCGATAGCATCAGTGGCTAAAATGGACAAGAGCATCACTGTAGCCGTATATCAGTCTCTGCAGTTGAAAATTCAGAGTCAGAGAAATAATTACCCACGTAGTCATAGCTATTTTCTGCTAGAAACGCAATTCTATGGCCTGATAGCGAACCGCTTTCATACTCAAGTAACTCCTTGGAGCGTGCCACATCACTCAGGAGATTGCTGTATGTAAAAGCACGGCCTGATTTACTGTGTACCACAGCCAAGTTTGAAGGATTGTGAGACTGAAGAGCCTGAAATATTTTTGAATTAGGAAGTGACGAGAGCGCTCGAATGCATGATGGCGCTTGGTAGTAGCCAGCGGTCTTACGAAAGATTGAAAACCTCCGCCATGGTTGGAATAATAGGCCACTGCCACCGCCTTGTTTGCAGGCTGACAGCCACTGACGAGAAAGCATCTGTTGAGTCGTCGGCCATCAAAGCACATGCTATGATTGACGCGTACTGTTTCTTGGATCGGGAATGTATAAAATGTCGGGTTGTCGAAGATGGTTGATCGATGACGCCGGGAGTGCTGATTGGTCCTCGAACTAGCCAAGCCTTCGGAATGAGCCGCAAATCGCCAGCCGGAGGAAGCAAGTCACCTCTTCCTCTCTCCGCAGTCAATCGACGACTGGTCTAATTTGTGGAAGCTCACAAGGATCTCATGTTCTTGAATATCGCCCGGCTTGCTGAAAGGCGCATTCTTGCGACCAAGCCCGGATTCAGAATGGCAACTACATACACCTCTCCAACGCCAATAGAGGATGTCATGCGAGACAAGGTAAGCTTCTCTTCGCACGTCGTTTTCTTCTTTAGCAGCTTGCTGATACGGGTTGTGTGATTGTGTTCTAGCTTGTTGCTGCATTCACCCCGTCTACGCTGATCATACGCAATGATTCGCATCTCCATGCTCACCATGTGTCTATGCAAGGAAGCACCTCCAAAGAAACGCATTTCCAGTACGCTTCCGATGTCTACCGAGCATCTTTCTACATATGACTGAATATTTCTTCTTCGTATAGTGTCACGATAACCTCCAAAGAATTCCAATCAAAACCACAGCCTGCTCGACACCGCATGGTGTATGCCTTGTTCAAGGACGAGATGAGTCGAGAGGGTGGAATCCATGCGCTGCAATTGCGAACACGGACGCTAGAAGAGGAACAAAAGCAAGCCGAGAGAGAAAACCAAACACAATAAATGCAAATATTACTACCATATATATAATACAAGATACTGGACCGTTGTGTTACGTATTCAAGACAATTTGCGATTAATAGTATCTAGCGCCAAAAGGACTGGAGAAGCATAGTCTAATATGTACAATAGCAGTGCGATTAGGTTGCCATTGAAGGACCAAAATGGGTTGTCGAAAGGGGATAGAACGGAAGAGGCATTTGAATCAACGCCATGCACAAGACTTTTGAAGTCGACACAAGAAAACACGAGCGTACACGGGAGACTACAGTTGGGGAATCGGAAGCAGCGAAAGCAAGCGGAACGAGACGTGAATAGTATTGTAACATCACATAACCTGAAGACAAGTAATAAGAGGACTAAGCCGCTACTCTGCTCTTGTCTCGGTGTTATGCTTCTGCAAATCGATTGCTGGGCGATTGTTATCACGTCCACTTGTTACTTACGCGTGACAACGACGGCGACAACGACGACAATAATAATGATGATAACTGTGAAGAGTTAGCCATTATCATTAAGATGAATATGGAGTTAATCTTTATACTTACTAACTGCAAGCAGGATATACCACTTCCATTTCCGGGCATTTCTCGCGCTAACGATGGCGCTGTCGATTTGCTTGTTGGCATTGTCGACATTCTCTACGACATCATGAGCGCCAGCGTTGATTTGTTCGACCGCAGGTTCTTGCTGTTGGACCAATTCGGCAACCTCCTGGTACATGCGGGCGAGCTCAATCATATCTTGCTCGATCTTTCGGATAGCAGTGGAGCGCTCAAGAGCAGCCTGTCTGGCATCGTTTGCTTGACGAGTTCGCAGCCCAGTAGACTAACGCAAAAGTTAGAACTCGATATCGCACGAGTCGTAGAAATTTCATTTACCTGGAAGCTCTGCTCCTGTCCCAAAAGCACACTTTGAACTCCCTGGTCGACTTGGTCGGGAGTTGCGTCAGGGTTGGCAATCTCGTACCGTCGGCGCACTTGTTCTTGAAGACGTTTTTGGAATTCCGACTGTGCCTTCTGGTAGGACTCGATTTCCTTGCGAAGATTGCGGCTGGTCACATCAATCTGGGTCTGGACGCGAGAGTCGCCGGAGCCTGGGGTTTGCTTGATCTTCTTCAAAAGGTCACGGAGGTAGCGGAAAGTGTTGTTTATGTCGTCTTCGACATAGTCCAAGTTCTGGCGGGCGGCTTTGTCCTCCTTGCCGGTGCTGGAGTCAAGGAGTTCATGCTGCGCCTGCGCAAGTCGACCCTCTCTCTTCGTTCGGAGCTCCTGAATACCCTCGTTGATCTCTTTGCATTTGTTGAGGATGTTGGTTGTGTTGTTCACTGTTCCCATTTCTGCGGACATGGCGTCAGTCTCCAAATGCATATAACGCGACCCGCGTCACTAATACAGACAAAACTTACCATAGCCACCGTTGCCCTGTTCAACATCGCCATAACGGGCCGGAGCCGGGGCACCGTAGCCAGGCTGCTGCGGCGGCTGCTGTGGCTGCTGTTGGTAGGGATTGCTCTGCTGTTCATAAGGGTCATACTGGCCGTAGCCACCGCCCTGTTGGTTTCCGTAGTTCGAGTACTAAGTCATGAGCAATCAGTCAGAGGATTGGTTTTTACTCGTAGTTGGCTAACGCATGCATTGAATAGTCGAGTTCCCTAACAAGCAGCGACATCTATCATGGATGGCAAGACTCACACTCATCTCGGCAGACTATCGTATCACTATGCTTGATGATGACTCAATCTTCGGGTGGTCGCGCACAGAAACTGGTGCGGCTGAGAAAAGTATGTATGCAAGGAGGTGACAGCGACCGAGCGACGACGGAGGACACGACGCGTTTCCCAATTGACACAAGGGGAGGACGATTCGACGGGAGGATATACAAAGTAAAGGTGTACAATAATAGTCAAAGGGTGACTGGAGTGGCAGATGGGAAGAGGCGGGCCAAGGCAGCAGTGGACAGGTAGGAGAGAAACGAGAGACTGACTGGAGGCAGTGGTAGTTGGCAGAGGTGGCAGCGGCTGCTGGAGGCGACAGGAATCCGTTGGTGGCGGCTAGGGGAAGGCTTAGTACGACGGTTCTCCGTAGTCAGCAATATGACTGCCTCAGGCTCCGACAGATTGACACCGCTGCGGCCCTCTCAGGAGGCAGGAGCACAGCCTGCGACTACTGTCTAGCGCTGCCCCACCTGCCCACTCTTTGTCCTCCTATTCCACCTATTAGACTATACACCATTACGCTATTACACCTCTGTTTATTATTATTATCATCATTATTATTTAGTGCCATCAATGTTCGATATATTATCTATCACTAAATCATATTCACGATGAATTTATCAACCTGGGCGAGCTGAGTGACTCTGCACTGCGGTTAGTGCGGTAGACTACGTCTGTTGAGCCAGCTACTACTGCGATAGTAACTAACCCTAACCATGGTATCAGCTATATACCCTATCAAACCATTGTGTGGCTTGCACGACCAATGCAGACATGCAGCCTCGGCCAGTGACGTGAGAGCTGGGCTCTACACTTCCCAAAGCAGCGCCTCCCGACGCATCGCCGGTCCATCCGGAATGCCCCACGCTCGTGTACATATTGCAAGGCAATGCACGCTTTCAAGGGCCTCCTTTCACGAACCGTGTTCGGCTGGGCTTGTAGAAGATGCGATCTTTGAATACGAGCAGCGTCCAACAACAATTCCGCCTAGATAGGCTCCAACGTGTACGGCGTACGGATACAAGTGGGAACCGTGCTACTTTCCACGTGGGGAATATGCAGATGTACGTAGTTAACATGATGGCTACGAGACAATGCAGATTGCCATTAAGCAGCAGCAGTCAGACTGCGCTGCTTTGTTGTTCTTGAGAACAATCAATCGATTCAAATAGGACAAGGCCAAGTCATGTGACGAGGCATGACAGCCACAGATGAAGTCAACCCATGTGTAAGACTAGCCAGCCAATATTAATATTAATATTGATTGTGATGAATCAATATTAGTATGGGCATTGATGTGCTATCGATTAAGCTATACTACTGGCCTGGAACCGGGGGCCCCATTCCTATTAGCCAGCACGAGCGGGGTCGGGCTAATGCCTTGCGCTTTACCCCGGACTGCAACCACACTTGCATTATGAAACTCGATGCAGTCGAGTTCCAGTTCCCTTCGTGACTCGTCTATAATGTTGTGATATCCTGCGAGCGTGTGCCACCTGCATTTCTTGTCTCCTTCACTTGTAGCCTGTGTCAAAAGCCTGACGATGTCTCTGAAACGAAAGTTGTCCGACTTCGATCCTGTCGCAGGAGAGTCCGCCGGTGTCTTCGATCTCGACCTACTGTTTCACACCCCTGAAGAAGAATTAGCATCAACTCCGCTGCCAGCGCGCAAGATTTCCCGGCACAACAGCAATCACCGCGACTCGTCATGGCGTCTCATGGGAGACAAAGCAGTCCCTCTGTCACTGCCATTGGCTAACATGGTCAGCGCTGTGCAGGAGCTCATTGACCCGGGATTCATCCCAATGCTGGAGGAGCTGGATGAAGAAGCCTCAACGCGCTTTTTGAAGCCTATCCCGTCTCATATATCCCCCGAAGATGTTGATTATCTTAGGTCAAAGGGAGCCCTCACCATACCTGATCGTCCTCTTCGAAACGAGCTGTTGCGCGCATATGTGCAATGGGTCTATAATTTTATGCCCTTTCTGGACCTACACAGTTTTCTGCAAGCTATTGCAGAAAATGATGTCAATGTCAAGATCAGTCTTTTCCTTTTCCAAGCGGTCATGTTCGCAGGAACAGCGTTCGTGGATATAGAGCATCTGAAGGCTGCTGGGTTCGCAAATAGGAGAGAGGCTCGGAAGGCATTTTCTACGAGGGCAAGGGTCAGTATACTTGTTTTCTATTAATCATGTTCTCTACTAATCGGATTCTAGTTACTATTTTCGTTTGATTACGAGGACAACCGTATTGCGATTCTTCAGGGCCTTCTGCTTTTGACTTACCATCATGAGAGAGACCGCGGGTTGCAAAAGGATATTTGGTATTGGGTCGGAGTGTGCAACACCCAAGCACAGTCAATCGGCCTAAACCGTGATCCGACAAAATCAGATATACATCCAGATATGCAAAGATTACGGATACGGCTTTGGTGGTGCCTCTATTCTCGTGATCGATTAGTGGCATTGGCTTTGAGACGGCCGACTCAAATAAATGAGGGTATCTGCGACGTGCCACTCTTGCGGATCACTGATTTTAAACTTAAACCATTCCCTCCTGCCGTAACCAGAATGCTTGGTTGTGAACATATAGGAGATATATCACACCAGAAACGTTTAGCGATAATGTTCATCGAGAAAGTCAAATTATGCCAATGTTTAGGAAGAGTGCTCTCTGCACAATACGTTCCTTCGAATTGTGCCTTTGGGGCAGCCGAGAAAACAACAGTCACACTGGTTCCTCGACAAGCTTCAGATGCAGAACTCGAGCGCTGCAGCCAAAAACTGGATGCCTGGGTAAGCAATCTGCCAAGGGAAGCTACTTTCAGGTCATCTCCGGGACTGCAGCTTGGGGACGGAGAAAATGTTCTTCTCCTTCATTCGTCAATGCTGCGAATGATATATCACGCCACATGCACTGCCTTATACCGACCACGAGCCTCCTTTTCTACCGCGAAGTCGGCGACAAAAATGCTTAATACAGCAAGACAGAAGATGCGAGACGCCGCATTGGATACAGCAGGTATTGTACATGGACTCAATCGCCTTGGTCTGACAAAGTTTCTGCCTGCATCGAGTCTAACTGTCGTCACACCCGCGGCTGTGGTGCATTTGACAAACTTGACCTCGACAAATCAAAATGTTCGCGACGAAAGCGCATGGAACTTCCGCCAGTGCGTTGACGTGCTCAATGGTCTGAAGGATATCTATCCTGCCGCAGACTACGAGACTGCCTGTCTGCAAAAGGCTGCACAGATACAATACGGGCAGGCCTCGAATCAAAACTCTGTCCTTGTCATGGCAAACAGTATCCCAGATCTGGCTAATAATTATGAATCAGGTCGAAATAATTTGTCGAATAATAATAGGATTGTTGTTGAACTTGATGAGGACGGCTTGGAGGACGCTGACCTGTCGTCATCTTTCCCCATAGAGGATGGGCAGCAAATTATACCTCAAATGACCCCTTCTGGAAGTTGGAATCGGGATATATTTAAAGAATGGATTGTGGATTCGGACGATGGGAGAAACAGCCTTGAGCCTCATCAACGAGGCAGCAGCCAGGTTTTTTCCCTGCCAGAGGCTATTGCGAATGAGCCTTTCGATGATGGTATGGATGTGTCACCCGAGTTTATATCTTTGTTTGAACCTCATCAACTGTATACTTCACCACTAAGAAGAGAAGTTATTACGGGGGATTTGGAGAAGGATTTAGGATTTTCATAAATCTTGCAATGATATAGTTCTATTGGATTCTATTTCGCTATCACGCCACACAAACTGTATGAATAGCAATACCCGTCTAGTTTTTCGAGCGATTGTTGCAGTGTCAGGTATTAATGAGATATCATAAACGTGCATAAGACATGTGTCGAAAGTCTAAGCAAGCGATAATATATTTTTCGTTTTCGTTAGTCGCCTTTCTTGCCCCATCGGGAGGCCTCGTTGCCTTCCTCCCAAACGTTTTCTACATATCCAAGCCTCCGCTTTACTTCCTGAACAAGAGCCTTGTCACCCGTGTTCTTGCCGAGATTGTCGCTGAGCTTGACTGCTGGACGGCCTCCAGCAGATGCGATTTTGATAACGATGTTCAGTGGCACGGATTTTTTGCCGTCGGATTTCTTATTGAAATCGTCTAGATATTTATTAGAACAATAATATAGCAACTTGGAAGCGAGATGCTTACTCGTGAAATAGGTACCAACTCCAAAGGTTGGTTGAAATCCTGCTTCCTCGGCGATGGCCTTGTATCGGAGGCACGTATCAACCTTCAAGGCATCGGAAAAGACGATGACTTTTTTGTCCGTGATACCTTGATTGTCATAGAACTCGCGGGCCAGCTTCACAAAGTTCTGTGGATCACCAGAGTCCTGCCGAATGCCTTGGAAGACCTGCGCATATGTTTTAGGGTTTTTGCTTACACCATCCTGTGTCGGCGCTTGGATCGGTGGCTTTGTGCTTGCTAAGCTTTGTGGAGTTGAGCCGACCGTAGTTGCACGGCTTGATGGAAGTGTTGCATTGATGCCGACTTCAGGAGTGGTGAAGTCTGGTAGGGGCTGACTGAAGGCATCAAGGAACGCAGGCGTTCCAAATGTGTCTGTGAGAGCGATGCCCAGAACCTGAGAGGAGTCAGCTTGCTTTCAGGACTGATACCAGGAGAAATAACAAACCCCTTCCCCGAAACAACCAAGCCAGTAGCGAAGGCCTAGTTCGTTTGCATTCTCATAGTCATTTGTGAAGGCGGCAATACCCATGTACCATTCGTGAGCGACTGTGCCCACAGGGTTTACACCATATTTCATAGCAAAATGCACGTTGCTGGTGCCAGAAAACTTGCCCTTTGCTTCCTTCGCATCAGACGCAGCTCGGCATAACCCCCGCATCACTAGGTCATGTGTATGGTAATCTCTTCTTCGTCGAGACCCAAATTCGGAGAACACACAACCATTCTCCAATAAAGCGAGTCCCTTCTTATAGGTGTTCTCCTCTTGGCCGTCATGATCCCAATCCCGGTCGCAGAATTTAAAATACGCCTCGCTGGTAAGCGCAAGGAGCGGGATTTCGTACAGTATAGTTTCCACCCACAGACCCTTGATGAGATATTCAAGGACGCCCAAGTCATTGTCACTGCCTGTATCTTTTGTCGGCGTAAATTTTATTTGCACTTGTTCGGCAGGCTTTAGGTGGAAATCCCGGAGGTATTGGAGGTATGCGTCGCTAAGGTACGGACAGAACTTTTTCAGGAAGTCGATCTCGTCGGGTTTCACTGTGACATTTCCTAGGCCTGATCATGCATATACATAAGCCTCTGATCTAGATGAGGGATTCAAAAGCTTTATTTCTCACGGTGGATTTGTTCTGATAACCATTTGTATGCAGCTCGCGATAGCTTCATATCTGGAGTCCGATTTGTAAAGCCATAGGTCACATCTGACAGCGCCAGTTAGGTTTTACTCAGGGTACGGCTATGCCAAAACTCACCAACTTGTGGGAAATACTTTAGGACAGCGCATTGCATTGTAATCTTATACAAGTCTGTATCGAGGAGGGAGGAAATTCCCTCCGGGATGGAAGAAGTAGCGCCTGAATTCATCGTCGCAGATATCATTCACCAGCTCACTCAGTACCGTCAATATCGACTATGCAGCGATATGAGATATTGGATGATAGTGGGCCCGTCTGCCTAGAAAAAGGGCCTTGTTGTGTGAGCTGTACAGGAAGAAGGCTCAATTGACATATTAATTGAATTACGCGGCTACTCTGCGGGGACATCCGCGTAGTACAGTTGTGTTCCCCCGCGTATTGGGAACAGAATGTTGGGGCTTCTGGGTATCATGCCTTAGTCACATATAAAAGATCAATTTTTGGACTCTATGAGCTTCTGCTAGTAAGGATGTGATTATCGTTGAGGCGGGGATATCGAATTTATTGTTGTATCCCATGAATTTGCTGCTTAAATAATGTATGACGTAGATGCATATAGACTTATTGGGCTTGATATGGGAGCGCAATATACCAACATGGTTGAAATACATGAACATATTTCTCTGAGTTACTCCAAAATACTAGTCTATTCACATATCGAATTACAGTCCAATATTATGCTGTTTTCTTTTTGTCTTAAAGTAACCTTGAATCCGTTGCGCCACATATATCACGTGATCGAATTAGCCACTTCTTCTAAACGCCTCCGCATCCCGAAGCTACATTCACATCGAGATCAAACCAGCCAGCCAGCAAACAGGAAGAACAAACAAAGGCGCATCTTTCTGTTTGTCTGAGAAACCAAAGAAATAGCGATATGAGCTCAGAAGATTGCGCCACTGTCCTCGAACAGTTCGTTCACGATGGTGAGACGTAACCGTCTTTCGCAATGGCCTTGACTAACAATAATTGAACAGTTGCAAATCTGCCTGCAGAAATCACGCATTTGATGGAAGAGGTTCAAGCAAAGGATAGAGTCATTCAAGAGTGTCGCACAACGATTAATTCCCGCGACAACAGCATTCAGAAATTCATCAAACTCAACGGCAGTCTCGCACCCAACCCGAAAGAGGAACAGTACAGTAAAACAATCCTGCAGAATCTGGACCGATGCCAAACCCTACAAGACGAAAAGATTCAGCTTAGCGAAAAAGCATGCGTTCTACTCGATCGTCAAATCAAAAAGCTTGACTTCAAGATCCGCGATCTCGTAAGCGACGGAATACTGTCTAATGACCCGCCACTCCCATCGCTCTTTGACAATAAGATCCAATATGGCGATCTTCCTGCCGCGTTTTTGCACGAGCATACCTCGAGTGAAACTCCGAGCACATCCTACACACCTCTTAATCCAACATCTGGCAATGCGATTACGCCTCTTGCCGTTGCGCAACGAATCAACCAATCCAGCTCTCGCGCTCCTTCCGCAAACCCTCTAGCCACCCAAACACCAAGCCGTAACTCGGCCCCATCCACACCGACTGCAGCGGCTCTGCATCTCCAGCAGAGACATCGCGAGTCATCCGCCGGCGCCGTCGATAGCAAACGAAGGCGTTTGAATGCGTCTCTCGGCACACTTCCCGCAGCACCTTCAAACCTTCGCCAATCATCCTTGGGCCCAGGAACGCCAAAGGCCGGTACGCCTGCTGCAAGCCGTGCGGGTAGTGCTGGGCCTCGTACGGGTGGCGTGACCAAGAAAGCGGCTACGAAGAAGATTGCACCACATCAGCAAGTCAAGAAGATCAAATCCAGCAGCAATGGCAAGCTAGTGAAACGGTCATCCAGCGTCGGAGTAAGAGTCAAACTCGGCAATAAGCAGTCGCCTTCTGCTGGCGGTGGGGATGAAGAGGATGACGAGTCTATGCTCAGCAGTGCCGACGGTTCTGAGTCTGAAAACGCTAGCGTTTCGCGTCGCCACGCACATGGTCTAAGTCTTGATTCTGACGACGAAATGGAAGATGAAGAAGACGAGGGAGGTGAAGATACTAAGGTATACTGCACTTGCCGAAGTGTTAGCCATGGGGACATGGTAGCTTGTGATAACGATAATTGTCCTTACGAGTGGTTCCACTGGAAGTGTGTCGGGCTGACTAGGGAGCCATTGGGAACATGGTATTGTGTCGAATGCAGACAGACGTTGGGAAAATGACACATATCCCAGCCGGGACAATATTGGACGTGACTGTATGTTACAGATTTTTAACGACTTTTATATATGATATTATTACATCCCGGCAATTCTTGCAATGAAAGTCTTCAGATGTCTGGTTTCAAAAAATACCTGAAGATATAAATACAAATTTATCAAGTATTCGAGCGTATCTAGAAACCCCCCTTAAAATGCACCCTTTTTTCATTGGAAAGAAACTCCGTCGCTATGTGAGGCTAAAGACCACTTTTGCCATAAACAAGAAGAAAATGGCGCTGTTCTGAACAGCATTTAAAACGGTATTCCAAATTTAGAATGTGAACGCTTTCTTAAACCATTCGTCGAAATACTCGCAATTTTCGGGACTCACACTGCCGCCAGGCTGGCACAGTCTAAAAACTGGGCATTGCCCACAGGGTGCCTCAGTCATACCATTGTTCCCTAACCAGGCCTTCTGCTGTGTCTCCAGTGGACGGTCTGTTTTGGATGCCATTGAACGTGCCTCTGCAACAGCATCTGGGCGCCTCATAGATTTGTAATTTTGATAATCATTCAGGGCAATCAGCCTGCCATCAAAGCACATCATACGCAGAAGCTGCTCAATACTGCCTTCGTCTAGTCTGACTGGCGTAATGCCAGTTTTATTCACTTCAGCTGTAATATCCTGGGCCTTTGGATAGTATTGATAATCAGCTGGATAAGGAAAATACGTTTTTTCAATCTCCGTTTTGGTATTTTCGCCGTGGTTGAGCTTTTGTCGCTTGCTGTTATTTCTGGGAGATGGAACCTCGTACCAACTCCTCTTACTGACCCAGTCTTCGATGTATTCCGATAGAACGCCAATGAACTCTGCGTCCAGAACTCCATCGGTGAACCAAGCTCCTCCAGTGACATCCTCGGCCGGTTTGAGGCCAGCAAGCATGTACACCTTTTTGCCCGGTTGTTTGACATTGTGGATCGACTTGATGAAATTTTTTCCCTCCAAAGCTTTGAGAGCCTTGTCTAAACTTGACTTGTGCAGGTCTGTCCGTTTCCCTAGAGCTCGAATCCAGATACCGTTCCGTCCTGTTGAGTGGATGGCATTGTACACCAGTCTTTCGTTGTCGTTAAGACTTTGTATTCTACAGATAACATATGGTTAGACTTTGCTCTCGTTTATTGATAGTATCGCCAACCTACTTTTCAGCATCTTCGCGAGCAATGACCTTCCAGGCCAGGCGATTATCACCATCTTGGTAAACTCGAAAAAGGTTTTGGTCAACCAAGTGCTGGGTGCATTGCAAGAGAATTTCCAAGCTCTTGTTTGGAACTAGGCCTAGGCCTAAGATATCCCGCTGGTATAGCAGCTGGCTGGCCGAGAATTGGTCACGACACTTGGCATAGATTTGCGAGGCTATGTCCTCGACGTTCCCTGCGGCAGCCATGGTGAAGGCGAAAGCGAGATGTTTGTGAGTGGGAAGTTAGTCTTCTCGATCATCCGAGGGCTCTGCAGCGTTTCATGGTAAATTCGCAGAAGGGTGGAGCATCATCCAAAGGTGTCAAGATCCTGCAGCGAGACAAAGACGAAGCACACTGGGATAATTATTTTCTGGTCGAATATTTCTTTTCTTGTTGGAGTCATTCAGCGGAAGCGCGTGCTAAATTCATATTAGCGCGGACAGTGGTGTGGCTGCCTGAGGGCTGAGGCAAACTTCGGTCCCCCGCCCAAGCTGCGGCGGATCTTGTAAAGCTCGAAATTTCCAGAAGCTCCAGCCTCCATCGTCAACGATCTTAAGTGCCGTAGCTTTCCCGGCGCAGCACCACCTTCCCAGTGCATCCCACACAACCCCATCTACAGCATTCTGCCAACACTATCAAGCACTACCTAAAAAATGGCCGACGCTCTGAAGGCCGAGGGCAATAAAGCCTTCTCTGCAAAAGACTATGCTACCGCTATGTAAGTATTTGGATTCCCAGTCCGCAATATACTACCACTTAGGTGCTAACAGACTGTGAAGCAATAAATTTACAGAGGCTATCGCCATCGAGCCGCATAATCATGTTCTGTATTCGAACCGTTCCGCAGTGCACGCCGCCCTCGACGACTATCAGAAGGCCCTCGACGATGCTAACAAAGCTACCGAAATCAAGCCCGACTGGGCAAAGGGCTGGAGCCGAAAGGGAGCCGCTGCTCGTGGCCTAGGCGATTTACGTAAGCTAATTTGTGAATAGTGGTATATTGTGTATGGCTAATATCTACATCTAGTGGCCGCGCATGATGCCTATGAAGAAGCATTGAAATTGGAGCCCAGCAACGATCAGTTTAAGTCTAGCTTCAATGCTGTTAAGCGTGCTATTGATGCCGAGGCCAAAGCCGATGGCTTCCAAGGAGACCCGACTGCTGGACTGGGAGGTATTTTCAACGACCCACAACTCATTCAGAAACTAGCCAGCAACCCCAAGACCTCTTCTTTGCTCGCAGACCACGATTTCATGTCGAAATTGCAACGATTGAAAGAGAACCCAAATAGTATTGGAGAAGAGCTGAGAGATCCTCGATTTCTTCAAGTAATGAGCGTACTTCTCGGCATCGACATGCAATTCGGTGCACCCGGCGCAGCCGGTGGACCTTCAGGAGCCACCGAGGTCGAAGAAGATGTGCCGATGCCTGATGTTCGTCCAAAGCCTGCAGAGACCAAAAAAGAACCGGAACCCGAGCCAGAGCCCGAGCCAGAAGATGAGGAAGCCATTGCTAAGAAAAAGGCCCAGGAAGCTGGTGATGCTGAAAAGAAGATCGGCAACGACTTTTATAAGAAGAAGCAATTTGCAGAGGCTATTGAGCACTATCAAAAAGCATGGGAGCTTAATAAGGATATTACATACCTCAACAACATCGGTGCCGCCAAATTCGAAAGCGGTGATTATAAGGGAACCATCGAGACTTGTGAAGAAGCTGTTCAAGAAGGCCGTGAACTCCGAGCCGATTTCAAGACCATCGCCAAGTGAGTTGCAGGACTTCTCACCTACTTTTGTAGTATTTTACTGACTTGCCATAAGGTCATTTGCCCGCATCGGATCAGCGTATGAGAAGTTGGGTGATTTCTCTCAAGCAATCGAATATTACAACCGGTCTCTTACCGAACACCGTACTGCGGACGTTCTAACTAAGCTTCGTGCTGCTGAGAAGGCCAAATTGAGCACGGAGAAGAACGCCTATGTGAACCCCGAAGAAGCTGAAAAGGCTCGTGAATTGGGCCAGAAGAAGTTCCAGGAGGCTGACTGGCCAGCTGCTGTTGATGCGTTCACCGAAATGACAAAACGAGCACCCGAAGATCCTCGTGGGTTTTCTAATCGTGCTGCTGCGCTGATCAAGCTCATGGCATTCCCCCAGGCTGTGCAAGACTGTGACGAAGCCACGAAACGCGACCCCAGTTTCATTCGGGCTTACATTCGCAAAGCCCAGGCTCTCCTTGCCATGAAGGAGTACAACAAAGCCCTTGATGCTCTCACAGGAGCATCCGAGCACGACACCACCGGCAAGAACGCGAGGGAAATTGAGCAACAGCAGCAGAAGGTCCTGGAAGCCCAATTCAGTGCTCGCGCTGGTGAGACTGAGGCTGAAACAGCGGAACGAATCCAAAATGACCCCGAGGTAAGCCGTGATGTTTGCCGTGACGATTTTGATGGAGCTATTATGCAATTGAGACTAATGAATTATTCTGGTGTAGATCATGTCTATCCTCCAAGATCCCGTTATGCAGAGCATCCTTCAACAAGCCAAGGGAGACCCGGCCGCTTTACAAGAGCACATGAAGAACGCCCAAGTGCGCAGCCAGATTCAAAAGCTTGTAGCAGCTGGTGTCATTCGCATGGGACGGTAGATGGGTAGTGAAGTGACGAAGCAATGGCATTAATTAAGGCTAACAAAATCTTTTCTAATGACGACTCTATGATCGAATATGGAACAGCTTGTATCATTCTAGTAAAAATTGATCCCTGTTTGTCATCGGTTGTGAAATAATAATTTCTTGAGTAATATGATATTCGATTTGACACGGAATCCAACTATCGAGCTTTTGCAGATACCGATTAAGTCGGTGATGAACGGCCATTTATGTTGGCATGCATCAATAGTAACAAGTTGAATATTTAGAAAAGTAGCAAAGAAACCTCATCAGTTGCCTGCATGCAATAGTGTTTTTCAACTTGCTCTCTTGGACCAAATCGACCACCTTGCTTAACCCAATAGAAGTTACTTACGAACTGATACCGACTTACGACTATCGCCTGCTTTATGGTAACGATGAACCAAGGTACGCTGTGGACCAGCTCGGCAGAAGCCGCCCTGTACCACAAATAGCGAAAAAACCAATTTTTGAATTTCTGAAAGAAACAAAAAGAAAAGAAAAGAGTCGTATTTTTGTTATTAGCATTCCTGCTCGTAGGATCATTTTAGCTCACGTACTTTCGCCGCCAACGTGTGTGTTTTTGTCTGCGCTAGATCCAACCAGCATACGCCGTTCATTGGATGGGCAAGGCTAAAAATTCTTCTTTTGTGTTGAATTGAGTTGAATGCAACATCAAAACACGTAGGCGCACATCCTTGCTTTGCGCAAAAATGTGACTTGTGATTGAAGTGTCAGCAAGGCCGGCCATGTCAAACTATATTGATAGGCCTCTTTTTGGGTGTATAACAATTGGTATAAAATATCTGTTGCCAGCGAAGACAACGTAGTAGTAATACTTGTGAAACTGCTTCGACTCGTATCACACTCCAGTCTTGGCGGTCGTACGAGATGTGTCAAATTGTCAATCGATCAATCGATGTTTGATAAGTGTGCGCGGTCTATATGAAGCCTGGCATATATTAACAGGGGATGCAAGGCATCCGTTGATGCATATTATTTGTTCAACATTGGCTGCGTCGGATCGAATCATGCAGCGTCTCGATCGAGCATGTGCTTAGACCTCGCTAGATAATAATGCTGATATAGCCAAATCCCGGAAGTTTCGGGATCAAGGTATCAATTATTATTTATTCTTCTGTAGTACGTGTTGCCTATCAAAGGCTGCTGAACAGCCGTTCGGTAGTGCAAGTTTAGCCTTCTGTCAGTCTGACTGTGTGCGTACTAGTTTGCTGAAGAAGGAAATGACTGTCATAATACTGTTTTTGTTATGACTTGTTTAGTTATTATTGACCGTTGAATGCAATAGCGAGCGTATTAATAGAGATAGCCCACATTAATATTATCAACGACATGAATTATATTGCTATCCAGTTCTACATGTCTAACTCTACAATTTAGGGGTCCTTAGTGTCCAATCAGCAATATGGCTGATCCAAAGCCGAGTGTTTCAAGAATTGTTTCCTATCAATTCTGGCACTGGCTGCCATGGCTGGTGATATGGCTGCGGCCGAGTCAGGGGTAACTTTTGCCGGTCGAGACCTAAAGGCAACTAAATGGAACGTGCGTTCTGGCACACTGACATAATAGCAAGCTGGTATGATCACGATAATATGCCGTGGCTCCTGGCCTTTGATATAGCATTCGGCTTATCTTGGGCATAAATTGCAACGGCCAACGTGATCGGTAGCCGGGATCGTGCATGCGAGGCGAATCATGCCCTTTACACACGAAGAGACAATTCCATTCACAGACATGCATACGGGGCAGTTAACTGTCGCCACTGGGGAGACAGGCTAGACGCTCAGACTAGCCAGATTGGCAAGATTCTGAAACAGAACACTGCACCGGGCCAGCACGACGACAAGTCCCGACAATTCGATCTTGATTCTTGATCAACCAGGAGGCGCGACCGCCGGGATGGCTCGTGGGCTGTTCCTAGTGTGCCGCGCTGCCTTGTCCGGCCCTTGCATGGTTGGGCACGTCCCCGGCTCTCCACAGAGGCCACTCGGGAGAAAGGATAATGGTATTATTGTATGATTATTGTTAATTATTGCTCCCGTTAGCTAGGTTGTTGGCGAATAGCGAGCTACCTCAGCCTACTTGCGGAGTACGTAGCACAGCCGCTCGTATGAACCACTTAGAAGTTAGGTGCCGGTGCACTCGGTACGATAATCATCTTAAATATGTCAGCGACAGTGCACCTGTTGGCTGAAGCCCTTGATTCGGAAGTGATGCCGGGCTACAGCCCCCTTTTCTTCTTTTCTCTAGACGCGGTCAGAGCGGTAGACTAAGAGAGTCAATCACCTGTCAGGCAGCCGTCTAGACGGCAATCAAATGACAGATCATAAAAGATCACGATGGATGCAACAGTTGTTCAATTATTGGAGAAACAGGTATGATAATGAGTTGGAATCCAGTCCGCATCAAGTAAAAGAAGGAGCAGAAGAAGAAGAAGATGATGAGCGCTGCCAAGCCTGGAGAGCGGAAGGAGGAAGGAGTGGGGGACCGTCATGCTCCTGCTCCGGCGATCCCCAGCCTGCGCTTGCTCTTTCTTGTTCGCGGCTCACGTTCTCGTCCATCCTCCCACTACTCCTACGAGCCTGCGCCGTGGTAGTACGGATCGATATCCATACGAGATGTCCTGCTAGAGTCCTAGAATCCTACATCTCCTCCTTATCCTCTCAGGGCCGTCGGGGATCGGATCACCCCCGTCACCTTCAGCCGTGCCTAGCCCAGCCGCCAAATTTCCCCTCCCAACGAACAAATAAGACGCCTGTTATTATTACGGGCCTTGGCCCTAGTGTGGCCCGTTGATAACTTGTGATACCGAGCCCGTACAGCGATCCCTTTGTTCAATGCTGCTTATTTCGACTATTATTGCATGGGAGCATTGAGCCTTTACGGGACAGTGGCACACTCTCATGCAGGGCCAATGGGCTGGCCATGGCCAGACACCCTTGCGGATGACATCTCAGTCTTCCTGCAGCCCAGTAAATATCCAGCATGCTGTGAAGCACAGCGCCACAGTGAACTGACCGTGCTAGTGGCAGGCCTAAGGGGCCGCGCTCCAACTCTTCGACTACCTCTGCCAATCAATCCGCACTCGTACAATGTCACCGGCGATGCCTAATTTGACCAGCTCTCCTTTTATTTGGTCCCCCTCGCTCTGCCTACTCTCAGAAGGGCCAAAAAGTAACCCAATCTGCAGACGAGCAAAAGCGTTTGAAGAAAAAAGAAGAAAAAAAAAAAACTGCCGAATGATAGAGAGGATTGAACGAGAAAAAAATAAGTGAACCTGCTTGGTGGGTACCTCTCTACTACGTCTCTAGTTCTAGTTTCTACCGTCCTGACCCCTTAGTCTTTTAGTACCACCTATCGGCACGAACCTATCTGCCAATGTGGTGCTAGACTGATTTACTTTAGATTGTTATTATCCACTTGGGCTCGGAAAGCTCCAATTCAAGCAACACACAGGCTCTCATACGCCATACGGGCTCCATTGACAATCCGAACTCTTGACCCACTGTATCACCGATTCCTGCGTCCGCTAATACGTACTCGAAAGCTTGGATGACTGCGTCTAGTTCTGTTTTTTGCTCCTTAGCGCTTTTAGCTCAGTCTTTTTAAGATGCGTGGGGTGGAGCTTTACTATCGTGGAGCCCATTTCCACTCCCCCGGCACCGCAATATTAATGCGTGCTAACGTCGCGTCTTCTCTCTTTCAGGGAAAAGGGCCAAGTTCGACTTTGTTGGCCCGAGCATAGGTCGATCGTTTCTCTTCTTTCGCGAGTACCGCGTACTCTGTAAATTGCCTCTGGACTAAATTCACCACGAACTTCTGCTCCGTACATCACGGTCATCACCTAAGCGCCGCCTTATGACTCAGACGTATTACAAGTGGAACACATCTTGAGCTTCGGGGCTGGTATCACAGAAGCTCTGGTCGATTAGGTAAGATTACTGAGAGAAAATTGCACAGTAACCTTTGAGAATTGCGCCTATACACCGGAATCATCCCGAAGATGGCAAACTTTAGAGCAATAAGACACCTGTTAGAAAGTGCCACTGGGCTAATATCTATATTCTATTCAGTCATTCACTATAGAACTCGAATTTCGCTGGCCGGATTTTGACTTTTTCTTCTCTCGATTCGAGATTTCTTTCGCTTCCCAAGTCACCAGCCTGGACTGTTCGCTGGAACTTGCTGCAAGGCCTTCCCTGTATGATCTCCGAATTCAGGCCGGCCCTGCGATTCGTGACCCGAAGCCACACCTGCAACCTCCTTGAAACCGGTCTTAGATATGCTGCTATTATAATCACTGGAGGGAAGTAAACGTTGAAAGCTCCTGTTCGATGGATACAGAAGCGTTTCCGGTGCCTTCTCCGGCGCCCTTTAGGACGCCTTCGAGAAGCGTTTCCCGTCATCGAAGGAATTCTTCTCTAGGTCTTTCGTCCTCACCACCATCGCTACCCTTACCGCATCTCCCTCTCAATAATGATGGCAATGAAAGTGGCCTGGATGCTGCCAACGATGACACTATCTCGCCTCTTGATCCCCGTCGATTCACTCCGACACTCCATGCGAATTTGGTCTCTGAAATTCTTTCCTTAAGGAGAGAGCTTGAATGCAAAGGCAAAGACATCGATAAGTTGGAGGCAAGTCTGGATGATGCTCGGACCGAAAATGAATCCATCAGCCAGAGTCTCGCGTCTCATGTCAGAGACAATCGGTCGCTGAAGAAACAAATGAAGCTTCTGGAGGGTGGCACTCTCTCTGCAATGGGCGATATTGCTAAGGAACGCGATGAGGCTATGGAAAACACTAGCGAGATGCGAAAAAGGCTAGAACAAGCTCAAAAGAAAATCAAAAGCCAAGAAGATGATGTAGACCGAACTCAAATGCTTTGGGATCGCGATCGGCAGACATGGGATAACGAGAGGAGGACTTGGGAGCGAAGAGTGCATGTGGCTGAAAACAGGTTAAAAGTAATTCTGAACGAGGTCGCTGCCGCGCAGGCGGCCGACGAATCCCGCAAGGAGGGCGAGAGCGAGAATGACACGGGAAATAACATGGATAATTCAAGTGTTCGATCAGCCAGCGCCTTCGGAAAGCGGCGAACCAGCACGACTAGTGTTGGCAGTGAATATGATGCTGAGCCAATCAGCAGCGGCCGGTTTTCTTCTATGAGTTTTGCCAATGGGCATGGCTTAAAGGGCACTGGTCTTAATCTAGCTGATGAGTTGGCTTTTGATGAGGAAGCGGAAGAAGAGTACATGGATAATGAGTTATTTGACGAGCGACCTACTTCTGTTGCGTCTCAAGTTTCGTACACGATGGCTACAAAAGCACGCAAAATTCTTGGTTTATCGATGAATGGTAATGCTGACCATCTGCTTGCCTATACCCAAGAAGCACATCAATTATCAGAATCGGGGGTTGATCATACTGAACTCACGCCAAAATTCGAGTATCGAGATGTGGGAGTCCAATATACGCCTCCGCCTTCGCCTCCTTTACACCCAGGCGGCCCTGGTGCTGACCTCGAAAATATCGAGGAAATCTCATTACCCACGCCGCCTGCATTGCCTCAAATGAAGGACTCAGCTATAGAAACAGTTTCGGTGGAGATGGCATCTGCTTCTTGTCAGACTGTCGATCTACCCAGTCCCCCTCGAAGCCCGAAATCGGATGTGGAGGAAGTACCTGAGCCTGTACAAGCTGCGATGGTTTCCACGTCCACTCAGACAGAGACAACTGCAGAGGAAAAGGAAATAACCATCCAAGTAACAAGTGAACCAAACCTCTCCAGTCCTTCGACTCCTGCTGTGCCCATGATAGCTATCATCCCACCTGGATCGGAACCTACCTCACCAAGGAATAGTGTTGTTTTGCCCCCACACACGAAGAGCATCTCATGTCAAACAGATAATGATCTGGCTCAAAACGTGAGATCTGCCTCCATGCAAACGGAAGAAATTAGGGTTGATCAGCGTTTGCTCAAGCTTCCTGCTAGCCTCCTTCCGTCGGCAATTATTGATCAACCTGCGAATAGAGTCGAGAGTGATGACAATTCCATGCCTTTCATTGTCCCCCCTCCTCGCTCTCCTTATCGAAAGCCAGCGAAGGCGCCAGCAACAGAGTCGGTGGACAAAAATAATAAGGGCAAGCAGCAAGATCTCGTCCAGGCATATCCAGGGAACAACGACAATGGGCCTCTCGCAGAAGACGACGTTTCTTATATACGGCGACCGTTCCGATCAAGTAGCTTGTTTGCAGGATTCGAAAATATGAGCGATGACGAGAAAACAGAGCCTTTACCTGAATTGCCTGATGTTTTCAGCGACGATGAATTATATAGCCGTCCCACGGCTGCGTACACTTTACGGTCCGGCAGGATGGTCAGCCGTCATCGCTTAGAGAGCGAACCTCTTGAGGAGCAGGATGAGATTGACGTTGATATCGATCTGCCTTCTACTTTACAGAAGAACAATAACTCTCTTAAGAAATCTAAATTCGTCCCTAAACCGGCATCTGGATCAAAACAACCTGACATTCGACGAACAACGCTGATATCTAATGGCGCTGTTGCACATCAGAGAACTCGACCACGAAGCCCAAGCGAGCCCAGCATAGACAGTGTTTCTACTGGTGCCGCTAGGCCTCCTCCATTCCCTGTCCCTGTGCGACTCAGTTCAAGAAACGTGGCAACTAGCTCTAATGATGGCGGTCAGAGCCCGACCCCTTACGGCAATGGAAGCTATGCATCTGGGCGAAAGGCGAGACGTATCACAAGACAACCCACACTACGCAAGGTCCGATCTGCCACGGCTGTTCAGAAAGCTCAAGACCGAGCTCGAAGTCGTTCGCCCCCTTCAATATCTACGCCGGCAATGTCAAGTTCTTCATATGCCCCAGATAGCCCTCAGTTGCCCCCTCCGCTACCAATTGATGAAATGCCTCTGCCTAGGGCTAAGCGGGCCCCAAGAAGAATTCCATCCAACCGGCCCCCTTCATCATCGTATTCGCACACAATTGAGGAACCTACATCGGATTATCTACAGCCAACAAGCGTTGTCGATGCCATCGCACAAACTATGGTAGGCGAATGGATGTTCAAGTATGTTCGCCGACGAAAGTCTTTTGGCATGTCAGATACCAAGGAGACATGGGAGCTTGGCAAGAACTCGACCGATGAAGTCTCAGCCAACATTACGAGTACTGGGGTCCGTCATAAACGGTGGGTATGGCTGGCCCCATATGAGCGGGCTGTGATGTGGAGTAGCAAGCAACCAACAAGTGGTCCTGCTCTTCTGGGCAAAAGCGGGCGCAAGCGTGAGTACTCCTTAAGGTATAATTATGTTTTATTTTGATGTTAACCTATGAAATAGTCACCATCCAGTCTGTTTTAGATGTCAAGGATGATACGCCGCTTCCCAAGGGATCAACCACTCAGGGCCAATTTAACAGGTCGATCCTTATTCTTACACCTCAACGCGCTCTAAAATTCACTGCCTTGACTCTAGAACGCCACTATGTATGGCTGACAGCGCTATCCTTTTTAAGCCACTCTCCTATGGGTGTTAACGATCTGGCTGCATTACCCCCTGTTCCCCAGGAAGAATACACGGCACGGCCTCCAACAGCCAGCTTGCGTCGTAACCATATACGCGACTCTATCAGAGTAGCCAAAGGCAAACCTCGACCCCAACCAAGCAAGAAATCATTCACCGGGAATGTAATGCCAATGCCCGAATATCCTAGCGGCGGATTCGATCTAGATCCTATAATGGATGCAGCCGACCCTCCATCTATACCTCGATACGCAGGCCATACTCGCAAACGTAGCAACACTGCACCCAGAGCTCCTCCCAGCGCATTTCGCAGCTTTTCCAGTCACGCCACCTTGCCATCCAATTATAGTGCAACAACGGCCAACTCATCTGATATCTACGCACCGTCATCGTTTGGCGGCCCAGGGTTGATGAGTGCTCAAAGTAGCATCAGCCGACGGACTTCAGAAGCAAGCGGACCTTCTAGCATCGCGCCCAGTAATCTTTTTGATGCTGTCGGCACAATACGCATGGAAGCTTTCATTGACCGAGTGGATGGTCCCCGAATCCGCAACCAGCGCAATCGAGCCCCTCGCAAACGCGAGCCACCCAGTCAGTTGGGGCCAGGACACGATCTTGACTTTACACGATCTGAGGATGGCGGTGATATCTACTATCGGAACGATGACCTATTCCGTGGGTTCTAAAGCAGCCACGGTGTTCCTATTTATCCCATTCTATTTTGTATCATAGTTTGTGCCAGGTGGCCACAGCAGCGTTTGAACACGAAAAGCAGTGTCCTTCCTTTTACCCTCGTCTTCATTCCCTTTTTCTGTCCTTAGCAAGTCTCTAGATAGCGGCTTCGTCATAGCTGGCATACAGGTGCGAGGAGTACTGAACAGTGCTGGCTTCTTTTTCTTTGCTTTCCTTCTTTTCTGTCAGTCTTTATGATACCATTCAAATTTGCCGGCACGGGTCTAGAATCTTTGGCGTGGCTTTGTATGTCTATGTATTCACGTTACTAGAGCTAGTGTGTATGAACTATGAGGAGACTGCTTGCATTAGTAATCGAAGCTTGCGTAAACCGCGGGTGCCTTGCAAACGCCTGAGGCAGTGTTCTATGCCAGAGCATCATTAGCGGCTGCTCCCCGCCTTCCGATTAGGAAGGTGCTTGATTGGGCCAGCCACTAATCCGACCTCAGCTTCTGATTCGTAGGTGGCGTTTAACTGTGAATCCCTTCACGCATATAAAACTACACCTCTAAAACCCTCAAGAAACAAGTAGAAAACATCACTTGATGCATGTGAGGTTAATTTCTCACTCCAGAAGAGAAAGACAACTCACACCCAAAATGCCATCTAAAAACATCACAATATCAGTCCTCCCCGCCACGGAGGAAGACTACCTCGCTCTCGCCCAGGTCGAATCCCAGGCCTTTAGCGATCCCGATGACACTTCTTCAGACGTACCATCCACAATAGGCGGAGTCATGTTCGGCCCTCCCAGTGCGGAAGGCCAAGCCGCCCGCGCCAAAGATCTGGCAAAGCTCGTGCGTACCGTGCCAGGAATGCGCCTGTTCAAGGCTGTTGCTCATGACCCCGACGCAGCCTGCGACAATTACACCAAGACGATAGGCATTGGTGGTTGGATATATTACACCGATCCACACCCTACTGAAGATCCCTGGGAAGACAAGCCGTGGGAGGGAGCCCGGGACCCGCGGGCTTGTAATGATTATTTCGGTGAATTTTCAAGGAGGAAAACGAGAATTATGGGTGGGAAGAGGTTTGCATGTAAGTTTCTTTTTTATGTTTCCTTTTTTTGGTCTGTTCGTCTACATATATTTGATAGCCACTAGCTATTCATTACTTCATCTCTAATAGCTTGCCTAGATTTGCAAGTCCTTGCCATACTCCCTGACTATCAGGGCCTTGGCGCCGGCAAAGCACTGCTTCGTCAGGGTCTAGAAGAGGCTGCAAAATTGGATTTACATGAAGCTTATCTTGAAGCGTCAATAGCGGGACGGCCATTGTACAGGAAGTTTGGATGGGAAGATGTCGATGTCCAGGTGGTAGATTTGAGCAAATACGGGGCAAAGGGAACAGTGACAAACTTTTGCATGTATAGAAAGCAGCAAGGTACTGAGATATATAATTAGTAATACGCAGAAGGAAGACGATGTTGATAAATCTAGTTATTTAGAATTTAAACTCGAGTTTTGGCTATTAAGAAATACTCTATCTATCAATCACCTACAATGATACCTAGGTTCGGAAATTTATCTATTACCAGAACTGCAAACATAGTTCACCGTTTTGCAGCCTCAGAGAAACTGATTACGCCCATTTTCCAAGGAGAGCCATGATACCGGTACCCAACAACGTGCAAATTATCATGAACCCCAGACGACGACGGTCGTTTGTCCGGCAAGGGTCGAACAAGAAGTCGCGTGCTAATAGCTCAACCAAACTCGTGTAGATCAAGATGCCAGCAGAGATAGAGTCGAAAACACCAGACACGATATTGGCCGTCATTGACTCCGGATTGTAGGTATTGTGCACACCCAGGCCGATGGCGATGGCGATAGGGTGGTCAGTCCATAAGCAAGGCACAGAAACCAGGGCAACCAGCTGTTGCGCTTGAAAGGGATCGCCGACATCCTAGCGCCAATACCCAGACCCTCAAAGCTCTGGTGGAAGACTAGCACAGGGTATAGGGTCTTGAACTCGTCGCCTGCAACACCGAGATTCAGCCCGATGATGACGGAGTGGAACATAACACCAAACTCGAGAATTAGGAAAGCCGCAATCTGCTGACGGAAGGATTTTTCGGCAGTGAGTGAGTCTTGATCACTCTCTTCAGCATAATTCAGTTTCCCTGAAAGCGACTGGGGCAGATCCTTCGTTGGTTGGTCGACAGGGTGGTCGTGCTCGCTAACAATCGTCGTCCGTTCATCGCCCCTGGTCACCCCATATTTAGATTCAACGTAGAGTTCCGCACCAAAATCCATGAGGAAAATGACGGTAATAGAAGCAAGGACAATTGCCGGCGGCCATGAGTATTGGGACCAGTTTCCGGTCATACCCACACAGGATGCTGGGCCGATCTCTTGGTATGCAGGGTCGAGCAAGTGAACAAACGCAGTGGCCAAGATGACACCAGTACCAAAATAGCGTGCAAAGAGGTATACATAGACAGGAACCTTCATACGAGGTACACGGCTCGCCACGACTGGGAAGAAGGTTGCCAGCGTAGAGCAGATCAGGATAACGAAAACCGAAGAGATGCGAGCTCCCATATGCCCGTTATACTCGTTGCCTCCGGCATTGATATAACAGATGATCTCTGCTGGGTCGGCAGTAGTGAGATTAACACTATTAGGGTCGAAGGTGTCGGAACTCGCCATAATGGATTCAGTGTCGACGAAGAAAGGTCGAGAAGGATGATCGGGTTCTGAGGCACACGTCTACTGATAAGTATGCGAAGAGAGAGGGACAAATCAAGAGAGGAAGAGCTTCCATCTAGGTAGCTGGCTATTTATGATTATTTCAGCCTACAAAGAAGAGCAAGAAAATTTTCACCTGTAACTGGTTGGCTGAGGACCTTGCGACCTGGCTGACCTATTCAACCATGTCCACTTTGCAACATCTTGCACCAACCACGACACTGATCCGTGGGGTACTCGGCTAAAACCAAGAGATATAGGGTAGTATACGCTTAGCCCAAGGTCTAAAGGGCCGGTGAGATCGAATAAAGGCAGAACCTTAGGGGTAGAGGCACGTTGATAGGTTTCAGCTACAAAACACCAGAGTCAGCATGACTAGCCGGAGTTAAACCAAGTTCGCGTGGCGTGGGATGCAACTAGACTTCATCCATCGAATGAGACGTCTGAATACGTTCTTAGGTTTGCTCACAAGGTGCTCTGGACGAGATTGCTTTACCCACGCTGGCTGGGGACCTTGGGGGAAAAGCACGACTCCGGCAAGCGAGGCCAGACGATTGGGGGATGAGACCATAGCCACGCAATTGGCATCTGTCAAAAGATTGCGATCATCTTTCTTACGGATCCGGGATCTTGTTTCCCATTCGACAAGGTCGCCTTGCCTGGAAGAGAGATCCGTGAGGTATGATTGCCCTGGAAAAGACATTGAATTCAGAGAATATGATAATAGCAGTGTATTTGTACAAAAAGAGAATAAATCTATACCCCATTTGTCATCTCCTGCAAATTTCTAGTCGGCAACTAGTCAAGTGGCATTGCTTGTCTAGTCGTTGAACGCGAGAGGGCGCGAGCGTGCTCTTTCGTAATTTGATAGCCCCATCGCCACCTGTTCCCTTGCTCACGGCCCACCACCAGGCGACAATAACTTGATAATAATATAAATTATAGCTTAGCAGCTTCCTTGACTTCGCCAATCTTCAATTTCGGCGAGTACTTGGCGAGCACAGACTTGTTGTGGTACTGAGCCAGTGTTAGACCTTCCACCCCAAGAAAGCTAGCAACACGATTGAAATAACAGGGAAAAGACGTACCTTCCAGAACTGCTTCGACGCATCCTTGCCGGCCACGCGCTTCAAGATCTTACTGCCGCCGGGGTGCTCGTCGACAAAGTTGGTCACGTCGTAGACGCCACTGTCGATGATGATGTAGAGGCCGTTGTCGGCAGAGTTGTGGCTGGCCACATCGGCGGGAGAGAATTGCTTAGACATGGCGACAGTATACACTCCTATATGGGTCGAGGATATAGATAGCGAGGAACGCGTGCAGGGTATTTTTATAGGTGATCATACAAAATGAAATCAGTCGATGGAAATGTCGGGGCACGCGGGGAGACGTTCTTAGCCCACAGCCGAACCTCGGTCCAGTCCACACCCGAGTAATCCCAATCAGGCGCACGCTGATTGGCTACAGCATACCTTGATAAGACTGCTCTACAATCTTCAATATCAATTGATACCTTCAAGAATATTGGTTTCATACAAATAATACATCTTGCTAAATCTTGCTTCTCTGCCCAGCGGCCCCTTCGCCCTTGGGAACCTTCCTGTCCAGACCCAATGTCTCTAGATCCTTCTTCTTATGATAATGCGGCGCCACTTCGACTAGCCACTCTGCTTGTAATGGCATATTGCTTCGCATGTACTCCTTACTCGTCAGAACTAGTTCAAAGTAGATGACCCACTTGGGATTGACTTCGAACAATGTGCTGGAAGGATGCAAATAGACCGTCTGGTTATTCTTGACCGTCCGGTAGCTGTCGCCACCGCGCTGAAGCCGCGCTGCATTCGGGAAGAAGCCAGCCGTGATGGCTTTCTGGATGGGAACAATGTTGTTCGCTCCAGAGGAGGTGACAGTGACCTCCACACGATCACAAAGCTTGGCGAGTTGATCTCGGACATCGCGGGCTCTCGTGAGACTTCGCTGCTGGAGAAAGTTTTCTCGCGCCCACACGTAGCTGAAATCAGAATCAACCCACTGATTCCAGATGTTTAGCAGGCTCAGATGGTCGCCTCCTTCCTTGATAGTGAATCGCGCTCGGGCACTGTCTGCATGGATCTTCTTGTCCTTGGGTCGATAAAACAGAGCACTGGCCTCACCAAGCATGGCGATGATGGAAAGGACCTCCTCCACGCAGCCGTATTTGTCTGCAGCCAGAATAGACTTGGAAAGCATTGGATCAGTGGGGAACTCCGCCATCTGTCTTCCAATCTTAGTGAGTTCGCCTCGGTCATTCAACGCACCTAGTGCGTACAGCTGTTCCAACGCCCGAATGATGGTTTCGGCCGGTGGAGGGTCCATAAAGTCGAAGTCGAGCAGCTGATCAATGCCCAGTGACTTCAACATGAGAATCACGCCGCTCAAATTTGTACGCTGTATTTCCGGAGTGGTGTTTTCCTCCAACTCATTGTGATAAGCCCATTTCGTATATAATCGGAAGCACTTTCCAGGACCAACACGTCCAGCACGTCCGGCTCGTTGTCCAGCAGAAGCTCGCGAGCAGGGAGTGACAACCAGGCTCTCCATCCCAGTCTGAGGGTTGAAAACATTTTCCTTGACAAACCCAGGGTCAATCACATACACAATACCGTCGATGGTTAAACTTGTTTCAGCAATGTTGGTAGCCAATACAACTTTTCTTGCCCCCGGCGGCGTGGGTTCGAAAATCTTCGTCTGCAACTCAGACGGCAAATTTGCATAAATCGGGGCAATAATCATTTCTGGGATTTTTCCACCCAGCTTCCGCGCCGTTTCCTGAAGACTTTGTTCCGCAGCTTCAATTTCCTCCTGGCCTGTCAAGAATACCAAGATATCACCAGATCCTTGGGTAATGTGAATCTGGAATACAGTCGTGATAGCTGCAGCTAGGTAGTTGGCCTCTGGCTGGGACGTGTAATGGATGTCAACTGGATATCGGCGACCAGGGATGTTAAAAATGGGAGCATTATCAAAGTATTTCTGAAATTTTTGAGCATCCATGGTTGCAGAAGAAATCAGAAGCTTCAAGTCCGGCCGTGCTTTGGCAATATCTTTTAGTAATCCACAAGCAATATCAGTAGGCACCGTTCGCTCGTGCGCCTCATCAATCATCAGCGCCGAGTAAGCACCCAAATCAGGCTCCGTTAGTAGCTCTCGCAAGAGCATACCATCCGTCATGTACTTGAGAACGGTTTTGTCGCTAGTATTATCTTCAAATCGAATTGCATAGCCAACTTCATTTCCTATTTTCACACCCATCTCCTCTGCTACTCGAGCGGCAACACTCATCGCAGCCACTCGTCGAGGTTGGGTACACCCGATTTTCATTCCATCCTTCGTATATCCTGCTTCATGTAGATATTGAGGGATCTGTGTTGTTTTGCCAGAACCAGTCTCTCCAACAATAATAAGCACTTGATGATCGTGCACCGCTTGAATAATTTCATCTCGAAATTGATATATAGGAAGGCTTTTTCGGGTTTCCTCTATCGAAGCAGCCTTCTTCTCTGCCGCATCTAACTGCTGTTGCAGCATGCGTTGTTCTTTGGTCATGAAGTTCCCATCCCCTTCCAACTTGGAGTCCATTATAAAGTTGATTTTCTGTGCATCATCAAAAACATAGTCATAATCACCTTCGTCCACGTACTCGGCCCTGGAAATTTGCGCTTTCGCTTTCGCTGTCTGCTCACGCTCCCACTCCTCTTGTTCCGTAACAAACCGTTCTTGACCTTGCTCGTCGCGGTCGACGTATCGCTTATAGAGAGCTTCTTCCTTCTTCTTTCGATCGATCTTCCCTTTTTCTGTAATATAATCCTCCGGCATCATATAGCCGTCGCGATGGTCGTCAATGCGCAGTCGTTCTTCTGCCAGTCGAAGTACTTCCCGATTTCTTGCAAATTCCTCCTTCTCCCGACGGCTGAGATTGGGGTTCTCACGGAGCTCAGCAGCTTCTTCAGCGACCTGTCGTCGTAAAAGTGCAAGCCGCTCTGTCTCTCGCTTTTTCAAATATTCTTGCCTGGATCGCATCCTCAAATCCGGCATGGCTGCACTCCTTGCTTGAGCATCATCAGCCAAGGCACGGCGGCTTTGGTCACCAGCACGTCGAGTACGATCCTCGACCACCTTTTTCGACTTTGAATCCTCCTTCTCGGCGAGACGTTTGGCAAACTCATCACGTTCTTTCAAGTCGCGCAAGCGCGCCTTTTCGGCCCTGGCGTCATCGTCTAGATCAGCAGATGCAGTTGAACGAGGCGATGCAGATCCTTCTGCCAATCGAGTGCGTCGCGATGGCGATTCTTCGAATTCATAACCCTCTGCTTCCTCGCCATCATATTCACCATCAGGTATGTTCTCGTCGCCCCAGCGATCATTGAAGTCGTCGGCATCTCGCTTGCGGAGTTTTCGCGAACGGCGATTTCGGTCGCGGCTATCGGGGTCTCGACTCCTGCTTCTCTTTCTACTGCGATCGTCCCTGTACGAGTTGTCATCGTCGTCCCAACGATTGCGGGAGGAGTTCTTGTGATCTTGGGATCTGTCTTTCCCTTTGCGCTTACGTCGGTCTTGTTCCACGTTCGTTGGCCCCAATGAGATATCTGGCTGGTGCCCATCGTCCATTTCTACCAGGTGGTATTTCTTTTTCGAAGACGAGTTTTTGTCTGACCGTTTAGAAGGTCCTGTAGGTTCTCGAGCATGCCCGCCGGAGCCCAGTCGCCCGTAAAGGTCTGCGCAAAACGAGTCGATCTCATTGTCACCTAGCTCGAGAAAGGTTCCTAGCTTGTCGCGTAATGAACTGGCTGATTTTGCATCGCCCGCAGTGGCGAGGACAAAATCCACGACCGTAGGCTCCGATGCGCCTGTTAGACGAAGAAGAGAATCGGAGACGAAAGTGCGAGTATCCATGGCTGCGGATATTTTTGGACTTTCGCTATCCTGGGTCTTGAGGGTTGTTCGAGGCTCGGCAACAGGTCTTGGTAAGGCTTAGCCCATAAGCCTAGTCCGTTTCGTCTTCTCGCGTATTTGCAAGCTACAAATCCATGGATCAATGGAGGATGTAGCTATGCGTCCTAAAGCGAGGTGGGCAAAGGTGAGGTTTCTTATCGATGAGCACGCGCCAAGACATACTGAGCTTCCCGCCTCGCCACTCCATATTGGCTCTAGCGTCTCTGAGAATACAGCCAATTTTTTTAAATATAAATTAATTCACATGATTAATTTAAAAATCAATTAAAATAGCGACATAGTTCTAAATCTTCTCTATTTGTTCCAAGCGGAGGAAAATGAAGAAGGAAAGGAAGAAAGTAAGTCGCTTTAATAATATGTTGGACTCCAGACTAACTTGTCATAGGCATTTTAATATTGGTTCGCGCAGGAGCGCTTTACTTTCAATACAGATGTAGAGAGACCTACCATGATTTTATGGTATAATTGACTGTAATTCTGATGTTTTCTAAGCAAGTTTTCACATGTATGGGCTGTACTGTCAGTGATAAATGATAGCCACTAGCACCTTAGCACTTTAAAGTCCAGTAGATTTTAATATGATAAGAGGAGCTATGTTTTTATATTTTCCCTTTACCTAATGATAGAACTACTTCTTGCTACTAACTTGACATTCCATTTGTCGTTTCTTCCGATTATCTTCCGATTTCTTGAACAGATAATGTGGTGTGTAAGTACCGATATGCTTGATACAGCACCCGCATTCTGAAGTACAATGACCATATAGCTTGACTTCCTTTTTCCTTAAAAGGAAACTAGAAGTAGTGGGAAATACCTTTAAAGGTTTTTCGCAACATCCACATTCTCGACTACAGCAGCCACCACTTCGAGCACAGGCGTCTTGGTGCTTGAGCCAGATGTATGGTTTGTCACGCCGAGGAATGAACGAATACTGGCATTTTCGAGCCATCATCACATCTCTATGATAGGTATGATTTTTTTTGGTTGAAAATAGCGTATAAATTGCTTGCTGATGAAATTGTTCCAGGCGTTGTACCTCAGCTAATTTCTCGTCGATATCGCAAAGTTCATAAAAATATCCAATTTTCCACTGCTCATCACATTCTTGGTATCCCGCAATCTGCGGCTTTTCTTTTTGCTCGATTGTTGATAGAATTTGCTTCTTCCGATCTGTAAGACGCTTCTCTCGCTGTAATATTGCAAACCCATTGCGCTCTTCCTGCTCATACTTTTCTTTCCATTCTTTGTAAGGACAGAAAATTTTGATACGTCCGCGCACAGACCTTGCTAAAGAGTAGAGTTTGCAGAAATCGAGTAATTGATCAATCATCTTGCTGTTTGCTCTTCTTCTCGTTTGGGTGAGAAGATTACATATAAGAGGCAAGTGTGCAAAGCACTGTTGTCTGGCGTGAGGTGCTTCATAAGGATATTTCAATTGAGTGACTAATACTAGGCAGCTACCCGAAGCACCAGTCCACTCGTAATTTTGAAGACATTACTACCGAATATCCAGAGAAGTTGAGACCTCAATTCGGCGTCATTGTTGCCTGTTAGAATTTGGTATGAATTACTCAACGGTCCACTAGGGTATACGTGACACGTGACACGTGACACCTGTCAGACTAAATATACGACTATAATACCACTAAAATCCTTACTATGTAAGGGTTGCGCCCTTTTTGGTATAGTGGTTTAAAGTTCGACAACACCCCGAAACGGATAACCTGCTTAGAGAGCTGGTAGTATCTGAAAAAAGTCTAGATATTGACTGAACATATATATATGTACGTTAAAAGTGTAAAACTGTGGACTTTGTTGGTTTCAAATAGTTCCAGCTTACTGCTGCCACAACCCTTCAAGAATGCTCGTGAATTGGTGGCAGAATTCCCTGTGTTGAGATAATCCGCTTTAAGCCTGAGAAGCTATATTTGAAGGTGGAGTTTTGGAGTAGGGAAGATTATAATACGAATGGGTGCAGTGATTGTTGTGGAATTCATGTTTAACCGTGCCCTCCGGCACACCAACCACTCCTGTTGTTGGTGCGCACCGGCTCAACACAAATTTCGGCTCAGTGCAAATTTTTTGGGATAAGCTAGAAAAACATTCGATTTACTTCCTCCACATCTGTTTATCTATAATAAACGAAGTACCAGGAGTAGCAGAAAGAGTAGCGCTAGAATCTAATTCTAAAATCGAAAATACTGGATCGCTTTCCACGTTCTGAGTGGCTGATTCTTTCTGACGCTTTTTAGCCCTATGTTCGCGCCTTAACCACTCTTTCTTCATTTCTTTTACCTTCCTGGTGTCAATTTAATGATTTGCATCTTTAACGCTTAGTAAACGTCTTGTTTTAATTTAATAATGAGTTTTTTTCTAAGATTTGCGTTGATTGAGCGTGATAAAGTGTTCAATATCATTGGTAAATTGAGCGCTTAATTTGGCTTGTATAAGATTTTCTGAAAATATCTTATTAAGCTGCCAGGTTTTACTAGGAGAGAGTTCAGATTTGTTCAAGCATTTTCAAAACTTTTCAATGCGTTTATGAAGCTTTAGAGCGGTTTCTAGGGGTAAGATAGATGATGTTGTAGAGAAGCTTCGAATATCTTCTTCTGGCATATTGATGCATGATTTGGGGTTAGAATCAATTGTAATTCTTAATGGTGCTAAGATGATCTCAAAGTTCAATGGCTAAATTCTAAGCGAATTATGCGCGGAGTGAAAGCTTATTGTTGGATATTGTGAAGCGTATATAAAAAGTCATTTTTGTTGAATCTCATGTTGCTGAGTTGGATTTATTGATTAACCATTTTACTATGAAAATGTTTATATTGTTGAAAGGTATGGAATTAAGCGGTTAAAGAAGATATATTACATATGCTGAAAAGCAATATAATATGATTTTTTATTCATTACAATAAGTAATAAAATCCTATGTTAAATGGCTATTATAGTTGTCTATAATAATTAATTGATAATCATTTTTTACTGTTTCATGGGTCATAATATTGAAATGATGAAGCTATTTAAGTGCGATCTCATTGTTAATAAATCCTTTTTTAGATATAGCTACTAGATAATTGTTATTTAAGCTCTTGGTTTGATATCAATACTCTATATGAGATTTACTGGGGATAATAATTATCAGAGAGATAATTATGTTAGCTGTAGACACGCATTTAACAAGCGTTATAGATTTATGATTAGAAGCGCTTCCAAGTTGAGTATTAGATTTGGAATAAGCTGTAATAACAGTCTCATTTTTTTCTTATCCAATTTGGAAGTCTGTGTTACGGTGCCAGCTCGCCTGTCCAACCCGCCGACCTGCTCCCCTGGTCTAACCGAATGTAACTATAGTTGCATTTTAGTGCGACTCAGATAAAAGCTATCCAGCTGCAAGAATCCTATTGTAGCTCCTTGAGCTACGTCTTGTCCTTAATTCTGCACCCAGCCCTGTCTGTCTGCCCGTCCGCCTGGCCTGACCAGTCAATCGTCAATCCTTGATCTCGCCCGCCTGCCGCACCCTGACAGTCTGTCTCGTCAAAATTGTAAATATTTGATGGGGTAAGCTTATATGTTTGATAGAGGATTTTTAACGATTATATTACGTCTGGATAATGTCTAAATCTTTAGATTGAAGGTGTTTTGGGTTACTTAGCTTTTGCTAAGTTTTTTTATATTGGTCCGGCAGATGTTTAATAAATTGATATGGCCAATTTGGTCTAACAGTGGGAAGAGGATTTTGATCAGGATTGATTTGCTGCAAGATCAAATTTGTGCAATTTCTCACTATATTTACTGTGAAAAGCACTCTAATATCATCTAAATATTGAATCTAATTTGTTATTATATTCTTCTGGTCCTTAGTAAATATTTTATTAGTAGATGTGCGTGTTGAGCATGAATTTTTGTTGATAACGTGATTTTGGAGTAGCCAGTAAGAAATGCTATATTGATGTGCCAAATAAGGGATTTTCTTGGGTTTTTTAAGCTTATAGGCTTTTATAGCCTTCAGAATAGCTTCCTCTTCGTTTTTGTATGTGTCTGACTTTATGGCGTTGGGTAATAAGATAAAATGTTGAAAAACGCGAAAAATTTGCACTGAGCCGAAATTCGTGTTGAGCCGGTGCGCACCAACAACGGGAGTGGTTGGTGCGCCGGATTGAGTAATTTGCCATTGTACGAAAGTAATGTAGAGATTATGATGCCTGTCTCGTCTTGCACTTGAAAGATAAGCGGTGTTCCTGGTCGTTTTATGGGATAGTTCAGACATATGTTAGTCGATTCTAGCCCGCCGATCTTCCTCCGAGGGCAGCTTGCTGCGAGACGTGGTGGAGATGATCTTGATACCTTCGTTTTAGCGTGGCGGTGGAATTGGGCTAGGTTTCAAGGAAGACCACGGGAGATGATGGCGTGGCGGTACATTGGGATGCAAGATATTAGACGAAATTGAGCAACATGTTGGATCGCCCTGATAAGTCTCACAAAATAAGTGCAGATCATGAACAGGGTGACCAGGTGAGGCGTCCATTTGTGTTTGTTCAATTGGTAAATCTGAAAAATATTCTTAGTCGGAATATCTCAGTCTTGATCAAATTAGCTGGTTAGATAGCGGGCGACTGTTTGCGACGATTGTTTCGTCGTCATTCGCTTCCGACCAAAATGCAAGTAATTATTCTGCTCAAGTAGGAAAATAAAGCCGGAATATTTGGAAGACGGACTCAATCTCTCGATCACGATGTTTTCGACCCTCTTTTAATACAAAATATTTCATCAGCAAACCTATTCAGGAAGAGAATAATACCGAGACGAGAGCCACGTACCGCGAGACAAACCACCTCATGGAATTTTCGCAGATGGAGAGAGACTTCGACAATTGGTGAAGATAAAAAAAGGCAGCACCAATCCGCGTGAATATCGACAAGAATTTTCCCCTTCTGCATCTCAGCAGAAAATGTCAGGGGCTTTTCTGTATATATATACATGCAATGTCCCATGCCTCCAACCTCCGGGACGAAAGATACAGGACAAAACGAGGGACTGGTACAATAAGATACAGAGTCCCATCCTCCAACCTCCAGGGACTAAATGAAACAAGAATCATACATGGAAGAAAAAAAGCAAGAAATAAGAAATACAAGTTAAATAGAGCGGTGGTTCGAAATCAACTAGCAACCGTCAGAGCTCGATCAACCATTCAACAACTTCAATAAAACTTACCAACTCCCAGACCTATGGACCAGGTACAGAACCCCCAGGCAAATTGCCCTCGTCCCCATCCTGGCTGCCCTGAGGGTTCTGGCCGCCATGGCCGCCATTGTCAATGCTGGGCGGGTTGGGTTGGAGGGGGATACCCCTTTCCGGGTCAGGGGGGAGTCTGCTGCTCCTCCTCATAAGAGGAACGAGGTAGTACCTAATTGAAGATTGTCAGCAAAATGATTTCAAGGTTCCTTCAATGCGATTCAAAAGAAAAGGTTTATCTCACGCCACGAAAGGCCCCCAAAAGTCCGTCCAAGTTTTGACCCCCGCCCAGACGGCCAAGGCGACAACCCCAATCCATAGGGCATGGGAGTTGTTGAACTCTCCCCACCAGCTCGACATATTAAAGTAATATGTAGAGAAGTATACAGTAAGGAAAAAAAACAAAAGAAGCAAAGGAGTACAAAAAAAATTACAGAAGTATCCACACAAACAAGAAACGTTATACAACTGTATCGATGCTTGGAAAAAAGAAAGAAGAGAGGAAAGTAGGACATCAGGGGTTATTTTACATACTGTCTACAGTCTTCTCTATGAGGCAGGCACGTCCTTGGATGGAAATGGAAGGTGCACACCATGAATCCGTGAAGGACCTATGGGTAATGCTCCCGAGGATTCCAATAGATATATCAGTATTGGCCTTGTTATTCTGAACGGATCAGTACATCTAGCTCAACAATGTAAGACTGGTGATAGATGGCTGGCGATAGAGGACAGAAACTATGGTGTTAATTTTTACTGTATCTGGAGAAGAAAAAGATCCTATGTTACTATATTATTGATCGGAATTGGGAATGGACATGATAGGAAATTTGGACGTTGGTGCTTAATCAGGCCGCAGCACCCCCCCTGAACCCGCCTGGCCTAATTCGGCGTCAAGCTGATCCTCACAGCAGGGTCTGTGTTGAGATAAATACAGTAACCTTCGGAGAAAGTGATCATTTGATTCTAGCACAGAGAGGGCGTATAGTGAAGAGTATCATGGATATCAGTCTTGAAGCCGATTACACTATATAAAGACGAATACCTAAGACGAATCTTCGATTAAGCTACATAAAGACGTGAAGAGCTAAAAGAGATAAAGTAGCATGTTCGTTTCCATCGTAATTTCCGTTTCTTCAAGCACATCAAAGGACTCAGAGGCCTATCTAACTCTAGGGATGTAAGAGTAGTCACACGCAAAGAGGTAAGTAATAATACCACCTAGACATAGAAGTAAAAGGCTTTAGAAAAACCATAACTGACCACAAAACGCTCCGGGAAAAAATGAAAAACAGAGAAATTTCTCTTCCGAGTAGAATTTCACACACAAAACTAGTGTCACTTCTGCAAACCACAAATCGGGTGAGGGGTATATGTATAAAGTACAAGAGCTCAGCTCTGAATCATCCAAAGCACCGAGTCAAATTCCGTGAATAGAACAAGATCGCAGGGCGACTGGTCCTCGGTCGATGAATTTCCTACCATAGCATAGTAGGAGAGTAGAAAACACATTTCAAGCACCGGTAGTAGAGTTTCGATTCGTATGTAAACTCCAAAGAACGCCACATTAGTCGTGATAGAAGTCATTTCATGTATCAAACGTCAATCATCTCCGCATCCTCAAGGAGAATATCATCAGCAGGGCCCCAGTTGCCTTCAAAAACTGTTGCTCCGGCTCTACGGCGTGCCATGGCCCATTGAACACCATGGGTTTGAAGGAGCTGGTCAGCTGTTGGACGGTTGTTTGGATCTGGAGAAATCATCCAGCGAACAACCTTATCAAGAGCATGATCGTGGCTGGCATCCACCATGAAGTTAGGAGGTTCGACGAGCTCTCCACTGCGCACAAACTGACTTGGCTTCGGTGGACGAGATTTTGAGAAGTCGACTCCAGAATCGTTGAAGGCAGGATCCGAGCCGCAGAGTTCATCAAATGAGGACTCTTGAGACAAGGGATTCCCGGAGGCGTCACGGAATATGCTTGTTTCTGAGCTCCATGTAAGACTTGGAACATCGCTAATGTCACCGTTGCGAAGTTTCTGCCATGACAATCCGTTGTCGGGAAGCTCGACATTGCCTGCGATTTCAAACATGATAAGACCAAGTGCGAATATATCGGCAGGCTTATCGTAGAGTCCCATCAAGACTTCAGGTCCCATGTACTCCCTGTCACCCTCGCCTTCAATATGTTTGTCTGCAGGCCAAGTAGTAGCCATCCCAAAATCAGCGATTTTAAGCACGCCTTCAAAAGTAATCAGGATGTTGGCAGGTTTCAAATCGAGATGAATGAAACCCGACTCATGAATATGCTTCAAACCCTATAATCAAATTAGCCAAAACTCCATTGCCTGGGTAATTGTAGTCTCTAATACTTACCTGGGACATTTCGAGCAGAATCTTCCAGATCCTGAAGTCATCTAGCCTTGCCTTAAGACCCGCTTGGGCAAGGAAAACATCAAGGCTCCCTTCCTCACAGTATTCCGTTTGAATATAGAGGTGGCCCTTGTCTTCCCAATGGTCGACAAAGGAAATAACATGATCTGAATTGGAGAGAGCCCTTAGAATTTCCACCTCCCGCATTCGGCGAATACGATCCTTTGGGCCGCCAAACACTTGTTTGGCCTTTTTTACTGCCCAAACACGTTCAGGTAGTGCAGATGGAGATGTCGATTCAGTCGGAAGGAGGCTGAAAATTGATTTGTACTGAGATGAGCCCTGTGGATGCGAAACCCGATAAACTTGAGAAAATTCTCCGCTGCCAATAAGCTCAACCTTCTCGAAACGAGATGTCAAACTCGTGTCAACATCGGGAGCATTATAACCACCTAGGGACATGCTCTTTCTTTGACCAGTGGGTGCGAAGTAATCCCGCGACGTAGTTGGTGTAGCTGGGAATGTAATGGTTGACGCATTAAAGTCTTCAAGCTGCAACGGCGAGTCGTTTGGAGCTGAAATGGACAATCCGCTCGGATCTGGTGGGAAAATGCTGTCTCGTGGGGTTCGAGGGGTGGTAGATTCAATGTTGGCATTTGAGGCCTGCTCCGATGGCTGATCTAGAGAATTTTCATGAAACGAATTGAAAATACCTTCGGGAGAAGTGACAGCCTGCTTAGTCGGGGTGGGAGGAAAATCCGAGTCTATTGTGGTTTGGCTATCATGACGCGCTGATGGTGACTGGGAATTGGACTGCTCTTCGCCATCGACACTTACAAAACTGTCACGACGAGATGATTCTGGTTGATTGAACATACCACCGAAAATTCCAGTTCCCCGGGCAAACAGACCAGATGTTGAGCGATTGTGCTGGGTCGGAGTTGATGGAACTGCGAAGGTCTGACGAACTAGCTTTGGTCGTGAAACAGGCCGAACAGGCAAAGCTTTGTGGGCACTTGGAAGGAAGCTGGTAGACTTTTTGCATGGAGTATCAGGCATGTTTTTACTTGCACCTTGCACCTCTTCTGCGTTGCGGTTTTTCTTCGAGATCAGTCCGGTTGACATGAATGCTGCGGCATATGGCTTGGCCTGTTTGTAGTTTTCAGGTGTCGCAAATGAATCAGTTGAAGAGTTCGAGTCTTCGCGAGTCAATTGCCGCTGTACAGCAGGTCGTGTCGCGCCAACCGGGAGGGACTTTGAGAAATTAAAGATAGGCCGTGGTCGGTCACTTTTGTGAATTGGTTCATGAGTTGGTGAATCTTCAGCTAAACTAGAGCTAGAAGATGATTGTGTTATTGCGCGAGATAGGGGGTGCGCTGCATGAGTGGTAGATCCTGATTCAACCTGAGTATTTAAGAAAAGGGGATTGCCGGACGCGGGTCGCGACTGCGGACCAAACAAAGTCTCGCGACTAGATGCCATTGATAAATTGCTATCAAGTGACATGCGATGTTGCACAAACGGGCTTGTTGGAGGAGAATCGGCGTAATCGACGTTCGTAAGTCGCGAGCGACTGAAAATTGTCCTATCACCCTGGCGCTGTAAAAGAGTTGAACGACGAAGGGATGAGGATCGCTTAGGAATAGTTGCGAAAGGTCCAGCAGGTGAAATCAAAGGAAAGTTGGCCTGCGCGTCAAAGTCACGGGTCATGGCGTCAGAAGAGTCGCTGGATGATTGTGAACTGTCGGTGCTATCGAAGATGCTGAAATCGAAGCCGCCACTGACACTATGCAAGCTGCGGCGTTTGGCGGAGGGACTTTCAAACCCAGCCTGGTCGAGTTGCATTGCCCCGTCGCTCCGTTTGAGTGGACTGGCTGTGGAGGCTAGAGAGCTGAAATTACCGCTGCGCCTTTTCTCGACTCGACTGAGAGTTGGTTTCAGCGCGCCGCTGTTATTTTCTGTTGATGTTACAGCGTTGTTTGGCCCTGGAAGAGATTCGGTCGAGGTGCCCTCTTTTTCAAAGCAATTTTCATCTCCAGTCAGAACAGGAGTAGGTTGGACGGTAGTTGCATTGCCGTGGTCACTAGAGACGTTGAGAGCGCGTTTGGAGGGGCTTTGGGGGGATGTGCGTATACGTGTGTTTTGCAGGGAGCCACTCCTGCGCATTACTGGCCGAGAGATCTTTGCACTAGGAGGGAATGGAATTGCTAGTGGTGTTGATTGAGTGGCTGTGGCAGTTGCAGTAGTAGTTGTTGTTGTTGGTAGTAAACAAGAGGTTGTTGTTGGAACAAAAAACAGGTTCCCACGTCGTGAGGGTGACAGAGGTGAAGAGACAAAGGGGGTGTTTGGAGTGTGTGGGTGTGAGCGTGAGGATAGAGGACGGAAATCTGCACTCTTGGAAGGGGATCGTGATAAAGACCGGCGTAACTGCCTTATGGCTGAACTAGCATCAACATGATGAATTCCACTGGGAGATGGGAGGTGAAGGGTGCCTCCACCATCCCGGTGAGGTGAAAACGTTGCGACCATGCTTATGAGGAATGCTCGGCAGGGCGATGTGCCAATGATATATAGGCTGCACAGTTGACTGCAGGTCCCTTCCCAGCTCGGAGGTCTCTTTCAACCCCTTATCTGTCTCGGTCGTTCTTATATTACGTCTATTCTCTGGACTCGAATCGAAAGTCCTCTCCTCAATGCGACGTATTGTACACCGACTTAGCCACCTGTGACTCGGTCGATATCCTAGGTGCCCTATTAGAGGTTAAGGCTGAAACACAAGCCCGAGGAAATTTACTATGTTTTGGTTGGAATGTGGTACCCCGGAGAGGTGGTGGTTCTGGATAAGTCTGCGTCACAGTGTGTGGCGTGAATCACAAGGTCATATCGAGGAATTCGAACAACAAATGGTCGCGGTGCCTCCATGCATCTGGCTATGGCTCTTCCCCTCGGCACCAAGTCTGGGGCGTCGACCTTCCACTCGCAACTTCCCCTCCCCCCAACAGGCGCACACCTGGGTGAGACAGCGGAAGTGGCTCAGACCCTTGTCGCGGCGGAATGGATATCTGAAGCGCTGTGGAATGTGTGGGAGTGATCTAAGTTTTGTGGGATGCGATGGGTCTGACTCAGCTTGGAGGCTCTGGAATGCGGCGCAGCTTTGTCGTTCGAACGATGAGTGGTGGTCACTTAGGCGCAAACCAGGGTGGTCAGAGGAATGAATGGAGAGAGGGTAAAACTTCCAGCGACGGACGGTCCACCAACTAGCCAATGTCCAAGAACCAAATTTAGACAGAAGTGCGAGCTGCAACCAGGATAAGTGAGGTACACAGATGATTGCTGATGGTCGAAGCGAGATCGAAGGTGGTCGAGAGAGTTAAGGATAAGGAGCCCGGAAGAGAATTAAGAGTTGTAGTAGTTGTAGTAGTCGGGCGAGAAAGTGGCCCGTATCAGCGCGGGCGTGTGGGCTGATGGTTAGCCGAGCGAGAGAGCGAGCAGGAGGAGGGTATGGCGGTATGGTTGGTTGCTGTTGATGGGCTGCTGCTTTCAATAATAGTTATGATGGATGCGATGTGATGTGATGTGGTATGGGGTGGTGTGTGTGTGTGTGTGCGAGACTGTGAGGGAAACACGCGCCCCAAAGCGCGTTGTTGTTGAAACTGCGCAGAATGTTGACGTTGCGGGCGCCAAGTGGGGCCGCTAGGGGCCGGCCGGGACGCGCAACGACACGCTTGGCTCTATTTGCTCAACCTCACCACACACATCACACATCACAGTGCACACATCACACCTCACAACATTAATCATTCTTTTATTTATCGCTAAGATGTATGTATGATTACCCGCGATATGATCTCCATTTATTGCCAGAGCAGACCAGAGCAGACCAGAGCAACCGCCGTCTACCAGCCCAGAATATCTAGCTTGCCTGCTGACGTCGGGCGATCTGCGCCCACCACCCAGCAAGCGTCACCACATCACAGCGCAGTGGCAATTTTCGATAAATAAAAATCAACAGTTCGTAGTGCAAGTGCAAGTGCGGCGCAGCGGTTTGTTGATATCGACTCAATAGCACTGACGTAGTAGCCAGCCTATGCGAGCTTCGTAGGCTTATCACTGCTCCCACTTCCCCTGAACTTCTGATGTCTGCCCGCATCTGCGTATGATCCCAATAACCTTATCAGTATCGATACCAACCGATAAGTTAGCCAATCGATAGTAAATAGATACTGGGCCGTATTATCGACAAACAATACCCGGGAACGCGTGCAGTTCTTCGGCCAGCGTCCTAACTGTCAATCTCATGGTTGCGCGCCCTTGCATGTGTCATCCCTTGTTGGGCCTCGACTCCCCCCATAAATGAGCGCGATTTTCGAAGCCATCATACCAATCATTCTAGTACTCAATGGCTGCTGCGCACTTGCGAGAAACACCACAGCATCACATTTGTCGTATCAATAGTCAAAGACACAGTTCTCCATCTGTTGCTGCTGTCTGCATACTGTCAATACGATCAACGGGACTATTTGCTGATGCCTGATCAGTCCAGCAGCCATTACCAACCACGTAGATGCAATAAACTTTGAAACAGATTTTTCAGCCTCAGAAATGCAGCACGGCTAATAATGTTCGATTGACAGGGGTTTGTCAAAAAGCTATTAGCTCCAATGCTGACTTCTGATGTAACAAGCTGAAACAAAAATGACACCTGTCATAATGGAAAACATCCTAGTGCTCTTACGACCAGCAACAATCAATAATCTAATTTGGCCTGAGAATCGTGGCATGTCATGCTATTGACAACAGGCTGGTTTAATTACTTGTAAGTTGTTGGTGGCTTCGCACGTGATTCATGACGATACCGCATCTATCTCCATTCATACCGAATTCAGCTTCATTACTTCCTAATGTACACAAGAAAAAAACTTGAATTGTCTAAATCACTTGCACATCATTAAATCTTATCTCTAGCCTGAAAATCATCAACACATCACAGTCTCTTGACGAAGCATGCATCTCTTAAGCAACCAGCTGCTCTAAGTCTTTTCGTACTTGGTCTAGAATTATCCCGGCTTTCCCTTCACCGAAAACTGTCTCCGACCCGAAAATTCCCACGTCCATCTTTCCTTCACGGATGCCTACTTCAATATCGAAGCAATTCTGAATCACCATTAACAAATTCCGTTCACAAATCCACATAAAAGTGGAGAACCTACTCTGTAAATTCTCGATAAATCCTCCTCTTCCCCAGTCAAAAGGCCTAAGTGCTCATGGACCTGACCATTTATTTCATTGGATGTTATCTCCTCCCGCTGAACTGGGATAAAGCGAATGTTTCCTTGCGCAACATTGAACCCAGACTCTGGCAATCTCAAGAAATTGACAAACACATCCACATGGACTCCGGTCCAGTCCATAATCTCCACCAAAGACACTCCAGAATGCTCTACTCGGCTAATCTCATGTAAGTCGCTTTGGATTTGATGAGCGATTTCAATGGTAGGCTTTTTGAGGCTTCGAATACGCAAAGGTACCATGTTCAGGGTTGGTGCAATTAGATCTGGTAGCCCATCAAGCTCATAGCCCCTGTTCGCCAAGTACACACCCAAAACAAGATCTTCAGTGCTTGCGTTGCCTGCCAATTGCGCATGCACCTTGGAATACACCGCTATGAATATCGACTGAAGACTAAGACCGTTGTGTCGTGCAACGGTCTCTAACTTATCTACACTATCAATAAGACCCGGTTGATACAATTCGCTTCTCTCACTGGATTCTTGCCCGCTGATGTTTCGTTGAGATTCTCCAGGCATCCCGGAAAGATAACTTCGCCAGAATTGTTTTCGGACAGCCAGCAGCGACTGCGCACCTTGAAATTGTATGAATTTGGAGAAATCCAATTCTCTATCATGAAGCCACTCGCTGCTACATAACTGACCAAGGCAATCTATAATCTTCGGAAGAGATATAGCGTCATAGAGGGCATGGTGTATATGTAAGTTTATCAAGATTCCCTGATTGGTGCCAGTCGCATGAATAGAAACTGGTCCTGAAGCAATAGGGCATTGTTTTGGTCGTAGAAACTCTGCGTCTGAAGCTGTCTCATGCCAAAAAATTGAACTTTTCGACTCCTTTAAAATCGCCTGTGCGAATGCAATCTCTCGTATGCCGGTACGTATAAATATTGTGCGCAGAATAGGAAGCTGCGATACTAGCCGTGTCCACGCTTTGTCCAGCTGCCCACTAGAGAGACTGTTAACAGAGTAGAAAAAGCTCGGGTAGAAGATTTGTGGATTTTGCGCATGCATAGCAAGGCAATATATTTGTCCTGATGTAGCTGGAAGGACCTTTTCAACCTCATTTTGCGGGATTTTGTTTAATAACAAGATTCCTTCCACATCAAGACTGTTCAACTCTGAGCTAGAAAAAATGCCCGGATTCTCAGCATAATCTTTTTGAGTTTTGACTGCTTTTGCCATTTCTTTGATAGACCCTGCCTTCAGCATTGTGGTGACCGGTAGAATGACCGACCGGTGTTTCAACAAGGTGCAGACTTTGATGGCACTGATACTGTCGAGTCCAAGGTTGAACAATGTCGAATCTTTGCTGATATTTTCTCGGGGTATGCCTGATAATATTGAGAGCGTCTCGCATATGCAAATTTCCAAATCAGTCCACGTCGTGGTAGTTGCTGATTCATCGGGGTCCTTTATCTCGTCCTTCTTCTGGTCATCAGCCTTCTCTTGGAAGACAGCACTTTGGCACACTATCACACCATTATCTGTGAAATCGACTGTAGGATGTTGTGGCTCGGACATAATGAGATGGAACACTTTGCTCATTTTCTCTAGAACATCTGCCGCGTCGTTCAACCCCAAAAGGTCGTCTCGAGCTGCGATGCGAGATATCATTGAATCCCCCTCAAGTTCCATCTCAACTGATAATGGATAGCCTGTATCAGCTGACCCCTTAATTGATTTGTAAAGAGACTCATGGCCAGTGTGCGACGTTGTTGGCCGTTTCTGGTATATAAAGATCGTGTCAAAAAGAGAGCCAGCTGCGACTTCAGTACTTGCTTTCCGGAGTGGATAGTATTGGTGTTCGCTCAATTCCCCAAGGGTGCTCTGGATGTATTTAAGCATATCCAATCGTGAACCATGGAGAATGGCCCTGAAGACTACAGTATTCATTGTTGGAAACATGATTTCGTTGGCATCAGCAAAGTTTCGGCCAGAAAGAACAAGCCCGAATCCGACATCCAGGCTTCTGACGAAGCTGGCTAGTGTAAGGCACCAGGTTGCTAAACTTAGGGCTTGTACTGTGACCCCATTTTTCTTGCAAAACTGCGTAATATCCTCACATGGAACGTTAAAAGACCGCTCCAAGCGATGCAAAGTTGATCTATCTCCTCGAGCCTCTGTCCCTCTTGGAAATCGACGGGGTATAAAACCTTTGAGGGTCACATCCCAAAAATTTCGATGACTATCGTCTGACAAAGTAAGGATCTGTTCCAATGGCCCTTCGTATGGAGGCCGGGTAACGGAATGGCCGAGGTATGCCTTCTCAATATCGGTATGCAAGAGATCAAAAGACCATCCATCGTATAGTGCGTGGGCAATAGACAGGATAATGTAACGCTTGTTATCCGTCTGAGCACCTTGTATGGAAAGGGACGGTCGAGTCTTATTGCCATTGATTGACTTGACGTAATTGTCAATGGAGTTCTCTCGTAAGTCAATCACTTCAATCCCATTCCCATTTGGCGCATGTACTATTTGAGCGTAAGAGTATGGGATATTTGGATCCTCTACTTCCACGAAGGTTGTCCGGAGAATGTCATGAGCATCAACAACAGTCTTCCAGGATGTCAAAAGATTTGAAAAGTCCACATTCTCTACTACTTCAAAGACTTCCAATGTATAGTAGTGCTGGTATTCTGACATAATCATCTCTGCAACCATTGCTTCCTGAAGTGCCGTGGGAGGTAGGACTTTGACTACATCCACCGGAAGCTTTCCATCTTGCTTCAAGCTTGCAGTAATTTTCTGACTCAGCTTATTAAGGGAGAACCCTTGTTTCTTCATTATTGAATTTGACGGAGTGGACAAACTATTTGAAATTTTCAAGACGGTCCTTTGGTTCATGATCGAACTGACGGGAAGGCTGATTCCACGGGCCCTTAATCTTGAGGACAATTTCACAGCATCAATGCTATCCAATCCAAGCTCAAAGATAGACGTGTCGAGGTGGATCGACTCTGCATCAACACATGCAAGCTCGGCGATAACGCTTCGAATTTCAGTCATATCTGGTGTCCAGTCATGTTCACGACCTGAGTTCACGGTTTCATAATCACCGCTTTTTTTAGAGTGGTGAAAAGCAAAGGAGTGCTCATTGGGTCCTTGAAATTCACTAGGAAGTTTTGTCTCCTTTTCAAGATGTATTGTTTTGCAGATTCTCTCGAAAGTAGACAAGAGTGATTCTGCCTCATCTGCTGAAACAGCGTGGTTTTTGGCCGCCAAAGTTACTGTCATATTACCTGTTTGGCTTTGTTGAACTTCAAGGGAGAGGGGATAATCGACAGTAGCGACAGAATCGACCTCCGACCATATCTCTTCATTCGTAGGGTTAGACTTTTGATATACGAATAGTATCTCAAATAGAGGCTGATTTGGTTTTCTTCCTAGCCATTTTCCAATATCACGGAGAGGAGTATGTTGATAAGGAAGAGTGGATACATAATAGTGATGGCAGGACTTGATAAGATCGGCTTTCGTGTTTGAGGAATGAAATGAAATGTAACTAGGAATAGTGTTGAACAAAGGCCCAACAACGTACTCTGCGTTAGGAATATCAAGTGCTCTTCCAGAATTCACTATTCCCAGAGGGGGGTATCGGCAAAATACTCATACAGCGTTAGAAGCCAGCACGCGTGAAAGATGGCGTTATCCGTTACTTGCAGAGAAGCCTTTATATCAACGAGGCCGTCGATCTTCTTTAACTCACGAGTCAAAATTATTGCTTGTAATGAATCGCTTGGCAAATCGTCCTTAAAGTAACTCTTTGCAGGAAGATCATTGAAGAGGCTTGTCCAGAAATCTTTAGCTTCTGGTAATTCTCGCAGTGGTCCTCGCGGTAAGACTTCTGTGAAAGAAGGGATATTATCCGGGATTTCTTTCCTATGGTATCGTAAAGTGACTTGTTCCAAAAGTAGAGGAAGACTATTGCCATCATAGAGTGCATGAAATATGTTCAAGCAAAGCAATCTTCGGTTTGAAGATTTGATGATTCTTATGCACCACAAAGGGCCAGAAAAATCTTGTATATCGTCACACCATGACTTCCACGAATTCTTTCCGCGACCTAGTATGTCATCATCTGTCGCTGTTATCTCTAGCCATTTGATTTCATCGTGCTTCAAAAACACTTGCGCAAAGCCGTCGGGCAATGCAACCATCCGAACACGAAGCAATTGAATGTTTTCCTGCGTCTCAGACCAGGCTGATCTCAGTTGTTCGAGATCAACGTCGGAATTTAGCTCAAATCTAAACAAAGAGCAATATGGGTGTCCCGAACTTTCTAGAAAGCGGGCAATCATTCCTGCCTGTAACGGCGTGCAAGGAGCTATCTCTTGAATAATGTGAGTGGGAACACCGATACTCTCGGCAGCGGTAAAGGTGTATCTATGCGCAAAAGCCTTAATCTTCTGCTTACAATTTTCGTAATCCATCTTCGACAAAGCGGTCTCAGAATTGGAACTCTTCAATGCCGAAGCAATGCCTGCAACAGAGGGGTCTAAATTGAGCCAAGGTGTAAGTGAGAAAGTCGCGTATAGGGGGAGTCAGGTTCTTACTTTTCATAATCAAAGAAACATGGGCTCCAACATATCCAGCATCCCTAAACTTCTGGGCAAGTCCTATAACCGAAATTGAATCCAATCCAAGGTCATAGATGCTGGTTGAATGAGAAATTTCATTAGGCTTTACTTTGGAAAAGTCCGCAAGAACCCGAACAATATGTCGAACGTCTTCGCGACATGAAGACCGTCTTTTTCGGCTAATAGAACTTAGTTGTTGAAGCTTTTCAAGAGAAATCTCTGCATAGAAGGCCCTCAAGGCTTTCATCTCAACTTTATTATTCGCAGATAACGGCAATGCTGAAATCGGTATAATATGAGTTGGAACCATGTATCCAGAGAGCTTTGCTTGAGTAAATTCTTGGACTGACGCAATAATATTGTATATGTTATCATCCTCAACAATCTCAAGGGCTTTCCGTTTTTTGTCTGGCCTTTCCCTCGCAATGAAAGACACGAGCTGTTCTCTCATCTGACTTGGGTGTTTGATCACTAGAGTCGCAACTTCTGCTATCTCGGGGGTCGACTTTTGAATAACCGCGTTTATTTCCCCTATTTCGAGTCGCTGGCCTCGGATTTTCACTTGATCATCTATACGTCCCAGGAACTGAAAGCTGTAGTCATGCAGTATTCTGACGAGATCGCCTGTACGATATACTCGCTCGTGATACTCATCGATATACTGGAATTTCTCTCGAGTTAATTCCGGGCGATTCAAATAGCCTCGGCCCACTAAAGCACCAGATACACATAATTCACCTATACCTCCTCGAAGCACAGGAGTCGTTGTACCTGGTTGAAAGACGTACGATCCGACATTGTCAAATTGAGCACCAATATTAGACGATTTGCTATTCTCGTCCATCCTGGGAAGCATAGTGCAGCCAATGGTAACTTCAGTAGGACCGTAACCGTTGTATATTACCTTTTGTCTTCCCCACGCATCTAAGATCTCCTGCTTGAGCGCCTCCCCACCGGTGATAAACACTCCTTTGCATAATGATGGCACTTCTTCTGGGGTAATTAACTTGGCAAGACTTGGAGTGAGATCCACATGGGAGATTTCAAGTTGCTTCATAGTCCCAGCAAGATCTTGAAACAAAAGGTCTCGAGGGCAAGAGGTGACACATATTCCTACACCCCAACTCCAGTACTGTTCCAGAACGCTGACATCAAAATGAAATGAAGCAAACTGTAGCCAGCGAGAATCTTCATCCCAGTTTTGGTCAAATAATCTTGAGAAAGATTGCATAGCCTGTACAGCATTATCATGCGTTATTTCACAACCCTTTGGAGTCCCTGTTGTCCCGGACGTGTACAGACAATAGCATGTATCATCTGGATAAATTGGGTTTGTAGAATCTATTGGGTCCGCTGAGATGTCATCTAAAATACCGGGTTTGTCCAATTCAACTGTAGTAACACCTGAAAGCGAGTTTAGTTCTTCGTGCTTATCTGAGGTGCAGAGTAGGGTGCGGACGGCTGAATCCTCAACAATGAACTGTTTCCTGGCTAACGGCGAACTAGGATCCAGTGCAACAAATGCATGGCCACCTTTAAGAATACCCAATATAGCAAAGTATGCCTCGGGACATTTGTCAAAGCATATCGCAATCAGACGCCTTTCACCCGTTTCAAGGGTTTGCAGCAGTCTAGCAACTTTGTTTCCAATGCGATCCAATTCACTATATGTCCAGGTCTCTTTCTTGATTTTTTCAAGACTCAATCCTGAAACAAACTCAAGAGCTACTCGGTTCGGGGATCTTTGCGCACTGCTTTCCACAAATTCGTGCAGTAATGCAACTTGAGAAGGAATACGAGACTCTTTGGCTGGCGTTATAGAAAGCAGGTTACGCTGCATGGTCGAGATATCTCTACAACTCGATTCTGCACGAAGCAAACAATCGAGTAGAAGATGGTCAAATTGCCTCAATATGAGATCTGCATGTGATTGCGGAACAACATCCCCTCGACATGTCACGCGCAACATAACACCTTTGTCATCGGGAACCATTTCCATCGATATAGGATACTGATAAATTATCGTTAGAGATCGAGTGTGGGGACTGTACAAGGCTCAATCATAACTTACATCAACTCGAGCATCTTCTTCAACCACCTCCCAAAATTGACTTTCTTCCTTCGTGTGTGAGAATTTCTGATAGGCAAAGAGAGTGTCCACGAGTCCTCCATCAGCTTTAAACAACTTTTGAATTTTTGTAAATGGAGTGAACTGGTGTTTCATGAAAGAAGCGTTGGTTTTCATGATTGAAGAAATAAAACTCCTATTGCTTCCTTCAACAAGACATCGAAAAGGAAGCGTAACTAGACAGGGAAATGATACATTTTGGGCATCACGAGAGATGTCACGACCTGATAAAACCAGTCCAAAGGAAACATTAGTCTCGCCGGTATACGCAGAAAGGAGCCTAGCCCAAGCAGCTTGTCCTGCAGCTTGTAATGTAACGCCGATAGCTCTACACCTTTCACTGATCATGTCTAGAGGCGCTGAAGAATATCGACTAGTTTCAATCATTTCAGATGATTTCTCGTTAACAGGGTTCAAGTTGGGAAAGCTTGTGATCTGAAACTCCGAGCCCACTTCACTCCAAAAATTATCTATATCGGTATTTATTGAGGATGCGGAGTTGAGAATTTGTCCAAGTACTGGTGATATAGACGCAAGACGAGGTAAACTTTGTGCTTGATAATCACGTGCAACATCTGAAAGTATCATATCCATAGATTGGGCGTCGTATATGGCATGCATAGCAGTTATATCGAGCTCTGCTGCAGATTGGAGATCTCGTACGAAGATTAGCCATGGAGGCAAATGTAGGTTTGCATGGATAGATTTTCTTCGATTTTCATGCTCATTGTTTGAAGATACCGTTTGATATTCGGTCCACGGAAGAGGAATCTGGCCGGGAGAATAAGTAACCATAGCGAAAGGGAAGTCACGATCCTTTAAGTGGATGAAGCCAGTTCGTAACATTTCATGTCGAGCCATTGTATTAGACCAAGCACTCTTCAGGCGTTTAAGGTCAATCGGTGCCGTTGACTTTAGTAAAAGTCGGTTACAGTATAGATCACCATTAGATCTGGTAAACTCCGCCAGCATGCCAGCCTGGGTTGATGTACATGGGCGTATAGATTCAATATCTTTTTCTTCGAGATTCAAGCGATTCTGAACATCTTCTCTGTGAGTTTTCTCAAATGAAGCGAAGTCAAACATTTTCATAGACGGTGAGGCATTGCGATGTTGCAATAAATTTGCAATTCCACTTGTGCTTGGATTCTTTCAAGATGTCAACTCCCGTTAAATTAGCAGGGGTTCTGACTTACTTCAAGAATATCTGCTGCAGAAACCAGATAACCTGCATCTTTCAAGAAGGCTGAAATCTGGATGGCATTGATACTATCGAGTCCAAGCTGGAATATGGTGGTATCATGTTTGATAATCTGTGGATCACATCCAGATAGTCGGGAAATTATATCTCGAACTCTTAACTCTTCATCCGAAAGTTGTAAGCCCGCCAGCCTTGATCCTAATTCTTTCTTCCCATTTACAGCGATACTTTCCCTGAAATCTCTTGCCTTCTGTGCAATTGTCGGTAGGTCTCGGAGATTACGATGATCAATAGCTTTGGAAAGTGGGTATCGTAGTATCTGGATGACAAGATCCGTGAAATCCTTGATTATAGTCTTTGCATCCACTACCGTTACTTGACGGGAGTTGACATGGAGGTGTATTGATAAATTGTCATGCCGTACACTTGGTAAAATTTCAAGAATAACCGGAAAATCCATGTCTCCTTCCTCGGACAACATTTGCCACAGTTCATGGTCTAGCTCTGTGACAGGGGGCTGAAGCAGCACAATCGAGTCAAATAGAGGTTTACCTGAAAGCTTCTTCGAAATTTGCCTCAATGATGTGTGCTGATAAGCCATGATGTCGATGTTGGCTTTGTGTGCTGATTTCACCACATCAAGACTAAGTGCTGTATTCGATACTTGAAAACGAACTGGGAGAACACTGAAGCACGGCCCAATGATGTCTTCTATACCTTCCAGTGGTATCGTCCTGCCACTGAAAACATTTCCAAAGCAAATATCTGATGAAGTGGTATAGATTGATAGTAGCATTGCCCAGGCTCCCTGGATTAGGCTCAGAGGAGTCACGGAGAGATTCTTACACATTGTTTCAAATTCTGTCAGCGGAAGCTCAAATTGTTCTTTATAAATATCAATTGAATGACTTCTGGCCATCGGGTCCGTTGTCAAGGACGGAAAGAGAAGTGATCCAGGAATGCCATCCAAGTATTTGTTCCAAAAAGGATTGGTGTCTTCCTCGCTATTTGCAAGGATATAATTGACGAATTGACGGAACTGTGTAGGAACTGGTAATTGGCCTCCAGCATATGACGTTTCAATTTCCTTCAAGAGCAGAGCCATTGCTTGACCATCATGCAATGCGTGATGAATCGAAAATAGAAGTACTTTCTTGTCAGTGAAAGCTTCAGTAAGGGCAACAATTGAATATGGGACTGTAAAGGGCTGCTGAGCGTGCGTGGCAAATAATGACTTTTGACTCAAGATTTCCATGGCCAAATCTGTAGTTTCAACTACAGTCCAAGGTATCGAAACTGTTTGAAGGATAGCTTGTACAAAGGTAAATCTAGCATTGTTCGTAGTAACAAAACACGTGCGTAGAACTTCATGCCTACAAGCCATCTGTTGCATTGTATCACGAAGCTTACCAAAGTCTCCTTTGAATTCAAGAAGGATGTGGTTGCAGTAGGCGTTGTCCTCATTCGATATTGTGCGGGATAACATTGCTTCCTGCAAAGCAGTACAAGGAATCACTGCTTCCACCTTGTGGCCTGCTGAGTAGAAGTCCTTCAGCACTTTTTGGACTAGTTCATCTCCCAACAGACTATTCTTTTCTAAATCTATCGTTTGCGATTCATTGTATTCTTGTTCTTGCAGCGTCTTCTTTCTGATCGCCCTTGATAGCGCTCCAATCGAGGAATGCCGCAGAATTAAAGAAACATCGACCTGACCAAAGCCGGATTTTCTAAGCAGCCTCGAAACATGAATAGCAGATATCGAATCAATACCGACATTATATAGAGACGTGCTTGGTCGTAAAAGCTCTAAGGGAATTTTTGTCGCTTGAGAAATGATATTTGCAACCTTCTCTTCGTCCTCCGAGAGTTCAGTACTATGAGTATCTCCTTGTGATTGTGAAAACTTCTCCAGTTCCGCTGGGGATAGCATTTCAAACATATCTTTCAGCTTTCTGTTATCTATTTTCTTCACGATTGTCATTGGGATTGCTTCCACTGGTATTAGATACGAAGGAACCATATATGAAGACAACCTAGCAGTCAAAGACTCAAAAAGAATCTTGATTGAGTGCTTCAACTCATCGTTGAACTCCATTGGCGTGAAAAGAAGCCTTGGAACAAAGAAGCTAACGAGCTGCTGTCGAGAATTGCTTTTGTCTCCGACTATCATTGATGCACAATCTTGAGCCTCACTGTTGAATAGAATAGCACTGTTTATCTCTCCTAGTTCCACTCGCTGACCACGAAGCTTGACTTGGTCATCTCGGCGGCCAACGAACATTAATGATCCGTCGGGGAGCAGTCTCCCAAAGTCGCCAGATCGATACAGTCGACCAAATTCAGGGTGGATGAAGAATTTCTCCCTTGTCAAGCTCGGTTGATTGAGATAACCTTGTCCCTTTATTCCGTGTCAGAAATTGAGTATAACCAAAGGAATAACGGGGATTCAATGCGCTTACAACTTGATCACCCCCAAAACAGAATTCACCGACAGCGCCTCGTAGTAGCAAGGAGAATCCAGGGCCTTCGGAGGTAACGAAAACGGAGGTGTTCTTGAAAGGTTTGCCGATATTTCTTGCATTATCAGAGATGGTGACGTTGGATCGAACTGTGCAAATATTTGTGGTTTCACTTGGACCATAGCCTGAGATACTTGTTTAGACCTCGACTAGAAATTTTCCATCATCAGTACTCTTCCCTTACTTACCTTGATACAAGCCCATCCCCGCCCAATCGTGGTGTACCTTTGCCGTTAAGCCCTCCCCAGCAGTTACTAGCATTCTCACACTCGGTACATTCTCGGGTTTAATAAGAGCTGCTACCGTTGGAGTGAGACTGAGGTGAGTTACATGTCTGTTTCGTATAACCTCCTCGATATCCCGAAACATCACATCATTTGTGGCTGAGCAGAGAGTCATCCCACAGTGCCATGAAAAAAATATCTCAAAAACAGAAACTTGAAATTGTCAACTTCTACCTGACTGAAGCCATAGGGTAATACTAACCATCAAAGGCCTGTGAACAAGCTTGAAGGAGCTTGGGATGATCCCCAATTGGATATATTTCAGCGAGTGTTGCAATATTGCTTTGTAGGTTACGATGAGTGATCACGACTCCTTTAGGTTTCCCTGTACTCCCAGACGTGTAAACAACATAGGCTGCATTAGAATCTTGATGGGAGGATGCAGGATTCTCATCTGAGTACTGTATAAAATCCACGTCCTCGAGATCCAGAAGACGCAACCATTCCAGATGCTTCAGTTCAGAGATGAGACTAGGTGTAACAATACATACTCTCGGCCTAGTGTCATCCAAGACAGTTCGAACCCTTTGGTTCGGTGTCAAAGGAGTCAAAGGCACGTATCCTGCACCGATTTTTATCACTGCCAATATAGATATGTATAGTTCCAGAGATTTATCCAGAATTATGCCGACAAGATCTCCGCCTCTGACGTTACAGCTCAGTAGATAGTGAGCTAGCCGATTACTCCGTTGATTAAGTTCGTGATAAGTGAGAGAATAAACACTACTACCTCCAGTATCTGGGTCAAGATCGTGAATAAATTCAACAGCATTTCGCCTAGGGTTTTTCGCAGCCAGCTGCTCGACTTGATATGCCAACGATGTCAAATCATCTAGATGTACAAGGCGATTATTTTCTATCGAGAGTATAGATGAGGAAAGTTGATGATTAAAATTATTGAGTTGCGAGTCCAGCGAGTTGGTGAAGAGGGTGGCGATTTCATCAATCTGCTCTAGTAGTAAATTTGCCTGAGCTTCCGGGAAGACAGACTCCTCGTATGTCGCAACCCCCATGACTTTCCCATCCTTAGGTTCCAGTTCGATAACTAAAGGAAATTCTAAAAAGTCCTCGGCTGCGACTTGCTCAAAGTAAGAGCTAGTTCTCGAATCATGCCCTGGAAGCTCCTGCCAAACAAAAAGGCAGTCAAACAGACGGGTCGAGTTATCGACGCCAGAAAGCTTTTTGATTTGGCGAAGTGAAATATTGCCATATTCCAATGTCTTTCGATTGCTTCTTTGAATGACTATTAAAAGATCATGAATAGTTCGTACCCATGACAGATTTACGCGGTTGGGAAATATACGAAGGCAAGGCCCGATGGTGTTTTCGATGCCTTCAACAGGTAACGTGCGGCCTGAGAAGACAGTGCCGAATATCACATCATCGGTATCCAGATATGAAGATAAAATGTATGCCACAGAAGCCTGAAAAAAGGCCTGTCGGCTAATCGAGAGGGACCGGGCCTGTCTATCGACATGTAGTAAAGAAGTGTTGAAAGTTCGGTAGGCCTTTCCAACTCTTTTTGGTACATCAATTTTGCTCTGGAACAGCGGCAACGTCGAAGGCATAGCTCCTCGTATATAGTCTTCCCAGTAAGCCGCCTTTGCAGCGGATTGTGAGGAATTTGTTGTTAGGTAGTGCCTTACTACGTTAGAGAATGGAAGTCGAGTATCTAAATGTTCCCCAGCCAACGCAGATCGAAGGTCATCTAGTACCAACTCCCAAGACCAACCGTCATAAATTGCGTGATGTAGTTGAACCAGTACTCGAACCGATGTTTTCTCTTGAATAAACTGAACTTTAAAGGGTATCAAAATGCTGTCGTCAAATTCTATACTCCAATCATAATCGAAAGATGTTTTCTCTTGAAAATAGTCGTCCAAATTTGCTCTCTTCCATGCAACTCGACAAAAGGGGTTTTCGGGTACATCAATTTTAAGGAAGACAGAGCGCAGCATCTCATTATGCTTTATGAGCGTAGATATAGCTTGTTCTATGGCTGGTAATTGGAGACCCTCTTGAAATCTCAGTTCGACCCAATTGCAATAAGCTTTGTGATCTCGAAGAGATTCAGAAAGCATGGCTATCTGAGTGTCGCTGCATGGCTCTACTTTGTCGACAAGTGATCGAATACCCTTTGCATCGAGCACAGCCAACCCCGTTCTGCTAATTGATTCCCATATGTTATTAATATTTCTGTCGGAAGGTTCTTGCAAATGTTCTCCAGTCTCCTTAGCAAAGTCCCAGATATTGCTAACTGTATCCGCAACCAAAAGAGTTCCGACATCTAAATTAATGCTTATCTCGCGTAGTTTCGCAGCCAATCTAATACCAGTCAGAGAGTCCAACCCCATGGCAGAAAGACTCTCGTTTTGATTTTCAAAGGTGCCCAAAACGGTACCCACTGCCTCATAAATGCGTTCCTCAAGCGAATCTCGAAATGACATAATCGATCCTGTTGTCTGTTTGAGATAGTTCTGGTCATAGTCTGCCTCCAGGGCTTTTTTGTTTACTTTTCCGGAATCAAGTCGCGGAAATTCTCCAAGAGTGACATAGTCTCCAGGGACCATATAAGTTGGAAGCAGTTTTTGACAAAATCGACGAATTTCTTCCGGTTGCACGTCTTTCTCATTATCGATCAATACCCATGCAATCAGTATTCCACGAACTAAACCAACAATGGCGCTGTGGATATTCGGATGAAGGCAAATAACGCTTTCAATTTCTCCCAGCTCCACCCGCTGGCCACGTAATTTAACCTGACCAGCAGATATTCTCCCCAAGCATTCAATTCGCCCATCTGGTAGGATTCGAGCCTTATCTCCTGTTCGGTACAATCGACCATGTTTTGAATTACGGAGAAAAGCCTTGGCATTTTCAACCGGGCGATTAATATAGCCTTGTGCCAATTGTGGCCCGCCAACTACCAGCTCTCCTATCTGACCAATAGGTAGTATCACGGGATCTGAAGAGGGTGGATTCTTTTCAAGAGACATCACAAAAGCAGAGACAGTCTCCAGAGGCTGCCCGATTAGATTGACTGTGGAATCCGATTGAAAATGAGTCGCTGCGGTACAGTGAATGGCCGCCTCAGTTGGGCCGTACATGCTATGGAGAATTCCATTGCTTGTTGCAGAGGCACCAAATTCATCCACCACCTTCTTGGTAAGCATTTCACCAATTGTAAGGAGAACCCGAAGACGCGGTACACTTTGACGACTTCGTAGTAGCTCGGCAGCCACCGTTGGGGTGAGTTCAGCAGCATCGGCCTGTAGTGCTGTGATTGTATTTCCAAGGTCACGAAGCATGACGCCTCGTTCGGCACCTACCAGAGTCGCACCCCTGAACCACGGAAAGAAGACTTCAAAGACGGAGACATCGAATGTGGGTGAAGCAAATTGCAAAAATCTATGGAATGATGGGATGATGCTGTTATGCGCGAGCAGTGACTGAGTGACTGCTTTATGAGAAATTGTCACGCCTTTGGGTCGACCTGTTGAACCGGACGTGTACATGACATACGCCAGATCTTCTGACCGGAGATTCAAGTTATCCAAGATAGCTGGAATATCTTCCAAAACGGGTTCATCCACTAAAACAGGTGTTATTGCCTTCGCATTTTCTAGTTTCGTTTGGAATCTACTATGGGTGACTACCACACTTGCGGCAACGTCTTTTAAGATAAAGTTGATACGATCTTCTGGAGAATCTATTCCCAATGGACAAAAAGCAGCGCCTGCTTTCAGAACAGCGAGCCATGCGATATAAAGATCGACGGACTGGCCAAGAAGCACAGGAACAATTCGATTTGACAAAGTTTGGTCAATGTTCATGGCAATTTGTTGTGCCAATCGTGTCGAGTAGTAATCCAGGTCTCTGAATGAGAGACTCTGGATGGAATCATCGGCGTTGAGGAATTCCAAGGCGAGGGCATCTCCTCCGGCATGGCTGAATGCTAGATGATGCAGGAACTGGGGCCCAGGCAACTGACGAGGCTCTGGGTTGGAAATAGATAGCAGCGGTTTCTCGCCAAAATCTGCATGCTCGCCCAGTACACCAAGTCTTTTCACAAACTGAAACAGCTGGAGACCAATCTGCTTTAATTGATCAGGTAGTATTCCAACTTCTGATCTCAAAAAGCCAGCACCCGTGGCCAGATCAATCGAGAGATATAAATTACGCTTGCCTGTAATTTGCTGTGCCTTCGTCTGCAACAAGTCAGAATTTGTTGGTGTAAGCACGATACTCGTATAATATATGTCATTCGGTTGTGTAGTTGCATGTAAAGATACAGTGTCAAAATGTGCCTGAGCAAGGTCGACCTTAACCGGACTCTGGTCCAGGGTGAACACAGGCTGCTCCTCGCCCGTGTAGGCATGCAGCAGAGACGCCCATGACAAGACTAATGTCTCGACCGAGACCGGAATTGCATCGGCCAAGCTCCATGGGACTTCTGTCTCGAGGGTATTGTCGGACGGATAGATATCGGGAAACACAGTCAATCTGTCCATGGTGGAATATAGAAAGCCTTACGCTCTGTCTCTCTCCCTCTGAGGGGACTGGTAGTGGCGAGACGTTGGCTCGGATGTAGCTCTCTCGCAGCGCTGAATTGTTGATAGCGGTTTATTATGATTACATGTCACACGAAAGGGGAAGGAAAGAAAGAGGAGCCATCCCCACTGAGGGGTAAGTAGTCAGTATCAGGCTGGTATCAGCTGCGAACGAGACAGGGACGCAGACGGTCTTCCAAGCTTGCCGAGAAGAACAAGAAAACAAGAAGAACGGCGGGCATGAAGATACAAGCTTGAACCTTCCCACGGATCGGGCGACAGCACCGAACAGGGAAGGCAGGAGCGTTCTGGGGCCGGCCGTATTTGAAATACAGCAAGAAAGAGGTAATATTAGATGTAATAAAAAGTAATAGATGGGTAATTACGAGCTGCTGGGCACTGCGAATACCGACCAATACAATACGTTAGCTCACAGTCACTATGTGCCTCCTAGCTACTAAGTCCGTCCTGCTACATGTATAGTATCCTCTCTTAGAGGGCGCTTACGAGAATGAATTACTTAGTAGTAGTACTGTACTCTGGGAGACTCATCAATCTGCGTGTCTATCGCGCCACGCTCGGGATTTGCCCACGACAACCCCTCCAAACGGTGGCACATGCATACATATGCGCATACGCATGCATACCACCGCATTATTATCCACGTCAGTGACTTCGCATGGGTCGATCGTGGTGCTTTGCGTTCAGGATGAGACCATTCAGATGGCACATTTTGATAATAAAGCCGTTTTGTTTGGTCGATGCTCGATGCAAGCATCCCAGAACAAGGAAGAATCAGCATGCAGGGACTCAGCTCATATCTCCAGGCGATTCTTCCCTCCCTCTATGCATCTCCTCGTCTATACGAGTGAAGACTGGCTTCGAACAAAGCTTTTCACGGTCAAAAAGTAAGGGAAAAAAATATCCGACATCGGATCGACGCGGACAACGTCCGGCGATAAAACAAGATGTAATTGAGAATTGCGGGGCCTGTGTCCTCCATGGTTTGTTTCCTATTTCACAGTTGACCCCATACATCATAGCTACCGGCTGCCCCACGGTGTTGCCAAACGTTAATGGACGATGAGCATGGGCCCCTTATTTAATATTGCATATGTAGCCCTCGCAAGTACCCTAGATAGCTTTAGAAGTCCGTCCATTGTCGATCTGACACCTTTATTCGCTTTTAAAATAAGAACGAAACAAAGGGCACCCAGACTCTTCTGCCTATCCAGGCTTCTCGTGTTGATTAGTCGCCTCTGTGTGGAAGACAATCTGTAAAGCATACTTGGTGACCGCTTTTTTACGGGAACGGATAGATATAAATATTATCATTGTGTGGGGGGCATTCATTTTGCCGACCTAGAGGCAAACAGGAAAATGTCGAGGGTATCAGATACAGTACCCACCTTAGGAGATGGCGTTTACGACATGATATGTGTTGGATTTGGTCCGGCCTCTCTAGCGATAGCTATTGCTTTGCATGATGCTCTAGATCCGCAGTTATCCGGGTCCCCAGCAGCAACACACCGGCCGAAAGTATGTTTCCTCGAAAAACAAAAGCAGTTCAAATGGCATTCTGGCATGTTACTGCCTGGGTCGAAGATGCAGATTTCCTTCATCAAAGACCTAGCCACCGTCCGCGAACCTCGCAGCGAATTTACCTTTCTGAACTATCTAAAAAGCCAAGGGCGACTTTTAAGCTTCACCAACCTGGGCACTTTTCTACCTTCACGACTAGAGTTTGAGGACTACATGCGTTGGTGCGCCAATCGATTTGAGGATGTTGTAGCATACGGACAAGAGGTGCAAGAAGTCGTGGCAGGGGGTGCTGAGGCTTCCGGTCTCACCCAGTCATTCCTTGTCCGCTCAAAAGATCTGAATTCTGGTGTTATTTCCACCAGGCGAACAAGACATGTGGTAATTGCTGTAGGAGGCAAGCCCAGGATGCCGCACGGAATCCCTCAGAATCCACGTATCATGCATTCATCTGCATATTGCACAACCCTGCCAGATTTGTTGAAAGATCACTCTAGTCCATACCACATCGCTGTACTAGGAGGCGGACAGAGTGCAGCAGAGATATTTCACGATCTGTCAAAGAGATACCCTAATGCTAAAACGACTTTGATCATGAGAGACTCTGCCCTGCGTCCTAGCGACGATTCCCCTTTGTATGTTATTGCTCATTTCCTCCTCTCGATGGAAACAGATGCTAACATTGCCAGCGTCAACGAGATTTTTGATCCGGGACGAATTGAGGAGTTTTATGCGCTTTCATCGGAGGAGCGTCGCATTTCGATTGCTGCTGACCGTGCTACCAACTACAGCGTGGTCCGGCTTGAGTTGATCGAGCAAATCTATCAGGACATGTACATGCAAAGGATTAAAAACCCAGACTCTTCCACGTGGCAGCATCGTATCCTTCCTCGTCACACGATAGAGGGCGTTTACCAAATTCGCACCAATGAATGCTTGAAGATCCACCTCCAGACAGCAGATAATCGGCGACAAAAGGAGGTTCTCGAGGTGGACGCATTGATGGTCGCCACCGGCTATACGCGAAATACGTATGAAGAATTGCTGAGTAAAGTTCAGAATCTCCGGCCCACAGGATCAATCCACTGGGGGGTAAATCGCAACTATAGTGTGATACTGGATCGAGCCAAAGTGGGTTCTCGGGCTGGGATCTGGTTGCAAGGATGCAATGAAAGCACGCATGGACTGAGCGACAGCCTGCTGTCCGTGTTGGCTTCACGAGCTGGGGAATTGGTCGAGTCGATACTGCGAGAACACCTGCCGAAGCCGGGTCGCGCGCGGGCTCTTCTGTGACCGCCAGTCCACCATAGTTAATTCCGAATAATGGGAGGACTGGCCTGTATAGTGTACTTCGGGCTAGCTTAACAGAGCAATAGATACGACGAGGAGTAGTGACTAGTAGAAAGCAGACAATGGCGCCAATGAAAATGGGGTCATGACGATGGTTCCGTCTTTCAAAACGATACCATGGCAGGGAGGAAGCAGGAAGTAGGAAGCAGGAGGGGGGTTTTCGGCGTATTGTCTGTCGCATTTGCGCCAGTGCATCTTATCTGATTAGATCAAACTAGCTCAAAGAGCAACACCAGCCCACCGCCCGCACGACTCCATCATGAATACTAATGTTATTCTCCTCGGTGTTATTAATTATCTGTGCTACTGTTACATCTCCGAGCTTCAACGTCTAGATCTAACTACTTCATCCGATACGCGGAACCCGAGGTGGTTATTATTACGTTTGCTTTGCTTGTCTCCGCCCTCATCGCCCGAAATCTGCTCAGGCTCCGAAGTAGCATTCGTGCTATTATTATCTGATCCGACCGCTTAGTTTCGGGTTGTGTTCGGTCTTGAAAATTCCAAGACGCGCTTACCGCCCGTCCATATCAAGCCATCGGCGTCAGGAAGAAGGGTCACGAACCAAATCCCGAGGCCGGAGGAGAGGGGGGTCAACTCATTATTATTGTTAGTGCCGTATTGTTACTCAACTTTTACCTGGTCAGCTGGTGACTTCTTTCTTACATGAGTCGCACGGACGGACGGGCGGACTATGACCGTGATGTGACGACTCCTGTCTACAACATCAATCATCAATATAACAAGTATTTGACATTATGACCTCCTGCAGGAGATAAGTACAAAAGATATATCAATGCCATTCGGTTACGACACCTCTCTAACACACCCCACCATCTATGTATGCCAGAAGTAACTCCATCATTTCGGTAGAACGCTCGATGAAAAAAACTCGTTCCTATGGAAATATATATATATGTAGATGTATGTATATGCAATCATTTGCAATTGACGACCGAAAAGCTTCCAAAACCAGCGTCAGATGATAACTTTTCAAAGCGGCTATTCTCCCCGCTCAGGATCCTCCCCAGCGACACTCATATAAGCGCCGCTGGAACCACTCCTACCGTGCAGTCTCAACGGGGGTTCGTACATGGTGTAGTAGTTAACAGCCTCGCCATCAAGCATTCCAGATCCGGGCTCCCGTTTCTTGAAAAATGGGGCCGCATCGAACCAGAAGTCTCGACAGTTGGTGACGAAGCCACGGGAGAACGGGTTTTTCTTCTTAGTAGAGCGGCCTTGCGCGGTAGCAAAGAAAGTATCCAGTCCCAACAGAGTTTGCCACTGCCCAAGAAATCCACGACGACGATGGTTATGGGTTGGTGCGCTTGGAATCTCAGGATTTGGACCATGCCCGGCACTCGTCAGTCCAGCAGCCGAGGTAGATGTGGTTCCCGCAACAAGGGCAGACGTAATTGCCTGAGAGGCAGAATGCGAATCGTTCATTGTATGGCCTCTCATGTTTTCGTACGTGGTTTGATTCCGCGAGATTTGGACCATTTGCACGGAGCCTAGCATTGTGACCCAGATCAATTGAAGGGTAGCCCACACAGTAAGAATTAGGGTGAAGCTGTCTTTAGAGACTATGCTGCACAAGTTGTCGTTGATGACATTGCATTGCAAAGTTTCTGGGGGAGGGAGGAGTTCAATATCTGTCGCACATATTGTTAATTTAGTCATTTCATAAGCCTAAGAGTCACTTACAGCCGATAACAAGTCTAATGAATAGCAAAATACCAATCTCCAGACTCACGACGTATATCACAAAATGGCGTAAGTTATTCGCTCCAACACAGTTAAAAATCCATGGACAGTGGCTAGGCAGCTAGGTCAGTTTACGAACAAAATTTGGAAGAAAGAGGTCATACTGATCATGTTTTGCCACGCATCGGGAACACCGACGACAGTGCTTGCTTCGTAATGGCTTTCGAATCATGCAATGAATGCAGAAATGCTCTTCGTTAAATTTCCAGTTATCAAACAGATCTCTAATAACCTCTCTTTGTTGATTCCTGCTACCGATATTGGGAATGTAGCCGGGGTCTCCGCCCATTGAAAAGATGTAGAAGTATGTTGTTAGTGTGTAGAATACGACAAAAAAGACATTCGAAATCGGATATGAGCCCCAGGTCACTGCTAGTTGTCAATTCCCTGTTTGTCTGCCCATAAGGGAATTTAAAAAGACGTACCGGACACAACTCGCAGAAGATATATTGCTCCCACCCAGAACAGGCTGCCTGCAAACACTCCCGCAAGAAAAGGCTATCAAACATTAGCCCACGAAATTAGAAATCGTCAAACCAAGGCGTACCGTTTTTTGAAGAACACGAAACTCGCCCGGTCCATGATTAGCAACTATTTGGGCCAGATACTGCATGCCGAAGACAAGCACCACTGCCAATGGCAACCCGATATATATAGCGAATTTGCTAATAACCCAGATCGCTAGAAAAATGGAGATGAAAGGCCACAAGAAGAAGTATTTGGTCAATAGGCTCTTGCTGTGCAAGAATACAGTCATGCCCATAGGAAGAGTCTTCAAATTGCCTTTCTGGTCGTAGCCGCAGTCATTCAAAGCCCGATGCCAGGCTCTGGTTGATCTCATTTCGCTAGCCACTGTCGCTGGGGATTTGCCATCTCTCGTCTTTGCGGTCCGATCTGCACCGTACTCAAGTATCTTTTCAATGCACAAATACGATCCTTTCACCAAAGCCCAGTGTAACGGGGTGAGACCACCCTCGTCGATTGCATTCACATTAGCTCCCCATCGCAAAAACATATCGACGCAAACAGGCAGTCCCTTGTATGCTGCCCACATTAAGCCAGTATGACCCTGGGGGTCTGTAACGTCAACTGGAATTCCCTGGTGGAGTAGGAGAATCACCAGGAATGCATTTCCATCAATTGTAGCCAGGTGTAAAATATTGTAACCCTGGGCATCCGTCAAAAGAGGATCAGCACCGCGCTGTAGTAACAAGTCTACGATGTAGTAATGGCATCGTTGTGCAGCCCACATAGCCGGTGTAGCGACAGATTCACCCCCTTTGGCGTTGACATCGGCGCCGGAGTCGAGGAGGAAGCGGCACATGGCATATTGATTGTTTATTGCAGCCCACTAGTAGTACATAAGGTTAATTATTGCACTCCATTGCGTTTAGCAACAAACTTACGTGTAAAGGCGTAATGCCTTCCTCATCCTTATATTTGGCGCTGTACTTTTTTGTGTCAAATAACTTTTGCATTGCACCAATCTCACCCAGTCGAGCAAGCTGCATGATATCCTCTTCAACTGGCAGCAATGACCTGTTCGCTTCTCCACCCGCTGCCATATTCTTCATTTCCACGCCATCGGTGGTAGGTTGTGGAGGCGCGGCGGACGATTTCCCAATAGCGCCTACTTGCACGGCGGAGTTTGACAGAGGGCCATTCTGATGCGGTTCGTTCGAAGGTGAAGAAGCCATTGTCGATGCGTAATATGGTTTTTGTGATTAAAATCAAATGGAACGAAGTTAGGAGCAGATTGTGGTGACGCTTAAGGCGAAGAGTCCTTGGTTTGAATTCAAAAAATGCGCGATCAACAAATCATTCGAGCATCAAGCATAGTATGCAAAAAGGAAAGGAAAGACAGAGCGAATATCACGCGCGGTATTCTCCTCGTATTGTCCTTTTCTGTTTTTGCCCTGTTAAAGGTGCATGTCGTGAGAATACTGGAAGCTGGTGTTTTTGCGAAGCGTATCTGCCTAGATTACATAGACATCATTAATCGTGCACGCTGTGGCTGAGCGCTCCGGGGCTTGGCCTAGCTCCTTTCCGTAAGCCGCAGGAATGATCCGATGTTCCTTTCTTTACAAGGCGCGCATCTGTCCAAAATTTGATCCAATTTTTGAAATTCCATTGATTCTGCAGCATAGGTTCATAGCCATTTCAATCGATATTCAAATTACCAAAACTCTGCAGTAAACTTCTGGCTTATAATACATCTTCTCCGCTTCTGCTGTATAGTACAGAATTAAATAGCATATTTACAGTAAAGCTAGCCCTCGCCCTCTTCATTCAAAAGTCATATACAAATCCGAGGCTCCCTTGCAAGTTTTCTCCTCGTCATAGTCGAAACCAGCATAGCATGATAAATATCAAATAGCGACACGCATCCCTTCACGGGAAGCTGCCAAAATTAACATATGGAAACTTCCATTCCTTCCAGTATAAGGAAATGACCACTTAGGGTCATTGGCTTGGGGGTGGGCTAGACACAATCTCGTTGGAAACGGGCGCTGGAGCTGCAGTAGAAGTGCTATCCCGACTGGGGCTCCGTGGAGGGGGCCTAGGAATCATATCTTCATATGGCAATCCCTTGAGTAAACTGACCTGGCAAGTCAACGCGTGTGCATCTACCCGTAATGCGAAATCCATGAGGAAACAGAATGTGATTTCAAGCCGTGTAAGTTCTCGCTCTGTAACGCCACCAACCCGAGCAAAGCGTGAGTGAGGATAGGTCAGATCCTCTAGAGCTTTCATTGCGACTCGAAGACCCGCAAGGACTAATCGATGCACGTTTCTCGGTGTCACGAAAAGGGCTTTTTCGGTGACAACCATCTTGGTGATGTAAAGGCTGGCTGCTAGATAGACTGCCGTAGACATGGGGCAATACTTGTGAAGTCGGAGGAGATATTCCTCCAGTGAGATAGGCGGAGCTTTCTTCGAAAAGAATCGTTTTGCTAATACGTTGTGCTGGAATTTCCCTGTTTGGTCTTCCTTTGGAGAGACATGTTTGGAGTCTGCCCCATGGAGTTCAGTAATGCTGATAGTGGTATTTTGTTTCTCCATCACATTGTCGATACCGTCCACGGGACTATAGGGACGATGGTCCTGTTGGGAAAGTAATGTCGTAGGGACATCTCCAGTAAGGCGTGCTAACTCAGCCAGTTGGGCTGTCACGGCTTTCAAGGCCTCAAGTGGTGGTATTTGGAATACATCGGTTCCTAGCTTTCCAGCTGGCGAATTCATAGACCCAGCTTCCGAATCTCGACCCAACAGTGTATTCTGCTCTTCTCCTCCGGAAATGGCATCGGTGCAATGGCTCATTGTGTCAATGAGTGGTCGAATATGTATTCAAAGCGGTGGTGAAGAGGCTTTGCGCGATTAGATTCGATAAAGTATTGCGATTGCACCTGGGTCTGCAGGTGGGCGTAGTGAATCTGGGTGAGAATATCATTGTCCTCTCGGCTTATCGTCGTAACAGTCTGCTGTAACTTGGTAAAACACCGAGTATCGCATGAAACTGGCAGTGTAGCAAAAGCGAAAATATTCAAATTAAAGGTGACTTATGCAGAGGCTTGCGAGTAGGCCTGTCTGACAAATCCAAAGGTCACGCACATCCTAAAGCAAATGGCCTGCGCAGTGAGCGAGGAGAAGAGGCTGATTAGAGCTTTCTTTTGACTTACAAGCAACACGGCTCAAAGGATCGAAACGAACGAACAAAGAAATATTAGTCGTATTTCAGAGGCACTATCATGGCCGCGTCGGGTATATATTGATGGAGGTGAAAGGCACGGAGGAGGACGAGAGAAACCTCGATGTGGAGTCCGGTCTCGACTCCAAAAATGTCCCGCGACACTAAGCAAGTCTTATCGAGATCCCGAGGCTGCCCCTGCTCCGCTTGCTGCCAAATAATATATATGAATATATGCTGCGTGTATATATATATATATATATATTATATTTGGACGACTGGTGTATTGCAGATATTACTACGATTTCTGCTGGCATCTAGGGAGAAAGAAGAAATACTGAGGAGGTTTCCCTTATGGAGAATGACTGCAGAATCAACAAAAAAAATACTAATGGTTGTCTCGACTTTTTTTTTGTCTTGTTTTCAAGCACATAGCCAGTACGATGGATTTAATGAAACCGAATCTTAATATCTTCTTATTCCAACGAGCAGCAGAGGCGCGTTCATAGAGTACTATGCATACTATATGTGTAGTACGTTTTAATTCTCCGCGCTTGACCAACGTAGTGACCTATATCTCAAACCGCGCTTGTTCTGTCCTGGTCCAAGGTATATTAACGTCCAGGACATACAGAGTAAGAGAGGCGCGGGGTGACGTGATACCAAGTCAAGGTTGGTTATCTTTTAAAAACACCCTGTATGTGCATTTCATTGGCGTATCAAATCTCTGGTTTAACATCTTTATTGCCTTTCAATTGTCTTTCACGCATTTCGGTTTGTTCCACGAGAGTTCCAAGATTTATTCCTTCGATTCCTTTCTGGATTATCGTCAGCCGCCTTTCCAGATCTGTAAGACGCTCTTTCTGGAACTGGTCAGATAGAGATATCCGGAATTGCGAGTCTCTTTGTAGAGAAAAGGCGAAAAGCTCCTTGGCTTTGTCAGTAGATCCTAGCTCTTCTGTGAGTGGCATTTCTGTAGATGTGTTCAAGTTATTGAGCAGCTCCACCATTCGAATCCGACTTTCAGAAATCAGACCTGCTGAATCACATTGATTTAGTGGACCCTGCTCCATCCCTGAGATACCTAGGCGGCGTAGTATGTTGTCCAGAGCTTGTGACTGTGGCTTTTGGGATGTCGTTAACTGCCCTGAAATAGATTTAATAGAGGACTGTCGTCGGTGAGATCTCTTATCTTTGCTGTTCACAGTCTCGTTTCGGGCATTCTCATTCATATAAAGGGAAGCCAATAACGTCAAAGCTTCGCGGTATGACTGATAATGCAACAGTCTATCAGTAACCTGGTTCGTGGATTCCGTCATTTCAGAGAGTAGTCGGGAAATCTAAGATAGGAATTAAGTAAGTGAATCCACTGACAATTCAAGGGTGGCAAACCATTTCGAGACACTCTTCTGATGAGTGGTCAAGATTTTGCTTGCTCTTCTGAAGTTCGTCACGTATTCGCTGGCCGAACTCTTGCCTTGCAGACATTTCAGCCAGGGCTTCTACCTCCAAATAGAGCGAGTCTAAATCCTCTTCTAACATAGAGATCCTATCATCCAGATCCGTCTCCTGTTTAGTGTTCTCGTCACTTCTAATAAGCGAGTCAAGATACAGTCGATCTAGCCGACATTGGATTTCTTCCGAGATCAGCTTCGACAATGTCAAGGTCAGGTGCATTACTCGTTTTTCTGTATTTTCATCCTCTTCTGTCATCTCGAGCTCGGCGGCAAAACGCTCAACTTGAACGAGAACCCGATCGTCATTTCTTAGTTTTGTCGTGACTGTCTGCAGTAGCTGTCGTTTCTCGACTTGGATCTGCTGTTGCTGCAGGGATATTCTACTCTCGAAATCTTTTATCAAATCCTCAGACTAGATATTTGTAAATTCACGCTATTAGTAGAAAATTGTGGGATTAGGAGGTGTACCATTGCTTTTTTCCTCTGCTTCTCTAGCAGATGTCGCCGAGTCAGGTCATTTATATATCGGTCATACTCTCGATCGGCTTCTCGTCTCCCCGACTGCAGTTTTTCCAAGGTGGCATGTTGGGATTTCAAGACCGCTGTATGTTCCAAATAGGTTGCTGTGGATGACTTTAAATTAGCGGTTGCTGCGCGGATTGCATCTTCGTCTAAAGGTCGTGTTGATGTCAACGCAGGGTGACGAAGAAATGCTTGAGAAGCCCCCGACTTTTCTAGGCTGTTAAGTCTACAGATATAGTCAGGATCCATGTACAAAGAACAAGCGAGAGACAAAATACAAAGCCAATTCTTCTTTCGAAAGCAATGTCGGGGAAGTGACATGGTCGGCTGCCCATTGAGCATTCCTTCTGCCATTTTCTGTCTCGAGATTGAAATCCGCCGCAATGCTCGCCTGGTTGAACTTGATTGCACGCTCTTGAAGAGCATGGGCAAGCAGACGGTCCGGCTGGGTTGAGGCTGCCATGGCGAGCTGGCGAGCTGGGGGAGGCTGCAGAGGTAAACAAGCCCGACTCCACCACCACCCGCGTCTCATCTCCGCTTCCCCGCCCCTCAGAGATAATATCTCTGAAGTTACATGTTTACAGTCATTCCGTGCCGTTCTGCTCGGATTTAGATTTACATTCAACTGTGTATATTCCGAATAAAAGCAATTGCTCTTCAGCATTGCTTCGCGAAACCACCCAATTAACCCGTTCCCAGTATTCTCCGTCACGGATCATGCCGACTCAGGATCCTGCGGGTATCGTTCAATCGGCGGAAATGCCGAACCTGATGCCCCTCTTGCGATGAATGGTACGATGAATGGTTATTGGCTGTTTCATCCTACATGCATATCATCATGTCCCTGAAGCTTGCCTACGGGGTGCACATCACCGAAGATATAAAATAATCAATGTACATGCATGGATGGTGCTAGGCTGACAACAACCAGAGAAGAGTGAACTTGATTTAAAGAAACATATCCAAGAGGACCTATGTATGCCTGGAAATTTATATATATTTATAGAATCGGTAATAAACAACCACGAGTATGGGCTGCTGAACGAAATATCTCCACCATATGAGGTGCCAGCAAATGCCCCGAGTTAAATAAAAGGCACAACGTAACGAGGTATATGGTATACACACTACAATCCGAAGACCGTTATTTTGTCTCGACATTGAAGCCTTACTACTTCTAAAATATCAGCAGAGAAATCTTTCTGCGAAACCCAAAAAAGCCAATGACGTGAAGGATTGCTGATTCTACGAATTTTCCATCTCGGCTACCGTCGGCGAGGGGCAGGACCAAGCACGCAACTTTTTTCCAGAGTTTGACAAAGGCACGTTCTGTCCGACAACAACAACAATCTGCCATACAGACAGATACTCTTCTCTATATCTTGAAGAGATAATCTGGAAGCTGAACAATCCACATAACTTTCTCGCCGATTCCTGTACCCAATTCAACGCCATGAGTCTGTCAACGACGGGGGCCCCTCCCAAGGCTCTGGAGAGCATCACGGGCCAGATTGGAAACACACCCCTCGTCCTATTGAACCGCCTCCCCCAAAGTCTCGGGATTGAAGCAACTGTATATGCAAAACTTGAGTATTTCAATGCTGGTGGCAGTGTCAAGGACCGAATTGCATTACGCATGATTGAAGAGGCTGAAAGGACAGGGAGAATCAAGCCGGGAGACACGTTGATCGAACCGACCAGCGGGAATACGTAAGACAGAAAACTTCTACTAGCCTGTTTTAATGAGTTGTCTTAAAAATGGAGGCTAACACATGTATGCCCGTATGAATACAGTGGTATCGGATTGGCACTTGTCGCTGCGGTCAAAGGTAAGTGTACCGTCTAACGAAGCTTGCACAACAACTTGGCTCACTGTTCACAGGTTATAAAACAATTATCACCCTGCCCGAGAAGATGTCCGCAGAAAAGGTTTCTGTTCTTCGCGCGCTGAATGCCACTATCATCCGTACTCCTACACAGGCCGCATATGACTCGCCCGAATCCCACATAGGAGTTGCCAAACGTCTCGAGAAAGAACTTCCGAACGCACATATTCTAGATCAGTACGGAAACGAAAACAATCCCTTAGCTCATGAGCTTGGGACAGCAGAAGAAATCTGGAATCAAACTAAGGGAGCTGTAACAGCAGTCGTAGCCGGCGCTGGTACGGGAGGCACAATTACTGGAATCTCTAGAGGATTGAAGAAGCATAACAAAGCGGTTCAAATCATCGGCGCCGATCCGCAGGGTTCTATTCTGGCTCTGCCTTCTTCATTGAATACCGAGCACGAAAACGAGCCGTACAAAGTAGAGGGTATTGGATACGATTTCATTCCCCAAGTTCTCGATCAGCATTCAGTCGACAGGTGGTACAAGACAGAAGACAAGGAATCATTCCAGTACTCTCGCCGACTGATTGCCGAGGAGGGCCTTCTAGTCGGGGGCAGCAGTGGAAGTGCAATTGCTGGCCTAGTCAAGGCGTACAAAGATAATGTTTTGACCAAGGACGACGTCGTCGTCGTGGTTCTTCCCGATAGTATCCGAAGCTATCTCACCAAGGTATGTCACTGCAAATGCACAACTGCGATATATGATACTGACGGACGTTGTGGATCAGTTCGCAGATGACGACTGGCTTGCTGCAAACGAGCTACTTTCATCCACTCCACCCGAGCTCAAGGCGATAAGCGCAGAAAGCCCAGCTCCAGAGTCCAAGACTAGTCTATTCGCCAGCGGTAAAGTCGGCTCTCTGAGGCTGAAGCCTGTAACGACAGTCCGAGCAAATGAAGGCTGCCAAGCCGCAATTGAACTCATGCGCGAGAAAGGCTTTGATCAGCTTCCGGTCCTCACCACGGATGGCAAGAAACTTGCCGGGTTGATCACTTTGGGCAATGTTCTCAGCTGGATATCTCGTGGGCGCGCAACTGGAAAAAGCCCTGTCTCGGACGTCATGTTTGACTTTTCCAAACTGCCAGAAGTGGTCACAGATTCTAGAGATATTGGGACTGCAGATGACCAAATAACAGCGAAACGCCGCAAGTTCTTCGAGATCACTCTGGACACCCCTTTGAGTGTACTGAACCGGTTTTTTGAATGGAACAGCGCAGCCATCGTGACTGAACGAGACAGCCAGGGCACCATACGACCTGTTGCAGTAGCTACGAAGGTGGATCTTTTGACTTGGCTGCTGCACCAAAATTAAATAATGATTACTTCGACAATGATAGCCATGTTTCAGTATTCGATTCTTACTTTAACGACCTTTTTCGTTGCCTTCAACAGGTTCTATTTCTTTCGAAACCGTCACAATGTGTGGTTTTTTGTGGCTGTTGCAACGACGGCGTTCCATGTATGGTGTTTGTTTTCGCTTCATAAAATTCTCACCTGTCGATGAGAATGTTCCATTGACTATATACATTATTTTGGCGTTTAATCTTGTACTCAACACTTAGATAATGCCGACTCGTGTTCTTAGGATTATACATTTATAGATTTAAGACAGAAATGAAGATGCTTGCTTGCTCATGATGATGTGGAATGGATCGTTGTTTCAAAAAATATATTATTAACATATATGTCTACTCAATGGCGTACGACCATCTAGTAGAGAATATATTTCGGGGTGTCTACATCACACCCTTTTTGCTTTGATATCAAGATTTGATCAAAGAGAAGCGACCATAGCCAAGCCAAAACAGCAAGCCAATATCTGTCCACATCACATGATCTCAGTATGCGCCAAAGCCATACAAAGCTTTTGACAATCGATTAGTCGTAATAACAAATGCTGGTTGACAATTCCACCTTTGAATTGAGAAAATTCTAGGTTGACACACCTTATAGACACGATCCAATCCATTCTTCCCATGCCCGCACACCAGATTTAGGGTCCTGACCTTCCTCGGAGAGGATAGATCCTCCAATAACGTCAACCTTGGTGCCAATTTCATTTTCCAACAGCCGGAAGCTGAAAGTGCCCTGTCCATCGTCGCCGCCTAGCAGGTCTTCATCGTCCTCGTTATCCAAAGATCCGGCGCTAGCATCCATCAAGCCTTTTTGGCGAGACTTGCGAATGCGGTCAATCTCAAGCTCAAGCCTTTCTTTGATGGATCCAGCTGGCAAAGCGGTAAATAGATCCTGCTTATTCGCTGCTATAAGAACGGAGATAGAAGCCCCGGCTTTTGAAAGAGACTTGTTTTTGCTTAATACAAGCTTTTGTAGGAGTAAGAGAACATCGTGCAGATAACCAGCGCTGTCTCTCAAATTTTCCGCTCCATCTGCCAGTAATGCGGCATCAACAAAGTAAATGAGGCCGCGAATGGGCGACTTTTCCTTTGAACTCAAATCATTCTGGAGTTGTGATAATTGCGACGAACGTAATTTTCCGTGGCCGGGGGTATCTCTCAAGATATATTTGACGGGGTTTCGTTTGGCCTCCGATAGGCTAGGATCATTGACTGATCGGTATCGGTTCGAGGCGATTGGCACTGAGGGGTGGAGCACAATGGTTGTCGACGCTGGGTTTTGAGATGTATGTGTGCGAGGCGTTGCTGTCTTCGCTCGTTGCGAAGCGGACTCGAGCTACCGCCTTGTCAGAAAATCCCATGTTCGCGTGATGATATTCAAGAAAAAAAAAATAGAATGCGCACCGATGTGAGGAAAGATGTTTTACCAGCACCGCTCGGGCCGAGTAGAATAAAGGATGACGAGGCAGGGTTTGCTGCTTTGCGATAAAGAGAGTAATGAAGCAATGTAGGTAAAAGCAGGGCGACTGCAAGAGTGATGAGAATGGCAATCGGGTTGCCGTCCAGCAAGGTGGTCGCGATGGCGCCGGGCGAGCTCCAATCCACGGTGGAACCCATCCTGCGACACTCAACTTCGAGCACCTCCAAGAGCTTTTCTTTAAAAGCTAGACTCGCGGTCTGAAGAGCAGTCAATAACGACTGATGATGGTGAGCGACGAAGAGCAAGTGGCATGTGGGGCTTGCGGGTCGACAGCTCCGCGCAAGACCAATCGTCTTGTGGCTCGCTCCGTCACTGGCATTCAAGGAGCTGCATATTTGTTGCACCATCCAGCCAGGAGGACAAGGAGGACAAGGATGCCTGTTGTCTCTCGTTTCCAGCATGGAGGCTTTGGCAAGAGTTACTTGCTCCCTCATCGTCACATTTGCCCACCGACTCTCCGGCCAGGTCATGTTGAAAGATGAAATTCACCACACCAGTCTCGATACTGCTTGCTTTTCCCTTCCTAGCTTTAGCTGACGTGGAGTTCACAAGCCCTGCGCCAGGTTCAACGGTACATGGGGGCGATGTTCTGACGGCTGTCTGGAAAGAATCTGGGGAACCTCCCAAGCTCTTGGAGCTGACGGACTATGATCTTTTCCTATGTGCAGGGGGGGCATCTATTGAGTATTCGGTATATAGCTATGGATGACTTTCTTTTCAGACGAAGTTTGGACCTACTAACCCAGTCAACTATTATTGCAGGAGGAACTCTCGCTTCTCATAGAAAATGGCTCCTTTGAAAGAGGGAATTCGGTTTCATTTCAAGTCAAGCCAGAGACTGGGGCTGTCTATACCAATGCATAGTACGATATACCCATACACGACAATTATCTTCCCTCACCCCCGAACGCTAATGTTGCGATGACAGTTTTCTCAAAATGGTCTCTAGGGGGCTCAATGCAACAGTGATAAATTACTCGCAACGATTTTCTCTATCTGATATGACGGGAACCTTTTCAGAGCGCGTTCAACATGGCTTGCGGTTACTCCCGAACGCGACTACAGAGCATGGCGAGCTGAAGAAGAGACAAGTTGCCGCAGCTGCGACAGCAGCAGCCCTATACACTGTGCCCTACCCTGCTCAATCTGTCGGACTGACCAAATATGCGCCAATGGCGAAGCACCCTGGCACAACTATAACAGCGAAAAGTGCTCCTCCACAGTTTCCTACAAGCGCTTATACTATAGCTCGGACATTTCTACCGATACCTACGTGGCAGACAACATTGACAGCCCCCCAAACGTACTCCACCACGAACATAGAGAATCCAGTGAGTTGAGCAGAGAAGGGAATTTGTTTGAGTAATGCTAAATCATCATCACAGGCAACACCGGCACCACATCCATCGGACGATATGAAGAAATACCTCAAGAGATGGACCGATTCCGCTTGATCAAGCTTCGAAACGCAGTCTTGTGTGCCACCACAACGCTAACTCGTTGCTTGCTGAATGCAAATATTTATTTTCATTGCTGTACCGCTAAATGTCCGAGTAATCTGTTTTAGCTGCTAAGGCGGCAATGGGTATCTTCTTTTTCCGGCGTATGTAAATGTACTAGCATAACATGACTTGAAAAACATCGATTGATTGAAATCACTTTTATATTCGTGATGCATCATTGTGAAATATCACATAGTCTAAATCTGCCGACCTTTGGACATGCAAATCTCATCTATAGAGTGTAATTGAGTAATTTGCCGATTTGATAGCTGCAGTACATTCAAACCCGTTTGAATGCAAAAGAGTCATCGTGACACAAGCTCGGCAAGTTACTAAGTGAAAACACACGGGCACTGTCGAAGCCTTCTTAGCAATAACTTTCATTTCATCAGTTCGGATGGACCTGGAGTGACGGCGCCACTGGATCTCTCGCTTCTTTGGAAAAATGAAATATTTTCACGCAGAGCCACATATTCACTGTCCGCATATCCAAGTACAGAATGAATATGCGTGCTGCGAAGACCTTTGATCAGGCTAATTTCCAAGCTTCCATAATTCACGATCGCCCGTCCAACCTCCTTTGGCTCCTCGGCATGAGTTATGAAATCTCCATTGACTGCATTTACCGACCGTCTCTCAACCACGAATAGACGCACTGCCTCCTGTTGTCCAAAGTGGCCTTCGACGGCGAGAACACCTGCAGGAAGAAGACTTGCTTTGTTCTGCAGTGCAGCTAAGGCACCTTGGTCAATGTAAAGGTTCCCATGAGGTGTGAGGCCGTGTAAAACCCAGAACGAACGTGATTGGACTGGAGTAGCTGAAGGAAGAAACCTCGTGTGAAGTGGAGGGGGTGTAATTGATGAAGACAAATCTGGATCGGATTTGATGTCCTCAGAACTTATCTCTAAATTGTCCCCGCTCTCTTCCAGATATTTCAAAACCTCATGGACATTTTCAGGCTTTGAGCTTTTGGTAATTATCGTTGTTACACCAGCACTAGTGGCGAGACGAGCAGCAACAATTTTTGTGCCCATTCCACCAGTACCTAGGGAAGAACCGGATGTTGACACATCGGCATCAAGTGTTGATATATCGGTAACCACCTCAATGGGCTGAGCATCGGGGTTATGTCGCGGATTCGAGGTGTATAGGCAGTCAACATCAGTCATTAAAAAGAGGTAATCCGCCTTGACCATGGCTGCTGTAATCGCAGAGAGTGTGTCGTTATCGCCAAATTTGATTTCCTGGTTTGTGGTGATTAACATTGGGCCTCTGCTGTCTTTGGAGAGCAGGGGTACCTACTGCTACAGCCAATGTGTCGTTTTCATTAACGATGGGGATCACCCCCATGTCTAAAAGCTCAGAAAAGGTATTTTGCGCATTCACATATTGCGTGCGCTGTTAAAAATATTAGCACATATCCAGACACGATGGATCAGGCTACCATACGTCTGCAATGTCACTTCTGGTCAGAAGTATCTGAGCAACGGGGATTCGAAGATGGACAAAAAGACTATCCCACAAGCCCATGAGTTTACATTGGCCAACAGCAGCAAGAGCCTATTATTTCATCGTGAGAATTTGGTCCATATTCGCTTTCAAAGCTATAGCACTCACTTGCACCCTTGGAAGGTGGGTAGGTCTTTCATTTACATCCATTCTGCGTAATCCAACGCCAATGGCACCAGAAGATACAAGAATGACTCGATGCCCATTGCTCCGAAGCTTCGCAACGGTTTCTACGAGTGCGGATAATATGGACAGAATTGGTTCGTGTGTTTTCTCATCAATAATAGAACTCGTCCCTGTATACCGAAATTAATATTCGCCAAGCCGCTCTGTATACATGTGAGTCAGAGGATCATACCAAGCTTGATGACAATGGTGCGGGACCTCCCTAGTTCATCCATCGTGTCTCGTAAAGCATATGGAAAATTTAATAACAAGAATTGTTCCAAATAGCCTTTATGTAGAACACTGTATGATTTTTGCCTGTCGTCCGATTGCGGACCCATAAACTGAGGGCGTGCATTATTCTGCCAATATTTCCCGCTTTTACACTGATTTTCTAATTTCGCATGTTGAGAGCATTGTTGACTTTTAGACAATAACGAAAATGCCGGACTCACAATCACCAGCGCAATCGCAAGCGCCCCCAGCATTAAAGGATACTGGGTACGTGGAGGGCGATGATTTCTTCACACAATGGACAAACATATTCTCCATCTTGACGGGCAAAATGTCTGCCGAGGGTAAGGAGCGATTTCGCATCGCGAAGGACGATCGAAATGAAGCGGCCGACTGTAAGAGGTGTGAAGAGCAACGCGACTATCTTTTAAACTACAGTAAGTGACTCTTACTTATGTTGAGGATCGAGAATCGGTGGATTCATTCTTGCTAAAACAATGTTTTGATTACAGGCCCTACCATACGTTACCTGAGTGACAATATACGCCAATTGGGAGGGGATCTTTCTAGCCATAATATCTACTGCAGGCGCTGTACGCAAAGGAAGGCAGGTGGGTTCGACCCTGATTATGGGATTCAGATTTGCGCGAATGAGATGCGAGATCAGGGACACCTGGAAGATACAATGGCGCATGAAATGGTACATGCCTATGATCATCTAAGATTTAAGTTGGACTGGGACAGCAATCTGAGGCATGCGGCATGCACTGAGGTACTCTCCTCTCTTTCCTTTCATGTATTATTGATACTTATCAAAGATCGTTGTATAGATACGAGCAAGTTCGCTGAGCGGCGAGTGTCGCTGGTCTCGGGAATTTTTTAGGAGAGGGCAGTGGAAACTCACGCAACAACACCAGGAATGCGTAAGGCGAAGGGCAATACTCTCAGTGCGGGCACGACCGTTTTGTAAAGATGAGGCGCATGCAGAGAAGGTAGTAAACGAGGTGTGGGAAAGCTGTTTCCGGGATACTCGACCTTTTGACGAAATTTATCGATGATAAAGATCCCCAACTACTTTTTGTATACTAGTAGATTATGACAACCATACTCTTTGAAATCCAGAAATAAGAAATACTCAATTGAAGTATTCATGATAATGAAATAATCCCGTGAAATTATGCCAGTGCCAACGCCAATTGATGAGCACACCCAAAACTCCGAATTCAACTCCAAAATAAAGTGCGACGAAGGCCCCAAACCCGCCTGAGCCTTCTTCTACTTGCTATCTTTCAAGTTTGAAACTCGTTGCGAAGCCTTTTCAGCCTTGATACAATGCTTGACGATCCAAGGATGCTGCTGAACTTCTACAAGTGATATCCTCTTTTCAGGGTCAAGGACAAGAAGCTGGGAACAAAAATTAGTGTCTGTTTGATCAAAAGGCCAGCTCTAACTACATACCTTTTTAATGAGATCCCTTGCTTCAGGACTGACGAAAGAAGGAATGGTCATATCTCCTCGAGCGATTCTCCTGTGAGTCATGACAGGCGTGTCCTCGAATGGGGCTTCTCCAACGAGAAATTCATATGTAAGAACACCGAGACTCCACAAGTCAACTTTCTCGTTGTAAAAGTTGTCCTGAGACCCAGACTTGAGCATCTCGGGGGGAGATAGTCAAGTGTACCGCACATGGTTTGTCTCCTGTTGTTTGGTGCATGTACACTCCATCCAAAATCGCTGATCTTGATTTCTCCATGAATTCCCATCAAGATATTCTCGGGTTTAATATCACGATGAATGACGTGCTTCTTGTGCAAGTATTTCAGAGCGGCTGTCATCTGCGCAATATATTGAGCAGCTTTCCATTCAGGAAATCGGTGTTCCTTGCGAAGATGCTTGTACAGTTCGCCCTTTCCTGCAAATTCCAGGATGAGGAAGATGCGTTTGCTATCATGAAAGTGGCCAAATAGCCGAAGCACATTTGGGTGACGAAGGTTGCTCTGGATCTCAATCTCTCTTCTGACCTGTTTCTGTATTCCACCCTGCTGAAGCTCTGACTTGTGAAGCACCTTGAGAGCACAAATGAAACCAGAGGAGCGTTCCTTGGCTAGGTACACTCGACCGAATTTTCCTTTACCTAATGCTTTTCCAATTTCAAACATACCTAGGTGCAGCTTTTTGGGTGCTGGCTGTTCATAGAGAACGCCTGAAGCTTGGGAAGCGTTTTCCTCGGTCTCCTTGGCCGGCGGAGACAAAGCATTAGTTCTTGCTTCATTTGTGTTCTGGAGGGCTATTTTGAGTAGATGGTTGCGAGTTGAGGCTGTCTGGTTCGTCGCTCCCATGCCAGCTATCGAGACGGCAGTTGACAAAGAGCCCTTGTCCTGTAAGCATTGGCATTGATTATAAGCAGGCAGGATGCAGAAATAATACCTTTTGCTTGCTTAGACTCTTCCCTCCCTGTACAGGGTCGTTCCCATCGTTAACTGAGAGGTGCTCAAATCGAGCCTCAAGGGTCTTTGTTGCCATTGTCGAAATACCTGGCCAAAGAAGCAAGGTGGGCAAGAGGACGGAAATAGCGCTGGTCTCAGTCAAGAGGAAATCAGAGGAACGAAGATTCCCGCTGGTATATAGTGATGGGTAGAGTAGGTGACTGACTGGTGAGGATGTTCAAGCAGAGTGAGCCGAGAGTAGATCGGGAGGTTGTTTACGCAGCGGGAGCCCAGCGATGATCACCCCAGCAACGGCTGCGGCCCACTTAGCCGCCCGATGCTATTTCGGGGATTAGCGCTCGAACCACCATATCATTTAACCAACTATCACAAGGTCTTGCTGAACTGACATATTGCGGGGCAGGCCGATAGTAGACTCCGATAGAGCACCGCCGGCGACGATGAGTAGCACCTTGATATCGTGTTGAACAGAACAACAGTCAGCATCCGCACCCCCACCAGGGACACGCAGCTCTCTCTCGACGTCTTCGCGTTTGAGAATCGGGACCAAGTGCGTCCTTGTACGCTCGAAAATGGCAAACAGCGGTCCCTCACCTAGTCAGCATCCCATGGGAGTTGACAGCCCGATGCCTTCAAAGCCGAAAACCTTTGTACACAAGGGTTTCAGGATTACAACCCAGAAGCTCCCCATCTTAAAGGCTGGCCCTATTGATGACATGACCAACAAGCTTGGAATTGCCCCTCCAGAGATGATCTTCGGGGATAATTATGTGGCCATCGAGCATGGCGCCAGTGGATGGGGTATTTCCTTCAACGCGTTTGATGCATTGGACAGAGTGGACAAAACTGGTGCGGCAATGTTGAAGGTGGCGCACTCCAAGGAATGGCAAAAGAGCAGGTATGCTTTCTTTTCTTAAGTCACCAAGAACAAAAAAAAATCTACCTCTTCTATCGGCAAGGCTAACTAGGACAAGAGAACACACTCACGAGGGAATCAAGGAGGTCATAAAACCCTTTGACTGGTCATACAGCACTGATTTTAAAGGAACACTGCATTCTGGGGCCGCACCATTCGCCCCTTCTAGCAATCAGATACCGATTGAGCTTCTTAAACGACCCGACCCCATCCGGTTCTATGACGACGTCGTACTTTACGAAGACGAACTGGCAGACAATGGCATCTCCATGTTGTCTTGCAAGATTCGTGTCATGGAGGATCGCCTTTTATTGCTATCTCGTTTTTTCATGCGATTAGACAATGTGGTCTTCAGGCTCAGAGACACCAGAATGTATGTGGACTTCAACAAGGCCGAAATAATACGGGATTACCAGGCTAGAGAAATGAATTATGAGGACGTGCGCCGGGTACGTATATTCCCTACTCATTTATCCAGCGGCAATAGCATACTTATATAGAATGATGAAGGCTCTGGCCAGTGTTCGCGAAGATGTCCCTGCAGCAATGAGGGATCCAAATAGACTGGCCCAGGTTCTCCCACTCGTCGAAAGCACTTTAGAACGCGTCTCGCTCGGTAAATGACAAAGGAGAGATACAAATATTTCGGCGAGATTAACTTTCTCTATGATCTGGAGAATTTACATCTTTTAGATGCGTAAAGCAGAAGCAATTCGGAGTTGGATGCTTTATCTATGATCGGCGGCGCGGGATGCCAGCCAAACACTGCAAACACAAAAAATTAAAGGACTTAGGTGACCACGAACCGTCATGGCTTACTATCCTGTAGATTACTCTACGTTGCAGAATATCTCTAAAAGAAATATAATTCCTTCGAATACATTGCGATGTCTAGTCAATTCTTATGTCCTCGATGTCTTTTCGGCTCCGGCTTGTCCGTAGTTGCAAAAAATCAGGTATTATTCCGATGTTTTCATCTCGCGCGCAACTCTTCTGATCAATCTTGTCGAGTAGTGCAGGTCTCTATATACAAGGGGTCCTTCGATATCGATCCCAAAGAAATACAATGAAATTACTAGAGCCAATTCGTTATCTACGGTCCCATCAGAGCTTATAACTCAAACCAGGAGCTTCTCAGCGACCAGGACGACTACATCGGGCGTAATTCAGAACTTGGTATCGAAAGGGAATGCAACCGAAACCTACGTATCATATGGCTTTACCCAGAAATTATTCGAGGCCTGTTCTTCACAGGCAGACTACCGCATACCGCAAATAAAGCAGACTCCCGCTCCACTTTCAAAAACCTCTACCGGCGAAGATGTAGGAGTAGGAGAAGGACAATGGTATTCTGGTAAGTTGACGATTCCTATAATGTTTTCCTATACATCTGCATCTGCATAATCGCAAGCAAATTCTGAAACTTGACGCTTTTAAACCAAGCAGATTTTAATTTGTTACCGACTTTCTCGACTTGGTCGCAGGTCACATTCCTACACATGTATCTCCTCACGGTCCGTTTTCGCGCCCTACCATCTCCAGAGAGTGTTCGGACTCACTCACGGCACCTATTTGATCACTTTTCCCACAACGCCGAACACCGAATGGCAACTCTTCATGGAATTTCGAGCCGAGGTATTAGAAACAAGTATCTCAAAGACCTTTTCGTCCAATGGCGAGGTGTTCTGGTTGCATACGATGAAGGCCTGGTTAAGGGAGATGCCGTGTTGGGAGCCGCGGTGTGGAGGAACATATGGAAAGCCAGCTCTAGTGGACACGATGGCCATGAGATCGATTGGACAAAGGTTGCTACGGTTGTCGCGTATATGAGACGCGTCCTCCTAGAACTATCCGAGACCAGCGAGGGTGATCTTGTTTTCTCGGTCGGAGAGAAATCTGGAAAGAAAAAGGCCATCTTTGGCTTTAAGGAGATAGACACAAAGCTGGCGCAGAAAGACTAAATTTAGCGACACAAAATTGGTGCAGGCAAGCTGTACTTTTCCCAGCTTATGTTTGGGTATCGTGCTGATACTCATTGGACTGTATAATAATCTTGTAATTTTAACTAATTCTTAGATAGGTATCAAAAGAGCTACTTGTTATATATTGACTTAAAGTATATTCGACATGCTATGAATAGATTTTGTCCAAAAATAATAGTGAAATTTATGGTTTCTTTACTTTGCCAAATCCTTTTCTACCATACCGCGGGCAATAGGGTGGTAGAAATCTTTATGCTTTTCGAACGCGTCGAGAGCAGCTTGACGGTCAAGGTCTTTTAGGGCTCGGTATCTTAATTCAATGATCAGCCTTGTATCTTCAAGGTCAAGTAGGTAAACTTACAATGGACGAACAAACTTCATCCTGCCAATCTCGCCCAAGAGTTTGACAGCCGGTTCAATGGCGGCTCTATCACCGATCTTCAGACCAAGTCGAAAGTAAAGATTTGAAACTTCAATGTTGGTGCTACTAGCAAACCCATACGCCTTACCCATCAATTGGAATTGTTCAGGACTTAGGGGATTTTCGAAGAGAATGACTTGTTCGAGAAAGATGACAAATTGGTTAGCAGTCAGACCTTTGATATCTTGTTCTGTTGGGGTAAAGTCCGCCGATGGTAATGACTCCCACCTCTTTGCGAGATCGTATACAACGTCGACGAGAGAGGTGTCGAATTTAGGCTTAGGTGGAAGACCTGGTGAATAAAACCAGAAATCCCAATCTACACCATCCAGGAGCTTGGCTGCCTGTGCATCACTAGAGAAGAAATCTAGCATGGTCGCCTTGAATTCGTAAGAATCAAGTGATTTGCCCTTGAACACAGAGAAATACTAAAGATTTTTAGTAGCTGATTACAGACGGATAAGGGCAACTTACGTGTGGAATAAATCGATCGAAAACTTCCTTAGATAAGAGATTTTCGAGATAAAACAAGAAAGTGAATCCCTTTTCGTAGGGTATAATCGAATAAGCATCATCGGGATCCTTGCCCTTGAGGTCAACAATCAATTTCGTGAATTCGTGGTCATGCCCAAAGTTGTCAACGGCATCTGACAAGGATTTCCAGCCGATGATTGCTGAGAAGTGTCGATACGCTTCTCCGTGTCTATTTTGGCATTGTTAGCGCATAATGGTAGAGTTTTTTGAGAGGGTGAAATTACACGGCAGCGATAATCTATGAATTTCACTAATTAGTAAATTAGAAATGCAATAGGAAAGCATAAGGCCCTCACCCTTCGCTCAAGATATGTAGTCCAACCTTCATTTAACCAAAAGTGCTCCCAAGAAGCATTCGTAACTAAGTTCCCACTCCAACTGTGAGAAAGCTCATGAGCAATGACATCCACATTTTCTCGGTCCTGTGGGGAAAAAAATGACAGTAATGTTAATAAACGCAGCAGCATAGATTTGCAGCATGGGAAATATACCTTTGATATCAAACTAGGAGTTGCGAAAGTGAATATAGGGTTTTCCATCCCCCCATATGGAAAGCTAGGAGGAAGGACAAGAACGTTATATTCGCCCCATGCATATGGGTAAACAATTTTCTTTCCAAGTTAGTGGATGTGAATGACTCAATATGCGGCTTGGGGGCTAACCTCAATTGCTTCCATGAATTTCTCAGTGTCTGCCTCGAATTCCCACTTGCATTCGTCAATTCTATCAGGACTTGTGACAACCACGCTTCTTGGGCCAATTGGGGCATCGGTTAAATCTCTATAGGTGATGAGCATTTTGTAATCTTTTAATTTCAACATAGCACCTGGAAACTACATACCCACTTGCGAGCGCGAAGAGATAACTGGGAATTGGGACATTCTGTTTGAACTTGTAGACATTGTTTTCAGGAACAACCTTCGACTCGGCATTTCGTATAGGGAGTCCACTCGCGACGACTGGAAGCGGGGATTTGATATTGAAGTCAATGGTCGTTTTAACGTCCGGCGTATCTTGACACGGGAAGATGGAACGAGCGTGGATAGCTTGGCATTGAGAGACTGTCGGGGCATTTCGTTAGCTATGCCATCTAATGCTGCGCGGACTGAGGTATCATTACACATGAATGGATATTTCTTGGTCGATGTTTGGGCTGCAGTCAACCACTGGAGCGCGGTACACTTTTCAGTGGTTTGAAGAGAGATCTTGTCGCGTTAGCAATTGACCCTTAAAAGAAGACCATCCCGCTGCTCACATCAACTTCAACGGACCCTCCTAGTTCAATGCCATTCTCAAGCTGGATTTTCAAAGCGCTTCCGTAGGGTTCGAATCGCGGTGAGATTTCCCATTTTGACACTTGGCCATTGACTTTGATTTGGGAAATGTCGAGATAGCTCGTATCCAGGATGATTTCTCGGGATTGCGCGTCAGTTTTGGACTGGATCTGGTGAACCACATTCCCAGCCAGCTTCTTCTGGTCAAAAAAAATCTCCAAGTTGGCGGTCACATGGCGAGACACCCAGGCAGTGTAATTGCTGAGCGTATTGGGATCTCGCGGGCGCTGGATGAATGCCGCCATTCTGCGTTGCTGGAGCTGGAAAGACGGGAAACGAAATGGTGAGATGCAGTAGATTGACTTAGCATTCAGGGTCTTCGCACAGAGAGACGACAATTGCAAGATTTTTTTCATGTAGGGACGCTAGGCAATTGCTCTGCCCGTGGTTACAGCGTCGTGTGATGTGACGTGACTGGAGGGGTAACCCGATCCCTTCTTTGCGCCTGCCAAAAAACGTCAAGCGTAGGACCGCCCGTGGATAACCGCAGCTCCCCGCGGCGTTTATCTATACAGTACGCAAAAATGAATTGCTACATGCCACGGATGGCTTTGTCATATGGTGGTATTGAGAACATTCATGCCTCTGAGAGCAAACCCCTCAGCTGGAAATCGCTTTCTCTTGGTTTTTTATGTTTCTTCGTACAGGATCGCGTCGGTGTGGTCGTGTTACGAAAGTTTTGAGCTTCGATATATACAAACTGACCGAGGTTCTGTGAAGCAATAATATTTATGACCCATTAATCCACAGTTCGATCTCGTCCGCGTATTTAGGGGCAGATGTGAGATTGTCATGGCCGTCCTTTGTGACATGGATGTTATCTTCGATACGAATACCTCCGACCTCCCAATATTTCTCGAGCACATCGTTGTCGATATATTTCGAGCTTTCGGGCGACTGCAGGTACGGCTCAATGATGAAGCGGCAAAAGTAGATCTAAAGTAGCGGATTAGAAATGCAAAAGGACAATGGTCAGAGAGGCGTACCCCAGGCTCGACAGTAACCACACTTCCCGCCGGAAGGTTACCCCTAACGCGCAAGTATCTGAACATCTTATCTTTGTCTTCGTAGTTTGCATGGCCCCCGGTATCATGGGTGTCCATTCCAAGATAATGACCAAGCCCGTGCGGAAAGAAGGCCACACTGATTCGCTTGTCAAACAGCTCTTCTTCTGTGCCCTTGAGAATGCCAAGTTTCAGCAGGCCCTTGATAGCAATACGGTGTGCAGCAATATGAACATCTTCCCAAAGAACGCCTTCTTTAATCATTTTCAGTGTTTCAAGCTGCATCTCCAGCACAATGTCATAAATCTCTCGAGATTCGGGAGAAAATTTGCCTGACAATGGAAAGGTCCGCGTAACATCTGCACAGTACGCTCTATACTCACCGGCAGCGTCCAAAAGCAAGTTCAACTTTCTTTTATTTGTTGTCGGATCAATCAAACTATCATTATTATTGACGTAGTGAAGGGTGGCTCCGCTTGTACCGCTGGCAACGATAGGATGATATGCTAGCTCACGACAGCCATGAGCGATACAAGTCGCGATGAATGCTGCCTCAAGCTCTCGTTCATTTTTAGCCGACTTGGCTGCTTTATATACGGCCACGTGAGCCTGAGCAGTAACGTCGTTTGCCTTGCGAAGGAGGGCAATTTCATACGCGTCTTTGATAGCCCGACATTCTTCAATGGCTGTTTTCACTGCAAGAAAATCGGTGTTTGGGAAAGGAACAAAATCAGTGCTGTCCGATATTTGTCCCTGTATAGAAAATACGACACCATTCTGTCCAACCTGTGATCCCAGTTGCGCCAGGCTAGGGTTGATCTCGCTCGTCAACAGGACCTTGTCGACATCGTAGGTGTCTTTTGCTTGTGCAGGAGACATGGGAAGACCAGACCAGATAACCGAATCGGGGTCCAACGGAGGGATATATAGAGTCAACTCGTCGGAGCTTATGTGGTATGTCAAGAGAGCATCTGGAAGTAGGCACCCAGAAAGGTAGAAAAAGAAGCGACGTTGCCTATGAAACAGAAAAATTAATATAGTAGAAGCATGAATTGGTGTTTAAATCCTACCGGAAAGGTTGCTCGGAGTCATTATCTTCGATAAATTTCGTCTTTTGGCCTTCTAGGTAGATGACGCCGTCGTCTTTCAGTCCCTTTTGCTTCAGATACGCAGCAACTTTGCGGGCGTGATCCTTGGCTGGGTATTTACCCGCCAGAATAGCCTCGAGATTTGACGCCATACTAGCAATAGACGAACCAAGATTGGTGCGGTTGCTTACAGCTGAATGAAAGTGAACTGAAGAACGAGATGTTGTGTGTACCCCACACCTTCAAATGTTACGTTGACCCCGCCAACAGGAAGCTGATTAACTAATTTGTTACCAATGATTTGGACCTTTCGACGAATAATAAGTAAATGTTATGATCCGAGCTCCCTACATCGTCCATGAAGAAGATTTACACAGAGAGCAAACATAAAAATCATAAACGCCAGGCTAAATATTCCATCATCATCGTCTTGCGAGCGCATAGAATGGGCAGCTGCTCAATTCAGAAGAATGAGACATCTTCAAATTCCATCTGCCATTTATCAACCTCTTTAAACTTCAATACTGCCTGCTCCAGTTCGCGACTAGCGATTCTGCCACCCGAATCGCGGATTGTGATGTCGTAATCCGAGTCGAATTCATCTGAGGGAGGTAGTGAGGAGAGGTCAGAAGAACCGTCGGAGAGGTAGTTCTCTTTGTCGGTGACCTGGGTTTCTCGACGAGAATATGTGCGAGGGGTTTTGCTTTGGGAATCAGGCAGATTTGGAAATGTTCTCTTGACCCCATTAGGTGTCTTGTTGCTACCCCGATCTGAATATCGTGGGCCGTTGGTGTTCACTTTGACGTTGCGTGTCGTTGCATCCGACAAGCCTCTTTTCTGGGGCCTGCGGCGCGTAGTACCGATGACTCTATTCAATTCATCCTCATCTGAGTCTTCAGCCAGCGACTCCGAGCCTTCATCATAATCTTGGTAACTCTTACGTCGACGAATTCGACGTCGAGGAAGAAATTTGGCTTGTAAGATGGAAGTTGCAATCTTCGGGACGGTATTCTTAGTTACTTGTGCCGTCATCACTTCATCGATAGCAGTAACTGATGGATGGACGCTCCCTGGGCTGCTCAGAGGAGTAGCTAACACAAAATTCATTGTATCAACAGATGCTACAACAGACCGAGGTCTTGGCGTCTGCATAGGGCTAGATATTGGACTGCTTTCCGCAGATGGAGGGTTGTTACTATCGCCATGATTCAATGTTGTGCGCTTTCTCTTCCGAGAGTCTTTGGAGGCCGGTGATGACAAGTTTGAGCCTCGAGATGGAGAAACGTTCGGCGAATCGACTATTTGCGACGGCTTCGTGGCATTCAGCGGTGTCGACTCATCTTCTGGACTCAAGCCACCGAGAAAGTCGTCGTCATCGAGATCGGAAGACTCGTCGGCCTGCATCATCTGGAGCAAGCTGGGTTGTCTTGGTCTTCTTCTGAAATTACTCAAGATAGAACTCTCGAATCCAGGCGTGCTGCCAATGCGCGAAGTGACATCTCCTTTCCGGCCAGCTAATGACAATGTGGACGAGTAGCCTCGAGCTCTAGTAGGGGGGCGACTTCCTGTTTGACTTCCTGTTGCCGGGCGATCATTTGGTGACGATACAAGAGCATTTTCGGGAGCATTTCGAGTGGGTGTCAGAGTAGGTCTGAGTGGGAGTTGATGGGAGCGTGAAGTATCTATGCTGGTATGGGTAGGTAGTTCTGGTGTGGCAGCTCGCGCCTGCCCTTCACTATCAGTACCGAGCACATTTGTCTTCGTGTTTGAAGGATTAGTTAGGTTGGTAGTCTTCCTGGCAGTTTCTGTAGAGGCCTCAGGCGCAGCCCGAGTCCTTCGAGCGGGCGGCCGTGGCATTGGGAAGGCGTGCGTTTCGCTTTGCGAAAGAGCTCAATCGTGTTTTTCTGCTAGATCTGAAGTATGAAAACGATGTTCTGATCTGCACGGCTGGGGTTGCGTTGAGAATTAACGGTGACGCAGCGGTAGATATTAAGATGATTTAAACGCGCGAAAATACACGGGACCGCGTTTGGTGGTTTGTTTACACTTTTACAGTTTGCTTGATGCAGGAGGCACGAGCGTTGGCGCTTTGTGGGGCACAGGTGTACCCAATAATCGCTTGTTTGAATGGAATAGCGACAATTATTGCTAGGTACAAAGGATAAGTTCTCTGCTTGTTCTTGTGCTCAAAGACATAGCAAAGGCCATAGATTCACTCAATGCGGTAATATCTTATGTAGAAGAATATGTCCAAAAATACTATGTGATGGTATCTCAAAATACGAGCAAAATACGAGCAAAATTCGTCAGCATCATCCCCATAAATCATGTATCGTCGGCGGTCGAAAGTTATAATTAAAGGTTGACAATTCATAGTGACACCCATTCGCTGCCACGCTTTATGTACTTATCAAGCAGTATACCCAGGTCATTGAGCGCAAACCGGCAGACATAGAATCCGAAGAATTCTGCTGCATGGCGAGTGCTTAATTCCAGACCAACATGGGTAGGGGAGGAATGCTTGAGACCAGGGTCTTCTACCTGACGGGCAATTTGATCTAGAATCTAATGAGTACTGGCAAGTACAGAGAAGGGGAAAGTTGATGCCTTACCTAAAACCTGGACGGCATCAAATAATCGTGCCAAAGCCCCAATATAATTCGCGTTTGGACCAGTGAACTGAAGCTGAGTGACATTGCGCTTAACAATGCGTGTACTTGGAGAAGTTGTCATAGGCAATGTATTCATGGTGAGGCTTTCCTTCCCAGTCTCTCTAATTGTTGGAATAGGTGTAGCACTTGAGCCTGTCGGCCCAGAGCTTTTGGATCGGAGTTTCCGCCATGACGAAAGATAAGACTTGCTACTGCTATTTGAGCTTCTCGATATAGTCTCAGAGACCATAGAGGCGTCATCAGAGGTGGAAGCCGACTTGATTAGTGCAAGAGTGCCTTGTACCCCTACTTCATTTCCCAATTTCTTTGAAAATGTGGATTGCACTTGATCCAATATATTCTCAAAAGATTGCATCTCTTCTAGAACTGCATCAGCATCATACGTATCAACCTGAGCAAGTTTGAGTAGAGCTGCCGTAAGCAAGTCGCATAACGAAATCTTATCTTCCACGCCACGAATTTTAACATTTTTCACGCGCCATACTTCCCTTGGCACAAACAATTTGGTTGATAAGTAACCGCCGCGAGGATGTGCAATTGTTTCATACAAGGATCTCATCAGCCAGAAAGGCCGCAAAAGAAATGATTCCGGACAAGGTTCCAATGGCAAAGGGGCGTTAGCGGCCAAATGATTCGGTGAGCCAGGTGTTGAAGGTGAATGTATATCACTGTTAAAGAGATAGAGGCCACGGCCAGGTAAACTATTAACGGTGAAGGTTTGCGCAGTGGGCGTGGGCAGCGCTGGAATGAAAGCATTCGGGCCTCCTCTTTGAAAGTCAAAGGCTGGAAAAGTACTACTGGATGGAGTGTTTGGAGACTCGGTCGATATGTCAGGTGTCGAAACAGACATATTTCTAGCCATCATTGCTCCAAGGCTAGATGAAGAAGTATTCTTTCGAAGAATACCGGGTGCAGAAGTGATTTTTCCGATAGGCTTAGGAGGCGACGGCACAATGGGGCGTTCAAAATCATCGCTATCTTGGGTGACAGCTCTTGTAAGGCCCGAGCCATAGCTATCTTCCCTCAGAGATTCATATGAAGCCTTCCTCTCAGGAAGCATATTCTGTGGTGATTTGGACGGCACATGTGGAGGGACGGGTATGTTGGGCCTGCGCTCGAACTGAGGCATGGGCGGTGGAGGACTTCTAAAAGGCATGGCATAAGGCTCTGTTTTAGGAGGCTGGGAGTTGGTAGCAATACGGTTCGTGTCGATCTTCAGTTGTTTCATGTTTGAGCCAGATAAACGACGAGCTCGTACACCCGAAGGCGGAGAGAGCGGCACAGACTGTGGGAGGGGCATGGGCGGCCGTGTGCCTGGCACCGCTGGGTTTTCAGACGAAAGAACACCTTCCTCTGCTAAAGTTGACAGAGACGTGACCGCTGTAGCGGCATTGGAGGTCAAGGAACTGCCCCATGTTCTCGCAGAAAACGTGCTCGAGTCAGATTGTCGCGGTAATGCAGACTTGGTATGTAGGTCAAGTTCGAAATCATCCATAACATATCCTCTTGTCATCTCTTCCAATAGACGCTCCTCCTCTTCCGCCTCTTCACCCACATAATCAGATTCCATTCTAGCATTTTGAGACCATAAAGCTTCATCATTCATTCGTCTTTTTTCTAGTCCTCGAGCCATCGCTTCCTGAGCTTCTCTCTCGGCTTCTCGTACTCTTTGCTTTGCAATCTCAATATTCCTCCTCGCATTAGACACGACATCATCGTCATTTTCGTAAAAGTCTTCAGGGGGGTGTGATGCAGGTTCCAAGCCTTCGTTGTAGGCAGCTTCAACTGCAGCGTCTAAAGCAGCATCAAATTCAGCCTCAGTGCCATTGCTTTCCGGGCGAGAATGCGTGTTTCGCGAATACAATGATAACTTTGACTTGGTAGATGTAGGTGAAGAAGGCCCAGATTCATCGATTGTGTCAAGCCATGATGTTGACTCGTTTCCGGTAATATTCGGGTTTTGACCTTTCGAAGAACTCAATCCATATAACTCTGAACCTGTAGTGAGGCGCTTGCTGGAGTCAAAAGTGGATTGCTGGCGAGGCGAGAGGGGTAAGCCGTAGTTGCTTTCATCACAAGCCTCTTCATGCGACGAAAGAAATGTATCTTCTTGGGACGGACCAGCTTGGGAAACTATATCACTAATCGGGGTAGCTTTGGGGTTTTCTGGTAACTTGACGCTGTTAATGTCGGTTATAGGTGGTGTGTAATCATCTGTCTCCCTAGAAGTTGATTTGGTGGTTAAAATCTTCTCGTCCTTTGTCACAGATTGAGAGTTTGGCGGAATAAGGCTCTGGTCGCTAAGCGGTCGTTCAGGAAGCGCCTTGTCGCTGTACTGTTGCATTGGGAGATCAAGGCGCTCCAGCTCTTTAATGCGGCTCACGTAAGTATTGCGCTAGAGTAAATTCATTAGCCTTTGGTTTACAAGAAAGGTATATGAACAGCTTACTATTTCCAGCAATTTAGATTTTTCATCATCGCCTCCACTACTCCGCAGCATTACCAGTTGTAATAATTGACATGCGTCCTGATAAGCTTCGATTGCGCCTTCAAAATTCGCAGCATTGTCCAACAATACTGCGGTATTCGCCTTCTGTAATGCTTTTGATAGCATAACTTTCTGTGAAGGTCCACGCTGCCGACGTGTATTTTGTGGGGATGTAGAACCGGGCTCAATTCTGTCTTGGGGACCTCGGACGACCTGCTCTCTGCTCTGAGACCTTGTTTCATATACCAGATCGTCCATGGTATGTATATATATATATATATCTCTCTCTCTCTCTCTCTCTCTCACTCTCTCTCGTAATACCGGAAAAGGTGTCTTATTCAAGTCAAAAAGTAGTGAGATACCAAAGCATCTCTGGGTTTGCACCCACCCCACGAGACGGGTGTCTCAGGTTCCACCACGCACGAGAATGCCGTTAAACCAAGGAATTATTGCTGAAGAAACTCTGCTGTAGTTGGGCAGGCTCTGGATAACGGAAAGGATCAGTCTGAAAGCAAATTGACGTCGACAATGCACAGCATTCTATTAAAGGCAGTGGCGAGGGAATAGAGAGGTGTTTAGCGGCGTCTTAGATGTTCAGGCAGGCCATCATATCATGATCTGGCAACCATGGCGAGGTATGCAAAAATAAAACCTGGTTAAAAATTCAATATGTGATATTCGTTAACAAGAGCCCAAACTTCCACCTAGGCGCAAATTCCCAAAATATTGATGCTTCAATGGCGTTACACGGTCTGTGCAAAGCGGGAATCGGAAACGCGGTCAGAAAGTCGAGTTGCCAATGCACTTGAACAATACGTAATGCAGGTTTTAAATCGCAACCAAGGGCGATGACCTGAATGAAGCGGAATTGGCGTTCGACAGGAACAGTCGAATGGCAAACAGGTCGTCAGAGGGCGGTTTCAAATAATTCCCAGGTCGCCCGACGGCAGTGTGTACAAAGGGGGGAACAAGTATATCCAAGTCGCAGGACACCCTCAAACTGCAGGGGAAGAAATCGAAATCGATTGGATGAACCTCTTGAAGACTCAGCAAGAAGGGATAGCAGAGCGAGACTGGTCCAAAAAGTAAAGGCAGATCGGCGAGGCTGGACTGATCGCACGTCTCGAACTGCAGCGCTCGGGGAAGAGAAAGGGGGAGGCAATTCCACACGCTGCCGAAAGCGATAGCGCTAGTCTGCTGTTCGATAGATAGCACCCCTCCTTTGACATACAACAATAGTATTTACAATGGACAATAATATTATTATAATATTACGACGTAGACAACAACAATAATATTATTAAATCAGATATTAATATTATGACTGGTACAATCAAATAATAGTAGTAGAAGTATAATAAGCAACAGCGATTGCTGCCTGGACGGCTTGATTTTCTCAGTCCTGCAGGCTGGTGTCAACTAGCACGGCACAGCATCAATAACAATAATAATAATGGCCATGATTTTATTCCCGCTCTTACTATTCATCTCTTATTCGCCTAGTAGAAGTCATAGCATTTCCGCAGGAACACTACGCGGTCCATGGTCAACTGTGCCCCGTTCCTTCTCTGCGACTGGCTGGCGCACCCCCTCCTGCCCGCCTATGTAGTTAATATGTAAATAGCCTAATAGTTACCGATGCATCGACGTCATCTCGAGGAGCTGCACCTACTGCACCTGCATCTGTCCAGACTGCCTCGTCCATGCATCGCCTATGCATCGTCTATCCTGAATATTCTGGATACCCAATATCTATCCACCACAGCCAAGAGACGCCGTGCTTTCTGCTGGGGAGGGGTTGGGGCTCTTCCAGCCTGGTAATTGCGTTGCCGTTGACAGCATAAGCGAAGAGAAGCGAAGCGCCATCTACCTAGCCAAGTCTGTCCGACACAACTATGGCAACTACCGGCAGAGGGATCCGTGTGGCGATCGATGTATGTGTAGACCGCCCTATACTCTCGTGCAGTCCCTTATCTTATGCTATCGCCTGCTAACCATTCGACAGCGAGGTGGTACCTTCACCGATTGCATCGGCAATCCGGGAACAGGAAAGCTAGAAGATGACATCGTAATCAAGCTGCTATCCGAAGACCCGGAGAACTATGACGATGCACCTCTCGAAGGAATTCGCCGGCTTCTCTCCAAGTTCACCGGCCGCAACATTCGGAGGGGGAACCGCTAGATACCTCGCAAATTGAGAGCATCCGGATGGGAACCACCGTCGCTACCAATGCTCTTCTTGAAAGGAAAGGGGAGAAGATCGCCCTTATAGTGACAAAGGGCTTTAAGGACTGTCTCGAAATTGGCAATCAGTCTCGCCCGAAAATCTTCGATCTTGCAATCAGGCGCCCCGAGGTTCTATATCAAAAGGTGGTTGAAATTGACGAGCGAGTGACCCTGGAGGACTACGCAGAAGATCCCACTCGAAAGAAAACTAAAGTTCCTCCTAGGGAACAAGCTTCTTCTGACACTGAACTTGTAAGTGGAGTCTCATCCGAGGCTGTGAGGATTTTCAAAAGGCCGAACAAGGACACGGTGCGGGACCAGCTGCAGCAATTATACAACGATGGTTTTCGCAGTATTGCAGTTTGCCTCATGCACGGGTACACCTTTCCAGATCACGAGGCTGTGGTTGGTAACTTGGCTCGAGAAGTTGGCTTCACACACGTCAGTTTGAGTCATGAACTTATGCCGATGATAAAACTGGTTCCCAGGGCCACTTCAGCTTGTGCAGATGCCTACCTTACCCCCACCATCAAAAAGTATATATCCGGGTTTGAGGCGGGCTTTGAAGGTGGGCTAGGTGCAAAAGCCGTGCAAAATAACGCTGGTGGAAAGGGGGCTCGTTGTGAATTCATGCAATCAGATGGCGGTCTTTCCGATGTCAGTCAGTTTTCTGGCTTGAAAGCCATTCTCTCGGGCCCAGCGGGAGGAGTGGTCGGATACGCTCTGACTTCCTATGATTCAGACTCCAAGATTCCCGTCATTGGTTTTGATATGGGTGGGACAAGCACTGATGTCAGCCGATATGGCGAAGGCAGATACGAACATGTCTTTGAAACAACTACTGCTGGGGTCACAATCCAGTCACCGCAATTAGACATCAACACAGTAGCTGCAGGTGGCGGTTCTCGGCTTTTCTTTAAAAATGGACTTTTCATTGTGGGCCCCGAATCCGCAGGTGCCCATCCTGGCCCAGCCTGCTATCGAAAAGGGGGCCCTCTGACTGTTACTGATGCCAATCTTTATCTTGGAAGGATACTTCCGGATTTCTTCCCCAAAATATTCGGTAAAGACGAAAATGAGGGATTGGACGAAGAGGCTAGTCGCCAAAAATTTGAAGAAATCGCAGATCAAATCAATGAAGAAATCTCTAAGACTGACAAGGACAAGAAGATGACCCCAGATGAGGTGGCATATGGGTTCATTAAAATTGCGAATGAGACGATGACACGGCCCATACGTTCACTCACTGAAGCTAGAGGCTACGACACGTCAAAGCACCGCCTGGCTACATTTGGAGGGGCAGGTGGTCAACATGCCGTTGCTATTGCTGAGGGGCTGGGTATAACACAAATTCTAGTACACCGATACTCTTCTGTACTCTCGGCATACGGTATGGCCTTGGCTGATGTTGTTGACGAAAGTCAAGAACCAGAATCACAAGTCTGGGCGGCGGGAGAGGTCCAGCAAAAGCTGAGGTCTAAGATGGAGTATCTGAAACGGAGATCCACGGAAAAGCTACGTGCACAAGGGTTTGGACTTGAATCGATCGTTTTCGAAGAGTACTTGAACATGCGATATAGAGGAACGGAATCGGCGCTCATGATCCTGAAGCCAACACCGGGAGAGGCAAAGGCTTTCTACGACGGCGATGAGTGGGCCTTTGAAAAGGCCTTCATAAAACAACACGAGCGCGAGTTCGGGTTCGTACTTCCAGACAGAGACATCATTGTTGACGATGTGCGCGCTCGTGGCATCGGCAAAATCTTCCAGGGCCTTGAAAAGTCAATCGACCAACAACTGAAGGAAGCGAGACCAATAGATGTCAACCCTAAAAATATATTTCGGACCACAAATGTCTATTTTGATGGAGGTCGTCGAGATACACCCGTTTATAAGCTGGACGAGTTGAATGTCAATGATCGAGTTAAAGGGCCAGCGATAATAGCTGATGACACTCAAACGCTCGTTGTGACTCCAGGTGCAAGTGGTCTGATTACGGATACACATGTAGTAATAAATATTGGAGAGAGTGAAACTCATGAAGTCAAACCCGAAACCGACGAGGTCAATCCCATCATGCTAAGTATTTTTGCTCACCGCTTCATGGCTATAGCTGAACAGATGGGTCGCGCTTTGCAGAAAACGAGCGTGAGTACTAATGTTAAGGAGAGACTCGACTATTCATGTGCACTCTTCGACTCAGATGGGGGGTTAGTAGCGAACGCGCCTCACTTGCCTGTGCATCTCGGCAGTATGTCAACGTGTGTTCGGACCCAGGCTGCCATATGGAAAGGAAAATTGAAGCAAGGGGATGTTATCGTTTCTAATCATCCGGAATTTGGAGGCACCCATCTTCCAGACATCACCGTCATAACACCAGCTTTTGCTGGTAAAGAGATTATCTTCTATGTAGCCTCTCGAGCACATCACGGTATGTTTTTGGAAGTAATAATATGATCGAAACAAGGCTAACCTTTAATTAGCGGACATTGGAGGTATTCTTCCAGGCAGTATGCCACCTCATTCCAAGGAACTCTACCAAGAGGGTGCCACTATCAAGTCAGAGAAGTTAGTTTCAGAAGGTCATTTCAATGAACAACGAATTACGGAATTGCTTTATCGCGAGCCTGCAAGGTACCAGGACTGCAGTGGAACAAGATGTCTCGCAGACAACCTGAACGACCTTAAAGCGCAAGTCGCCGCGAATCAAAAGGGTATAAATCTAATTTGTTCTCTGATTGAAGAATATGGACAAGAACGGGTACAGCATTATATGCACAAAATCCAAGAAAATGCCGAGACCAGCGTTAGGAATTTGCTGAAAGAAGTGAGCCGCAAATTTCAGGGGAGGGACCTGTCAGCTGTTGATTATATGGACGACGGAAGCCCTATCAAACTACATATATCAATCCAGCCAGAGGATGGAACCGCTTTCTTCGATTTCACGGGTACTGGACCCGAAGTTTACGGTATGAAACACCTTCCCAGCTCTAAATAATCTTCTAACACACATAAAGGGAATATCAATGCACCTGAAGCCGTAACCTACTCAGCTATTATATATTGTCTAAGATGTCTGATCTCTGAGGATATACCGCTTAACCAGGGTTGTCTCAAGCCAGTAAAGGTGCACATTCCGAAAAATTCATTCTTGTCACCTTCTGAGAATGCCGCTGTGGTCGGAGGGAATGTCCTCACAGTAAGTTTTCAACCGGTATCTTCGAAAAAGGTGTACAACTGACATCAATTTCAATATCTATAGAGCCAGCGAATCACAGATGTAATCTTGAAATGTTTCCGGGCTTGTGCGGCTTCGCAGGGCGATACAAATAATTTAACTTTTGGCTTTGGAGGCAACATTTCTGGAGGAGAAGAAACTAGGGGATTTGGCTATTATGAAACTATTGCGGGGGGTAGCGGGGCTGGTCCAGACTGGGCAGGGACGTCTGGAGTACATACACATATGACTAATACTCGAATAACTGATGCCGAGGTCTTTGAGCGGCGATATCCAGTCTTACTTCGAGAATTCAGCCTACGGCCTGGGTCTGGGGGGCTCGGCCAGCATTGTGGAGGAGATGGTGTCATCAGAGACATTGAATTCCGCATTCCTGTCCAAGTTTCGATCCTCTCGGAACGACGGGTTTACCGGCCATATGGCCTTGAAGGTGGTGAAGACGCACGAAGTGGACGTAACCTTTGGGTTCGAAAAATCCGAAGGAGCGACAAAGATGACAAGGAGATCGTTGAAGACCGACTCATCAACTTAGGGGGCAAGAACAGCGTGAAAATGCGACCTGGAGAACGCATCATCATCATGACGCCTGGAGGAGGTGGCTGGGGTATTGCTGGTGATGAGAGCAAAGTTCGCAGGAAGCGCGATGTGAAACACGCCTGGCGAGGAGGGTCAATAGCAAACATGCTTGCAACACAAGAAAGCAGCATGTAGATATCTTTTGGCATGCATGACACGGGCTACTAAGGAGGCTGTAATATATTACTTCCTATGCTCTCTTGGGACTGAAAATTAGAGCGGCATACCGGACCGGAACTGAATTTATCTTTTCTACGCACATAGACGATTTAGATCAAGCCCTGAGGTGTGCGGAGACACCACTATTTGTTTTGCTTTAATCACTCGTCCTAGCTAAATGCCCGCACATAGCATTTCCATTCTGCCCAATTGCATTAAAACATGTCATCAAATTTATTTACTTGAATGGTCGATGGTAATAAACTGTCGCCATTTTTAGTAGGCCATCTCTTAAAGCTCCAATGTATATGCTGTCAAAAGTCAAGGATCAAGCCTGGTATGCAAATCGCGTATAAAATAGATGTTTACCTCGAGGGAGTACCCGAACCTCAGTCTTCTTCCTCTTCCTCGTCACTTGTGACATCAATGTTCTTTTTGCCACTTGATATAGGCTGGATAGGCTCGTCATCTTCATTCCCATCCTCAGCAAGGCCATTGTAGGGCGGTCGAGGAATTGTGATGCCTTTCTGAGATAGTGCTTCTTCAATTTCTGGTAAATGAGAGATTAAAGCGGAAAATTGTTCAATTGGCAAAGATATGCCCTGCAAGATAGAAAAGGTTGAAAGATTAGCACCCTCATCTGAGAGATTCTAATGAATATCAATAATCCAAAAACATACCTTCTTTCCCGGGAGTTCTTGGCCATCCTTCTCATAATATTCTCTAACATGTACCAATGTTTTACCTTTGAAGGTCGACACGGTGACACGACGAAGGTTTGAGATCTCCCAGTACGTATCTCCATTGGAGTCGGTCTTTTTAGACGATGTCTTGACTCGTTTCGAGCGGCTTTTCTGATCATTGTCGTCGCTCACGACAAAGCCACCATCGGACTGGTAGTCATTTGAGCGCTTCTTCGATTTAGAAGACATGATTTTTGCGTATTTCAGACTCAGATCCTTTTGTTCAATGACCTGTCTAAATTGGTGAACTAACGAGGTTGTCCACAAAGAGCGCGTTTGCGCGTCATATCACGTGTGCCGTCTTTATCTTATCGGGGAATCGCGTCATTTGTCTCGAAACGGTAGGATAATTTATTAGTATTCTCTCTAAAGGTACAAGTGGACATGGTGTATACCCTGAAAAATACTTCATGCTATCAAGAAAATGGATGTAGTGTACAGCAGAATGTCTTCCGGATTATATACACTAGCTAGCAAAGATACTACATAACAGAAATCTATAGTATAAGAGCTCGAAGGGCTTGCAAAATCAAAGCAAACATTAGACCCCGGCCAACTTCTTCTATTTGAAGACAATCAAAGACCCTAGCAAGTGCTTCCCCCGTCGCCACGGCACCCATCACACTCATTAAAGCCTGAGGCATGCCCCTTTCGACGAGCAATTTCCTGGCGTCAGTCTTGAGCTTTGCACTCTCTTCCGCATTCAATGGAGGCGGCCATATTTTCAACTCCTCCTCAGTTGGAAGGGCATTTTCTCTCATCTTTGAAACATGAGCCGCAATTGCTTCGTCTGAGGTATGAGAGTCAATCATTGATTGCTGCACTAAAAGCCGCATTGATTCCAAATGAGGATTTCCTGGGCGCAGTATATACGTCTTTGCGGCATTGAGGAGCGTTCTCCGTATATTCCAAGCGGACGACAACGTGTATAATTCATTTATGACAGCAAAAATTAGTTCAACCGCAATACGGGTTTCGTCTTCGGTGATCGGGCTTCCTGTGGACGCGCTGATTAAGTCGGTTTTTTTATCTGCTAATTCATGAGAACTTTTCCTCCCGTGTCGATCATGCTGTGTGTCGTTATCATTATCTTGATGCGCAGTACTTTCTAGAATGTCCTTTTCGACGCTTGTATCAGGTCCCGCCAAAGCCGAACTTGTTGTGTTTAGAGTGTCTGTGATAGTTCTATCAGTCGATATATCGGCTGAGTTATCGGCACTTGGGATATATGGCGACGAAGGTGCCGTACTCGTTAAATCAACGACGGGTTGGTTAACCAACTTCCTGTCAATCTGGGTCTCACTAGCAACAGACAAGGAATGTGATCGCCCTAGGTTATCTTGACTAGGATGGCGTTGGTGATCCAAATCAACGTGCGAGGATATTGGTTGACTCGGAGTTGTAATGGTGCTTTTTTTGTTCAGACCTGCGAAGACCCCTGTCATACCATCCAAAACAGCCTTCCCTCCCCCAGCAACTCCTTTTGGTGCATTTGACAAAACCCCCAACATGCCCTTGCCCATGTTCTCAAATGTGCTCGATGCCCGCAAGGGAAGGCCAGCCTTGCTTGCTGTCGACGCCGCCTGATTCCAATCGCTATCCCTTCCAAGAAACCGCCGGACACGTTCTGATCTAACGAGGTCTTGGTATTGGAGTACATCACGAAGATATTTCTCAAGCGCTTTTGCGAGGACGTATTTTGTTTGTCCACGCCAAGCTGGTAAAGAAATATGACGGTCCAAAAATGATAGATTGTGGTATCTCGAAAGAGTTGAGAGGCCTTCATGCAAATATTCAAAGTCTTGGTAACTTCTAAATATCATCCACCCTGGTTGGCGGGCCGAGACAGGTTCAATTTGAAGCGAATACTCAGCTGTTGGTTTATTTCTCATCACGGACTTATCTCCAGGTACAGAACCATCATCAATTAATACGGATGCACCAAAGAGGGAGTGACTGAGCATTGCATAATCCTGCTGTCCATAAGCAGGACTCTTCGATTCACTTGAGCTCCGCTCAGGGAGTTCGACTGCGACGAATTCCGATCCATCGTTACTGTTGCTACCTTCTGACGGCTCTACTTCGACAGGTATTGCTGCCCCGGTCACCTCGGATTTTATATCCAATGGCGAACTGATAGCAGCCGACTCGTCTGGTAAAACATTCTTCTCGGTGAACATTTTATACGAATGCGACTTTTCTGACGACTCAGTTCTCTCTAGTTTGACAGGCATATCGCTTGAGGAGGCACGGGGTGAATCAATGGCAGCTTCAGAAGAGACTACCTTGCCCTTCGGGGCATTTTCCAAACTGGCATCAATTGCATTCAAAATCTCCGGCTCGCCTTCCTGAAGCAAATGCACTATCCAACCATTGATGAAATCCTGTTGTGAACAGCTCTTTATGACAGACTCCAATACCACTCCGGCCAATATCTCACGGAAGAATAACCTGAGTGGTTCGCATTTATAAACTGAAGGTTCGAGGAAAGAAGAAAGGACATCATCTGCAACCATCTTGAGTTTTTTCTGTTGCTGATCTACAGACAGCACGTTCGACAAGTTGCTTTCTGGATATTGTTTCAGATAGTTTTTTATAACATCTTCTGTCGCGGTAGAGTCGGTGCTGCCAGTCTCTAGAGCCAAGGATAGCTCATTTAAAAATACAATAATCATCGAACTCGAATTCGTAACAAACTGGAGAAATGTATCCGCCGATCGTTTGCGGGTCATATGTGATGACAACGAGTTGATGAAATTGACCAAAGTCTTTCTGCAGCTGAGGGGAAACGAGTCCTCGGCAGGAAGGATAGGTTGGTACCAATATCTGAGATATTATGAGCTGCGCGGCCTGTGTTGAAATAACGGAATAACGTGGCCTTACTTTACATATTCTGTTACCACAGCATCCGTCAGGCTTGAAAGAGCCGCGGCGGTGGCAGGACGAAATTCGGAGAAATTCAAATCGTTTCTCGAGGCATTTTCAGCATCTTCATTGAGTTTTAGATCTCCTGCCCGAAAATTCCAGTCGAGAAGCCGAGAAGCAACCTCGATGCCAAGTTCCTTCCTCTTTCTGACCTGCCTGGAATACCGCTCCCCATGGGGCGACTCCCTATCTGCGACACCATCCCAAAGCTCATGGAAAAGGAATCCAGCGACTAGTCCAATGAGTAATAAACCTAGTCTCCCAAATATTATATATATGACAAGTGCCAGTGCACCGATTATAATAACAAGCGTTTCGTTCTCGGCTGTTGAGAGATAATGCAAGACACGTTGCGTTAATGTCGAAGCCGACGCCGGCCAAGGGCCCAGCTCACCTCTATCAGCGACGTCATCCTTAACTGTGCCTTTGGCGGTTTTCTCATTCTCTAAAATATATTCAGAAATATTGACTTCATCCATAACAATCGCATGGAGCAACCGATTAGGTGCGCTGCTAACGACAGCTGAAAGGCGAGGCGTGTTAGTATCTATTATAAGTTGCGGGGAACACGGGAAGGCGTCGCGCGTCAATCACAGCCCCAGTGGCGCCAGTCTACAGAGAACCATGGATAAACCTCCATACAGTAGAACCAACATATACCAGCATATGGCTACAAAGTAAAATTCAATACTAGACACAAAAAGCCCCAGCGTACAACATAACACCAACAGCAGAAAACTTCACTGGCCAGCTTGTTCCATCGAAAGCCCAGTTTCATGTAACCATTCGTAATTACTTTCTTGCCCTATCAGCCCGGAGGGTAAGATATCTAAAGCACGTGGAATGGGTTTTATTCTTCGCTATCCGAGTGAATCTGGCATTCAAAGAGCTTGCAATCATGCCAGATGCAAAGAAGAAAGCGATAGGTAGAATGTGACCAAAAATAAAATAGTCTTGTTAGGGCGATAGAAAATACAAGCAAGAAATGAAGGGAAGGGCCATTAGCTGGGCTAAGCTCGGTGCACAAAGGAGCCACACAGGGTCTAAAGAGCAGAAGTTTTGGAACTTCATCAACATATTCAAGTTAGTAGTACCAACGACATTCAAAGTCAGCAGAGACACCCTCTCTTCGATTGCAGGCATTTCTGAAAAGTGGGATTTGAGTGTCATGATATACAGATATCATTGCGCATTAATCAGCCATGGAGGGGCTCATAGTCACCCTGCAAAGGGGGAGTGGGTAGTAATGCAAGCTCCTTTTAGAATTGGTATCCTGAGCATCTACATTTGTTGTGGCTTGAGATGTATGGATTTGAGGCTTGCGATAGTTTTGTGTTGAATTTTCCCTGCAGAACACGGTCAGGTCAGTGTGGTGGCAGCTTAGGTCTGTTGGAGAATATCGATTTCTAGACGCTTTTTGTGGTAAAAGAATAATATATGTGTATTCAAACAACGTAGCCTGTAGATTAATCAAGGGTCAATTCTCATGGAAAGGTACTGTTGTTGTGCATATATAATATCATGTTTGTTGGACGAGGAAAAATTTTAGGTGGGCGCTTGAGGCCTATCCCAGCTTGGCAACCTCCACTCGGTTAGCGCAAGTGTATATGTATTTACGATGAATATCAGCCAATCATGTCTCCTTGTCCAAAACATGAAATGAAGCACAGCTACATGTTATTCTAACTTCTGAGGCTACTTGGCCCTGTTTGTGGTTTTGTTTCCATCCGTTATTTCCTTTTAGGAATAACCATTTAGCTGTTCATCATAATCTTATGTATTTGACCCTCCTAGATAGCTAATTACAGACTTCCATCCGCCGCGGAAGCATCTTCAAGAATCTGTTACTTGGTTATTTAAATCAATTTCTGTAATATTGTGTACACCACTCCATTTGTCTTTCGTAGCTCGTCTATCATGGTAGTGTATGACTTACCATGGCAATTTCTTCGGTCAAAGTAAGCAAACGAAAACCATATAGATGATGCCATGAAAATGGAAGTTCTATTGCTCTATTGCTACTGTCGAGGCTTTCTTCGCGCTCTTGAAAGCATCTGCGAAAGCATGAAATGACTAACATCCTCATCTGCCCAATAAGAAAGGTGGCTTGCAAGACTGGCAATCAGCGATATGTCAAAAGCGCCCCTAAATAACACGATTAGTTGGATTCTCACAAGTCATCACCAGCGCCTGTGCTCAGCAGGAATATATATATGAAAGCATCAAATGAAAATAGACACTCACTCTTGTATGCTATAGTCGACTCTGCCATTTGAGTTGAGAGCCCTAACCTTAGCTTCTTCCAATTTGACTTTCCGCGCGCGATTTTCGAAGTCCTTTTTTGAGAATCTCTCCGTATCCTCATATCGGGCCTTTTCAAAGCCTTCATATAGAGTCTCTAGATCTGAGTTTACCACATTCGGAGCGTGCAATTCCCTCCCCCCAGCACTGGTATCCTCGCTGTTTCTAGTCTCATACAGGGATTGGTTGTGCGGATCATGCAAGTGCAATTGCCCTTGTCCCGGTTTATCTTCAGTCTGCAAACCTAAGCTGCGATTTAAAAGACTACTTGCAACACCAGAGGTAAAATTCGTCCACAATGTTCCCACCCGAGAGCTTATATTGGACAGACTTTGACCCGATGCTGTCCAGATGCTCCTCTTCACGGAAGGAAGCGGCTGAGGCTTTAGGCTTGTCATAGCAGGGCTGATAAGTGGCTCAAGACGGTAGCTGACTGGGTCGGATGGATGAAAAATGTTGTACAGCTCTTCACATCTGGGTGAAGAAACACTAGAATTCTGTTCAAGTGTAGACTGTGATAAAGATGTATTGTTGAGTATAATGCTTCTTGCAGGATCCGAAGCACCTCCCAAACGGCGTCCTGCAATTGTTTTTGCTTTGAGCATCTGGAAAAGTGCAATAGGAGACCCAAGACAGAAAAACTCTTTACAGTCGAATTCAAGAGAGTAATCTCGCAATCTTTCAAGTTTCGATTCCTGGCTATGCATTGAGGCATCGTCTCGGGTCCCAACGTCTTTGTCGAGGTGAGGTTGGTGGTGACAGAGTATATCAAACATGATAGCGCTCCCCAAGGAATGGCCGCAGAGACTGACAGATCCTTTGAAAGAAGGATTACGAGTCTTGAAAACCTGGAATATTCGGTTACACTCTCGTTGGACAATATCTATTATGTGTTCCCGATATTGACTTTGATATAAGAGAACATCCATAGCTAGGTCAGAAATCAAATTACGAACCGCAGGTACACCCTCCAGTGTTATGTCGGCTAGACTAGGATACTGTTCATCCTCAGCAGAAAGGCTGACGGGATCCGCAAGGTCAAATTCTTTACGATTCTGGCGTAAGCCTTGCCGGGGGAAATCGAGTAAATGTCTCCAGCATCTGCTACCTATTAGCCAACCCTCGCACCTACAGAAAGAATACTTGAATAGCATGGCTGAGTGCTTACACAGGGAGAACTTGTACACGACAGTTTTTCTTACTGTCAGAATATGTCGCATTGAGGGTCTGTAGATCGGGAGAAGCGCCGTATACGGACTTCATTGTTTTTCTCAACACATTAACGTCGTGAATGAAATTGACACTCTCCAGCCTTATCCCAAGACGCTGACCGATTCCATGAGTAACGAGAACCAAATGTTCAATCTCCCTATCTCTTTCTTCACCATCTACCTCTCTGGAATCTTCCATTTCCTTCTCCTCCTGCCTCCTTGCCTCTTCCTCCAGCTCAGCCACGTTCTCAGTTTCACCATTCAGCGATGACATCTGACGCTGCAACGTAGCTCGATGCTCATTTGCTTCTCGGCGCGAACCAGATTTTCCGACTTCGTTGGTACCAGGCAAGTTCTCATGTGCGGTTTCGAGAATATCCTCGGTTTTCTCACTGGACTCGATAGTTGCCGCCTCGAGGGAAGCGGCCGATGCGTGGGTCTTTGGCATTGATCCTTTCGCATCTCCTTTTCCTTCAGCTAAATCCTTCTGGCGCCCTGGTTCAGTGTAACCTCTTACTAGTTTGGTACCTCCGACACCACCAAATCTTTGGTAAACGGTGCTGCTCATACGAGACATGAAGTCGTCATAATTTAGCCATGCAATCGAGGAATCCTGATAGGTTACCGTGCTATTCATATACGAACCAAAGAGACGGTGAACGGGCAATGGACTATTGAGTTCCGAATGACTGCTGTGGTTATCCCGAACAGTAGATTCTTCTTCATTGACGTATTTTTTCCCAACACCATCGGCAGTTGACGTTGGTCTATCTAGTATTTCACTAGTTCCTTTGCTGGAATCTTCTGCCGAGAATCCTGTCTTATTCTTATGCTGCAGAAATTGAGCTTGCCAAGGTTTTAATCTCAAATAACCCTCTTCGATTTGTATAGCGAGATTCTCCTCACAAGGCTTCAAGGTTGAGCCTTCTTGGAAGAACCAAGTACCGCGTCTTACTTCATACGTAGGGCCGAGCCAGAATGCGGGTCCAAGTTCCCTCTTATCAACATCAACATCATAGAGGTAGTCCTCGTTGACGGGGACTCTTATTGTGGTATCGGAAATTTCTAGAGGCTTGTTGCTACCACTGGAATTGGCGGTATTCACGCGGTCTTCGCATTTTATGAGGGTTTGAAAAGCATTTTCCACGGATTGGGAGTCCTTGAGCACAAATGGAACAAATTTTTTGGGAGTTGGTAAAGGCTTGGACTCTGTTCTTTCCGATGTCAAAAAGGCGGGTTTTGATTTGGGGACATCAACGGCATAGAACCATCTGGGTTGCAGAGGGGGACAATCATCGGGGTATCGTAGCGAGCTCAGTCTTTTTCGGTGAGAAGTGGTGTGGTCCTGCCCTTGTGTTTGCTTGAGACTCTCTCTATCACCAACGGGTTTTCTTTCGGGCTGAGGCGTCGAGGCCCGTGACGTTGACCATGGCGAGATTGACTCTAGAAATGATGGCTTTACATCAACGTCAGGCATTGTCGCCCGCCGGAAACGGAGAAGTCGCAAAATATGAGCCAGCTCGCCAGAAGTCAGGTATTCAAAGAGTTTGCGAAACAGTGGAAATGTAATAATGCATCATCCTAGGAGAAAGGAGATTATTATTTAGTAAGGTCGAACGCGTATTTAGATGCATGAGCATGCATGGCTAGGCTTCGCACGTGAAAGTCGAAACTAACAAACGCTGCGGGTATGCAAATAATATTGATGGGCCAGTCGACGTCATCGTCTCGCAGCAGCCACAACCACCGAAGCGCTTCCTCGCTGAAAAAGCAACGTGCTGCACCCAAGGGCGGCGTGCTTCGTATCCGGCCAAGCATTTATAGTAGTTATATACATAATGATACTTTGTCGTATATAATGATTATATACCGTGCAGCATAGTAGCCGGGACAAGACCCCTGATTGGCCAGGGCCGCATGGCCTGCCCCGCTTCGTCATCAGCCTGGCAGTGTTCCACGGGCATCCATCCCTCCATCCATCAACACCGCCGCCGCCATCCTCATCAGCCCAGGCGACAGCATATTTGCTCCATCACGTCTAGGCAGCAGGTTATTATCTAGCCTTTTGTGCCCTTCTTGTTTTCTCTTCAACCTTCAACACATAAATCAACACAATAATTAATTCATTCTGCTTGTATCCCCCCACTACCGTACTTGCGTCGTCTACCTTACCCCGCTTCGAATTCAGGACACGTTCTCCGCTGATCAGCTTGATCTGCGCGTTCGAGATGAATGTCCTTAAGCTTCAAAGGTATGCTTCGGTGTCTATTTTCGTGGTCGCTTTCAACGCTTGCAGACATCCACGATAGCCGCTCAACTGGAGGCAGACTCGCGCTGATAGTGATCCAGGAAGTACCCGCAGTTTCCTCAGAATGAGCTATTCTCGCTTCAGGATGCTTTCCACAAGCTTGATATCGACGACAAGGGTTATCTAGATGAGGCTACGGCCATCAAAGCAACACAGCAATCGGAACGCCTGCCATACGATGTCGTCAGGCAGGCTTTGAAGGAAGTAGAGCTCGATAGCTCACGTCGCGTTGAATTTGAGGATTATATCGATGCAAGTTGCTTCCTCGTAGCGCATCTATCTTGGGCCGGTTTCTAACGCCGTGACTCTTAGCTTATATCAAAGGTCCGAGATGCTGGTAGTACTCCAGCGAAGGTTGCAAACCCCGTACAGGCCGCTAGTCCGGGTGCTGGAAGTGGCGCAGGCTCTTCTCGCCATGTTTCGAAGGGGAGTGTCGGAGGCAAGATACATGTCCAGGGCTCTTCGGCGAACGTGACACACACGATCAACGAAGACGAACGAACTGAGTTTACAAGGCATATTAACGCTGTACTGGCCGGTGACCCAGATATTGGTCATCTTTTACCATTTCCGACTGACACTTTTCAAATGTTTGACCAATGCAAAGATGGTCTCGTCCTAGCCAAGCTTATCAACGACAGTGTGCCGGACACTATAGACGAGCGTGTACTGAACAAGGCGGGTACCAAGATCAAACAGTTGAACGCTTTCCACATGACAGAGAATAACAACATTGTAATTAACTCTGCAAAGGGTATTGGCTGCTCTGTGGTCAATATCGGAAGCGGCGACATCATTGAGGTCCGCGAGCACTTGATTTTAGGCTTGATTTGGCAGATCATTCGACGAGGGCTTCTCGGAAAAATCGATATCAAACTACACCCAGAGCTGTATCGACTCCTTGAAGAGGATGAGACATTGGAGCAGTTTTTACGTCTTCCTCCTGAACAAATTCTGCTTCGATGGTTCAATTATCATTTGAAAAATGCAAAGTGGGAACGACGGTTAGCGATTACATGTTTGAATTACTTTGGAAAATCGCGATGACTAACTTGAATTGGGAACAGGGTCACCAATTTTTCTACCGATGTTAAGGATGGAGAGAATTACACCGTTCTCCTTAATCAACTCGCCCCTGAATTATGCTCTAGAGGCCCTCTTCAGACAAGAGATCTGCTCCAACGTGCCGAGCAAGTTCTTTCGAATGCAGAATTGTTAAATTGCCGCAAATTCCTGACGCCCACGTCTCTTGTTGCAGGTAACCCGAAACTTAATCTTGCGTTTGTTGCCAACCTCTTCAACACCCATCCAGGCTTAGACCCGATTACGGAAGAAGAAAAGCTAGAAGTTGAGGATTTTGATGCCGAAGGTGAAAGAGAGGCGCGAGTGTTCACTTTGTGGCTGAATTCATTAGATGTACAGCCTGCTGTGAACTCTCTCTTCGATGATCTCCGAGACGGCACGATTCTCCTCCAAGCTTATGACAAAGTTATTCCCGGTAGTGTCAATTGGAGGCATGTTAACAAAGCTCCTGCCTCTGGCGGAGAAATCATGCGCTTCAAGGCAGTCGAGAACACAAACTATGCTATTGAACTCGGAAAGCAAAACCGCTTCTCTTTGGTTGGTATCCAGGGAGCTGACATTACCGATGGTCAACGAACTTTGACACTGGGACTCGTGTGGCAGCTTATGCGAAAGGACATTACGAACACTCTGTCTTCACTTGCGCAACGAATGGGGAAACGCGAAATTACAGATGCGGAAATGATCAGATGGGCCAATGATATGTCCCAAAAGGGAGGGCGCAACTCTACAATACGTAGCTTCAAAGATGGTTCAATTGGTACTGGAGTATTTTTACTGGATGTCCTCAACGGCATGAAGGCGAGCTACGTTGATTACGATTTAGTCACTCCAGGAAAAACTCCAGACGATGCCTATGCAAATGCAAAGCTAAGCATTAGCATTGCTAGAAAGTTAGGAGCAACCATATGGCTAGTACCGGAGGATATTTGCCAAGTGCGATCCCGGCTCGTGACAACATTCATTGGTAAGTAGACGAACTGAAGAGAGAGGGAAGTTTGTACTAACAGGTGTTCCAGGTTCCCTTATGGCTACCTTCGAGAAGATGTAGAAATATTTCGAAAGAAGGCTAGGGGGGTAAGAAAAATTCGATTATACTTATTTTGCCTATGAGTTGAAACTATATCACTTTATTTCAATAGTGTATACAGTAGGGATTTACATTTTTAAAGGATATGTAGATGTACTGAAATGACAAGTTACTAAGCAGCCAGGGTTTGTTTACTTGGTGTTGGTAATTGTAGTACTGGATGTTAATTATTATTCAAGGGGATCTTGAACGCAACTAAACCAGGGTTCTAACATATTAGATCCTAAATTTTCTGACAGCCACCCCCTTACTGCCTTGCCATGGATCCGGTACTTGCACAGGAACACTGTAAGCTACACCTCCTACCTGCATTAGCGCCTAGCCCTAGCCCTAACCCTACCTCAGCCTTAATCTCAAGTATTTCACAAACATCCAACTATATTAGCAAGATTGACTATATTGGATTTTCTTTCTATACTAGAGCCGCTAGTTGAGCCAGTCACACATATCGGCTAACAGAATACAAGCGAAACAGTTTATGCGGTATCTAATCCGACACTTCTATGGAAAATTCGCAGTGCTGCAGGCTTCTCTTCCAGCCAACGCTGCATCATAAAAACAGCAGCTCGGTTCCGATCCTGTTCGCTCGCCCACTCCAGTGCACTCCTCCCAAATTCATCTTCTTTATCCATTCTGGCCCCGTGCTCAAGTAATATGACGGTGGCACACATCCCAAAAATTCCAGGAATCGTGGCAGCCCGATGCAGCAGCGTCCTAGAGTCTCGACCACAAGCTATATTCACTAGGTCGTCTTTCAGATTTTCCACAAGTAACTGAAAAGTCTCTTGCAAAACTTCGAAGATTTGCATACTCTCGTCTCCAGCAGAGTCTGAACCGCAAGTCACCATACCTGTAACTTCCGATAGCAGGGGTACGTGAGGGTCTTCCTTATCTGAAACGATAATCATTTTAAAGTCGTCGGGTCCCGGAGACCGAGAGAGCTTGGTCGTGTTCAACAGATCGAGAATATAATACTCGGCAGTTTTCAAGAACCTCATAGGAGCAAAACAGTAGAAGTAGTAGTCCTCTGCTTTGCATGAGTATTCTCCTGCCCCGACGTCAGCTCCATTCTCAATCAGTGCGCGGATTATATCGCGCTGAAGACGAATTGTATGCAGTTTGGTTTCGTCCTGGTCTGTAATTGAAATCGGCTTGTCGCAGCTCCAGTATAACTCGAAATTGTTTTCATCTTCACTGGGATCATATACGTTCAGCTCAGCTCCATGGCATAGCAGCAGCTCAACGCAGGTGAGATATTCATTTCATCCCTTCTGATCAGATGGCCACTTGGATGCATCGCAAAGTTGAACAGAATGCTTTTTCCGGAATCATCAATTTCCTCAAGCGCATCATCAATATTTTCAGTGTCGCCGGCTTCAAGACTAACATTTATGATACTCTTCACTATCTCTGGAGACCCTCGCTCTGCTGCCAGAATCAAAGGATGATTTTCCTACCAATGCACTTCACCAATAAGCCATAAATAGTTCTTGGCAAGCAGGAGATTTACGACCTCTATATAGGGACCCACAAGGTCTACTCGTGGATCTTTGAGTATAAACGCAACTGGCCGCTGATGTCTTGAGTTCATGATACTCGTATCAGCACCTGCTTCCAAAGGCGCCTTGACACATGGTACATCAGCGTAAAAAATTATCCAATGCAACACGGTATCTCCAATATCATTTATGCCTTGTGAAAGAGCCTCTTTTATATCGCCTTTGCCAGCATTCGTCAACAGAAATACCAGCGTGTCAGCATTCCCTCTCTTAGCAGCTATAGACAGTGGATAACCGGCTTTCTTTGAGGATATACTTGCTCCACGACTAATCAGCTCCTCTATAAGTGATCGATCCCGATGGTAAATCGCCCATCGGAGTCCACTGCTACCCATATGTTTCGCGTTGTGTGTGTAGATGAAGGGAGTCACGATGTCTCTCAAGCGCCAGGATACCCGTGACAGAGCGATTAGATTTTGATTTACCCTTTCCAGTTCACCCTCCAGGCTGACATAATAATCTCGAGAAGGATTTCGGTGGGTAAACAGCCAAATTCTGGTTATGGTTTTGATGATAAGTAACCGACTAAAGTCCATTGTGAGAAGAAATTCCTGATAAATTTCCAATTACTAGTGTTCTCTGAGCCAGTTGATGCAGATAGTTCATGATTTATATCAACGGTAGCTGAAAGAAAAGGATGAGACATTTTGGAGACATCCTGCACCATTGTGGCTAAGTTACTAATCTTTATACAATAATCTGTTCTTATTCATTTCTTCTGAAATATATATTGTTTGCTTTCATCATCATCACCCCTAAGTTCGTTGTGAAGCTGTATCCTACATAGACATATTTCGTTGAGGTCGATGCCCTGTTCAGGAATCTGTATTTCTTTCCTTGTCATACCATTTATTGGGTTCGAATTTGATTCAGGTAAATATTTGATCACTTCTGAAGTCATGATTTGATCCACTTACAACGCCACGGAGGCTAAATTTAGTGATATAATAATAATATGTAGATATATAAGATCTACTCTTGGTTATAGATGAATAATGTCCATATGAATTATCACTAGTGTGGAATAGCGAGTCATGTTAACTTCAGCATGACTCTCACAAAACAAGAGATAGCGTTGTTTCCTCTTCTAAGATGACTACCCCCATCCTAAATGTACCTGAGGAGGGATACTTCTGGCTGTTTTAACTAGTATAGCTGATTGCTACAAGTGATAAACATTGGATGTCTCAGGCACCTCCCTCCCCAACCTGAAGCATTTGCACGCACACATTAGATATACCTTGACACTGCCCATGAATATAAGCATCTATCCATATTTCCACAATAAAAATTACAGCTGTTGGTGTTTTTAGCAGCATGATAATCCATGTTTAATACTACAAACATTGGCTTAAGGGAACTAATGTATAATACATGTGGATAAATAGTACAAAGAAATATAGAGAATACCTACCTTCATTATATACTTATGACAGTAGCCTGTCACCTAAGTAAAAGTATCTACTGCGCCTCCCTCGTGATATTCTAGAAACCATAAGAGTACTCTAGAACTATTGAAAACCAACGCAGTGCTTGTTTTTTACATTTACCATGTATGTGTCTATCTAGTTAGTCAATATCTACTTTCTTTCTGTTACTACTTGCCCTTATAAGTAGATTCTTCCTCCTCATGTTATTAGAGGAGAGTCATGTCGGTATATGTGGCACTAAGCATATTGGAAAAGGATTCGAAATACCCAAAACTACAATCACTAGCACCAAAAAAGTGTTGGGGTTTGGCAGAACAACTCCGGCAAGAGTTATATTTCTGCAGGATATGCTCTACTAACTAGTAGTAGTAGTAGTAGTATGTTAGGGTTTGGCAGGATAATTCCGGCAAGAGATATATTTCTGCAGGAGATCTCCCACCTCCCCATACAGATTGTGGTTTTCTGCTGGATATGCCCTGCTAAATGTAGATAGATTAGTTTGGGAGCTCAGTGTCAGAGTTCTGGAGCGAGAGATCAAAAACAGGAGTGTATCATTTAACAAGACTAATTTTATAGTTAATTTATTTAAAGTTTAAAATCTCGTATCTTTTGTATTTTTTCTTAATTTTTTGTATTGATTTAATTGTTATAAAGATATTTATATAAAAAACTAGATAAATTTTATATTAAATTAATAGATTTAATTTATAAATGATTAAATAATCTAATATTTAATTATAGGGATAGCGGAAAAACAACTCTTTCCTGTGGAATCGAATTCTTGAAATTCTATGCCCAAACACAGCCAGATTTAGCTAAGAATTAGTTCAATATAAATTAATTTAAATATTATTGATTAAGTCTAAATTTGTGCAATTTAAATAAAGCAATAGTTTAGAATAAGAAAATAATATTTTCTAAAACTAAAAAGTTAAATATATTATATATTTTATAATATACATATAAATAATTTATAAATATAAAAGAATTAATCAATATTATTAAAATAATACTTAATTATATTAAATATAGTGCTAAATAGTTCTAAAATAAATTTACTACTGGTTTAATAAAATAAATATAATAATTTAGTATTTAAATTCAAAATAATATAGATAATTTTAAAGATTTTATAAACTTTTAATAACTGTTAAAATAAATCTATTAAAATATTAAAATAATCTAAAAAAAATTATTATAAATAAAGATAATATAGAGAATAATTCTTCTTTTTTTAAAAGATTTTTAAGCTTAAGATTTATTTATTTATTTATTTATTCAAGTTTTACGACCTTACCCAGCTATAAGCTACAAAGGTCACGTGCCATTAGGGCTTCTAGAGGTCTATTAGGGGTTTAAGCCCCTAATCTCCCACGCTGCCACCCCCAATTGATTTTAAATGTTATAGCTGATCTGATTTTTTCGTCGCCCCATGCCGCTTATCTGCGCAGGGCGATTTGGGGGCCTTCTCGGGGCTGGCACGGCCTCGGACCCCTCCTGGAAGCCATACATACGGGCATTGCCTGCCGGTGGCAGGCCGCCCAGCCCTGTCACCCTTCCCCCGAAGCCCCCCCGGGGGCCCTAAGCTTAAGAATGATAATAAGATCTAATAAATATAATAATATCTCTCCTTTAGAATACTGATTTATTAATCTTAAATATTACTCTAAGTAAGTGAAATCTAGATAATAAAATAATAATTAGGATTTATAATATTATTTTATAATTAAATTTAAAAAAAGATAAAGCTAATTAATATTATTAAATATATAAAAGATTAGATTAATATATTTAAAATTAATATATAAATATATAATTTTATGAATGGCTTCCAGGAGGGGGTCTGAGGCCCTGCTAGCCCCGAGAAGGCCCCCAAATCGCCCTGCGCAGATAAGCGGCTTGGGGCGACGAAGAAATCAGATCAGCTATAACATTTAAAATCAATTGGGGGTGGCAGCGTGGGAGATTAGGGGCTTAAACCCCTAATAGACCTCTAGAAGCCCCAATGGCACGTGACCTTCATAGCTTATAGCTGGGTAAGGTCGTAAATAGGCTGTCATTTGGTTCGGTTCGGACCGAACCAAAACCGATCTGAAACCCGAATGGTCCGGTTCTGGTCCTATATACAGTGAACCGAAGTGGTTCGGTTCACCAAGTTTAGGACTATATGGTTTTTTGCGACCTATTTGGGTCTGATTTGGTTTGATTTTTTAGTTTAGTTTTATCTGAATATTTAAATACTAGTGGATTTCTATTAATAATATCAATAAATTTAGGGTTAATCCTAACTCTTTATAGTTTTTATTGATTAGATAATCATTTTTAAAGCAGCTTTTTATAAGTTGAATATTTATTTTTTTTTGAATTAGGATTTTGTTTTTAATAATTTTATAAATATCATAATCTAAAAGTTATTTAGATAGTGATAATATCTTTTCTATTTTTTATATATCTTTTTTGAATTAGATAATATAATCTAGGCTGTCATTTGGTTTGGTTCTAGTCCTGAGTTTCTAGACCAAACCTAAAAGTGGGTCGGTTCGGTTTAATCCTTAATATTGAAATCAAAACCGAAAACTGAATGGTTCTAGCTCTCTAAACTAGAACTGAATCACATTAAAGAAGAATTACTAATTAGTAATTATAATTAGATTGGTCTAAGTCTGGTCCAGTTTTCATTTAGATAACCGAACTGTATAAAAGAATTTTTAATTATAGTTAGATTATAACTTAAATATTAAGAATTTATTATAATATTTATAAAAATATCTAAAACAAAGTCCTAATTCAAAAAAATAAGAATTTAATTTATAAAAAGTTATTTTGGAAATGATTATATAATTAATAATAATTATAAAGGATTAGGGTTAATCCTAAATTTATTAGTATTATTAATGAAAATCCACTAGTATTTAGATATTTAGATAGAATTAAACTAAAAATCTAAATCAAACCAGACTCAAATAGGCCCTAAAAACCATATAATTCTGGACATAGCAACTGAACCATTTTGATTCACTATATATAGGATCAGAACCGAATCATTTGGGTTTCAGTTCGGGTTTTATTCGGTCCGAACCGAACCAAATGACAGCCTAATTATTATCTTATATTTTTTAAGACTTTATTATATATAATTATAAAAAATAAAATAACTTAAAATCAATTTAAAAGAATCTAAAATAGATTAAAACTTTTATATATCTAAAGGTCTGAAAAAAAAAACAGAATAAAAGAAATTAGGCTGTCATTTGGTTCGGTTCTGGTCCTGAGTTTCTGAACCAAACCCAAAAGTGGGTCGGTTCGGTTTGGTCACTAATATTGGAACCAGAACCGAAAATCGAACGGTTCTAGCTCTCTAAACTGAAACCGAACCACGCTAAAGAAGAATTACTAATTATGATTAGATCGATTCAAGTTTAATCCAGTTTTTATTCAAATAACTAAACCATATCAAAGAATTTTTAACTATAGTTAGATTTTATTTTTAAAAATATATTAAAATCTCTCTAAATTTTAGTGAATTAGATAAATAAATAATATAAAAATTAAAATTAATTATTTAAATTATAATTTTTTATCTAATTATTAAAATATACTGAAAAAATAGATAGATAATAATAAATACTATAGAATAAGTATAGAAATATATATATATATTTTCTCTGATAGATAGATTAATTATTAGTTATACAACATAATCCAAAAAATATAAATAAAAAGTAGAAAAGATATTATCATTATTCAGATAATTCTTAGATTATAATTTAAATATTAAGAATTTATTATAATATTTATAAAAATATCTAAAATAAAGTCCTAATTCAAAAAATAAAAATTTAATTCATAAAAAGCTGCTTTAGAAATGATTATATAATTATTATTAATAGAAATCCACTAGTATTTAGATATTTAGATAAAATCGAACCGAAAACTTAAATCAAATCAGATCTAAATGGGCTTTAAAAAATCATATGGTCCTGGACTTGGTGAATCAAACCGCTTTGGTTCGCTGTATATAGGACCAGAACTGGACCATTCAGATTTCAGATCGGTTTTGGTTCGGTCCGAACCGAACCAAATGACAGCCTAAAAGAAATAATAATAAAATTACTATAATTAAGTTGCTATCAAAAAAGTCTATAAAATTAACTATCTTAATAATACAAATATATTTCTTAGCATTAAATTTTATAATACTAAAAAAATAAAAATCTTCTATACTAATAAGACTAGTCTTTATATATTTTATAACTAATATAATATTAAAACTTATATATTATAAAACTAACTACATTTAAAATTTATTTTATTCTATTTCTAAAAAGATGATATTAAATAATTTCATTTAAAATATAAAAAAAAGCTTAGTTAAGAATATAATTATTTTTATATATTAATAAATATTATAATAAATTGAAAATAGTCTCTTAACACTTAATATATTTTCTACTTCTTTTTCCTTTTGTGCTACTATATGCTAATATGTGGCTGTGCACTCTTAGAAGAGGCAGAGGTATATTTAATTGTAAATTAAACTGTAAGGGCTAGGGTTTGTAGAGCGTGAATATGTTGATTCCTATGTCGAATGAGGCTTCACTAGTATGTGCCCTGCGTATGGGTAGCTATTCGCTACCCCCTTTTACTATGAGGATTCGGCCCAGTGTTTATGACCGGTGTCTCTAGACACGTGACTCACTAGCGCCCGCGTCACGTGCACTATATAGAATCAACACCAACCTCTGTACATTCGAATAGGGGCGTTACATAAACAGATGAAGAATAATCAATATTCTTTATTAATATTTCTAAATATAGTGTTAAATTAATAAAGATGAGCTAATGTATTTTAAAAAATCCCTATTAGAAGATTTTTTTTATTATAAATAGATTGATCCAAGTTCTATATAAATATAGTACTAGTTTTTCAGTTATAAGATAGTAATATTTAAGATCTAATACTAGGAGTGCTTTTTAAGCATATTATGGAAGTATATGATAGATTGATTAAAGCCATGGAATAAAATAAAAACAGGAGAGTGATATTGAGTCAATATATAGAATATATATAATTCTTTAAATTAATATATTTGCCATTGTATTTACCAGATTTAAATCCCATTAGATAATTCTTTGCTAAGCTTAAGACCTTTAAGGTGAAAATAATAAATTTATAAGAAGAATTCTAATTAAAAATTTGATTACTTCCTAGAATAGTGTATTAATATAATTAATAGACAAGATTATAATGCTAAAAGCCATTTCTAATATACAGATCTAGTGATAGAGAAATATATATTAAAAAATAATAATATCATAAAATATATACTAAATTCAAACAAAGAAGTGCTAATCATAGACCCTTAACAATCACTTATCTTCTATTAATTAGATTAAGATACATATAAATATAACTACTATATCAAATAGTTTAAGGCTTAAAATTAATACACTATACCTATTCCTATTTTACCACATCATCTATACAATGCGCTGGCTATTAGATAGAATATCTCATATTACATAACACCTTTAAAATTCCTTAAATCAAGACCATTTTTTAAAGAAACTATTCATTTATTCTCTTTATCATCATCAATCCACATTAATATAATTTAAAGCAATAATAAATATATCTAAAAGGAATTCTAAAAATTTTATAAAGATAATATATAATACTATTTTTAAAGATAATTATATTTGATCACTCTATGATCAAATATTCTTTTATTATATTATAGACCCAACATCAGAATTCAAATCAAATCAAATAACTATAAATACATAGTTTTAAAGAATATTCTTTACAGAGAGACTATATATTTCTCAGCAATATTTAAGAATAAATTCAAAGAAGGACAGCAACTCACAACGATTTTAGAAGACATAGAAGGGTCTGTATCGGTGCAGAGTCAAGAGGCCTTCTCCGTCGCCAAAATGTAGTCTACATCGTCACACTAGTGAAATACAAAGCAACAGCTCAGCACCGGAAACGTACTCTCGATCTGACTGAGACAACTTGAGATGTCCAGACCGTTATTGTCAGAGTGGCATACAGCTCTGGCTGATCCCCGCAACTCGGATTCCGTAAACTCTGACGATATATCTCTCTTATAAAACATATTATACAGTTTTTTGTTGTACTAATCTTGAGTAGTAATTCTTAGTGGTGATCCTTAGTGGTAATCCTTAGTGGTGATCCTTAGTGGTGATCCTTAGTGGTGATCCTTAGTGATGATCCTTAGTGGTGATCCGTAATATTGTGATCATAATAAAGCGTTAAACATTCCATTCTTCTTTCCCATAGATACTGTAATCACGTTTTCGAAAATTATATATACTGTAGATTATAGTTACACCACGTTGCTCCACTCATAACGCCAACGTAATCATATCAAGGCCTAGAAACATTGCGTATTTTTCCAGAATCCAGCGCATGTAAGTTAGTATAAACAATTTTAGCCCTGCATAGCACACGAAGAATAAATTAAAGATTATTATTAGTAGTTAAAAAGATGGCGGGATGGCAGAGCCTCGCTAAGGGTCCATAGAGATGTCTCTCTACTATTGATAGTACGTATTGTCCATATTTAGATAGTGGAAACCGACCATCTACCCCGACTGTCCGCTCTCACGCCAACAATCTGACACCGATCGATCCTCTCTACAGGGTAGTGTTGGGCAATATTTATTATCTGGATACAATATACTTCCAATGTCTCAGGTATTTATAGCATTTTCACTACTCACAATCTGGATTCTATAACTAACAGTAACCAGGATGCACAAGAGGTTTAAATAGGGCGATCACGACTAGTCAATCGATTCTTGAGACCTACTGTAAAACACACATTTCATTACTAAATTTCCTCTCTATCCAAGCATTTCTAATATTGGCTTAGCCTTCCTTAGAACTCCAAAAGATGAAGATCTCAACTCCTTTGCTTTTGGTGCTAGCCGAGCGATCGGTGGCGCTCGCACTGCCTGCAACAACTATGGCGGTTGCGGATATAGTCCGCCGTGACGGGATTGACTGGCATGTTCCAACTTATGACGACTTTGGGGCCTCAGAAAATGATTGCAGCAACTTCGCCATTAAATCTACTACTAGCGTGGCTGATCCTAAGCTTGACGACTGTCAAAACTTAGTTAATGCTCTCCAAGGCGAGGGATTCATTTTAATCCTTAATGACGGCTTTAATGGCGGCGAGTGGACAAACATTGTTTCATATGGCACTTGCAATTTATACATTGATACAAAGGGGTTTCCATCCGCCACAACAACAGCTACGGTCGAGGTTGCGACAAAAGACCTGATCGATATTCTTCAGAACGTGATTACCTGGGCTATACCTCTGTCGTCGATATCAATAAATCCAAGCTTGGTGGATCCTATCAGTATCAGCGAGCCTACTTGGGCCCCCGGGTCTCTCCCCGGTTCGACTGGTAATATGTGAGATATAAATCCATTACTCTCCCTTTATATTCTTTGACTGACATAGATCAGGAATTGTGAAAACTTTACACCTTCAGTCTCATGGAGGGTTCAGGGTTCAGCATAGTCATTTTTTTTTGAGATTTGAAACAAATTATTACAGGAGACTCAAGAACATCCTACCTTTAGAGCTGATCTTCTCGAAGAAGTAAGAAGGACTCTTAAGGAACTAAGGACCAACCAATATATTATCAGTTATTAGGATTCTCTATATAATAATAAAAAAAAGCTTACTAGATTTATTATTTTTAATTATTTATATTAAAGCTGTATACCGGGGCCCCCGGGGGGGCTTCGGGGGAAGGGTGACAGGGCTGGGCGGCCTGCCACCGGCAGGCAACTGTCAAAAGTTGTCAACAACTCGTCTCAAGATCGGAGATCTTTAGAGGATATTCTGCTAACATAAGATAAAAGAGTAATAAAGATCAATATTAGAGGGCTATCTATCAAGAATGATAGTAATAATAAGAAGATTATTGAATACTAAATAATAGTATGCTATTTGAGATAAAAATAAAAGATGATCAACTAGATATATGATGATTAAAAGAGTATTTATATATATTAAGGATATTAAAGCCATGCTTTAATATCTAAAATTGTTGCTTTATTATATAGAAGCTATGCTTCTATATGTTGAAGCTCTGCTTCATTGGGTTATGTGCTTGGCATATGCTGGAATCAGGCATTAATACACAATATTCATGTTGTTGCATCAATAGCTGTGGCTAAACTGAAGGTATAGCTGTTTTTAATATTGTTTCCGCAATATATAATTGTATTTAATAATAATTTTATTTATTATTATTTAATTTCTGTTAGATATTTATGTAATAGTGTTCATTATAATATTTATTGATTGTGATTTATTGATTCTTGTAATAATCCCCTTCTTTGAAGGCTGATATCTTAATAATATAATAAATAGTCAGCTATGCCCATGTTCTCAAGTGAGTATTTTTATTTTATAAATCTCTATATTTGTGATGATAGTCTAATTATGTTTTTAAAGAAGCTGTCTTGTATTTGAAAATTGAAACTTGCTAATCACTTAAAGGATGAGGGTTTTAAAATGATTATTCTTTATGTTTATTATACGAATTTAAATAAATCTTATATGATGATTAAAGAATCTTTTTATTATGGTGAATGTATTCACTCAAATCAAAAATATACTGAATTAAAAATTTCTTTTTTAATAAAAAATAGTAGTGGTTTGTGGCTACTTAAAATCAAATCTGTATTTAGAAGAAGGAGACTTTTAAGAAACTTTATTGTCTAGAGCTATAGAATAATTTTCTTTAGAAATATGTTGGTGATTTTATAGCAAGGGATATATAGGATATCGTTGAGCTAGAAAGATTAAAGGAGAAAGAACAAAAAGAAGAGGAAAAATAAAAGTGGGAAGAAAAGTAGAGAAAATTGACTGAATAGTAAATCAATGAAATAGCTATTGTTATTTTTTAAATTTATTCTAAGTTATTTAAAAATAATCCCTTTGACTCCTTATTCTTTAAGTTTCTTAATAATAGAAGATTTAAATCTTTTCTGAACAATTTAAATGCCTAATTAATTCTTATAAGTTATATTTAGATCCATATTCTACCTATTTAACTAAATAAAAGATTCTTTCTTATTCTAACTTCTGTTTTTTAATAAAGTTAATCTTGAATTTATTATTACCAGCTTCATCTTTATTGTTTTTTAGATTTTCTATAGATTCTAATAATGAGATATAAAATATTGAATATACTTTTATTTTTATTAATAATTGGAGTTTATAATTATTATTAATAAGTTTTTCTTTAATTTTAAAAGATCTATATTTAACTGTATTAAGTTTGTTATTTAATCTCTTATTTAGAATATTAAAATTCTTCTATTTTATAGTTTGTTATAAAAAGTAAACTTTCTTTTTTTTTTAAAGATTGGCGCATTCTTATACTTTCTATTGTAATAGATTTTTATTTTTTATTTTGTTTATTTAATGTCTTATGAAATTGTTTAATAGAATGTCTGAAGGTTTTTAGCTTATATTATTGTTATTTCTAATAGTTCTTTTCTTAGTATATTAGATTATGTTATTCTTAGATAATGTCTAAGATTTATAAAATGTAATACTTATCTTATAATTATATTTATTATGTTATTCATTGTAAATTGTATTATTAGTAATACTTATACCTAATTATTTTGTTTTTAATCTATATAGTTCTATAAATATTATTTAATTGATTGAATTATTCTTTTAGACTAATTATCAGTCTATTAGTGATTTACTATTAATAATTTGTGTTTTATTCTGTATGTTTTTATAATTATTTGCTAGTAGTTTACTATAAATAGCTTATTTTGATCTATGATAATTTCCTTTAGTAAATTAGTCTATGAAAATATTTCTTATAGTATGAGGTTTACACATTGTTTTATGATTATGTTTTTTAATATTGGTTATAGGATTATATATTTAGTTAGTCTATTGATAATTATTATAGTATTGATATAGGTTATTCTAAAGATAGATTCCTTTAATTCTGGTAATCTTTGAATGAAATTGATAGTAATACTTTGTTATACTTTTTTTAATATTTTAGATATCTATATTTTTCTATAAGATTTATATATTAATAATTTGTTCTAATTATAGTCTTTATAGTATTTAATATAATCCTTAACCCTTTTTTTGAGATATAGAAAGTAATATAATTGATTTATTATTTTAACTGTTTTATCAATTCCTTAATGTCCTTGATTGAATAGATTATGGTGCTGTTTAATAATTTCTATAGTCATTGTTTATAGTATTCTGATTATACTATTCTATACTGCTAATTTATCCTATAGTATCATTATTCTATTATATAGTTCTTATTGAATTTATTTATTCTTTTTTGTTTCTTTTTTTAGTTATTTTTTAAATTCTGATTCTTTGACCCTGATAGCTACTGCTAAAACAGTATTATAGTTATATTATAGTACTTCTGAGTTCTATTTTAAGATATTTGTTTTTAATGCTTTAATATCAATTATATAGTCTAATTATCTACTTAATATATTTACAGTGATATTCTACTTTCCTAGTATATATTCAATTATATATTCATATTATAATAATTTCTCACACTATCGTATTTGTTTTTTTGATAATTCCTTAGTTATTATGAAGTATTTTAGATTCTTATGGTTGATTTTTATAATAATTTTATGCTTAGATCCTTAAAGATAATATTATCATTGTTAAAATGTTTTAATGATCACTAGCAGTTCTCTATTATATATATTATAGTTAAATTTAGCTTTTATGTATTTTTTTAAATAGAATGCGATAGTATGCGTTTCTCTGTTATTAATTTATTCTAGGATTGTTTTAATTATATATCCTAATATATCTATTCATATAATATTCTATAATTCTGGATTGTATAGCTTTAAAATTGGTATATGCTTAATAAGTTTTTTAATTTTTCTAAATATTTGCTGACGCGCTATTATCTATTTAAAAGGTTTATTCTTTTTTATCAGTTCTGTTAATAAGATTATAATAGTGGTATATCCTTCTATAAATCTTTATATATAGCTAGTAGCTCTTAGAAATGATTATACATCTATAATATTCATTAGAACTAGCCATTCTAAGATAATATCTAGCTTTTCTTTTAATATTTTGAGTCTATTTAATATATAAACCATTTCTAAATATTTAACTTATATGATGTTGAATTCATATTTCTTGATCTCTAATATGAGTTCTATGTCTATGAATCTTATTATGATTTTTTATACATATTCATTATGTTTGCTAAGATTCTTTAAGAATACTATTATGTTATTAAAATATACTATAACGAAATTATTTAAGTATTCTTTGAGTATATATATTATATATCAAGCAAATTATATTAGTAGGTTTTTTAATTTTATTAGAATGACAATCTATTTATAGAGTTTTTTATTTATTAAGAATGCTATTTTATAGATATCTTCTTTATATATTCTTAGATTATAATATCTCTATTTAATATTGAATATTATCATAATTTTTATTCTTTATAATAAATCTCTTTTCTATTCTTAATATAATGCTTTGTTTATGTTGTCTATTATTTGATTATTGATTGATTAATAATTATGTACTATCTATAGTATTAAATCTTTCTTTGATATAAAGAGATTTAATACTGAATTTGCTATTTTAGATTCTTGAATATATCTGATTAAATAAAATTTATTGATAAATTTATCTTTAGTCTTAAGTTTTTATACTGATTTCTGCTTTTACTTAATTTGTTTTAATACTGATCCTAGTTTTAGATTTATGGTTACTTTATACTTAAATGGGTATATTGATAGTTAATATTCTTTCTTTATAAATAATTTGATGTAATTATAATATTTCTTTAATAGCTTTTTAAGTATTTCTATAAATTTCTTTTTATATATTTTCTTTGATTTTAATTGAGTTGGTATTATTTTCTATTCTATTTTATTAATCTTAGTAATATTTATTTTAGATTGCTTTTTTATATCTTTATTTATTTGTAATATTATATTATTAATCTTTAATGTTTATCTTTTCTAATTAATGATTAAATTCTGTCTTTATAATTAGGTCATTCTAAGAATTATATTGTAGTGATTATGGTTTAAAAATGAAATTCTAAATATCGTGTTCATGGTGTATTTTTTTGATTTTAGAATTATATTCTTAATTATTTGTAGATATTCTTTATTAAAGATAATTCTATCTATGGTGGTGGTTGTCTGTTATTATTATATTTGCTTTATTAATACTTTATATTTCTTGATGAATTTTTTATTAATGAAGTTTGTTAATGTTTTAAAGTTAATAAATACTCTTATTGACTTTCTATAAATTATAGTTTGTATAATAGATATATATTCTATTAATTTATTATTGATAGTTATTGTAATGATAACTTTCTCTATATATTATAAGTAATATTTTTTTTATGTTTCTCGAAACTATATTTATTCTTCTTCAGTCATTCTTATCTTTTCTTAGTGTATATAGTAGTCATCTGCTCTACATTTAGCGCTTTTAAGATGATTATAGCTTAGATATCTCATTTTTTTGTATATATACTGACAATCTTCATATTCCTTAGAGTATTTAAATATTGATTGATAGAAGATTTTTAATAATATAGGAAACCATTTATATAAGTTCTTATTTATCTAATAGTATATATATATTTTATCGAAGCATAGTGTTCAGTATATTTCTAAGTGATTGAATCCATTTAACTTAGAATAATAGTGATAGATATAATTGTATATATACTCTAATATTTTACTGTATAAATATATTTCTTTTAAGTAAAATAGTTATTCTATTTCTTTAATTAACTTAAGATTATTCTTACTGTAAACTAAATATTTCTTAAATATCTATTCTCGATACTTTTCGTATATATTAATGTGTTATTATTATATCTAGAATGATTCTTTCTAGTATATTGCTTTGGAAGATGTATAATAATATAGTTTTTTATCTTTTATATCTTTTATAAACTCATTTTGAGTTTCTATAATCTTGTATTTTATTTCTGAGAATTCTTTTTCTATTCTTAAGATGTCTTGACTCGATTTTGGGCTTATTGTTCTATTTCTTAGGATCTTTTTTTAGTTTTTTTTGCTAATATTGATAGATCTTTATATTGGCCATTCTTAGGGTAACTAATTGATGGATTCTGCTAATTTTAATTTCTATAGGATGTTTAATTCTTAATCTGAGTTTTTATGGTTTATTATCTTTTAATCATTATCTTAAAATATTAGATTATATTAGATTTCATTTTTTAATAAAAAATTATCAGTATTTTAATCAATATTATATTGTTCTATTGATAGCTTTAGTCTATAGGCAGATTGATGCCTAGCTCTACTTTTCTGGTGAGAGTATGCTTTTTCTGGGTTAATATTTTTTTTTTAAGCTGTATTTTCCTTGAGTATCTTTTTAATGTATTTATTAAATTTTTTAAAACTCCTTTATTATGTTATAATTAATTTATATTTCTATTTAAATCTTTATTTAATAATCCTGTTCTATATTTTTTTAAGATTCTTTCTTTCTTTTTTACTGTCTATTCCAGTGATTTTTTAGTATAGAATAGAGAGTTATAAATTAATAACTGCTGTTTTCTAATAGCTGATATTATTAGATTTTTATCTTTATTGATACTCTTTTATAAAATGTTCTTTTTATCTGTATTTATAGCAGATTTTTTTCTTATATTTTCATTCTTTCTCTTCTTTGCTAATAACGGCATTGAGCTGTATTCTAACATCTTTATTATGATTATAATGAGGCTTTCTTAGCTGTATAGTATTTACTTAATGATTTTCTTAGTATTGATCTTTCTTTTCTATAAGCTGATTATATTATTAAAGGTCAATCTATAATGCTACTTCTATCATTTTATGAAAGGTTTTTAGTTAAGGATTTATTATTGAAATTATATCTTTAATATTTTTCTTAAGTCTATTATAATATTGGTCTCAGTATATTTAATCTCTATAATAAAGATTACTTATAATTTAAAGATATATCAACATATATTTCTTTATAGATTAGACTTATTAAACATTTTAAATCTTATAGATTACTATAAGCTTTTTATTAATAATTCTATAAAGTTATTTAAGCTTAATGACAAAGTATTTATAATTTATAAATATTAAAATTATTTTTAGATTCTTCTACTCGATGCTTATTTTAAGCTAATTTTTAATATATAGTATAAATCACTTTATAATATTTTTAATTAGGAAACTAGATACTGTTAATACTTTTATTTTCTTAATATTGATCTTCGCAGTGTTATTAAAGAAGTAGATTTTTATTTGAGTAAGAAATATATTAAGTATTCTAGATTTTTCTAAAAATAATTCTATTTTATTAATCTTTAATCCTTATCTTAAGCTATTGATGTGTTACTAAGTTATAGTATTTTTAAGTTTAGCAATTCTGGCAAAAACATCTTTAAGTTCAGTTATTAAAGTTTGTTTAATTTTATTAAAAGATGAATAACTGTTATCTATTATTATTAAAAGTGATATTATTTATCTATAACTCTTTAAGTGTTATAAGGGTCTTTTATTGTTAAAAGTTGTTAATAACTCGTCTTAAGATTAAAAATCTTTAAAGAATATTCTGTTAATATAAAATAAAAGAGTAATAAAGATCAATATTAAAAAGCTATCTATTAAGAATAATAGTAATAATAAGAAGATTATTAAATACTAAATAGTAGTATATTATTTGAGATAAAAATAAAAGATAATTAATTAGATATATGATAGTTAAAAGAATATCTATATATATTAAGGATATTAAAGTTATATTTTAATATCTAGAATTATTATTTTATTATATAGAAGTTACACTTCTATATGTTGAAGCTCTGTTTTATTGGGTCACGTGCTTGGCGTATGCTGGAATTAGATATCAATATATAATACTCATGTTGCTGCATTAATAGCTGTAACTAGGCTGAAGATGTAGCTGTTTTTAGTATTGTTCCCGTAATACATAATTATATTTAATAACAATTTCGTTCATTATTGCTTAATTCCTGTTGGGTGCTTATGTAATAGCGTCCGCTATAACATTCATTGGCTGTGACTTATCGATTCTTGTGACAGCAACGCCCGTATGAATGACTTCCAGGAGGGGGTCCGAGGCCGTGCCAGCCCCGAGAAGGCCCCCAAATCGCCCTGCGCAGATAAGCGGCTTGGGGCGACGAAAAAGTCAGATTAGCTATAACGTTTGAAACCAATTGGGGGCGGCAGCGCGGGAGATTAGAGGCTTAAGCCCCTAACAGACCCCTAGAAGCCCTAATGGCACGTGACCTTTATAGCTTATAGCTGGGTAAGGTCGTAAAACTTGAATAAATAATAATAATAATATATTATTCTTAAATAATATTTAAGATTTATAAAATATAGTATCTATTTTATAGTTATATTTATTATATTATTTATTATAAATTATATTATTAATAATATTTATATTTAATTATTTTATTTCTAATCTATGTAATTCTATAAATACTATTTAATTAATTGAATTATTTTTTTAGATTAATTATTAATTTATTAATAATTATTATAATATTAGTATAGATTATTCTATATATTAATTCTTTTAATAATAATAATCTTTAAAATCAATAATAATACTTTTTTATATATTTTTTTAATATTTTAGATATGTATATTTTTCTATAAGATATATATATTAATAATTTATTTTAATTATAGTCTTTATAATATTAAATATAATTTTTAATCTTTTTTTTAAAATATAAAAAATAATATAATCAATTTATTATTTTAATTATTTTATTAAATCTTTAATATTTTCAATTAAGTAGATTATAATACTATTTAATAACTTTTATAATCATTATTTATAATATTCTATATTATTAATATATTTGATAGTATTATTATTTTATTATATATAGGCTGTCATTTGGTTCGGTTCGGACCGAACCAAAACCGATCTGAAACCCGAATGGTCCGGTTCTGGTCCTATTGTCACAAGAATCGATAAGTTACAGCCGATGAATGTATAGCGGACGCTATTACATAAACACCCAATGAGATTGTATATATGCACTATATATACATAGAATAAGTGCAAAAGATGGGCACTAAGTAGAGATTACTTAGAGAGTAACAATGAGCATAATTATTATATAATATAACTAAATATTATAAAAGTACGGCTGAAAGCAACTATACTTTCATCTAGTTATAACTATTAATATAGTAATAATTAATATTATAAATTAATATCTTATTTTAGTATATACTAAACATATAATTTAATAAAGTAGAGTTTTAATATATAAAAGTATAACTTCTGTCATGATCAAAGGGCTTTCACCATAGTGAAACCCTCCAGGCTATAGATAGATGTTCTTTGTATACCTTTGGCTATATATATGAGCCCTAGGTCCCTCTCATGTACGATAGAACAATCTTCCACATATATCCAGAATGCACACATGCCTTAGATTATAACAACTTCTATATAATGAAATAATAATTCTAGATATTAAAATATAATTTTAATATTCTTTAGTATATATAGATATTTATTTATTATTATATATCTGATTAATTATCTTTTAATTTTATATTAAAATAGTATATTACTATTTAATATTTAATATATTTTTTATTATTATAATTATTTTTAATAGATAGTTCTCTAATATTAATTTTATATAATCTTTTTATTTTATATTAATAGAATATTTTTTAAAATTTTTTATTTTAAGATAAATTATTAATAACTTTTAATATCAAAAGACTAGGCTGTCATTTGGTTCGGTTCGGACCGAACCAAAACCGATCTGAAACCCGAATGGTCCGGTTCTGGTCCTATATACAGCGAACCAAAGCAGTTTAGTTCATCAAGTCCAGGACCATATGGTTTTTTGAGACCCATTTAGATCTAATTCAATTTAGATTTTCAGTTCGATTTTATCTAAATATCTAAATACTAATAGATTTCCATTAATAATAATTATATAATTATTTCTAAAGCAGCTTTTTATAAATTGAATTCTTATTTTTTAAATTAGAACTTTGTTTTAGATATTTTTATAAATATTATAATAAATTCTTAATATTTAGATTATAATCTAAGAATTATTTAAATGACGATAATACCTTTTCTACTTTTTATTTATATTTTTTAGATTATATTATATAGTTAATGATTAATCTATTTATTAAAGAAAATATATATATATATTTCTATATTTATTTATAATATTCATTATTATTTATTTATTTTTTCAGTATATTTCAATAATTAGATAGAAAATTATAATTTAAATAATTAATTCTAATTTTTATATTATTTATTTATCTAATTCACTAAAATTTAAAGAGATTTTAATATATTTTTAAGAATAAAATCTAACTATAGTTAAAAATTCTTTGATACGGTTCGGTTATTTGAATAAAAACCAGATCAGACTCGAATCGATCTAACCATAATTAATAATTCTTCTTTAATATGGTTCAATTTCAGTTTAGAGAGCTAGAACCGTTCAATTTTCGGTTCTGGTTCTAATATTAGGGACCAAACCGAACCAACCTACTTTTGGGTTTGGTTCAGAAACTCAGGACTAGAACCGAACCAAATGACAGCCTACAAAAGACTCTTATAATATTTAAAAAGTTATAAATAAATAATATTATCTTTAATAATAATAAATAATAGTTATTTATCTTTTAATAGAACTAAATAAATCTTAATAATTAAGCTTAAAAATACTTTTACTAGAATTATTAAACTTAAAAATACTATAGTCTAATAATAAGTTAATAACTTAGATCAAAAACTAAAAATTAATAAAATAGAATTATTCTTAAAGAAATTTAGAATATTTAATATATTTCTTATTTAAATAAAAATCTATTTCTTTAATAATACTATAAAGATTAATATTAAAGAAATAAAAATATTAATAGTGTCTAATTTCTTAATTAAAGATATTATAAAATAGTTTATATTATATATTAAAAATTAGTTTAAAATAAGTATCAAATAAAAAAATCTAAAAATAATTTTAATATTTATAAATTATAAATACTTTATTGTTAAATTTAAATAATTCTATAAAATTATTAATAAAGAGCTTATAATAATCTAGGCTGTCATTTGGTTCGGTTCTGGTCCTGAGTTTCTGGACCAAACCCAAAAGTGGGTCGGTTCGGTTTGGTCTTTAATATTGGAACCAGAACCGAAAACTGAACGGTTCTGACTCTTCAAACCGAAACCGAACCACACTAAAAAAGAATTACTAATTGTAATTAGATCGTTTCGAGTCTAGTCCAATTTTCATTCAGATAACCGAACCGTATCAAAGAATTTTTAACTATAGTTAGATTTTATCCTTAAAAATATATTAAAATCTTTCTAAATTTTAGTGAATTTAATAAATAAATAATATAAAAATTAGAATTAATTATTTAAATTAGAATTTTTTATCTAATTATTGAAATATACTCAAAAAATAGATAGGTAATGATGAATACCAATTATATCATAAAATAGATACAGAAATATATATATTTTTTCTCTAATAGATAGATTAGCTATATAACATAATCTAAAAAATATAAATAAAAAATAGAAAAGATATTATCGCCATCCGAATAATTCTTAGATTATAATTTAAATATTAAGAATTTATTATAATATTTATAAAAATATCTAAAACAAAATCCTAATTCAAAAAATAAGAATTTAATTCATGAAAACTGTTTCAGAAATAATTATATAATCAATAATAATTATAAAGAATTAGAATTAACCCTAAATATTTTAGTATTATTAATGGAAATCCACTAGTATTCAGATATTCAGATAAAACCGAACTAAAAATCCAAACCGAACCAGACCCAAATAGGCCTCAAAAAACCATACAATCCTGGACTTGGTGAACCGAACCACATCGGTTCACTGTATATAGGACCAGAACCGGACCATTCGGGTTTCAGATCGGTTTTGGTTCGGTCCGAACCGAACCAAATGACAGCCTATAATAATCTATAAAATTAAAATATTTAATAAATCTAATTTATAGAAGAATATATATTAATATATTTTAAATTATAAATAATCTTTATTATAAAGATTAAATATACTATAATTAATACTATAATAAATTTAAAAAAAATATTAAGAATATAATTTTAATAATAAATCTTTAACTAGAAACTTTCTATAAAATAATAGAAATAGTATTATAGATTGATCTTTAATAATATATTTAATTTATAGAAAAGAAAAACTAATATTAAAGAAATCATTAAATAAATATTCTATAGCTAAGAAAGCCTAACTATAATAAAGATATTAAAATATAGCTTAATACTATTATTAATAAAGAAGAGAAAGAATAAAGATATAAAAAAAAGTTTATTATAAATATAAATAAAAAAAATATTTTATAAAAGAATATTAATAAAGATAAAAGCTTAATAATGTTAGCTATTAGAAAGTAACAGCTATCAATTTATAATTCTTTATTCTATATTAAGAAATTACTAAGACAAATAATAATAAAAAAAAAAATTTTAAAAAAATATAAAATAGAATTATAAAATAAAAATTTAAATAAAAATTTAAATAAATTATAATATAATAAGAGAGCTTTAAGAAATTTAATAAATATATTAAAAGATATTTAAAAAAAATATAACTTAAAAAAAAATATTAAACTAAAAAAAGCATACTCTTATTAAAAAAGTGAAGCTAGATATTAATCTATTTATAGATTAAAGATATTAATAAAATAATATAATATAGATTAAAATATTAATAATTCTTTATTAAAAAATGAAATTCAATATAATCTAATATTTTAAGATAATAATTAAAAGATAATAAATCATAAAAATTTAAATTAAAAATTAAATATTTTATAGAAATTAAAACTAGTAAAATCTATTAATTAATTATTTTAAAAATGATTAATATAAAGATTTATTAATATTAATAAAAAGAACTAAAAAAAATCCTAAGAAAAAAAACAATGATCTTAAGATTAAATTAAAATATTCTAAAAAAAAAAAGATCTTAAAAATTCTAAAAAAATTCTTTAAAATAGAATATAAAATTATAAAAATTTAAAATAAATTTATAAAAAATATAGAAAATAAAGAATTATATTATTATATCTTATAAAATAATATATTAAAAGAATTATTTTAAATATAATAATAATATATTAATATATATAAAAAATATTAAGAATAGATATTCTAAAAATATCTAGTTTACAGTAAGAATAATCTTAAATTAACTAAGAAAATAAAATAACTATCTTATTTAAAAGAAATATAATTATATAATAAAGTATTAGAATATATATATAATTATATTTATTATTATTATTCTAAATTAAATAGATTTAATCATTTAGAAATATATTAGATATTATATTTTAATAAAGTATATATATATCATTAGATAAATAAGAATTTATATAGATAATTTTCTATATTATCAAAAGTTCTCTATCAGCTAATATTTGAATATTTTAAAAGATATAAAGATTACTAATATATATATATAAAAATAAAATATTTAAATTATAATTATTTTAAAAGTATAGAATATAAAATAAATAACTATTATATATATAAAAAAAAGATAAGAATAATTAAAAAAAAATAAGTATAATTTTAAGAAATATAAAAAAGATATTATCTATAATATATAAAGAAAATTATTATTATAATAACTATTAATAATGAATTAATAGAATATATACTCATTATATAAGCTATAATTTATAGAAAGTTAATAAAAATATTTATTAATTCTAAAATATCAATAAACTTTATTAATAAAGAATTTATTAAAAAATATAAGATTTTAATAAAATAAATATAATAATAATAGATAATCATTATTATAAATAGAATTATCTTTAATAAAGAATATTTATAGATAGTTAAAAATATAATTATAAAATTAGAAAAATATATGATAAATATAATATTTAGAATCTTATCTTTGAATTATAGTTACTACAATATAATCCTTAAAATGATCTAATTATAAAGATAAAATTTAATTATTAATTAGAAGAAATAAATATTAAAAATTAATAATATAATATTATAAATAAATAAAAATATAAAGAAATAATTTAAAATAAATATTATTAAAATTAATAACATAAAATAGAAGATAGTATAAATTTAATTAAAATTAAAAGAAATATATAAACAAGAATTTATAGAAATATTTAAAAAATTATTAAAAAAATATTATAATTATATTAAATTATTTATAAAGAAAGAATATTAATTATTAATATATTCATTTAAATATAAAATAATAATAGATTTGAAGTTAAAATTAATATTAAAGTAAGTTAAGTAAAGACAGAAATTAATATAGAAATTTAAAACTAAAGATAAATTTATTAATAAATTTTATTTAATTAGATATATTTAAGAATTTAAAATAATAAATTCAATATTAAATCTTTTTATATTAAAAAAGATTTAATACTATAAATAGTATATAATTATTAATCAATTAATAATTGAATAATAGATAATATAAATAAAGCACTATATTAAAAGCAGAAAAGAGATTTATTATAAGAAATAAAAATCATAATAATATTTAATATCAAGTAGAGATACTATAATCTAAAAATATATAAAGAAGATATATATAAAATAGCATTCTTAATAGATAAAGAATTATATAAATAAATTATTATTTTAATAGAATTAAAGAACTTATTAATATAATTTATATAGTATATAATATATATATTTAAAGAATATCTAAATAATTTTATGATAATATATTTTAATAATATAATAGTATTCTTAAAGGATTCTAATAAATATAATAAATATATCTAAAAAGTTATAATAAGATTTATAAATATAGGATTTATATTAGAAATTAAAAAATATAAATTCAACACAATATAAATTAAATATTTAGGAATAATTTATATATTAAATGAGCTTAAAATATTAAAAAAAAACTAAATACTATTCTAAAATGGTTAGTTCTAATGAATATTATAGAAATATAATTATTTTTAAGAGCTATTAGCTATATATAAAGATTTATAGAAAGATATACTGCTATTATAATCTTATTAATAGAATTAATAAAAAAGAATGAACGGTTCCATTTAAATAAATAATAATATATTAATAAGTATTTAAAAAGATTAAGAAACTTATTAAATATATATTAATTTTGAAATTATATAATCTAGAATTATAAAATATTATATAAACAGATATATTAGAATATGTAATTAGAGTAATTCTAGAATAAGCTAATAATGAAAATTTATATACTATTGTATTCTACTTAAAAAAATATATAAATACTGAACTTAACTATAATATATATAATAGAGAACTACTAATAATTATTAAAATATTCTAATAATAGTGATATTATCTCTAAGGTTTAAGTATAAGATTATTATAAATTTAATTATAAATTTAAAATATTTCATAACTATTAAGAATTATAAAAAGATAAATATAAATAATATAAGAATTATTATAATATAAATATATAATCAAATATATATTAAAAAAATAGAATATACTATAGATATATTAAGTAAATAATCAAATTATATAATTAATATTAAAGTATTAAAGATAAATATCTAAAATAGAATTTAAAAGTATTATAATATAATTATAATACTATTTTAGTAGTAGCTATTAAATTAAAAAATTAGAATTTAAAAATAATAAAGAAGAAAAGAAAATAATAATAAATTTAATAGAATTATATAATAGAAATAATAAACTATAAGATAGATTAATAATATGAATAATATAATAAATATTATAAATAATATTATAAAAGTCATTAAATAGTATTATAATCTATTAGCTAAGAAATTAAGAATTAATAAAATAA